>NC_133617.1:551353501-552678501 GCF_048593235.1 Sminthopsis crassicaudata | reverse complement strand
GACTAGCTGACATATATCTATATTTATATATTCTCCATTTTTGTTATTTAGTAATTTTTTCAGTCATGTTCAACTCTTTGTGACCCCTTTTGGAGTTTTCTTGGCAAAGATACTGGAGTGATTTACCATTTCCTTTTCCAATTCATTTTACTATACGGAGGCAAACAGGTTTAAATAATTTGCCCAAGATCACCCAGATAATGAGTATCTGAGGTGGATTTGAACTCAGATCTTCTTGATTCTAGGACTGGCACACTACCCACTATATCACCACCTGGCAAATTCTATCTATCTATCTTCTGGTATTAACTGTTATAAGCATAGCTGGACACTAAATTATAAAGGGAAATCTTATGAAGTTTGTGATTCCGTTTTCCTTATGAATAGTATATTACTTAAAGTAGTGAATAATAAAGAAACATTTCCAAATATCTTGGAAGAGCTCTTTTTAAAGTATTTCCTCCCACTTTAATAGCTTTAATTTTTTTCTAATTTCATGTTAAGATAGTTTTCAGCTTTCATTTTATACAATTTTAATTTCAATTTTTTTCTCCCTTGCTACATCACCTACTCTCTCCCCAAGACTGCAAAAAAATCTGATATAGGTTATACATGGATTATCATTTTAAACATATTCCCAAACTAGTAATGACATGAAAGAAGATAAATTGAAATGAAAATGAGAAAGAAAAACAAAAACAGCAAAAAAAAAAAAAAAAAAAAAAAAAAAGTAAGCTTTGATATGCATTCAAACTCCATAGTTCTTTCCCTGCATTTTCCATCATGAGTCTCTTGGTATTGTCTTGGATCATTGTATTGCTGAGAAGAGCTAAGGTGGTTATAGTTGATTATTGCACAATGTTGCTGTTACTATGTACAATGTTCTGCTGGTAATGCATTCTTCACTCAGTATTAATTCATATCAATCTTTTCAGTTTTTTCTCTAATATGCCCACTCATTATTACACAGTAGTATCCCATTATATTCCTACAATACAATTTGTTTAGACATTCCCCAATTGATGGGCATCCCCTCAATTTCTAATTTTTTTGACTTCACACAAAGAATTGTTATGAACATTTTTGTACATGTGACTCCTTTTCCCTTTTAATGATCTCTTTGGGATACAGAGCTAGTGGTGGTATTGCTGGATCAAAGACTATGCACAGTTTATATAGCCTTTTAGGCATAGTTCCAACTTACTCTCCAGAATGGTTGGATCAGTTCATAACTTTACCAACATTAGTTGTTATATTAGCCAATCTGATAGATGGGAGGTTAGTACCCCATAGTTGTTTTAATTTGAATTTCTCAAATAAATAGTGATTTAGAACATTTTTCATATGGCTATAGTTTTAATTCATCTGAAAAATGCCTTTTTATCAATTTCAGAATGACTTTTATACATTTGACTCAGGCCTCTTTATATATTTAGGCCATTATTAGAAACACTGGAAGTATTGTGTTCCCAGCTTTCTGCTCTCCTTCTAATCTTTGTTGCATTGGCTTTATTTGTGCAAAAACATTTTAATTTAATATTATCAAAATTATTCATTTTCATTTCATAGTGTTATCTATCTATTATTTGATTATGTCTTCTCTTCTCCATAGATATGATAAACTATTCCTTGCTTTCCGAATTTGCTTATGATATTATCTTTTATGTCTAAATCATATAGTTATTTTTATCTAATCTTGGTATACAGTGTAACATGTTGATCCATATATAGTTTCTGCCATACTATTTTTCAGTTTTCTCAAATTGTGTCAAAGAGTGAATTCCTATTCCAAAAGCTGGAAATCTCTGACTTTATCAAATAGTAGATTACTATAGTCATTGACTACAATGTCTTGTGTACTTAACCTATTCCACTGATCTATTCCATTCTGCTTTATAGTCAGTACCAAATCATTTTGATGATTACTGCTTTATCTGGTATGGGTAGGCCACCTTCCTTTACCCCCTCCCCATTATTTCCCTAATTAAGATATAGTTCTCAAAAGTTACAATTACCATCTTTGCATGTAGAAATGTAAACAGTTTAAATTTATTGAATAAGATTTTTTTTCCTTTTAGCTTTACCATTTTATGTTTCTCTTGGGTCTTGTATTTGGAGATGGAATTTTCTTTTTTTTTAATTTATTTAATATTTTCCCAGTTACATTCAAAACCAAAAAAATGACCTTTGTTTTTAAAATTTTTGAGTTCTAGGCTCTCTCCCTTATGCCCATCAACAGTTACAAAACCACTAGTGAAGTTATGTAAAACATTTCCATAAAAGTCAAATTGTGAAAAGAAAAAGCAGATCTCCTACCCTAATGGAAATCAAAACCCTCAAGAGAAATTAAGAGAGAGAGAGAGAGAGAGAGAGAGAGAGAGAGAGAGAGAGAGAGAGAGAGAGAGAGAGAGAGATTGAGAGAGAGAGAGAGAGAGAGAGAAAAGAGAGAGAGAGAGAGAGAGAGAGAGAGAGAGAGAGAGAGAGAGAGAGAGAGAGAGAGAGAGAGAGGGAATGTGTTAATCTGTATTCAGACATTATCAGTGTTCTGGGTATGGATAGAATTCTTCATCCTAAATCCTTTAGAACATCCATGGATGATTATACTACTGAAAAGAGCAAAGTCATCCACAGCTGGTCATCCCAGAATGTTGCTATTGATATCACTTTGCATTCAGTATATTTCATTGAGTTCAATTTTTTTTTTTGCCCTGAGACCATTCTGCTCATCATTTCCTATAGAACAATATTATTCCATGACAAACACACAAACCACAGTTTATTGAGCCACTCCCCAACTATTTCTTTTTTTCTTTTCTTTTCTTTTCTTTTTTTATTTTATTTTTATTTTATTTTTTATTTTTTTGCCCAGAGAGTTGCTAGGGTCATTTTCCTTTTTCTTTCTAAATTTATTTTGGTATATGTGCCAAATAGTGGTATTCTTAAGTCAAAGGATATGTATGAATTTATTGCTCTTTTGACACAGATCATATCTTTTCATCATTTATCAATTGGGGTATAGCTCTTATTTTTTATAAATTTGACCAATTTCCCTCTATGTTTGAGAAATGAGGGTTGCTTCAAAAGAGAAAGTTGTTTCAGAATTCATTTTATAATTACTATTGCTAACTGTATTCCCCCCTATTTATTCTCTCTGTTCTTTCATCCTATGCCCATTCAAAAGTATTTTAGTACTAACCATCCCATCCCTCAATCTGCCCTCCCTTTTATCATTCTCCCTCCCTTCCCACATCTTATTTCCCTTATATTTTCCTGCAGGGCAGGATAGATTTCTATATTCCAATTGAGTGTGTGTATGTATATATATATAAATATATAGATAGATGTTGATATTTCAATATATATATGTTGAACATGTATATATATATATGCATATATATGTTGATATTTCAACTACAAATAAATTGCTTGTCTGTATGATTTTTCCCCTAGACCTATGATTTTATTAATGTAGAGAATTCCCCGGGGAAAACTTCCTCTATCAAAAAGATCAGCAACACATTTGTCCCTGGAGCAAGAGTAATTTACCCATGGTTACAAAGCTAGCATCTGACAGGAGTCCTTGAATCAGTATTCTCTCTTGACTCCAAGACTGTTGTTCTATATATTGTGGTATACTGCATCTTGTAGGTATAATAAAATAATAAAATAATTATACACTATATGCATAGCCTTTTAAATGTTTATTTGATAGTAGCAAATACATGCTCCCCTTCCTCTATACTATTCATTATTTTGCACAAATACCTCCTACTTATTCACTTTATAATATTGACTTGTAGTTCCTTATGATTATAAAACTGATTGCTCAAAAGAGAAACATCACTTTATGAAAAATTAGTATTTATTTTTCCCTCTCTCTCCAGAAATAATAAAACCTATGCAAATTTAGCTTGCCTTTTTATAGCATAGATCTCATTAGATTTCAACAAGCTAGGAAAACAACTCATGGTAAAACCAAATTAGACTCAGGTTATTATATAACATCATTTGACAATTATTGCTGCATTTGTGAGCAGTTTCATTATTCACTAATCATTGAACTTTCAAAGATCCTTTCATTTTTCATGTTTGACTGTGTGACAAAGTTCAGTGGATGCATTATTCATTTGTTATTAGGAAATTCTGAGGAAGCATTTAGTAAATTTCAAGAGGAATGCTAAACAGGCCAGGTTTAGGTAGACTAGCCTTCTGAGATCTCCTTTCCCTTTGAGGGTATGAAAACCCCATTTTAATATCAAAGATTGTTGCATTCTCATAATTTTTGTGCTTTATGGTTTATTTAAGGATGTTTTTTCCTCTAAAATATAACACTTTTGCATTCCTTCTGATCTTTTCTTATAAAACAATAATATTCCATAACATTCATACACCATAACTTATTCAGCCATTCTCCAATTGAGGGGCATCCACTCAATTTACGATTTTTTTGCCACATTGAAAAGGGCTGCCACAAACACTTTTGCACATGTCCCTTTCCTTCCTTTAAGATCTCTTTGGGATATAGGCCCAATAGAAACACTGCTGGATCAAAGGGTATGCACAGTTAATAACTTTTTGAGAATAGTTCCAAATTTCTCTCCAGAATTGCTGGATACATTCACAGTTCCACCATCAATGTATCTGTCCCAGTTTTCCTACCTCTCTTCCAACATTCATCATTATCTTTTCCTGTCATCTTAACCAATCTGAGAAGTGTGTAGTGGCATCTCAGAATTGTCTTAATTTGCACTTCTCTGATCAATAGTGATTCAGAGCACCTTTTCATATCTCATCACTTCTTAAAACACAATAGTATGCTATCACAAACATGGGAAAATTTGTTCAGTCAGTCTGCAATTGATGGACATTACCTCAATTTCCAATTTTTTGATTCCACTAAAAGAGCTGCTATAAATATTTCTGTAGACATAGGTCCTTTTTATTTTTTCTTTTATCTTTTTGGGATATAGTTCTGGTAGTGATATTGTTTGGACAAAGGGTAGGCATGGTTTTATAGCTCTTTGGGCATAGTTCTAAATTGCTCTCCAGAATGGTTGAACCAATGTAGAGCTTCACCAATAGTATATTAAGGTTTTTCTTTTCTCACATCCCCTTTAATATTTGTAATTTTCTTTTTCTGTTCTATTAGCCAATCTGACAGGTTTGAGGTTGTAGCTCTGAATTATTTGAATTTGCATTTCTCTCATCAATTATGATTTAGAGCATTTTTTCCATATGGTTATAGATGGCTTTGATTTGTTTGAAATCTGCCTATTCATATCCTTTAATCATTTATCAATTGAGGAATGGCTCTTATTTCAATAATTTTGACTCAGTTTTCTATGTTTGAGAAATTGAGTCTTTATCAGAGAAAGTCATTGTAAAACATTTTTTCCACAGTAATGATTATCAACTATGTATTTCTTGCCACACTATTTCCTCTAACTTCTCCCCATTCCCTCCACCTCCCTCTTCTGGTACCCTGTCCATTCCCCAAAGTGCTTGATTTCTGACTTTTATCGCCTCCAAATGTTTCTCCATTCTATCATCTTCCCCCTCTCTTATCCATTTTTATTTCTACTTTCCTTTATGGCAAGACAAATTTTGACAACCTATTGAGAATGTATATTATTCCTTCTTTTAGCCAATTTCTATGAGAATAAGGTTCATGTGCTCCCCTCCCTGCTTTCTCCATTTCCTTCTTCACAATAAAATCTTTCTAACTTCCCTAATAATGAGAAAGTTCTTATGAGTTACAAGTATCATCTTTCCATGTAGAAATGTAAAGAATTTAACCTTATAAAGTTCCTCATGATTTCCCTTTCCTGTTTAACTTTTTATGCTTCTCTTTAGCCTTCTATTTTAAAGTCAAATTTTCTATTCAGCTCTGGTTTTTTCATCAATAATTGTTTAAAAACCTTTATTTCATTGAATACCTATTTTTCTCCTGGAGAATTATATTTAGTTTTACTAGTGATTCTTTATTGTAATCCTAGCTCCTTTGTCCTCCAGAATATTATATTCAAAGTCCTTCAATTCCTAAAATAGAAGTTGCTAACTCTTGTGTTATCCTCACTGTGACTTAACAATAACAGAATTGGTTCTTTTTGGTGGCTTGAAGTATTTTCTCCTTGATCAAAGAGTTTTGAAGTCTGGCTATAATATTCCTGGGAATTTTCATTTTGGGATTTCTTTCTAGAGGTGACCTGTGGATTTTTTTTTCATATTTTTATTTTGCAATGTAGTTCTAGAATATCAGAACACTTTTCTTTAATAATTTCTCGAAAGATGGTACCTAGGATCTTTCATTCTTGATTATGAATTTCAGGTAATCTAATAATTCTTAAATTATCTTTCTTGGATATATTTTCTAGCTCAATTGTTTTTCCAAAGAAATATTT
Source organism: Sminthopsis crassicaudata (assembly GCF_048593235.1). Lineage (NCBI taxonomy): Eukaryota > Metazoa > Chordata > Mammalia > Dasyuromorphia > Dasyuridae > Sminthopsis > Sminthopsis crassicaudata. The sequence continues at coordinate 552,672,100 of NC_133617.1, read as the reverse complement.
CACATTTTCTTTTGTTTTTTCATTCTTTTTTTTGGTTACATCTTGTGAAGTCATTAATTGCTACTACCTAATTTTACTTTTAATGAATAATTTTCTTTAGTGAGCTTTAGTACTTCCTTTTCTATTTGGCCAATTCTACTTTTTAAATTTAATTAATGACTTAGAGCACCTTTTCATATATCCTCATTTCTTAAAGCATAATAGTATTCTATCACAATAATATACGAAAATTTGTTTAGTCATTCCTCAATTGATGGCCATCACCTCATGTCTCTTTTTTTTTTTTCATTTGGTCTATTTTGTTTAAAATTATTTTCTTTAGTATTTTTGTGCCTCTTTTATCAAAATATTGACTCTTTTTCCATGATTTTCTTGCATCACTCATTTCTATTCTCAATTTTCCCTCCACTTTTCTTGATTTTTAAAATCTTTCTTGAGTTCTTCCATGATCTGAGACCAATTCATATTTTTTGGAGGCTTTAGATACAAGAATTTTGGCTTTGTTTTCTTTTGAGTGTGTGTTTTTATTTTACTTGTCACCATAGTAACTTTCTATGGTCAGAATTATTTTTCTGTTGTTTACTCATTTCATAACCTATTTATTCACTCTTAACTATATTCTAAAGGGGGCCTCTGCTTCCCAAGTATAGAGGGCATTGTTCCAAGCTTCACGTAATTCCAGGGAACTATAAGTTTTTTTTTTTCCTAGTTGGTTTGACCAAGGGGAAAGTGTATTTACTACTCTCCTATATATGTGAGCAACTGCACTCTTTTCAACTTTGGAACTGTGACCAGGGTCCCTCTCCCTTTATGGCTGTAAATTCTGCTAAGCTAGTGCTTCTCCTGGTACTGGGACTATGAGCTAGGAAATTGCAACAGTCTTGTCTCTGTTGCCAGCAAAGGGATCCCTACAAATTTTTTTTCCCATTGCTTGACCCCCTTTTCATCTGTGAGTTAAGAGGTCTGGAAACCACCACTATTGCCACTGATTCAATCATCGCAAGACCCTTCTGAGGCCCAATCTGTATTGGTGTGGCCTTGTATTGTGTTCCTCTCAAAACCTGATGCAAAAGACCTTTCCTGCCAACTTTCTAAGTTGTCCTGGGCTGGAAAATGATTTCATATTGTTTTTTGTTCTGCTTCTCTAGAATTTGTTTAGAGTAATTATTCAAAATTTGGAGGGATTTGTGGGAGAGCTGAGGCAAGTTCCTGTCTTTACTATCTTGCTTTCATTCTCTCTTTAACAGTTTTTTAATTTCCCCATAAATTTTGTTATGCTAATCTTGATTCTGTGAGTGAGTATTTTGGCCCAGATAAATAAATGTGTTACTGTACACCAAAATCTCTGAAAGATGTGAAACTTCTGTTCTGCTCCATTGTTGCCAATAGTGTGTTTATTGGCTCAGCCTTTTCTCCAAGTCAGCAACAAACTGTTCCTGCTGAAATAGCACTCTGATCCATTGATATTAAGTCTTTTGGTAGTCATCTTGCCTTGGGGATGCCACTTTAGTTGAATGTAAATGTTTTGCTTGGAGAGCATAAGTCTATGATCAGTCCAGCACTCTGTGCCACATGTCATCTTCAGCACTGTCATATCCTGGGTGTCCTCCTTCCAATGATATTGTCTATTAAATATCATTGTTTGCTGTGAGAGTACATTCATGAAATCATAACATTTATGTAAGCAAAAGATATATAAGTGATGAGAAAGTCACAAGATACATAAATCTTCTGCAGTAAGTGAACATTGCTATTGCTGTTTCCAAATCCATTCCTTTCAAGTATTCACAGCCACGTGGAAGAGTCTGTGAATATTCTGGCATTAAAATCACCCAAAATTACAAGCTTGCCCTCTTTCAGAACATTGATGAGGATCTCCAGGTCTTCTTAAAATTTTTCTTTGATCTCATCAGTGTTCACCATGGTGGGAGCATATGCACTGATGATGATGGCTTGGCACTTTCCTGCAAGTGGCAATAAGATTGTCATGAGCCTCTCAGTTAGATGTGTTGTTTCCTACTTGTAGAGGGCCGGAACTCTGGAAAGGTATACTTGAATCAAGGATAGCAAGGTGCTAATAGTTAAGCACCTACTCAGTGTGATTGATGGGACAATGATTCTTTAATTAAACATATACTTAATGTGATATGGTGATGTAATTACTACAGTTGGTACATGCTCAGTTGCTGTAGTGATGTAATCACACTGAAGTATTTAAGAGCTGAAAGGACTGGGAACTGAGAATCTCAGACACAGAGAAGACTCCAGACTCCAGATTTCAAACTTCATCTTTGACCAGCCTTGTGGTGGTGCTCTTGCCTTCCTCATTTCTCCACCTAAAGACCAAGGTCTGTCCAGAGATCCTCCAGAAAGCTAGCCCAGAATTAGACTACTGGTGTTGTATTTTTAAGTATATTGTCAGGGAAATAGGCTGAGAATAGAGCAGAAGATATTCTTTCTTCACTCCCTGAAGTGTAATTTCCTATCCAGAGCCTGAAATTCTTATCTCCCACATTTGGAATTCTCTTTTACTTAACTGCCTTAAACTTATGCTTTTTGTGTGTGGCTGTTTTATCACTTTAATCTTCCTCATCAGATCACAAGATGTTTCCTATATGATATTGTTTATCTTTATCCAGTACCTCCAAGTCCTTATGATGCTTTCAAATTGATTAAGGACTTATTCATATCTAGTTATTGTTGTTTGATGGAACTGAGATTTCTAGGCCTTTTGGGTTAACAGTGGTAGAGATGAACTTCCATCTTCACAAATATAAGAAGGATGTGCTTTGTTGGGCAAGTGTCTAGTTCTCTTCTTTAGCTCCATTCCAGATATAAGTGATGAAAAATCCATACGAGGTGGATGCCACGAATGATACAAATGTTATTCATATGATATGAATGACCTGATTTTAATAAATCATCATGTCTGATTACCAGAATCTCCACACAGTCTTGTTATTCCACCTCCATCCTGATTTGAAACATTCTTTTCATTAATGTTGAGAGCCTTATCCTTTTCTTCTCTGATATTCCAATTACATCCCCTCCCCAACCCTCACACTAAGAACTGAGTGAACAATTCATCTGAATTCAAATGTATAGAACATTAAGGTCCAATTAAAAGATTTATGCAGGCACAAGCACAAAGAGAAACTCTCTTAAAATGCAGTTCTATACCTTTTACTTGTCCTGCCACATATCTTATCATCTTGGATTTCCCTAAACACTACATAAATTTGTAAAGTTTTATATAACATTCTATAATATTTCTAATTCTGTTGGAAGAAAAACAATACAAAATTAAAACACAATAAAACAAACAAAAAGTTTCTATAGAGGTGAAAGCCACAAAATAAACTCTTAAAGAATATTTGTTAATTTAAATTTCTAAACTTAAAAAAGCTCATTATAATAAATAATTTGATACTGTGATAAAATTTATTTCCTTTAAATTCTATAACATGTCTCTGATGTAAATATATATATATATATACATATATATATATATATATATGCATGTGTTTGTATTTATAGTAAATGGTATATTATTATACCATTTTAAATTGTAGGAAACTGAAATTGATTCAATAGCAGAGAAAGGATTGAACCCATATTTCCCTGACTTCAAATCTAATACTCTACTGAATATGTCATATTGCTTCTTGTATTATATAAACTTAAAGTTTAATACTATTGTTGTTAAGTCTATTATGATTAATTGCTTAGAATTTCTTTTTTCACTTTGGCTTCATTTAAATTTGACCTTAGGTCTACAAAAAAAAGCTAGTGCATTTAATCTGTTTCAACAGATTCCCACTTTAGAGAAATAAATTAGAGTTATAAAAGTCATGAATTCCCAGAAAAGTGTATTGAAATAACTAGCATTTGCTCTGTTGCCAGTTATCTATTTGGCTTCTCTCTTTCCTGCAATTGCAATCCAGCAATGAGAGGAGTTTGAGGTGGGGGTTGTTGGCAAGAGGAGAGTGTTAGTTTTCTGTGATGGACAGCCTCCATAATAGTGCACTTTGCAAATGTCACCTTGTGGCCCTGTGGTTGTCCATCATACTCTTCCTTCTTTCCGTTAAAAGAGAGGAAACACTGCATTTTTTTTGTAAACAGAAACAAAACACGTGAAATAATGATTCCCATCAACATCTATCACCTCAAAGGAGTCGAACAATGTAACGTAAGGAGACTTGTACAATGCCTGCTGAGTGCTAAAATTGACAAGTAGAAAAATCAATAGCCTGAGTACAAAATTTGTTTTCTACAAACAGAGTAGCTCCATTCAAATGGTGCAAATTAGAAGTTAGCCATGAACATTAAGCAGACTATGACCAAGAATCATATTTAATTTAATTATTTTATTCAGATTATTAGTGATTTATCTTTACGCCATCCTAGCATTTGGTATTTCAAGCATGATTGTCTGATCTTGTATTAAATATTTTCTACAAGCTGTAGAAAGAAGCATATGTACACAGCAAATTTGGTTCATTTAAGCTGTTTTGTTACATGATGCAGTTAGTTACATTTTATCATATTTATAGTTGTATTCCTTATCATATTCTCCACTTCTTGAAATTGTAAATTATGGCAAAGCTAAATATCTCCCATACTGGTTTTATTGGATGGTTCATTGCATGTGTAAAAACCATGACTAGATACTAAAACAATATTACTTGTATTTGTCAAAAATGACTAATGGTAAAGTCATCATCATGACTAACCTCTCTGCCTTTATTTTACAAGAACAATACACAGGTCACAGATGTAATATAGTAGAATCTCTCCAAGTATTATGTTGGAGGAAAGGAAAAATACATTATTTCAATTCAGTGATGTAAAAAAAATAATTTGCATAAATACCATTAATATCATTACTTGTTTTGAAAAATTGTTCTGAGGTTGAAAGAAGACAGTATTTAAAATTTCATGACTGGATTCTTTTATTCAATTTGGCTGAAAACTGAAATTTAGTGGACCCATCTGGCTGTTTAAAAATGTAGGCAAGTGTCTTGGAAATAATAAATACATGTTAGTACATAATTAAGGTTGTAAGAAAGGCAAAAGTGTTATGTGAGATTTTAGGAAAGAGGGATCATTTTCAGGTAAAATAATGAACCATTTTGTCCTAAGCATTCCTGCAGAGTTAACAAGGGAGAATTTAACTTTTTCTACAAGATTTGAAGGTATCTTTACAAATTGCTTATTTATTCTACATCTCCATTTGTTGAAAATATTCCCTTTTTTCAAGACCCAATTTAATCACCAACCATGAAGAACTTCAGTTTCTAGCCCCTCTTTTTTCCTGATGAAGTGTATATATATATATATGTATATATATATATATACACACATATATATATATATATAATAGGACTTTATCATGGTATTTCTCACTTTATTAAAGTTATCTGTGTATATCTTTGCTTTTTCTGTATGTGTATCTTTGGATTGGTATGCTTGGATATATTTTGGATTTTAGAATAGTAACTGTTTAATCTGTTTTTATATCTCTGGTACCTTGTACATAGTTTACATTTAATAAATGCTTGCTGAGTTGTATCCCTCACAACATCCTGTCACTGACAGTGGTACCCATAAAAGAATGTGTTTATTGAAAGAGATATTCTTGGTTTTCTTTTCAATTCAATTCAATCAAAAAAAAAACTATTAAAAACACTATTATGTTTAAAACTATATGCCAAGAGGAGATACAAAAATATGAAAATAATAATAAATGGATCCTACTACAAAGAGCTTACATTCTACTTGGGAGAGGGAGATGTAGCTTGTGAAGGTCCTAGATTCAAACCAAAGGTACTTCAGACTATTGACAATCATAATACAAAAGGACTTTTGTTAAATGAAATTGAGTTCATATTGCTAGAGGCTAGAGAAACCCAGGTAAAGATCCAAAGATGCTGTTGAGTATAAAAGAATTTTCCTGAATAATTGGTATGGATCATTTTTTTCTTTTAAAATCACAATGTGGTCAGCTATTTTGCACTGACTCTGGAGTCAGGAGGATCTGAATTCAAATCCAGCCTAAGACACTTGACATTTACTAATTGTAGGAACCTGGTTAAGTTATTTAACCTCAATTGCCTAGCCAAAAATCACAATGATCCTAGTTCTAAACATGGAAAGTTACATCGATTCTTAGAAGTTTAATAACAGTGTTCACCTGTCTCTGGCTTTGCAGCTATTGATAGTTCTTCTGTTCTGGTTTATACAATGGTATCCACTAGACAAGCTATTTCTAGACAGGAAATTCCCTGTCTCCTACTCATATCTTTAGATGACTGAGTTAATGGGTTAGGTTTGATTAGGACGGACTAAAGTGAGAGACATATAGCCCACATTATCTATTGATTTATATTTCTTTGGGGAGGACCCATTTTTTAAAAAGTTCCAACTCCATTTTTTTCTTTAAAAACATTTTTATTGATTTTTTTTTTTGCATTGCTTTCAATTTCCAATGATTTCATCCATTCTAATAAAACCCTGTAAATTCATTGGCTGTGCCTCAGGGTCAATTCCTCAGTCAATGAATAATTTTCTTTTCAGTTCTTTGTTACTACAGAAATGTTATTATAAAGATTTATTTGTACATGGAGCATTATCCTCTGACTTTGCCTTGTGGCATATGCCAAGTAGAAAGAAACATCTGTAAGTCAATTTTAGTGACATTTTTGTTATAATTCCATTTTTTTTCTCCAGAGCAGTTGGGCCAATTCATACCTTCAAAGAAGTTACATTAGTGTTCCAATCTCTCACACTGTCCTTTTAATAATTGCTATTTTCTGCAAATTAAGACAACTCTGAGATACCACTACATACCTGTCAGATTGGCTAAGATGACAGGAAAAGATAATGATGAATGTTGGAGGGGATATGGGAAAACTGGGACACTGATGCATTGTTGGTGGAGTTGTGAAAGAATCCAGCCATTCTGGAGAGCAATCTGGAATAATGCCTTAAAAGTCATCAAACTGTGCATACCCTTTAACCCAGCAGTGCTACTATTGGGCCTATATCCCAAAGAAATACTCAAGACGGGAAAGGGACCTGTATGTGCCAAAATGTTTGTGGCAGCTCTTTTTGTAGTGGCTAGAAACTGGAAAATGAATGGATGTCCATCAATTAGAGAATGGTTTGGTAAATTATGGTATATGAATGTTATGGAATATTATTGCACTGTAAGAAATGACCAGCAGGATGAATTCAGAAATGTTTGGAGAGACTTGCATGAACTGATGCTGAGTGAAATGAGCAGAACCAAGAGATCACTATACACTTCAACAATAATACTGTATGAAGACATATTTTGAGTGAAGTGGATATCTTCAACATAAAGAAGATCCAACTCACTTCCAGCTGATCAATGATGGACAGAAACAGCTACACCCAGAGAAGGAACACTGGGAATTGAATGTAAATTGTTTACACTACTGTCTATCTACCCAGGTTACTTATACCTTTGGAATCCAATTCTTACAGTGCAACAAGAATATTGGATTTACATACATATATTGTATCTAGGTTATACTGTAACACATGTAAAATGTATGGGAGTGCCTGTCATCTAGGGGAGGGAGTAGAGGGAGGAAGGGGAAATTTTGGAAAAATGAATACAAGGGATAATGTTGTAAAAAATTACTCATGCATATATACTGTCAAAAATATAATTATAAAATTAATAAAAAATAAACAGTTAAAATAAAAAAAAACAATTGCTATTTCCATCTTTTGTCATTTTGATCAATCAGATGAGTAAGACTCACTTTCTTAATAATAAAGCTTTCAATTTTATGATCAGGAATCATGCTATGGTTACTATTCTAATTACAGATTGATCAATTATAATTATTTAAAATAGCTCAAGATATTTTCAATAGATTCTAAAATTTTACATCATTCTAATAAATATTGCTCCTATCTCATAAAAAACAGAGGTGAAATGATTTCCCCCCTGAAAACACCAAAAGAATCAATATTGAATGGATAGTTTTTGATAGGGTTGAGGTTTAGAGCTTATTCATATTGGTAATCCTAGACAAAGTATAGTTTTTTAGGTAGAAAGCTGGCATCCATAGAGAGATGGAACTGGGAAAACTGAGATCGATCAATTTTTTTAGAACTACACATAGCTTAACTATTCACCAATACTTTCCTAAATGTAGTAAATTGCTATAACTCATGAGTTGACTTTGAGATTCTCAGCTCTGGATTATTTTTCTTGAATAAGATTGGATTAATGGCTAATAATAGCAGCTATTAAATGTGACAGCCAAAAGAGCATTGACTTCTCTTCAACACAAAGATACCAGAGAATGTCTTCTCATTTGGACCCTGAACCCAAATGTTCATATTACATTGCATTTTCTTGTTTTGAAAATACTAAAGAAAATTTACCGATGTTAAATACAGTAATTATAAAATACATGACAAACAAAAAATACATATCAATTCTCTTCCTGCTCTGTCAACTCAAAAATCCATCAGTAAGCATTTGTTAAATACCTAATGTGCCAAATACATAGATATTATAGATAAAAATACTAAGAATCTCTACGCTTAAGTAATCTACCTTCTAATGGGAGAAAAATAAGTATTTTGTAAATATACATAAAATACAAATATAAAATACAATAATACAGACATATACAAAGTAGTTAAATAAAAGACATTTTAGAAAGGTGAATATCTATATTTGAACAGATCAGGAAATAATTAAACAAAATATAGTGCTTGAGTTGCCTGTTAAAGAAAGAGATGGACTCTATGAAATGAAGACAATAAGGGAGTAAGGCCAGCACAAGGGTGGAGAAGGTAGGTGGAGTATTGTGTTTAAGGAATAGAAAGAAGGGCGGTTTAGCTGCATTGCAAAGTGTGGGAGAGAAAGCAAATATCTAATGGAATTGGAAAGATACACTGGGGCCAGATTGTGAAGGACAAAACACAGAGAACTCCATCCACTGCATTTTAAATTTACTGTTTTATAAATTAAGCTTCATGCAGTTTAAAGTACAGATATCCATAACATTACTTGAAAATTATATAGAACACCCAAAGAAAATTTCTAGATTAAAGTTCAAGGACAATAGAGAGATACAAAATGAAACAAATATGTCATAGTAATCTCTTTTTGTCATATGAAAGATAATATTTATGTTACACTTTATATGTTATATGGAGCTAATACTTGAGGAAGTAAAGGAATAGAGTTGAGTAGATAGAGGCAAAACAAAAATGCATACTGGAAGTTGGGTAATTTTGAAATTATTATGGGATTTTGGGATCATAAAGTGAAGAAAATATTTGAAAACTGGAAAATAAAATAATGGATATTATGAATATTTTTAAAAAGTGATCTAAAAAGATCACAGCAACTATTACACTATATATCTACCAATATATTCTAAAGGTATAGCATTTATACATTCAATTCAAAGAAGACTCTTTAAGTTCTTTATAATTATAAATGACTCCAGATTATTAGGAATGACTAAGATCTTCTGCTGACAATAATCAGTTAATAGATTAAGAGGTGTTATTCTTTAATTATTCTTTTAATATTAATAATTTTATTTCATGAACTTTTTGTAGTTTTGAACTTGTGGGAATGAAAATGAGAGTGAGATATTGGCCAACTTACCAGAAAGTTCCCTTCTAGTTATTTAGTTGAAATCCCAAGCCATGGGATGCCATCTGTCTTACTTCTATGATCTTTATAATGAATTCTTCTCAAACCTAAGGTACATTTAAGTTCCTTCTTATTATTTACCAATAATTCTAAAACGGGATTGACACATTTGTTTCAGGAGCAAGAATTTAGAATTAAAAGGTACCTGAGAAGTCATCTAATTCAGTGGTTTCTAAAATATTCAGAATTTACAATTCAATATCTAAAAATTTTTGAGCACATACCTCCTAATAAATGTGTTTTTACTTACAAATTATGAAATATTTTACTCTACTAATAATTGCATATATTGCACAACTTACTAAAAGGAGAAATGAAAAAAAGTATGAGATAAAGGTGAAATGATATTTGATTGTTGAACAAATCCTTGATCAACAAGAAATCACTGGCATTTATTCAGAAGGGGTTGCCATGTTCAGAGCTAGACTTTAGGAGTATCACTTTGGCAGCTGAAAGGACGATGGATTTGAAGAGAAACTTGAGAGGGAGAAAGAAGAACTAATGCTATTGCCCAGGCAAGAAGTGATGAGAATCTGAATTATTGTAGTAGTTATGTAAGTGGAAAGAAAAAGACAGATGAGAGAGATTTTCAGATATAAAAATGGCATATTTCAATTGATTAGCTAGAAATATGGATGGTGGAGAGTAAAGAGTCAGGATAATACTGATACTGGAAACTTAGGTGACAGAAAGGATGGTGGTGTACTCAACAATAACAGGAAATTTCAAAATAGTAGTAATTATCTGGAGTAAAGATAATGTAATATCTTTTATAGATTCTGCTACAGATATAAAGGGCTGCTGTTCTATTCTCCATACTCTTTGCTTAATCACACATATGTATGAGTCTTCTATGAAAGACCAGATCAAATTTTCAGGAGTGCAGGGAAGGAACTACTATATGAAGAATGAATAATGGAGGGGGTTGTTTTGCTCTGGGGAATTGGCTTGGAGTTTGAAGTGACCATTGCTAGTGTGAGTATTTCTTCCATGAGAAGTTCTCTGAAGGAATTCACCAGTCAGGCTTATATGGTGGAGTGGAGGGGGTTGTATGGTGAGAAGTCTGCAAGGCTGAAGATTGAGAAGTCTTCTCTGGATTTATGGGCTGGGAAGTGTTCAAAGACTGATGGTGATATTATTCAAATGGAGATTCTGAGGGAAAACTCAAGAATCTGAGGAGATTCTATGGGTGTAAGAGTTGCCCACAGGAGGTATAGACAGAACTGAATTATTGAATATTATAAATAAAGTTAATCTTTATTTATAAAGAAAACTTTCAGAAAGTGTTTCCCATAACTGTGAGGTAGGTAGCATACATGGTATTATTTGTATTTGAAATTGAAGTTGAGAGATATGAAATGATTTGCGTATGATAATGCAAGGAGGATACATCAGAGGCAAAGCTCAAATCTATCTCATGAATCTCAGGCCATTGCTGTCAAAGCACACTATCTCAAGACTGCTATTCAACTCTATAAATATGATTTCTGCCTCAAAGCTCATTTCATATGTCTACTTGGTCTGTGCAAAGAAATTCAGTTTTATATATTTCTCTGTACTTCTTCACATGTAAACTCATTCAACTGTGCTATACATTTATACTGAAAAACATGATAAACTCTAAGTTGGAGATAACATTTTATCCTTTCTTTCCAAGGATGCTCCTACTTTTCCATTGGGCTTTGAGTTGTTTTTCCAATGATTTATTATATTGACTTAATAACTCTTACTTGATCCCTTTTATGCTTATTTTCAAGGCAGCTATGTGAATCTGGTGACCATGGGATACAATAAGACTAATTAGTCTAAAGGGGGGGGGGAAATCAAAGCTATGTCCTTGACCTCATTAGCACCTAGTTCTAAACAAACTGAGTTAACTGGCCACAGATGGGAAGGACATCATTATAAGAAAGATCTAATTCCATAAGCTTCCATATTCTCCAGGTACAATTTTTGCAGCTGTATTTCTGTTTATATATTTTCAGAATCATACAGCTAGAAAGATATTTAGAAATTGTTTATTTTAACTTCTCTATTTTATACACACAAAAATAAAAACTGAGGCATAAAGAAGCGTGACTTACTTTAGGTCATATGAGTCAGGATGAGGAGTAATGCATCTAGAAGACAGGGTTCATGACTGCCAGTTCTCATTCTATAAAACTTTTGAAGACAAAGAGAAGGGAAGAGCAGAAGGAAATCATTTTGCAATTTCAGCCCCCAAAATAGTTTTTAACACATTTGTATGGATAATTCAGGTAAAATTATTCTTTTCAAATTTTGCCTAACTTATCTGGACAATTCCATACATACTCTAATGCATTTCACATGTAGCCCTTCTCACACTGTTCCAAGGATGAATGAGATAGCTCCTTAGAGAGAAGGGATTAGAAATTACAGCTGTGGGGGGGGTTTGAGATGACAGAGGAAGAGATCTTATAGCCACACACAGTTTTGGAAGAACTGGGCAAAAGCTGAACAGAGAGCAGAATTTGTTCAAATGAGAGTAGACATGCATCTCAGGCATATGGGGCACCAGCAATAGAGCAGGGGAGTGTTTCTGTACTTTCTCTCCTTGGCTGTGAAAGCAAGCAGTTGAAGACATTTTCATTCTCCCCTTCTTCTACCCCCTCTGTCATTTCTTTTTACTTCTTTACATGAAATTTTCACTATGATGGTTATTATTGTCGTTGTTGGTTATTGTGGTTAAGCTTAAGTCATTCTGACAGAAATTTTCTGTTGTTTTGATGCATATTATTGTAAATGACAGCTCAGCATGCTAAATAAAGTGTGTGTGTGTGTGTGTGTGTGTGTGTGTGTGTGTGTTCATGCATTTATTGGAAGAAGTAATGAAGGAATAGCTCTGAAGGAGTTTTTATATTTCATAGAACATATAAAAACTAAAACCCACTCCTGCCATGGTGGTCAAGATGACTACCTTGGGGCCTTTTTTACAAGTCATATATTTAATGTTTCACAGTTTTCTATACTCCCAAAATTACAATTGAGCCAGGACCTAATTTTTTCCTATTTCTCATGTCATGGAAGTATTTTTATGTCCCTTTATTATAATCACTAACTATAAGTTCACTAGGAAAGAGACTGATAGCCCCTCAAATTGTGTCCTTCCTCCAATCTCCGAAGATAGAGGTGAAGGGAAGGGGAGTTAAAGGAAAGGATTAGAAAAGAAAGTCTTGGACAGCTAGCTAGGTCAGAAGGCAAAGCTAGGATAGTCTGTGAGGCCTCCAACTTTCACTTTTCTGGTTGGTGAACATATATGCACATGACCTTTCTATGAATTTGAGACTTTGCATCCTATTGGATTAACTGTCCTATTTCAAGACATTAGATCTGAGAGCAAGAATCCTAGGAGGTACAAGGATTGTGAACAATATAATGATCTATCTCATTTATGGTTATTTATAAACTAGAAGTTTAGATATGGAAGGAAGCTTGGAGACCATAAAATCCATTTCCCTCATTTTATATTTGAGGATACCAAGAACAAAAATGTAAAAATAGTCCTGTGTCACCCCACTAATGTGAATCACAAAAGACCAGCATTAGGGAGATTTCAGCAGTTTTTTTTGTAGAGAACACCCATGCATGAGAATGAACTAGTATATATGCTTCAATTTTTCTAAGCCCAGAGGGCAATTTTTCTGAGTGTTCAATGATATATGAATATGAATCTTCTAACACTAGCTTAAAGAAAGCTCAGTGGAGGAACAGCTGTGAAACCTTCAAACACCAAGGATTTCTTTGAGTAATTTCAGACAGTTCAATGACAGGAGTAAAATAACATATATTTGACATTGGTAAGAAGATAGCTTATTTGAAGAATTTTAACGGATGAAATAAAAAAACAACATAGTTTTATTTATCCAAGTATTATGGTTTTATGTGCCATATTCTATTATTAACTGATATATACTGATATTTTGGCAAGCATAATTTTATTTATTAAAAGTAGATTTATTTTTCATAATGAAATTCTCTGCTGTGTACTATGCCAATTTTTAAAAGTAAATGAGCCTTTATTTTTGTCAAGTGCATACTTTCTTCAGTATGGTAGCTTTTGATAATCATTTGGTATTGAAGGTTTTGAGAAATTATCATAAATGGAATATGAGGAATAGAACTTAAATACATTTTTCAATTTTTACTATTTTCAGACCTTAATACTTTATTCCATTTGGCTATAGCACATTTGGAGAAGATAGAAATGAGGAAGCTTTCCAAATGACTAGTGAAATAGTGAAATGACCAGTGAAATGACTAAATGAAATAGCTTGACCAGTATCATTGGAGAAGTGGTGACATGAAGAAAGAAAGCTTTGTTTAATCTTTCTTATAATTTCAAACTACATTAACAAAATACTTTCTCAAATCATCGTTCAGAGGTGGAAAAATACAGCTTGCATTTTCTAAATATATAAATGGGGAGACTTCAGAGATGCATGATACTTTTAAAGATAACCAGCAATCAAGAATGAAATGTAAAAATTTTTTATACTCTTTTTTCAGAGAAGGGTGAAATTATTTCTGAATATTCTATAATCTATTATGATTATTCTATAATCCAACATTTTGCTTCTATGCCCAAAAGTGATATTAACACATTTTCTCAAGTTGTGGAAGCCAGAGGTCATTGTTCTTCTTCCTTTCTGGTGCTATGCTGAAATAGAGATTTTATATATAGTTGAGCTTATAGTCATTGCTTTACATGGCTATTTACAAAGTAATGAACTGTTGAACTTGTGGGAGTGAATACATACTAATAGCAGCTAAGAGATCTTGAGAATGACAGATGGGTGTGCTTTGGGCTTTTCTTCTCCACATTTCCATACCCCAATGTGTACTAACTGTTGTTGAGCTATCTTCCTATTACATGCTTCTAAATGGGAAAATAGAGGATATGGGCTGTAATGGGCTAGAATTGTGGAGAAATGTACTTGAAACAAGGATTGGAACACCAAGGTGTTAACTCAGTGGAATTGATAAGATAATGGTTATCTAGTTTACATATACTTAGTACTTAAGCATAGTGATGTAATAGTTCTATGGTTGATGTAATTGCAATAGAATATTTAAACTGAGAACAAAATCAGCCACAGAGATTCCATATTTTTTTTCATATCTAATAGTTTTTATTTACCAGATATTTTCATGGGTAATTTTACAACAATGACAATTGCCAAACCATTTGGTCCAATTTTTCCCCTCCTTCCCCCCACCCCAGATGGCAGGTTGACCAATACATGTTAAATATGTAATACAATATATGTATACATGACCAAACAGTTGTTTTGCTGAACAAAAAGAATCGGACTTTGAAATAGTGTACATTTAGCCTGTGAAGGAAATCCAAAATGCAGGGAGACAAAATTAGAGGGATTGGAAATTCTATGTAGTGGTTCATAGTCATCTCCCAGAGTTCTTTCACTGAGTACAGCTGGTTCAGTACATTACTGCTCTATTGGAACTGATTTGGTTCATCTCATTGTTGGAGAAGGCCACATCCATTAGAAATGATCATCATACAGTATTGTTGAAATATATAATGATCTCCTGATCCTGCTCATTTCACTCAGCAAGAGATTCCATCTTTGATCAGCCTCTTGATGGCTCTCCTGCCTCCTACATTCCTCCACTGAAACCAAGACCCATTCCACAGGATTTCCAGAAAGCTAAACCAGCCTCAGGTGAAGGAGACAGACTGTGAAGGAGATAATAAAGACTTTGGACTTTACCCTTGACTATTCTTGTGATAATTATTCTGCTGAGACCAAGGCTAGTCCCAAGGCCCTCCAGAAAGTTAGCCAGAACATTTCACCCTTCCATTTGCTTTGTTTATATTTTGCAGAAACTT
Source organism: Sminthopsis crassicaudata (assembly GCF_048593235.1). Taxonomy (NCBI): domain Eukaryota; kingdom Metazoa; phylum Chordata; class Mammalia; order Dasyuromorphia; family Dasyuridae; genus Sminthopsis; species Sminthopsis crassicaudata. Next base: position 552,656,513 of record NC_133617.1, on the reverse strand, counting down.
GGCTATTTAAATTTCTCTGCTATCAGAATGTAAATTCCATGAGAGCAGGAACTGTTTTTATTTTTCTGTTTGTTTCTACTATTCAATAAATATTAATTATTTAATAAATGTTTGTTGGTTGATTGATGACCTACCACATCTGGACTCTCCCTCATTTTATCTACTGTATGATAGTTTCACATTGTAATTTTTGGTAAAAACATAAAGAACATAAAGTGATGCCATATTCATATTCAGCTTTGCTCCAGATTCTCTGTTATCTGGGGAATAAAAAACCACAATAAGTTGTTACAACATGTATGATGATATGATGGGTAAAAGATCTTGGCTGTAGTCTGATGGAATTGCAGCAAACATAATTTATCATTAAGATACTAATATACTCAAGAGATCTTTCTTACTCTTACACAACTATGCCCATTCGTAGTGTCCACACAGAAAACCCCCCACCATTTCCTCTTGCCATTTGAAGTGATGGAATCAAAATGAACATTTACTAAATGTCATTTAAGTTTGAGGCACTGTGTTAAACATTGGAATTGCAAAGAAAGACAAAAGGCTATCAGCTCTTACAGATCTCAAAAGTCTAATGGAAGAGACAATGTGCAAACAATTGTATTCAATATGTCATAGACAGGGTAATTTGAAAATAATCAACATAGAAGCCAATATAATTAAGAGCAACTGGAAAACATTTCTTATAGAAAGTAATATTTTTATCTCAGACTTTAATTCTAGGGAATCCAAAAGCAGAATATGAAGAAGGAGAAAATTTTAGGCATGGGAGATAGCCAGTGAAAATATGAAGAGTCAGAATATGGAGAGTTAGTTCATGGAACATCTTGTTCAAAGGATAGCAAATAGGCCAGTTTCATTGGTTCAAAGAATATGTGGGAAGTGTAAGAAGACTAGAAAGATAGAATGGGACAAGTCATGAAGGGTTTTGAATGCCAAAGAATTTCATATTTGACCCTGGAGGTATTAGGGAACCATTGAAATGTATTGGCTAGAGGAATGATATGGTCAGATCTGTGCTTAAGGAAGGTCACTTTGACAGGTGAGTGGAATATGGATTGAAGTGTGGAAAGACTTGTGGCTGGGAGTCAAATCATCAGGTTATTATAATAGCCCAAGTGTAATATTGGGATGAGGGTCTGCATCTAGGTAGTAGCAGTGTCCAGAGACAGCAGAAAGCATAAGCAAGAGATGTTACAAAGGTAGAGAATGATGCTTCTTGGACATGTGATTGGATATGGCAGATGAGACAGAGTGAGTGCAGAGTTAAGGATGACCCATTTATTGCATTTCTGGGTAACAGTGAGGATGGTAATTCCACTAATAGTATTTGAGAAGTTATAAAGAGGAAAGGGATTGGAAGAAACTATGTTCAGGTTTGGACATGTTGAGTTTGAGATGTCTATAGGACATACAGTGAGAAGTCTACTATGTCTTCTAGGCAGCTGGAGACTAGAGATCAGCACCGAATTAAGGCTGAATAATTCAGTTTAAGAACTATCCACATAAGGAAAGTTTGGAGAGACTTATGAACAGATACCAATTGAAGTGAACAGAACCAAATTATTGCATATACTAATAGCAAAATTGTGTGATGATCTACTCTGATGGACTTGGGTATTTTCAGCAATATGGTGATGCAAAACAATACCAATAGACTTGGGATGGAAAATGCCATCATATACAGAGAAGGAATTATGGAGATTAAATATAAATTATTTATATATAATTGTTTGCATGTTGCCTTCCCTCATCAGACTTTAAACTCTTGACATCAGGAACTCCTCCCCTTCTTTTTTTCTTTTGCAGCCTCTGTGCTTGACATAGCATACAAAATATAGTAGGCTCTCAATAAATACTTATTGATTTGTCTTGACTTGTTGAAAATGGAGTACAAAGAAGCAGAGAAATGAATTTGATTTCTGATCTAGATGGAAGCTTTTCTCATTTGCTAGGACAGACCAGTGCTATACCATGTTATGTTATTAAGATGAAATTGCTAGCCAAGATAATGGGGAAAGTATTATCTCTTTCCCTTCTCTGTAAAATCAGTGTTTTATTAAATAATTTTTAGGGACACATGATTACCTTTATTTTATAAGAGGAGATTTGTAGCATAATGAACTTAATCTGTATTTTAATAAGGATTTTGTTCTTTTATTTTTGCAATAATGTGGAATTAATTCCATTCTGGTTGCACACAGAATCCTGCTGGATTACGGCACAGTAAAATTGTATAGGTAGTGCTCCAGTGCTTTATAATGTTTATAGCATATGTGTAGGTCCTATATTATAATAGAGCTCAGCTGTTAGGTTCTTACTAAGTGCTAATGAGATAATGAGATATTAGGTTCTTACTAATTGCTAAGTCAGTACTTAACAATTCTCTAGTTCCGGCCTTTCCTGGTAGTTTGACTTGTGAATTCCTAAGGAAGAGCTTGCGTGCTTGGGAGGAGCAAGCTCATTGGTTGAAGTGGTTCTTCCCAGAAGCCCTTGCATTATCCCACGCCCATTCTCTGAGAGGATAAAAGAGGACAGCACTCCAGAAATAGAAGAAGTCTCTGCACTACATCAGGCTTGACGGGGCTCTATGCAGGAAGGGAAGTCACTTCTCTGGACAAGAGTTAACAGCAACTGCCTGGAGACAATGGTTCACTACAGGAAGAAGAATCTGTCCAAGAGATTTGAGTAGACACAGCAGATCTCTTCCCAGAGAGCGATCGGCAGCTTCTGGAGACAACAGCTCGCTACACTCAGCAATCTTAGTAACCTCTTCTTTTTGAGGACACACAAGCCCAAATACATCTGATAGTATAAGGAAATGGAAAATCTGTGTATACTAGTGTCAGAATTTATTATATCTTTATAGTTTGGTAGAGATGATCATTGTATCAATGCTAAGACTTATATTTTGAAATGCTGTTGAAAATTCAAGATTTACATGATTTTCAATAGCCCTTGTCACAATATAACCAATGAAGTAAGTTGAAAAGATTCATATGATAGGAAATCAGATTTTGCAAACATTTTTCTATCTGCTGTCAGAATAACATTGTAAAATGAAGAATTATATTGATGAGAAGAATGACTTGTGAGTGTGAAGTAATGAATTGGAAAAACCACAACAATTTCCAAATAGTGTCACTTTTTCAATGCATGTTTTATAGACTTTTTTTAAAAAATGAATCTAGGGTAAGGAATGATTCTATGTTGGAAGGGAAAGTCTCTCAAATGCTCCTATTTGTAGATGACTCTGTTTAGCTTGTATTAATCCCTAGAACACTGAAGAATCTTTTGGTAGAGCTCTATAATTACTCAAAAGATTTTGGACTGACCATCCATTAATGAAAGACAAAATGAATGATGAATGTACAATGGTCAGATTACCACATGCATATCAATGGATATACTATAGAATTTCCAATTGGCAGTCAGATAAAAGGAAGGAAGGAAGGAAGGAAGGAAGGAAGGAAGGAAGGAAGGAAGGAAGGAAGGAAGGAAGGAAGGAAGGAAGGAAGGAAGGAAGGAAGGAAGGAAGGAAGGAAGGAAAGGAAGGAAGGAAAGGAGGGAAGGAAGGAAAGGAAGGAAAGGAAGGAAAGGAAGGAGGAAGGAGGGAAGGAAGGAAGGAAAGAAGGAAGGAAGGAAGGAAGGAAGGAAGGAAGGAAGGAAGGAAGGAAGGAAGGAAGGAAGGAAGGAAGGAAGGAAGGAAGGAAGGAAGGAAGGAAGAAAAAAGAGGAAAGGAGGGAGGGAAGGAAGAAAGGAAGAAGGAAAGAAGGGAAGGAGGGACAGAAAGAGGGATGAAGGAAGGAAAGAAGGGAGGGAAGGAAGAAAGTATTAGAGAGAGGGAGGGAGAAAAGGATGGAAGGAAGGAGAGAGAAAAAGAGGAAGAGAAGGAGAGAGGGAAAAAGGTATAGAGGACAGTAGGGAGAAAAGGATAGAGGGAAGAGGGAGGAAAAGAGAGAAGGAGGAAGGGAGGAAGGAAAGGAGGAAGAAAGGGAGGGAGAAAAGGATGGGAGGAAAGAAAGAGGAGAGAAGAAAGGAAGGGAGAGAGGGCAAAATACTGGAATGGTTTGCCATTTTCTTCTTCATCTCTTATCTGGGAAATCTGAGGCAAAGAAAGTTGCCTGGGATCACACAGCTAATATCTGAAGCCAGATTTGAAGTCAGGAAAATAAGTATTCTTGACACCAGGCCCAGTGGACTATCTATTGTGCCACCTAGATGATTGGAAATTAGTAACAAAGTTCTGAAGAGAAGTAGACTTTTAGGAAAGATGCTCAGTTCTCCTTTAGACTATGGGGTATCTAATTTAAAATGCCCCAAATGGAATTGATGATGCACAAAGGGAGCTCATAAGAAGGACTAGGAGTGAATACATATAGCTAGGAGTCAAATGTATAGAAATGATTATTTGATTCCTTGGTGCAAGTGAGTTCACTAAATTAGAGAGATATTGAGAAAAGAGAAGAATGCCAAGAAGAGAGCCTTGGGGATAAACACACAAGGACAGAAATACAGCATCAGGTTCTGAGAAGACAAGCTTAGATAGGAGGGAGGAAAACCCAGAGAAAGCAGTGTCAGGAAAATGTAAGAGAGAGAATATCAAGGAGAAGAAAAGAAGTTGGAATACAATATTGGCTGCTCTAGAGAGATCAAGATGAGGATTTAGAAAAGGCCATTGCTTTTGGCAAGTAAGTGTTCATTGATGACTGTAGAAAGATCTATTTCAGTTGCATAAAAAGGTGGAAAGCAAGATTGCATGTGATTCAAAGAAAAGTGACTGAAAAAAATGGTGATGCCTAATCTGGATGATTTTCTCAAGAAGTCTTGGCTAAGAAAAGAAAAGAATGAGAAGTATAGCCAGCTAGAATAGGAGAATTTTTAATTAAGGAAAGATCTTGGCTGTTGTATCTCTGACAATGGAGCCTAAGGCTTAACATTAGTTTCCCTTCTTTCTTAACTCGTTGTCACCTATGGTTACTAAATAATCACTTATTAAGTACTTATTAGGTATGTGCCAAGCACTGTGTTAAAACCCTGGCAATATAAAGAAAGGCACCTTTTTTTCTGTTTGGATAAATATGTCTTTTCTTGTACTCATTCTTTGTTTATTCAGGTTATAATGTAAATTTATTTGTGACACAGATGGTACTTTGCAGAAGAACCATGTCTCTTTCTGCATTGGGGAGAAAAAAAAAAGCCACAGTAGCTTATTCTTATTCTTTCCTAAAATCCATTTTCTGTATGTTTTTATCCAGTTATAATAGAAATTCTAATCACATGCTCTATATATCTATTTTTCTGCTGTAGTTTATTGCCTCTTTTCAATCTCTTTTCTTTTTTCTAGTAAATGTATTTATTTTGAATATACATTACTTTATGCATCATGTAGGGAAATAAGTATTAGAACAAAAGAGAAAAACTATGGGAGAGAATAAAAAACAGAAATAAAGAAGTGAACATAGCATGTGTTGATTTACATTCAATCTCCATAATTCTTTTCCTGGTTGGAGATGTCATTTTCTGCCTAAAGTCTGTTGGGATTGCTTTGGACCACAGAAGCACTGAGAAGAACCAACCCTTTCATAGTTGATCATCGCACATGCTTGCTGTTATTGTGTACAATGTATTTCTGGTTCTGCTGGTTTTGCTCAGCATCAATTCATGTAAATATTTTCAGGCCTTTCTATAATCAGCTTATTCATCATTTTTATAGAACAATAATATTACATTATCTTCATATACCACAATTTGATCAGTCATTCCCCAATTGATGGGAATCTATTCATTTTCTAATTCTTTGATACCACAAAAAGAGCTAATACAAACATTTTTGCACATGTCCTTTTTTCTTCTTTAAGATTTCCTTGGGACATAGACCCAATAATGGCATTATTAGGTCAAAGGGTATACACAGTTTTATAATCCTTTGGGCACAGTTCCTGATTACTCTCCAGAATCATTTCACATGGATCCATGGATCATTTCACAACTCATCAACAATGCATTAGTCCCAGTTTTCCTAAATGCCCTCCAAAATTTATCATTATATTTTCCTGTCATTTTAGCCAATCTGAGAGGTGTGAGACAGTACCTCAGAGATGTTTTAATTTGCATTTCTCTAATCAATAGTGATTTAGAGCATTTTTTCATACAACTATAAATGGCTTTAATTTCATCATCTGAAAATTGTCTGTACCTTTTGACCACTTATCAATTGAGGAATGACTTGTATTTATATAAATTTGGCACAGTTCTTTATATTTTAGAAATGAGATCTTTATCAGAAACACTGGTTATAAAGATTTTTCCCAGCTTTGTACTTCCCTTTTAATCTTGTTTCTGTTGGTTTTGTTTGTGTAAAACCTTTTTAATTTAATGTAATCAATGTTGTCCATTTTGTTTTTCATAATGTTCTCTAGTTCTTCTTTGGTCATAAATTCTTATCCAAAGATAAATTATCCATTGCTCTGCCAATTTGTTTATAATATCATCCTTATACCCAAAGCATATACCCAATTTGACCTTGTTTTGGTATGGTTGTGGGATGTAAGTCTATGTTGAGTTTCTGATAAATTATTTTCCAGTTTTCCCAGAAATTTTTGTCAAATAGTGAGTTTTTATTCCAGAAGCTGAAGTTTGGGGATTTATCAAATGCTAGATTTCTATGGGTTTTCATTATTTTCATATGTATCTAATCTATTACACTGATCCACCACTCTATTTCTTAACCAGTACCAAATGATTTTGATGACTGCTGCTTTATAGTATAGTTTTAGGTTTGGTACTGCTAAGCCACCATCCTTTGTGAGTTTTTTATTAATCTTCTTGATATTCTTGATCTTTTGTTCTTCCAGGTGAATTTTATTATTTTTTCTAGTTCGTAAAATATTTGTTGGCAGTTTGATTGGTATAACACTGAAAAAGATCAATTTAGGTGGAATTATCATTTTTATTATATTAGCTCGGCCTAGTCATGAACAGGTGAAAATTTTCCAGTTGTTTAGATCTAGTTCTTGGGTTTTTCTTGGCATGTAGACTCCCCAATTTTATTTTGCCTACATTAATTTTAAATGGAATTTCCCTTTCTATCTCTTGCTGATAGACTTTATCAGTAATATAAACTGAAATGCAGATGGTTTGCGTGGGTTTATTTTTTATCCTGCAATTTTGCTAAAGCTGTTAATTATTTCCAGTAGGTTTTTCTAAAAATATCATAATATTATCTGCAAAGAATGATAGTTTTATTTTATCATTGCCTATTCTTATCCCTTTACTTTCTTTTCTTATTGCTAAAGTTAGCATTTCTAGTACAATGTTGAATAATAGTGGCAGATATAATGTCTCTCTCAGAAATAATGCTATACAGTACAAAAAAAGTCTCATGAGACCTACCATGATGTTTTACCTGGTTATTGTAAATTCTTTCATTAGTTTATGCTACATAGCAGCTATCAACATACAAAATCTTAGCTACACTAGCTTATTTCATCTTTCTCTAACTTGCAACCCTTTCACATCAAAGGGCCTTCTAAACAACCAAGATCTTTGTTTAATAAGATCCTCCTATTCTAGCTGGCTATTCTTCTCTGTCTCTCCTTTTCCTAGTCAGACTACCTGACAAAATCATCCAGATTAGGTATCACCACTTTTTCTCCATTCATTTTTCTCTGAACCTCATGCAATCTTGCTTTCCATTTATTGTTCAACTAAAACAGTCTTTTCACTTAATCATTAATCAATTAATTACCAAAAGTAATGGCCTTTTCTCAGTTCTCATCATTCTTTATCTCTTTAAAACACTCAATATTGTTTTCCAACTTTTCTTTTCCTTGATATTCTTTCTCTTATATTTTGATGACACTGCTTTTTCTGGGTTCTCCTCCCATCTGTCTAAGCTTGTCTTCTCAGCACCTGTTGCTGGATTTCCATCCTTATGGGCATATCCCCAAGGCTCTCTTCTGGCCATTCTTCTCTTTTCTCACTCTCTCTAATTAGGTGAGCACAAAGAGGTAAAGGCAAACAATGAACAAGTATACAAACTAATCAACTTTTCATAATGCTTGATTATTCTCTTACTCATGCCCTAAAACCCTCTAAAGATGATAAAAAGTAAATTAAAAATGTGTCCCAAACAAACAAAAAATAATAGAATGAATCATAGTCAATATACCCCTAGTACCTTATAATTGACAGCTATATAATTATTGTAGGAGGTTCAAAATCAAAGGGCTGCCTATGATTGAGAAGCCCTCTTTTATTTTTTTGAGAGTCCACTGTATTTGATCATTACAATTATTGATATGATATACCACTCTACTTTTCCTTTCAGAGTTACTTAATATTTGTTTCCACTTTCAGGTTTAGTTTATTTAATTTTCTAGCTCTTTTATTATTACTGCTGCTGTTGGCTCACTTGTTTTCATATCACAAAATGGTTGCTTTGCTTCATTGCACATTGAAAATAACACAATGGCATATGTTTATCCAATATGTTCAGCTCTCAATAAACACTGCTTTCACAAGCCTCAGAAATGCCTGGGATGTGTATATACTCCCTTACATGGAGCCAAACTATTTTATTCTTCTCTTCACCTATGTGTCTTGTTCCCATTGATGTCTAGCTCACACTCTGTACAAGTGAAATATATCAAGGTCAGTTCTCTGTATCATATCAATAAAACTCTAAAAGAGTTAGAGCCATCATGAACTGAGGGTATCTTTATTCTGTTATTTGTAATAAAATGAAGTTATGTAGTCCTGATGCAAATTAGAATATGTAGAAATAAGAGTGTTTCTTTTATATCACATCCTTTTTTATGGAAATGGTTTTCTTATTTATTTTCTCAACCATATGAATTAGGTAAATGAATGGATCCTCTGCATTTTCAATTTGGAAAGTGGAAATTTAGTCAGCTTGGTCCAAGTCTCACAATGAATTAGTACAAGTAATAGAAACCATCTGTTCCCATCTGGCCCCACCCAGTGGGTGAGGTTTGATGGGCAGGGCAGCAAGCCTGTTTATTCTTCCTCCATTGGGAGGGGAAGAGGAACATCTGCCTTGGAGTGAGGGGGAGAGTGGGAATCTGTCAATTGTACAAGTATGCAGAACCAGATTATTTGTTAGTAAAGTTACTAAAGTAATTAGCAGAACATCAACCATAGACAAGAAAGATAAGGGACTATGGCCAGGGTTTCAATCATGAGGCAATAAATAGTGTCTCTGAGGATCTGGATCCCGACTGAAGGAATCCTTGAACAATGAAGTGATCTGCAGATGAGCAGGACCAAAGGCAACTGATCTGGCAGATTTGACCAATATATTTCCCACCCTGGTTACTAGCAACAGTTATACCTCTGAATTCTTCTTGTTTTAACTATTACATGTAGCCACAGACAGACATTGTCTTATTGGGCACAATACACTATATGTGTTATATTGTAACCCACACATAATTTCTCACCCTGAGTGACCCTTTTCTAATAGCTGTTGGAAATCTTTCTTGGTATTCTTCCTAGGATGCACACAGATTATTAGTCCATTAGAAACTGTAAGGTGAGAAGTGACTCAAGTGGGAAGATAGTGTATAGGGATTCAGAGGGGCCAGAAATCCCCTTTGACTAAGAGAATCGGGGATTCTTGCTTCTGTTCATATTGCAGAAGATGACAGTAGCTTTTTCAGTCATGCTGTTAAATTTATATTGAATTTTCAGTCTACTAAAATTTCTTGGCTTTTGTTTGATTATTGCCTTTATCTAAATGATCAATAAATATAACTAGTGTGTATATAGTACTTTAACATTTTCAAGTTCTTTATATATATTATCTCATTTGATCCTCAAAACAATTACATGAGATAAGTGCTACTATTTGTCCCATTTTACAGATGAGGAAACCGAGGTTGATAAAGGTTATAAGACTTTCCCAGGTTTACACAGCTAGCAAACTGATGAAGGAGATTTAATTTTAGGATCTTAGAGATCATTCCATTATCCACTCTACTATTTAACTCCTTAAAAATGTTGAAGCTGTGGGAGGAGAACTGGGGGTGAAATTCACAGTAAAAAGAATAATATAATTAAAAGCTCAGACAGATGGGAAGTCTTAAGGAATTCCCAGAGAATGATGAGAAATCCAGTTTTTTTCCGGAACACAGAGTGTGTATATAAAGAATAAGAGGAGATAAAGCTTAAAAAAGGAGGGTAGCTCCAAGTCATGGCAAGTTTTGAATGTGACATCAGTTTTTCTATTTTAACATTTTAATGATGTCTAATAATAATAAAAAAGAAATTTAAAGAATTCTTCATGAGAGAAAATTAGTATTTTATTCTTTTTTAATGATTATGATTATAAAGGGGTATCAGATGCTTTTTGGGAATGGTTTCTTAAGATAACATTATCAGGGGCAGCTAGGTGGCACAGTGGATAGAGCACCAGCCCTGAAGTCAAGAGGACCTGAGTTCAAATCTGGTCTCAGACACTTAACACTTCCTAGCTGTGTAACCCTGGGCAAGTCACTTAATCCCAATTGCCTCAGCAAAGAAAAAAAAAAAAAGATAACATTATCAAAGATATAAAAAAAAAAAAAGATATGGTCTAGATGAAAAGCAGTGGCTTGCAGGAGAAAGAGCACTTAGTTTGTAAACAAAGGAACTGGATTTAAATCTTAACATTGTCACTAGATGAACTCAGGTCACATCAAATTTTCTGAGGATTTGATGACCTCTAAAACTCCTATCTAACTCTAAATCTATAGTCCTATGATATTTAAAGAGTCTCCTTCCCATGACTTGAGACATCAGAAGGTATTAATAAAAATAGAATTATCACTGATCCCAATTTGACCCAATCATTCCATCCACTGATCATCCTATATTTTTTCTTTTTAAAATCTGTTTAAAATATATTTTATTTCATTAAATATTTCCCAATTATGTTTAAATATTTTAACCTTTACTTAAATTTTTTGAGTTCCAAATTCTCTCCCTCTTTGTGTTCTTCCTCTATCCCTAGAGAAGAAAAATAATACGATAGCAATTATATATATGAAATCATGCATTTCCATATTAATCCTGTTGCAAAAGAAAACATACATGCACACACAATCAAGAAAAAGTGCTCTTCTTTTCATAGCCAAATTCTTAGACAAAGCCATCCTATTCATTGTTTCCACTTTCTTTCCACTCAATTCTTTAAACAATAACAATAATCAAGCAAACAAGTGAGCAACATGTTTTATTAGTGGCTTTGTATTTTTATTCATACTGTTTCCCAATTCACTATGGAGAAGATGTAGTGGTGCCTGTTCCCCACTGCTTTTTCTTAATTTGCTCTTTACTTCTATCACCTTTTCATCTTTGAGGTTCAGTAAGTTTTATTGATCATTCCTATAGTAACTTATTCTACTGACCTGGTTTCAGTTCTTTTGAAAAATTAATGTTCAAATTCTTTAGTCACTTATCTATTGGGAAATGTTCTTGGTATTATATATGTGTGTCTATTGACTCTATATATTGGTTATCAGGCTTTCCTGACATTTGAAGTAAATATATTTTCCTGCAAAAACTTGAATGTTACGTAGTCAGAGTGATCTATTTTCTCTTTTTTAATTTATTTTAATGCTTATTTAGTTAAGAATTCTTCCCATGACTATAATTGGAAAGGGACATAATTTTGGGTTCTTCTAATTTTTTAATTGTGAATTTAAATTTATATTTCTTACATTTTTATTTATTGAGTACCCATTTTGTGTTTACGGGAATATCATGAATATCTGTTTACATGCATTGTCCCAGGAGATATAGGTTCCTTCAGGATGGGGCTTTTTTCCACTGTTTTTGTTTGCATTTCTCTGCATCTCTCTCTCTCTCTCTCTCTCTCTCTCTCTCTCTCTCTCTCTCTCTCTCTCTCTCTCTCTCTCTCTCTCTCTCTCTGTTCCTAATGAGGCAATTGAGGTTAAGTAACTTGCCCGTGTCAAATAGTTAGTAGATATTGAGTATCTAAGGACCAATTCAAAATCAGGTCCTCCTAAATTCAGAGATGGTGCTCTATCCACCCAGCCATCTAGCTACTCCTTTTGCTTGCATTTTTAGCACCCAGCTTAGTACCTTGAACAAAACAGATACTTGAGAAACAACTCTCAATTTGGATGCTGATTCATCAGATCACTGTTCTTGGAACCAGGAAGCCAGAGTTTGAATTCTGCCTCAAGCACTTTCTTATTATAGATTCTGGGCAAACGATTTAGTTAATGTACTCTCAATTTTCTTCCTCTGTTAAATGTATTTGATGACCTCTAAGGTCCCTCCAGGCTCCCAAAACATGATGCTTTTCAAGACTTTCCTAGAAGTGCACAGAACATTTGAGGAGACAAAGACAAAGGTCCTTTAAAGCCATATGGCTTTACCACAAAAACCTCTCTTCAGGCAAACCATCTTCCCTTTTCCTGCAAAGGTTGTTCTAGCATTAGCCAGATGTTCGCTAGCACCAGGAATCTTGCTTCTCCTACCTTTTATTTGTTGCCAGGAGGCAGCCTTAAAATGGAATGAATAGTGGTTGGTTCAGTCCTTGGGCTCACAAATGCCACCCCAAACAGCTCAGTTACTCTACTTTAGTTATTTTGATAGCATAAATATCCCTTTAAGATTTATAATTCTGTTTAAATAAATAGATTTAATTAACCCATTCCCCAGCATTGCAACATGTGAGAAAGATTTTTAACTTCAAAAATATTAGAATCATGTCTCATTGGAATGTGATAACTATGGAGCATGTATTTCCATTGACCTTTTTTTTTTTTTTTTTTTTTTGGTTGGAACTACTTAGAATCATTTTCACTTACAAGTCAAATGTTTAAAACCCTGCTACACACACACACACACACACACACACACACACACACACACACACACACACACACATATATATTCTCTGTTACTGGGGAGGCTAAGGTTGGTGGATTGCTTGAACCTAGTTCTGAACTGCAGTAAGCTAAGGTAATGAAGGGTCTGTACTAGGTCTGGCATCAAGAACTTCAAAACCACTTTAAATGTTAATCCAGCTAAAGCCCTTGGATAATCAGGAAACACACGCACAAAGTAGTTATAGGATGAAAGACTCATATCATATCTCATAGATTTAGAATTTTAAGATATGCAGAGAATAGCTGGTCCAACACCCTCATTTTACAGATGAGGAAAATGAAAGTGGTTATATGTCAACCAAAGCACTCACATTAAACATTTATTTCAATTCAATTAGATGTGTAATAATCACTTACTATGTGCAAGCCACCAGGAATACTAGATGATTTGTAGGTCTCTTGCAGATCTAGAAGGATAATTCTATTGTAATATTGCAGTAGTACTTTAAGATTACAGTGTAGCTAACAAATTTGAGGCCAGACTGCAACCTCCATGATGACAAACATGAATGTGGCATCTTTGTACCTCCTTATTTAACAAGGAATTCAGCTGCAAGTACATTAAGGCTTAGAGAAGATTACATATAAAATAAAAAAGCACTCATCTAACAGTTTCTATTAATAATGAACTTCCAAAGAGCTTTGGAATATAAACAGAAAAAAAATTAGTCCAGAAGAATTTACATTCTTGCTGCTGAATTCGACATTATCAGAAAATTAAATTTGAGGTGAAAGCTTTTTTTTTCCCTAGGATTTTCAAATTTCTCACTACATCTTATGCTTATTATGTGTGTGATTCATAAGAATCCTCCTCCATTGTCTTCCGAGAAACCCTGCAAGTTCTTCCAAACATCTGCATTTAATTAACATTGCAATTCTAACTTCTCCAAGCAGTGTAATGCTGAATACATGTTTTTCAAATCCACTCTGTCTTGTTACAGCAGCAAATGTGTTTTACTTATTCCAGGCATTGTATCTTTCACTCTTTAAGCTCTAGTGGCACTTCCAGTAATCCATTTTACATTTTCATTTTACAAACTTAAGGAAAAAGATTAAAAAATTTATACTGTAAGCACCAAAGAGACTGCTTCTGAAATTGTATCTGTATCATTTCTAAACTAGAATAAGTGCTAAAATCAAAATGATTATGTGGCTTTTATTTTTCATTGTCTCAAAGGATTGGTCAAGAACTTGAATAAACAGCAAAATTTATTCCCTGAGATATATCAACGTATATAAATGTGTGTATTATATGTGTGTGTGTGTATTTTTTTTTTTCAGATAGACAACTGGCTTCATCTGGATTCAAAGCCTGCCTCTGACACATACTGGTTATGTTATTTTGGGCAAGGCACAACCTCTTCAGTCTTCAGAAAATCCTTTAAGACTATAAGATGCAGAATGGGTGGGCAACTAGTAATGGTGGAGAGAGTGTCTTCATTGTGTTTCAATTGCCAATTAAAAGACTCAATTCTACCCTCACCCCCTATTTTAGATTACATTGTTAAGAGTACTCACCAATATACTGAACTCTTTAAAAGAGAATGGCTTGGGGATTTGGAATTATTCTTACCATTGGTTTTCTAAAGATTCGTAGGAAATGATGTCTATATAACATCAATAAGACTCATGAAAAATGAAAAAAGAATCAGTCAAGCTAAATGTTGCTTTGACATATTAAGTACCAAATAATGCAGTTGACTAAGTTTTTTCCTATTGAAATGACTGTTTTTGACTAATTAACTAATTCAATCAGATGTTTCAACTTTGGGGAGATATATTCTTAAAGATATGGGAGTAAGAGAAGGGAGGATTAGCTACTTCCTCAAGAGTTTAGCCTGCCATTGCCATTTCTCTACAATGCTTACCTATATTACCATAGGGCTGAGAATTAGAACAGATAATAGAGATAATTTAGTCTAGCTCAGTGAATAAAATGTTGAGGCTGAAAGTAGGAAGATTCATCTTCCTGAATTCAAATCTGGGCTTAGATATCTATTAGCTATGTGACCTTGTGAAAAATCATTTAACCCTATTTGTCTCAGTTTCTTTATCTATAAAATGAGCCAAAGAGGGAAATGGCACTTTTCCAAGTATCTTTTCCAAGAAAATTTTAAATGGAGTCATGAAGGATAGAATATGACTGAAACAACTGAACAAAAACCCAATTTTAAATTTATTTTAGAAAATTTACTATTTTTAAAAAGTAGGGAAAAGATTCAAAGAAACAGTCATTTTGCCCAAATCACATCGGAAATAAGCTGCAGACCTGGCATAAAATCTAGATTAGACTTCAAAGTCAATGATCTTCCATTCATATTCTCCTCCATCAAGTATCAAGCATATTTCATATATGATGATCTCCTGGGATCCTCACAACTACTCCTGAACATAGGTGTCATTATTATCCATATCATACAAATGGGAAAAAGTAGTCTTGGATAAGTTAGCAAATTGCCCATTATCACATAACTAGTCCAAGCAGGTCTCTCTTGAATTCAAACCTATCATTTATTTCTGTTGTACCCTAATATTTCTTTTTAAACCTAATAATAGGCTATTAAGAAAGTGATTCATGAGTTCAGATAATTTAAAGCAGCAAGGACATTAGGGATCATATGTGAAAATCATCTCATTCTAGGGGGCAAAGCTAAGATGGCAGAGAATAGATAGGTCTTCCCTCAGATCAACACCAGATCAAGTTTCTGAATGGGTTTTGGAACCCATTCAGAACCCACAAATATCTGGAGTGTAGTAAATTTCCAGCAGAAGATAATTTGGAAGAACTTCAAGAAATGTCTGTCTCAATGGAGGGAAGAAAGAGTTGCAGTACACTTCAAGCACAATGTAGTACAAGAAGACTCAAAGCAGAGAGGCTTCCAACCATGCTAGAGAAGTCTAGTAGGAGGCTTGTAGACAAAATATAGCTGCATTTGCTCCTCTATCGTAGTTCAGAAGCCAGTGGATCAGTAAATCAGCTGTGAGACCTCTGACACAACCATGGAAGGCAAATAGTAAGGCCCTAAATCCTAGCATAACAAGTGGGACTTGGTCATACCCACCCCATGCAAGAAAGAAGCTGGCAGCCCTGCCCACAGGGAAAATGAAGCTACTGTTGCCTTAGAGGAAGCCTGGGGCAATCTCCCCTTTGCCCTAAGAGCAAATCTCAACCTTTAAAAATGAGCCAAAAAAAAAAAAAGCAAAAAGAATTCTGACCATAGATAAATTTTATAGAAATGTACAAGAACAGACCTCAAACCCTGAGGACACTAAAAGCAAAACATCTCCAGATGAAGCCTCAAAGAGTGATATAAGCTGGTTTCCATCTCACAAGGCTCTTTTGGAAGAATTCAAAAAAGGATCCTAAAAAGAGAGTTAAAATAAAAATGGGAAAGAAAATGAGAACTCTGGAAAAGAAAACCCAAAAATTGTTTGAAGAAAATTTCTTCTTAAAAAAATTAGTTTTGGTGAAATGGTAAAAAGAAACAACTCCTTAAAAAAAACATAATTTATGAAATGGCAAAAAATTCAATGAACAAAATGACTCATTTAAAAGTTCATTTGGACAAATGCAAAAGAAGATAAAAAAGCTAACCAAAAAAAAAAATTCATTATAAATTAAAATTGAACAAATGGAAGTGAATGACTCAATGGGACATCAAGAATCAGTTCAACAAAACCAAAAAATGCAAAAATAGAAGGAAATGCAAAAAGACTACATCAGAAGAACTACTTACCTGGAAAATAGATCGAGAAGAGATAATCTAAGAATTATTAGACTACCTGAAAACCATGATGGAACAAAGAACTTAGACAGCATCTTTCAGAAATCATAAAGGAAAACTGCTCTGATGTCCTAGAACTAGAGGGTAAAATAGCCATACAAAGAAACCACTTCCCGAAAGAGACCCCAAAATGCAAACTCCAAGGAATATTGCAGCTAAAATCCAGAGTTATCAAACAAAGGAAAACATATTGCAAGCAGCCAGAAAGAAACAATTCAAATATCAAGGAGCCACAATCAGGGTTACTCAGGACCTAGCATCTTCCACTTTAAAGGATGAAAGAGCTGGCATATTATATTCTAGAGGGCAAAGGAACTTGGACTACAGCCAAGAGTCAACTATCCAGAAAAATTAGACATTATCTTTCAGGGAAAAAAAGATGGATATTCAACAAAATATTCAAAGAAATAGGAGATTTTCATTTATTTTTGATGAAAAGTCCAGAGCTGAACAGAAAATATGATCTTCAAATACAGAGCTCAAGAGAAACATAAAAGGTAAAAAGGGAAAGAAAGAAAAGCTATTTTTGAAAGATTAAAATGTTTACATCCTTATAAGAGAAGGTAATATGTTTAACTCCTGAGACTTGTATCTTTGTTAGGAGTATACTTTGAGAGTTTAGTTATGACTTGATTTTACTGTGATTATATAAAAAAGAAACTAGAGGTTAAAAAAGGGATTGTACTGGAAGAAGAAGAAAGGGGGGGTAAAATGGCCTAAATAACATCACATGGAGAGGGGGGGGGGAAGATCTATTACAATTAAGGGAAAGAAGGGAGGAAGATGAACATTGTGTGAATTTTAATCTCATCAGATTTGGCTCAAAGAGAGAATAACAGACATATTTTGTTTAATATAGAACCTTGTCTCATCCTATTGGTAAGTAGGAAGAGAAAGGGGAAAGGAAAGGAGTAAGTAATAGAAAGGAGAACAGAAGTCTGAGGAGAAAGGGATAAGAAAGGAGGAGGGGCTGTAAAGGGGGAGATAAGATTGAGGAAGGTGATAGTCAGAAGCAAAATACTTGTGAGGAGGGAAAGGGTAAAAGGAAAGGTAAAGGTATATGCTGGGGAAAATAAGATGGTGGGAAATACAGTAAATAATTTTAACTGTGAATGTGAATGGGATGAATGGATAGCACACTGGATTAAAAGCCAGAATCATATAATATGTTGTTTACAAGAAACACATTTAAAGCAGATATACATATAGAGAATAAAGGTAAAAAGCTATAGCAGAATGTATTATGTTAAGTTTTAACAAAAGGAAAAATAGATCTAATTAAAAGAGATAAGGAAGGAAGCTAAATCTTACTAAAGGATACCATAGTTACTGAAGAAATATCAATACAAAACATATATGCACCAAGTGGTATAGCATCCAAGTTCCTAGAGGAGAAGTTTAGAGCTGCAAGAAGAAATAAACATCACGACTATACTAATGAGGGATCTCAACCTCACTCTATCAATACTAGATAAAGTGAACCATAAAACAAACAAGAAAGAAGTTAAGGAAGTAAATAGAATTTTAGAAAAGTTAGGTATGATAGACCTGTAGAGAAAACTGAATGGGAATAGAAAGGAATATAGTTTTTTCTTGGCAGCATCATAAAAACTGACCTTATATTAAGACATGAAACCCTCAAAATCAAATGCTGAAAAGTAGAAATAGTAAATGCATCTTTTTCAGATCATGTGGCCAGGGGAAAATAGACCAAAATTAATTGAAAACTAAATAATTTAATTCTAAAGAATGAGTGTGTAAAACAACAAATCATAGACAAAATTGATAATTCCATCCAAGAAAATGACAATAATGAGACAACATACCAAAATTTATAAGATGCAGCTAAAATATTTCAAAGCATTCTAGATGCTTACTTGCATAAAATAGAGAAAGAGAAGATGAATGAAAATGGGGTGTGCAACTAAAAAAAAACTAGAAAAAGAACAAATTAAATCCCCCCCAATTAGAAACCAAATTTGAAATTCTGAAAACAAAAGGGGAGATTAATAAAATTGAAAGTAAGAAAACTATTGAACTAGTAAACAAAATTAAGAGTTGGTTTTTATGAGAAAAAATTCCACAAAATAGATAAGCCTTTAGTTAATTTGATTAGGAAAAAAAAAAAGAAGAAATTCAAATTGTTAGCTTCAAAAATTAAAAAGGGTGAACTTTCCACCAATGAAGAAGAAATCAGAACAATTATTAGGAGCTATTTTGATAAACTGTATGCCAAAATAAATCTGAATATTTACAAAAATACAGATTGCCCATATTAACAGAAGAGGAAATAAATTACTTAAATAGTCTCATTTTAGAAAAAAAGAAATTGAACAAGTTATTAGTCAACTCCCTAACAAACCCCTCCAGACCAGATGGATTTATAAGTGAATTATACTATACATTTAAAGGACAATTCTAACACTATACAAACTGTTTATAAAAACAGGGAAAGAAGGAGTCCTACAAAAAAAAAAATATATGATACAAATACAGTGCTGATATCTAAACCACATAGGGTCAAAGCAGAGAAAGAAAATTATAGACCAATTCACCTAATGAATATCGATGCAAAAATCTTAAATAAAATATTAGCAAAGAGATTATGGGAAGTTATTACCAGGAAGATATAACATGACCAAGTAGGATTTATATCAGGAATGCAGGGCTGGTTCCCTATAATGAAAACTATTAGTATAATTGACTATAGCAATAACCAAACTAACAGAAATCATATGATTATCTCAATAAATGCAAAAAAAAAGTATTACACAAAATCCAAAACCCATTCCTATTAAGAACATGAGAGAGCATAAGAATAAATGGAGTTTTCCTTAAAATGATCAGTAGCTTCTTTCTAAAACCATCAACAAGCATCATGTATAATGGTTAAGCGTCATATATAATGGTGATAAACTAGAAGCATTCCCAATAAGATCAGGGGTGAAACAGGAACTACTATCATCAATAGTATTCAATATTTTACTAGAAATGTTAGCTTTAGCAATAAGAGAAGAAAAAGAAATTAAATGAATTAGAGTAGGTAATGAAGAAGCAAAATTATCACTCTTTGCAGATGATATAATGCTTTACTTAGAGAATCCTAGAGAAAAAATTAAAAAATTAGCAACAACAATTAACAACTTTAGCAAAGTTTCAGGATACAAAATAAATCCACACAAATCATCAGCATTTCTATATGTTACCAATAAAGTCCAGCAGCAAGAGATAGAAAGGGAAATTCCATTTAAAAATTACTGTAGATAATATAAAATAATTGGGAGTCTATCTGCCAAGACAAAGTTGGGAATTATATGAACACAATCACAAAACACTTTCCACACAAATAAAGTCATATCTAAACAACTGGAAGAATATCAAGTGCTCATGGTTAGGCCAAGCTAATTTAATAAAAATGACAATTCTATCTAAATTTATATACTTATTCAGTGTCATAACAAACTGCCAAGAAATTATTTTATAAAGACATAAGAAATAATAACAAAGATCATCTGGGAGAAAAAAGATCAAGAATTTCTAAGGAAATAATGAAAAAATGCAAAGGAAGCTCGTCTACCTATACCAGACCTAAAACTATATTATAAAGTAGCTATCACAAGCATTAAGTACTGGCTAAGAAATATAGTCGTCAATTATTGGAATATAATAGTTTCACAAGACACAATAGCCAACGACTATAGTAATCTAGTGTTTGATAGGCCCAAAAAGTCCAACTTCTGGGATAAGAACTATGTGACAAAAATTGCTGGGAAAATTGAAAAATAGTATGTCAGAAACTAAGCATTGACCAATACCTAACATCCTATACCAAGATAAAATTGAAATGGGTGTATGATTTAGGCATAAAGAGTTAAATTATAAGCAAATTAGAAGAACAAAGTATCGTCTATTTCTCAGATCTGTGAAGAAGGAAGGTATTTATGGCTAAAGAAGAACTAGAGTACAGTATGAAATGCAAAATGGATAATTCTGATTATATTAAATTTAAAAGTTATTATACAAACAAAACCAATGCAGACAATATTAGAAGGGAAGCAGAAAACTGGGGAAAAAAGGTCTTTATATTTAAGGACTCTAAAAGACCTCATTTCTAAAATATGCCTGGAGAAAAAGCTAGAAAAGCCTGGAGAGACTTATGTGAAGTGAGTAGAACCCAGAGAACACTGTACATAGCAATAGCAAGATTATGTGATGATCAAGTGTGATGGACATGACTCTTTTCAATAATGAGATGACTCATACCAATTCCAATAGACATCTACATCCAGAGAGAGAATTATAGGGACTGAATGTAGATAAGAAGATAGTTTTTCATAATTTTTTGTGTGCTTGTTTCTCATGCTTTTCCTTTTTTGATCTGATTTTTCTTATGCATCAAGATGAATGTGGAAATATATATAGGAATATTTACATGTTTTGCTTACTGTCTAGGGAAGGGGGTAGGAGGAAGGAGGGAGAAAAATTTGGAACAAAAGGTTGCAAGGGTGAATGTTAAAAACTATCTTTGCATATATTTTGAAAATAAAAAGCTATTATTTAAAAAATAAAATCTTCTCATTTTACAAATGAAGAAATTAAAGATTCTCAAGTCCTTCCACCTATTTATATTCTCCATGTTTATCACTTCTGCTCTGGCATCTCTTTCCTTCCTTTTCAGTCTTGATTATATGATTAATTTAGTTATATTCCATTGACTATCCTTTAATTCTTTGTTCCTTTATGCTATCAAATGTTAGACCTTGTCACCAAATTTTCCCTGTAAAAGATCAGTAGTGTTCTCTTTTAAGGATCATAAAGTGCTGAATACTTAAGAGAAAATCACATATCTCAACCAAGTGGACTATCTAATCTCAACTGAACTTTTCATATTTTTCCAATCATTGATCCTTCATAGTTGTTATTCCAGATGTTCTCTCAGACAGTGTTGAGGAACAGAGGCCATATATTGGCTTAGTTTTATAATATAATATTATACATGTTTTGTTATATTTTTATTTATTTTGTCAAATATTTACCAATTACTTTTAATCTTCTCCACTTCCGGCCAAGATGGCAGCGAGGAGGCAGACAGCTGCTTGAGCTCCTCATTTTCTCTCAGAACTTACTTCATGACAAGCCTCAGACTTAATGCTTGACCCAGAAAGAAATCCACAAATAATCACCAAGAGAAGACATCCTTGAAAGTCGCCAGAAAAGGTCTGTGTTTGCTCGGGGGAGGGTCAATCAGACTGGGTGCAGACTGAGGGCAGGCAAGCCAGAGCGAGACAGACAGCTCACACAGCTCAGACCAGAGGGGGAGGGGTACGTTCTCTGCCGTTTCTGCGAAAAGGCTTTTACCCCAGTGTGGATACTCCGTCTTGGCAGCAAGCCGGGAGCAGCGAAGAGGGTGTAAACACCGGAGGTGAAGATTAAAACCCCAGAAAGCCAGCGTCTCTCAGAACCCCGCCACCCCCAACCCCCACCTGGACTGACTCAGTGCATTCTCAGAGCCTCAGAGAGCAGACTCAGTACAATCATTGCTGTTCTGTTAGTGGCTCTCTGCTGCCCTACCCCCAATCTGTAGAGGAAGCCCATTAATACCATCTAGCCCCATCCCCCGCAAAACAGACCAATTGTTTCTCTTGTCAGTTTGTTTTCTTTGATTCCTACTCTGACAAAATGAACAAAAAATTCAAAAGGGCTCTAACCACTGACAGCTTCTGTGTGGAGAGGGAGCAGACTTCAAATGCTGAGGAGACTAGGAACAGACTGTCCCCAGATGTATCCCCTGGGAGGGATATAAGCTGCTCCTCAATACAAAAGAACCTCATAGAGGAAATCAAAAAGGCTCTCACAAGAGAGCTGGAAGAGAAATGGGAAAAGGAAAGGGAAGCTTGGCAAGAGAGCCTGGAGAAGTCATCCCATGCATTCAAAGACAGAGTGGATAAAGAAATCAAATCATTGAGAAACAAGATTAGTGAGCTGGAAAAGGTAAACAACTCCAAGGAAAACAGGATTAGTGAGCTGGAAAAAGAAAACAGCTCTCTAAAAAATAAAATGGATAAAATGGAAAAAAATTCCATAGAAGATAAAAACTCAATTGGACAATTACAAAGAGATATAAAAAAAGTGAGTGAAGAAAATACATCATTGAAAATTAGA
The DNA here is from genome assembly GCF_048593235.1 of Sminthopsis crassicaudata. Classification (NCBI taxonomy): domain Eukaryota; kingdom Metazoa; phylum Chordata; class Mammalia; order Dasyuromorphia; family Dasyuridae; genus Sminthopsis; species Sminthopsis crassicaudata. Next base: position 552,633,628 of record NC_133617.1, on the reverse strand, counting down.
CTGGAACAAGTAGAAATGAATGACTCGAGAAACCAAGAGGTAGTCAAGCAAAACCAGAGAAATGAAACAATTGAAAAGACTGTCAAGTACCTTACCAGAAAGACAACAGACCTGGAAAACAGATCCAGGAGAGACAATTTGAGAATAATCGGACTCCCTGAAAAATGGGAGGAAAAAAAGAGCTTGGACACCATTTTCGAGGAAATTATCAAAGAGAACTGCCCAGACATTCTGGAAACAGAGGGTAAAATAGACATTGAAAAAATTCATCAATCACCTACTGAAAGGGACCCTAAAATCAAAACGCCAAGAAATATAGAGGCCAAGTTCAAGAACCATCAGACAAAGGAAAAGATATTGGAAGCTGCTAGAAAAAAGCAATTCAGATATGGAGGATCCACAATAAGGATAACCCAGGATCTAGCAGCGTCCACATTAAGAGAATGCAGGGCCTGGAACATGATATTCCGAAAGACTAAGGAACTTGGTATGCAGCCAAGAATAACTTACCCAGCAAGAATGAGCATCATTTTCCAAGGAAGAAGATGGACATTTAACGAAATAAATGAATTCCACCTATTTTTGATGAAAAAACCAGACCTACATAAAAGGTTTGATCTTCAAATACAGAACTCAAGAGATTTCTAAAAAGGTAAAAAAAAATTTTGAGAACTATACTTCTGCCAAAAAAATATGTAAAGAACATATGTACAATTTGTCTTAGAAACTAGAGGTGGAAAGGAAATTATATCATCAAAAAGTGTAAAGTGGTGGTACTACATCTCATGAAGAGGCAAAGGTAACCTATTATATCTGAGAGAAAGAAAGGAGGGAGATGAACATAGTGTGTATCAATAGACATATTCGATTTATGGTGAAACTTCTTCCACTTCATTGAAAAGTGAAAGGGAAGGAGTAAGCTAAGGGGAAGGGAATACAGAAATTTCGAGGAAAAGGGGTAAAATAAGGGGAGGATCTTTAAGGTGGGGGAGGGATCCTAAAAAGGGAGGGCTGTGAAAAGCAAGTGGTGTTCACCAGTTTAATACTGGATAGGGGGGTAAAAGGGAAGGAAAGGGGAAAAGCATAAGCAGGGGTTAATAGGATGGCAAGCAATATAGAATTAGTCCTTCTAACCATAAATGTGAATGGGGCAAACTGCCTCATAAAGAGGAAGCAGTTAGCAGACTGGATTAAAAGTCAGAATCTTACTATGTGTTGTTTACAGGAAACACACCTGAAACAGGGTGAGACATTCAAACTAAAAGTAAAAGGGTGGAGCAGAATCTATTATGCTTCAGGCAAAACCAAAAAAGCAGGAGTAGCCATCCTCATCTCAGATCAAGCAAAAACAAAAATTGATCTAATTAAAAGAGATAAGGAAGGGCATTATATCCTGCTAAAGGGCAGCATCAATAATGAAGCAATATCAATATTAAACATATATGCACCAAGTGGTGCAGCATCTAAATTCTTAAAAAAGAAATTAAGAGAACTGCAAGAGGAAATAGATAGCAAAACTATAATAGTGGGAGATCTCAACCTTGCACTCTCAGAATTAGATAAATCAAACCACAAAATAAATAAGAAAGAAGTCAAAGAGGTAAATAGAATACTAGAAAAGTTTGATATGATAGATCTTTGGTGAAAGCTAAATGGCGACAGAAAGGAATATACTTTCTTCTCAGCAGTTCATGGAACCTATACAAAAATTGATCATATACTAGGGCATAAAAACCTCAAAATCAAATGCAGTAAGGCAGAAATAGTAAATGCATCCTTTTCAGACCATAATGCAATCAAAATAACATTTAATAAAAAATAAGGGGAAAATAGACCAAAAAATAATTGGAAACTAAATAATCTTATACTAAAGAATGATTGGGTAAAACAGCAAATCATAGACATAATTAATAACTTTACCCAAGAAAATGACAATAATGAGACATCATACCAAAATGTGTGGGATACAGCCAAAGCAGTAATAAGGGGAAGTTTTATATCTCTACAGTCCTACTTGCATAAAATAGAGAAAGAGAGGGCCAACGAATTGGGCTTACAACTAAAATTGCTAGAAAAGGAACAAATTAAAAACCCCCAGAGAAACACAAAACTTGAAATTCAAAAAATAAAAGTGAGATTAATAAAATTGAAAGTAAAAAAATCTATTGAATTAATTAATAAAACTAAGAGTTGGTTTTATGAAAAAAACAACAAAATAGTCAAACCCTTAGTAAACCTGATTAAAAAAAGGAAAGAGAAAAAGCAAATTGTTAGTCTTGAAAATGAAAAGGGTGAACTCACCACTAATGAAGAGGAAATTAGAACAATAGTTAGGAGCTACTTTGCTCAACTTTATGCCGATAAATTTGATAACTTAAATGAAATGGAAGAATACCTTCAAAAATATAGCTTGCCCAGATTAACAGAGGAAGAAGTAAGTAGTCTAAATAGTCCCATCTCAGAAAAAAAAAAAAATAGACCAAGCTATTAACCAACTTCCTAAGAAAAAGTCCCCAGGACCAGATGGATTTACAGGTGAATTCTACCAAACATTTAAAGAACAACTAACTCCAATGCTATGCAAACTATTTGAAAAAATAGGGATTGAAGGAGTCCTACCAAATTCCTTCTATGACACAGACATGGTACTGATACCTAAACCAGGTAGATCAAAAACTGAGAAAGAAAACTATAGACCAATTTCCTTAATGAATATTGATGCTAAAATCTTAAATAAGATATTAGCAAATAGACTTCAGAAAATCATCCCCAGGATAATACACTATGACCAAGTGGGATTTATACGAGGAATGCAGGGCTGGTTTAATATTAGGAAAACTATTAGTATAATTGACCATATTAATAATCAAATTAATAAAAACCATATGATCATCTCAATAGATGCAGAAAAAGCATTTGATAAAATCCAACATCCATTCCTACTAAAAACGCTTGAGAGTATAGGAATAAATGGACTATTCCTTAGAATAATCAGGAGCATATATTTAAAACCTTCAGTAAACATCATATGTAATGGTGATAAACTAGAACCTTTCCCTGTAAGATCAGGAGTGAAACAAGGTTGCCCACTATCACCATTACTATTCAATATAGTACTAGAAACTCTAGCCTCGGCAATAAGAGACGAGAAAGAGATTCAAGGAGTTAGAGTAGGAAATGAGGAAATCGAATTATCACTTTTTGCAGATGACATGATGGTATACTTAGAGAACTCCAAAGACTCTGCTAAAAAGCTATTAGAAATAATTCAGAATTTTAGCAAAGTGGCAGGATACAAAATAAATCCACATAAATCCTCAGCATTCTTATATATCACCAACAAAATGCAACAGCAAGAGATACAAAGAGAAATTCCATTCCAAACAAATGTTGAGAGTATAAAGTATTTGGGAACCATCTACCAAAGAATAGTCAGGAATTATATGAGAAAAATTACAAAACACTTGCCACAAAAATAAAGTCAGATTTAAATAATTGGAAAGACATTCAGTGCTCTTGGATAGGCCGAGCGAATATAATAAAGATGACAATACTCCCCAAACTAATGTATTTATTTAGTGCTATACCAATCAGACTCCCAAGAAACTATTTTAATGACCTAGAAAAATTAACAACAAAATTCATATGGAAGAATAAAAGGTAGAGAATTGCAAGGGAACTAATGAAAAAAAAGTCAGAGGAAGGTGGTCTAAGTGTACCTGATCTAAAGCTATATTATAAAGCAACAGTCACCAAAACCATTTGGTATTGGCTAAGAAATAGACTAGTTGATCAGTGGCATAGGTTAGGTTCACAGGGCAAGATAGTGAATAAAAATAGCAATCTAATCTTTGACAAACCCAAAGATCCCAAATTTTGGGATAAGAATTCACTATTTGACAAAAACTGCTGGGAAAACTGGAAATTAGTATGGCAGAAACTAGGCATGCACCCACATTTAACACCACATACTAAGATTAGATCAAAACGGGTCCAAGGTTTAGGCATAAAGAACAAAATCATAAATAAATTGGAGGAACATGGGATGGTTTACCTCTCAGACTTGTGGAGGAGGAAGGAGTTTGTGTCCAAGGGAGAACTAGAGAACATTATTGATCACAAAATAGAAAATTATGATTACACCAAATTAAAAAGTTTCTGCACAAACAAAACTAATGCAAACAAGATTAGAAGGGAAGTAACAAATTGGGAAAAACATTTTTACAGTTAAAAGTTCTGATAAAGGCCTCATCTCCAAAATATACAGAGAATTGTCTTTAATTTATAAGAAATCAAGCCATTCTCCAATTGATAAATGGTCAAAGGATATGAACAGACAATTTTCAGATGATGAAATTAAAACTATTTCCACTCATTTGAAAGAGTGTTCCAAATCACTATTGATCAGAGAAATGCAAATTAAGACAACTCTGAGGTATCATTACACACCTGTCAGATTGGCTAAGATGACAGGAACAAATAACGATGAATGTTGGAGGGGCTGTGGGAAAACTGGGACACTGATGCATTGTTAGTGGAGTTGTGAAAGAATCCAACCATTCTGGAGAGTAATCTGGAATTATGCCCAAAAAGTTATCAAAATGTGCATACCCTTTGACCCAGCCATACTACTACTGGGCTTATATCCCAAGGAAATACTAAAGAAAAGAAAGGGACCTGTATGTGCCAAAATGTTTGTGGCAGCCCTTTTCATAGTGGCTAGAAGCTGGAAGATGAATGGATGTCCATCAATTGGAGAATGGTTGGGTAAATTATGGTATATGAATGTTATGGAATATTATTGTTCTATAAGAAATGACCAACAGGAGAAATACAGAGAGGCTTGGAGAGACTTACATGAACTGATGCTAAGTGAAACGAGCAGAACCAGAAGATCATTATACACTTCAACAATGATACTGTATGAGGATGTATGCTGATGGAAGTGGATATCTTTCAATATAGAGAAGAACTAATCCAATTCCAATTGATCAATGATGGACAGAATCAGCTACATCCAGAAAAGGAACACTGGGAAATGAGTGTAAACTGTTATTTTTACCTTCTGAATCCAATTCTTCCTGTGCAACAAAAAATTCGGTTCTACACACATATATTGCATCTAGAATATACTGTAATATATTTGAACATGTATAAGACTACCTGCCATCTGGGGGAGGGGTTTGGGGAGGAAGGGAAAAAATCTGAATAGAAGTAAGTGCAATGGATAATGTTGTAAAAAATTACCCATGCATATGTACTGTCAAAAAAAAGTTATAATTATAAAATAAAATAAAAATTAAATTATTAAAAAAAAAAACTTTTAATCTCCTCCTGTCACACTCTGAAATGTTGGACACCTTTATTCTACATGACCTCTTTTCAACTTCTCTCATTAAAGACTTTGATTTCCATTTAACTTTTTTTTAAAGAGAACATCAGTACATCCAGAGAGATAAATAGTAAGCGATAATTTTAAAAAATCAAATCCATTAGCTTGACATTTGATGATGAATGAATGATGAATGATTGGAATTTTCTCTATAGGTCCCCCCACCATTCTGGCTTTTGGTTGGTATCAGGAGTCTTGATTCTCTTTCTCCTGAAGTAGGATGCTATTTATGAAAACTACCTTTCCAATGTTAGCACTCTCTTTAAGCCAAACCCCTGTATATTAAGCTTTTTATAAGGTCTGATTTTCTTCATTGAATGCTTCAAAAGCTGCTTTTAAATGATGAGCATTCATTTATTTTTCATTGATGATTAGACTCAGCCTTGCAGGATGTCACCTTGTTCTGCATATACTTTGCTATTCTATACACATTATTCCTACACATTCTGTATTTTCTGGTGAGTATAGAATAGTCTTGTATAAATTGGCTCTTCTTTCCTTCATATCTGAAGATCTTTTTCCTGATTGGCAGCAAAATTTGTTGTTTGTCATTTCAATTATACTTTTAAGCACTATATGTATTGAATTTTTACAGTATAGATTTTTGAAGCTATCTGTAGAACTTTTGATGAGCACTTTGTTTTCCATGGTCAGAAGGTTTTAGCAGTTTCTTGTATCATGATGTTCAAGTTTTTTCTTCTGGGAGACCTGTGATCCTTAAATTGACTCTATATATCCTGTTTTCATTTCAAGATCAATATGGTTCCTTACATAGAAATAATGTGTTTCTTTTAATGTTATTGATTATTGCTTCTCTTTCCCCAGATTATTCTTTACTTCTATGCGTTTTATTCTCAATCAGTCATTCTCCTTCAGAGTTTTTATCCTGGGCCACTTCTTTTTTCTGTATATATTTTTACTGCTGTCAATCTAGTCAGCTTTAATGATTACTTTTATGTAGGTGACTTTATATTTTATAGCTTTATTTGCACAGCCTTTCCTCATGCCCTCAGTTGCTAATACACTTAAAATTATATATATAAATTTTTATTTATATAAGTTGCATGTCCTGAGAGCAATATAAGCTCCTTGAGATGGGCTCTATTTAATTTTTATCAGTCCCTTGTACACAGTAGACATTGAATAAATGTTTGTTGAATTAAATTAGTTAATGTAATCATAGCTTATTTGTATTTATATTACAGAATTTATATATTTTGCCTGGAATACAATATTAAATAGGATGGACCTTTTATTTTCATTGGGAGCTTGATCATTCTAGCAGATTTGTTTGGAGTGAAGCTGGGATGACTTTAGGGAGATAAAGCTCCTAAAATGTAAATGAAAAACAGAAATCTGGATAGCAAGGAAGTATGGTACATGTTTTTATGACAGATTGTAACTCCTGGGAGGAAATTATGTATCTGACTAGTGGTACATACAGTACAATTTACTGTACTTTTGAAGATCATTTTGGATTGTGTTAAGAGGATGTTTCAGGTAAAACATTTAATTAGCATTTTAAAAGCCAATTAAAAATTCTGTATATGCCCTGGGTGATGGGTCAGAAATTGTTGTTTGCCTGAGAGCTGACAGTTTATCTCTGTTCTAGACAGAAAGAAATCTGCAAGCAGAAATATATGGAGAAAAAAATCGAGCTCTTCAGCAATGGGGTGTAAAGTGCAAGTGCTGATAGAAATAAAACCAAAACTTTAATGTTAGAAGTCTTTGAACAAGATGGATTCAATATTTTGATAGCAACCCCAGTATGAGAAAGCACCATATATATATTTACATAGATTATATACATATATATCTTTTTTAAAAATTAATTTGTTGCAAATTAAGACAACTCTGAGATATCACTACACACCTGTCAGATTGGCTAAGATGACAGGAAAAGATATGATGAATGTTGGAGGGGATGTGGGAAAACTGGGACACTAATACATTGTTGGTGGAGTTATGAAAGAATCCAGCCATTCTGGAGAGCAATTTGGAACTAGCCCCAAAGGTTATCAAACTGTGCATATACCCTTTAATCCAGCAGTGCTACTACTGGGCTTATATCCCAAAGAAATACTAAAGAGGGGAAAGGGACTTGTGTGTGCCAAAATGTTTGTAGCAGCTCTTTTTCATAGTGGCTACTACATTCTCCTATTGGAGAATGGTTGGGTAAATTATGGTATATGAAGGTTATGGAATATTATTGCTCTGTAAGAAATGACCAGCAGGATGAATTCAGAAAGGTTTGAAGAGACTTGCATGAACTGATGCTGAGTGAAATGAGCAGAACCAGAAGATCACTATACACTTCAACAACAATACTGTATGAGGATGTTGTATTCTGATGGAAGTGGATATCTTCAACATAAAGAAGATCCAACTCACTTCCAGCTGATCAATGATGGACAGAAACAACTGCACCCAGAGAAGCAACACTGGGAAATGAATGTAAAATATTAGCACTACTGTCTATCTACCCAGGTTACTTATACCTTCGGAATCCAATACTTAATGTACAACAAGAAAATTGGATTTACACACATATATTGTATCTAGGTTATACTGTAACACATGTAAAATGTATGGGATTGCCTGTCATCTAGGTGAGGGAGTAGGGGGAGGGAGGGGAAAATCTGGAAAAATGAATACAAGGGATAATGTTATAAAAAATTACACATGCATATATACTGTCAAAATTTTTCTAATTATAAAATTAATAAAAAAGAAAAATATCAGCAATTATAATTGTCAAGATATTAAATTCAAAAAAATTTAATTTGTTGGTTACATATTAAGTTTTTAATTGTTTTTCTCCTTCCCCATCCTGCACTAGAGAAGACCACCATTTCTAAATAATCTTAATCCAAAAGACAAAGCCACTTTATCAGATTAATATTTATATTGCAGATCCATTCCTCTCTTCCACAAAATACAGAAAGCTTTCAAAAGTTTGTATGATTTGAACAACTTTCCAACTAAAATATGAATACCATGACCTCCCAGTATTTAGAGTGAGAAAGTTAACTTTTGTGTTCTAGCACAGAGGTCTAGAAATCTTTATTCACTTATTTTCTTTATTAAAAATTTGAACTCAATACTTAAAAAAAAATTCATACACCAGGACACACAAATAAGATTCCATGATGTGAATTTCCATTTCATGCTGCTTGATTTAAAAAAAAAAAGTATATAATCAATTTTGACACATTATTTTAAAAACTGATCTGTTTCCTTCTGAACATATTTCTTTTCATCTCTGTTCACTTTTAATGTTTTAACAATGGTATGCTTTCTTTTTTCTTTTCTTCCTTCCTTCCTTCCTTCCTTCCTTCCTTCCTTCCTTCCTTCCTTCCTTCCTTCCTTCCTTCCTTTCTTTCTTTCTTTCTTTCTTTCTTTCTTTCTTTCTTTCTTTCTTCTTTCTTTCTTTCCTTTCTTCTTTCTTTCTTTCTTTCTTTCTTTCTTTCTTTCTTTCTTTCTTTCTTTCTTCTTTCTTTCTTCTTCCTTCCTTCCTTCCTTTCTTCCTTTCTTTCTTTTCTTTCTTTCTTTCTTTCCTTCCTTCCTTCCTTCCTTCCTTCCTTCCTTCCTTCTTCTTTCTTTCTTTCTTTCTTTCTTTCTTTCTTTCTTTCTTTCTTTCTTTCTTTCTTTCTTTCTTTCTTTCTTTCTTTCTTTCTTTCTTTCTTTCTTTCTTTCTTTCTTTCTTTCTTTCTTTCTTTCTTCCTTTCTTTCTTCCTTTCTTTATTTTAATTGTTTTTATTTACCAGATATATACAACATTGACAATTGCCAAACCTTTTGTTCTAATTTTTCCCCTCCTTCTCCCCCCCCCTCCATGGCAGGTTGACCAAACATATTAAATATGTTAGAATATAATTAAATACAATATATGTATACATGTCCAAACAGTTGTTTTGCTGATCAAAAAGAATCGGACTTTGAAATAGTACACAATTAGCCTGTGAAGGAAATCCAAAATGCAGGTAGACAAAATTAAATAGATTGGGAATTCTATGTAGTGGTTCATAATCATCTCCTAGAGTTCTTTTGCTGAGTGTAGCTGGTTCAGTTCATTACTGCTCTATTGGAACTGATTTGATTCATCTCATTGTTGAAAATAGCCACATCCATCAGAATTGATCATCATATAGTATTGTTGTTGAAGTATACAACGATTGAACCTAGGGGCTATCAACTTAGTCAGCAGAAAGGTAACAAGTTTCATGACAGATATCCCGAGGTATGTTATTTAATCGAGTTCAAGTCTTTCAAAGTTATTTTTACTCATAGTGTTGTTCTTTGTCAGTCTCAAAACCCAAAGGGCCAGAACTCTGAGCTTGAAACAAGGATTCTTACAAGGTACTAAGTGGAATTGATGAGAGAATGGTTATCTAGTATAGCATGGTGCTTAATAGTTCTCTAAATTCAGTATGAATGATTTAATCTTACAAAAAATAATGGTTTCCTATTAATATGATTGCTTTAATACTCAATGTAGAGCATACAAACTAGGAGCCTCAGCTAGGTTCATCAAGAGAGCTAGAGAAGTCTGGAGGCTGAAGCACAAGCCCTTGGACTCAGATTCATTCATCCCATCTCACACCACCTCAGTGGCAGGCTCTCCTCCTTAGTTTCTCCACTGAAACCAAGACTCCAGAAGGCCTATAAGAAAGCTACCGGGCCCCAGGAAAGGAGACAAAACTTTGAAGGAGATAATAAAGGATTTGTTCTTTAACCCCTGGCTGTTCTTGTAGTGATTACTGAACTGAAACGAAGGCTGATCCAGAGACCCCCAAGAAAACTAAGTAGAGAACATTACAACTCTCTTCTCATGGGTGGACATGAATGCTCTATTTCTGCATTAGGGGCAGGGTAGTTAGTAAGAGTGAGAGTGGAGACATTCTCAATCCATCTATTCCTCTTCAAGCTTCAAAATGCTTCAAGTATTTCTGGCTTCTAGCTTTGAGAGCAAGATATCAAATCTACTCTGGGTTGTTGAAGTAAAAGACTTTGGGATACATGAGAGAAGCTGGTACTATCCATCATATCCCAATCCCTGATAGTGTACACTAGAGAACTTGGAAAGCTTCCCCTTGGGTAAGATCTACAACTTTCTCTGTCTCCATCTCTCAGTCTTGGTCTCTCTGTCTGTTTCTCTCTCTCTCTCTCTCTCTCTCTCTCTCTCTCTCTCTCTCTCTCTCTCTCTCTCTCTCTCTCTCTCCCCCACCTCTCTCTCTCTCTCTCCTCTCTCTCTCTCTCTCTCTCTCTCTCTCTCTCTCTCTCTCTCTCTCTCTCTCTCCCCCCCCACCTCTATCTCTCTTTCTTTGTCTCCCTCTGTGTATGTGTGTTTCTCTCTATGTCTCTGTGTCTCTGTCTCTGTTTCTCTCTATTTTTCTCTCCTTCCCTCCTTTCCTCCCTCTCTTTCTTCCCCCCTTCCCAACCTTAATTTCCCTCTTTTCCCTGCAGAAAGGAATTAAAATCTTCCCCAGGGAAGGCTAGGGGACTGAGGAGAAGAAGCTAGAGATACCTATTCTGCTTCCCTTTGAGAAATATCATGACACCCCTATGCTACATATTGGGAAGGGGAACAGTTCTTGCCATACATGGAACTTTGTCAAAAATTATTCTATTGATACTGTACATTTCATTCCATGTTAGGTAATAATACCTACAATTCTTTGAAATTACTTTATATCATTTTAAAGACACAATACTATTCTATTACATTCATACACCAAACTTTGCTCAGCTATGACCTGCTATGACCTCCATCTCCTACTTCCCTCCCTGACTTTCCTCTCCTCTCCTTTCCTTTCCTCTTCTTTACTTAATCATTTTACTTGCAGCTCAAGAACATAAAGAGCTAATGGCAAACTTTCTGCCAAAATGGCTGTCTGAATGGGAGACAGGCTGGCTAACTTCCACATATTCATTAAATCTAAAAAACCCTAAAGTTTATATTTGAGTGAATGATGACCAAGAAATCCAATGAGAAATTATATTAAGTGATTTCCGCCACCCTAGAACTGCAAAAAGAAAAAGTTATCCAAAACCTCAAAAGCCATAAAAAGACTATTTCCTAGAAAAACAAGTGTTATTGCTACTACAGAAGTCTAAAGACAGTGTAGCCTGCAAGACTCTGTATCCAATGGCATTAAGAGTACATCACCCAGAGTGATTCTAAATACCCTGGATGGAAATCTTGGGAAGCTTCAAAAGTGGCAAACAAGTCACAATTCAGACCAGAAAACCCCAGATCCAGCGACTCCCTGAGTTCTCCCGTGTTGTCTTCAAATGTCAAAGAAAGCACAAAAAAATATAATATTCCCAACCTCAAAATCAAACCTTGTGATATTGAAGAGAGTATATGAACCTAGTAGATCCAGGGTGAGACCAAGCAGGAATAACTACTTTAACAGAAAAGCATAGAAGTAATTGAAACCTGACTTTGATGCAAAGCACCAATTTAGAAACAAAGCTGAAGATATAGGTAAATCAAAGAAAATACTAGTCAATATAAAAATTACTGAAAATTTAACTTTATGATAAGTTCAATCAGAATCTGAAGGGAGAAAAGAACAGAGAGGGAAAGAGTGGAGAGGAAAGTTGGGGAGGGGAATAGAGAGGGAATGGCTAAGTAAAGTTTATTGTATAAATATAATGAAATATTGTGTCTCATAAAGCAGTCATATTGGCTGAAAGTCTGCCTTTAGCTACTTATTTTCTCTAACCCTAAATAGAATGATTAAGGAAATAAAGCATGATAAAATTGGGGGATAACTCTTTCCCCCAGACATGAGAAATGAAGTCACAAGACTTTGTCTAACACTTCAGAGTTAGTAAAGGCTAATTATTTGACATTGGATGGATCCCTTACAACTTTTCAGGGCCTTAGTTCCTTCATCCTTAAAATAGACATCATAATGTGTATATGTTTATTTTACAGAAATATTGTGAAGTTATTGTGCAATTGTGCATTAGGAATTTTCACTTTTGACCAACAAACATATCCAAGAATGACTTTGCAATATATTTGCAAAAATTATTTAAGACAAATTCAATAGATCTACAGAAGATATCCTGAACTTAAGATTTTATGGGGAGAAAGATTCATAGGCATTGCCTTATGGGAGGAAGAGAGGAACTTTAGGACAATATTAGTTTGCTGTTGTCCATTTCCATTGTGGTTGCAACGGGGAAAACAAGACAGAAGCTTACCTGGCATATGAATACTGGGGAGAAAAATGAATTCCATTTGAACTAATAGTTTATTTTAATTGCAAGGCCCAGTTCTTTCTATGCTAAGAAAGTATACATTTATACATTTTTAAATTGTACAATTCTTAATAATCTTTATTTTAAATTTTGAGGGCATATAGATTCCAGTGCTATGGGTCAAAGTGTTAATTGCTCTATTCTAGTTATAGGTCTGGCTATAATCTCATAATGGTAACCCAAATCAGTATAAATGTAACACAATATAATACCAATTTTCCATAGTAGTAGAGAATATCAAGGGTATAGAAAATTTTATCTAATGAATTGAAAAACACATCTTCAGAGAATATATAGAAAGGACAAATAAGTCTCTCAGTTATGTATTATACCAATTCTGTTCTTAGTAGAAGACTTCCATGCATGGGTATAATGCCTAATTAATGGCATATCACAAGAATAAATATTTATTCTGTCTAAAATTTCAGCAGAGAGATCCAGAGGATAAGAAAAACCAATGATAAATAAATTTAATCAATGAATATTGTGATGTTCAGGCATGGGAGTGCCTATATTTTGCTTTTGGTTGGTACAATTTTATTAAAATTTAGGAAAAATTTAGTGAGGGAAATTATTTTGTTTATTATCTACAAAATTTGAAGAATGCAATCAATGCAAAGAAAGAGAGAAAATTTCATACAATTTTTTTCTGTAACATTTCAGTGAAAAATATTAGATGGATACATATATATACATATGCCTATATATACATGTATGCAAATAAGTTCAAACATATGTATATGGCTTATATTTAAGCTTAGATAAATATAACTAATTGCAAAGCATACTCACTAATTAAAATATTACAAAATTAATATCTAGTTATTTATAACTAAATATTTTAATTTTTCAAGAAGAACAAATTAATATTTCAAAGTTCTTTAAGAAAAACTATTTTGTGAAGTCAAGAATAAAATACTCTTAATGTTTACTCTTATATTGTCCAAAATACATTAATGACTTAGTTGTAAAGCTGAGTTATGATGCTCTTTTGTTAAAAAATGCCAACTAATGTTTTCTAGTTTTCCTATTTGTGTTTCAAATGCAGGGAATGTGGGCATATTGATTTGTCAGCATTTCCTCACCACTAAAACAAGATGTGTTGCTAGCATTTTATTCTCATTTGCTGTTCTGTTCAAGCTTATTTTGAAGGATCCTAATTGTCATTTGTAATTGATTTGGTTTCATGAGGAAAAACATTCATTAAAAGAAAGATATTAAAAGTACAAAAGGTATACTATATGCTTTCTTCCCTTATTAGCATTCCCATCATTAGACGCCTGGACAAAATACCTAGAGAACATTGGATATTAAAAAAAAAAAGGCAATCCTTTGCTCTGTACTGAAACAAAGTATATAATTATGTAAATTAGGGAGTTTTCAAAACAGGATAGTAATACATGGTGTACAGGTGCAAAATAGTAAATTGGACCCTAGGTATATTATTTGTTATCTTCAATCAATTGTCTCCAAATTGATTAGGCAGTGCTATTCACTAGGGCACAGCTCAGACTATGGATTTTTTTCATTAGTTAGCTGTGTCAGATTCATCCAATGGTAAAACAAACAAACAAACTAACAAAAACAAAACAAAACAAACAAAAAAAAAACCAAGCCTTTTCTAATAGCCACAAATTTTAGGCAATTTTTTGTGTTGAAAGGAAAACTGAACTTTTATAAGAAAGATGATTGCTTTGCATTGTGTAGGGAGGATAAGATTGATTCTTCATAGACAGTTTTATATATTCTAAAGTTCATCTTTCATAACACTATAATATTGGAGTATAATGCCCAACATATTTCTGCTTTAGTAAGTTAAGTACAAACTAATAAAGCTTGCAATTCAACTATAGATATGAATTTCTACAAAGAAAGGTGAACTAATATAAATTAAAGCCATGGAAAGTATTATGAAGGAAGCAACATAGCTTTTAAGCAGCTGAGATTAGGAAATCTGCTTACTGAAAGACTTGTAAAGCTTTCTTTAAAATATAATTTAATTTTACTTCATATTTGGACTTTGCATTTTACCTTTGCCACTTTTTAACTGTTTTTTCACAAAATTGCCTTGATTCAAAGTGGTGAACTACAAGCACAATCCTGCTATTGATTAAGATTTTAAAGTGATAGTAATAGCATATTTTTGTTTCTCTGAGTTAGAAAAAAATTGTATTCTCAGAAATGATGTTATTCAATTATTAATGTTTCTATATATTTTTTGCTACAGCACATGAGATTCACTATATCATTTTGGTCTGAAGTCTTCAGAGCTTTTTGTTTCAACAGGATAGCTTTCACACGAGCACTGTAAAGAAGTTTTTAGAATTCTATATTATTCTTTTTAATTAAGACAGTTGACACTGCATCACTGCAGAGTGACACTTCTTTTATGAACATTAACAGCAAAACTGAATCATAAAAGATAGATGGGATTTTTCTTATTATTTATTTCATTAAATAATATGGATTTCAAATTCCCTAGAATACTTTTGATTTGCCGCATTTATAATTTCAGATTATTTTTTCCTTCAGAAGGCATAGTTCCAATTTAATTTTGTTGAAGTCATATAACAATCAATAAAAATACCTGAACATTTCTAGGTTGGGTAAAAAAAAAACAAACAAACAAAAAACAAAAAAAACAATGTAGTAACTTATACTCCTTCATGGGATGCTACTTTCTTATCTTAATCTGCATACTTTAAAAACAAGAAAGTGTGATTGATATATTGCAAAGACTACTGGATCTTTTTTAAACTTAGATTTTAGTGCCAATTGTTGTTATTCAGCCATTTAGTCATGTCTGAATCTTTTTGACTCCTCTATGACATTCTCTATTTTCTCCTTTACCATCCCATATCCTTTTGCCTTCAATCTTTCTCAAAATCATGGTCTTTTCTAATGAGTTTCATCTTCTTATTATGTGGCCAAAGTATTTAAGCTTCAACTTCAGTATTTGATCTTCTAGTGAATAGATTGAATTAATTTCTTTAAGTATTGACTGATTTTATCTTCTTGCTATTTGAGGGACTCTCAAAAGTCTTTTCAACACTACAAATTCAAAAACACTGATTCTGTGACATTCAGTTTTTTTTGTCCAGTTCTTACAGTCATATAGCACTGCTGGAAAAACCATAGTTTTGACTATTTAAATCTTTGTCAGTAAGGTGACGTCTCTGTTTTTAGTTTGTTGTCCAGATTTGCCTTAGCTTTTTTTTTTTTTCTCCAAGAAACAAATGTCTTAATTTCATGATTGCATCTGCTTCCATGTCTTCCTTTATTTTCCAGAAAGTGATGAGACCAATTGCTAACATCTTGCTTTTTGTGATGTTAAGTTTCAAGTCAGCTTTTATAAACCCTTTTTTCTCACTCATTATGAGACTACTTAATTCCTCTTCACTTTCTGCCATCAGAGTAGTAGCTTTTGCATATCTGAGATTGTTGATATTTCTCTCTTTAATTCCAGCTTTTGATTCATCTAACTTGGCATTTCATGTGATATACTTTGCATATAAGTTAAATCAAGAAGGTGATGATATCCAGTCTTGTTATATACCTTTTTCAATCTTTAACCAATCAGTTTGTTCCATGTTCAGTTCTCCTACTAATTGTATCTATGTAAATTTGTAAATTAGCACACCTCCCAATCTGAACTTTGTCACTATTATGAAGGATTAGATAATCTCTACTACCTTAAAGAAATTTAAAACACTATGAAACTATGAGTTCCATCAGTGAGTGTTTCTGAAATAGTGATTTCTGCATTCCAGCACTGAGAAACATTGACTTGCATTAAAATCCTTAACTCCTCAGTGCAATGTGCTGTCCTATATTTGATAGAGGGAGTTTACTCATCCAGAAGTTCCTTTCTCAAATGTGATTCCTCTCTATCATTTGTAGAAGGCTGAATGATGATTGGATATAAATGTATTGTAGAATTTTTAAAATGTGATTATGAAGAATTCAAATAGAATCAGGAATGTCATATGAACTGATGAAGAGTAAAGAAAGCAAAACTAGGAGAAAAATATTCACTAATAAAATAAAGTCAGCACAAAAATGCAATAGAACTCAAAATAAAATGTGATGATTATTATTG
This sequence comes from Sminthopsis crassicaudata, assembly GCF_048593235.1. Classification (NCBI taxonomy): domain Eukaryota; kingdom Metazoa; phylum Chordata; class Mammalia; order Dasyuromorphia; family Dasyuridae; genus Sminthopsis; species Sminthopsis crassicaudata. Next base: position 552,616,862 of record NC_133617.1, on the reverse strand, counting down.
TTTCCAAAGAAGAGATGATTAAATATACCCTCCAAAAGAAATAGCATTGGCTTGGAGGACCTTGGTTCAAATGCTGACTCTGACACTTTTACCCACTTGACCATGAAGCAGGTTTTCTAGACTCCTTACTCCTCAGCTTTCTTATCAATAAAATGGGGGAGCTGGGGCTAATGACCTTCACTTCCCTCTATTTTAAACCCTATTTTCCTTTAAGCCTCTTAGTAGAGAGAATGGAAATTATAGACTTGGAATGTTATCTTTGTTGATATGCATGTTTTTCTTTGTTACAAGGAAGAGATTGTGGGGGGAAAGATGAAGGAGGAAACTCTATACTGGAAAATAATGGAAGTACAAAAGGTATCAATATGGAATGCTTGATTTTCAGGTTTCAGCATTCTCACCTCCCTTTTCCAGCTTATTAATATCCTACATAAATATGAGTTCCCCTAATGAACAAAATACTGAAATACAGTGAAATGATCATTTTCATTTTTCCAGAGAAATTCAATTTGTCAAAGCTCAAATTGCAGCCAGTAATATATAAAACACTCTAGATTTTTTATAATATACACCTGTGAATTCATTGTCAGAGGTTTCCTCTCCACCAACATAAATCACCACCATTCTGAACTGCCCTATCCTGGTCTTATAAAGTATAAAGCACAGATCAGATCATGTTGTTATTTTGTCCAATGGAATTTGGTGATTCCTTTTTGTCACTAAGAGCAAATAAGACATTTTTGGCCCCAAGATAAGATTTTACACTTACTCCAATTAGACAGCATTTTCTAGTTATTATACATCCTAACTTTGTGTCATCAGAAAATTTGATGTCATAATACAAATCACTAATAAAAATGTTATTGCTCATTTATTCATTTGTGTACAGTTTGTCTCCTGTGTTTAGAATGCACTCCTTCCTTATCTTCATAGACTAAAATCTCTATTTTCTCTCCTACTACTCACCTGGACCAAATTCCTGTGCAAATGATTTACTATGTAGCAAAGGCCTTTCTGGGATGCCAAGGATATGTCCTTGGTCCTTCTCTTCTTTTTTCTATACTCTGAATAACTGCTTCCACTCCCATATTTTAATTATCATCCATACTCATTTGTCTTCATAATCCAATCCTGATTTATTTCCTAAACTCCAGTTCCACATTGAAAATTACTAATTGAATTTTAAACCAGATTTCCCAAACATATCTCTAGTTCATCATATCTGAAGAAGAACTCATCCTCTTCCTTCCACAACCCACCCCTCTTTCAAATTTCTCTATTTCTATTGAGGACACTATCATTCATCTAGATCCCTATGTTCAACAACTTGCTTGTTTCTTTTACTCCAAATGTCCAATCATTTGCCAACAGTGATTGATTCTACTTCATACTATCTCTGACTTTCATCTTCTTCCCTCTGCTATTTTACCCACCACTCTAGTTCAGATCCTCATCACCACTTCCCTGAACAATTGCAACAGCTTCTACTGAGTCGCTCTGCTTAAAATTTTCCTCTCTGATCTAGACAGCTGGAAAAATGTTACTCCTAAACCATGCTGCTATTTTGTCTAATGTGATTCCTTTTTGTCTCTAGGACCAAATATAAACTTCTCTATTTGGAATTAGTTCTGCATCCTCCCTCCAAGCCCACCCCCCCCCCAAATCCAAACAAACAGACTAACCTGGTTTCAACCTACCTTTCTAGGCTTAATGCAGAATGTTTCTCTTTTCCTATTCTATAGTCCAGACTAATATATCTTTTGCTGTTTTTCATACATCTTATTGTGTTTTCTATCTGTGCTTTTGATCAGGGTGTGCCCTAAAACTAAAATTCACTCTCTTTTCATTGCTACACAAAGATCTTTAATTTCCTGCCAATTTTAACTAAAGTGCCACATCCTTTGTGGTGCCTTTCCTGTCCTTCTAGACTCAACTATTTTATCTTGTGTTGATTTCAAGTATATTCCTTATCTACTAACATGTTCTTCTCAACAAAATGTAAGCTTCTTCAGGGCATCTGAATCAACTTTCTTTCTCTATTGACTAACATAGTGCCCAGAATGTAGTAGAATCTTCAATTTTGTTTTTGATAGATTAACTGAGATTTTATGTAAAATGATTCTTTGAGAGAATGATACTGTCCATTTTTCTTGTGCATATACCAACAATGTGTAGAGGGTAACAGCAATGTACAAACATTTAATTTTGTTAAAAAACAAACAAACAAAACAAAACAATTTGTTGCTTGACTTCAAAATCAATTAAAAATGTTAACATTCATGGTAAAAAAAAATAATGGTCTAAAAATATAGCATCCAGAAGCTGTGTGACTGCTCTTCTGGTGACAGAAGCAGTAAGATTTATAGTAACAACAAATTTTCTTTTACTATTTCACAATATCCCATTTCTATCATACATTTATATGCAATCTCATCCACAATCATAATACTTTTCTGGAGAATTTGGGAAGTAAAGTTCTTTAATAACACATATTGAAGTGTATCATAATGATGCATACAGATATGAAAATTAACTACAAATTATATTAGGAAACTACAAATTAGTATCAAAGTAGCATTCCATAGATTCTAAATCTTTTTAAAAATGTGATAGGCAAAAAACAATAAATATAAGGGAACCTTATTACTTTTCTATAATGTGGGTACCTTAAAGATCCATTAGTGGTAAGCCTGAAATATGCTGGGTAGGCAAAAATACTCCAACTCATTTCTTCTCTACATTGTCATGCTTCCAAACACCACACTATAATTCTGGCTCCTTGTCAACGGGGAAAATATACACGCATTCCAACTCTTACTTACTGGTTTGCTAAATTGAGATTAAATCACCAAATTAGGGAAAATAAACTAGAAGTGTACAGGTATGGTATGTATGTGCCAATATGGTAAGCAAAATAAAAAACTTTTGAACAAGAAGCAAAATGTTCTTTTTAACCCATTAGTACCAAATATAAAAGACTATTTAATTGCATACCACAGTTTGATTCTTCTTGTTCTTGTGCTAATTCTTTTTCTTCTTCTTTGTATGAATGTGAAAAAAAATTTTATATTTTTTCCCAATACTGAAGTGTTCTCAAAGTAATGAGCTGCACCAGACTAGGATGCCTCACTGTGGCAGAAGAATAGGGTGGCTTTTTAGGTCTTGAATTTCTTCAACTTTTTTTAAAGATTGGAATTTAAAGATTAAAGGGACCTTTTAAATTTAATATATTTCAGTCCTCCCTCTCCTTCTTTATCCATCATCCTTAGCTCTTCTTTTCCCGTCTCCTCTCAAAAATTCATAGTATGGTGTGCTGGGAAAACTAACTATGCAGAGGTGTGGGTAATTCTACTGGAAAATTAGCCATGGAGTGAGAAGCAAGAAGCCCTGAGAGGAACCAATTCTATCTCAGAATTTTAAATAAGTTTTACTTTGGTGCTGAAGCAAGGATGAAATTCCCAATTACCACAGGCAAAGCTGGAACAATCTGGGAGAAGCAATGACATTTTATAGACTGCTAGAGGCTGTGTTGACCTTTGCACTTCATTTATAAAATGAAGATACATTTGTATCAAAATTAAAATTAATGATTTGGGTTATTTTATATCCAAGAGATTTCTCTGTTTTTATTTAAATGTGATGAACTATGCCAGTTATTTCTACATAGATTCCCTCCACATTCTTTAAAACCCAGCTCCAATGTTACCTCTTCAAAAACAGCTTTCTTTGCACTAACAAAATGAAAGTAATTTCTTCTTCCTTTTAACTTTCATAATACTTTGCAACTTTGTATATTATGTGCCCACTACACGCCAGGTACTAAGAGGTGGAATACAAAGACAAAAATGATACTGTGCTTGCTCTGAAGGAAAGCATTTCATTGGAGAAGACATATGCATATAGAATAAATACAGCATAAATGTTAATGAAACATAAGGTAGTTAATGAGAAAAGGACCAGCATCTGTGGGGAATCAGGGAAGACATTCTTGAAAAGGTTGTGCTTGAGCTGCATCCTGAAGAAAACTGGAGATTCTGTAACAAGTGGGTAAGGAGAGAGTTCCTTCTAGGTGTGGGGATGTTCACTTCAAAGGCCATGTTTGATGGAAAAGAGGAAGACCAGTTTTAGAACATAGAATGTAAAAAAGGGGAATAATGTATAATAATGCCAAAAGAAGGATTAGGGCCATGTTGTGAAGAGCTTTAAGAGCTAAACAAACATTGGAGTTTATTGAGAAAAAAAAGTGACATGATTAAGATATATACTGAGAATCATTTAGGTGGTCTGTGGATTATGAATTGAAGTGGGACAGGTTTTAGGCAAGGAGATCAATTAGAAGGCTATTACAATCCTCCAGGAGAGAGATGATAAGGGCCTAAACTAAGTTAGCATGCATGTAAATGAACATAAAGAAGGGATAGAATGTAAGAGATTGTAGGGATGAGAAAGCGTGAGCAGTTAAGGGTAGCACTAATGCCTCCTATAGACTGAAAGAATGGTGGTGCCCTTGACAGAAATAAGGAAGTTTTGTAGGGAAGTTGGTTGAGGGACCAGAAAGGAAAGATAATGAGATCTGTTTTAGATATTTTCAATTTAATATGTCTCTGGAACAGCCACCTTGAAATGTGCAATAATCACTTGGTGATGTGGGACTGGAACTCAGCAGAGAGATGATAATTAAGTCCATGGGAGCTAATATAAGGCCTTGTTTTGGAAAGAAACATAAAATATGCTTAAAGTTATGATAATAAAATTAGGCAGGTTATTAGTTATCTGGAAAATTAAGTTAGGTGAAATACCATATTTCTGATGACACTGGCCAAGCAAGTATAATGAGGGGGTGTATGTGTTGATGAGATGTTAGAAGTTACAAGCAGATGTGGATACTTTCCTAAAAACAAAATTTTCTTGAAGAATGACTTTTTGTTTAATTCTAACATGTTTTGTTGATAAATTACAATTTCAATCTCTTTTATTTTTACTACTGAGAATATTTTAAGGGTAGTATGAAGGGTTCTGGCATTTGGGTTTATTAATTCAATTTGCTTTCAGAAGTATCCATTTGCAAGTGGCCTTTTTTCCCTGCCTGGAAGGCAATTAGAAAGACAAAGATCAGTCTAATGGTAATTAAAATAAAGGTTGAGTAGAATAATCACAAGACAAGGCAATGGTGTCAAGCATTCACAAAACAGCGAATCCACAAACATAGTCTAAAGGGAAAACACAACCCAAAAGGAAGATGATTAGGACTGAGGCAAAATTCACTTATGCTTGATAAGGTTTTTTTTTTTTTTTGTTTTGTTTTGTTTTGTTTTGTTGTTTTTTTTTTTAAGTCCTATTGTCCTGGGCCTGCATGTGATGGCCAGGTTTGGCTGGTATGCAGCAAAATACAGCCACAGGATAGGCACAGATTTGATCATGGTGAAAGGATTTCATTACTGCTTGGTCTGACCACAGAATGAAGAAAATGTAAATATCCAGTGGTCCCATCAGGCTTTATTTAGCACAGGGATCAAAATTAATGTAAATGATGCATCAAGCAGCTGCAGATTGAATTGCTACCTAATGAATGCTTAGGTTCTCTCTGGAAATGACCTCAGATTGCCTTTATCCTCTGGGAGGGGGCTTTCTATTTGTCTATCTAATCACAACCATGCACAAAAGCTGCTTTACTCACTGTAAATAGCTCAATATAAATATGAGCCACAATGGAAAATAGTCTATAACCATCAACTTAGCTTCAGGAGCATGTATCCCTGAAAATGCATGCTGTAAGTGCAGTTGTGGAGATATTTTAAGTCCAGCTCCTAGTTATTTTTAAAATAGATTTTGATTGATATCTTTTTTTAAATATCACCTAGATTTCCTCTTTTATCTCACTCCTTTTTCTGAAAGAGCTATTCTTTAGAATAAAGAATTTTTTAAAATGAGTAAGATATACAAATCTAGCTAAACTAATCAATACATTAAAAAACAAACACAAAATCCCAGATGTTATATGCATCATTCCACTTTCATGGAGATCTCCCTTCCCTTTTCTACAAAGAAGTAGGGTGAAACAAGACATTTTCTCATTTCTCTTTTTTTGGAAGCCAAGTTTACTTTTTATAATTTCACAACATTCATTTTCAACTGTGTTGGGATTGCTGTTCTACCCATTTACATTGTTGTAGTCATTGTATATATTGTGTTCTTGGCTCTGCTTCATTTGGCATCAGTTCATGTAAGTCTTTCCAAATATATCAGTATTTACCATATTCATTGTTTCTTAAAGCATGAAAATATTCCATTGCATTCATGTATCACAATTTGTTTACAATCTATGAACATCTATTTTATTTCTAGTTCTCTGCAATTGGAAAGTAAGAATATAAATATTTTGTTGTTTGGGGGGGCATTTGTGTGTGGCTTTTTGTTTGTATGTTTGTTTTGGTCATTGACCATTGATATATGTCTAGCAGTAGAATATCTGGGTCAAAGGGGATGGAGATTGTAGTCACTTTAGTTTCATAAAATTTCTTTCCATAACAACAATAATAATTCAAAAATCTATCAACAATGAATTAGTGTTTCTGTCTATAGTCCCTCTTTTGTTGACTATTCTCATTTTTTGACCCGTTTCCAACTCTTTTCTTAAGACCTAGCTTAAATATTATCTCCTACATAAATTCTTTTCTGATACCACTAGTCAGTCAGGCAGTTAGCATGTATTAAGCATTTACTATATGTCTGCCTTATAATTTTTTAGAGATTAAAAAAAAAAGTTAAACTTTTTTTTTTTTTGCTTTGTGAGAGAAAGGAAAAGGCTTCTTGTAGAAGGTAGGACTTCAGTTGAAATTTTAATGTCAAGGAGTGTGTCAGAGATGAGACATAAGGTATAAAAAACCTAGAAAAGTGAGAAGAGGACAGGTTATGGAGGGTTTTAAAAGCCACATAGATGACTTTATATTTGTACCTGGTGCCATTGGAAAGGTACTAGTATTGATTGAATGGGAGGAGGGTGAGTTGGCCCCATGCATGTTTGAGAAGACTTATGATGGCAACTGGCATTAGGATGGACTTGAGTGGGGGAAACACTTGGGACTGGAAGATCTATCACTAGTGCAAGGTACTGCAATAGTCCAGATCTTAGGGGATGAAAGTCTGTACTAGGATCACGACAGTGTCAGAAGAGAGAAAGGGGTATATGCACAGAATGATAAGAAGGTAGAAATGATAGAACTTGGCAACTGATTGTATATGGAGAGATGAGGAATTGAAGATGATTGTGAATCTGAGTGTTTTAAGCCAACATTGGTACCCTCCATAATAATACAGAAGTTAGGAGGAGGCAAAGATTTTTGGGAAAAAATAATGAGCTGAGTTTTGGATATATCGAAATTAAGAGGTCTAATGAGACTTTCACTTTAAAAATGTCTAATAGGCATTAAGAAATGGTAGACTGGAAGTAAAGATGTTTGGGATGGAAAAAAATCTAAGCATCATTTATGTAGTTTAATACATGTGAACTAATGAGATAAGTGAGATAGTATAGAGGGGATATAGAAGACAGTTCAGGACAGGATCTTAGGGAATGCCCCCAGTTAATGGGAATGAGTAGGATGAATATTTAGCAAAGGAGACTGAGGAATGATTAATCAGGTAGGAGAGCAACCTATAGAGAAGAGAAGATCAAAGAGAAGAGGCTGTTTGATAATGTCAAAGGTTGCAGAGAGAAAAAAAAACAATGAGGACTGAGAAATATCCATAACACTTGTTACCTAAGAAATCACTGATTTCTGAGAAGGGATGAAGAGAATTGAAAAATCTGCTGTGGTGGGATATTGGTAAATTAGGAAAGTATAAAAGGATAGTTTTGTAGCAGGGATGGCTTATTTGGGCTTATGTAACAAATTTGTAGTAGACCCAGTAAGCATAGTTTTATAATTGTCTCCAGCTTCATTGAGGAGCAAGTAAATGAGAGCAAAGTGGGAATAATACAGGACAGAGGCTTAGCAGAGAAAGATAGGATAAAGAAGCTAAGGGCTTGAGAAAAAAGAACAGTGTAGAATTGAACTGGTTTGCCATAGTATAATTAGTTTATCACAGGGAACAGAAGAGTCTGTGCAAGAGGGATGCTCTAGGAGGGAACTAAGGGGTAAAGATTATGGTCATCTGTTCTTTGAACTTGTTCATACCATTCTTTTGGTACTTAGACACTTTGATAGAAATAAGAAAGGATCATAAATAATCCTAAAAAAGGGAGAGCTAGAGGCAGAGACACACAGAGACAGAGACAGAGAGAGACTTGAGAGAGAGAGACAGAGACAGAGAGAGAGAGATTTACAGAAAGAGACAGAGATTTAGAGACAGAGAAATAGAGACAGAGAGAGAACATTCGGGGACCTTAAGATGAGAAAGTGTACATATTATATATCATCTTGTCTTTTTTGTTATCTATGTTCATATCTTGCCATCTAGTAGTTATGTAACTCAGGGAAGACAAACTATATATTAATCTTTACATCTCATATATATCTGAATAATGTCTTGTAGGAACACATATTTGTTTATCAGATTTCAAGATACCATTCAAAAATAGGGATAAAATACTCATTACACAGTACAGGCATAATCAACTATATGTAGAAAGTCTGGTCTACTTATTTCATGAATTAGACCAATTTCAGAACCACAGAGTTGGAAGGAAATGGAATCAGTCTTTTGACAAGAATCCTTTCTACAACATAGTCAACAAAAGATCATCCAATCTTTGTTTGAAGATCTCTAATGAAACAGAACCTACTCTCTTCCAAGATAATCCAAGCTGACTTTTTTTTTTCTCTTAACTTCTCTTCGTTTTTCCTAGTTCTGATGTATAGGGAAAAGCTAAATAAATCTGTTTTCCACATGATTGTCCTTCTAATATTTGAAAGCAGTTCTCATGTTCTCCATGTTCTTAAACTAAACTAATCCTGTTCTTAAAATTAAACAATACTTGATTCTCACAACTATCCTATGAAGTAGGTGCTGTTATTATATCTATTTTTACAAATTAAGAAATCGAGAATGAGAAGCTAAGTGTAGCAAGAACATGTCTGAGAAAGGATTTGTTTCCATTTTCTTTGCATTAGCTGGTAGCACCTGCTCATAGCCTCTGATATGAAACATTATCCCACTTAGATTAACATGAGATCATCACTTTTTTTATCCTATAAAATTAGCACCATATTTAGCTAATTTATTTAATTATTCCCTTGCTTCTGAATTTTTTCAATGATCATTTTATTTTCTTCTTCAACTAACATTACACACATGACACAATAGCATTTGTTTAAAATTATATTTGTGAATATATTGTGAATATTTACAGACAGTCCCAACTAATGCACTGCAGATATCTATTCTACATCTATCTATCTGTTTATCTTTCTATCTATCAAATTACAAATGCATATGTTCATGATATTCTATGAATTATCTTATGTCTCTTAAACATCAGGAATTTTTTTCTCTAGTATTTGTGTCATTTAATATTTATGCACAAGCTTGAGTGGTGTGCAGTAACTTAGTGGAATTCCTGAGAAAATATCAATGTTAAATTTCATAGAAGAACTCATTAACTGGCAAGTGATTCAACAAACTGCAATCATCTTGCATCCAAACAAATCTGTGTGGCTAAGGAATTGGGGCTCCAGAGGATCAGTTATCACAGAATTAGTCCTTAATTAACATTAACTTTGATATCTAAATAGCCAATAAAGGCTAAGAGGAAATGGCATTAGAAAGAGTTTGGGAGCTATAGTTATATAAAATTCATGAGAACAAACTTGTGAAGGACAAAGATGGCAGAGAACTGACTTAGCAGACATTCTGATCATTATTTTTATTAAGATAATACAAACACTCATTATACATATGCCTGTATTCATAATGACCTTTTATGCATGTCAGTTGCTTAATGTGTCATGATCTTATAGTCTCTCTTTCCCCAGCCTTATTTTCCCCATCTACTATTTGATGCATAAAATGCCCCATTAGAAAATAAGTCTTTTTGTTCAAGGCTTTATCCTCTTTTTAAATGTAAATACCTCATGGAAGAAGGAACATATATAATTTGTTATTTATGCTTAATTTTGAAGGAGGTTAGAAAATCCCTTTCTAGGAAAAGATTTTGATGGGAATACAGATAAGAAGGATGAAATCAACAGGTAACTGAGCCCGGAAGAGTGGATGCTTTATGCTGATAAGGAAAGACAAAAGAACTGAATAAAAGAAAATAATTCTGGAACCAATAGAAGACAAACCTCATCTCCTTTATATTTTTGTCTGATGCTGGCCTTTTACACATGCAAGAACAGACTTAGGATTTAATTTAACTTGAAATCAAACTTTTGGCAAGCTTTCAGGTAGTCAAATTCACATTTATTAGAGTTACAGTTAAAGTCCCCACTCCCAAATGCTAATTATGATTTTAATTTTCCTGTCTTTTCAAAAAAATTTTTTTTCTATTTCTATTCAACAGAATTCATGAACCCTGGGGATTACAGAGGGGAGATCTTTGATTTTGTACAATAACAGGAGGGCTAAGCTCTTGTTAAATGTTTAACTTTACAATGACTCATAATTTTTGGCTGCTTTTCCAAAATCCATTCACAGGAAATTCTCATTTGTCAATGTGAAAAATAGATGGAAATATTCAACAAAGTATAGTTTTAAATGTATAAATGTGGAATATTTTGAAAGCACACATGAATTGAGATTTTGCAGATGTACTGGTTCTATTCATCATAGCCACCAATGAATTTAATCTGTAGAGGCAATATAATACAGTGGAAGAATAGCCAACTCTCTTGATTTGATGTCAAAGGACTTCACTTTAAATCCTGTTTATGCCTATATGATCTTGAACAAGTCACTTAGCTTCTCTAGAGTTTAGACTAGGTAACACCTAGGGGTCCATCTGGTTTTAAATCTATAGTCTTATTGTAGCAATGGTAAGATAATATAGGAGCATGGTTGACCAGTTCCTTTCCTCCCCATCTCTTCTTACTATTGCTTGATTTCATAAATGGATTTCTAAATATAGATCATTTTTTCTACTCTGTAAAACTGAAAATAAAAAGAATCCACAATTCTCTTATTTAAAAAATAGCTGTGAACTCCCAGTCAGAGACAGTGCTTTGGCAAACACTCGCTATATGTATATGTATCTGTGCATATACATGTTTATATATGTATTACACATATACATTTTATATCTTGTTATTGTTTAGTTGCTTGTCATGTCCAATTTTTTGTGACCTCATTTGAGGTTTTCTTGGTAAGTTCATGAAGTGGTTTGCAGTTTCCTTCTCTATCATTTTACAGATAAGGAAACTGAGGCAAATAGGATTAAGTGACTTGCTCAGAGTCACACAGTTAGTAAGTGTCTGAGGCTAGATTTAAAAAAAAAAACTGTATCTTCTTGACTCCAGATCTTCTGATGCTCTATCTACTGTGTCACTTAATGTGGCACTATTTGTATTTATATATATATATATATATATATTTATTTATATTTATATATATATTATATATATGTGTGTGTGTATGCATATATATGTATATGTATATGTATATGTATATGTATATGTATATGTATATGTATATGTATATGTATATGTATATGTATATGTATATGTATATGTATATATGTTTGGGTGAATATGATATATAATCATGCTCCTTTAGGATTCTCCCTCTTAATTGTATCCTTCCTACTGAAATCATAGTAAGCATATTCTCCCTGAATGGACCACAGAGTCTTATTATTATTATATAAGAAATGATGAGCAGGCTGATTTCAGAAAGGCCTAGAAAGACCGACAGTCTGATGCTGAGTGAAGTGAGTAGAACATTGTACAACAAGATTATGTGATGATCAATTGTGATGTACTTGCACTTATCAACAAGAAGATGATTCAAGGAAATTCCAATAGGTTCATGATGGAAAGTGCCATCCACATCTAGAGAGGGAACTATGGTGACTGAATGTGAATTAAATAGCATTTCCACCTTTATTTTTTTGTCTTTTTGTTTGTTTACTTGTGTTTTTTTTTTCTTTCTTGTATTCCTTCCCCCTTTTGATCTGATTTGTGTGTGGTGTGTGGTGTGTGTATGTGTGTGTGTGTGTGTGTGTGTGTGTGTGTGTATAGCATGATGAAAAGGGAAATATCTTTAGAAGAATTGCACATGTTTAACCTTTACTTGATTACTTGCTGTTTTTGGAAGGAAGAAAGGGAAGGAAAGGGAAGAAAAATTTGGAACAGAAGGCTTTGCAAAGGTGAATGCTGAAAAATATATTTTAAAATAAAAGGACAGGAAATAAAAAAAAAAATTAAAAAAAGCCTTATTCTTGGCAATTTCTTTATGGCTGCCGCCACTGCAAAAGCTTCCAGATTACCTGTTCTACTACCTCTAATTCTATATCTCACAGCATCTTCTATGCATGTTGTCAGCAACTGGGTTCATTTTTTTTTTTTTTTTGAGTCAATTAAGGTTAAGTGACATACATGCTCAGGATCACATAGTAAATGTCTGAGGCTGGAGTTGAACTCAGGAACTCCTGATTCCAGGGATAGTGTTCTATCAAGTGTACCACCTATTTGCTTTCATTACTGAATTAATCTTAGACTCTAAATCCTGCCTGGACTTGGTTGAATTGAAAGCTGGGAAGCATGGTAGCTTTAATTTCTATTACCTTTACTTTTAGATTCAGTTACAATCTTCCCAGGAACTGTAAAGTCCAGGCTAGCTCCCTGAAGGGTTCAGAATCAGCCAGAGTCAGGATAAGCAAAAGTCCCTGCCCCACCTTGGGTGCCAAAATGTGATGTTCGGACTAGCTCCCTGAAGGGTTCAGAATCAGCTAGAGTCAGGATAAGCAAAAGTCCTTGCCCCATGTTGGGCGCCAAAATGTAAGATGAAGATCGAAGAAACATCTGACACTGAAAGAGCATGGCTAATAAGGAGACTGTTAAATAACTTTAAAACCAGCAGGAATTATTGAATTCCCTAACACAAGAGGAGACTATTGTGGGACTTTAAAACTTGCAGGAATTATTAGATTCCTGGCACATGAACTAATGGACAATGGATTCCTTTTGAACTATTTCTAGGACTTATGGACATGTATAAATTCATGTATAAATTCTCAATTTATGATTATTTGATCATGTTATTTGTTACATCACTTCTAGCAAGTGTTATGTTACTATGTGTTTATGTAATTTATGTAATTATGTGTAATATCACCCATATTGATGGATTTATATATACCTGTTTCAAGGTCATGACCACCCTATGTTCTAAATCAAAAGAAAGGGGGAGATGTTAGGATTATTGCTAGGTGTTAAGTCAGTTGTCTGGCACTTAACAATTCTCTGGTTCAGAGTTCACATCTTTAAAGGAGTTCAAACCTTTAAAGGAATTTACACCTTTAAAGGAGTTTGCTCATTGGTTCTGTAAGGAGTTCCCAAAAGCCCATGGAATACCAACAAGCCCATTCTCTGGGAGACTATAAGAGCCAACATTGAATGGGAGGGTTAGAATCTGATGTGAGTCAAGGGGAACACTTTGGGGAAACTCAAGGAGATTCAGAGCTAGAATTCATTGGATTTGCAAGTCCAGCAAATTCACAAGTCTAAAGGAAAAGCCTGCTCATGGACTTTCAGGAGATTCACATCTAGGATTGAATTCTGGGAAACCCATAATCCCACACTCTCAGAGGCAGAGTCTGATTCCCACACTCTAGGAGATTCAGAGTCAAGATTTCATTCCCATGTCTACCTTTGGATTCAGAGGGAACTAGAGACTGAAGCTGGCTGGAGACATTCTGACAGGAAAAGATTCAAGACTTTGAAGGACACAATATAGGATCTGGACTTTAACTCCTGACTGCATTTTGGGATTGTTGAACTGAAACTAAAGCTAAGGCTGGCTCCAGAAACTCCCCAGGAGATCTGCCCCCAGAGAATGATCGCAATCTAGAGACAACAGAATATCACAGGGAACTGTTGGACTTTTTCAGAAAGAATGGGGACTGTTATCCTAGTATAGGCCTTCTTAGTTCTGATGTCTAGATTCTTTGGCTTTGAAGTTCCTGATGTTTTATTAGGTAGGAGGTAAGAGAGCATGGTCATAACAAAAAGCTGATTTTTATTAGGCTTAACCTTTTCTTTCAACAACTCTGACTACTTGGTAAAAGGCTAGGTCTCCAGAGACCTTACCTAGTTTATGGTGATTATTCAGTACATTCATTAAAATCTTATTTCTGTGGGCTAAATCATAACCTGGTAATGACCATTTGCTTAATAATAGCCCAATTGCTTTGGGGTTTGTGTTTATCCACCTTTTTTTTTTTTTTTTTTTTTTTTTAACTCTGTCTTTTTCTGTTGAATCACACAAATTAGAAATTAGGAGCAATCTATAGCTGTTTAGCTGATTCCTTGGCCTATTCATATGTAAATGAGCTAATCAAAGCCTCCTATCCTTTACAAAGTGAAAATAATCCACTCAAATCTGTAAGAGGTTTATCCTTTACAAGTCATGAGGAGACATGAAACTTACCTTCATATCTCATCTCTCTTTCACTTGCTCTTTATAGCATAAAAATTTGCCAAACTGTGAAAGGGGCTTACCTCTAAATCTCTTTCCTCTGATAGAGTTCCCGAATTTATCATTATGTTAATTCCTTTGCATTGTAGCACATATCTAGCCAATAACCTATTCTTTTACTTATAACACTATCTGAAAGCCTTTGACATAATGCAAATGTAAAAAGAATAATTCGCATTTATAGAAAGAATTAATAAAGAGCTTTCTTCAAAGCTTGCAACTCTACTATATCTCTTCATCCTCTACAATTTACACACATATATAATTGCACAAATCTTTTATAGAGATTCTTTTACAGAGATTCCAATGCATTGAATATATTTATCTGTTGTTGTTTTTAATGTCTTGCAGGATGCAATTATACTTTTTTTGTGGACTTGTTATACATTACTCTCTTTTATACATTGGTCACACCAAATCGGTCTTATTCTCTTGTCTTCATGCTATACTACTAAGCCTAGAAAGCACTCTGTACCTCTGATTCTTGGAATTCCTAATTTCATTCATGTATGTTTAAAACCAAAAGCCAAAATTATTTTTAATGAGGAAACATTAGAGACTTTCCCCAAAATTATCAGAGTAATGTCATCACCTTCCATTGTTATCTGGCATAGTTCTAGAAATATAAAAGTAATTAAAAACACAAATATAGGCAACAAGGAAATAAAACTATCCTTTTTTGTTAATGATGTTTAACTTAGAAAACTCTGAATAACATATTATATTGGAAATAACATTTTCTGGAATCAGAGTGACTAAGTTAAAATTTCATCTTTATTACTTTCTACATATATTAGGCAAGTTATTTAAACTCTGGGTTATAAATTCCTTATCTATTGCTCTAATTTGCTGGTTGTTGGGAGGACTAAATGAGATAACATGTGAAGTTCTGTGCAAACCTGAATGTTCTATATAAATGCCAGATATTGTTCTTGTTCTTGTTATTTCATGGTTTGTTTTTATGTAGTTAAGATTTGTCCCTGCATGTCTGAATCATAATAGAAACTTTATCAATATTTGTCCAGTTGAATGGAATACATAACTTTTGTATATCTATTCTCCCATCTCTAAAAAGTAACTATGAGAATCCTCTATGAAATAATTGAGGGCAACTCAGTGGGGTATCAATAGATATATTGATCAGTCTTTTGAAAGTAATTTTCAACATCTTTACCTGTTGGTGGAATAACAGGTAGAACAGTGGACTTGGACTTGAGAAGTTCTGAGTTCATTCTTGTTACTAGCTTTTGACTTTTGGAAAAGCTATTTAAAATCTCTCTCAGCTTCAGTTTTCTATAAAATATAAATTTTTTTCTAACTCTCAGCTCACTTTCACATTTATATCTTTATCTGCCCATTAGATATCTTTAACTAGACATCCTGTAGATAGTTAAATTTGTCAAAAGAGAACTAATTTACCTTTATCTTAAATCTCTGCTCTTTTCCCAACTTCCCTGCTGCTGTCAAGAGAAACACTATCTTCCTAGTCACTGAGAGTCAAAAATTTAGTATCACCCTTGAGGCTTCACTAGTTCTAATGTAGTCAATCTGTTAGTGTTGTTGTTGTTGTTGTTGTTATTGTTTCTATTTTCACAACATCACAAATAATTCCTTTTTCTCCATTAATGCAGTCCTGGTTCAGACTTTATCATCTCATTCCGGGACTATCACAATAAGCTTCCAGTTATTCACATTGACTCCATACTATCTACTTCACTTTATCCTCTGCTAAGTTGACAAAGTTATTATCCTTTTTTTATTGTAGGTAAGTTTATTTATTTTAAATAAACATTGCTTTACGAATCATGTTGGGAGATAAAAATCAGAGCTAATTGTAAAAAAAAAACATGGGGGAGATTAAAAAAAAATAGAAATAAGAAGTAAACATAGCATGTGTTGATTTATATTCAGTCTCCTTATTTCTTTTTCTGGATGCAAATAACATTTTCTGTCAAAAGTCTATTGGGTTGCTTTGGATCACTGAACCACTGAACCACTGAGAAGAATCAAGTCTTTCTTAGTTTATCATTCAACTTATTATTGTGTATAATGTATTTATTGCTGGTTCTGCTTGTTTTGCTTAATTTGCCTTTTTGTGTTCCTTGCACATGATACTCTTTCTTAGCTCTTTGCCTTTTCACTTCAGAATGTTCTTTCATCTCTTCCTCCTGATCTCCCTTGTTTTATTCAAAACTAAGTTAAAATCCTACTTTCTGCAAAAGTCCTTTTCTAATCTTCCTCTTTCTTCCATCTTTCTTTACTGCCACCAACTGCTACAAATTGGGGCAGTTGGGTGATATAGTGGATAGAATGCCAGATGGGGAGTCAGTAAGGCTCATCTTCCTAAGTTCAAATCTGATCTCAGACACTTACTAGTTGTGTGATCCTAGGCAAATCATCTAACACTATTTGCCTCAGTTTTCCTCATCTGTAAAATGAGCTGGAGAAGGAAATGGCAAACCATTCCAGTATCTTTGTCTTAAAAATGGGGTCACAGAGAGTCAGACACAATTTAAAAAATGACTGAACATATTCCATATTATATGCACTTTCAGATGGAGTTACCCTGTTATTAATTTCGCTCAACTTTCCACCTTGACCATTAATTTTTTAAAAAAATTTTTATTTGTTTGTTTAGACTCTTTTTTCATTCTAAACCTTTCATTTTTTTCTCAGGAAATGGTAATATGGTTTATCATTAGTCTTCAGGAATTAGTCCTCTAGGTGATTATTACAATAATAAAAGTTCTTCACAATAGTAATCCATCCATCTATATATCTTAATTTCTTACCCATTCCCCCATTTTCTTTGCCACTTCAAATTAACTATATGTTTGTACATATTTAGAGTCTGTTTTGCTTCAGATTAATCTATCCTTTAATCTACTCTCCCACAAATTCCTCTTCTTCCTCTCCCTTTTGCCTCCTATTTTCCTGTTGAGTGAAATATATATTTCTGCACCCAAGTACATATGAGCATTCTTCCCTTTTTTGAGCAATTCAGGTAACAATGAGATTCAAGAGTTAGCCACTGCCCCACCTTGTCCTCCTTGTCTGTATAGATGCTTATTTGTGTACTTTATATGATAATTTCTCCTAGTTAACCTTTCCCTTCTCCATGCCAGTATAGTCCCCCCCTCCTCTTTTTCCATTCTTTTCTAAAGATCATCAAGATATAACATGACTGTTCTCAGGTCTTGGTAAATGAAGTGCCTGTATAAACCTCTAAAATGATAGGGATCAAAAGGGACATATATATCATCTGGAAGTTTATCCATGTTCATTCATATTTACTTTTTTAGGTTTCTATTCATTTCAGGATGAACTTCAAAGTTTCTCCACAGATTTAATGCTTGGAAATTCTCTATTTCATTAAAAATCTATTTTCCCCTTAGAGGATTATCATCAATGGGTAAGTTATTCTCGATAGTATCTATATCCTCTAGAATATGCTATTACAAGTTTTCTTTATTGTAATGTCTAATAAATAGCATATAATTATGATTGTGGCTCCTCAGGAATTGAATTCTTTGTTTTTGGCTGTTTGAATTTGTTCTTTGACATGGAAGTTTTGGATTTGGGCTATGATATTTCTGGCAATTTTTATTTCAGGATTTTTTAAGGAGGTGATTGATCATTGAATTCTTTCTTTCTGTTTTCACTTTGTCCTCTAGTATTAAGAGATCTGGGAAGCTTTACTAATGTCTAGGCTCCTTTTTTTTTTATTTAATGGCATTCAGATAATCTAATGATTTTTATTTTTTATCTTCCTTGATTTGTTTCCCAGGTCATTTGTTTTTGTTCTGGAATATTTTGAACTTTTTTTATATTTTTCAATCTTTTGACTTTGAATAGTTTTGTTGTTGTTGTTGTTGTTGTTGTTGTTTTCCCCTCAAGTGGTGATTGCATTCTTTTGGCTCCATTCATATTTTCAGGGACTTTGTTATTTGCAAGGTTTTGTTTTTCTTTTTCTAAACTGTTTATTCCCTTTCTGATTCTTTCTCTCAAAGCTTTCATGTCTTTTTCTTTTTCCTTTTTAAAGCTCTCTCATTCCAATTATTAAAAAAACAAAACTTTAAAACTCAGCTTCATCTATTCCAGATATTGTACTTGATTGTGCCCAAGCTGTGTTTTAATATGAGATGTGATTTGTACATTTTTGGGAGAGTCATTTTCTTCTGCATTTGTCTTGTATATTGCTACTATCATAATCGCTTTCTGTTGTTGTTTGCCTGTTCTGCTAGCCTACTTCCTGATTTCAGACTTGATGCTAGGTCTGGACTCTGCCACATTTCTGAAGGGTAAGTCTGAGCTGATTCTGTTGCTGATTTCTTAGGGTGGTAATTATTGTACTATTCTAGTATCCCAGAGAGAGTCTGAGGAAATACAAACTTTCAGTGCTCCTAAAATTGTCTGATATATGGCAAAGTCTGCTCTCTGGTCTGAGCCCTGAGAGTTCCTGGCCTGAGTTTTAGCTTTGGTAAAAATAGAGTGCTGCTAGAATTCATCCCTTTCAGTCAACTAGAAAGCTCTATTTGTTCAGAGTAGCAGAATTGTGGGTTTCCCTTTGGTCCAGGATTCCTGTCCTGGTTCTTCTTCTGTAGGCTGTGACTAGATGTAGGAAGTGAGAATCTGCTTCCCTTGAGTTATGAGCTACATCACTATTGCTATTGCTGATAACTTTTCAATTTTTTCTTCATACACAGTCCTGGGTCTCTTTACCTGGGAATTTTACTCTCAAAGTCAGGACCCCTTTCCAAATACCTGTCTCTATTATAGTGCTCTTATGGATCTAGAGATGTTTTGAGATGAATCTGGGACCTCCTCTTGATCTGGTGCACAGTATCTCCATGGACATTGATATGCTTCATGAACAGCATGCTTCTGGAACAGTGATAAATCCAGTATCTGGTAACATGTCTAATTTTCTTTCTCTACCAAGCTGGATTGGATTACTAACACTAACGTTTTCTGCTGTCCCTCATCAGTATAGAATCTGGTGAATTTTGGAACAATCCTCCCATTTAGAAGAGTTTGTTAATGAGATCAATCCCATTGCCTTTTATTGCTCTGCTGTCTTGTCTTCACTTCACTTCACTTATAGACTTTAAAATAGCATAAATGTTAACATTTATTATTTTACAATTAGTTGAAAGTTATCATAACTAAAATTAAAAGACAATGTTAGATCTTATTGTATTGATTATTTGTTGATCATGAAAAAGTATTTGACTTGTTAGAACAATAGCAAAAGAAAAACTCTTACAGGATCTTTTACAATAAAGTGTATTCTTTCTGTATATAAAGATCATTTGGAATTTTTAATAGATATAATAACAGAAATGATCCTATTCAAAGACTCTTTGATAAAATAAAGCAAAACAAGACATTGGGGGAAGCTTAAAACAGAGAGATGCATGCTTGCCAAAGATATTCACCAGAAATCCAGAGCAGGATATAGGTTAAAGAGGGAAATAGTTAATGCTCCCATTTGCAGAAGAAATCTTTCCAATTTCCTCACATTCCAAGGCATTAAAGATCATCATGGTAGAGATCTGTAGAAAAAAAAAAATCAAGACCTGTCAACTACATTGGAAAAATCGAGCTGATTCAGGTCTGTTATCCATATTTCAATTTGAATCCAAATTGTCTTCCAGGAAATTATAAAAATCTTTCACTACCTCAAACATTACATAAAATCAAAGCCCCATCTTTTCCATGCTAACATTTTACCTGTTTTGCTATATGAAAAGATCTGGAATGCTGCTGAATCCAAAGAACTAAAAATTATTATCATACAGAGAGTAATGTTGAGAAAGGCTCATGGTGGGCTAAATAGCCATAGTACTTTATTTATAACCTCAGAATATTATATAAAAATGAGGAAGGAATCAAGCATGTTGAGTGGGACTCCAGTGGCAAACTATTCAACATGTCAGAACCCCAAAACAAAACAAAACAAAACGAAACAAAAAACAAAACACAGAATAAATAGGCATGAATGGATTGCAAATTGTATCAATTAAGGAAACTTCTGAATTGATGATCACAAACCTATTATATTCAATTGACTTTCTTAATCAGAAGTTTTAAAAATAATCTCTATTGTTGAATCTTTCAGCGACTCTTAAATTACATTAAAATATTCATAATAGTACATTGGAGAAGAAATCTTTTCTTGAAAAGAAATCGGTATTATTGTTACTAAATTATGGGGGATTTTTTGTTTGTTTTTTCAGTGAACAAATGACAATCATAGTGGGATCTTATATTTCTATAGCTTTTTTTAGTCAATTGTGTCCCTGTAAATATATGGTCTGTTTATTGTTTGTGAAAGCTTGCTTATTTCCTTCTCATATTTTCATCAAGGAAACTTGATGTGTATACAGAATACTTTCAGAGAAAATTTTGTAGATATGGGAAAGTTGATATTTGACTCTGGAGTTATTGATGTTCTTTTGATCATCATTAAAAAATAAAATTTTGAGAAGTTATTTTTTAATGAGAAAATACTATCCTTTGGTTTTTCACCTTGAGCACAAATATCTCAATTACTCCAAAATTGTATCACTTCTAGTTTACACCTCTTCTGGTCATACTTGTCTTATTCTAATTACTTTTTCCATCTTTATTTTCTTACAACTCTTTTCCATTTTCCTGGTTCATATTCTTCCAGTTTCATATGTAAAAACCTTTTGAATAACTTCAACTGTATCTTACTAATCTTTCTCATTTTTTGTTTCCACTGTTTCTTCATTTTTTAAATAGCATTATTGTTCATAATCTCTCATAATTCTTCTCTAAGATTTTGTAAATTGGTTTCTCTTCTAAATTGGAATCACTCTTTTCTCCCATTTATCTTTTCCTTTGCAAAGGAACCATGTGTTTTCTGGATGAAACAATTTCTAGGCTTTTTTGTTCTCCTTATACTTCATGACTATTTTAACTTGGGCAAATCACAATTTTTTCAGTGTCCCCAGGAAAATATATAAGATTATAAGCTTCACAGCAGGTGCCAGTTTGTGTCAGTAGGAGTTTCCTCATCAAAATTTTCCGTTGTGAATGAAACCATACATCTGCTCCCTCATATAGGGCTGTATGTATCTCAATACTTTATTGAAGCTATTCCTGGTTTCCGTTTGTTTGCTGATTCTATTAGGTTTTCTAAGAACATTTTAGCAGCAAGTAGGATAAGCTTTAGTTCTCCCTTGTTTATAATAATTTTTTTTCTCTTGTCTGATTGCTATTATCAGCATTTCTAGATTATAACAAGTAAAGATATGGGAAAGATACATCCTTGCTTTATATTTATATATACTAGAATTTGTCACTGTAAAAAAAATAGTCAATCACACCCATACTTCTCATGTTTCCCTATATTTGTTCATGCTCTACTTTCTTTGCCAGTTTCCTTCTCCCAAAGGACCACTCTATCCCATTCACATGTTATAGGATGGCTATAAAAACTTCTTGCCAACAGAAGCAATTGGTCTGGGTTTTTCCAACCTCAAGCTCCTATTATGACTTCAATATATTCCTTGCTCAGAGAGGTACATATCCTAAATGAGGAAATTGGATTGGTCTCCTAGGACTTCATATTCATTGCTAAATTACTTAAACTGGTTCCAGATCTCAAAGAAAAGAAACATAGTCACACCCAACTTTAGTCTAACTGCAGGATTTGTGATAGTATACAATCTACCAGTGGAACATGTACACACCCACACACCCACTCATTCACCACTCCCACACACATACACACATACTTAAAGGCACATGTTTCTGCTTCACTACAGTCCTTGTGTATATATCTTATTCTGGGATATGAAGCCATAAGAGCGGAAATTGGTTTTGTCCACAAGTATGATACAATTTAGATTGGTCTGAAGGAAGTCATTTTGTAATGTATTTTTATTTTAATTGAACTAAATATAGACAGTTAGAGCCCTACATAAAAACAGCAACCTTAAGCAAGCAGACATAATGTACTTTTTGCATACAACATTCACCTATAGATCAGGTAAGAAAGTCTAAAATTAATGATAATTCTTTGTTTTTTTTTTTATTTTTGTTTTTTTTTTTGGTTTGTTTTTCTTAGTCAGAGGTTTTACTTATAGATCATCAAACAAATAAGTCACCAAAAATCCAATAAAAATATCCCTTTATGTGGAGGTAGAGCAGCACCATCATGCTATTTTTCTCTCTAGTTTTTCACCATTATCCATTTAGAGAAAAGGCTCTATTCTAACTAGTGTATATCCCTAAAGATAAGAAATAGTTTTACTATTCATTTATCATGACATGAAGATCATAAGCAGAGTTTTCAGAGGTCAAGCAGAATCTGGCATTCCTGAAATCAGAACTTCTTAACTAAAAGTAAGATTATGAAAAAATGCTGGCCATTATTCAACTACAAAATAATTGAGATTGACTAACTTCAGGATAATAAAGATTAGCAAGAAAATGATAACTAGTTAGTGGTGGGGAGCTAAAAATATTCTACCTCCCTCTACATTAGTTCCAAAGACTAAAATTAGTTTTTTTTTTTTGTTTTGTTTTGTTTTGTTTTTTAGTGATTTTGACATGTATAAATGAATGTGTTTCAGGCTTAATGTTAAATGCTATACAGATTCATGTAAGCAAGACAGACTCTGTTCTCAAGAAACATTCATTGCAATAGGGGAACCTGACAAATAAAAAGAAGTAATGGCAAGGAAGTCATGGATAGAGTGATTGACACATTTCAATGAATTGCATTGTTAATGTGATTAATGTTTTCAGAACTAGATCTGGAAGACAATGGTGTAGCATGAATTGGTGTAGCATGAAGATGGTTGATTTGGGTCACTAAACAGAAGCTCAGGTTCCTAGAATCATTACTTGAATCCCAATTGACAATGGGAATACAGGAGAGTGACAGTACAAATATGGACAGGAAAAAATAGTATGGCAGAAACTAGGCTTTGACCAACACCTAACACCCTATATACCAATACAAGGTCAAAATTGGTTCATGATTTAGACATAATGAGTGTGAGTAGGTTAGACAAACAAAAGATAGTCTACCTCTCAGATTTGTGGAGAAGGAAGGAATTTATGTCCAAAAAGAACTAGAGTATATTATAAAATGCAAAATGGATAATTTTGATTATATTAAATTAAAAAGATTTTGTACATACAAAACCAATGCAGAAGATTAGAAAGGAAGCAGAAAACTGAGGAGGCAGAGGAGGAAATTTATATCCAAGCATTCTAATAAAGGCCTCATTTCTAAAACACAGAGAAATTTATAAGAATATAAGAATTCTCCAATTGATAAATGGTCAAAAGATATGAACAATTTTCAGATAAAGAAATTAAAATCATTTGTAATCATATGAAAAGATGTTTTAAATCACTATTGATCAGAGATATGCAAATTAAGACAACTCTGAGGAACTACTACACAACTCTTAGATTGGGTAAGATGACAGGAAAAGATCATGATAAATGAAGGAAAACTAGGATATTAATACATTGTTGGTGGAATTGTGAAATAACCCAACCATTTTGGAGAGCAATTCGGAACTAGGCCCAAAGGACTATCAAATTGGAACCTGTATTCCAAGAGATCATAAAAAAGGGAAAAGTACCCACATGTGCAAAAATGTTTGTAGCAGTCCTTTTTGTACTGGCAAGGAACTGGGAACTAAGTGAATGCTTATAAATTGGGGAATGACTAAATAAATTATACTTATATAGTATATATATATGAATATTATTTTATTCATAAAATATTATGGAATATTATCATTCTGTAAGATGATTTCAGCAAGGCCTGGAGAGACTTACATGAATTGATGCTGAGTGAAATGAGCAGAACCAGGAGATCATTGTACATGGCAACAACAAGATTACATGATGATCAATTCTAATGAATGTGGCTCTTTAATGGAGAAATTTTCTGTTGAAATAATTCAGACCAATCCCAATAAACAGGATGGAGAGAGCCATTGCATTCATAGAGAGGACTGTGGGGACTGAGTGTAGATCACAATATAATTTCTTTTCACATTTTTTGTTGTTGTTTGCTTGCTTTTTTTTCTTTCTCATTCCCCCCCCTTTTAATCTAATTTTTTTTTTTCTGCAGCATGATGTTTGTGGAAATATGTATAGAAGAATTGAATTGCACAAGTTTAGCACATATTGAATTACTTGCTTCTAGGGAAGAGGTGGAGGAAGATCAGGAGAACAAAATTTGAAACAACTTTTTGCAAGGGTTGATTGGTGAAAATTATCTTTGCATATGTTTTGAAAATAAAAAAGCTATTAAAATAAATATGGCCAGGAAGTAGTATATAATGTAATATTTTCTTTCGTAATTTTTAGTTTCCAGCAATAAAAAAGTTGAAAACCTTAAGGCTGGAAGAGAAGTTACAAATCTCCTCCATTTCTGCAGCAGACAGAACCAAAAAAAGGGGAAAAAGCAGTGAAACTTAGTAGGGGGCATCAGTGAGCCTAATCAAGTTAATCATAGGTAGGAAACTATCAAGACATGTCTAGAGAGCAGCAGATGGACTTTTAAACATATGGTGCAGATCAATCAGAGAGAGACAATAGTGAGAACAGATATGGTTTGGAAAGAAGAATAAGAGAGGAGGTGCTAAGGAAGAAATATTTTCCCCCATTTGGATATGATGAACAAAGATAGTAAAAGAGATAAATTAAAGAAAGAGGGGAAAAGAAGTTGCGATTTAGAAAGTTAAGAAAAATGATCAGGAGAATGATCATTTTGTTTTTTAGCAAAGGATTAAAGTACATTGGCTTCTCTTTGTAATAAATCCATTCCTCAGAGGACTTCTTTATTTTATAATTTTAGATTTGATCTCAATTTGTCAGAGAAATAAGTGAACATAAAAATGCCATCTAGGCCAGAAGATCATACAAATGCTGATTTTCTGTCACACTGCCAGCCTCCACTACCAGAGACTAGATCATTCCTTGTGCTTTAATGGCTCAGCTCAACTTGTGTAGCCTCAGGGAAAGAAACACAGCTTATTTGCAACTTCCAATTTTTATGGGGGAAAAAAGCAATCATGGGTTGGCCTTTTCTTTGTGAGTTTAAGCCTGCAAGTGACTGGGAGTGAGGATGAAAATAATTTGTAGTAATTATTGGCAGAATACTGGACAGTCAGCTTTACATGTTAAATCTGATACTTAAATGTACCCACCCTCCACTTTCCTGTAGGTCTCTGATTTTTGCCTCGTCTATACTGACAAGAGGTATGGATTTCAAATGCCAGGCCTGCACAGATGTCAGTCATTTAAATTTATTCCTATCCTTTTGAACCAATTCATGCTCTAGACATGCTCTAAATTGCTAAATTAATGTCCAAAAGGTTTTTTTTAAAGAAACATTTATTTCTGATGCCTGATGGAGCAAAATTACCTTTATTTTATTTTATTTCATTAGCACAGCCAATTGTAGGTGGTGAGAGATTTTTATAAAGAAAAGTAATTTGACATACTTTGGATACACACACACACACACACACACACACACACACACACATATATATATGAAAATTTAGAAGCCAATTCCTTCTCTTCTTATTTTCCCCCAAAATTTTATATGACAAAAATTTTTTTTAAATTATAAATTTGATCACAAAATAAGGCCTCTAATATTGCAAATGATCATTTTGATTTAACTTGACTTGTCAGGAAACAGTTAAATATAAAAAGGTCCAACATTAGCCATTAACAAAAATGCTAATATTCTGCCAACATTATGAGCTCAAGCATAGTAGAGAGCCAACACCAGATCCAGAAAGACCTGAAATAAAGACCCACCTTTAATGTATATTGGCTGTGTGACCCTGACAATGTTATCATCTTCCAGTGCTCTGGATAACTCAAGGCTATAAATCTGAGAAAGTGCCAACCTGGGTAGGGGATATTTTCCTATTAGAAGTTCTCTACACCAGTGAAATCACATATCTAGACTTTATTGTAATTTAAATGGGCCATATTGTTGAATACAAAAGCTCAGTTTTCTCTCCTACCTAACTTAAAAACAGAAAAGAAAAAAAAAAACAAAAAACTGCATAAGCCCAGGATGCATTGATAGTAGTTTAAAAAAATTCATTTTTGTTTTGTTTTGTTTTTAAAGAATTAAATAAGGAAATTCATTTGATAGTAAATTTTAAAAAATGATAAAATGAATGCCATATTTTTGCTTAAGGTAAGACTCAACATTTATAATTTAATTTATAATTATAATTTTACCCAAGAAGAAAGCAGGATTGAATTTATACATGCAAAAATAGCAGGAATGCAAAATTGGTAAGTGGAAGGTTATGTGTTTTTTTTTTTTTCCTAAAGCCATGTTACTATCACATGTTTTTGATGACTTTATTTGAAGATTTTTCACGTTTTATTCCTGGTATTCTGTGTTAATTTCTCTAGAAATAAAGTTTAGAAATGGGGCACTATGTGGAGAAATAAAACTACTGTTATGAATACTTATTAGACCATGCTAAACAAGATGAGATAGCTCTTTGTTCTAAGTATAGACTTTCTGTTGTTTAAAAATAAATTAGTGATACTTTATCAAAGAAGTAACTATAAAACTCAACACCTGTACATTAAACAATGGAGCTAGTGTTGACATCTGTGCGTAGTCTACAAATAAGGCTTCAAAGCTGACTTTTCCCTCTTATCCAGATCTGAAGTATTCTTTTTTTTTTTTTTTTTTTTTTTTTAATTTTTAATTTTATTTTATAATTATAACATTTTTTGACAGTATATATGCATGGGTAATTTTTTACAACATTATCCCTTGCACTTACTTCTATTCAGATTTTTTCCCTTCTTCCCCCAACCCCCTCCCCCAGATGGCAAGCAGTCTTATATATGTTAAATATATTACAGTATAATTTAGATACAATATATGTGTGTAGAACCGAATTTTTTTTGTTGCACAGGAAGAATTGGATTCAGAAGGTAAAAATAACAGTTTACATTCATTTCCCAGTGTTCCTTTTCTGGATGTAGCTGGTTCTGTCCATCATTAATCAATTGGAATTGGATTAGTTCTTCTCTATGTTGAAGAAATCCACTTCCATCAGCATACATCCTCGTACAGTATCATTGTTGAAGTGTATAACGATCTTCTGGTTCTGCTCGTTTCACTCAGCATCAGTTGATGTAAGTCTCTCCAAGCCTCTCTGTATTTCTCCTGTTGGTCATTTCTTATAGAACAATAATATTCCATAACATTCATATACCATAGTTTACCCAACCATTCTCCAATTGATGGACATCCATTCATCTTCCAGCTTCTAGCCACTATGAAAAGGGCTGCCACAAACATTTTGGCACATACAGGACCCTTTCCCTTCTCTAGTAGTTCCTTGGGGTATAAGCCCAGTAGTAGTATGGCTGGGTCAAAGGGTATGCACATTTTAATAACTTTTTGGGCATAATTCCAGATTGCTCTCCAGAATGGTTGGATTCTTTCACAACTCCACCAACAATGCATCAGTGTCCCAGTTTTCCCACAACCCCTCCAACATTCATCGTTATTTGTTCCTGTCATCTTAGCCAATCTGACAGGTGTGTAATGATACCTCAGAGTTGTCTTAATTTGCATTTCTCTGATCAATAGTGATTTGGAACACTCTTTCATATGAGTGGAAATAGTTTTAATTTCATCATCTGAAAATTGTCTGTTCATATCCTTTGACAGATCTGAAGTATTCTTATCCCTGCTCCCCAACTTGTTTCTGCTTATCTCATCTACAAAACAAAACAAGAATAATAAAAACAAAACTAGATTATGAATGCTTTCACTATCTTTCCAATCAGTTCTCTCATTCCCACCCCAACAAGATACTTAAGAGGCAATTGTTGGGGATGTGTGGAGAGGAGGTAAGATGATCCTTGTGAAGAAGATCTTGGGCATGTTATTGACTGACAAGTGCACTGAGACATATTAGTTTGAAAATCTCAAGTGGTTTTATAATGCTGGAGAAACTGAGGCAGGATAGAAATTAGAGAACAATTTAATATTTTATTTGAAAGGGAGAGATTTACTGGGACCAAATGGATATATAGTTTGGTCCCAGGGCTGAATGAGACTATCTTCTCTAAGAATCCAGCCCTGAATGTCGGATACAAAGATTCTTTTATAGGGTAATAAGAACAATGACATAATAGGGGGAAGCACATGGGATGGGGATGACATTATGGGGGAGGTACCTGAGAGGGAGAAATACCAGATATTCTAATGAAGTCTAAGAAATAAGATCTTTATCCTATCAAACATTTTGATGGTTCAGGGAAGAGTGGTGTTGCAGGATTGATCATTATAATTGGGAACTGAGGCAGAACAATTTAGGGAAACTGGGTCAGGAAACTGAGGGAAACGAATCAGGACAATAAAAAAGCAACTGTGGCACAACAGTTTCACACTTTGCCAAGAGACATGCCTCCAAGATCATGGTGGCTGATATATCCACCATTCTCTTAGTCTATTCAAAAACGGAGTATTTTGTTTTGTTTTGGGAGTGATATTCATGAAAAAACAGACAAATTGGAATATGCTCAGAGAATGATGATGAGAATAGGGAAGGTGAAAGAGAACAGTGTACATAATAACAACAATATTGTATGATGAAGAATTGTGCATGACTTAGCTATTCTTAGCAATCAATGATCAAAGATAATCCCAAAGGACTCATGATGCAAAATAATGTCTCCAGTGAAACAACTTATATTGTCTGAATACAGACTAAAGAATACAATTTTTCTTTTTCTTTATTTTTCCTTCCTTCCTTCCTTCCTTCCTTCCTTCCTTCCTTCCTTCCTTCTTCCACCCCTCCCTCTCTGTTTTTTTTTTTTAGTGAGATGATTAGAACCAATATCATCCCCATCATCATCATCATAACCACCACCATCACAGGTGCTATTTATCCAACACTCTAAGATTTTGCAAAGAATTTTATATACATAATTTTATTTAATTTTACTATATAACGGTAGATCAAATTATTTGAATATGTTTAACTTGAAGAGAAAAGAGAGCTGGAAGGGTGGAGAGGAGGAATATTTGTGGTCTTCAAGTATTGAAAAGTTATCATAGAGAAAAGCAATTTAACTTTCTCATCTTGGATTTATAATATTAATTAAAAATCCAAAATAATATATAATTAAGTGCCATAATCCACCGTTTTGAAATCCCTCCCTTTAAATGAGTAAAACTAAGCCAATATATTTATTTAGTCAGCACCAGCTTTGGAGATGTCTTGCCATCTGTCCTGCTATTTTATACAGTCCTTTGTTCTTGAAAACGGCCATGACCTTAGGAAGGTAATGACAGGACATGTAAGTAAGTTGGATTTAGGTGAGGGAGGGCTATACAACATCACCTGTCTCACTTTCCCCTCAAGAGTCACCCGGGTCCAGTGGCAAGATATAGATCAAGATGACTGGAGATGACGCTGGATGCAATGGGAGACCTTACGTTCTTTTAAGCTAAGTTCTTCAATAGTCCTAACCTTAATAGCTGACTGTTTAGGAGAAAGGCTAACTTTTGATATAGATTTTTAGCAGGAACAGGCCTTCAAAGTCCCCTAGTCTAATCCCTTCATTTAGATGAGGAAATGAAGGCCTAGAGGCTTTTTCAAGGTTACATTGATTGTAAAAAAAAAAAAAAAAGCTAAGTATAAATAACCTTGTTTTTTTCTATTAAAAAATATCTACTAAAATGAAGTAGAACCCACTAACAATATTTAGTCACTATATTTTTCAAGGTTAAATCAAGTTGTCAGGAAAATGTAAACTTTACCACACCATATAAATGTGAATTTTTGTTCTGTTTATAGAGAAT
Source organism: Sminthopsis crassicaudata (assembly GCF_048593235.1). Classification (NCBI taxonomy): domain Eukaryota; kingdom Metazoa; phylum Chordata; class Mammalia; order Dasyuromorphia; family Dasyuridae; genus Sminthopsis; species Sminthopsis crassicaudata. The sequence continues at coordinate 552,586,357 of NC_133617.1, read as the reverse complement.
TAAAAACTAAATAAAAGTATAAAAATATTTAACTTATTTGACTATTGTCTTAATGAAAAAGTAATTTTCTTTCTTATAATAAGGTTTTAGGAAAACTTTTATCCTTTTCTCCATTAGCATACTCATTGATATTAAAAATCCTCAATTTTTCTCCTTGTGCATGACAGCTTATAGTAGACATTTATAGCTTGAATGCTAATAGACCTTAAGTTATTTTCTATGATGGACATTTAGCCTATGATAGTACAGCTTCTTGACACCAATGCTCAGATATTACTAATGAATAAATTCCTGTCCAGAAAGTAAAATAAATGCCTTATTCATTGATGAAAAGGCATTAAACATATAGTCCCTAATCCTTTATTAACTCCTCTTCAATCTCAGAACTAGATATAAATTTCATTCTATGGGATGAACCTACTACACACAGAACCTACTATATGCAAACAAACAAACAAACAAACAAAAAACCCTCACAACAACCCTGAGAAGTAGGTATAAATCCATTTTGCAGATAAAGAACCTGAGGCAAACAAATTACTGCCAGGGATAACAGTGAGTGTCTGAGACTAGAATTGAATGAAGATCTTTCTGATTCCAGGACCAGAATTAAAACACCATACATCTAGTTACTTAGTCTGTTTAAAGGGATGTTCACATGATTTTCTTCCAACTAGGGACACATTACATTAGCAAACAAAGAAATAATTACCTTTTCCTTCTTTCAATGTATTTCTCCATACTTTTTTTTTTTAATACTATAATAGTAGTGATTTTTTTTCCTGAATCCTATAGTTAAAAAACCTTACCAAGGATCAACTACAGAACTTTTTAATTTCTAAAATTTCAATAAATATTTGATGAATGAAACAGACAATGAATATGCAGAATAACTTGTTTCTTAAAGATATTTTTGTTATTTTTCCATTGTGTCCAACTTTTCATGACTTAATTTGTTTTGTTTTGTTTTATTTTTTGGCAAAAAGACTGGAAAAGTTTATTATTTCCTTCTATAGTTCACTTTTACAAATAAAAAAACAGAAGCAAACAGGTCTAAATGATTTGCCCAGAATCACACAGCTATTAAGTGTCTGAGATCAGATTTGAACTCAAGAATTCTATGCACTGTACCATCTAGTTACCTATTACTTACTTTACTTCAGTGTAGTTCAGTGAACTAAGTGCTTGCTATGTGCTGACATTATACTGGCCACTAGAGATACAAAGATGAAAAGAAAATAGTCCTTGGACTCAAGGAACTTATTTATATTTTATTGAATCTTCTGGTCTCTCAAAATGTTTTTGAAAACTGATTTTTCATCTAAAGCTATTCCAACTTTGAGTCATTTACAAATTTGGAAAGCATATTACCCATTAGAAAAACAATTAAAAAACATAAGATCAAGCAAAAATTCCTGGGGACTTTCCCTGGAGACCTTCTTCCAAATTGATATTGACCATTAAAGATGAATTTACAGATTTGTCTAGCAGTTAACCCAAGTGTGAATCTATCAAAGTATGATTTTTTTCTATTTCTGCCTTAGAATGTCAATATGTTGTGAGAATATTTATCAAATGTTCATTAGAATTAAGCTAAACTATATTTTGCAATATTCCTTCTTTCTTTTCCAGATGGTTGATAATTATCCCTTTGTTAAAAATAAATTTTTTTCTAGAAATGGAAATCACTTTCATTTTTCTATAATTTATAACTCAATTAAATTAAGGAAAATCATTTTCTTTTTTTCTAATCCCTTGGAAGCTCTGTTATTCCCCACAGACTTAAGAAGATTTTTTTAAAAATGACTCAGTAAATACTTCTGTTGCTTCTTTCAGAAGTTGACCATGACTATCTGGACCAGATGATTTGAATCTATCAATGGAAACTAGATGTTTTCTTGTACCATCTTATTGATCTTGATTTAACAACTCATGTTACTTTTTCATTTTGTTTTATTTTTACCCTTTTCAGTCCAAGGGTTATTTAAAGAAAGCAGAAGAAAATAAAAATGAGAGTCTTTGTCTTCTTTTTGTTATCAAATATACCCCCATCTCAAAAAAAGTTCTTTTCCCCAATATTAGTTTTAAAATCCTGTTTTTTCTATTATGTTCAGTTTTCATCACTAGTTGCTTCATTTTTAAGCATTAGCTCTCATAATGCTATTTTTAAAAATTATTGGTATCTTCTGTGTTTTTCTTTAATGATACTTTATTTTCTAATACATACTTTTGTGTTCTACAATCAGAGAGCCATCTTTTATACAAAGAATAAAATTACGAAGAGAAAAAGTTCTATCTCAGTAGAGATAGTACCTTGAAAAAGGTACCTTTTTCCAGTACCTTGGAAAAAAAACACATGTTGTAATCTATCTATAGACAGACAGATAGATAGATAGATAGATAGATAGATATTAGATACAACATAACATTTGCTACATCATCAGTAGATCCTCACCCCGGCAAAGAAGGAAGGGAAGTGCTTTAGGGTGAAGCTTAGTTATAATTACACAGTGTACCATTTCAAATTTTTTTGCTATTGATGTTCTTTCCATTTAAATTGGTATAATTGTCATGTGTATTATTTTCCTTACTCCATTTTGTATCACATTTGTACTTCATATGTCTTCCAAGCTTCCCTTCTATAGTGCAATAGCACTCCATAACTTCCATGTATCACAATTATTTATCCATTCCAAGTTCTAGTATTTGCTTTAGAGAAACCTCACTCTCAATACTTGGGTTCTATTAGAGTTTCCTTTTATATTGATACTTTTATTATAGAATAATGCCACAAATATGTACTCATTATGTCTTTGCTACTATCATCTATACTGGCTTACAAATAGTGTTGATAATTCTGCATTCACATGAGTTTCTTTAGAGAAATCCATATTTCCCTCCTCATTTAATTTTTTTTTTCCTTTTTTGTCTTTATAATTTCACTTTTAGGAGCTTCCAATTCTTCCTAAAATGACTTCTTCATTATAATTGTATTCAAATGATATAATCTGTCCTATTTCTACACTCTTAAAAGCTACTGCCCCCAAATCAAGGGTACATGTAAGAATATCCTTCAGATTTCTTGTCCTTTATTATAAATTCTATGGTGAAATGTTCACTTTTCCTCTAGGCTTGCCTCATTTCCACCTCAGCAAATGGTTTTTCCTTATTAGGAAGAATTGAATCCCTGATATAATTTCTTTCCACTTCCACTTTTTTACAGGATGAAATTTGCATTAAGATGAGTCAGGAGATTATTACGTATAATACTTGAGGAGGGAAGAGAGAGAAAGAGAGGAAAGAGGGGGAGAGGTGAGACAGGGAGAGAGGGAGACAGAGAAAGAGACAGAGAGAGACACAGAGAGAAACAGACATAAAGAAAGAGAGAGAGAGAGAAACTCTCTACCAGATGTCCAGAATATTCAAAAATCCTATATCTACAAATATAAGTTTTTGTGGCTGGCTTATGATCCATTTCTCATTTCCCCCCTCTTAAGTTCACATGGTCTGTTGACATGGTCTGTTGACATGGTCTTATCCTCTGATGACAGCATTGCATTAATTTTTCTTCAATTGCTTTTCACCCAAATGCTCTTCACATTGTTATCCTTCTCTAATTCCTGGTTTTCATTAATGAATCTATGTTCTTAAGAGACAATACCTAGCCTGCCCCTTTATCTTTCCTATTTCTTTAAAGTAACTCAATCTAGTCTTAAAAAACATGATTCTAATTTTTACCAAATCTTAGTGATATCTAAGATGTAAACTTTGCTTATTAGCAGTTGGATTTCTAGTTACTCTATCTAGTTAGACACTTTTCTTTTGTCTATGTCTATATATCTGTGATCATAGTTTTTAATACGAATTTCATTCTTGGATTTTTTTTTTTGTTTGACTTGTTTTGAATTTTTGTCTTCTTTTAGGTATCTCAACTAGTATTTTATATGCACTCTTCGTGGTCTCTAGCTTGATGATAATTTTTCTCATAGTCTCTTCTTTTATTTAAAAGCTATCTTTATTTTTTAAAAAAATTACTGGGTGTTTTGTCTTCAATTACATATATTTAAATTTATATTATTAATTATATATTATTCATATTACTCTTTAAAGCTGTTTATAAAAGAAGCTATAAATGGTTTCCTTATAGTAGTAATACTAAATAGTAAAGCATAGTACATATCATGTCTGCAGAAATTAATCAAAGTAGTATTTTAATATTATTACAATTTCTACTTCAGAATAAAGGCAAAAAACGCCTAAAAATAAAAATAAAAATAAATTTCTTACTCACATATATTATCCCCTAACAAAGTTTTTGTGTTTGTGTATTTTTGTTTTTAAGAGTTTTATATTACAACCGATAAGATAAATGCTGATGAATTCAGTCAATTCTTAATCTGATATGTGCATAATTATTTTAAATGACAGAGCCTCATCAATACTACATAGCCCTCATTATCCTGAGTGGGAGATGAGTGATTAACAGCTAGAGACAGCATTAATTTACCTTTATTGTCAAATAATAACAAGTTATAATTTTAATTCATTATTTTTCACCCTCCTACTTGAATAAAGTTAAGCTGGAAGAAATAATGATTATATTGAAATAGTTGGCAAGAATTTTAAGTAATAGCCTTAAAACTCAATAAGGGGCAAAGTTGGACAAATTCCATAAAGCAAAATGTGAACATTCTCACAGTTGCTAAGTATTTATCAGGATTGTGTAAGGTTCTGTTGATTCTTCATCTGAATGAAAAATTTTGTTACCATTAGTTTGTGTCTCATTGGCCTTTGGGGGAGTATGATCCTCCATAGAAGACAATATTTTACAGCTCCCTAAAATATTAGTTATCAAATTAGAATATTTTACATTATTTTGAACTAGTACTACAATGACTCATCTCATTGGCTGTGAATATGTTCTGCAGTAATCCATCCAAGATTGACACTGTTTGTCCCCCTCCCTTCATTCTGTCAGATATCCCTAAGATTTAAGTTTCCTTTGCCTCTTTGTGAGATGTAGTTTCCCTCTTTTTATCCTTTTTCTGGTATAATTTCCTTTCCACCTCTAGTTCCTTTTTTATATTATAACAGTAAAATCAAATTATACATGTATTCTTTATGTATACCCATAACATAAATACAGTTCTCAAGAGTTCTTTTTAACTTTTTATGCTTTTCTTGAGTCCTATATTTAGAGGTCAAACTTTTTGTTTAGCTCTGGTTTTTGTTTGTTTGTTTGTTTGTTTTTCTGTTTTTGATCAGGGATAAATGGAATTCACTTATTTCACTGAATGTCCATCTTCTTCCCTGGAAGAAAATGCTCAGTTTGGTTGGTTAAGTTATTCTTGGCTGCATACCAAGTTCTTTTGACTTTTGGGATGTCAGATTCCAGGCCCTCCGATCCTTTAATGTGGATGCTGCTAGATCCTGAGTGATCCTTCTTATGGCCCCTTGGTATTTGAATTATTTGTTTTTCTGGCTACTTGCAGTATTTTTCCTTGGTCTGATAGTTCTGGAATTTAGCCACAATATTTATTGGAGTTTTGATTTTGGGATCTCTTTCAGTAGGTGATTGATGAATTCTTTCAATGTTTATTTTGCCTTCTGTTTCTATAACATCTGGGCAGTTCTCTTTGATGATTTCCTGAAAAATAGTGTCTAGGCTCTTTTTGTCATCATGATTTTCAGGGAGTCCAATAATCCTTAGATTATCTCTCCTAGATCTATTTTCCAGATCTGTTGTTTTCCCATGTAAGTATTTAAGATTTTTTTCTATTTTTTTCCTTTTTTTGGTTTTGCTTGACTGATTCTTGGTGTCTCTTCAGAATCATTTATTTCCATTTGTTCAAGTCTGATTTTTAATGAATTATTTTCTTCATTTACTTTTTTATTTCTTTTTGTAGTTGTCCAATTGAGTTTTTAAATGAGTTTTTTTGTTCTTTGGAATTTTTTTCCATTTCTCCAATTTTTTTTTTTAAAGAATTATTTTCTTTTTCCAATTCACAAATTCTATTTTTCTTGGAATTGTTTAGCTTTTCCAATTCACAAATTCTGTTTTCCTAGAAGTTGTTTAGCTTTTCCAATTTGCAAATTCTGTTTTTCAGGGAGTTGATTCCTTTATCCACTCTATCTTTTAATAAGTAACATGACTTATGCTGGCTCCCTTGCAAAGCTTTCCTTTCCTTTACTCATTTTTCATCTAGCTCTCCTTAAAGATGTTTTTTTTTAAATTTCTTCTATGAGAGCCTTCTATGTTTGATGGAGACCAGATCATATCCATCTTTGGTTCTAGAAATAAACTGTTTTTAGCTTCCTCAGGGTTTGACGTCTGCTTTCTTTCCATATAGAAGCTATCTATAGTTAGAGCCCACTTTGCTTTTTTGCTCATTTTGAAAAACAAAACAAAAAAACAAAAAACCTATAGTCTGATCTAGGGGGCAGTGGGCTATTTCCAAGCTGTCTCTACAGCAACAGGAAGTGGCAGTGAAGGGGCAGTGGAACAGCACCCACAGGCTGTGTTGGAATTAGTGGTTGTGCTGAAATTAGCAGCAGCAGAAAGGCAGCTACTAGGGCCCCTGGAGCAAGAACTGCAGATGGTTTGGGATCATGCTGAGTCTTTTCTGGTCCTGGGTGGATGTAGCCAGGTCCTGGGAGAGTCTAACTTTTCAGGGTTTTGTCTTTACCTCCCATGTTTATAGCTTCTCTGCTGATCTACTGGCTTGCTGCCAGGGCAAAGTAGCTCACACTGTGTTAAAGTTCTCCCCATAGATTTTCCCCCAGCAGAGACCACACCCTGCCCTCCCCTCCAGTCTGCTCAGTATGAGCTGTTTCCCATGCTTTCACTGCCTGCCTGAGGTCTATACCTGGCCTACTTCTGTTCCATTCTCACCTGCAAGCAAAAACAGACCTTTTCTGGGGAATTTTCAGAATATCTTCTGTTGGTAATTGTTAGGATTACTAAGTGCTAACTTGGTTGTCAAATTTAGCCTGGTACTTAACAATTCTCTAGCTCAGAGTTCACACCTTTAGTTCAAAGACTTAGAGGAGTTTACACCTTTAAAGAAGCAAGTTCATTGGTTGTAGGAGTTCCCACAAGCCCCTGAGAGTACCCACAAGCCCATTCTCTGGGAGGATAAAAAGAGGAGCATTGAGTCTGGAAGATGGCAGTCTGGAAGGAGAGAGTCAACTAACTTAATTTATTTAGTAACCTATAAAGTTTCAGAATATAAAAGACTAAATAAATTATTGAGGTTTATGTACATTACCAATAAAATATGATAGGTAGAGATAGGAAAGAAAAATTTCATTTAGAATTACTATAGAACATATATAATATTTAGGGCAGTAGGTGGTGCCAAAGGATATAGAGTTCTAAGCCTTCCTGAGTTCAAATCTGACCTTAGACACTTACTAACTGTGACTTGGGCAAATCACCTAACCCTACTTTACTTCAATTTTCTCATTTTAAAAATAATCTGGACAAGAAAGTGGCAAACCACTCTAGTTGTCTTTGCCAAGAAAACCCCAATGGGATCATGGAGAGTTGGATATGACTAAGAACAATAAGCAACAACAATAATATTTTTTTAAAAAATGTGACTCTATATACCAAGATGCCCATAAAAACTCTCTTTACAGAAATACTTAAATAATTGGAGAAATGTGTATTGCTCATGGAGAAGCTGAATCAATACAATACAAAGAGTAATTTTATATAAATTAATTTAATTATTCAGTGCCATGGCAATTACTCCAATACAAATTATGTTTTAGAACTGGAAAAACTAATAATGCAATGCAGCTAGGGGAACAAAATGTAAAAAAAAAATCTCAAGGGAATAAAGAAACAGTTGGAATGAAGAGTACCTTATAGAACTAAATGTAAAAATGCACTCCAATGCAGTAATAATAAAATTTAGTTAGTAATAGTTGAAAAATAAAGAGGCTGATCACTGGAATAAATGTGGTATACAACATCTAGAAATAAGCAAGCCTTGTAGCCTAGTGTTTGATAAACTCAGCCCCTCTCCATATTCCACCACTGATGGAGGCAAAACCAAGATTCTATGAATAAAACCACATAAGTTTGACAGAAATTAGGTGGAAAGCAATATCTCAAATCATATATCAAGATAAGAAATAAATAGATAAATAATCTAAACATAAAAGGGTCCCAAGGAAATTAGAGTAGTAAGAAAAAAATTGACTTTCAATTCCATGTATATGTAGTTTGTGATGAATCAAGAGATAGAGAAACTTGCAGAAAATAAAATGAAACAGTGCCCTGATAAGATAAAATTAATAGGTTTTTTTTTGCATAAGTAAATTCAGTTAGACAAAGATAAGAAGGGAGACAGCTGAGGAAAGAGGTGTTAATTGCATTGTTTATGTGCTAAAAGTCTCACTTTCAAAATATACAAGGAACTAATAGAATATCTATCAGTGGGGTAATCATTAAATAAATTATTATATAGAAATTCAATGGAATACTCCAATTCAATTAAAAAATTAAAAGATTCCTTTATATCCCAATCCTAAAGAGCAATGCCAAGGAATGTTTATATTACTGAACAATTGCATTCATTTCACACATAGCAAGATCATGACTAAGATTCTGCATGCTAGGCTTCAACAATATAGGAACTGAGAATTCAGAAAAGTAGGATGGGTTTTGAAGAAGCAAAGGAATTGGAAACCAAATTTCCAACATTTGCTGAATTATGAAGAAAACAAGGGAGTTCCAGAAAAATAAAACAAAACAGAACGAAATTACCAAATTATCTGCTTCTGCTTCATTATATTAAAGCTCTAAAGTTGTGTGAATCACAACAAAATATGGCAAGCCCTCAAGGAATCGGAAGTACCAGATCATTTTACTTGTCTCTTGAGGAACCTGTATGAGGGACAAGAAGCAACAATTAGAACTGAACATGGAATAAATGATTGGAAAAAAAGAGTACAGCAAGGCTCTGTATTGTCATATTATTTATCCAACTTACATGCAGAATGTCATGCAAAATGCCAGGCAAAATGAATCAAAAGCTGGAATTAAGATGGTCTGAAAAATATCAATAATCTTAGACATGTAGATGATACTATTTTGATGGCAGAAAGTTAAGAGAATTAAGAAGCCTTTTGATGAGGGCAAAAGGGGTGAGTGGAAAAGCTGGCTTGAAGCTTAAGCTTAACATAAAAAATACTAAGATTATGGTAACTGACCCAATTACTTCCTGACAAAGGGAGGAGAAATGGAAGCAGTGCTAGATTTTATATTCTTGTATTCAAAGATCACTACAGGTAATAACTGCAGCCATGAAATCAAAAGATACTTGCTTTTTTGGTGCAAAAGCAATGGCAAATCTGGAAAATAAAAAGCAGAGACATCATCTTGCTGATAATGGCCCATATAGTCAAAGCTATAGTTTTTCTAGTAGTATATGGCTGCGAGAGTTGGAGTATAAAAGGAAAGCTAATTACCATAGATTCAACATTTCTGTGTTGTGGTACTGGAGAAAACTAGAGAGACCACTGGATAGCAGGAGATCAAATAAGTCAATATTTAAAGAAATTAATTCAGCCTATTCATTGGAAGGCCACATACTGAAACTGAAGCTTAAATTCTTTGACCACATAATAAAAAGTTGGAACTCATTGGAAAAGACCCTGATTTGGGAAAGTTTGAAGGTAAAAGGAAAAGAGGGCAACAGAAGACATTTTAGATAGATGCTGTCATTGGAAATATTGGATATGAAGTTGGGAAGATTTCAAAAGGTAATGAAGGATAAAAGCATAGTCAGATATGACTGAACAATTGAACAATAAGCATAGGGAGATCTAGTTAAAAAGAACTGACACAATATCTGAAATCTGAAATTTTCACTTTAACTATTATGACTATATATCTTAGAAAAAAAGGATATTCTTCTATGCTTGGTATTTATCTACTTTAGAAAACACCTGATGCCCTTCTGTGATACTTTTGGAGTGGAAGAGAGATCAGACAGAGGTTTATAGAGAAAACTCATTTTTACTCTGGCAGAAACTACACAGCTTTTGGTGGACCAGATGATTTAAATTTATTTATGATGTATTCATTCTGTGGTTCTTGAGATGAAGCACGTGCATATTTTTTCCAGTCTTCAGTAAGCTTTGATATTTTGAATAATGCAATAGATGGATAAGAATAGCCATAATTTGTGATGATATCACTGATGCTGGATTGGTAAAACTGTAGTTCTACAACTCTATGAATATATGCCAAAAATTCAAACTAAAGTCCCACTGTTAAATCAAGCTTTTAAAAGCATACTTCATTTCTATATGCACAAAGGAAGCAATAAACAATCCTATGGTGCTCCAACTCCTTCTGGAAGACACAAAATACTATATTTACCTATATAATATCATATAAATATTGCAAATATCAAAGAATATGATTATATTGTTTTCAATATAATTTCATTAATAATACCTTAAGTGTAAATGTGTATAATTATCTCTCGATAATTATTGCTGTTTAGTTGGCTCAGTCACATCTGAGTTTTTGTGACTCCTTTTAGGGTTTTCTTAGCAAAAATACTCAAGTATCTGTCATTTCTCCAGTTTTATTTACAGATGAGAAACTAAGGCAAAATTGGTTAAGTGACTTGGCCAGGGTCACATAGCTAATAAATCTCTGAAGCCAGATATGATCTTAGGAAAATGAGTCTTCTTGATTAGCAATATATCCAATGAGTCACCCAGTCTTTCCTCTCACAAATTATTACATATATTACAAATATAATATAATAAACAATTATTATAATATTATACAGATATGTTTTTAACATAGAATGAATTGGTATAGAAAATTATCCTCTGAAGAAAATAGAGCAATACTGAACCTGGAATATCTGATGATTCTTCAGGGTAGAAATGCAAAAATCATTCATTCATTCATTTATTCATCTCATACAATATTTATTGAAATCCTTGTAAATATCTCAATTATCTTTGAGTCACATTTTCAATTACTCTCTCTTTACCAACCTATGTAAAAGTAAAATAATACAAGTTGAATGAAAAGAAAGTTTTGTTCTCCCTTTTCTTTAGTAGAAAATTATATGTATTTTATTAGTGAACAAGAATTCAAAGCATGTTTTAAAAAATTCTCTATGTAAAATACAAAAAAAATTTAGCATCCTTTTAGAGTAAAGTACTTTCCCCTTAAATCTTTTGGGAATTTTCTGGAGCAATGCTAAATTAGTTATGTTCAACATTTAGCAATTGGTTGATCTAGCTAATGGTCATTCATATGAGTTCACTGAAGTGTTCCATTTCTTCTTTTTCCCCTAACCAATGCCTTCCTTAGGAGAAATATGGGAGTGCAATTTGTCCAGAACACAAAATAAATAAAGGATAAGGAATCTAAAACAAGCCTCAGGAGTTGGGATAGAGCTAGATCAAAGACAGCCAATCTGAAAAGTTTATATTTTGCCCTCAAGACAATTGTGAACAACAAAAGGTCAAATGGTTTTGAGCACTGGAATAATAAGATCAGATTTGTGCCTTAGGGAATTGATTTCAGTTTCTTACTAAGGAAAGGTTGGGGAGGCAAACTATTATAAGTAGGAAGTCCAATTAAGAGAATACTAGTATTCAGGCAAGAGGTGATAAGGATTTAGACAAGAGTGATACCATTGTGAGTGCAAAGAGGGGACAATGTAAGAGATGCTGTAGAAATGGATCAATATAACTTTTCACATGATTGGATATGGGAGCAGAGAGAAAAGGATAAGTCAAAGATTATTCTTTTTTTTAACCTAGATACCAGAGAGATGGTGAGATTATCAATAGAGAAAAGGTGAGTGGCAAGTGGTAGATTTCCTGAATTTGAGGTTTTAGTGGAACATTGAATAGAGATGTTCAGAGGATAGTTAATTCAGAACTAGTATTCATAAAAGATTAGGGATGAAATTAATAATTTGTCTGTCATCTGCATATAGGAAATAATTGAATCCATGAGAACAGATAGGATCACATAAAACAGCATTCAAGAACAAATTTTGGAGAACACATTTTTGGGAGAATGGAGATGAATGGTGAGCTAGTAAAAGAAACTGGGAAGTTGTTAGATAGGTTAAAGAAGAATCATGGACAAGCAGCATCATGAATATCAAAGTAACAGAGAAAACCCAGAGTGATATTGCAGAAAAGTAAAAATGAATAATAATAAAAATAAATAAAAATGATGGTCACCAGATTAACCAACTGAGAAATCACCAGAAACCCTTGAAGAATACATTTCATTGGAAGAAATATATATAAAATATATATCACAAGAAATTAAGAAGTAATTAGATAGTGACCCTGATAGTGAATTTAGTTGAGTCTTCAAAGAAAATTAACAGAGAAGGGGAGGAACAAAAATGGTAGTGGAAGGATCAAAGGTCAAAATATTTTTTAAAAGAATAGAGAAAACCTGACTCAGTTTATAGGCAGCAGGGAGGAAACAGTAAGTAGAGAAGCATGGAAGATGAAAAAAGTGGGACTGATCACAAGTTTCTGAAGAAAAATGAAGAGAATGGATACATTAGTACTTTAACTGTGGGGATGAAAAGAGCCTCTTTATACTCTGTTATTAGAGCAAAGGAAGGGAGGATAAGTGAAAATATAAAGTGTTTGAGATGTGAAGGAGAGGAGAGAAGGGATTGCATGACTAATGGGTTTGAATTTTGCCATAATTATGATATTATGGTACCCACTAAGGAAGATTACTGCCATGGCATTGGAGGGTCATCTACTAATATGATTTGGAATAGCCACTGTGGGCATAATAGGATTTATTTAGAGGGCTTCTAGTTTAAGATATTGTTGTGAAAGGGCATAGAAGAGTCTAGTTTCCCTTCAGACACCAATTTTCTGAAAAAGGAATCAATCAGAAGGAACAATGATAAAGAAAATAAGAAACATAAAGTCAAAAGTTTGTTCAAATAGTCTGAGATGCAGTGGAGAACTCCCAGAAACCTGTGTACAAATCAAGGGAAATATAAGTTACATCACAAGACAGCACCTGCCAGAACCACATCAGAAAGAGGGATGGTCCTAACCCACTACATCCAGAATGGAAGAGGCAGCAAACAAAGACACAAAAGGGACAAAGCAGAATCTGACTAACCTATGGAAGAATTCATAAAGGAGTAATTAATGTTTGACACAAGGACAAATTTCCCAGTCCTGAAACTTAGGAGAGGGATATAAGTAAATCAAAGAAAACATTAAACACAATAAAGAAATACTATATTTTCAGAGAAGCCCAATAGATAAATCCAGAAGAAGAGAGTAGTTCTACAAAATCAAATAGAGCCTCAAGAAAAAAGATAAGTTGGTGACAAGGACTTCAAAAATGACCAGAAGAAATAAAACAAGACATTGAAAATAAAATAGAGCAGAAATAAGATCTCTGGAGGGGAAAAAAGTGGAAGTAGAATAAATTGCTTAGAACAAAAAAGGTAGAAAAACTTACTGAGGTAGTGCAGTGCTTGAAAAATAGAACGAAACATCAGAATTTAGTATCTTCATGAAACAAGAAAATTAGAATAATCAAATTATTATCAAACCCTCCCTTCCAAATTTAAATTATCTAATACCAAAAATAACTGAAAACTCAATAAGTCAATAAGATTTGTTAGAAGAATAATTCAATAAGATTTGTTAGAAGATTATTGGATTCGCTGAAAATTTTGACCACTATCCCCTAAAAAAAACAAAACAAAACAAAAACTCAAAAAAGGACCCTCTATATTTTGAAATCATAAAAGGACATTCCTCTGTTATATTAGAACTAGAGGACAAAGTGAAAATACAAAGAATCCCCTAATCACATCCTTGAAAGATAGCTCCAATTTAAAATGCTCTTGAATATCATAGACAATATCTAGAGAAGTTCTCAGAAAGGAAAAAGTTCAAGTATCAACAATCTAGTCAGGATCAGATAAGACCATGCCACAACTACAAAAAAAAGTAAATAATATTGCATTATGATATGATAAAAAGTGATTATAATGACTTAAAACTAAGAATAATTTATTCTTCAATATTAACTTTACATTATAGCGTAAAAGATCCCTTGAGAGAAAAGAACTTATGCATAACAATTTATAGATAAACAAGAGATAGAGAACAAAGTGAGGTTTAAAATGGATAATTGTGATTACATTAAAATAAAAAGGTTTAATAGAAATAAAATAAATGTGAAATTTTTATAGACAGTTTCTTTGATAAAGGACTAGTATCTGAAAAATATAAAGGATTGTAAAATCTATAAGAATATGAAACATTCTCCAATTGATAAATGTCCAAAGGATATAAACAGGTGGTTTTCCAATGAAGAAATCAAAATAATTTGTAATCATATAAAATACCCTGCCATTATTGATTAGAAAAATGCAAATTAAAATAACCTTGAGATAGCATTTTATACTCACCAGATTAGCAAAAATGATGTAAGGGCTGAGTGACAAATTTTGGAATGGATGTGGAAAAATTAGAACACTAAGTCATTGTTGGTGGAATTGTGAACAGATCCAACCATTTTGGAGAGCAATCTGGAATTATGCCCAAATAGTTATTTTGACCTAGCAATAGTTACTACGATTAGCTATGTTTCCAAAGAAAAACGAAAAGAACTTATACGTTCTAAAATTTTGATAGCATCTCAATTTGTGGTGGTAAAGAACTGGAAATTTCAGAGATTCCTGTAAGTGGAGGATTGGCTGAGCAAATTGTGATATTATGATTGTTATGAAATACTATGTGCTACAAAAAATAATGAGATTGGTCATCTTAGAAAAGCATGGAAAGACACAAAATAATGAAGAGCTAAATGAGCAGAACCAAAAGAACATTGTATTCAGTAACAGCAACATTGTTTTAAGAATACTTTAAGCAAATAGATTATTTTGACTATTATAAATACTCAAATTAAGTATAAAGGACATATGAAGAAAGATGCTATTTATATCCCCCAAAATAGAATATATAGAATGATTTTACATATACATATTATACATAAAAATTGTAGCTAATGATGGTCCTCTCTAAGGAAAAGAAGGAGAAGGAAAGAAAAACATTTTAAAAAAGAAAACATAAGTGTACATGATAATATTGTATTTTTAAAAGATACAGCAAGTTATATATAGTAGATTTTTAGTTTTATGTGTAATCATCTTTTTAATTGTACCATTAATAAAAATTCTTGTTTTATTCCATAAATTAAAAATAAAATATTTTTTAAAAGACAAGTAATTTTTTATTTTAAAAGTTAGAGTTAAATAAAAATCTTTGAAATAAAAATGCTTTGAAATGAAATCTAGAAACAATAGAAGAAAACATTCAACATTTTTGATATTGTCCTCCCAAAAAAGCCACAGAAAGAAAAATAAGACATTCTACTCAAGTAACTATTGAATATATAAACTATTTTGGAGTTAATATGCTGAAGTACAAATGAAAATTATGTGAAAATAGCTATGAAACATATTTTTATTGTAATAAAGATGGGTAGAGATTATTTGGAATTTATTGTCATGGGGAGGTTATACTAATATGATAAAATGACCTACTTTATAAAATTATTAACATCAATCAACTATAAACTCTTTTGCTATATATATATATACATATTTATCTAGGAAAATAATATTTATCAGGAAAAACAAATGGCAAAATATGACAAGTGAAAGAAAGGATTTCAAGTCACAAACTATCCTACATAATTTAATAATTTTAAAAAGCAGTACTAGGTATAAAATATAAAAGTTTATTATTTATATTATTATAATTGAATTTATTAATGAAACAGATTGGGTACACATGATTCAGACTCTTTTTAAAAAATTATTATAACTTTTTATTTACAAGATATATGCATGAGTAATTTTACAACACTGACAATTGCCAAGCCTTTTGTTCCAATTTTTTCCCTCCTTCCCTCCATCCCCCTCCCCCAGATGGCAGGTTGACCAATACATGTTAAATATGTTAAAGTATAAGTTAAATACAATATATGTATACATGTCCAAACAGTTATTTTGCTGTACAAAAAGAATCAGACTTTGAAATAGTGTACCATTAACCTGTGAAGAAAATAAAAAATGCAGGTGGACAAAAATAGAGGGATTGGGAATTCTATGCCGTGGTTCATAGTCATCTCCCAGAATTCTTTCACTGGGCATAATTCAGTTCATTACTGCTGTATTGGAACTGATTTGGTTCATCTCATTGTTGAAGAGGGCCACATCCATCAGAATTGATCATCACATAGTATCGTTATTGAAGTATATAATAATCTCCTGTTCCTGCTCATTTCACTCAGCATCAGTTCATGTCTCTCCAAGCCTTTCTGAAATCATCCATAATATTCATATACCACAATTTATTCAGCCATTCTCCAATTGATGGGCATCCACTTAGTTTCCAGTTTCTGGCCACTACAAAGAGGGCTGCCAGAAACATTCTTGCACATACAGGTTCCTTTCCCTTCTTTAAGATCTCTTTGGGATATAAGCCCAGTAGTAACACTGCTAGATCAAAGGGTATGCACAGTTTGATAACTTTTCGAGCATAGTTCCAAATCATTCTCCAGAATGGTTGTATTCTTTCACAATTCCACCAACAATGTATCAGTGTCCCTGTTTTCCCACATCCCCTTCAACATTCTGGATTATCTTTCCCTGTCATTGTAGCCAATCTGACAGGTATGTAGTGGTATCCCAGAGTTGTCTTAATTTGCAGTTCTCAAACTCATTTAAGATAGCATAATGTTCAATAAACTCATGGGTATCAAATTCTTTAGTAATATCAGATTTAGTAATATCAACTATTAATTGATCAATTGATATCAAATATCAATATCAGACAAAAATTGCTAGAAAAATTTAAAATCAGCCTGATTTCTAGCAACATATGCAACAATGAACTTCAATGTAACCTAGATGTATAAGGTTATCTCATTTACAAATTAAATGTGTCAGTAAGGGAAACCTTTCACAACTAGGGATGGTGGAATCAATGACTCCATTGATCAAACATAAGATATAGAGCAAATAGATAAGATATAGAGTTCTCAAACTACGGCCTGTGGGCCAGATGTGGCCGCTGAGGACATTTATGTGTTCTGCAAATGGGCTGAGGGGCGGAGACAGAGTGCAAGGTTTTGTTTTTACTATAATCTGGCCCTCCAACAGTCTGAGGGACAGTGAACTGGCTCCCTATTTTAAAAAGTTTGAGGACCACTGATACAGAGGATTCTAAGAGGCAAATTTAAGTATATTGCTTATATCAAATTAAAAAAAACACACAAATAAGATCAATGAATGTTAGAATTGTGAGGAAAACAATTACTTAGGAATACTTAGGGGAAAATGAATAACAAATTCTTCTGCTAGAGGTCTGATATGCAAGACATATAGAATATTGATATACACATATAAGAAGAAAAAACATTCTTTCATAGATATTCAAAAAATATGAATAAGCAATCCTCAAAAGAAATGTAAACTAAGAACTACTATTTTTTAAAAATTCTTCAAGTTACTAATAATAATAGTCAGATTAAAACAACTTTGGATTTATTTTTCATACCCTTAATATTAGCAAAGATTAAAAAAAGAAAAATTACAATTGTTTGAGGCTAGAGGAGGAAAGACAAACCAATGCACTTTTAATGGAGCTGTGAAATGGTCCAATCATTGTGGAAAATTACTTGGAATTGTGCCCCATAATTCACTAAGCTGTGCATACCCTAATTTTAGACTTGTCAGCACAAAGGCTATTCCAATTCTTCTCTTCTCTCCTAATGCTTATTACACTATCTCTATCCCACTCTCTCAGCTGAGGAATGCACCTCATATTTTATGGAAACAAGAGGTCATTCCCTATGATATTCCTCTTCTCCTTTTTACTTTTCTCATATCTTTCCCAACTATCTGACAAAATCCCCAAGTATCTCTTCCTTCACTCCAGTCTTTAATTATGAGACTCCTAGAAAGGCCAACCACTTTACATGCACTCTTATTCCCCTTCTTTCTTGTTCTCCAGAAAATATCTTCCATTATCATTCCTTCTGTCTAATATTAAATCTATCTACTGTTTCCTTCCTTGCTATCTACAAAAACACCAGGCTTTCATATCCTTAACTACCCCCATTAGATCATATCATTCCCCCTTGCTATTATATATTCCCCTCTCATTCTCAGTGAAATGCCTAGAAATGTTCATGTTTCACCCTATTTCATTCTCTGCAATCTGACTTTCCAAATTCATCATTTAGCAGAAATTGCTCTCTCCACGGTTATCAGTGTTCCTGCAATTAACAAATCTAATAATCTTTTGAAAATGTTTATCTTCTTTTTTCTTTTTGAATATTTTTCTTTTTAAAGTATATTTATGGTGATCCTGGTTCTCCTTATAATTTGTATGACAGATTCTTCATGCATGCATGAAATGTAATGCATGCTCACTCAATGAGAATACAACAAAATTTGTCTTGGTATATCTTCTCTTTTATTTCTATATTTTTGCTTGATGTTCTCATCAACTTCATCTCAAGGAAAATTATTTCTAGATACAAATTACTTCCAGCCAGCCCTAATCTCTCTCTTGACCCTTAATCCCTCAACATGAAATTACTATTGGATGCTTTAAAAAGTATATTTGTTTATATTTATAATAATAATAATAATAGCTAATGTTTATATAATATTTTAAGGTTTGAAAAGTACTTTACCTGTGTTGATTCATTATCTCTAATATTGCCCTATCAATAAAAAAAAACAAAAACAAAATTCTCATAACAAATATGAGTAATCTAGTAAAATAAAGTCCTCTATTGTTATGTCAAAATGTATTCTGTATTGTACATATATCATCTCTCCGGTAGAAGGTTTGTGGAATATTTTATCTTTAGAGTAGACTGTTTCATCTTTAGTTTCCTATATTAATGATTTAGCATTGCATTGATCAGAGTCCTAATGACTTTCAAAGGCTGTTTTTCTTTGTAATGTTAATGTTGTATAAATTCAAGTTCTAAACATTTTATATCATTTTATAGAAATCTTCCCAGTTTCCTCTAAATCTGTCTATTTCACCAATTTTTTAATTGCACAATAAGAATTATTTTGCCATAACTTGTTTAATTTTTTTCTCAAAAGGTTGGCACAATCTTGGTTTCCAATTTGGGGATATTGCAAAAAGAACTACTATAATTATTTTTGTATGTATAGATTCTCTAACTTTTTATTTGATTTTTTTTATGGGAATAGATTTGAAGAGAAGGTCCCATAAGTGTTTTAAAATCAGCGTGTCTAAAACAGAATTTATTTTCTTTCCTTCAAAACCTTTCCTTTTTCTGAAATTTCCTTCCAGTCATCCAGGTTTTCAACCCATTTCTCATTCTTGCCTAACATATTTAATCAGTTTCCAAATAATACTTTCTATCTCCATAATATCTATTGTATACATGCATTTCTTTCTATTCATGCAATTATCATACTAGTTCATAGCTTCTCTATCTCTTTCCTGTAATATTTCAACACACTCTTAATTTGTCTTCTCACCATAAGACAAAAGTTCTCTGTCAACATTCATCCTTGTCTCTCCACTCACTCAATCACCATCTTAATTCAAACTTTTATCACCCTTTATTTGAATTGTTTCAATAGTCTCTTATTTTATCTCTCTGCTTCTTTTCTCTCTACTTTTATCATCCACACAACCCTGTCCAATTGATTTTCTTAAAGTACAGGTTTGACAATTTCAATCCTCTAATCAATAAACTCCAGAAGCTCTCTGTTATCTCTTGGGACAAATATAAACTCCTTTGTTTAGTTTTTAAAACTCTTCACAATCTGCTCTTTTCCTATCTTTCTAATCTTTTTACATATTACTTTTCTTCAAGCACTTTATGGTCTTATGTAGACATTTTTGCTGTTCCTTACTCATGATAGTCCCTGGCTCTGCCCTGTTCCTGAAGTGTGTTGTTTTTTCGATTTGATCTTTTAGATTCCCTGACTTTTCTCAAGACAGATCAAGTATCATCTTTTGCATAAAATCTTTCCTGTCTTTTTCTTCCTCTCCCCTACTAAGATTATTTGGTTTGTATATTATATAATTATATATGTATGTGTCCTTTCCATTAGAATATAAACTCTTTGAGGGCTGGGGCTATTTTTGCTTTGTCTTTTATTTCCAGGATTAGTACAATACTTGGTGCATAGTAATCACCTAACAAATGCTTGACTTACTGATAAAATAAAGGAATTTAGAATATTGTCTTTTCTCTTCAATTTGATAGTAGTCACTGATTGTTTTTAATTGTTTTATACATATTATTTGTAAATTTATCCAGTTTAAGTTTTATTTACCTATCTGGTAGTTCATTTATGGCTTTCCCATCTTCCTGCCCCCTCTCTCCCTCCCTCCCTCTCTCCTTCCCTCCCTCTCTTCCTCCTTCCCTCCTTCCCTTTCTTCCTTCCTTGCTTCCATATTGAGATGTATGTGTCTTGTTTTACTTGTTCAAATATTTGCTATTTTTGCTAGTGCCCATTAATATATTTAGTTTTCCAGGTGTGTAATTGTTTATATACTTTCATGTAATTTTTTTTTATGTTCTCTCCATAGTGGATTTATTTTTTTAAGGTGGAAATTTGATTTCCCCCCTCTCTTTTTCTTGGATTGGCTAGAAGTTTATTGTTTTTCTTAGTATAGGAAGAGTCTTCTTTCACAGAGTCAGGTGAGCTACATCTGCCTCTCAGGGCTTTAGGGGATTTATCCATAGTTATGGGAATATTTCTTCTCTATATTCATAAGACTAAACCTCCACATTCATGCTCTCTCCATTGTCAGGGGCCAGTGACGATTGATACATTTACAATTAATCACTTAACCTCAAGTAATTTAATAAAGTCATATTTACATCAAATATAAGGGGGAAAAACATACAAATATGTCCTCCAACACCTCAGAAGCATATTGTCCACATACTACTTCGAGGTGAGAAGATTTAAAACAGTGAAATTTCTAGAAAGCATTGATCCAAATAATACAGCATGGGATCTCACTGGATGTCATAACAGAGTGATGTGCCTAAGAGCCTAAGAGCAAAAAATGTGCCTAAAGTTGACTCAGGTTTCTTTGAAAATGTCTCCAGTTCAGGCTACACAGTTAAAAAAAAAAGATTCTATTTAACCATAGGAACAACACACTGACATAAGATGCATAATGTCTGTATATGCTCCACAGAATCTCCAAAGAATTTCTCTTACACATCATCATAAATATCCAGGAAGCAGCTTTCCCAGTTTCTCCATATAGGAAAGCAAAGCAAAATGATGAGGTTTGTTCATGTCCTAATGTCCTAATTAAAAATTAAAGGAAAAAAAAAAGCTCTTATTTGCATATTTCAGTTATTTTTATCCTTTTAATTTTTTTAGTTTACCTTTTTTAATTTTTAAATTTTATTCTTCTGTATATGTTTTAATTTTTAAGTCTTTTCATTACATGGTTAATTTACTAATCTTATTTTTTTTCTATTATGTTATATGGGATTTTAGATAAGTATTTTTCCTTTGAGGACTGTTTATCTGTGTTCCAGAAGTTCTAGTATCCTGTTTTGTTTTCAGTCTCTTATAGATAATTATTTAATTTTGTTATGATTTAATCCTTATCTCATTTGTTATTTCAGATGTCATCAATTAGTCTTTATTCTGGTCTATATTTTTTGCTCATTTTGCTTTATCTAGGACCATTTGCTTTTTTTTTTTTTTTTTTTTTTGCTTCATTTCTTAGCTATCTTTAATCACTGATTGATAATTTCCTCAGTCAAATTGAGACTTGTTAAAAGATCTTAGTTTTTTATTTATTTAATTGTTATTAATTTTATAATTATAAATTTTTTGACAGTATATATGCATAGGTAATTTTTTATAACAATATCCCTTGTACTCCCTTCTGTTCCGAATTTTTCCCCTCCTTCCCTCCATACCCTCCCCTAGATGGCAGGCATTCCCATACATATTAAATATCTTATAGTATATTATCTAGGACCATTTTCATAGTTAATAAATTATCAATTTTTGTCTGTCTTTTTAAAAAATTTTTATGAGGTTTTAACCATATGATCAATCTTGATAAAGGTACTATAAGATGCTATTAAATATGAATATTCTTTAATATTCTCATTCAGAAGTTGCCACAGGCAGCCAAATCTTGTGTTCTTGCAATCTTGTGTCTTTTTTTTTCCTTCTGCTTCTACATCCCTTCATTTTAATACATTCCTCTTTTTTTGTTTTTGTTTTTCAGGGAACCTATTGATATTGATATTGTTTTAAATTCTAATCAGAGTCTGTCCTCCTATTAGTGTCAATCAACAAATCATGTTGAAGCCAGCTCTAGTTATTGAAACTTACTAACTAGAAGATACCAGGAGGTATCCAAACTTACCAACTCATCTTTGCATAGTCCCAATCACTCAGCACATATTAAACAGTGATTGTTCTGTTTCTTCTTATCAAGGTCCAATTGCAATCTTTTGGATATTATAATCATAATTTCAAATAAAATCTCATAATTCTGTAATTTACCAGATTAACTGGAAAACTACTTCTAATCAATTGTTCTATATACTTGGAAGCCCAGAGAAGAAAGAACAAGTGGAATTCAGAGAAGTTAGTTAAAATCAAGACATTAAGAATGTATTAATAATACCAGTGCCTTTATATTCTGAGGATACAAAGAAAGATAAAAGTATCCATAACCTAAAAAGGGAGACAATATGCAAATACACATTCATACACAAGACACATACAACATAAACAACAGAGGAAAGATTCTAAATTTAAGATTGAGCTGAAATACTTCTAGTAGTAAGTGGGATTTTAGCTTGGACTTTAAAGAAATTAGGGAAGTCAGGAAATGGGGATACTAAGAGAGAAAATTCTAGGCATGAAGGACTACCAATAAAATGCATAGAGTCAATAGATGAACTATCTTCTGCAAGGAACAATTAGAAGAGCAGCATCTCTTGATCACAGAGAACATTGTGTGTGTAGGTGTATAAATTGTAGAAAGAAATGCAGGAAGAAGCCAGATTTTAAAAAAATCTTTGCAGGCCAAATAGATGATTTAATATTTGATTCTGAATGTATTTTGGAGTCACTGGATTTTCCTAAATGGGAGAGAAAGAGGGGCAAAGAGGGTGACATGGTCAGACCTATGTTTTAGAGAGATTACTGTGACAGCTAGATGATGTATTGGAGAAGAGAGAGATTTGAGCAGGGAGACTGAACAAAAAGTGGATCATATTAAATAAAAATGTTCTCACATGAGATGATGAGAACATGCACTAGGGGATTACACCATTAGAGGAAAGAAGAAGGTATATAGAGATGTTGTGAATATAGAATCCATAGAACATGGTCACAGATTGTAGGGGTGGGGGAGAGAGATTGAAAGGTCAAGAAAGATGCTTAGGTTGGAAGCCTTGCTGATTGGGATGATGAGTGGATAGTCATAAAACCATTAAGAAAGGAGAATTATCAGGATCAAAAGTATGATTATCTCTGTAGCTAAGGTGGGCTGTAGATTTAGAAATAGATCATATGAATTAAATAAATGGAGGAACTAGAAGACTAAGTGTGTGTATGGATATATGTATCATATATGTACAGTTTTTAATATAGGATTTCCTGAATTTGAGGTCAGGGACACTTTGTTTTTTCTTAGAACTCAAGGATTTAACACAGTATCTGACAAAGTGTTTAACAAATGTTTGTTTACTGATTGTTAAGCATACACACTCACACAGAGAGTAAACATTTCGACTTCTCTATGGTCAAGAGTTAGAAAGGATATGAGAAAGTAGGGAGGAGTGAAAACATACTTGAAAATATAAAAGAAATAAATCAATTCAGGCAGTAATCCTCACATTTTTTCCATTAGGGTAGGGAGAGGAGAGGTGTGCAGCAAGAACTTAACATACATTTCACTTTTTTAGTTGCACCTTTGTGGTTTTGTATATATAGTCTTCAACACTTAAAAAAGTTATTTCTTGCTTTATGAATTTTTTTTCTTCTAAGTACAAGTCATAAATAATAATTTATTATTTTTATGACCTTTCAATGTCATAGTCCATGTAGCAAATCAAGCTTTTTGAGGGTGATGAAAAGCCTGTCATTAGATGTGTGCTGATAGGTTGTAAACCACTGTTCTTTTTGCCCTGTCCCCCTTTTTTGCCCCCATTTCCATTCTTTAATATTCTCACTTGTGTATGGGGAGATTGTTTTATTTACATCTGCATAATGTTAATATAGATTTTATTATTAAGTTAGAGTGTTTGTAAAGAAGGAAGGCTTTGATTTTCAGATTACATCTTTTTTTGCCTTTCAGCACAGTACAAATTGGGCACTATTGATGCAAAAAATACACTTAATTCTCCTACAGATTTCCATGATGAATGACTTTTCCACTTCATGGTTATAGAGAAGATGTAGACCTCATGCCATTCTGATTTATGAGCTGCTAGAGGAGCCCAAAACAAGCCCAGTTCTAATCAATGGTTCTTAGTATCGTCTTGGTCTAAACCAGGGCTTCTTAAACTTTTTCCACTTGTCACCCCTTTTCACCTGAGAAATTTTTATGCAGTTTTGAATCTGAGTCAAGGTGTTTCTGGCAGTGTTCATGCATGTACAGTGCAAAATGTGCATGTTGTGTGGTCAGAACCAAGGCCGCAGTGAAGTCACGCAATGTAATTTAGGCAAATCCTGCCAGAAACACCTCAGATTCATTATGCATTTGATTTTGAATTAATTTTTAGTCATCACATTCAGAAACGTTTAACTGTTGCCAATTTTTTGTGACCTCCACATTCAGTTATGCAATTCCATATAGGTCACAACCCATAGTTTAATAAGCTTTGTTGAAAACAATTAGAAAAGTAACCTCCTTGATAGAAAACAAAGGGGAAAAAATCTAGTATTGAATAATTAACATCATCTTTCTATGGAACATGGGGAATCTTCTGGTGGGATCATACAGTGAATTTATGATGATAAAGTTTGGTTTCTACTAGATGACAGAGGGGATTGGGTACTGGATCTGGAATCAGGAATACTTGAGTTCAAATCTTTCCTTAGAAATTTATTAGTTTGTATTACTTTTAGCAAGTCACTTAACCCTTATTTGATGATTTCTTCATCTTTAAAATGGACATCATATTAGCACCTATCCCTTTAGGTCCTTGTGACAATCAAATGAGACCATATTTATCAAGCATTTTATGAGCCTAAAAATATAACATAAATGTTAGCTATCATCATCATTTGGAATTGTGCTTACCATTAGAATATCTCAAAACATGAAACACTTCAATGGACTTCATGGGGTTTGAATATTTCTTCAGCTGCTGAAGACTGAAATCTTTCCAAGATTTTTAATTCCATGTGATTCTTGTTCCTGTTTTTCTATAAATCTACCATAGCTTATTTTCCTAATGTGCTAAAAGTCCTTTTCTTGTTCTTTTAATATTTCATGTGTACAAGTAAAACTATTCCATTGTTCCTTTATAACAGACTTTAATACATCTATAATCTGTTTTATTATAGTATAAACCAGTTTTCCTCTCTAACATCCCTTCCCTTCATATTACCTTGTCCATTCTCATTCCTTTCTAACCATTGATCCTTATCCTAGTTACCTGCCTATTTCATTTCCTTTTTAAACTATGTATGGGATGTCTTTTTTGCCTCTTCTTATATCCAACTCATCATAAACAGTATCCTGTCAGCAATTATCATTGCCCATGGGTGGCCAAAAGTTGTGTTATTCCAAACTTGTGGTGTTATATGATTCACAATCATGTAGGAAAATGATTGTAGGGGCAGCTAGATCGTGGGATGGATACAGGTTGGAGTCAGGAAGACCCAAGTTCAAATCTGGTCTCAGACACTTAACACTTACCAGCTTTGTGACTCTGGGCAAGTCATTTAACCCCAATTACCTAACCAAAAAAAAAAATAAATAAATAAAAAGAAAAGAAAAGAAGAAAAATGATTGTATTTATAAAATAGCATGGTAAAACAGGTATGGCATTTTAATTTGGAGGCTTGAGAAATCTTACCAATAAGAAATTAAAAAAATTAAAGAAACAAATGTTTGCGACAAATAAATGATTTGTAGATAACATATATAGATATAGACCTTTCCACTGACTGCTCTCCATATTGGAAATACAGTTCCTCATTACTTCTGTTGAAGTCCCTTTTTTTCCTTCAAGATTTAGCACAAGCACCCTTCTACATGAAGCCTTTACTGATTCACCCCAGCTTTTAGAAACCTCATTCCAAAAACTATTTATTTTACAGATTTACATATACATGTACATACATACATATTCATACTTATGTCTAAGTTTTCTCCCTTAATGCAAATATAAGCTCCTCAAGGGCAAGAACTATTTCATTGTTTAATTTGCCTTTTCCTGTACCTAGAATAGCACCTGGAACATTGTGATTGCTTGAAAACTTATTGGTTGATTACAGTTTGGTCTCTATTAATGGAAATAATGAATTCCATGTAGTCATATAGTAACATGATTAAAGTGATATATTGCTTTTTTTTTGGTCATCTGTCTTGAGTTTTCTAGGTATGTGCAGCTTGATCTTAATTAGTGAAAATAACAAATCCTATAAAGTGTTTATATGTATTTGAAAATGAAATATTCAAATATAGTTATGCATAGAATAATATAGTAATTAGTTCCAGCTCAATGAAAATGTAAAGTGCAAATTCAAATAAGATAATCATGTCATGGAATTCATTATTTGTATTCTTTGGTAACACAATATACGCCTACAAAATCCATGACAAAAAAGAAATACATGTTCATGAAAATTGCAGTATTCAGAGAAAACACACAAAAATTATTTTTGTATGTGACCACCAGGAATCTGAAGAAGCTGTTAGGGAAAAGAAATCACTAAAAACTATATAATAATGGCAAAACAGAACAATGATTTGGGCTTTAACTTTTCAAAAAATATAAGAGATCTATACTTAGAACTTTAACATGGTTAAGGTAAAAATCAAGGAAGATGTGGACAAATGGAATGACATTTTTTTCCTATTTATTTCTAATAAGTTGTAAAACCCACAGTTCTTCCAAAACAAACACCTATTTAATACATCCCAATCAAAATGTATTTATTTTATTTCAGAGAATTAAAGTCCCAAAGAATTTCCCATCAAAATACAGATCAATATAAATAGAGTTCTATGAAAAAGAAAACCATTTAAGGGGAACTAGAAATAACAGATGCAAAAATTTACAAAAGGGTAATAGTTATTTTAAAAGACCCATAATGTACTGGATTAAAGAAAAGAAAAAATATCTAAAATAGCATAGAGAACCCTGAAATGGAATATAATTAATATACAATATTATTGATTGATAATTCTCTTCCTGAAAAATAAAAACTGATGGGAAAATTTATAACTATGACAAAAAAGAGTTTGGATTCATAGTTCAAAACATAATATGATCTAATCAGATAGATGTGTGATCTGAAGTTTTTTCTTAAAGAAACAATATCTTCATCTCAATAGATAAAGGAAATTTTAGTGAGCAAACAGACCAAATTTGGGATCCAAAAGTCACAGTTTTGATTACATAAAACAAAATTATTTTTGCACAATAAAAATAATACCTTTTAAAATTAAAACCAATTTAGATTAATTGGAAAAAATAATTGCAATAAGTATATTACTCTGTCATCCAGAATCTGGATGCATTTTTGTGTGGAAGTGTGCAGTATGAGGTACTAATTAATTTGTGATTTTATAGAAAACACAATTATCTCGGTTGTAGAGCAGAAGTTGGAGACTTTAGTCTAATAGATCTAGTGCCAGTATGAAAAATCTAGTAATTGGAGGGAGTCTAGGAGAATTTGACTGTTTTTCCAGGAGTTCTTCCAACAGAGGTAGAGACTAATAGGATTTATGCTCTGGATTGGATTCTTTTCTTCAATAAAATCAAGGTATTGCACTAGATGATCTCTAACGCTACTTCTATATCTAACATAATACTTTGAATGATTTTGGTAGAGGAGGAGAAATAATTTCATCCTCTTTCTGTTATAGTTCCATTTTTTTTAATCTGGAAAATTATACTTGGTTTTGTAGGATGTTATCTTTGACTGTATTTTTTTTTTGCTATTTTGTATTCTAAAATTTTCTTTTCTTTATGGTAGCTATAGCATAGTATTATGTGATTTTGATTGTATTTCCTTGATACTCAAACTCATTCTTTGCTGCTCACAGTATTTGTCATTGTTGTAGAAGTTCTGCATTGTTTTGCTGACATTTCTAGATGTTTTCAATTTAAAGTTTCTTTTAGGAGATGATCAGTGGATCTTCTTTATTTCTATTTTGCTCTTTGATTGTAAGTTTGAGGACAATTATCTTTTATGATTTATTGGAAAGAATACACACACACATTCACACACACACACACACACACACACACACACACACACACACACACACACACATCCAGGAATAGGCTGCTCAAATGCAGATCATCTCTTATTTCCTTACTTAAAAGTTGACCTTCAAGGAGCTGACTTTTTCTGCTATTATAGGTCTGACAGACCAAGATAGCTATCTCATTGGAATCACTCTCTTCTTTCTTGAGTACTCCTAAACTGGATGGAAAGGTTTTCTTATGGTTGCATTAATTATTGCTCCATCTAAAGTATTTTAAAATCATTACTGGAGTATTTGTCAAGGAAATAGGACATAGCTCTGATCTTTGACATCCCTTTTTTCCCCTTCTGTCATTTTTCCAGACAAAAATGTAGTAAGTTTTCTGAGGGCAGACTCTGCTTTACTTTTGTATTATCTTCCCAATATTTAACATGGTATTATTGTACATTTTGATTAATTGATATTACTTGCTATATTTCTTCTTTTTGTTGCATTAATGAAGAAGCTCAAAATGCTTTTTGGCAGTAGCACCAACATAGACAACTTGGCATTCATGATGAATGTAATGCTTCTACCTTGTGTTTAGGTAGTGTTTTAAGTTTTAAGATCATAAGATTATAGGATCATAGATCTAGCTAAATAACCTCATGTGACAGATAAGGTTCAGATATGGCTGAGGTAGAAAATGAAAAATTAAAAAATTGTTGTGCAACAGTGAGGATCAAGTTGATAGTATAAACTTATATATGATAACCTTATAATAAAACCAGTTACTATGGTTGTATGATTTTTGTCAGTGACATTTAATAGCAAACGTATAAAAGCACCAATGGTGGGATAAACATATAGATAGGGTTTGGCAAGATATGATTATTGATGACATGGGTCAAAACACTCAAAACCAGAAGCCTATATAATGACATTTACTAAGCACTTACTATATACCACCACTATGCTAGTGTTTAATTACAGCATGAAGATACTGAAGGAGGAAAGTTAGGTCAGACCAGGGATGCTGGGACTGGGAGAGGAGACAGAGTGGAGTGAGGGACATAGGGTAGGCTTAGGAGTAATGTGGCAAAGGGGATGATGGAAAGATGGAAGGTTGTGGTCAAAGAGGAATTTCAGATTTCTGAACTCTAAAGATAGAGCCCTTAAGGACAATATAATGGTTATGATCATCCCTGTGCTTGCCTGAAGTGGAGTACAGTCAGTTTTATCCCAACTTCTGCCCTTATATTTAGAGACTTCAACAGATATTCTCATGTTCCTTAAAAATTGCTGGATTCTCAATTCAACTTTCATACGACTACTACAATTATCTCCTAAGTGACCAACCTAGTTCAGATGTCTGCTGTCTATAGTAGATCATCCACATGGTTTTCAGGATGACTTGCAGAAGTCTTGAGTCTGAGCATGTTGCTCTATTCACTAATTGTAAAGGTTCCTTTTTGCCCCTTGTATAACATCTATGCTATTTTGAGCCAATGAAATAACATTTGTAAAGTGCTCAGCCCAGTACATGGTACACAGTATGTACTATATACTTATCTTCCCTTCTCTGATTAGATATTAAAAGCCCTTAACAACCAGGTTTCAATTTTATATTACATCTCATCCATTTACACCCCTTACCACAGCTTGTCTGGTTAAACTATTCATCTTACTGTCCCTCAGGTACTTATACCCCCACTTCTGTGCCTTTGAATTAGCCATCCCCCATCCCTGGAAGGCACTCCCAGTTCAGCAGCTCCCCCTCTGGAATTCCTCATTTCCCTCAAATCTCTGCTTAAATTACATTTCAATAAAGTCTTTTCTGAGCCCCATTTCCTCCCATTTGCCATGCATTTATGTTGTCCTCCTCCTCAAATATAACCTAAGATTTTGAAGACAGGGATTGTTTCATTTTGTCTTTGTATTACTAGTGCCTATTGTGCTTATTTATTTGCCAATTGACTAATTAATTGATTCACATTATTCCACTTCGTGATCTCTCAGTTTCATGCTGATCTACTAGTTGATCTCAACATGCCATCTCTTATCTCAATTATCTTTGTATATTCAGATCCTCTTGACTTGTGTGAATTTTCTTTCTTCCTAGGACTTAGAATCCTTAGCTTCTTTCAAAGCAAAGTGCTGATTTCCACAAGTGACTTATATGAGGCTTTGCTGAAATTCCCTGCTGTTGGTATTTTCTTTATTGGGAATTTAATCAATTTGAATTTAATCTACCACCTCTCCCAATAGAACATAAGCTTTTTAGGGGGGTGAAGCAGTTTATTTTTTTGACTTGTTCTATTTTCTCAACCCTGTGCAAAAAGCATCAAGAATATCTTTCATAAAAGACTAACTGATTTGAAGAGAGATGATTAAAATATGAGAGAAAAAAATTAAAGGAAAAAATTTAATTGAAAAATTTTTAATAAATACTTCTTTCAAATATAGTTTAATGAAGTAATATTATTTGCACATGAACATAGCGCAAGTAGCATTATAGATGGAGTTTGAGGTTAGGAAGTTTAGCTGTTTTTTAGTTCTATCCAACTTTTTGTGACCCCCCCCCTCCCATTTAGTATTTTATTGGCAAAGAGAGTAAGGTATAGTTAATAAACATACATGTCATTTTCTTGTCTGGTTCATTTTACATATGAGGAAACTGAGAAAAACAGGCTAAGTATTTGTGCAGGGTCACACAGATGGTAAGTACTTGAGATACCTGAGATCAAATTTGAATTTAGGAGGAGGAGTATCCCTGATTTTAGGTCTGGTGCTCTATCCATTGTACCACATAAAGTTAGACAGCTTGAATTCAAATCTTGCTTCAGATATTAGCTATGTATGTGTGTGTCCATGTGTGTCTGGACAACTAACCTAACCTTTTTCATTCTCAACATACTCATCTGTCAAATAAGGGGTTAGTACTTGATAATCTATAAGATGTCTTCTAAATCTTCTCCAAGTTGAAGAGATCTGAATTCCAGTCCTGCCTCTGATACATATTAGTTGTATAATCCTGGGCAGATTACTTAACTAGGTATGTATCGGTATTGGTAGAAGGGGCTCTCTTATCAAGACTTTCCTATGATGATAAAATAATTTCTGATCAATAGATAGATAGGTGAATGAATAAATAAAAAAAAACATACAAATGAACGAATAGATGAATGAAGAACTATGTAGATAAATAGATGTTTTTCAATGTAGATATATAAATACTAGTTTAGAAACTCAAAGATCATTGAAGTTGGGAGTGAAGTTGGAAGTTAGAGAGAACCTTAAAGTTTATCCAATCTAAATCTTAGATGGATTGCCATTGTGGATGGAGTATCAGGTCTGCAGTCAGAAAGACTCATCTTCCTGACTTCAAATCCAGTCTTAAATACTTATTAACTATGAGACCCTGGACAAGTCACTTAATCCTGTTGCCTCAGTTTCCTCATCTGTAAAATTAGCTAGAGAAGGAAATGAAAAGCCACTTTAATATTTTTGTAAAGAATAATAATAACAAAGTCTAAACCCTTGCTTCAAAGATGACAAAAATGAGATAGAGGTGATAGAAGTGGTTTGCCAGAATTACAAGGCTAGTGACAGAAAGCATTCTCATGTGGTAATCATTTTAAAATTGGTTTGATACTAAATTCCAAAACCTAGTTTTAATTACTATCTAATGATAATTTTTAAAATGCATTAAATCATCCATTAAATATATTAATTAATGGAATGTGCATTATTTTGAGTAGGTTGGGATGTTTTATTGTCCTTTACTGAATTTAGAACACAAAGGATAAATTTGTGCTGTCAAAATGCTTAATGCTTCTTGTTTCATTTATTTCTCCAGCTGCTTTACAAATATTTAAACTGAGTAAAGTGAATTAAATAAGTGAAACAAATTTAACAAAGCTGGGAAAAAAACAAAACAAAACAAAACAAAACAATTATACTGTTGTGGTTCCAATATGGCCATTTTGGATAGGAACTATACTTTTCTTGATTGTTTCCTAAGGTTAAAGTGATGTTATTTTGCATGTTTGCTTAACAAAGATATATTTATCTACAATAAACATGCTGTGAGCTCAGATGAAATAAAGGACAGAAATTGAAGTAAAAGAGTATCAGTATTAAAACATTCAGGTAGTTAACCATAAGCAAAAATAATATAAATTACCTTTTGTCTGGTCTATTCCCATATCTTTTATTATACCTCCTCATGCTCTCAGTTTCTTGATAATTTGATAAATACTTGATAATTTATTCTTTGACCACAAGTTGAATCACTTATTCTTATTTGTTTTGTTATTTATTTTGTGGAAATATGGGCATAAAAATTTGCTGGCCAAAAGGTAATTTTCAATATATTATTTCTTCCCATTGTTCAGATTCACCCTTGAATTTTTTGTCAGCTGCAATGGATTTGATATATATCTATTACACAAAGGCATGTCTATGTCTCCCTGAGTTTATGTTCAGTATTATTAAAGGATCTAGTTAAAGTGGTCACCTTCACTAACAACCATCTGGATAATAGTTTGATAATGTTAAAAAAAAATTAAGTAGATTTTGATAGTATGTGAAAGAGAAAAGAAGCTACATTAATGCAGACTATTACCTCATTCCAGAAGACAATTAGGAGGCTGTATTTGGAATTGAGTCTATGTGAGAAGGACATTGCTGAAAATTTGTAGGGGGAATTGAAATGTGCAGACTTTTTATGGTATAGGAAATGAGGAAAGAGTAATAAAATAAGGCTTTCATAACTGAATAAAAAGAGACACAAAAAAGCTGAATAGGATAAGCTGACAAAGAAAATATCTTCAAAGAAAAACACGTATTAAATGGAGTCTGGTTCTTTCTACAGTATAGAATCTTTTGTAATGAAGAACTGATGGCTTCTGTTTGAGAAGAGTTGGAAAGGATTGCTGAACAACTCTGGGAAACCAGGGCCTAAATAGTCCTCCTTTATAGGAACATGCTTTAGGAATAATCTGAAAAAGTAAAACACACACACAGACACACATATGTAAGTGTGAATGTTTCTGGGTATACATACATATGTTTGTGTAGGTCCCTGGGAAAGTAGAAGAGAGGGATCTACACAAACACAGATTCTTCCTAAAGTATGTTGATGAAAAAAACAGACTTATTTAGAGCCTGAGTCCCTCAACACTCCCTTCCCAAGAACTCCAAAGAATATCAATGGGAAGATATTAACATATTTAAATATTGATAAGCAGACTCCATAAAAGAACATTATCTTTTTGATGAATTTTTTTTGGGGGGAGAAATAATACTATGTCATTATACATCTACATGTGACTTTGATGAGTCAGTTTCTGGACTTCAGTTTTCTCATTTGTAATATAAGGAGGTTGTAATATGTGACCTCTATAGACCCTTTTAGCTTCAAATCTGTAAATTTATAATCTAATAAGGCTTTAAAACAAAAAATGTCAAGAAATTATAAGGAAATACATGGCATAGCTAATTCCTCACTTCTTACTTTTGCCATTGATTTCTCAAGAGTTTCTTGACAGACATTTAAAGAAGCAATGATGGAGCAAACATTCCAGATGTTTTTCAAAGAAAGCACAATAAATATGTTCTGAATAATAACTCCAGGACTAATTTGGAGATGGTGGACATCTAGCTTAAGTTGTGGGAATTCATTACTGGCTTTGCATCATTGACTTACAAGCTATCAGTAAGGTTTCCATGATTTGTGTCATTACACAGGACCTATCAGTCAAACAGGAATCACAGTGATGGTTTCCCAGATTTCAGCAACATTGGCAAAATCTGTTCTTTACTAGGGTCAAGGGCAGCAGCTTTCATGAAGATAGCAGTTCAAATAGCACTCTGTGGCACTGAGCCGATTCTTGCTCAAAGTCAACCATTCAGGGCAATGACAAAGGTTGGCAAGAATAAACATCCTGGAATGGATTGCATTATGTGTAGCTGGCCCATGGCATGGTATTGAACAATAGGCCAACCATAAATGATTCTGTCAAAATGGAATTCTCTAGCAGGAGGCCTAGAGTCAGCAGTTCCTAAAGGATAAACAAGTCAGAATGTGCAGATGTAAGATTTCTGAGTCTCATTGTGAATACTGATGGGCGGAGTTCAGAAGATTCCCTGTTTATTTAGAACTAAGGAGTGTGAGACAAGCAAAGGCTTTGAGGTATTAGAATTTCAGATTTAAAAAAAAATTCAGTTTGACCCAGAACCTTGCCTTTTTCATAACCTGTTTCTCCTAGGGTAGAAATGGCTCAATGAATATTTCTGAGATACTTTCACAAAATATTAGATAAGCATAACTTGGATTTTTTTAGGGAAAGTGAGGTGCCTAGGGAACTTATGATATTCCTTATGATCATGTTTTAGCATTAATATGCATTTGTAGAAAGGATACTGAATTGTGAGTTGAGGGACCTGACCTAGAATTCACATGATGCTGTGCAAGTCTCTGTCTCACTTTATTATTCCTCCTTAAAAATGAAAAGGTTGGATTTAAGAAGTAGTGATTAACATGCCTTTGTCAATCTAGAAGGGAATGTGGAGCATCTAGTAATCTATATTCTTGACTATTGCTATTTAAATTTTTATTATAGGTTTACCATGTGTCAAACTCTCCTCTGAGTGCTGAGAATACAAATAGAAAAAAAAAGTAAGTCTTCTCCTTCCAGGAGTTTATATTCTAATGAGGAAAGAAAATATATAAATGAAAGCTAAAAATTTGTGAGAGGCAGGAAAGGGAAGGTAATTGTTTGGAGGCTGGTAAAGTTTAATGGATAGACTGGAATGAAAAGCTATTATCCTGGGAATCCTCCTTAAATGAAGCTTCTGGGGGTAGCTTCCCACCTTCCAATAAGGAGAGGACTCAGGGTGAGGTGTGAGTTCAGGGCAGAAATGATCTTACAGTTTACAGAATTTCCTGGGGCACAATGGAGAAACCCAGAGGAATACAGTGGATGGAAAAAAGAAGAGATGGAAAGTTTATCAAAATCGAAGATGATTAAAAAAATGAAACCAGGAGGAATTTCTGCTGTATAAATAATGTCAGAATCTAAAAATAAAAGTCTCAACAGACTAAAGCATTGGATTAAATCTGGTGAGAGACAAAAAAAATTGTCAATTCAGAATCTAGAAGACAGGGAAAAATAAAAATTTACTGGAAAAAAGTATATAAGTTTTACAAGACTACAAACTCATGCATCAATATTTGGTTAAGAGATTCCTAAAAGGCTAGAGAAATATTAGGTTACATTACAAAAAAACATGGTTTCCAGGGCTAGTAAGTTCATGGCCCCATTGTGTTCTAACCTAGATTGGGCAGTTTCTAGACTATTATATTCAGTTCTTTTTGTCTACATGCTATAAAGGACCTTAATAATCTGGTGTATATCAAAGAAAGTGACCCGGTAGAATTTAGCACAGCATAAGTAGCTCCATCTTTATAAACTATCCTTCATCAGGCCTAAAGCAAAGGGAGTGCATACATTTGTTTTCCTACTTGTCTTACACATTCTCCTGTTTCTCTGGTTTCAGAAAAGATGCCAGCCAGAAATATATTTCTCCCAACCATGATGTTCACTCATTACTTTTCTATTAATGCATAAACTTTTAGGTCCCTGACCCACCCTTTAAGATGTTCTTAAAAATTGGAGCTCTTGGTTGTTGTAATGGAGGGAGGGGCAAGGAGGAATGGGGAGAGGAAAATAAGCATTTATGTAGCCCATACTATAGGCCAGGCATTGCACTGAGTGCTTTTAGTCCTCACAACAAAATTGCAAGATATATTCTAATATTATCCATATTATCCATAATATATCCATATTATACATATCCATGTATAGTTAAGAAAACTGAAGCAGACAGAGATTAAGTAACTTCCCAGGATTATGCATCTAGTAAATATCCACCGCTGTAGTTGAACTCAGGTCCTCTGGATTCCAGACCCAGCTTCTACTTGTCCCTTTATAACATTACTTATAAAATTATGAGAAATGTTTTCTATCAAACAGATAATGATCTTTTTTCATTAAAAATGAAAAAAACAAGCTGAAAGATCATCATACATATTGGGACTTACTTCAGGAACTAGGAATATTTAGCCTGGAATAGATTTAGGGAGACAAAATAATTGACTTCATGTATTTGAAAACCAGGGACAAGAATTGGAGGCTTCAGAATAAAATTTCATCTATCTATCTATCTATCATCTATCTATCTGTCTGTCTGTCTGTCTATCTATCTATCTATCTATCTATCTATCTATAGAGAGAGACATAGACAGAAACAGAGACAGAGACAAAGACATAGAGACATAGACAGAGGCAGCGATTCCTTATAATTAAATTTGCTTTCAAATGCAACAAGTTGTCTCCAAAAATAGAAAGTTCCTTCTGATCATGGGTATTCATGCAGAAGTTGGATGAGCTATTATCATGAATGTGGAAGTGATTTTTGTTTAGATTATAGTTGGTTTGAGATTCTGACCCTGCCATTATATGATTATTAAGGACACTCCAGCAAAAAATATCTTGTGATCCTATAATCAGACACATTCTCCCTCTTTTCCCCTTTTCTCTCACATTCTAATTTCACTGCATGACATGGCTTTATAAAGTATCTCTTCTGTGATAAAAGCCTCATTTCATGAGTATTCATTAATCCAAAGATATTTTTTCTTTAAGGAAAACAGCTCTGGTGAATTGTTCTATCCAAGGATATAATTCTAATAGTCTTTTGGCTTATGTCTTTAGAATATTCAATGATATTTACAAAGAGAATACTTATTAGAATGTATTTTTTTAATTTGTTGATGCTCTTTTAAAACATCATTGTCATTTTCCAATGCTTCCTCCCATCCCATCAGATTGCTCCCTTTTAACAAATAAATAAAATCCAGTAAAAGAAAGAAGTCAATATACTATCCATGTTTGAAAACATGATTCTTTTAGTACTTAATGTTCACCATTAGTATTAATAATTAATAAATCCTTGAAGATTTATGGATCACCTCTTTACTGACAGGTGGGAGATATGCTACACCCTCAAGACTTCTAAAGTCATAAAAATTCACTGCATTAATTAGGCTACTCAAGTTTTCCTTTACATCACTCTAGTCATTGGATAAATTATTCTCTTGGTTCTGCTTACTTTGCTCTGCATCAATACATACAAATATTTCTAAGATCCTCTGAATTCCTTAGATGCCTCATTTTGCAAAATAGTTGGTGAAAAATTATGTTTGTTATAAAATTTTGAGGTTTTTGTTTATTACAAAAAATAAAAAGAAAATGATTTAACAAACCCAAGATGGATAATGTCTCTGAAGTACTTAGTAGGACTTTGAGTAAGGAAAACAGGAGTTTGAACCCTGCCTTCGACACACACTAGTTGTACGACCCTGACAAACTTGCTTATTATCTCAAAGCATTTGTTTCCTTTAGGAATACAGAAGTGATAATCCTATTGCACTCTGCCTTGGGCACACCATACCTGAAACACAATGCTCTACATTTATGAGTTTAACCATTACAACTTCAAACATTCCTTATTTTATTTGTAATCTCTTTTTCAATTTCCCATTGTAGTTATTTTCAGAGAAGAAAAAAATGAGAGGCACAAGCCCTCAAATTTGTGGAATATTTGGCATCCTACTAAGCACTTCATTTGTCTTGCTCACTCTACCAATGTAAAGAGCTCCCTGAGCATTTGTTGTGTATTTTCATTGTTTGCCTTTAAAACTTAAGTTTTGTGTAACAATTATGTCCCCAAAGTACAATCCGAGTCGTCTGGGCTCTGAGCCCAACCATGAAAAGTCAGTGATGTGACTTATTGAGAAAATAAAGGTGTTAGGTAAACTTCAAAC
This sequence comes from Sminthopsis crassicaudata, assembly GCF_048593235.1. Taxonomy (NCBI): domain Eukaryota; kingdom Metazoa; phylum Chordata; class Mammalia; order Dasyuromorphia; family Dasyuridae; genus Sminthopsis; species Sminthopsis crassicaudata. Next base: position 552,547,968 of record NC_133617.1, on the reverse strand, counting down.
TGAAATGTTTATAGCAGTTGTTGGTCTAATCAACCAGCTTTTAGAGACATTGAGAGACATCATCAATTGTAGCCTCAAGAGCAAATGTCAATTTACTTATGCTATCTCCCCTACTCTGAGACTCTTAAGGATCTCAAATGGTGCACAAAGCAGATGTCACTGATGGATTATTTCAGGCTGGTGCATCCTTCATGATCTCTAACACCATCCACTATCCACTGTAAAGGGCTAGAACTGAACAAATGCACTTGGATAATGGAGCACCTGAGACTAATTGCCAATTGGACAATTACCTATTAACATGTTTGAAGGATGACCCTCCCCAACTATTCGGTGCTGGCTGGATTGGTGGGTGTGCTCAAAGAAGGGGAAGTGACGTGTGTGGGTGGAATAGGAGGAGGAAATTGAGGCATTCTACTGGCGGATATATATATATATATATATATATATATATATATATATATATATATATATATATGAAAGAAAAGGAAATCCATCTACCCTCACCAATCTCCCCTCGCATCTGCCAGATGGATGAAATGCAGCAGTCTCCATATTGGACAAATTGAACATGCTCAAAAAGTCCCCTAAGAGAAGCTCCATAATAGATTGAGTTACACAAAAATACACAGAAACCTACTGTGAAGTCACAGAGATACTAAACAAATTTTTCTAATTAGAGATTGGTAATCATCATGTAAATTGCTCTTATTATAATAATAATTTTTCATCATTCTCATCTAAATGTTTACCAGAGTTAAAAGAAAAGGTTTTGATCTTTCTAAACCATGTTGTCAAAAAAATCAACGAATCAATAAGTTGATTGCTCTGATAGAGATTATAACAGATAGGGTTTATTATGTATAGGGTGTTGTGCTGTATCAGATATATGATTCAGCTCTGCTCTAGAGAAGTTTAAGATACAGGTAGAAAGACAAGTGATTAATTGCCAGATTAGTATCACAATGAAGTTAGATTATACTTACATTTAACTTATACAAATTAAATTCATTTTTAAGGGAGAAGACAAGATAAGAAAATCTAAGGAGAGGCAAACAGATAGAAGCTGAAATAACTTTTGAAATAACTCAGGCACTGCTAGCTGCAATTTCATTCAATTGGCAGATGCCCCCCCTGTGAGATGGGATGCAGTAATTTTCCATTTCCTTAGTCTGCCTCATTTCTCTGTCTTTCTCATTGTTCCCATTGTATGAGCATTTTGAAGCATTGAGAGTGATTCCAGAATAACCTTGTACTCTTTCTTGTTTTCTCTTCTCTCAAGGTAAAGCAGTAGAAGAAAGAATTCTGTGATGTTATGATTACTTTCTGATATAATCACACTTGTGTATGACTTTCAAGATTAGTCTCACCCCCCATCTTTAGATTTCTTATTGGCTATTTTTTTTGTTTTCTTCTGAAATGGAGGACTCTCCAATGAGTTCTTAGACTCCAGTCCTTCAAACATTTGCAATGCTATTCCCTCTATGGATTCAGTTCAGCATGTGAAAATTACTGTGAGCCATCTCAGCCATCAATTGCTGAAGAGCCATGGGGGACTTTATGGCAGTGACAAAAGAGTGTGGAGGGTTAATGCTATGCAGAAATTGAGCCAGACAGCCCTTTTTATACTGGCAAGAAACTGGAAATTGACGGGCTGCCCAATGGTCCGAGAATGGCTGAATAAGTTGTGGTATAGGAATGTTATGGAATATTATTGTTCTATCAGAAATGATCAACAGGATGATTTCAGAGAGGTCTGGAGAGACTTACATGAACTGATGCTGAGTGAAATGAGCAGGACCAGGAGATCATTGTACACAGCAACAGCAAGATTATATGATGATCAATTCTGATGGATGTGGCTCTCTTCAACAATGAGATGATTCAGGCCAATTCCAATGGTCTTGTGATGAAGAGAGCCATCTGCACCCAGAGAGAGGACAGTGGGAACTGAGTGTGGATCACAACATAGTAGTTTTACTTTTTATTGTTGTTTGCTTGTATTTTGTTTTCTTTTTCATTTTTTTTTCCTTTTGGATCTGATTTTTATTAGGCAGGATGATAGTTGTGGAAATATATATGGAATAATTGCATGTTTAACATATATTGGATTACTTACTATTTAGGGGAAGAGGTAGGGGGATAGGAGGGAAAATTTGGAACACAAGATTTTGTAAGGGTGAATGCTGAAAATAATCCATGTATATATTTTGAAAACAAAAAGCTTTAATTAAAAAGAAAAAAAAAGAAAAGTTGAGTCAGAATTGAGTGCCACAATTTTGAGCTCAAAAGCTCTCTCCCACTTACCTGTCAGCTTGGAGTAAGGAGGAAAATACCAGTTCCTCTCCTTTATTTTGACTTCATCATCATTTTTATCATGCTCCATCTAGGATAAATTCATCAGCAGGAAACTTATCATCATAGAGATTGATTCGATTTTGCTATCGCCCAACACCTTTAGTTGATTTTGTCTCTCTGATTGGAGGTCTTGGGGACAGACCCTCTTTCTAATACCCTCTCTTTTCATAAAGTGCTGAAAAGTTACCAGCTGCAATGCTCATTTTTTTTTACCAGCTGCTCTGATCAATTTTGACTCCACCATCTACACTGAATATACTCTGGCACTCCCTCCCCACTCTTTTCACCTTCTTTTTAAATATTGTCCTTCCCTGTTAGTTCGTAAGCTCCTTAAGGACAAAAAAAAAAAAAAAAAAAAAAACCATGAAAACAAACAAAACAAAAAAAAAACTGTCTTTGTGCCTATAGTTTTTTAGAATGCCAAGCAAACAGAATGCCAAATAAACATTAATAAATGTTTATCATATAATACTATATCTTAAAATGCTATATAAAGGACTAGATCTTATTATTTTATTAATCTGTTCATTTCCCATTAAAAATGTAATTTTGGGGGCAAGGACTATGAATTATGATGTTGTTATTGTTGTGTGTATGTTGTTCCTTTCTAGACCAGTTGCTATATGGATTTTTGAAGTTTTAGTCTTTCCCAATCTGGAAAGTGCTTGAACCATAATGAGATCTTGGTTTGAAATAGGAGTTGTGAGGAACAGAGAAATCTTTAAAAGCATCTCTCAGCACTGGGGGATGGGAGAGAATGATTGGTGACTATAGGAACAAGGAAAATCCAAGCCCACTTGGTAATTGGCCATAAACCTGAACAAAGGGGTACTTCCTTTTTCTTTGATCTACTTATGGAATAATCTATTTGGAAAATACCCTAAGGGATGTGTCTGCCCTGAAAGATTGATGAAACTGGTGAATTCTTCATTCTCCATTTTCCTTTCTGCTTTCTCAAGCCAGTATTATTTATTGTTAAGCACTTTATTCTTCTTTTTAAATTTTATTTGATGCTTCTATTTTAATAATAGGTATTATGTCTAGATAAAAATAAGATATTTTTAATTCTTCTCAAAACTTAGAGGATATGGATATGGTAGAAAAAGAGGGAATTTGATGCATATTTAACTACATAGAACTTGACTATCAGAGAAATTTCTTTTTTCAGCCTGGAAGGTAGAGATCACTTAGGAGCTTATAGCTTTCTATTATTTCTTTTATTAAAATAATGGAAAGACCACAACATCATCTGCCAGACATTGACCATGATTAAAACCAGCAGGCTGTCACTTTTTTTAAAGGAAAATTTAAAAATGTTTAATTGATATCTCTTTTGGGTTTTTTATTAATTTTTGATAGTGTCTGACTCCTTGTGACTGTATTTGGGATTTTCTTGGCAAAGATACTGGAATGGTTTTCTCTTTTCTTATCCAGTTCATTTCACAGATGAAGAAACTGAGGTAGCCAGGGTTAAATGATTTGCCAGGTCATACAACTAGCAAGTACAGATTTGACCTCAGGAACATATGAGGCTTCAGTATTCCCATACCATCTAACTTATCCTTCCATTTTCTCTTCCTATTCAATAATTTCTTGATAAGTTTTTAATTCCTTTTTCTACTTTGAAGTTGCACATTGGTAGTAGCTCATTCCTAGCATGTGCCTCTCCCTTGTCTTCTACATGATATTACTAAATTTTAATTCTTCTGAAGCAATATTGTTCCACATCTGACATAGTTACACCAGTGAAAGTATCATAATTGGCAGTGAAGTCATTTACCAATTTCCTATATTTGATTTTCAAAACTTCTTTAAATAATTAAATTATTAAAAATAATTAAAATTAAATTATTAAAATTAAATTATTAAATTAATTATTTAAAGACTGGGTGTTTATTATCCATCATTCTTTGAAACATTTTACAAATGAGTTTTTTATATTCTAATCTGATGTTGTCTGTTAAGAAGTCTGGCAAAGTCACTTTCTGGGCTCTTTTGGTCTCCTTATTGTGACAATTAATTAATTTACACTGGTTAAACTTCTGAATAAAAGTATCATAATTGGCAGTGAAGTCATTTACCCATTTCCTATATTTGATTTTCAAAAACTTCTTTAAATAATTCAGGGATAAATCATTTCAATTGTACATTATAATTTTTCTCATTATTATTCTTTTAAAAAACACTAATTCTTAGTTTCAATGAGTTAATGGTTTGACTGTACACAAAAAAGCTGGCTCATATATAAGTCCACATGAATAACAAGCCTATTTTCTCCTTATCAAAATATAATTGATTTAATTATGTTGTATTTGGTGTTCGCTTTACTAACTATTAGGTTAATTTTATTTTGTTTTGTTTTGTTTTAGAATTTATGCTATAAGGTTGTGATACTTCCTTGTAAGTTGCAAGTCTTTGGACTCTTTCATTTTTGGTTCTTGAACCATTCATTGTCACATATTTCCCCTCATCTGCACTTTTTCCCTCCTATTCAATGAAGTTATCAAGCATTGGAGTGGTATATGTTGCTTTGATTTAGTAGATTTTAATAAGTTCTTCATAGAATTGCATTACCATTTCATCCTCAATAAGTGATATAGGTACATAACCTTCAATTATTTTCAGAGTATTTTTCCTGTAGCAAATTCTTATAATTAATATTATAATATTTTATGTGCAAATATTTTATTAAAATAATATTTCTTGCTATATCTGACATACAATGTGAATCATTCTGCCAATTCCTTTCTTTGCCTTTCCAAGTGGACCCTGTGATCCATTCTTCTATTTGGCTGCAACTTTTTTCTTTCTTCTAGTTTTATTTATAGAAAGAATTTCAAGATTAATATGATTCTGTTCCTTCAATAATATGTTCACTCCTTAGTCATTGAACAAGGATCTCAAATGTAGAGTAATCATTGTTCAATGGGTGCTTAATAGTCTAAAAGAATTGTGATTTTTTTCCAAGTTCTCCCCTTTTTCTTTTTTCCCACTATCTTTCACTATCTCTGAAGAAGTGGAAGGAAACCACATAGAAATGAGGGGACATTTATTATTTTTCTTTGTTTTATGGGTTACTATAACTACAAAAATGTGTGGTTAGTCTTCTGTATGTAACTGAGGCTATATCAAGCTTTTTTAATGTGGTGAAATATTCCAGAGTCTATGGTTCATTGACATAGATAATAAGAACTCAAGATCATCTTAACACCACTATGAAGCATTGTAGTAGGACTTTGTGGAAGTGTTTGTGTAAGTGCATGCATGCATATATGTTTATATATGTTTATATTAGCATACAGAACTTTCAATAAGAAAATTTATACGTGTATAAATCAGTATTAATAACTTATAATGTTATAGAGTTGCCCAGGGCACTGAAAAGTTTAAGTGTCTGACCTAGGTCTTATACACAGATATGTGTGTATGTTGTGTATGGGGGGGGTATGTATATGTGTGTTTAACAGAGGCAGCATGACATAGAAAGCTGATCTCGGAGACAGGAAGATCTGAATTCAAATCCTGAACCCTGAGTGTGACAAATACTCCTTATGTGACCATAGGCAAGGCATTTTATCTCTCAATGTCCCAGATTCTTTGAGACTTAAATTGAAGGATTGGTTCTGAATTGCATTATACTGATTAATTATCATATCAGAGAACCCCAAACTATAATAAATTAAAAAGAATTTTTTTAAGTTTTCAGGCAAAACCAGGAAAAGGGTAGCCCTTTATTCCTGAGTATTTGTAATTTTTTCTTAGATAGTTTTCAAACAAAGTAACAAGAAAACTGTTTTCTGATTGACTAGCATAGAGAGTTTCCAGTTAAAACCCATGGGTTGCTTGAGATATATGCTGAAAGGAAACTACTCAAATTTATTTTCAGATCTGACTCCCTTGGAAGACTTTTTTTGGGAACTGGTCAGCATATCATGGGTTCTGAATTAAGCATTAAACACATCTGGTCTCTAAACAACAGGCCTGGTCTCTGTTATAGAGAGCTAGGTTTAAACAATGCAATAATGTTTTCCCACAGTTGATAAAAATAATTATATCATATTATATTTATTATGTTATATTATATTATAATTTTATTAGTATGAGGAAATTAATGATATTATAATAAAAATATACCTATATACTTTGTCAACATATGCTAAGATATATATCTATATATACATATACATACACATGCTAATCTTTATCTTTTTAATTGTATTTATCTATCTAAGTATACATGGGGCTAATTCTATTAGACAATAAAGATGAGCAACTTACCTATAATTTATATGATGGGGCACTGGGACAGTAAAATGACTTTGAGATCACTGGGATAGTAAAATGACTTGCCCAGGGTAACTACTAAGTGTCTGAGATTTGAACTCAAGTCTTCCTGACTCCAAACCCAGCACTGTATCTACTGTCACCTATCAGCCTTTCTATCTACTATTCTTTAAGATATTTTATTGTCTCATTTTAATAGATGAGAAAAATGAAGTCAAAGACAATATAGTGAATAAAGTTTTATATATTATATCAGGAAGATCTTTGTTAAAAATCCTTCTTTGACATATACTAATTATATAAACATGGGCAGGTCACTTACCTCTCTAAACTTCAGAATTTGCATCTGTAAAATGGGCTCAGGTTAGATGGTTCTGTGAGGTTCCTTTCAGCTCTAAATCTGTTATCTGGTATATTATGATTCACTTATAGTCAATTGGCATCTCAAATCAATATCCCCAATAAAATATTATATTTCTTTTTTTCTGATTTTCATTTAATTTGCTATCCTATATAGTCTGTGTACTATAGTGTGAAATCAGTGGTATGCTGAAGTCAAGTCCTATAAGAAACAATTTAAATTTTCAGTGTGAGCATTTACATATTGGAAATCGATAAGCAGTACACAGAAGGGCATGATTTATTATTATAGTCATTGTCTAGACTCAATAATGTGATGGAAAAATGCTAATAATGGGGAGGAGAGAGTCATGGAACCAATGTTAAATCTTTAACAGCACAACCATAAATGCAACAGAATGAGATTTTATTTAAAGCAACTTGTCATGAGAAATATGAATCTCTCTGTTCCCTTATTGTCCAGTACATCTATAAACTAAGCCACAAACGAGTCCTAAATTGTTGTTGTTCAACTAAACACCTGAAATGGGGAGGGGAAGGAAAATGATGTGTAACGTTACATAGGTGACTCAGTGGGATCTTGGAAACTTAATGTAGTAAATCCAGGCATCCTCCCTATAAGACATGAAGAGGATTGAAAAGTTCTAAAACTGATATCCATTGGGAAAAGGAGGAGGGAAAACAAAGGCAAAGAAGACAAAAATATAACAAATTTCCAAGAGGGAATGTATTTGCAAATTTCAGTAGTTGATTGGAACAATTAATATTTAAATGGAAATATTCTCTCCTTGACTCTAAAATTACTTTTTATTCAAGCAAAATCTTCCCTTGTTAGGTAGTTTTTCAATGAGATCTAATTTGTAATTACCCTCACATGAATATAACTGAAAAAAATGGTTCTATTAATTTCATTTCAGTGGATTTAATAGTCTATTCACCCAACCAGTATTTATTAAAAAAGAAACTATTTAATAAATGCTCAGGCAGGGAGCTAGTCACAAGGTTATAATATAATTATAAACAAATAAAGATACCTAAACTAAAAGGAGTTTCCTTTTAGAAAATTTCTTTGTGGGTGTGAGAACTTAATTATCAAAAAACAAGTAGGTCAAGTGATTTGCCTATGATCCCAGAGATGCTTTTTGTACTTGAATTCAGGTCAGAAGATTCAAAGAACAAGTACTTATCTACTGTGTCACATAGGCTCTTTTGAAATTTTGATGTCATATTTAACTTGCAATTCAGAAGATAGTGAATCTGTTGACTTAAAAATGCAATCTAAAAGACTAGACAAACTAAGATGAGTAACAGATCTTCATCTTGTTCTGTGACCCTTGAATAATTCTGGCTTATATTTAGTTTGAAGTTGTTTTATTTTTGAGTAACCTCAATTTTGGTAATCTTGGTTATTTTTCAATGTAATAATTGCATGTGTAAAAGATAAGGCCAAAGAGTAAAAGTGAGTCATTACTGTTTTGCATCAAACTCTAATTTATGTAGCACATCATTTTTGTCAAGTCTCATGTTACTTTTTCTTTACATTTTAGAATGAAGGCATATAAACACTCAAGTTAAAACCACAAGAATTCCCCTTCTTATATTATTATTCTATTCTATTCTATTCTATTATTATTCTATATATTCTTATACCCCTTCCCTTCCTGCTGCCACTGAGGATTTCCCTTTTCCCCAGATATAAAATAAGCTTTTCTTCATCATCACATATTTGGGCCTCATAAATTGGGACCAATATTTGGGCCCACAATATTTCAGCTGCTAAGTACATAATTTCCTGTATGATACTTATAATATATAATTCAAATATATTATGAATCTAATAGCTTTTTGTAGGCTGAAGTGGAAGCTTGATTACCATATAAAATAATGTGCATAAGAAAATTTATTTTGATTTCTAAACATCTGGCTAAGAAATGAATTTTAGGTGCAAAACATTGTCTTGAATAAATTAGGAAAGATTATAAACTGGATAAATACTTTTTAGATAAATAAACAGGGTTTAACAAAATTCATAATTTCTATTAAACCCATGTAAAGCTACATTCAATGAAGTGAAATAAGAGAAAAAAAACAAGAAAAATAGTTCAGTGAATTTTTGTAGTTCTAAAAGCTTAAATGAAGTTCTTTATAATTTTTTTAAAAGTTACCTAAGAAAATCTGTGTAACTCCCCAGTACATATTTACAAAAGGGTTGAAAAACAAATCTAAGCTTTCATCTATAAAAGGAAGCACTTCTGGCTTTTAAGTAAAGAACAAATACTAACAGCTTCTTTTCTTTTTTTTTAAAGTTCTCATTTAGAACTTTCTTCTTTCATTTAAAAAAGAATGATCTCAACTATTTGAGAAAATCCCAAAATCTATTGTAGAAGACATAAAAGCCAAGAAACAACTAAAATTGAACAGAAAGATCAAAAAAAGAAATAGTCCTTCATTTCCTCAGCACATAGGAACACTCTAGATAAAGGCATTGAAATACATATTCTTTTTTTTTGTTACATAACAAAACAAGCCACCAAAAAACTCCCAACAACTTGTAAACTAAAGGATTGTCTATAATATGCTTAATAAATTATAGTATATAAAAGCAATAGAATATAATTGCTCTCAGAGTAAAAAGGTAGTTTGAAAGAGACCTGCAAAGGCCTATATGAACTGATGAAGACAAAATTTTTAATATAATCAGAATGATAATTTATGTCCTAACAACACCATTGTATAGAACAACAACTTTGAAAGAAATAGAATACTCAACAAAGCAATAACCAACCATGATTCCAGAGAACTTGGGATGACAGAGAAGTGGTTAATGTAAAGCACAGAATAAAGCATTTTCAGATATAAACAATGTGGGAATTTGTTTTGCTTTAATTTATACATTTTATAAAGATTTTGATTTTTTTTCCAATTGGGCAGGGACGTAGGAAGAAAGGTGAAGATCAATGATAATTCCAAAAAGGAAAAAAAAAAAGACTTATTAAAACATTTTTAAAATAATTGTATGGGGGTGAAACAAGGTTGCCCATTATCACCATTCCTATTCAAAACTGTATTAGAAATGTTAGCTTTAGCAATAAGAAAAGAAAAATAAGTTAAAGGAATTAGATTAGGAGTAACAAAATTATCACTCTTTTTAAATGATAAGATAATATAGGGGCAGCTAGGTGGCCCAGTGGATAGAGCACCAGCCCTGAATTCAGGAGGACCCGAGTTCAAATCTGGTCTCAGACACTTAACACTTCCTAGCTGTGTGACCCTGGGCAAGTCACTTAACCCCAGCCTCAGGGAAAAAAATGATAAGATAATATAATTAGAGAATCCTAGAGAGTCAACTAAAAATTATTAAGAACAATTAACAACTTTAGCAAAGTTGAAGAATATAAAATAAATTCACATAAATCAGCATTTAATATGTTACCTACAAAGTCCAGCAGCAAGAAGTAGAAAGAGAAATTCCATTTAAAATAATAGTAGATAACATAAAATATTTGGGAATCTACCTGCCAAGACAAAGTCAGGAAATATATGAACACAATTACAAAACACTTTCCACACAAATAAGGTCAAATCTAAACAATTGGAATAATATTAAGTGATTGTGGGTAGGTTGAACTAATGTGATAAAAATGACAATTCTAACTAAATTAATCTACTTACTTGGTGCCATACCAATCAAACTGGCAAGAAATTACAGAATTAGAAAAAATTATAACAAAATTCATCTGGAAGAACAAAAGATCAAGAATTTCAAGAGAATTAATGAAAATAATGCAAATGAAAGTGACCTAGCTATACCAGATCTAACGTATATTATAAAACAGTGGTCATCAAAACCATTTAGTACTGGCTAAGAAATGGAGTAGCTGGTCAGTGGAATAAGTTAAGTTCACAAGAAACAATAGTAAATGTAATCTAGTATTTGATAAATCAAAAACCCCAGCTTCTGGGATAAGAACTTACTATTTGACAAAAATTGCTAGTAGAATTGAAAAGCAGTATGGTAGAAAATAGGCATTGACCAACTCCTAATACCCTATATCAAGATAAGGTCAAAATGGGTTCATAATTTAGACATAAAGAATGAAATTATGAGCAAATTAGAAGAACAAAGGCTAGTCTACCTCTCAGATATGTGGAGAAGGAAGGAATTTGTGACCAAAGAAGAACTAGAGTTTATTATGAAATGCAAAATGGATAATTTTGATTACATTAGGTTAAAATTTTTTGTACAAACAAAATCAATGAAGACAAGATTAGAGTGAAGCAGAAAAAGGGGGAAAATTTATATCCAAGGGTTCTGATAAAGGCCCCATTTCTAAAATATATAGAGAATTGACTCAGATTTATAAGAATACAAGATAAATGGTCAATGGATATGAATGGACAATTTTTAGATGAAGAAATTAAAACCATTTGTAGTCATATGAAAAAATGCTCTAAATCATTACTTGTAAGGGTCCTATAAATGGGCCAGCAACAGGAGGTTTGAGTGGCCCAGAAGTAATTTCTATGACTAGGGACTGCCCCATGAGCAGGACTCTTGTCATATTGAGATAGCTTGGTAATGGGATGTGGCTCCCTCTATGATTGGCTGTGTGTGTGTGTGTGTGTGACCTCACAGACCCTTTTTAAGCCCACTGCAGCAGGAGGGAAAGGGACCTGTATGTGCCAAATGTTTATGCCAGCCCTTTTTGTAGTGGCTGGAAGCTGGAAATTTGAGTTGCTGCCCTTCATTTGGAGAATGGCTGAATAAATTGTGGTATATGAATATTATTGTTCTGTAAGAAACAATCAGCAGGATGATTTCAGAAAGGCCTAAAGAGCCTTACCTTTATTGATGCTAAGTGTAATGAGCAGAACCAGATCATTGTACATGGCAATAACAAGATTATGCAATGATCAATTCTGATGGATGGTGGCTTTTTTCAGCATTGAGGTGATTTAGTCCAGTTCCAATGATCTTACTATGAAAAGTGCCATCTATACTCAGAGAGGATTGTGGGGACTGAGTGTGAATTACAACATAGTTTTTTTTTCACATTTTTTGTTGTTTGCTTGCTTTTTTTGTTGTTTTCTTTCTCATTTTTCCCTTTTTGATCTGATTTGTGTGTGTGTGTGTATGCAGCATTATAAATGTGGAAACACACATAGAAGAACTGCACATGTTTAACATATATTGGATTACTTATTGTCTAAGGTAGGGGTGGGGGAAAAGGAGGTAGAAAAAATTTGGAATACAAGGTTTAGCAAGGACGAATGTTTATATTTTGAAAAGAAAAATCTAAAAGCAAAAAACCAAAACAAAAATACCAAATATGTATATATATATATATATATATATATGTATATATATATATATATATGTAACTAGAGAAAATATTAACTAAATAGATCAAAAGAAAAGAAAAAATGATGGAAGAATAACCTGAGAATTGGTAGAAAATTCTAACCTATAAAATGAATAGAAGTTCAAAGGGAAAGAGGTTGTAGCTTAATGTTGAAGGGTGAGGCTCTTAAAATGTTTGCAAAAATGTGTTTTCTTTCTCTAGATCCAAGATGGATTGTTGTGGTTTTTGTTATTATTGCTATTTGGGGTGGGGGGGGGCGGGGGGGGGGACTGTGATCAGAGATACACATTTTAGTGCTTGCAGGAAGATGGTAAGAGTGATAGAGGAGCAACAGAAATGAGTTTGCATGATTGACGAGGGCCAAGATGGACGGGAATAGATAAGAGAGGTCTGAAAGGGAATGGCTATCAGTGGTTGAGAAGACATAGAAGTGTTGGTATATGCTATAAGCCCAATTCATTGTAATGTAACAAACATAAGTACTTACAATGCATAATAGACATTGGGCTACACATGAGAGATTCCAAGACAAAATGAAAAATAATCACTTCCCTCCAAGAATTACTTACATCCCATGAGAACAGTATACTATATAAATGTAATGCCCCATAAAGCTGATTCTGAAAAGCAATTAATTTAAAATATTAGCTGAAATCCCCACCCCAATCCCATAAATTGATTTCATTTTTAGTCAGAATATTTTTATCATAGAAAAAAAACTAAAATCTTTGAATTGTAAACTTTTTACAAAGTTCATTAATATGACATAAAGAATAATTTCTCCCACAGTAGCTGCTATTCCTCTATGTTTTCCCAGCTTTTGCTCTTTGGTCATTTTGTCTTAGAATTAGGATTCTTTTATGCCTTGGCCAATCTGGGGAAGGTTTAGGATTTTCTTTTCTGAGCAATGTTTTTAAATTGTTAGGTAAAATGCATAGATTGCAAAGGAAAATGATTATACTAGAATACTATTATTAAAATGAACAAAACCAACTTTCCACACCATAATTTAAGTACTTTTGTTTTAAAGGCCCTATAAAAGATTATCTTCATGACAAAGTGGAAACAATGCTTATTCAGAGGAAGAGTATTGGATTGGCAGATGGCTATGTTTTTCTACTGCTAAGCTTTTATTTTTTATTTTTGCAATATCGTTAAGTGTTACAAAGAATGCCATCTATCTTGTCGAATTCTTCTCTTTGAATTAGAGCTAAGTGAACATAGAAACCTAGCAGACTATGAATTTTCATTTTATTTTACTTTTGCAAAAGTGAAAGGGAGGGAATTAGTGCAAGTAGCAAGATTATTAATCTTCTGTCTCCTGAGATTCATGCCTTGAGTTCACCTCATACAGAGGATAACAGGGAAAAAATACCAATTTACTTTGTGTCCCTGAGTCAGAGATATTGAATCAGTTCTGAAGATGAATAATCTTGAAATTGAAAATATGATGCCCAAAGCTTTCTACTGCCCAAATTGCTTTTTGTAATTACCAGAGTAACTACTCTACAAATGCAATCCTTTCATGCCCCATATTTTTCTTTTTTTCTGCATTACATTTTGTGATTCTTATCCAGACAATTGCTAATTTACAACACTTTATAAGTTTCTCACCCAGTTCTCCTAAATCTATTGTCTTCATTTCATTTCCATTGTCAAAACACTTGCCCAAACCACTAGTGGTGGTGGTAGGGGGGGAAATTCTGATTTTCTTCTTCTTGTCTTGTTATTCTTCCTAACTTCAACTTTCTCTACTGATTTCTGAATTGCCATTGAAAAAGTCATCTTAACTACTGATTAAATTAATTAATCCCTCTTTCAAGAGTTTCCATTTTCATTAATAATCTAATCCCAGGGAAACATTTACCTGGAATTAATGCCAAATCACCACTCTCCATATTAAAGCTGACCCTATTTTATCAAATTTTCCCCTTTCCTCCCACACTCTTCTTTATCTTTCTCCTTACAGTTTAAACAGATGGAGATCCTTGCTTTTACCTATTTATATTCCCTGATATTTTACCTTGGACTATTGGCAAAAGTTCTCTCATGTCCCCCAAAATATATCTTTAATTCCCTCCAGAAAAATGACTCAATGAAGCTTTTAAAAATCATCTAGAATATTAATCCAATAATCTATGAATCAAAAAGTGACTCATTTTTCTTTGTGTATTTTTATTACTGTTTATGAGTTTTTGCGTATCCTTGGAAAACTATATACATACATACATACATATATATATATGTATATGTATATATATACATATATATATAATCTTCTGTATCTGGTTCTGAACTCCTGTAATTTATCTGTGCCTTCTACATTATCTAGCAAATAAAACAAAGGCTTTTAATTACCTTTCTTATTATATTAACTACTCATACAGGAGCAAGGAGTCATTTTGCTCACATTTGGATGAGTTTGTTTCTGTCATGTGCTTCTGTAGGAAATCTATTGATGGTCCTGATATTGTTGTCTCTTGCTATGGGAGAGTTCATTTTCAGTTTTCTAGTGTCAGCTCACAAAAATATGAAATGTAACTTGTAATTTCCATGTGTTTCTTTCCTAAGTCCCCTATTACCCATTCCTGCAGGGAGGCAATGGAACATATGTTTGTTTTGGGTTCCTTTTTTACCTTCTTTCTATAACATAGTCTGCTTTGTTGTGTTCTAATCTTCCCTGTGACCAAGAAAGGTGAAGAAGAAACCAATGTTTTTCCTCATCCAATGGAAACAAAGCAGGAGCTGTCAATTGTCCCTGTATTAATATGCCAATCAATGTATATGTCCTTATTCTGGAGGGAGAGAGAGATGCTTAAATTGATCACTAATTGGGAAGAATTCTTGCCTTCAGCAGCTGCTCTCCCTCGAAATCCTGATGTTTTTTTTTCTTTCTTCAAAATGAGGATAATAATAATAATACCTGAGTTCTCCACCTTACCAGGATTTTGTAGAGAGATATGCATGTTTAGCTGAAAGATAACTTAGAACACATACAAGTGCAACCTCTTTATTTAATGAATAAGAAATGAGACTCAAAGATCTGAAGTGACTTATTTGCCTAATACCCCAGGAATAAGCATTAGAGCCATAATTGGATTTTAAGTTCAGTGTTTTGGAATACAAACTCATTTCAAAACTAATTTTATTATTTTTTTGCTTTTTCTGAATTTCCTAACTACTGTGGAAGATATTAGCACCTCCACCACTTCTTCTAGTTACAAAGACTAAATCTTAGGGGTATCCTTTACTCCTTACTCCTTATATCTAATTAGTTCTCAAGTCTTATCTATTCAAATTCTCCTATATACACACACCTCTTTCTCTCCTCTGGCACTGCCACCAACCTGATGCCCTCATCACCTCCTATTTGAATTTTTACAATAGTGTACTGATCTCTCTGCCTCAAATCTATCCCCACTCTAATGCATCCTTACACTGACTGTCATGGTATCAGAACAAGGCTTATTTAGGAGCTGGATTGGAAAGACCAAGCAAGAAAAGGTGATTAGGAAAAATGCCTGCATAGTTAATAACTGGAAATTGGGAGGGTGGGGGTGGGGAGGACCTGGGATCAGGGAAATCTGGCTATTGGTAATAAAAATCACTCAGACCCAGGAGAATGGAAAGCAAGGTAGTTCTTAAGTTATTAAGCAAGAAATCAAGATCTCAGTCCCTAGAATAGGGGTATAAGATCAAAGATGATGGTTGGGTTTCTGGATTTTTTAGTTCACTTACCTGGAGGCTTCATGTTGATCCTAAAAGTAGGAGGGCAGAGAACTAATTTCCCAGGTTAAATGATTCTAGCTGTGAATATTTGAAGACAAGGTTTTGGGCAGGTGATTATATCACACTTTTATTTAGAAAAAAAAATCATGCTATTTATGCTAATCAAGTACCAGTTTATTCTTTGTAAATATGAGGGCAAGCTAATTTACCACCTGCTACTAAGCTGCTTCCAATTCTACTTTCCATGTTGCCATGTAGAAAGAAAGAGATTTAACTTGTGTAGGTTCCTTTGGTAGTTTCAAAATATTCATGCCACAAAAGAGCCTAGCTTCTATTGACTCAATGACAATCAGGAAGCCATCTGGCTCCTGCTTTCCTATGGGACAGACTATATTCACCACCTACTCAATGCAGATGACCATGAAACTTACCAGCAGTGACACAATGAAGAAATTTCTTAGAAATCATCTTTCAGATCTCCACTTTTTGCCCAGAGGGTGATCTGAAAATGGCCTGGGACTTCTATAGCAGCTCTCTATTGGAGGGGAAGGATAGGAACAAGGATGACCTTCTGGACAGACACCCTACTTGGAGCCTCAGATAATGGTGGGAATGACCAGAAGTCAGACAAATTCTAACCGAATTCTCCTTTGAGTTTTGAGAATGCCTTGGATAACAAAGAAGTTGAAATAGCTAAACTAATTCAGATTATTCATTGGAAGGTCAAATACTGATGCTGAAGCTTAAATACTTTGGCCACATAATAAGAAGATGAGTCCCAATAAAGACTTGATGTTGGAAAAGATTGAAGATAAAAGGAAAACAGGTTAGAAGAAGATAAGATGGGAAGATAGTGAGCATGTTCATGTGTAGAGGGCCAGTATTGAATAAGTCTATGAACAGCTAGAATCTGGTCAAGGTATTAATTGAAACCTACTCTGTTAGGGCAATCGATTCAAACTATTAGCTCACCATCTCTCTAACAATTATAAAGACATACTTGATAAATTTAGGATAATTTTGATGGAGAATGCATGCAACAGTAAGAAGGCATTTTAACTATACTATTTATCCCTTAACAATGAATTAAAGACATACTTGAGGTAAACAAATAAGCATGATAATTTCTGCTATTTACTACTGTTTTTTGACAAGTACTTTGGTATTGATAAAACATCATAACTATTTATAATTCTGTTGACATTGATGAGCATTACAGCTAGGCTATTTACAATTCTGTGTTGATAAGTATCTTGGTATTGATAGTTATACTGAAATATCAAAGTATGGATTGTACATTAACTCTGGAAGGTATATGATGTCACCTGAAAGTAGTAATGTTGTAACACTAGCCCAAAAGGTATATTAAACCTGGCATTCAGATTAATAAACAAAGACTGCAAAGCATGCAGACAAATGCCTGGCCTCAGGTATTTATTCACACTCTCAGCATTCACTGGGCTGGACTCCAACATTCTTGTTCAATGCACATGAATTTGGAAAAATTTCAAGGACTAGTGAGATCTAGAAGGGCCGATGTGCTCTGGTCAGTAGGGCCATGAAGACTCAGAGATGACTGACTAAACTGTTGTGCCACAGTTCCCTTTTATTGTCCTGACTCAGTTTCCCTGAATTGTTCTGCCTCAGTACCTAATTGTACTGTTCAGTCCTCAGGCTATAATACTACCCTTCCCTCCTAATCATTCAAATGTTTGATAGGATAAAAATTTTATATCTTAGAATATCAGGTACCTCTCCCCATTATGGCATCATTCTTGTTACCCTATAAAAGAATCTTTGTATCTGACATTTAAGGCTGGATGCTTTGGACATCAGCCTTAGGGGCAGAATTCCCCCAGCACAATCTCTCCCTTTCAATTAAAATATTAAAAACTCTCTAATCTCTATCTTGCCTCAGTTTCTCTGGCATTACAAAACAACAATGTACAAATGTACAATTATTATTTCATTTGATTCTCACAACAACCATAGCAAGTAGGTACTATTATTACACAGATTTTACACTGGAGGAAACTAAGGCAGACAAAGGTTAAATGATTTTCCCAATATCTGAGTCTGGATGTGAACTTGACTCTTCATGGTTCTCAAACTAATACTGTTCTACCTGTCTGTGCAAACTCAAGTCAAGAGAAATATAAAAATGGTAAATGCAAATGATGTAAAAATGGTAAGTGCCAATGAGAAAACATACAACATAAAATACAGAAGATTTTTTTTTGCATTTTATTAGAGTAAGACAATACAAATATTCCCTCAGAAACCTACCATCATGAAGGGGTTCATATAATAAGTCTAATTATACAAAGGTCCTAGAAGGGGGAGGAAGAATGTGGGAAATTATCTCACATAATCTGGGTATACATGGGAAAGTGTATACCAACAAAGAGTAGAAATATAAGGTACTCTAAACTCTCATTTGAAGTAGTCAAATACACAGTAAGAATAAACATACATACATATATACACAAGCACACAAGCACATGTAGAATTGGGTACAGAAATTATTTCAATAAGGAAACAGGAAAAGAGGAGGGAAAAGACTATGAAGAATAAGATGTAGGTAATAATAAGATGTAGTAATCACTCAAGGGAGTGATTAGTCTTGAATAATAATAAAAACAAAGGATAGACAAAACTATATCATCTCTTTTTGCAGTGGCAAAGAATTAGCAACTGAAGGTGTGACAACTAGGGAATAGCTGAAAAAGTTATTGTAAGTAAATCTGATGAAATACTATTCTGCTGTAAGAAATGATGGAGTTCTTTTCAGAGAAACCTAGAAAAATATTCTCCTTCCTCAAGGGAAGATCTAAGACAATGTCTATAAGGAAAGCTATCTCTCCCCCACCCCATGTCTGAGAGGAAATATGCATTTGGAAAATGAGGTGCTATCCCCAAGAGGAATAAGTAGCCCTCTCAAAGCAAAAACACCTTTTATTTCTCACTCTTGTGAACAAGCAGCATGAGTCAGCAACACTTTATAAAACCAATAAAGCTAATGCAGACTTATGCATTATAATGGTCTAGTGATATAGTGTCTGTGACATCAGTACATGCTATCTTGTGTCATAGTTGATCATAATCAGACTATCCTGGGAGCATTCTGTTTAGTTATATATGCCACACTTTAAGGACAACCAGAAGAGCATCCAGGTGAAGGCAAATTGAATGATGAGGTTTCCTTCCTGGATAGAATGTGTTCATTCAATCTTCCTATGGCCCCACTCTCCATGCCAATAACTCTAAACTAAAACTATCATCCTAGCTACTACTCATCTATCTTTGTTGTCTCCACCATTCTAAGAGAAGCCCCATTCCTACTGAAATTGGTTTTACTTTATATTCATATCTTCAGCACTTAACATTATAACAATGTATTTGGCAAATAGCATTAGAAGTCTGCACCAAAGGATCAAAGAGATTGAATGATGGCAGGAAAGCTCTGGTATTTTCCAGGAAGTCTAAAACCATAAAAAATTTCAAAATCTGATCAGATTCTAAAAGTCCTCCATAGGAAACAAAAGCAACCCCTAGTGACTAATTCTATAAGGAAAAGCCAGATAAAGAGTAGATCCTTGGACTAGATTAGGTAATAGAAGCCAGGAACTGGGGAGCAAAAACGGAAGGGGTCATCAAGAAACATCCTGGACAGGGTCTAGCAAATTCTGCCTACCATATGCAAGAGTGGAGAAAGGGGTGAAGTCTGGCTTTGGAACAAAATACCAATTCAAACTCTAAGCTAATGATAAAAGTCAATGAAAGACTACAAATTAACTGCAGAAATGCTATGAATTGAGAAAAGTCCAAAAGAAAAACCCAGAAAGAGTAACTCTATATAACCTGGGCTTCCAGCCATTCCTGGAACATTTTCATGAGTGTAACTGTGTGCCACAGTTTTTTTTTTTTATTGTCCTGACTCAGTTTCCCTAAATTGTCCTGCCTTGGTTTCCCTGAATTGTTCCACCTCAGTTCCTAATTTTTCTGCTCAATCCTGCAAAACTACCCTTCCCTCCTAATCATGATGATCCAGATAAAGAGAAAGACCTTCTATCTTAGACATCATCAGAATGTCCTGTGCCTCTCCCCATTCTGTAATCCCAATGTCCGCCATGCCTTTCTCCCACCCTGTCAGAACCGGATTGATAGTCACCTGTTCCCGCTCTCAGCGCTCTGACTCCATCTTTGCCTCTGTGTACCACTGTAGCTGAGCCATGTGTATACATATGTCATTGAAAACTCAAATTGTTTGCTGGATTCTTGGAGACGATAGTCTCATTCAGCCCTGGGACCAAACCATGGATCCATTTGATCCCAGTAAATCTCTCCCTTTTAAATAAAATATTAAATATTCTCTAATATCTACCTTGCCTCAGTTTCTCCAGCATTACATTTTAGAGGCTTTCCATCAAGATATTAGAAAATTAGAGCAGGATAGAGATTAGAGACCTTGGGGCCTTGGGTTGAGGATCTAGGTTCTTTGCCTGGAGAGGCTGGCCCTGATTATGAAGGAATAATCATAATCATAATTTTTTCCAGAGTCTCTGGGAAAGAGAAGTTTTCAGCCACAACCATGACACCTCCATTTCAGCCTCTGGAGAGTAAATCTGGATGGCTTAGGACATAATCTGATCTGTTTACCTGTTCTGTCTGTCTGTAGCATCTGGATTCTCAGAATAATAAAATTCTGACAGGTATTAAATTCTGAGAAGGGCATCATTTCAGGACGCTGAATGATTGCCACTGGTTTGTCATCTAAGACACATCTGGTCTGATCTGATTATGAGTGCCTTTTTGGGCACTCTCTGGTTATATGTGTTAAATGTTTTGTTTAATGTTGTAACTGTGTAGTCTATGTCTGTGTGAATTGTCTTTTGTGTTCTGTGAGATTTATCTGTTTTGTTTATTTAAGAGCTCTGTTAAGTTTTAAGAACAATGATTAAGAATTAGTTATGTCAATTTTGCAACTGCTTGGTATAAAATTTGCTTGTACTTTTAAACTTTTTAACCTGTTGCAAAACCATATCTGATTAAAACTCAGGCAGGAAAAAAACATTTGATTAGGAATTTTAGAATGATTCTGAAATTGTGGGATATAATTTTACTATTGCCTTTGCATGCTAGGTTTATTCTGAGTATTTTTTGGGCAGTTTTAAAATTATGGGAAATAATCTTACTGTTGCCTATGCAGGCTAGGTTTAGTTATCTGTGAATATAAGATCTTAAGAACAATGGCTTGTTAAAGAGAAGTTCTGTTAACTTGCCTGAAAGGGGTCACATGCCTTTAATTAGGTAAAGCATGTTACCTTCTGAATCACATTAGATAATTTGTAATATTATATTATTATATTAAAAGTTAGGCTTAAATCCAGTTCTGCTGGACATGTGAATAAAGGTGATTTAGGAAGGATTGGTTTGTAGGAACAATTAAAGGTTTGGATGATTTTAGGGAATAAGAGAAAGTGTTGGCTAGATAGTTGGGAGGAGAGAGAAGAGGTAGGGGAGAGAGAAACAGGAAAAGATCTTTTGTCTTCAAAGGTGAACATTAAATTCACCTTTCCCCTCCACTGTTTTCTGCTACTTTAGAAATGGTGCTTGTTTAAAGCATGTAATTGAGGGAAAGAGAAGAGTTAGATAGGAAAAGAAAGAGGAAAGTTTTTTTTTTTTCATAACTTTTTGTTGACAGTATATATGCATGGGTAATTTTTTACAACATTATCCTTTGCACTCACTTCTGTTCTGATTTTTCCCTTTCCTCCCACCACCTCTTCCCCTAGATGGCAGGCAGTCTTATACTGTTAAATATGTTATAGTTTATCTTAGATACAATAACTGTGTAGAACCAAACAGTTCTCTTGTTGCACAGGAAGAATTGGATTCAGAAGGTAAAAATAACCTGGGAAGAAAAACAAAAATGCAAACAGTTTACACTCATTTCCAAGTATTCCTTCGCTGGGTGTAGCTGATTCTGTCCATCAATTGGAACTGAATTAGATCTTCTCTTTGTTGAAGATGCCCACTTCCATCAGAATACATCCTCATACAGTATTGTTGTTGAAGTGTATAGTGATTTCCTGGTTCTGCTCATTTCACTCAGCATCAGTTGATGTAAGTCTCTCCAAGCCTCTCTGTATTCATCCTGTTGGTCATTTCTTACAGAGCAATAATATTCCATAACCTTCATATACCATAATTTACCCAACCATTCTCCAATTGATGGGTATCCATTCATTTTCCAGTTTCTAGCCACTACAAAAAGAGCTGCCACAAACATTTTGGCACATACAGATCCCTTTCCCTTCTTTAGTATTTCTTTGGGATATAAGCCCAGTAGTAGCACTGCTGGATCAAAGGGTATGCACATTTTGATAAATTTTGGGGCATAGTTCCAGATTACTCTCCAGAATGCTTGGATTCATACACAACTCCACCAATAATTCATCAGTGTCCTAGTTTTCCCACAGCCCCTCCAACATTCATCATTATTTTTTCCTGTCATCTTAGCCAATCTGACAAGTGTGTAGTGGTATCTCAGAGATGTCTTAATTTATATTTCTCTGATCAATAGTGATGTGGAACACTCTTTCATATGAGTGGAAGTAGTTTCAATTTCACCATCTGAAAATTGTCTGTTCATATCCTTTGATCATTTATCATTGGAGTATGGCTTGATTTCTTTTAAATTAGAGTCAGTTCTCTATATATTTTGGAGATGAGGCCTTTATCAGAACCTTTAACTGTAAAAATATTTCCCAGTTTGTTGCTTCCCTTCTAATCTCATTTGCATTTGTTTTATTTGTATAAAGGCTTTTTAATTTGATATAATCAAAATTTTCTATTTTGTGATCAATAATGATCTCTAGTTCTTCTTTGGTCACAAATTCTTTCCTCCTCCACAAGTCTGAGAGGTAAACTATCCTATGTTCAAGAGGAAAGTTTTTAATGGAAGGATTTCTGTGTGGGGAAAATTGAGTGGGAAATGGGAGGGAATCTTTTGTCCAGAGGAGCAGTTAACTCACCTTCCCTCCCATCCTGTCTCTTTGGAAGTGGAGTGGAGGGGGGAAAGGTGGCCATGTGGAATTTCCCTCCCCCCAAGTGTGTTCCAGCCATTTTCTATCAAGTTGCAGCCACCTGGTTCTTCGCTAAAAGGAGTAAACTGTGATTTAAATTAATTGACTAAATAATTGTTTCTTTTGATATATAATGGTTTCTTTGGTTAAGGAATAAGGTCATAAATGTGATCCATACTTTGGTAGGGTTATTTCTAAAAGTTTAATACTTTTAAGAACTTCTTGGATTCTTTTATGTGGATTTAGAATATTATGTATAAGTTTTACTTGATTGTATTGCTTGTATCCTGAGGTTGTCCATTATTTAAAGGGCTTCTGAAAATAATAGTTTTTTCTTTGTCCTTTTGAAAATGTTTCTGTTATGGACAATATGCAATTTGGGATATTTGTCTATGTATTGGGTATTTTAAAACATTTTTATCAATATCAGGTCATGGTAAATATTTGTTTAGGATTTATCTGAAACTTTGGTTAATGGGATTTGTTATTGGAGGTAAAATTTCTTGGGCTTGTAGTTAATATTATTTGGAAGTTTTAAAGCTCCACTGGGACAATTATCTGGAGTAAAATTGGGTTAAAGTGGCTATTTATCTTGTATAAGGTTAGGGATCAGTTTTGATTGCTTATGTTATGTTATAGTAATATTTCTACATTTTTTTCCTCTTGTGATTGATTCCTATAATCAGAACAATGGTCAATAAAAACTGTTAATTCAATTAAATTATATCATAACTTGCTTTTTCCAGTCTACTTATATGTAATCATTATATCCCAAATACTTGAGCAAATAAATATTTTGCTTGGTCATCTATCTGTTACTGGATATTGTGTTTGGATATTCAAGTTTTTTAAAGGTTTCTAACTAATGAGAGGACAATTAACAATAGTCTGTGAGATTTAACTGCTGTTTTATCTATTGGGACTATAGCTGACAGCCATTTGCCTGTCCTATGAAGAAAACCTGTCAAGCTGCTGGTCAATCTATTTTTGCCTCCCCACATCTTGTAGCAGTCCTTCTGGACCAGTCTTTCTATCTCAGACTGTTCTAACCTTTCTTTGTTAGATTTGTGGTTTTTGTAGATCTTGGTCAAATTACAGCCATATCTGGGACCTAAATCAGTTTTGATTGTCAGCACACCACACCATGCCACACCCCCTTTCCCTGGACTGAACATCTCTGCCCATTCTCACCATGAAGCAGCCCCTGCTCCTAGTGTACTTTGGACTGATATGGAGAATTTGGGAATGGTTAAATGACTGTTAAACCCTGTCTGATTTCATGAAGAGTGGTTTTGGACTGTGGGAATGAGAGGAGGTTTGTTATTTTTTCAGAAGAAGACACATATGGGTTCAGACTGTCTTTTGAGACACTCTTAATAGAGATGCCTCAAAAGAAATATATGCAAACATGAAGAATAGTTTGGGAAAATAGATTTTTCATGAATCTCTTTCATTCAAAATGGATAAAAGTGGATTTAAAACATACAAAATCTGATGCCTAAATATATTAATTGGGGAAATAAAAGGGGACATGGGGTGTAGAGGGTGAAGGTTAATACAGATGGAGATGGTAAAGGAATAAATCACAATCATAATCATAAGAAATCAAACATGAGATATGAAGATTGGATAAGAACCATGCATTGCAGTCTGGATTAACTGAAAAAAGGAGCTCCAAATGTGTAGGATCAGACTGCTTCACTAGTAATATTCATGTCATTCTTTTTTCTCCTTTTCCTTCTTTTTTTTATATATAAAGAGAGGAGTGGAAGAGGGACAAATCAAGGGAAATTACAAATCGAGAGAATATGATGGAAGAAGATTGAAATATACATTTACAATTGTATATGTGAATATACTGAATATACCCCAAACAGAAGGCTAATAAATGAATTTTTTTTAAAAGAGTACAATAATAAATTTTAAAGAAACTGAAATTTAAGCCATTCCCCAGTAGATAGCTAATGGCTATTTTGTGCCAAAAACAATGCAAATTATTCTATCTGAATGAAAAAAAATGTTATGTTCCAAATCACTAATAATAAGAGAAATGTAGATCAAAACAACCCTAAGGTCTTATCCCACACCTTAGAAATTGACAAAAATAGCAAAAACTGCTAACATTCAATATTGGAGAGAGATGTAGAATGATAGGCACACTAATAAATCATTGAAATGGTAAAAGCATTTTGTAGATTTGTAATCTGGAGTTACACAAATAAAATTACTAAAACGACCATACTCTTTGAACCAGAAAATCCATTACTAGGTATATCCCAAGGAAACCATCAATAAAAATAAAGTCCTCATATAACCCAGATAATTTATAGTAGCCCTTTTATGATAAATATAATTTGGAAACAAAGTAAATACCCATTGATCAAGGAATCACAAAACAGATTGTGGAATACGAATATAATAGATGGTGCTGTAAGAAAAGTTAAGTGATTAATAGAGAGAAGAATAGAAAAATCTTTAAGAACCGACATAGAATGAAGTTAACAGTCAAGAAAATGCTGTACACAATAATTATAAAATGTAAATGAAAATGCAACAACAACATATCTATCCATTTATCTATCTAAAAACACACACATACACGCACAGAATGTTATAACATGGATATTTAATGGAAAAAACTATACAGCCACATAAAATAATAAATAGCAAACGATAATAGTTAAGTTGTCTGTGTTAGAAGTAGCACTGGTCATTTGATGCCATCTATCTAAATTTAAAGTATGTACTTTGGAGAGCTATAAAAGCTGTTATTGAATTGCCTTTTAAATTTAAGTGTTTTTGAGAGTGAAATGCATTTTGATTTTTTTAAGGCTCAGTTGAAGGTGACTACAGAGTAGAAAATCATTAAGAATTAATAAAAATGATGAGGGAAGGTTGAAGCATGATTGGGGAAATCTATAAATGATATGGACTTCAATTTTCAGGGAAAAGTGAAGATAGCAAAATGGGGAAAAGTCTTCAGTACTAAATTTACCTTGCAGGACAAGAGATAGCTTTATCCTTTTAGTTCTCTTTTGTCAGGTTAAACTTTCAATAACTTATAGTACTGGAGTTCTATTTTTTTAGTCCTGATGAGTTGGAAAGCTTTCAAATAGAAGCTGACCAGAGACCCCTTTATAATAAAAGATCATAAATAATTCTCTTTTGTCTCTAAAATAAAATTCAATTTGAGTCTGGCTTTTATAGTCCTCCACAATTTGGCTCCAACTACATTTACATTATTGTTTGATATTTTTACCCTTAATGTACTCTTCATTCAAGTGGAATCTCATTCACTGTCAAGAATGGACTAGTTTTTCTTTTAATGCCTTAGTATGAGTGATCCCTTTGTGTAGAATACATGACCTCTTTACCTTCTTTTCTGGAAATCCAATTTATTTTCAAAATTACCTCAGGTGCCACCTTCTAAATAAGGACTTTCCTGTCCTTTTTCCCTTTCTAGTGGCTAATTCTGCCATCTGAAATTACTTATTTTTCATTTGTGCAGGATACATTTGTATCCTGTCTTCCCTAATCGCCAGATAGAATATAAGCTTCTTGAGGGCAAGGTATGTGTTTTTGGGTCTCTAGCTTCTAAGGTAGTATTTTGAACATGGGAGACATTTAATTTTTTTTAATTGAATTCATTATTAAAGAGCAATAATAATTCCCACCACAAAGTGATCTAAATGTAGTGAAATTTGAGAAACATAGGAACTGTCATATGTGAATTATTTTTGGAGATTTTAAAAGTTTAAAAGGTACTTTACATACATTATCTCATTTAATTTTGATTTTCTCATGTTCATATAATCCATAAGAATTAGAAGTAACATTCAAATCCTTCATGCTTGCCTTCAAGTCCAGGGTACTTTACACTCCATCTTACAATATCAAGTGTTTTTTATTATTATTATAGCTTTTTATTTACAAGATATATGCAAGGATAATTTTTCAGCATTAAGAATTGCAAAACCTTTTGTTCTAATTTTCCCCTCCTTCCTCCCACCTCCTCCCCTAGATGGCAGCTTGACTAATACATATTAAATATATTAAAGAATAAGTTAAATACAATATATGTATATATGTCCATACAATTATTTCACTGTACAAAAAGAATCAGATTTTGAAATAGTGTATAATTAACCTGTGCAGATGAACAAAATTAGAAGGATTGGGAGTTCTATTTAGTGGTTCATACTCATTTCCCAGAATATTTTCACTGACTGTATCTGGTTCAATTCATTACTGCTCTATTAGAACTGATTTGGTTCATCTCATTGTTGAAGAGGGCCACGTCCATCAGAATTGATCATCAAATAGTAATTCTTGTTGAAGTATATAATGATCTCCTGGTCCTCCTCATTTCACTTAGCATCAGTCTTTCCAAACCTCTCTGTATTCATCAGTGACTCAGGTCTGGGTAGCATGGCCCATCTGTGGAAGTGCCCTGCAAAGAACCCTGCTGTGTGGATTAGCAAGTGCCCTGGGACTAGAGGCTGAGCAGTGAAAGTGTCACTGTCCAAGCAAAAGCCTGCTTTGGGTATTAGCAGTTGCCCTGCCCTATACAGCACACTCCAGCTACAGAAGTTCTATTGCTCCAGGCTGAGCTCTCCACTGTGCAGATTAAAAGCTACCCTGGGCTGCACCCCTCTGCTGTGCGGATTTATGACTGCCCCTAACAATCCCCATGCTGCAGAATGGGGCTGCACAGCTGTGCTGTGGTCTGTGCTGAGTCACTCACTTCCAGTTTTGGTTGGGTATAGCTAGATCCTGTTAGGTTCTGGCGTACTTTAGAGTACCTTCTACCTTTGGCTTTAATTTATCTGCTGGTCTACTACTTTGTAATCAAAGCAGAGCATCCAACCTGTGATAGAGGCCTCCCTGTAAATTTTCCAACCACTGAGACCACCCCTGACCTGTTCTACTCCAGACGCTAGTCTCTGGTTCTATCTTCTGCTTGCATTGGTCTGCTCCCACCACTCAGGACAAACCTTTTCTGGCAATCTTCCAGATTATCTTCAGCTGGTAAGTTGTTATACTTCCAATCTTTGTGAATTTAACCAGTGAAGTGTTATTTTTGAGGCTGAATTTAATAATTAATAGTGAAGGTATGAGAGAAGCTTAGAAAACCACATGTGTCTTCTATGCCATCTTGGCTCCGCCCCCAACATCAATTATTGAAGCTACATAATTTTCATTCATCTTCTTCCAAAAGTAAGTGTCATATGTGTATACAATATACACCAAACATGTCACAGATCCAATTAAACATGTGAATTTAACAACAATAAGTGATCAGTTCTATTTAGTACCTAAAAACAGTTTTTCCACTAAGACATAAAAGAACTTCATGTTAAAACAATGATATTTTCATTGTGTGATGACAGCTTTAATTAAAAGATTTGTTTGAAATAATTCTAATTCAGGCATCAACCCACACTTAACACTACATACCAAGATAAGATCAAAATGGGTCCATAATTTAGGCATAAAGAATGAGATCATAAATAAATTAGAGATACATAGGATAGTTTACCTCTCAGACTTGTAGAGGAGGAAGAAATTTGTGACCAAAGAAGAACTAGAGATCATTATTGATCACAAAATAGAAAATTTGATTATATCAAATTAAAAAGCTTTTGTACAAACAAAACTAATGCAAACAAGATTAGAAGGAAGTAACAAACTGGGAAAATATTTTTACAGTTAAAGGTTCTGATAAAGGCCTCATTTCCAAAATATACAGAGAACTGACTCTAGTTTATAAGAAATCAAGCCATTCTCTAAATTGATAAATGGTCAAAGGATATAAACAGACAATTTTCAGATGATGAAATTGAAACTATTTCCACTCATATTAAAGAGTGTTCCAAATCACTATTGATCAGAGAAATGCAAATTGACAACTCTGAGATATCATTACACAGCTGTCAGATTGGCTAAGATGACAGGAACAAATAATGATGAATGTTGGAGGGGCTGTGGGAAAACTAGGACACTGATGCATTATTGGTGGAGTTGTGAAAGAATCCAACCATTCTGGAGAGCAATCTGGAATTATGTCCCAAAAGTTATCAAACTGTGCATATCCTTTGATCCAGCAGTGCTACTACTGGGCTTATATCCCAAAGAAATACTAAAGAGCGGAAAGGGACCTGTATGTGCCAAAATGTTTGTGGCAGCCCTTTTCATAGTGGCTAGAAACTGGAAAATGAATGGATGCCCATCAATTGGAGAATGGTTGGGTAAATTATGGTATATGAATGTTATGGAATATTATTGTTCTGTAAGAAATGACCAACAGGATGAATACAGAGAGGCTTGGAGAGACTGACATCAACTGATTCTGAGTGAAAAGAGCAGGACCAGGAGATCATTATACACTTCAACAACAATACTGTATGAGGATGTATTCTATTGGAAGTGGATATCTTCAACATAGAGAAGAGCTACTTCAGTTCCAATTGATGGACAGAATCAGCTACACCCAGGGAAGGAACACTGGGAAATGAGTGTAAACTGTTTCCATTTTTGTTTTTCTTCCCAGGTTATTTTTACCTTCTGAATACAATTCTTCCTGTGCAACAAGCAATTCATTTCTGCACACATATATTGTATCTCAGATATACTATAACACATTTAACATGTATGGGACTTCCTGCCCTCTGGGGGAGGGGGTAGAGGGAAGGAGGGAAAATTTGGAATAGAAGTGCATGCAAGGGATAATGTTGAAAAAAATTACCCATGCATATGTACTGTCCAAAAATAAGTTATAATTATAAAATTAATTTTTAAAAAAAGAGAATTCCTAGAACACCATCAAAAGTAGAAGTTGTGTTTGCTTACAAAAATCAATTTGTATAGTCAGACTATACTACTACTTTAAGAAGCTACTTTGAATACCAATAAAAGTGATCCATCACCCATGAAAAAAAAAGAAAGAATTCTAATTTTACTTAATACAGTAGTAATGAAGCATAAGCCTCATTGATATCTTTTATTTTGACTCAGCTATTCAGATTCAGTTCATATTTTTTTGTTACAGAGTTGAGTTATCCCTTAAATTTTAACCTTTAGTTGAAAAGTCAAATATTCCTAGATGAAAAATCTTTGTTATCCATGTTTTCAGTTCCAGAGTCTTTCCTTCTTCCCTTTTGTCTATTGAGAAGACAAGAATATGTTAAATCCCTTGCAAATATGAAGTAGTGCAAGACATTTCCATGTAAGTTACATTCAAAAATAAAAATGAAAAAATGCTTTTCCCTATACTTTTAGTCTATCAATGATCTATTTGGAGATGGACAGCATGTTTCATCATGAGTCATTTGAAATTCTGATGGGTTATTGTGTTGATTAGAACTACTAAACTTTTCGCAATTAAATATCTTTAAAGTATTATTGCTACTGCATAAATTGTTTTCCTTGTTCTGTTCATTTCATATAAATCTTCCTAGGTCTTTCTAAAACTTTCTCCTTCATTATTGATTGTATAATATTTTTACTTTTTCCATTTGGATATAAAAACAATTTAAATTAAAATAAAAAGCTCCAAATTTTCTCCTTATCTCCTCATTGAGAAGGCTAGCAACTTGATTAAATTATACAGGTGCAGTCATGCAAAAATATCTACATATTAGTCATGTTGCAAAACAAAACAGATCCCCAAAAGTAAGAAAGCGTATACTTTGATTTTTATTCATCATTTCTTTCTCTAGAAGTGGATAATGTTTATATTATAAGTCCATCATAACTGTCTTGCTCATTGTATTGTTGAGAATAGCTATGTCATTAATAGTCAATCATCATATAATATTGCTGTTACTGTATAATTCTGATTCTTCTCACTTCACTTTGTATCAGTTAATGTCTTTTCATCACCCTATGCTACCCTTGGAACCAGGACTACTGAAACTCATGAAGTTTATTTTCCATGTTGCACACACACACACACGTGTGTGTGTGTGTGTGTGTGTGTGTGTGTGTGTGTGTGTGTAAGAGAGAGAAAGAGAGAGACAAACGGACAGATAGAGAGATGGACAGATAGAGACAGAGGCTGAGAGAAGCAGAGAGAGATGCAGTTGGGAGTTCTGTTTCCTGAGTATTCTCCTCAGTTTCTCTGTCCATTTTCCATTAAGGAACTGTGATTCACCATAGTTTGAAAGCTACTAGCTCTGGCACAAGAATTAAGCCTTCTAATTCTTGTGCCAAGTCCAAGAGATTAGGCACCCTCTATTTAACAAGATGAGTGATTTCCCTTTCCACCCAGCCTGTGCCATGTGGCAAGCTTGCTTTTTCATGCTGAGTCACTCTCTGATGTGTTTGCCATAATGCAAATTCTTGTTTTTATGTGGCTGATACAGTGTGATTTTACATGGACAATTCCATTTATGTTCAAAGATCCAAGCAATCTAATTCTCTTATCCTATCCCTAAATTTTGTCTTCATACTTGAATTTAGAGATTTTAGGAGAATTTGAAAATATAGAGTGAGTTGTAGAGGGCAGGGACTTCACCTTTCTTCATATCCCTGTCTGTTAGTATAGTGCCTGAAACATAAGTGCTTAATAAATATTTATTGATGGAGTAATTAGTGAAGAATATGGTGAGGGAATGCTTAATCAACCTTGGAAGAAACCATCAAGGGATGGTTTCTTAATTTGCATAATTTTAGAAAAATTTTTTTCTTACCTCAAACTAAAGTAAAACATAAAATATCAAATTCATATTTTGTTTCATGGAAAGCTTGATAGATATGCTTAACAGTTTTCTTTTCCCCTAAATTAATTATCAATTCCTTGTTGGATTCACTGAGAGAAAAAAACAGATTACTTATTTGTAGAATCTATTATTTCCTACCAAGTTAACCTGACTTATATAGAAGTTCTATCAGCATTAAATAACAGGAAACTCTGAAATCTCTCCTCGGAGAATTACTTTAAAAATATTTAAATGGGAGATCGATGAAAATAACATATTATTCCTATGAACAGAGAAAGATAGTAATTGTTATGAATTCTCCTGTAGCAAATTCTCTTTTTCTAAACTGATTTATCTCAATTCCTCCTTTTTCTTATGATAACAATATACTAATGTTAGAAGGGCTGAGATTCCTGATTAGATTATTTTAAAACAAACCCTTTGAAATCCCAATGTACAATAACTTTTATTTCTAGACATTCTTCTCCAAAGGGCCTTGTTCGAATCTCTTTTCTTTATTCCTTTTCTTATAACAGATGAATTCGTTGAAGCAATGATAATCCTTGATGAACATTTGATTTAATAAAGATCTTATCTGCATAGGGCCTTTGGGTAGTATTCACCATTTTAAGTGGCTATGAGAATGATTTACTCTGGATTAGAGCATGAGCAATTAAAAGAAAAAGATGCATTTTCCCTCATTTAACCAATATTTATTGACTTATTGCATATTAATGTCAATATCATTAAAAATAATCTAACTTTAAGCTCTACGTGCTAACTATATTCCCTCCAAGGATCTCATAAACTCTTTTAGGTTTAAATTATATTCAATTAAACAAAAATTTCATAAGCCCTTAGTATGTTTAAAGCATTTCATTCTTGCTAGAGATACAAAACCAAAAATAAACCCTCCAAATTCTATCATTCTATATCTCTGTCTTTTGCATAAAAACATTTACTTGATACAAACCAAGTCATCTTTAGGGACACAAGCATACAGAAAAGTAAAAACAAAGTATGTATTATGCAAGACAAAGCAATTTCAAGAGGGAAAAGGTGTTAACAAATGGAAAGAAGGAAAGATCAGGAAAAGGTTTCATGTAGGATATGATAACTGAGCTGTATTTAGAGGAAATCTTATAATTCCAAGAAATGAAAGTGAGAAGGGTGTATATTCTAGACAATGGAAACCATCTGGGTAAATACATGGAGATCCAAAATATCATGTATTTGAGCACTTAGCAGGCTAAGTTAATGGGAATGAAAAGGTCACAATAAGAAAAAATATGAAATAAGATTACCAAGGTGGGTGGAACAGATTGTAGAGCCTCTTAAATGAGAGCCTGAAAATTTTGATTTATTTTATGCGTGGGGCAAAAGAGAACCCCTGAAAATTTTTGAATAGGGGGAATGACATAGTCAGATCTGTATCAGAAATATCATTTGGAAGCTTGTGGACTATTTTGAGATAGATTCTGGATGGAAGGACCATTCACCTTCTTTCCCCTTCTCTCCCCCCTCCCGACTTCAGACATCCTGTAGTCACAAGCATGAGGGAGACAAAGAGAAAATTATATAAGTCCTTGTCAATCACCTGAAATATGTTAGTAACAAATTGGGAAATCTGCCAGGTTTTTCTGTCTCACTGTCATGTATTAGAAAAAGCTTAAAATGCAAGTCCAACTGATCATAGTTCAATAGCATCTATTTTTGGACAGTGGGCTGCATGGGTTTATCTATGTGAGTTTCAGATTTATTTGGCTAGTTGTACGAAAGCATACTTCTTGTGCTAGACAATAGAATATTATTATTAATATTATATTATTATTAATAATAATAATGATAGTTGGCATTTATATAGTACTTTAAACTAAGCAAAATTTGCAAATATTATCACACTTTGTCCTCACAACAACCTGGGAAAGTAGATGTCCTTATTATCCCAAATTTGTAGCTACAAATAGAAAAACTGACTCATTGGCCAATAAAAGACATTGCTTCTTTATTGCCCCCCCAAATACTGAGTCACACATAACTGTTCTGAAGTGGGGAGTTCATCATCCCAAAGCACATGGTACTGACCTAGCACACATGGTAATCTGAGATTAAATGATTTGTTCAGGATCACACATTAGTGCTTAACTCAGTGTTTAGCACATAGTAGGTGCTTAATAAATGTTTATTGATTATCTAACACAATTAATAAGTGTATGAAGCAGAATTTGCACTTTAATTTTCTAGACTCCAGATTCAGTACTCTTGGGATTGTGGAAAATTATCATTTCATTTTATGAATTAAAAAAAAACAGACATACAAAGAAACAAAATGACTTGTTCAAAGTCATAGAATTAAAAATTGAGACCACATATTTCATGTCAATACAAATATGGTCTATCTAGAAGTGAAATAATACTAATATACACACAAAACAAAATGCATAGTTTTTCAAAATACATGCAAAGATAATTTTCAACATTCACTCTTGTAAAATCTTGTATTCCAAATTTTTCCCCTCCCTTTCCCCACCCCTTCTTCTAGACAGCAAATAGTTCAATATAAGTTGAACATGTGAAATTCTTCTATACATTTATCATTCTACACAAGAAAAATCAGATCAAAAAGGAAAAAAAAAAGAAGAAAGAAAAGCAAGCAAATAACAACAAAAAAAGGTGAAAAAATTATATTGTGATCCACACTCAGTCCCCATGGTCCTCTCTCTGGATGCAGATGGCTCTCTCCATTATAAATCAATTGGAATTGGCTTGAATCACCTCATTGTTGAAAAGAGCCACTTGATCATCACATAATCTTCTTGTTGCTGTATATAATGTTCTCTTGGTTCTACTCACATCACTTAGCATCAATTTATGTAAGTCTCTCTAGGCCTTTCTGAAATCATCTTGCTGATCATTTCTTATAGAACAACAATATTCCATAATATTCATATGTCATAACTTATTCAACCTTTCTCCAAATGATGGGCATCCACTAAGTTTTTAGTTCCTTGCCACAACAAAAAGGGATGTTATAAACATTATTGCACATATAGGTCATTTTCCCTTTTTTATGATCTCTTTGGGATACAGGTCCAGTAGAAACACTGCTGGATCAAAGGGTAGGAACAATTTGATAACCTTTTGGGCATTTAGCATATTTACAAAAAACATTTAATTTCTTCTAAATTCATCTGTAGGGAATTGCTATTCTGTTTGGCCTCTGAAAAGAACAGTTATTTATTTTAAACTAAAGAAATAAAACAAACATTTCTATAACATAGTAAAATAGAAAAAAAATGATTGTATGTGAAACTGCAAATCCATTATGTGCAATGTGCTATTCCTTATAAATATATAATAAAGTTATCATGTAACTTAATTTTTTCCAATTTCCCCCCTCTAACTTCCCCATACAAGCATGCATATTATATATATATATATATATATATATATATATATATATATATATATATATATATATAGTACATTTGTATGTATGTAAATATACACACACACACACACACACACACATATATATATATATATATATATGTAAAACCATTCTATACATACTTCTATTCAGGAATAGTGTCTTCCTAATATATCCTTTGTAGTTAATTTGGGTATTTATAGTAATCAAAATGGCTGAATTATCTAAAATTGTTCTTAAAACAATATTGTTATCAGTTCCAATTGATCTGTAATGAACAGAACCAGCTATACCCAGAGAAAGAATACTGGGAAATGAGTGTGGACCACAACATAACATTTCCACTCTTCCTGTTATTGTTTGCTTGCATTTTTGTTTTTTTCTTCTCAGTTATTTTTACCTTATTTCTAAATCCAATCTTTCTTGTGCAATAAGATAATTGTATAAATATGTATAAAAATATGTATTTAACATATACTTTAACATATTTAACATATATGAGACTATCTGCCATCTAGGGGAGTGGGTGGAGGGAAAGAGAGGAAAAGATGAAACAGAAGTTTTTGCAGGGGTCAATGTTGAATACCCATATGTATGTTTTGTATATAAAAGGCTATAAAAATTATAAAAACCAATATTGTTGTTACTGTACACAACATTCTCTTCATTCTTCTCATTTCACTTTTCATTATTTCATGCTTGTCTTTCCATGTTTTTCTAAAATCACCAAACTTAATATTTCTTATAACAGTAGTGTTCTGTCACAATCATATATATTTTGTTCAGCCTCTCTTTTGGATTGTGCTTGCTTTATTGATCAAAGTGTTGTCAAATAACATTCTC
This sequence comes from Sminthopsis crassicaudata, assembly GCF_048593235.1. Classification (NCBI taxonomy): domain Eukaryota; kingdom Metazoa; phylum Chordata; class Mammalia; order Dasyuromorphia; family Dasyuridae; genus Sminthopsis; species Sminthopsis crassicaudata. The sequence continues at coordinate 552,511,814 of NC_133617.1, read as the reverse complement.
TCTGGGTTCTTTTTTTTTATTGTTTTGCACATAAAGCGGTGGGTTTAAATAGGACATGTGTGGAGTTTTTCTGTCTGCTTTTGACTGATCATATATGTTAACCCAGTGTTTTAGTGTTTTGGTGATAACAGACTCCCTGTTTTGGTACTACCATGAGTGATTCAGCATTGAATGTCACTTTAAGGATGATGAAGTATTCCCCATTATTGGCTACTGAGTAAGAAGAGTCAACAACCCAATAGATTTTTAAGAGTGAGGGACCAGTCCTCTTTCATTCAATTTTTCAACCTGCTGAGTGTAAGAGGAAATGTTGAGCATCATTCTAAACATCAGGGAAAAAAGAAGTGATTCCTACATATGGGCAGTGTAATTCATTAGGCACCCTGTAGTCATGAAGATATAGTGGATAAAGCATGTGTTCTTAGATGAACATGCAACTCAATCTCAGAGCCCTAGTTACCTCTTTTGTTTTAAATTCTCTCCTGGCTAGAGAGGATTAAAGATAGATCTTTCAGTAGTCATATTCCAAGTTTGTAAGTGACTTCACATGGCATTTCTACATCAGAAAAGGTGATCAAGAGGAGAAATGCAAATATTAGTCAAAACACAGGGAAGTTGAAGGGACAGTGCAGAGTCAAGATAAAATATAGCATTATCTATATAATAGTCCCACAAATTCATTTATATTCTGTTGAGTTTGAAGGATTAACCTCTTGGGAGTATAAAAATAGTTAAAAATTATGTTAATGAATCCTGTTTAAAAATCCTCAGGTTTATGTGGATTTTTTGTAGATACACATTTGGATATTGGAAATACCTTACTCATATTTATGAGTTTTATGATTATTTGAGTACTTTCCCATAATATCTCTGAAGAATCCTAGAAAAGAGTCATAATCTTAGCTGAAAGGACATTTGCCACAAGGCACTGTGATAAGAGATATATAATGCATATAATGTGAGAAAAGGAAAGTTAAACTTTCTCACTGGAGGCTGGTTCACTTCAGGAGTCTAACTGTTCCAAACCAGAGTCCCTTAATAGAAAGGTAGTGAGCATAATGTCCTAGTTCTTAGATTCAGCAGCAGTTTTTATTGCTAGACTTATTGCAAGTACATTGCTATTATTTTGAGATGTAATGTTGAAAGAGAACCATTAAGATAGGGTTTTTATTCATTTGCCAAATAAAATACTTTTTAAAAACAGTCATAATTTTTATGTTAGCTAGTCAATCATATGACTGTCAAGATATAGTCTACCATAGAATAGTACTTATGAAAATGTTTGTTTCCTTTTTTAAATTTTCAATACACACTATACTTGAAATATGAACTGATAATTTTTGTAAAAATTGTGGATATAAGAAAATAGGCATTTGGATCACTTGTTATTAATATTCCCAAGGACCTGTTTCTTTTCTACAACAATAAAGTGTGAAACTTTCCTCAAGGAGTCCTTTTCAAAAATATTAACTTTTTGCTTATCATTCTATTGGATTTATCCAAGCCTGAAAGGAAAAGAAAACCATTCAAGGTTTATAACTGGTGTGTCACTAACTATGTCTTTTGCAATTGTGTTAATTTTTCCTTTGTCTGTTTGCCACCTTTGGCATTTACTGGCTTAAGTATTTAATAAAAAACATCTTTTTCATTGTCTGTAGTACTTTCATATATAATGTAGTTTTCATTGTCTGTAGTACTTTCATATATAATGTAGTTTTGCACCTCTTGACATTATGAATTTTTATTATTGATGTGGCTGAAGTTTTTAATTACACACTGCTTTTTTAGGATGTAGGGATGGGGTCAATATTTTATTTTAGTCAATTTTGTTTCAGACCTTCTATCATTCTGTATTCCTTTAAAAAAAAAGTTTCATGGCTCCAGCGTTCTGCTTATACATTTTTCTTTCTTTTGGGGGGATGGTGGTAGACGGGACAAGTTTTATTCCATGCTTATTCAAAGTTATGATTGTTAGATTTGTGATAATATTCATTTAATTGCTCTGTATTGATTTATTTTATGTTCCTTTAAGTCGTTTTTCTCACTGAAGTTGATTTTATTTACAATATCTTGATTTCAGTATTTTTTTTCAATTTCTACTTCTTATTCACTACTCTATTCCAAATTGCTTTACTTTACTTAAATTGTATTTCTTTATATTCATCATTTCCTCTGCCAGCCTATGTAAGTATGCAATTCAGAATCCTCTACACCTATGTAATATATAATTTTGAATACTATTTCATTTTAGTCCTTTTAAGGGAGGATTATTAATTTATATAGTCCTATTTATTATTTCTTCATTCTAGTTTAATTCAAAATATAGTCGCCCATTTCTATGACATACATATATTTTCAAATTATTCTTTCTAAGACCCTCATGTAAAGAAGATAGAAGTTGTGTTCCCTCCTCTGTCCTTTTAAATAATTGTGTAATTACAAATTGCTTACTTCTTCCCCCATCTGTTTTTAGTTTTGTTTTGTTTTTTTCTGTGTGTGTGTGTGTGTGTGTGTGTGTGTGTGTGTGTGTGTGTGTGCAAGGGTCTTCTACTAAGTCTCACTCCCAGAAATACTACTAGTTCATGAAAAAGGCAATATGGCATTTTAGTCATGGGATCAATCCTATTCAAGTCCCCCAAAACTATCTGAATGATCTCCACCTAAACCAAGATCTATGCACTTTCTTTCCTGGAGTGGAATTCCATATCTCCTAAGATGTGCTTCTGAATAGGAGAAACATTCCTCAGAAAGAATAATTTCCTTACACTATTTGCTTATTCTCATTGAACAAAAATCTATGTTGATGTTCCTGGTTCTTCTCTTCCATAGTATCCTCTTCTAGAATAAGACCTATTGTTCACTCTACCCCCAGCAAAATCCTTCCCTTCCCTTGACTTAATCCTACTCTCCTAAAGCCTCTAGAAAGGTCAAAAGACTGAATGGTCTCTCCTCCCCTCCCATACCCTCTCCTCCTTTCTCCTCTTTTTTCTGTCTCTTCTTCTTTTTTATTATCTCCCCTCCTCTTCCAGCTCCTCCGCAGAATCATTTTCTGCTGTCTTTTTTTGCTTTTACTTTTTTCACCTAAATATCTTGCCTGTTTTGCCCCTTTAAAAAAAGATATTGATTCACTTATGAGAGAATTTTTTTATTTTTTTATTATTTTTATTTTTTTTCTTCTCCCTTGTATCTAGTGTAAATAACTTAAAACTTTTGTATAGAAAACCATTTCTGCGATGTTAGATTATCTCTCTACACAAAGTGACTTATCCTCCCCATGGTGGATTTACACAATTTATAAAGTTTCTCCTCTTGTAGATTGGAGTCATATTGGATGACTACTGAAATTTGGGGGGATAGAAGTCATCATAGCCAAAACTCAAAATAAATGCCAATTTGCTAGGCTGCATGATCTGAGTGTGGTAAAAAAAGATCTACATTGTCTGTTACAGGTCCCTCTGTCTTTATTTTAATAGACTTTACATTGTATGATGGTGTTTCATGTCTTATTACTTCAATGTTTATTACTCTATATCTTATGCAGTTCTTTTATGATGATATAAAATGGGAATTATTGTTTTATGCCCTTGAGATACTTTGAAAATTAACCATTTCATGCCACCCTGCCCTTCTCTTTTCAAATTGTCACTTCCAGAATAGACTTTTATTGTTCGACTTCTATTGGTCTCATACAGGAATACAGGATTGTGAAATAACAGTAGAAATTAAATTTAGTAGTTTCACTGTCATTCATGGTGAAGAGTTAATTACAAAAAATCTTTATAAATCCACATTTTGTATATTTATTTGCTTTCCATCTAGTCTCATTCTTAAATGCTCTTAAGATGACCTTATTTAGATGACTCATCAAGTTGCTGGTAAAACTGTTTTTTCCTTCTTTTCTTTTTCTCACTGGTTTATAAGGTAATACTGCCTATCATTTTCCAACATCCTCATCCAGAAATTTACAAAGACTTAATATTCTAAATTATTGTTTAGTATATAAAATTTTAGGATATGTATTATCTTTGCCATATATTTACATTTAACAAAGAGATCACTGGAGGTATTTTTGGTCTCTTTAAACTCTTTCTAATGGAAAATTATTAATAACATTTAAACATCTTTAGAAGATGGTGTTGATTTCTTGTTTGTTTTTTTTCTGTTGCTTAAATAGGTCAGAATTTAGTAGACTTAATTTCACATGAGAGCTTTCATTTTTATTCTTTCTTACGATTTTTGATTGGTCTTTAGCTATATTAGAACCTTAAAAATTATGTCCTTTATAGAGACATAAAAAGATTTCTAGTTATTGGATTTGAGAAATCAGAAAACTAAAATATATAATAAACCTAAGGTAGGTAGTGAAACGTAGGGTATCAAATTTTGTTGTTCCTTATCCTCTAAAAATTATAAAATGTCCAAAGATGAACTAGCCCATGTAGATTACAGGAAGGATCAATGTGTGGCATTTAGAGATGGCATTTTGTACTTTGAAACATAGGTTGATTCATTTTAATGGATATAGTCTTTACATTCTTAATAGACATTGTTCCCTCAGGCTTCTTTGTATTCAACTGTCATTAAGCTTGGGTTTAAAAAGGGTGTAAAATTTTCTTCTCCTACAGCTGAGTCTACTTAATTTCATGGAGGATTATTAAAAATGAATTTCATTTCCTTGTGAATTGATATCAACTTTATGTTGTTTCCCCAGGCTGATGAATCCATATTTACATATCATGACTCTCAGTTCATTTAGGAATCTTTCTTGCTTTGCATTAAACCTTTTATCCTTACCACTCTCATCTTTCTCCCAAAAAAGACTTCCAATGATCACTGACACAGATTAGATATGGTAGCTGTGATGCTTACTTTTTGATGCATATTATTGACTTCTTATCATCAAATTCCCACAATTTAGCTTTCAAAATCAGTGTTAGGATATAAGATGATTAAAAAATATGAGCAAGCAATCAATCTCTAGTACCTACTGTATGAAATATGCTGAATATTTCATTATAAGTATTACCTTTTAATCCCCTAACCTAAGAGATTGTTCTATTATATATATTTTGTGCCCTGATAAATAAAAAACATTCCCATAAGAGTCAGAGGACCATATCTCTGACTATTCAGTCAGCAACAAATTTGGAATATGACTTTGACCATTTATCTTTCTTTCAGTTTTTCTCACCTTTAGCTAGAAAGATGATACTTTGATTATTAATATCATTTGAGGATTGTGAATACCTTAAAATATTATCCAATTCTTGATCATAAAAGACATGAAATCAAACAACCCATTTACAAAATAATTTTCATGTCTAGTGATAAGGTAATCAATAGAAAAGAGAAATACATTATAATCTACAAAATAGATATTAAATAAATATTTTATTGATAATAATAATAAATAATTGAATATTGTTGAATAGAATCTTGGTTATCTGAGTTAAATGGAACATGGACTTCTTTGAAAACATGACAGCAATAAAGGTTTTTTAGGGTTTTGTTCTAATAAGGTTGCTAGGATTTTCTTCATTTGCCTTCTAAGTTAGCAAAGCCTTCTTTCCATTTTTCTTTTTCTATATGTATTCCTTCAACTCCAAAGTTTGGAATGCAATACATAGTCTATAAGAGGTCAAGCAATGAAAGTTGCTTTTCTATGATTTCAACAAAAGCACAAACAGGAAAGGGAAACAGGTATAAAAAGATATTATTTAGTCAATGAAGAGCAGCTGGGGTATGTGGGAGACTTATTAGCCCAAGGGAATCCTACAGACAGTATCCATTAATCATTAATGGTTATAGAATAATGAATATAATATGTGGTTTATTTATACAATCCAGTAAAATCTGAGAATGAATAAAATATCAGCCACATGTGTTCAACCAGTCAGGTGAAGATAATCATATAAATAATCTTCAACAAAGTTACTTGCATTTGCATGCATATTAAATAGATAATATTTCTCAACTATATTGCACAAATGGGCATGAAAAACAGTCTTTAAAATACATATGACATTTACATAGTACCTAGGGTAATTCTGATTACAGATAGTTTTGATGGCAGCTTTAAGATGACATAAAAAGTCTAGGCAGTTATGAGAAAAAGATAATCCTTCTTCACACCTTTGAAAAGATAGGTGCAGAAATGATGGCTTTTTTAAAAATGATACTGAAGGTATTCTCATGTACTAGGATGATAAAGAAGAATAGACTAACATAAAAGAGGCATACCTTCTCTGTAATGATGGCCCATATTTGGAGCATTCCATAGACACATGGAGAAGGAAATGGCAAAACATTCCAGTTTCCCAGAAAAACCTCAAATGGAATCACAAAGAATTTGACATGGATGGAAAAAAAAAAGACTCAATAACAACAACAACAAAATAGACACAGTTTCTATTAAAGTTTGTTTCTAATATTTCACTATAGTATGAAGGTAACTTTGGATGTTTGAAGATGGTGAAGAAAAATCCAAGAGCTAGCAGACGATATCAAAATTTTGATTATGGGTTCTCATAATAATCTATGTGTTTATTAACCGAAGATCAGTCTTGCCAAACTAAGAAGGGCACATCATTAGAGCACTGTCCAGGAAATGAATGTTTCTAATAAAAGCACTGATCAAACTATCAATCAAGTCAGGGAAGGGAAACTATCTGCATCACTAGAAGGAATATAAACACTGAAGAAATCGTCAGGGTTTGAAGTATTAAAATATTATAATTAGAAATCATTCAAAAACTATCATTAAGTGCCGACTATATGCCAGGATATGATAAATGTTTGGGATACTAACATAGGCAAAAGAGAGTCTTTTCTGTCAGAAAGTTCATGGTTCAATGTATTATGTGCAAAACATCATTTTTTTTGTTTGTATGGTTTTTTATTTTATAATTATAACTTTTTTTTGACAGTACATATGCATAGGTAATTTTTTATAACATTATCCCTTGCATGTACTTCTGTTCAGATTTTTTCCCTTCCTCCCCCAACCCCCTCCCCCAGATGGCAGGCAGTCTTATACATGTTAAATATATTACAATATATTCTAGATACAATATATGTGTGTAGAACCGAACTTTTTGTTGCACAGGAAGAATTGGATTCAGAAGGTAAAAATAACAGTTTACACTCATTTCCCAGTGTTCCTTTTCTTGATGTAGCTGATTCTGTCCATCATTAATCAATTGGAATTGGACTAGCTCTTCTCTATATTGAAAGATATCCACTTCCATCAGAATACATCCTCGTACAGTATCATTGTTGAAGTATATAATGATCTTCTGGTTCTGCTCATTTCACTCAGCATCAGTTGATGTCAGTCTCTCCAAACCTCTCTGTATTCCTCCTGTTGGTCATTTCTTACAGAACAATAATATTCCATAACATTCATATACCATAATTTACCCAACCATTCTCCAATTGATGGACATCCATTCATTTTCCAGTTTCTAGCCACTACAAAAAGGGCTGCCACAAACATTTTGGCACATACAGGTCCCTTTCCCTTCTTTAGTATTTCCTTGGGATATAAGCCCAGTAGTAGCACTGCTGGGTCAAAGGGTATGCACATTTTGATAACTTTTTGGGCATAATTCGAGATTGCTCTCTAGAATGGTTGGATTCTTTCACAACTCCACCAACAATGCATCAGTGTCCCAGTTTCCCCACAGCCCCTCCAACATTCATCGTTATTTGTTTCTGTCATCTTAGCCAATCTGATAGCTGTGTAGTGGTATCTCAGAGTTGTCTTAATTTGCATTTCTCTGATCAATAGTGATTTGGAACACTCTTTAATATGAGCAGAAATAGTTTTAATTTCATCATCTGAAAATTGACTGTTCATATCCTTTGACCATTTATCAATTGGAGAATGGCTTGATTTCTTATAAATTAGAGTCAGTTCTCTGTATATTTTGGAGATGAGGCCTTTATCAGAACCTTTAACTGTAAAAATGTTTTCCCAATTTGTTACTTCCCTTCTAATCTTGTTTGCATTAGTTTTGTTTGTGCAGAAACTTTTTAATTTGGTGTAATCAAAATTTTCTATTTTGTGATCAATAATGGTCTCTAGTTCTCCCTTGGACACAAACTCCTTCCTCCTCCACAAGTCTGAGAGGTAAACTATCCCCTGTTCCTCCAATTTATTTATGATTTCGTTCTTTATGCCTAAATCTTGGACCCATTTTGATCTAATCTTAGTATGTGGTGTTAAATGTGGGTCCATGCCTAGTTTCTGCCATACTAATTTCCAGTTTTCCCAGGAGTTTTTGTCAAATAATGAATTCTTATCCCAAAATTTGGGATCTTTGGGTTTGTCAAACACTAGATTGCTATTTTTATTCACTATCTTGCCCTGTGAACCTAACCTATGCCACTGATCAACTAGTCTATTTCTTAGCCAATACCAAATGGTTTTGGTGACTGTTGCTTTATGATACAGTTCTAGATCAGGTACAGATAGACCACCTTCACTTAATTTTTTTTTCATTACTTCCCTTGAAATTCTCGACCTTTCGTTGTTCCATATGAATTCTGTTGTTATTTTTTCTAGGTTATTTAAATAGTTTCTTGGAAGTCTGATTGGTATAGCACTAAATAAATAGATTAGTTTAGGGAGTATTGTCATCTTTATTATATTCGTTCGGCCTATCCAAGAGCACTGAATGTCTTTCCAATTATTTAAATCTGACTTTATTTTTGTGGCAAGTGTTTTGTAATTTTGCTTATATAATTCCTGACTCTCCCTTGGTAGATATATTCCCAAATATTTTATACTATCGACCGTTATTTTGAATGGAATTTCTCTTTGTATCTCTTGCTGTTGGATTGTGTTGGTAATGTATAAAAATGCTGAGGATTTATGTGGATTTATTTTGTATCCTGCGACTTTGCTAAAATTCTGAATTATTTCTAATAGCTTTTTAGCAGAGTCTTTGGGGTTCTCTAAGTATACCATCATGTCATCTGCAAAAAGTGATAATTTGATTTCCTCATTTCCTACTCTAATTCCTTGAATCTCTTTCTCAGCTCTTATTGCCGAGGCTAGCGTTTCTAGTACTATATTGAATAGTAATGGTGATAGTGGGCAACTTTGTTTCACTCCTGATCTTACTGGGAAAGGTTGCAGTTTATTTCTATTGCATATTATGCTTACTGACGGTCTTAAATATATGTTCCTGATTATTTTAAGGAATAGTCCATTTATTCCTATACTCTCAAGCATTTTTAGTAGGAATGGATGTTGGATTTTATCAAATGCTTTTTCTGCATCTATTGAGATGATCATATGGTTTTTATTAATTTAATTATTAATATGGTCAATTATACTAATAGTTTTCCTAATATTAAACCAGCCCTGCATTCCTCGTATAAATCCCATTTGGTCATAGTGTATTATCCTGGGGATGATTTTCTGAAGTCTATTTGCTCATATCTTATTTAAGATTTTAGCATCAATATTCATTAAGGAAATTGGTCTATAGTTTTCTTTCTCAGTTTTCGATCTACCTGGTTTAGGTATCAGAACCATGTCTGTGTCATAGAAGGAATTTGGTAGGACTCCTTCAATCCCTATTTTTTCAAACAGTTTACATAGCATTGGAGTTAGTTGTTCTTTAAATATTTGGTAGAATTCACATGTAAATCCATCTGGTCCTGGGGACTTTTTCTTAGGAAGTTGGTTAATAGCTTGATCTATTTCTTTTTCTGAGATGGGACTATTTAGACTACTTACTTCTTCCTCTGTTAATCTGGGCAAGCTATATTTTTGAAGGTATTCTTCCATTTCATTTAAGTTATCGAATTTATCGGCATAAAGTTGAGCAAAGTAGCTCCCAACTATTGTTCTAATTTCCTCTTCATTAGTGGTGAGTTCACCCTTTTCATTTTCAAGACTAACAATTTGCTTTTTCTCTTTCCTTTTTTTAATCAGGTTTACTAAGGGTTTGTCTATTTTGTTGGTTTTTTCATAGAACCAAATCTTAGTTTTATTAATTAATTTAATTATTTTTTTACTTTCAATTTTATTAATCTCACCTTTTATTTTTTGAATTTCAAGTTTTGTGTTTGTCTGGGGGTTTTGAATTTGTTCCTTTTCTAGCAATTTGAGTTGTAAGCCCAATTCATTGGCCCTCTCTTTCTCTATTTTATGCAAGTAGGCCTGTAGAGATATAAAACTTCCCCTTATTACTGCTTTGGCTGTATCCCACACATTTTGGTATGATGTCTCATTATTGTCATTTTCTTGGGTGAAGTTATTAATTATATCTAGGATTTGCTGTTTTACCCAATCATTCTTTAGTATAAGATTATTTAGTTTCCAATTATTTTTTGGTCTATTTTCCCCTGGCTTTTTATTAAATGTAATTTTGATTGCATTATGGTCTGAAAAGGATGCATTTACTATTTCTGCCTTACTGCATTGGATTTTGAGGTTTTTATGCCCTAGTATATGATCAATTTTTGTATAGATTCCATGAACTGCTGAGAAGAAAGTATATTCCTTTCTGTCTCCATTTAGCTTTCACCAAAGATCTATCATATCAAACTTTTCTAGTATTCTATTTACCTCTTTGACTTCTTTCTTATTTATTTTGTGGTTTGATTTATCTAATTCTGAGAGTGCAAGGTTGAGATCTCCCACTATGATAGTTTTGCTATCTATTTCTTCTTGCAGCTCTCTTAATTTCTCTTTTAGGAATTTAGATGCTGCACCACTTGGTGCATATATGTTTAATATTGATACTGCTTCATTATTGATGCTGCCCTTTAGCAGGATATAATGCCCTTCCTTATCTCTTTTGATTAGATCAATTTTTGTTTTTGCTTGATCTGAGATGAGCATGGCTACTCCTGCTTTCTTGGTTTTGCCTGAAGCATAATAGATTCTGCTCCACCCTTTTACTTTTAGTTTGAATGTCTCACCCTGTTTCAGGTGTGTTTCCTGTAAACAACATATAGTAGGATTCTGACTTTTAATCCAGTCTGCTAACTGCTTCCTCTTTATGAGGCAGTTTGCCCCATTCACATTTATGGTTAGAAGGACTAATTCTATATTGCTTGCCATCCTATTAACCCCTGCTTATGCTTTTCCCCTTTCCTTCCCTCTTAAGCCCCTACCCAGTATTAAACTTGTGAACACCACTTGCTTTTCACAGCCCTCCCTTTTTAGGATCCCTCCCCCAACTTAAATTTCCTCCCCTTATTTTACCCCTTTTCCTCGAAATTTCTGTATTCCCTTCCCCTTAGTTTACTCCTTCCCTTTCACTTTTCAATGAAGTGGAAGAAGTTTCACCATAAATCAAATATGTGTATTGATACACACTATGTTCATCTCCCTCCTTTCTTTCTCTCAGATATAATAGGTAACTTTGCCTCTTCATGAGATGTAGTACCACCACTTTACACTTTTTTATGATATAATTTCCTTTCCACCTCTAGTTTCTATGACAAATTGTACATATGTTCTTTACATATTTTTTTGGCAGAAGTATAGTTCTCAAGATTTCTTTTTGCCTTTTTAGAAATCTCTTGAGTTCTGTATTTGAAGATCAAACCTTTTATGTAGGTCTGGTTTTTTCATCAAAAATAGATGGAATTCATTTATTTCGTTAAATGTCCATCTTCTTCCCTGGAAAATGATGTTCATTCTTGCTGGGTAAGTTATTCTTGGCTGCATACCAAGTTCCTTAGCCTTTTGGAATATCATGTTCCAGGCCCTTCGTTCTTTTAATGTGGACGCTGCTAGATCCTGGGTTATCCTTATTGTGGATCCTCCATATCTGAATTTCTTTTTTCTAGCAGCTTAAAATATCTTTTCCTTTGTCTATTGGTTCTTGAACTTGGCCACTATATTTCTTGGCGTTTTGATTTTAGGGTCCCTTTCAGTAGGTGATCGATGAATTTTTTCACTGCCTATTTTACCCTCTGTTTCCAGAACGTCTGGGCAGTTCTCTTTGATAATTTCCTCGAAAATAGTGTCCAAGCTCTTTTTTTCCTCACATTTTTCAGGGAGTCCGATTATTCTCAAATTGTCTCTCCTGGATCTGTTTTCCAGGTCTGTTGTCTTTCTGATAAGGTACTTGACATTCTTTTCAATTGTTTCATTTCTCTGGTTTTGCTTGACTACCTCTTGGTTTCTCCTTGAGTCATTCATTTCTACTTGTTCCAGTCTAATTTTCAATGACGTATTTTCTTCAATCACTTTTTTTTATATCTCTTTGTAATTGTACAATTGAGTTTTTATCTTCTATGGAATTTTTTTCCATTTTATCCATTTTATTTTTTAGAGAGCTGTTTTCTTTTTCCAGCTCACTAATCCTGTTTTCCTTGGAGTCGTTTACCTTTTCCAGTTCACTAATCTTGTTTCTCAATGATTTGATTTCTTTTTCCACTCTGTCTTTGAATGCATGGGATGACTTCTCCAGGCTCTCTTGCCAAGCTTCCCTTTCCTTTTCCCATTTCTCTTCCAGCTCTCTTGTGAGAGCCTTTTTGATTTCCTCTATGAGATTCTTTTGTATTGAGGAGCAGCTCATATCCCCCTTAGGGGATTCCTCTGGGGACAGTCTATTTTTAGTCTCCTCTGTGTTTGAAATCTGCTCTCTCTCCATACAAAAGCTGTCAATGGTTAGAGCCCTTTTGAATTTTTTGTTCATTTTGTCAGAGTAGGAATCGAAGAAAATAAATTGACAAGAGAAACAATAGGTCTGTTTTTGGGGGGATGGTGCTGGATGGTGTTAATGGGCTTCCTCTACAGACTGGGGGTAGGGCAGCAGAGAGCCACTAACTGAACAGCAATGACTGTACTGAGTTTGTGCTCTGAGGCTCTGAGAATGTGCTGAGTCAGTCCTGGTGGGGTTGGGGGTGGCCGGATTCTGAGAGACGCTGGCTTTCTGGGGTTTTAATCTTCACCTCCGGTATTTACACCCTCTCCGCTGCTCCTGGCTTGCTGCCAAGATGGAGTATCCACACTGGGGAAAAAGTCTTTTCGCAGAAATGGCAGAGATAGTACCCCTCCCCCTCAGGACTGAGCTGTGTTAGCTGCCTGTCTCGCTCTGGCTTGCCTGCCCTCAGTCTTTGCCCAGTCTGATTGACCCTCCCCCAAGCAAACACAGACCTTTTCTGGCGACTTTCAAGGATGTCTTCTCTTGGTGATTATTTGTGGATTTCTTTCTGGGTAAAGCATTAAGTCTGAGGCTTGTCATGAAGTAAGTTCTGAGAGAAAACGAGAAGCTCAAGCAGCTGTCTGCCTCCACGTCGCCATCTTGGCTGGAAGTCCCCACAAAACATCCTATTAAAAAAAAACACATCTAGCACTTCAAAAACAATTTTCATATATTAAAATTCTCATCAGTCATTTAAAGCTGGTAACACAAATATTATCCTTATTGGTAAATATATAATCATACATCATTTGGATAAGACGTTTAGGCTTAGGAAGTTTATATAACTAGTAAGTACCATAGGAAGGATTTGAATCTAGATCTTCCTGACTTTAATGGAGTTCAACACTACATTCATTATATCATTATTCTTCTCATTATCACATTTTCATTTCCATAAAAATTAATTATATGCTTATTAAATGAGTGTCTAAGACTTTATGATAGAATGTGAGGTTATGATAACAAAAAAGAACATTATCCTCTCTCAAGGAAATCCCATTTTATTAAGAGAAAAGCAACAGATAAATTCGTTAAAAGCACAAGTAACATGATAGAAAATAATTTCAAGGAAAAATGTTCAAAATTGAATGCTAATGAGGAGATAGGAACTGGCTCATTTTAGGAAAAGCAAAGTAATACATGTATCAGGACTTAGAGTTCTCTCAAAGTAGAGTTGAAATATAATTAATTTAAAAAAACCAACAACAAAAAATCACTTCCTGATGAAGCAGCAAAAAAGGCAACACTAATTTCAAAATAGATAAAAACCTGGGAGGAGAATAGTAAAAGAAAACAACTTTGTAAGAAAACACATGAACCTCATATAAACCAAATTGATCAACTCTGAAGCCAGTATGAACAGAGAATACTGCAAGACCATAAATTACCCAGAGAAATATCACAAAATAAAAACTTCAAATATTATTATATGGTAAATACTCCCACTCTCCGAAATTTGTGGACAAAGAGCCAAGGTCCATCTAGACTTTTGACAAAAAAGTATAGCTATTTGAGAATGGAGAATGTAACAAGAGAAAGAATAAATCTAGATGAATGAAAGACTAATCTTAACCCTATTGAGGGAAGAGTTCCACTGAAGTTCTCCTATAGAAGAAGAGGTTTATGTAAGCAGTTGGAGAAAGGCATCCCAATGATCATAATCATAGTTAGAGTTGATACATTTGGAGGGTACCTTTTTTAGAGAAGTTTCACATCTCCAAGTAAATTCTGACCTAGGAGAAGGGATGTGTGAATCTTAGACCCTGATGACATCCAAAAGAGTAGTGGGAATATGGACCAGAGAAAAGATGGCATGGCCATTTGGAATGAAAATGATGTAAAAAGTAAGGAATGGAACTTTGCTACATAAATTAGGACACAATAAAATTTTACCATATGACATAATTTCTATCCAACATTAATTCTGTCACTAATTGAATTGCAGAATTGGGTGGTGGTATTCTCCCTCTTAAACTGCTTTGTATGTAACTATTCTGTTTTTATTCATACTTATTCTGCAACATGTCATGATTGATAAAAAAAAGTAGATATCAAAGCAGAAAGAGATGTTGAAGTGCTGCTTCTAATATATTCTTGCTATATGATCTTAAGCTAGTCATACCTTTAATAAATTTTCTAAGACAATAAATTACTAAGAAGATTACAACCTCTTTTGGCAGAGGGAGATTCTTTATATGGGAGTTCCTTATCCCAATGAAATCATAGTCTAATCCTTGTCCTATACACTTATATATGTACTTGTTGAATCCCTCATCAGAATATTAGCTTCTTGTAAGTAGGAACTGGTTCATTCATTGCTCAGTGCACAATTTCTAACACATAATTGTCTTTAATAAATCTTTGTGCATGTATTAATCTTTTAAAGGGGATTAAAAATAGCTATATTTCTCAGCACCATTGGTAAAGGTTTTTAAAATAAGAACATATATACTAGGGCACAGAAAAATTAAAAAATGAAAAAAGAATATATGCTGAATACATCATTTATAGATTATAATGCAATAAAAATAGTAACCAATGCAGGAAAACACAGGCAAAAAACACAAAGATAAGTAGAAACTTAATGATGAAATTCTGAATAAATAGCTAACAGAAAAAAATATATGAAAGGCAATGATAACAAAGAGACAATGTAGAATAATAAAACTTCTGGGACAGACAGAGCTAAAGCAAACCTCAGAGGAAAAATAATATCCCTAAAAGCATACATTAGCAAAATAGAAAAAGAGAGATGAATTGAATGATATAAATACAAATAAACTGAATTTATAAATACAAACAAAGGAAACGAAGAGCTCAACAAAACAGCAAGCATTTATTAAGAACTCACCATGTGCCAGGTACTATATTAAGAACTAAAGATATGAATAAAGACAAAACAAAAAGCAAAATGATTCTTTCCCTAAAGGATATCATAATTTAATGGGAGAGATAACATAAAAATAATTATGCATAAGGAAGATATATACAGAATCATTGGAGACAATCAGCAGAAGCAAGTCATTACCATTGTGCAGAATCATGAAAGGTTTCTTGTAAAAGTCTGGTTTTATATGGGACTTGAAGGAAGCCAAGGAAGTCAGGAGATAAAGATAAGTAGAGAGAAAATTCCATTTGTATTATACAGCCAGTGAACATACATAGAATGGAAAGACAAAGAGTGTTTTGTTTGAGAAACAAAAAGAGGCCAATGTCATTGGATTGAAAAGAATGTGGAGAAAAATAAGACTTGGAAAGGCAGGAAGAAGAAGGTTTTAATGCTACAAAACAAGGATTTTACACTTGATCCTTAAGATAATGTACTGTTGGGGATTGTTAAATTGGGGCATGAAGTAGTCACATATGTGCTTTAGAAAGATCGAATTGATGACTAAGTGGAGGATGTATTACAAAGGGAAGAGATGAGTCAGGGAAACCAAACAACAGTCTTGTTATTTGTCTATGTATAAAGTGATCAGGGCTTGCACAAACACAGCATTAGCATAAGAATAAACAAGGGGGTATATACAAGATATTAAGAAGGTAGAATCAAAAAGACTTAACAAATGATTAGAAATGGAGAATGATATATAAGAATGAGGAATTGAGGAAGGCACCAAAGTTGTGAGCTTTGGGGACTGGAAAGAAGATAATTTCCCATAATAGCAGAAAAAATAGAAAGATGATAACACTTGAAGAAAAAAGATAATTAAGTTCAGTTTAAAATGTTGATCTGACAAATAGTTTGAAATATCCAATACGTAGTAAGAGATGTAAGATTTGAGGTGAGGAGAGAGGTGAGACCTAGATAAGTAGACCTAAAAATCATAGAAATGATATTTGAATCCATGGGAGATGATGAGATCTTCAAACAAAATAGTATAAAGATAGAAGAGAAGAGGGTTTGTGACAACCTTGGGACTTTCCCTCAGTTACCAGGTAATATCTAGATCAAAATTCACCAAAGGAAACTGAGTAGGAGATACAAAATTGGAGAATCAAGATAATGTCATGAAAATGCAAGAAGAGAATTTCAAGGAGAATTAACTCATTAACAGTATTAAAGACTACGGAGTGGTCAAAAAGGACCAGGATTAAGAAAATGGCCATTAGATTTGGAAATTCAGAGATCTGGAGTGTAGTTTCAATTGAATGATGAAGTCAGAAATCAAACCACAGAGAGTCAGAAAAAGTAAGGGGAATGGGAATGAAGGCATCAGTTGTGAATTGATTTCTCAAGTTTAGTCAGCAAAGGAAGGAGATATTTAAGATCACTAGTAGTGATAGATGGATCAAGTGATGGTATTTTTGAAGATGAGGGAGATATGAATATGCTTATAGGTACTAGGGAAGTAGCCAGTGGTCAAGAAGAGATTGAAGATCAATGAGAGAATCGGGATTATGGAAAGTACATCCTGTTAGAGAAGATGGAATGGGATCACTAGCACACATAAAGGGATTTGGCTTGGCAAGGAGAAAGGTCAGTTCTTCATGTAAGACAAAATTACAGGAAGAGATAAGGGTGCAAGATGTCTGAATGATGTGAGATAAGGAGATTGGGAGAAGAAGGAGCTCTCAGTGAATACTTTAATGTTTTTTCACCATAAAATATCAGGTGAGATTTTCAGCTGAAAGTGTGGAATGAGGAAAGCAATGGGAAGTTTGAGAAAAGATGAAAAGGAATGGAGAAACTGCTATGGTAAGTAGAATATTGAATCAATTGGAGCTTTCACTGCAATTCCATAGTGCAGGTGTTTGTATGTTTGCTTACTTTTCCAGAGAGAGTCTCATAAGTTTTTGGGACTATTTGTGTTTTTGCATTTGTTCATAGGCATTTCTGATTGATAAGATAAAGGATTTAAAACTGTTAGGAATTTTAGAAGTCATCACCATCAACCCCTTCATTTTAAAGATTTTTGAAATTGAGGCACAAAAATGTTAAGTAATTTTGGAAGAATTGAATCTGTGTCTTCTCTCTTCTAAGTGAAATACTTTAGGTATTTTTCATGGTAGGCAAAATAATAACTCTCCTATATCTGTTATCCCTTCTCTGTGGAGAAGAGGACCTTGTTTACTAACTTTTGGGGAAACTTAGGTCATTCCTAAGTTTCAGTTAATACTTTTCCTGGAGAAATTCAGATAGAATTATAACAAAGCAGTTCCTCAAGATTATTCCCCAAGTCTATGATGGACAAAGTCTTTTGCAGAAGAAATAGGAGCAACTGACATTCTATTAGCTGACCCATTTTGCAAATTAATAAATTAAGATCTAGAAATGCTAACTAACTTCTTCAATCACATTTGAACCAAGTTTTCTGACTATATCTAATTTGTTTCCTACTATACATATACCTGCCTTTGTATCTATCAATACTAATTCAGCATCAACTGAAAACCTGTACCTTTCATCCTACAACAAGTGATCTAAGAAATAATCAAATATCTTTTAATAGTAGGAGGAAGTGCACGTCATCTAACTGTATAACTGTCTCATCATTTGTACCCTATAACGAGATCTAAGATAGAATTAAAAGTTGAGTTCCAAATTTAATTCCTTCCTCTCCTCCTTGCTTCCTGAAAAGGCAAATAACCAAATATGTTATACACATGCAATCATATAAATAATTTCCATATTCATTATTTTGCACAAGAAAACTTGAATAAAAGAAAAAGAATAAAAGAAAAAAAGTGGAAAATGATAAGCTTCCATCTATTCAAATAATATTAGTTGTTTCTCTTGTGGCACATATTATGTTTCATAATTAGTTCTTTGGTATTTTCTTGGATCATTGTACTGCTGTGAATAGCTATGTCATTCACAGTTATTCATTATACAATATTGCTACTGTGTACAAAATTATCCTGGTTCTGTTCACTTCATTTGTATAAGTTCATGTAAACTTTTCTAGATTTTCTAAAATCATTTTGCTTGTTATTTCTTATAGTAAACTAATAGTCCATTATAATCTACAGCTTGTTTAACATTCTCTAATTAATGGATATCCCTTCAATTTCTAATTCTTAGCCATCAGAAAAAGAAGTGCTATAAATATTTTTGTACAATTAAGTTCTTTTCTCCCTCCCTTTTTTTGTGATGGCTTTTGGATACAGAGTTAGCAGTGTTATTGTTGGATTAAAAGGTATGCACAGTTTTATAGCTCTTTGGGCATAATTCCAAATTGCTCTCCAGAATGGATTGGATAAAATCCCAGCTTTACCAACAGTGTATTAGTGTCCCAGTTTTCCCCACATCCCCTCCAAAATCCATCATTTTCCTTTTTTGTCATATTAGCTAATCAGGTGTGAGGTTGCACCTCAAAGTTGTTTTAAGGAGAAAGAGGAGAACAACAAACATTTTCCAACTTCCTTGGCAGATTGCTAATTCTACTCTCAGATAACATTGAAAAGACTATTAATACAAAACCTTCTCTAGGAACCTTCCCACAAATAGGAAAAGCCTTATGTAATCTATGTGCATGAAAATATGAAGAAAATGAACACTTTCACTTTCTACCTGATTGCTTCTCTGGAATTCACCATACTCCAGAAATTTATCTTCCTGCATATCAAATGAACTCTAAAATTCATCCCTTATAACCTAATGTTTGACAAATCCAAAGACCCCAGCTTTTGGGATGAGAACTCACTATTTCACAAAACTACTGGGAAAATTAGAAATTAGTATGGCAGAAACTAGGCATTGACCCACACCTAACACTCAATACAAAGATAAGGCCAAAATGGATTCATGATTTAGAAATAAAGTTCAAAGGATAGTTTATCTCTCAGATCTGTGGAGAAGGAAGGGATTTGTGGCCAAAGAAGAACTTGAATACATTATTGAATACAAAATGGATAATTCTGATTATATTAAATTACAATGGTTTTGTATAGACAAAACCCATGCTGACAAGATTAGAAGGAAAGCAATAAACTGGGGAAAATTTTTTTTCATTCAAAGATTCTGATAAAGATATCATTTCTAAAATATATAATTGACTCAATTTATAATATTTATAGAATTATAATTATAATTCTTATATTTATATACACATAAATATAAGAATTCAAGCCATTCTCCAATTGGTAAATGGTAAAAAGACAATTTTCAGATGAAGAAATTGAAACCATTTCTAGTCATATAAAGTCATATAAAAAAAATCACTATTGATCAGAGAAATGCAAATTAAGATAAGTCTGAGATACCACTATACACCTCTCAAATTGGCTAAGATGACAGAAAAATATAATGATGAATGTTGGAGGGGATGTAGAAAAATTGGGATACTGATACATTGTTGGTGAAGTTGTGAAGTGATCCAACCATTCTGGAGAACAATTTGGAACTGTGTCCAAACTGTGTATACCCTTTGATCCAACAATATTTCTACTGGGCTTGTATCCAAAAGATATCTTAAAGGAGGGAAAGGGACCCACATGTGCAAAAATATTTATGGTAGCTCTTTTTGTAGTGGCAAGAAACTAGAAATTGAGTGGATGGCCATCAGTTGGAGAATGGGTAAATAAGAAATGGTATATGGAATATTGTTGTTCTATAAGAAATGATCAGCAGGATAATTTCAGAGAAGTCTGGAGAGACTGATATGAACTGATATTAAGTGAAGTGAGCAGAACCAGGAAATCACTGAATATGGCAACAGCAAGATTATATGATGATCAATTCTAATGGATCTTTTCAGCAATTTTTCTAATAATCTTTTCAGCAATGAGATGGCCTTGTGATAAAGAGAGCTATCTGCACCCAGAGAGAGGACTGTGGGATCTGATTGTGAATCACAACATAGTATTTTCATTTTTTGTTGTTGTTTGTTCACATTTTATTTTCTTTCACATTTTTTTTTTCTTTTTGATCCAATTTTTCTTGTGTAGCATGAGAATTGTGGAAATATGTAGAGAAAAACTAAACATGTTTAACCTTATTTGCAATCTATGGGAAGGAAAAAATTTGGATCACAAGGGTTTGCAAGAGTGAATGTTGGAAATTATCTATGCATGTTTTGAAAGTAAAAAGCTTTAATTAAAAAGAAAAAAGAAAAAAAATTGCTTTTCCCCAGTACACTTTCCCCATTATTCCACCTCCCCTCCACTTTTGATAGGAGTCGCTTTAGGTTAGATATAAAAAAAACTCCTCACAGATTCTCCATTTAAAGGGGTCCAGGAGAGAAAGTTTAATTCTCACCTGACTTCATGGACTTCTTAATTCTTCCATTATGGATTGAATAAGAAGAAGGATATCTAGACAAAAGTAAAGATTTTCTCCCCTTATTTTTAAAGTTTACTTTGTCAATCTACAAATTACAATCCAAAGGAAGTAGTTTTTTAAATTTTAATTTGACTTCTTATGTCTTACAAAATAAATTTAATTTCACATATTTAAAATATGGCAATAAATAAAATTACTTTAATTATACAAGTTGATATAATTTTGCTATAAAGTTTCTAAAAATTATAGTAATTTCCTTACTTCAATCTTTAACTCACTCCTATTTTGTATTTTAAAATTATATCAGCTAAATATTGAAGAAGTTTTTTTTCCTATGAGAAAAGAACATTATCTAAATGTATGATAGCTGTATTTTCTGAGAATAGCAAAAGTGTTAAAGATGCAGTGAACTGGATTAAAACATCATTGTGACGTATTTAACAAAATAAAAACAAATACAAGTACAAAATGGTACAGAGTTGAGTGCAATAATTATTTTTTATTATTAGGCATAGTATTTTTCCAATTCTTGGTAAGCAACTACAATTATTTTTTTCTATTTACTACAGCTCATGAATTGCTGTCTCCTAAAGCACTGAGTTGTTGTAGTTTAAACTAATGGAAAGTGTACCCACATAAAGGAAATCACAGATTCTTGAAAAAAAAATCAAGGATATTTAAAAGTAATTATATAATTAACAAATAATGATAGAAACAATCCTCATTAACCTATTACATATCAACAGTACAGAATTTAAGGGGGGAAAAGGAATAAAAGTTGTTCCTACATATAATCTTCAGTTTATAAAATTAGTTTCAATGTATTCTTACAACTCATCCTGCCATGGAAATGACCATGGATCTTGAAGGCTGTGCCTGAAAATTACAATATATAGCATATTCTATCATATTGGAAAAAATTCAGATATTGGTTCCAATAATAAAGAACTATCTACTTTTTGAGGACCAGGTCTAGTTAAATGTGAAGAGGCCCATCATTAGGCACATGGGGATACATAATTTAGCTCTGGCAAGTTAAAAAAAAAGGAAAAAAATTAAAATAGCTTTCATTCCTTTGTATTCCCTTTCTGTTTCTGACAAGATGATAAAATAAGACAAGAAAGTGATATGAACTATGGTTTTAAAACTGATTATAATAATCAATTTAAGTTTAATTCTTTTAATGTGAGGTCCTCATTCAGTGATGAACAAATGGACATCATGGTAGAGGAAATAAATTGTATCAATCTAGACATTTTTGTTGGAGAAAAAGTCAAAAGATAAGAAATTTCAGTTAAATGGAAGAATGGCTTCTAGGTTCTCCATGTAGATGCAAATAAAGCACCTTGCATTCAAAAAGAAACATTTCATTTGATTACCTATTATTAACCATTGATATCATTATAATTTATCTATCAATACACAAGTGTTTATTAATTATCTGCTATGTATGTTCAAGATATCTGTGGTAGAAAACAAGGAAGAAAAATTCTATAAAGAGCTTAATAAGACTATAAATTAAGCTCTGTGTCTCTGTCTCTCATTATGTCTTTCTTTGTCTGGTGTGTGTGTGTGTGTGTGTGTGTGTGTGTGTGTGTGTGTGTGTGTATTTGTAATATCCAGTGACTTCAATGAAAATGTGAGCATCATTAGAACCATCAAAAATGTTGGAAATTTTCAGGAGTAAGAAAAAAAGGCTAAAAGTATGTAGATTATACAGAAGGCTCACATTTATAGATATGAATGCTTTATTCAACAAAAGTATTTGGAGGCCTTGACATGGCAAACACCAATCCAAAACAAACAAACAAACAATAGTTTATTTTGATCATGATGGAGACTTATATTTAGGGTATCCCAAAAGATTTAGTTCTTAATAGTGTAAAAAACAAAATATCCTACCGAGAACTCCACTGATTCACTGATGAATATGCAGTAAAGATTTATTTTACATTCTTGCAAGAATGGATGCCTAGATGAATAGATATACCTTTGAAACTCCAAAGGCAACATTTTATTTCCTATTCTGAAGCAAAAATCCCTCTGCTGATTCCCCATTAATTAGATGTTCCAAAAGTTATACTACTTGAATCCCACATTGCATAGCCAATCTCTGCCCCAAAGGAACTTACATTCCAGAAGTGGGTGAAGGTAACAGAGGAGAACTAAGGGTAAAGAACAAAAGATTCTTTTTTTTCCTTTTGTTTTAGTTTAAAAAATTTTTTTCTTAATTTTTTTATACTTTTGCAGTACAAAAGATAACTTCAAACCTTCCCTGTTGGATGTTTTCCATGATGAACTAGTGAATAACAACTACAAATTTGGGCAGAATGGGAGAAGCCTGAGATTTATCAAATGCTGCCTTCAAAATTTCCCAAGACACTGTCTTCTAAGTTCAGAAGGGACTCCCATTTCTTGGGTTATAATGGAACAAACTAGGGAATGGAGAATGTGCTATAACTGTGCCTGAATATCAAGATAGAGGTATTCCAAAGTAGATAGTGAGAAATTTTATGGAATATCTGCAGAAGAATGATATGTTATTTTATGCCTAAGTGGAGGAGATGAATGAACTTGGCCTCAAATTTCTGAAGTCAGTTGGTTTCCCTGTTGTTGATTGTTGTGGGTATGAATGGAAATGCATTCCAGCTGATTTTATTTAATGACTACTTTTCTAACCCAACTAACCTACTAAATTCTATTCTCAACTATTGGATTGGTCATGGGAGATACCCTCCTTCAGTGTCAATGAACAATTATTTAGAGGTCCACAATGTATGCTCTTTCAATAGTACAATAGATGAAACATTTTTTATTGTAGGATTCTGTTTTTTAATTTATTGTGCTATTTGCCTCTGTTTTATGGGAGAGTTCATCCCATTTACATTAACAGTTATGATTATCAGCTCTGTATTTCCCTCCAACCTATTCCCCCCTCCTTTATATATTTTTGTTCTCTCTTTCCATCCTGTCCTCAGTCCTGTGTTTTTCTTTTACCTACCCCATCTACTACCTTGTCTCCTATTAACCCTCCCCCATTCTCTTTCCCCTAATGTTTCTTCCCTCCTTTCTATCTTGCCCTCCCTTTTCTTTTCCTTTCTCCTCCTACTTCTTTATTTCTATACCCAACTGAATGATTAGGTTATTCCCTCCTTGAGCCAAAACTGATGAGTTCAAGCTTCAGACAATGCTCATCCCCCTCCTTTTTTCCCCTCCATTGTAATAGGTCTTTTGTACCTTTCCATGTGAACTAATTATTTCCCTTTTCCTCTTTCTTTTTTTTATTATAGCTTTTTATTTACATATATATGAATGGGTAAATTTTCAGCATTAACAATTGCAAAACCTTTTGTCCCAACTTTTCCCCTCCTTCTCTCCACCCCTTCCCCTAGATGGCAGGTAGACAAATACATGTTAAATATGTTAAAGTATAAATTAAATACAATATAAGTATACATGTCCAAACAGTTATTTTGCCATACAAAAAGAATAGGATTTTGAAATAGTGTACAATTACCCTGTGAAGGAAATCAAAAAATGTAGGTGGACAAAAAATAGAGGGATTGGGAATTCTATGTAATGGTTCATAGTCATCTCCCAGAGTTCTTTCTCTGGGAGTAGCTGATTCAATTCACTACTGCTCTGTTGAAATTAATTTGGTTCATCCATTGTTGAAGATAGCAACGTCCATCAGAATTGATCATCATATAGTATTGTTGTTGAGATATATAATGATCTCTGGTCCTTCATTTCACTCAGCATCAGTTCATGTAAGTCTCTCCAGGTCTTTCTGAAATCATCCTGCTGGTCATTTCTTACAGAACAATAATATTCCATAATATTTATATACAACAATTTACCCAACCATTCTCCAATTGATGGGCATCCATTCAGTTTCCACTTTCTGATCACTACAAAGAGGGCTGCCACAAACATTCTTGCACATACATGTCTCTATCCCTTCTTTAAAATCTCTTTGTGATATAAGCCCAGTACTAACACTGCTGGATCAAAGGGTATGCACAGTTTGATAACTTTTTGAGCATAGTTCCAAATTGCTCTCCAGAATGGCTGGATGTATTCACAATTCCACTAACAATGTATCAGTGTCCCTGTCCCACAACATTGTGCATCATTTTTCCCTGTCATTCTAGCCAATCTGACAGGTTTCTAGTGGTATCTCAGAGTTGTCTCAATTTGCATTTCTCTGATTAATAATGACTTGGAGCATCTTTTCATATGGCTAGAAATAGTTTCAATTTCTTCGTCTGAGAATTGTCTGTTCATATTCTTTGACCATTTACCAATTGGAGAATGGCTTGATTTCTTATAAATTAGAGTCAATTCCATATATATTTTGGAAATGAGGCATTTATCAGAACCTTTGACTATAAAACTTTTTTCCCAGTTTATTGCTTCCCTTCTAATCTTATCTGCATTAGTTTTGTTTGTGCAAAACTTTTCAAATTTGATATAATCAAAATTTCATATTTTGTGATCAATAATGATCTCTAGTTCTTCTTTGGTCATAAATTCATTCCTTTTCCACAGGTCTGAGAGGTAAACTATCTTAAATTCCTCTAATTTATTTATAGTCTCATTCTTTATGCCTAAGTCAGGAACCCATTTTGACCTTATCTTGGTATATGGTGTTAAGTGTGGTTCAATGCCTAGTTTCTGCCATACTAATTTCCAATTTTTCCAGCAATTTTTGTCAAACATTGAGTTCTTATCCCAAAAGCTGGGGTCTTCGGGTTTGTCAAACACTAGACTGTTTTGTCCTTTGAACCTATTCCACTGATCAACTAGTCTATTTCTTAGCCAATTCCAAATGGTTTTGGTAACCGTTGCTTTATAATATAGTTTTAGATCTGATACAGTTAGGATGCCCTCCTTTTTCTGCCCTAGGTGTCAGATACAGTTTGCAAGAGTTACAAATATTGTTTTCCCATCTAGGTATGTAAACAGTTTAACCTTTAAATTATACATACATACATACATACATACATATATATATATATATAATTTCTCCTGTTTACCTTTCTATGCTTCTCTTGAATGCTTGAGATTAAATTTTCTGTTTAGTTCAGTTTTTTTTTTTCAATAGAAGTGTTTGAAAGTCTCTTACTTCATTGAATCTCCATCTCCTCTCCTGAAAGATCATGCCCTTTGCCTTCTGGAATATGGTATTCTATATTCTCTCAGTAATCCTGGTAATCCTAGGTAATCCTGGCTGTTTCCCCCTGATATTTGAATTGTTTTTATCAGGCAGCTTGCAGTATTTTTTCATTGAAATTGTAGTTTTAGAGTTTGTCAACAATGTTCCTTTGGGTTTTCCTTGTGGGATCTCTTAACAAAGGTGATTGGTAGATTCTTTCAACCAGTATTTCCCCTTCTGTTTCTAGAATATCAGAACAGTTTTCCTTAATGGTCTCTGGTAGAATGCAATACAGGCTCTTTTTTTGATCACGGCCTTCACGTAGACCAATAATTTTTAAATTGTCTCTTCTGCATCTATTTCCCAGGTCAGTTAGTTTTCCAATGAGGTATTTCACATATTCTTCCATTTTTTTCATTCTTTTTAGTATTTTTTGACTGAGTCTTGCTGTTTTGCAGTTTTTAGCTTCTGTTTGCTCTGTTCTAGTTTATAATATGTGATTTTTTTCAGTTATCTTTTGTATCTCTTTTTCCATTTGGTTTATTCTACTGTTTAAGGAGTTGTTTTCTTCAGACAATATTTTTCTTTCCTTTCCAAACTGTTGACTTTCTCATTCATACCACTCATTTCCTTTCTCATTTTTTTCTTCTATATTTCCTATTCGCCTTTTAAAGTCTTTTATGAGCATTTTCAAGAAGTTAATTTGGGCTTGAGACCAATTCATATCACTCTTTGGGATTTCTTCTGTGGACATTCTGAATTTATGTTTGTGTTGTGCTATGATTAAAACCCTCTCACTGGCTTTCCCATAGTCTGATCTGGACTGAACATTTCATCCCAGTGAGACTGATCTTTCTTAAAGTTTTTCCAGTCTATTTTGCATTGGAGAGCATTTCATTCTTTCAGAATCTGTTCAGAGGCTTGGTTTCAGGTGGTTTTCCAGGGAAACTGGGAGAGCTGGAGCAGCTTCCTGACTTTTTTCACTACCCTTCACTATAACTGTCAGTCCCTGCCCCCAAGTACCTTACATTCTTTTGGGAGAAGATAACCTTCATCCTTGGTTATTTCTTGATGTCCTAGTGAGTTTCAGTTTTCTAATATAAGTTTCATTTCTCCAGTTTAATTTTCATAACTGTGGAAAACAAATGTCCATCCATTTTTCACAATAGCTTAAAATTACACTAAGATTTTTGGGACAGACTATACGACTCTTTGAATTATGTAAAGTATTTTACCTATTCTTATACAACAATGTCATTATTACTATCATTATTCCTAAATCCACTTTCTGTGTAAGCACTACAAACATATTACAGTAAAAATAAACATTGTTACTGAACTAAAAGAAATAAATGAAATGAGAGTACTGGGTTTTTTTGAACTAAGGTCTTCAACAGGTCTCAGTTTGACTGAGGTTATACTCATTCAATGTTTAAGGATAAGCAGCAATTGAGTCCACAAAGTCAGAAACAGAATTAGGAGGGAAATGACAGATGACTAAATGGGACCCTTCCTCAAAAGAGGGATTCTAGCAGCACCCAGGAGGAGGAGGCAAAAATTTAGGCTTGATGGGAAGAAGATCTTCCAGACATTGGGTATGCTTCCTTGGAAGGTAATGGCTCCACTGGAGCCAGATGCTCTGGAAGGGAGAGTGAGGCAGTTGGCCTTGCCCAGTCACCCTTACTTAAATCCAATTCACTTGCATGTCATGGAATTACCTCCCTGTCATGGTCCTTTTTGAGAATGAGGGACAAACAACAGCAACAACAAAAGAAATAAAACAAACAAAAAAATAGATGAGAGTGTTGTAATTAAAGACACAGAATGTTATAAATATGTCAAATGTGTGGTCTTTTTTAGTTTTGTTAAGATAAAAGATTCAATTCTAGTTTTGGATTTGGAGTGCTAAATTTAGAAATGACTGTTATGAAAACAAAAAGCATTAAGACAATTTAGTTTTAAAAATACTTTATTTCTAAGAAGAGACATTGAATCAGCCCTTTAGCAGATATCTTTGAATCATAGAATTTTAGAGTAGGAAGAGTTATCATCTCTTTATTTTTAATTTTTTGTTTTATGCACTACTTTGGCAGGTTAAGAATTTCTTATGTAGTTCAAACCCCTCATTTTTTAATTATCAGGAAAAAAATCTGAGGTCATATAATTAACTAAAATCAAGGTTAAAAAATGTGTTTGGTTGATTTCCAATTCATTATTTTTCTATTAAACCATTTAACCAGTTTGATAATATTAAGACATTATCATGTTTATTATATGGAACTACTGATTGCCTAAAACTAGATACTTTCCACTAAGTCCATATGAAAGAAGAACTACTATACTTATTCTTTGAAGTATGAATAAAATCATCATAAAACTTTGAAAAAATCCTAAAAATAATTTAAAAATCATGGAATGTATTTGAGCATTTTATTATCCATAAAATTAATTAACTAAAGATGATGCAGTTCTGAGTTTTATGTTAGTGGTTTTAGATTTGCCAGTTCAGGTTTTTCTTTGTATTTAATTCTGTGAAGAAGTGAGGCATAATGAAATAAAGAGATGGCCTTGGAATCAGGAGCTCTTTTGTTCAAATTCAGACTAACACATGCTGATAGTATGACTTTGTGCAAATCACAAGCTCTCAGTTCTCAAGACATTTCTAACTGAATGTTAAGTTGCAGAAAATATATCACCTTGCACTAGTACAGGGAATTGTGTCACCTGTTATTTCTCTGTATCAATCAAGTCATTAATTCAATCCCTAATTCCATTTCTAACCCTATTTTTGTAAAATAACTAGTGACTGCTAAATTTTGGTGTATGGTTAAAGTTAACAGATTGAAGTCCTTGGAAATGAGCAGATTTGGATTGAAAGTGAGAGATGTACAACCTTGTGATTAAGGCAATGGAATTTATAAAAGGCAATAACTTCTACAGGAGATGACAGCATTTAGTAGGTACTTTGTGATCATATCCCTAAACTAGCTCAATTTGATAAACAGAAGATATCATAAGAATAAGGTGAGATTAGTAATTCACAGTAAATCAAAAACTCTTAAGTGTAGTTTGTGAGCTCAAACACTGGCAAGAATTCATACAGGTATCAGAGTTGTCCCTTCTTCAATTCTATACATTCTTCGATGGCTATACATGGTACACCAATGCTCCTGCTTGTCAAACATACTCCAATAAATAGGTAAATGAAAATTTAGAGGATAAATATTGTTTTGTCTATTTTTTTTTACCCTAAAACCTCAATACTCAGTATGTTCTATCTTTCTGTCAGTGGTTCTGACATAGTTTCTGGATTTTTCTGATTTTCTTTTTTTGGGGGGAAGAAAATTGTTTCACCAGTTAAACTTCTTAAAGAAATGTTGAAAATTATCAACAACTTCTTTTTATTATTTTGCATTAATATTTTTCAGAATCACCAGATCATTTAAATAATTTGGTTTGAAGTTGTTATAATTGTACATATAAATGCCTTTTCTTCTAATTTAATGTTATTTTGATTTAGATGATGATCTGGCTACTCACAGCTTTGAGAAGACACCTAAGTTATTTCTTGTTTTGTTAAGATATAATCAATTTCATTTGGATATTTTCCTGTTACTTACCACGTCCAGTGTCTTCTGATTCTCTTCTTGAAGAAAAGTCATTTTTGTTAAAGACTTTTTCAGTGATCTATGAGTCTATGAACATTTACATTTATAAATTCTAAGTCATGTTTTCCAACTTTTTTTAGAGAAATAAAAAAAATTAATGTATATTCTCTACTTTCTTCAAAAGGAAGGATATAGCACACATGCAAGATGATGCATGATGCAATGTGGTAATAACAGGGATAAATAAAATAGATATTGATGAACATGAGGTTGTTACAAAACATTTTGAGTTCTCTAGAGATAGTGGCATATTTCCTGGGTCTTAAAGGCTATGTGTGGACAGCAATCAAACAACTGAGGCAGGCCCAATAATAAGATAGTGTCCATCAGAATAGAAAAGAGCCGTCAGAACTTCTTACCTTTCTCATCTTCCTGTACCTTACTCCTCACTGTGTACTCCATGATCCAATAGAACTGATTAATTGTTTTTTCTTTCAAATCTCCTCAATTGCATGGCTCTTTCCTAAAGTCCTAATAAACTCACTCAATTTCATCTGTTTCCTAACTTTCCTAAAACCCCCTGGCTACCTTCAAGTTCTATAAGAAATCTTTCCCATAAACTTAGTGCCTTCCTCTGAGACTACTACTCCCAATTTATCCTGTACATAATTTGTGTGTGCAGAATTGTTTCTGTGTTATTTCTCCAATTAGAAGAACTGTTTTTCTTTCCTTCTTTTTTCTTTTCTTCCTTCATTCCTTTCTTTTTTCTTTTTCTTTTTTGACTTTTGAAAAGTTCTCTGTGATTCATAGGGATTGGCATATAGTAAATATTTAATTATTTAATGAATAAAAATTAAGTGATTGAACATTAGTGGTATCTAAGGAAAAGAAGCAAGAGAAATTCAAAAAAGAAACAGCTTTTAGGGGGAAAACATGCCTTAAAATACACATGTAGGAATGTATTAATCCCTGTGACTTTCTGCTATCAAAAAATGTTGGGCACTGGTCCAAATTCTGTCTCTTTGGATGAATAGCTCCTCTACAGATCCACTGGAATTTTGTCCTAAAATTACAGACCATAATTTATCCTTCTACCCACAAGCAACATTATTTATAAAAGTAGTCTGTAAAAGGGCTGGTCCTTATAGTTTAGATAAGCAAACATTGCTATAATTTTAGAATTATGGCTGTTGATTTTCATAGGCCCAAATTATAAATATTTATTCATATCATATTGACATTTAAAGATATTTGAGCAGAGGTCTGAAATAAATTAGCGGTAGGGAATGTATTCCAGTATGTTGGATAACTTGTACAAAAGCAAAGAGGAAGGGATTGTTAATTGGTAAATGTTTATTAAACACCTACTGAATATATATCATGGTTCCAAGAAGGAAAAAAAAAAGAAAAGAATATTGGGATATATAATACTTATTCTTTAGTGACTCCATTTTCTTAAGCTCAGAGGAATAAGGAGTATTCTCTGGGAATAACATTTGGGATCAAGCCCAAAGGTAGCTGAGACACAGACTCATCCATTAGTCATGCTGCATTTGCATGGATGAAAAAAAAACATTATTTAGAAATTGAACTATATTGGAGCCCATTTCCCCCAGAGATCAAAGTAGGAAAGGGGAAAGTGTGTACTTGAGGTCGTTAGGGAAATATTTGTATTTTTGCTTTTTTGTTATATCTTTGAAGTAAACATTGTTTTGTAAAAATGAATGTTAAATGGCTAATATTATATAAGTAAATAAAACCAGAATGCTAATTGTTGGAACCTAACAGTGGGAATTGAGGTGAGGAGGGAAGCAGACACACCAGTGGAAATATTAAGTAGATGGCAGAAGAAAAAAGAGACCCTTCCGATACCTTGGGATCCTGAGAGGGAGATTTAGCCTACTTTGGTCTAGGATAGTAGACCAGAGCTTTCTACAATAGCATGTTATGAACTCCTTAATTTGGAATCACCTAAGAAATAAGCTCCAAGAAACTTGCTTTTTGGCCTTAATGGATATGTGTATATCTCTGCCATGCTTTTCTGAATGAAATTTCTCAGTATCCTTACTGTTCCTCTCAGACATTATGTAACAATATGCAACATTCTTGTGTCTTTGTCTAAAGTGACCATTTCCAGGTTTTGACGGGAAAACATTACTACTCATGGACATAATCTCCATACTTCAACTACCTTGTTTTCTGGATAGGGACAGATGAAAAGGAAATCTAAAGAAGGGAGTTAACTCTGTAAGATATTCTAGATCATGGAGAGAGTCATCACCTGTGACGAGAATAGATGTTTCTGAATTTAAGCTGGCTAATCATTATATTTTCTGTATCCTTTCAAAAAGGCACCAATGGGTTTACCCACAAGCTCATTTAAGAAGTTACATCTCAGATACACCAAAGAAATATTTATATCTGAAAACTTCAATAAGTTGTTTGGGAAAACTCAGACTATTAACTAAAAATGATCCTTATCTCCTCCCATACACAACCAGTAGGGCAAGACAAATTATTTATGATGATGACAAGTTTTAAAGAAATCTTGGAGTTTACAAAACACCAATCAACATGATAACTAGGTATTTTAATAAGCAATTACATTTAGGGAAATCAAGGCATCAGAAAATGTAGCGTGAAGTTAAATGAGTAGAGCCAAGAGAATATTGTACATAGTAACAATAAGATTATGTAATTATTAACTGTAATTAATGGACTTGGCTCTTTTCAACAATGAGATGATTCAGTCCAATTCCACTAGACTTGCTATGGAGAGAGCCATTTACATCCAGGAAGATAATGGGGATTGAATGTGGATCACAACATAATATTTTCACCATTTTTGTTGTTGTTTGATTGCTTTTTTCCCCCTTTCTCATTTTTTAAACTTTTTTATCTGATTTTTCTTGTGCATCATGATAAATGTGGAAATATATTTAGAAGAATTGCATATGTTTAACCTAAACTGGATTACTTGCTGTGTAGGGGATGCGTATAGGGGGAAGGGAGGGAGAAAAAGTTGGAATACAAGGTTTTGTTATGGTGAATGTTGAAAACTATTTTTGCATGTATTTTTTATTTATAATTTTTTCACAGTATATATGCATGAGTAATTTTTTTTATAATATTATCCCTTGTATTCATTTTTCCAAATTATCCCTTCCCTCCCTCTACTCCCTCCCCTTGATGACAGGCAATCCCATACATTTTACATATGTTACAATATAACCTAGATATAATATATGTGTGTAAATACAATTTTCTTGTTTTTTGCATGTATTTTGAAAAATAAAAAGGTATTATTAAAAAGAAATTATTCAACAAGATCATGTGATGATCAGCTGTGATGGACTAGGCTTTTTACAACTATGCAATAATTCAAAGTACTTTCAATAGAGTTGGGATAGAAACTGGCAATCACATCCAGAGAGAGAGCTTTGGGGCTTGAATGTGGATTAAAGCATAGTATTTTCACCTTTTTGTTTGTTCATTTTTTCATGTTTTGTTTTCCTTTTAGTCTGTTTTTTTTTCTTGAACAGAATGACAAATATGGAAATATATTTAACCTATATCAGATTACTTGCTGTCTTGGTTAGAGGGGAGGTGAAGGAGGGAGGGAGAAAAATTTGGAACACAAAGTATTATAGAAAATGAATTTAGAAAACTATCATTACATGTATTTGGATATTCTCTTCCTCAAAATAATGAAATTACATTGTATGCTATGTCAATTATTGTGCAAGCATTACCTCATTAAACTGCAATTATTTTTACAATACAGGTAGAAGTAATGTAATTATTCCCATTTTATAGAGGAAGAAACTGAGAAACAAAGAGTTAGGATAATTTCCTAAATATCTAGTGTTGGGAAAGGAATTTAAGGCTCTTCATTTTTTTAGTTTTCTAGTGTTTCTTTTACTCTATCACATTTTTTCTCCAAGATAAACAGGTGTTACTTTTGGATAAATTGTAAAATAATATGCCAGTTCCTTATACAACATAGACCATAAAGCCAAAGACAAGATAAAAAAAAAAATTACTTTTCGTATATGAAGAGATTTCAAGAAAAACAGAGGGAAACTGTGTTTGAAGAGTGGAAATCTCTTTTTATTTGAATCCATTCATTTCTGAGTTCATCAAATATGTTGTTGTTGTTGTTGTTGTTGTTGATGATGATGATGATCCTTCTTTCTGGAAGAGGAGAAGTAACATCATGAATTCTATATCTTGACTTATATCTGAATTGGATTTGAATGAGGCAGAGCTGTGCAAAGCCATCAGTCTTGCTCTCTTCTCCTGTCATCCAAGTCCAATGGCAAAAGATCAAGATCATTGGCAATAGTCCAGGATGTCCATCAAATATTTTTCAATATATAATACTTTTAATGGACAAGACCCAATAATTAATATCAAAAAAGCATACCAACAGGATCAGTCTAGTGGGAAGAACTTTGAATATCCTTGTTAGAACTAAGCATACACTAATCCTATTTTAGTTGTAAACTCTGAATGATGTCTAGTATGTTTTGAGATCCTTGGATAAAAGTCCCATTTATTTAATGTATAATTTTGATTTCATGATTAGTATAGAGAATTTCTGGTGAGGAAACTCAACTATAACAATACAAATTATTAACTGATTTGAAATAATCTGCTTTGTAATATATAGTATTAGGATGTTGCAAGGGGTATTGAACAATGTAATTGCTCAGGGTCATAAAGTCATTGCCAAAGGTAGAACTTGAACACATATCTTCATGACCTTTGTTATTTTTTGATTAGCTTGTATGTTTAGGTTTTCAGGTTAGTAGATGAATATATCAGTACATGTAACAACAGCATTAAATTTATTCACGGGTGTACCTTTCATCTTCTCCCCTCACATTTGGCAACCTTCACTATAATATTACCACCATTGTTTCGTTAAAACCCGTACCTTCCCTTTTATAACTGAGTACTGATTGCATTACTCCTATTTTGCAATCTCTCTCATCCCCCTACTCCAACAGGTGTAACACCCCTTCCAGATGCTTCCTTGCTATTGTTTCACTTTGTCTCAGCCTTATGCTAGATTTTCTCATTTTAAAAATGAGGCTTTGGAATAAATGAGTCCTAAGACCCTTTCCAGCATGAACATTCTAGGATTCCATGAATCATCAAAAAAAAAAAAAAAAAAAAAAAAAAAAAAAACCCAAAAAACTATAGTCTTTTTTTGAGAAGTTATAATATTGACTTCAATGGTAAAGTCATCTTTGGAATGCTGTCAAAATAGCCCACATGAAATTCTCTTCTCTACTTGGTAGACTGCTTTTGCCATTAATATGAATTTTTTTCCATGGCTTGTTTGAAAATTTCTAATGTATATCCTGTTAAACACATCCAGGGGAATATCAGCTATTCATGCTTGAAAAATAGACTGCTTACTGAAGAGTAATTGGGTGATTTATTACCAGTTGCTGTTTGTAAGTTTTCCATTACACCATCTATATACTTCCTTCAGTTTATACGTAGCTGAACTTATCACATATCCATATTTATACAATTATTTTATCTAGTACTCACTCCAAACAACCCTATCATTCCTCCTTCAAGGTACAACTCAAAATATTACCTGAAGAGTAATCTTCTACAAAGAAAATATTTAAGTTTTTGTTCTTGGAGGAGAAATAAAAGGATGATTGGATTGTAGCTCTAAAAATCATTTTTCATAGAAAATATATATCATTCATGATCAAATGCATAACACACTAACATTCCTTTCCAGTGACTCTCCATCAGAAAAGTGCATCTCATCTCACAGTCTTGTTTTCTTCATTCTTTATCCTTTAGACATTTAGGAAGGTCTAGTGTTGAGAGAATTGCATGTGGCATAACCATAGAGTATTCAGGTCAGTGGATTTACAAACCTAGCCCAGTCTCAGACCCAAAGTATTCACATTTATTTGGATAACAAATGGTTTAACTTGGGAAATTCAGCTAAAAGGAGGTGAGTCCAAGTTGTGGTAAAGTTATTTATGAAAATTCTTGGCAAATATCCCAGACTTTTCTGCCTCATTTTCTACATCTTTAAAATGGGAAAAATCATGCAGATTAGTTTTGCAGATGACAATGAGCAATAGTTACACAATACATTGTCTATATGATGAACCTATAGTGCTTAAGAACTAATAAAGTTGTAAATGCCCTTTAATAGAAAAACTGAACATTGTGATATTTTATTTTGACATGTTCCAAGAAAAATTTAGTGGTAGAAATTCCATATGAATACATATATGTTTTTCCAGAATATTTTCAGAGATGATCTTTAAAATTTATACTAAGTTCTCAAATTTTCCTTTTCCTTACTTTGCCCTATGCTACATTATGATTTTTTTCACTATTTGGACTCCAGTTTAAACTTTTCTAGATTTTAATGGAAATCAATTTGGGAATGTGTAGGAAAAATTGTAAATATTCTCTCAATATATTTCCATAGGAAGCGTGCCCCTCTTCTCCATTTGTCATCAAGTATTTTCTGAATGTGTTGTTTTATGAAAGTTATCCATTGATCTATTGTTTCAAAATAATATGTGGCTCTCTAAACATTTTATTCTGAGCTCCCCAGCTTTTCTTTTTTTTCTAATTGAGTTTGACTCTGTATTCTCTTATGAATAAAGTAATGTGTCCATGTACTTATTTGCCTGGGCTGGGGAAAGGATGAATATGTGAAATAGAATTCATATTAAGGCTATCATGAAACCATTATTTGTAACATCTTAAGATTGTCCCCACGTGATTTCTATCTGGATGTGACTTTTCTCATTTAAAAATGAGATTGGATTTAACTTTCTTTAAAGTCCCTCCTAGCTTTAGATTTTATTATCAATGCAACGTAGAAGAGAAAGAGCCCTAACTCTGTAGGCAGAGGACCTAAGTTCAAACTGACTAGTTGTATAAATTCATACAAACTTCCTAGATCTCAGTTTCTTCATTTGAAATATATAGGTCCTTGGTGGTTCCTTCCCATTTTAGATCTATACTTTAGCAAGAAAATCAAAGAATGAAATGCTTTGTTAATAACTAATAGCTATTATTTAGTGTGTTAGTAACTAATAGCTATTATTTAGCTTTTTTTAAGAGTGGGGAAACTTTTTATGCCAAGTATCATTTGGATATTTATAACATCATTTGCAGACCACACAAAATTATCAACTTAATTAAAGCAGTGGGAAGTAGCAGTTGTGAGTAGTTACATGGCAAGGCCAGACCAAATGATTTTGCAAGCCTTATTTGGCCAATGGGCTGGACAGTTCCTACCATCAATTTAAAATAATTCAATAAAATAAAACTATTTTGTGAAAATGTTATATGCTTCTATAAAGCATTAATGTAAACTGTGTACACTTATAGGGTTCCCTTGACTACGCTTTCTATACTCAGCCTGTTAAGTCTGGGATCTTGACAATTTGATTATATAGAAGAATCAAGGATCTAGCAAAATTGACTCATCACCGCTCCTCCCCCAAATCCATATAACCAACTGCAGCCTCTTTCCTGGACATAATTAAGTTTGTCTATGGAACATTTTTAAAAGGACATTCACTAGGTACCTCCTAATCTATGTGTCCAAATCAGAGATCAATATCTCTTCCCTGGTTACCTATAGAAGAATACAGACAGATTCTATTCTCTTATTACCCTGTGGTGCTCATACACTGTCTTTTCATAATTGTTATTAAAACTCTCCATCTTTACTTTCTGATTTCAACATATTTAAATTTTCACTTTGTTACAATTTTCAAATTAATATATTATTTTTCACTGATAACATTTCAGTTTACCTGATCCCTGATGCACATTAACTTCATTGATAACTTCTTCAAATTATAGTGCAAATTATATCATTTCTGAGAAGACTTTTGATAATCAATCAACTATATACAATGGACCTTGCCTTGAACGTTCCTTTTATGACTTTGTCTAATGTCTTTTTTCTAATTTCAAATGCTTAATTTAGTCCATTTTACTTTTGAGCCACACCAACCTGCAGACTATTGGCATTTGCTTAAAGTTCCCAAGGCTAGATTGATATAGAAAACAAGTGGAGTACTGATATTGGCAAATATTGGTTAAATATTAGAAATCTATTTTGGAGAAAATGCAAGAGCAAACTTTTCCCTTACAATCATAGGATCTAAATACAACTTCTGATTAGATTACTTTTTAGCTATACCCTTCTTAGGTAAGTCATTTAACCTCTCAGGATCTCACTTACCTCATATATACATTGAGTGGATGGGGTCTTCAAATAGCTGATCTCCTGGGTTTCCTCTTGCCCTGAATCTGTGTAATCTCCTACACAACAGCAAACAAGATGGATCTCATTTTGAGCCAAAAAACATGCAGGTTTAAGAGGGTAATGACACAGTGAAAACAAACAAACAAACAAGAATTAAGTGGCTTTGCCACTTAATGACTATGTGACCTTAGGAAAACATTTATCCTCTCTTGCCTCAGTTTCCTCATCTGTAAAAAAAAAATTAAATGACTTCTGAGCTGTGCAGCTGACATTGTATCCATCACTAATGAGGACTAAATGAAGGCAAGATTGTGAGATTGCCTCATTTCCCCAACATTCATCAGAAAGATTTGTTGTAATCTTAGCTAATATACATTTGGTAGGTGTTTTGTAATTAAATAAAAAAGGTAAACTGACCAAAACTAGTTAATTAACAGTTACATGTATAACTGCTAACAAAGCAGGTCAGAATAGCCACCTCCATAAAACCAATGACCTAAATGAAAAGGAGAGGATCCTCTATACTGTAGGAATTACTATATGAAGGGATTTTGGCTAGTTGAGAAACATTACAATTGGTCATAATAAGAAAAACGGATTCCCATTCAGGTATAGTTAGTTATGGCCCTCTCTGACAATTAAGGAATGCTAATTTTGGGGGGTGGGGGGTGGAATACTCATCTGCCTCTTGTAGAGAATAAATACAAGCAACCTTACAGGTCCTTTGAAGAGACAAAATCTCTAATTGCACAAGGACAGGCAAAAGCTGATGTTATATCTCTGGAAATGACACCAGGTTAACCTGATTGCAGTTTACAGACAACAAACAGCTTTCCAAGGATTTAATCATATGAGTGAAAGCAACAATCTCTCTTTTTTTATTTACAAGATTTATACATGGGTAATTTTTCAGCATTGACCCTTGAAAAACCTTCTGTTCCAACTTTTCCCCTCCTTTTCCCCACCAACTCCCCTAAATGTCAGGTAGACCAATACTTGTTACATGTGTTAAAGTATAAATTAAATACAATATATGTATACATATGCATACAGTTGTTTTGTTGTACAAGAAAAATCAGACTTTGAAATAAGGTGATATTAACCTGAGAAGGAAATCAAAAATGCAAGTGGACAAAAACATAGGGAGTAGAAATACTTTGTTGTACTTCACACTCATTTCCCAGAGTTCTTTCGCTGGGTGTAGCTGGTTCTCTTCATTATTGAACAAATGGAACTGATTTGGTTCATCTCATTGTTGAAGAGAGCCACATCCATCAGAATTGATCATCATATAGTATTGTTGTTGAAGTATATAATGATCTCCTGGTCCTATTCATTTCACTCAGCATCAGTTCATTTAGGTCTCTCCAGGCCTTTCTGAAATCATCCTGCTGGTCATTTCTTACTGAACAATATACCACAATTTATTCAGCCATAATCCAACTGATGGGAATCCATTCAATTTCCAGTTTCTAGCCACTATAAAAAGGGCTGCCACAAACAATCTTGCACATACAAGTACCTTTCCCTTCTTTAAGATCTCTTTGGTATATAAGCCCAGTAGTAAAACTGCTGGATCAAAGGTTATGTACCTTTTGATAACTTTTTGAGCATAGTTCCAAATTGCTCTCCAGAATGGTTGGATGCATTCACAATTCCACCAACAAAGTATCAGTGGCCCAGTATTCCCACATCCCCTCCAACATTGTGCATCATTTTTCCCTGTCATTCTAGCCAATCTGACAGGTTTCTAGTGGTATCTCAGAGTTGTCTCAATTTGCATTTCTCTGATTAATAATGACTTGGAGCATCTTTTCTTATGGCTAGAAATAGTTTCCATTTCTTAATCCGAAAATTGTCTGTTCATATCTTTTGATCATTTATCAATTGGAGGATGGCTTGATTTCTTATAAATTAGAGTCAGTTCTCTATATATTTTGGAAATTAGGCCTTTATTAGAACCTTTAGCTGTAAAAATATTTTCCCAGTTTATTGCTTCCCTTCTAATCTTGTCTTCATTAGTTTTGTTTGTACAAAAGCTTTTTAATTTGATATAATCAAAATTTTGCATTTTGTGAACAAAAATGATTTCTAGTTCTTCTTTGGTCACAAATTCCTTCCTCCTCCACAGGTCTGAGAGGTAAATGATTCTATGTTCTTCTAATTTGTTTATAATCTCATTCTTTATGCCTCGATCATGAATCCATTTTGATCTTATCTTGGTGTACAGTGTTAAGGATGGGTCAATGTCTAGTTTCTGGCATACTAATTTCCAATTTTCCCAGCAATTTTTGTCAAATAATGAATTAACACAAAAGCTGGGGTCTTTGGGTTTGTCAAACACTAGATTGCTATAGTTATTGACTATTTTGTCCTGTGAACCTAACCTATTCCACTGATTAACTAGTCTATTTCTTAGCCAATACCAAATAGTTTTGGTGACCACTGCTTTATAATATAGTTTTAAATCAGGTACAGCTTGGCTACCTTTGCTTGATTTTTATTTTCATTAGTTCCCTTGAAATTCTTGACCTTTTCTTACAGATAAATTTTGTTGTTATTTTTTATAGGTCATTAAAATAGTTTCTTGGGAGTCTGATTGGTATGGTACTAAATAAATAGATTAGTTTAGGTATTATTGTGATCTTTATTATATTCCCTCAACCTATCCAGGAGCACTTAATATTTTTCCAATTGTTTAGATCTGACTTTATTTGTGTGGAAAGTATTTTGTAGTTTTGCTTATATATATCCAGACTTTCCCTTCGCAGATAGATTTCCAAATATTTTATACCATTGGCAATTATTTTAAATGGAATTTCTCTTTGTATCTCTAAATGTCGGATTTTGTTAGTGATATATAAGAATGCTGATGATTTATGTGGGTTTATTTTGTATCCTGAAACTTTGCTAAAGGTGTGGATTATTTCTAATAGCTTTTTAGTAGAATCTCTGGGGTTCTCTAAGTATACCATCAAATCATCTGCAAAGAATGATAACTTGGTTTCCTCATTACCTACTTTAATTTCC
The DNA here is from genome assembly GCF_048593235.1 of Sminthopsis crassicaudata. Lineage (NCBI taxonomy): Eukaryota > Metazoa > Chordata > Mammalia > Dasyuromorphia > Dasyuridae > Sminthopsis > Sminthopsis crassicaudata. The sequence continues at coordinate 552,470,836 of NC_133617.1, read as the reverse complement.
TTAATCTCTTTCTCAACTCTTATTGACAAAGATAGCATTTCTAATACAATATTGAATAGTAATGGTGGTAGTGGGCAACCTTGTTTCATTACTGACCTTATTGGGAATGGTTCCAGTTTATCCCCATTATATATGATGCTTACTGATAGTTTTAAATAGATGCTACTATTTTAAGGAAAAATCCTTTCTTATATATACATACATATATGTATATATATACATATATATATATGTATATATATATATATATATATATATATATATATATGCATTTATTTCTATATATCCACTTGAGAAGTGTTTTTTAGTAGGAATGGGTGTTGGATTTTATCAAATGCTTTTTCTGCATCCATTGAAATGATCATGTGGTATTTATTAATTTGGTTATTGATATAGTCAATTATGCTAATACTTTTCCTAATATTGAACCAGCCCTACATTCCTGGTACAAATCCTACTTGACCATGGTATACTATCCTAGGGATTGTTTTCTGTAATGTTATTGCTAATATTTTATTTATGATTTTAGCATCAATATTCATTAGGGAGATTGGCCTATAGTTTTCTTTCTCCATTTTCAAACTACCTGGTTTAGATATCAGTACCATGTCTGTGTCATGAAAGGAATTTGGTAGGACTCTTTCATTCCCTATGTTGTCAAATAATTTATATAACATTGGAGTTAATTGTTCTTTAAATGTTTGGTAGAATTCACATGTAAATCCTTCTGGTCCTGGGAAATTTTTCTTAGGGAGTTGATTAATAGCTTGTTCTATTTCTTTTTCTAAAATGAGTCTATTTAAGCAATTTACTTCCTTTACTTGTTAATCTAGGAAGCCTATATTTTTGAATGTAGTCATCCATTTCATTTAGGTTATCAAATTTATTAGATTAAAGTTAAGCAAAGTAATTCCTAATTATTGCTCTAATTTCCTCTTCATTGGTGAAAAGTTCTCCCTTTTCATTTTTAGGACTAACAATTTGATTTTCTTCTTTCCTTTTTCTAATCAAATTTACCACAGATTGTTTTGTTGGGTTTTTTTTTTCATAAAACCAACTCTTATTTTTATTTATTAATTCAATATTTTTTTACTTTCAATTTTATTAATTTCTCCTTTAGAATTTCAAATTTAGTATTTGATTTTTTTAAAATTTGCTCTTTTTCTTGCTATTTGAGTTGCAAGCCCCATTCATTGATCTTCTCTTTCTCTATTTTATTCAACTAAGCCTCTAAAGATATAAAAATTCCCCTTATTACCTATTTGGCTATATCCCACAGATATGATAGGTTTCCTTTGCCTCTTTGTGGGATGTAGTTTCCCTCTTTTTATCTCTCCTTTCCCCTTTTCTGATATTATCCTCTTTCCATTTCTACTTCCCTTTTTTATGTTAAATCAGTAAAATCAATTATACATGTACTCTTTATGTATTTCTATAACAGAAATACAATTCTCAAGAGTTCTTTTTACCTTTTTCTGCTTCTCTTGAGTCCTATGGTTGGAGATCAAATTTTTTGTTTAGTTCTAGTTTTTTCCTTAGAAACGAATGGAGTTCATCTGTTTCATTAAATGTCCATCTTCTTCCCTGGAAGAAAACACTCAATTTAGCTGGGTAGTTTATTCTTGGCTGCATTTCAAGTTCTTTTGCTTTTTAAAATATCAGATTCCAGGCCCTTTGATCTTTTAATGTGGAAGCAGCTAGATCTTGAGTATCCTTATTGTGGTTCCTCAGTATTTGAATTGCCTTTTCTAGCTGGTTGTAATATTTTTTCCTTGGTCTGATAGTTCTGAAATTTAGCCACAATATTCCTTGGAGTTTTTGTTTTAGGGTTTTTTTCAGAAGGTGTTCGATGAATTCTTTCAATGCCTATTTTACCTTCTGTTTCTATTACATCTGGGCAATTCTTTCATGATTTCCTGTAAAATAGTATGGAGGCTTTTTTTTTCATCATAATTTTCAGGAAGTCCAATAATTCTCAGATTATCTCTCCTAGATCTATTTTCCAGGTCTGTTGTTTTTCCAAGTAGATATTTAACATTTTTTCTAATTTTTCATTTTTTTTTCATTTTGCTTGATTGATTCTTGATATCTCAACAAATCATTCATTTCTATTCATTCAATTCTGATTTTTATTGAGTTATTTTCTTCATTAGCTTTTTTTACTTCTTTTTGTATATGTCTAATTGAGTTTTTAAATGAGTTATTTTGCTCTATGGATTTTTTTTTCCATTTCACTAATTTTTATTTATTTTTTATTTTTTATTTTTATTTTTTTTAACTGAGTTATTTTCTTTTTCCAATTCACATATCCTACTTTCCAGGGAGTTCTTTATCTTTTCCAGTTCACAAATTCTGTTTTCCTGGGAGTTCTTTATCTTTTCCAATTCATCTTTCAGGAAGATTTTTTTTTTATTTTTCCATTTCATCAATTTTTTTCCTTAAGTGAATTATAAGCCTTTTCTGTACTCTCTTACAGAGCTTCTCTTTCTTTTCCCCATTTTTCTTCTAGCTCTCTTTTAAGATCTCTTATAAATTCTTCTAGGAGACCCTTGGGTAGTGGGGACCAAGTTACATCTCCCTTTGGTGTTTTGTCTGGAGACTGTCTGCTATTAGTTTCCTCAGGGTTGAAAACCTGCTCTTTTTCTGTATAGAAGGCATCAATGTTCCTTTTGATTTTTTTTACTCATTTTTTAAAGCCCATATGGTCTGCCTTCAGGGCAAGGAGGTTTCCAGCTTCCTCTACAAAGCAAGGATAGTTATATGGACAGTAGCTATCCTGTAAATGGGCTACAAAGAGCAGTGAAGCTATAGAAGTGCTTTGGGAAAAGCTCAGCACTGAAAGTGTCTGTGCCCTGGGGCAGAGTCTCCCACTGTGCAGATTAGAGGTTGCCTTGGGCTGAGCCACCCCTGCTGTGCAGATTTGTGACTGCCCTAGGCAAAAGCCCTGAGCTGCAGAATGCGGCTGTACAGTTGTGCCTCGGTCTGTACTGAGTCACTCATTTCCGGTTTTGGATGAGTGTAGCCAGATTCTGTCAGATTCTAGCATTTTTTTGAGTACGCTCTACCTTTGGTTTTAATTTCTCTGCTGATCTACTGCTTTGCCACCAAAGCAGAGCAGCTAACCTGTGATAGAGTCCTCCTTGTAAATTTTCCAGCCACAGAGACTGCCCCTGCCCCAGTTTGCTCAGTATGCTATCCTCTGCTTCTGCCTCGCTACTTAACGCTAGTCTGCTCCCTCCGCTCAGGACAAACCTTTTCTGACGATTTTCCAGTTATCTTTGGCTGGTAAATTGTTGTGCTTCCAATCTTCATGAATTTTACCAGTCAAGAGCTATTTTTGAGGCTGAATTTGGTAATTAGTAGTGAGGGAATGATAGGCATTTAAAATATTGTGTGTGCCTACTCTGCCATCTTGGCTCCACCCCTCCCCCAATTTTTCTTCTAGCTCTCTTTTAAGATCTTTTATAATTTCTTCTAGGAGAGCCTTGTGTGATGGGGACCCCTTTGATCATATCCCCCTTTGGGTTTTTTCTGGAGATTGTCTGCTATTAGTATCCTCAGACTTGGAAACCTGCTGTCTTTCTGTATACAAGCTATCTATAGTTAGAGCTCACTTTTCTCTTTTACTCATTTTTTTTAAAGCCCTTGGGTTCTGCCTTTAAGGCAAGGAGAATACCAACTTCCTTTACAGAACAGGGACAGATGGAAAGTAGCTGTCCTGTGAACAAGCTGCAAAAAGCAACCAAACTCTTGCCCTAGGAAGAGCCCCACCCAGCAGAAGTGCTATTGCTCTGGGATGAGCCCTGCTGTGCAGAAGTATCACTGCCCTAGGCAGAGCCCTGAGCTATGGACAGCACCTGCACAGCTGTGCTGTAGTCCATGCTGAATCACTCCTGGTGTTGGGTGGGTATAGCCAAGTCCTATGAAACGCTGGCTTGGAGGGACACTCTGCCTTTGGTGTTTGTGTAACTACTCTGCTGATTTGCAGACCAAAAGCAGAGCAGCCAACCTGTGGTAGAATCCTCCCTGCAAATTCTCCACCTGCAGAGACCACACCTCACCCCTTCTCTGCTCAGCTTGAGCTAGCCTCCATGTTCTGCCTCCCTGCCTGCACTGGCTTTCTTCTACCCTATCAAGGCAGATCTTTTCTGGTGGTCTTCCAGATTATCTTCTGCTGAAAATTTGTTGTACTCCCAATATTGGTGGATTCTACTAGTCAAGCATTATTTCAGAGGCTGAATTTGGTAATCAGTAAGTGAGGGTAGATGGGAGCTCAGAATGACATGTATGTCTTCTCCACCATCTTGGCTCTGCCTCCATTCTCTTTAAATAGTACCTTTAAACTAACCAGAAGGGAAAGCTGCTTAACTCAGGAATGAAGAAATGTGGCTCAAGCAACTGTCCAAAATGGGACAGTAATATAGAATATCCTCAATTACAGCATAGAAGCAATTATTAAATGACACAGAATAATTTTAGTTTGCCACAGGGAGAAAATCTTGTGACAGTCTTGCTATGGCTATTTTCTTATTTATTTGTTTATAATATTATTATCAGAGTCCTCTTGGCAGAAAAATTTGTTAATGACTTTAATTATTGACAAAGAAAGATCAGGAGCTTGGCCTATTTACCTAGGTTAGTGCACAACTAAGTAGCATACTCTATTGGGGGACTAACCAATGAGGACTTGAATTTAGAATATGTGAATCTGTTATATTTAAATCCAAAATATAAAATTTTGGGAAGCCATCTTCTGGCCATGAGTAAGCTGGTGCTTTGTGGTGATTTTGATTGGCTTTAGAACTCAAAGGACAGAGGAAGGAAGAATATATATAAAATCCCTTATATAAGGGATTCAAATGTCCTGCCTTAAACCCCTCTTTTGTTCTTCCAAGGCCAGATATAGTCACTACCCTCTGGGAACTCACTCAGATCTAGTAGGAGTAAGGAAAGTGAGCCCAGAGGTAGTAGTAGTATAAGAGAAAAGAAAAGAAAGAAACAGTAGGACCAAAGCTTTGAGAACTTTGAGGTATCACAGTGGGAATCCATATTTGTGCTTGATATATACATACATTGTGACTAGTCTGAAAGATGATGGAGAGAGAAAAATCACATTGTTTGAAAAGAGGGAACTTTTTTTATTGAACCATCTACTGGAGTGAATTAAGTAATGGGATAGCATTTTAGTAGGTAAAATTATGAAAAAATAACTGCACCCTTAGGACACATGGCACAGATGCACAGATGGGGTCCTAGAATCCTAATTACTCATAATAAAATATAATTATGCTTTACTTTTGACTGACCTTTAGAAGATTATACAGTATCTAAATATGATAGATTGTAAGGCACTGATTGGTGTTTGACTAAGCTTAGGAGAGGAAACTGTCCATTGTTAAAAAAACAAAACAAAACAAAACAAAACAAAACAAAAAAACAAGCAAACAATATTTTGATTGACTTTTCAGAAATGTGATTGCAAAAGACTCAAATGTTAAAGCATTATTTTTTAATGGTTGGATTGGTTTATTAAACCATGGGCTTTTTCATGAGAAAAAAAGTAAGACTAGGAAAAAACAAGAAAAACTAAGGAAATAATTTAGAAAAATAAAACCCCCACACTATAGTAGTTCTACTCTGATTCATCTAAATTAATATTACAAAAAGTAAAAGCTCAAGTTTATAAGCTGAGCTTGGTACTTAACAGGAAGAACAAGAAATATTTATGTATCTTCTGTCACAACCTAGCTCATGTCCCTTATTGCCACTTCTCATTTTCTAGAGAAACCATGAAGCATTATCTTCATAGCCAGGACCTTGTAATTGGTGGTGATGATCAGAGGCTTTCTAATAGGCACAGAAAACTATTCCCCTTCATCTTTCAAATACTCTCTCTCAGCTTTCAAAAAATAATCCTGGAAACACCTAGTGTGTCAAATTAATTCCTTTATAAGGTTATTACTCACATGGCCTCTGAGGGATTCTCATCTCAAGTATTTTGACCTATAGTCACTCCTTTCTCTTCTTTGATTTGCATTTCTTTTGTAGTTGTTGTTGCTGAAATAAATTTTAATTTAGAACTTTTGCTTTTTTCTGTTATCCACAGTTTCCATTGAACTCATTACTCCTTAGCCAATTGGAAATTGTCCAATGAGAATCTACTTATGAGAGCATGTATAGTAGAATGAAGAAGTACCTCCCCATGTAGAGACTTAATTACATCTTCCACTCCACTTAAACTCCCAATAAGAAAGCATGATTTACTCTATCAATATTTTTTGTTTGGGCATTAAGTTCCATCTCTGTATCCAACTTAAGGCCTTTTTAAAAACCATATAGCAAGGGGCTAGGAAACAGTCACAGAATGCCCACACATATTATAAATTTGGACAGAGTCCCCCTCCCCATTTTTCATCATCAAAAATTTCCAGAAACAGTCTCACCAAACCTCCAGTGGATATGGGCAGCAAGAAGAACTGCTTGTACTTGTTCCCAGTATTTGGCCTACAATGGACACCCCTCCCATTATATTGCTAATAAAGAATTTATAAAAAAGGGGGAAAAATCTAGCAAAATTAGCCAAAACCTAAAAGTGGATAAAGGAAGAAAGAGACAAAGAGTGAAAGGAAAAAAAAAAGAAAGAAGGGAGGGAGAGAGGAAGGAAGGGAAGGAAGGAAAGAAGGACAGAAGAAAGAAGGAAGGAAGGAAGGAAGGAAGGAAGGAAGGAAGGAAGGAAGGAAGGAAGGAAGGAAGGAAGGAAGGAAGGAAGGAAGGAAGGAAGGAAGGAAGGAAGAGGGCAAGAGAAGAATGGAGAAAGGGGGTAAAGGAGGGAGGGAAGGAGGGAGGGAAGGAGGGAGGAATGAAGAAAGGAAAGAAGAAAGGAAGGGAATGAGGAAGAGAGGAGGGAAGATGAGAGGAAAAGGAGAGAGAAAGAGGGCAAGGTTGGGAGAGAGATAGAGGAAGGGAGGGAAGAGGGAAGAAAGAAGGAAGGAAGGAAAAAAAATTTGAATTTTGGTGTCTATGTGGTCTATATTTTACTGATCTTGTTATGGCATAAATGACTAGCAGTGAAATCTCTATATAAAAAGTGTGATTATTTTATTCATTAATATAGTTTATTTCCAGAACAGATGAACTGATTCACAGCTCTACCATAATTATTTTATTATGCCTAACCTCAGTAAGTCTTCTAACAATTGTCATTTTCCATTTCTATCAAACATATCAATTTCCTGAGTATGGAGTAAAACCTCAGAACTGCTCAAATTTTTCTTTCCTTTATTCTTAGCAATTTTGATAAATTTTTCCTTCTAATCAATTTGCAATTCATCTTTTGAGACCCATTTCTTCATATCTTTTGAACCTGTATCTATTGGAGAATGATTTTTGTCTAATACAATTCTGTTACTTATCTATATATTTTATATTATAGATGCTTATCAAAAATATTTAATATTAATTTTTTCCAAGTTGATTGTTTTCCATTATATTAATTGTATTAATTTCATTTGCATCAAAACTTTTCAATTTGATATATTCAATCAAATTGATAAAGTATTTATTTTTAATCTTTTATAATTTTAATCCCTTATTTAAAAAGCACTAAGTTGATGAATATATAAAGCACTGGACCTGTCAGACATTTACTAGCTGTATGATCTTGGGCAAGTCATTTAATCAATATTTTTCTTAAACCACTGAAGAAGGAAATGACAAAGTACTCCAGTATCTTTGCCAAGAAAATCCCCCAGATAATATGGTCCAAAGGTCATGAAGAGTCAGATACAACTGCAGAAGACTGACAACATTCTTTATTCAGTTAGAAATCTACTTTTTATCCCAAACATAAGAACTACATCTTCTACTTATTTTTTTATTTTTCTGATTTTTTAAAATGCTCTGATTTTTAATATTTCAATTCCATATTCACTTTGAATTTACTGTGACTTATTTTGTAAGATATTTGTATAAGCCCAATTTCTACCCAGTTGTATTCTAATTTTCCTCATAATTCTCATAAAAAAGCATTTCTTTTCTGGATTATGTATGTTTGGGATTCTATAAAATTTAGGGTTGTTGAAATGAATTTTTAAAAAAATAAATCATCCTTTCTATCTGTTACATTGATCAACTTAACTATTTAATGCCATTTTGAAATATTTCTATTATTGCTGATTTTTCATAATTTAATCTTTAGAACTTGTATTTTCCTTTATTCCTTTAAAAAATTCTCCCTCATAATATTGTTGATATTTTATTCCTCAAAATGAAGTTTTTAAAATTATTTTGTATAGGCCTCCAAAAGGATTCCCTTGGTCATTTGGTATAGTGTTGTCTTAAAATTAATTTTAGTAGGATTTTCATATTTATTTCAATGGCCAGCCACAATCAGTCAATATCCCATATTGCATATGTAAATTGTTCTTTGTTGCTTTAAAAAACATTTTGTTATTGTATCCAGACAGGTCTGTAATGTCAGTCAACAACTATTCATTAAGTATTATATCTATTATAGCCTCATGAATTTTAGAGTTGTTTTGAAAGGGATTTTCCTTTCCATTATTACCCTTTGGGTTTTTATTATTGATATATAGAAATTGATAGGATTACCAGGTGAGAACTCAGGTTGTCTGGACAGTGACAAGGTGAGAACTCAGGTTGACTTGACAGCTCTCTGGCTCAGATCTTTGGTTCAGGCCTTTAAAGGGAATTTACACCTTAGGAATTCTAAGAGGAGCAAGTTCATTAGTGGAACTATTTCTCCACACCCCATTGAGTCCTTACACGCCCATTCTCTGGGAGGATAAAAGAAGGGCAGCATTGGGTCTGAGAGAATAGACTCTGGGATAGAGTTTTGACTCAAGGCAGGCTGAAAGGAGACCAGTCTGATTTGAGAAAGGACAAGAGCTGGAGAAGCTTCAGAGCTCCCAAGAAACTTGCGCACAGAGGAAAAGATTTTACAGATTTCCTCCCAGAGAAGGATTATAATTGAGCAGACAGACCCTCACAATTCAAGAACATTACAAGAATAATAGGGGGTGTGTTTATTTTAATTATAATACAATCAGACAACTTGTTTCTTTGTTGATTGTCTAGAGTGCTCTAACTAAACCATCATGTTATGAGAAAATAGTACTTTCTACCTTTGATTTTTTTTTCTCTTGTAATTTCTATTGCTAAAATCTCTAGATGTTAACAAATTCAAGCAAAGGAAATATTCTTTCTTTTTTTTGTGGGAAACTTCTAATCTCTCCCATTGCATATAGTATCACCTTTGATTAAATATGTATACTTTTAAAATTTATTTTGTTTTGATATATGGAATAAAACTAGCATTTCCATAGTAAAATGGATGATTGCATATAAAACTGCAAATCTATCATGTACATCTTGCTATTCTTCTTGAATATATAATAAAGCTATCACATAAATTTCCTTCCCTCCCTACATTTGGCTATCATTAGACACAAATTTATATAAATATATATATATATATATATATATATATATAATACTTATATATATGTGTGTGTGTGTGTGTGTGTGTGTGTGTGTATGTGGTGTATCTGTGTACATGTATATGTGTGTATATATATATATATGTACATATATATACGTACATATATATATAAATGCTTTTTATAATCCAAAAGAAAAATCTCTATTTATTGCTATATTTTTAAAATTTTTTAAAAGAAAGTTTAAATTTTTTTCTCAAAAGGCTTTTCTACAACTATTGATATGATCATGCATTTTAGTATTTAAAATGATTAATTATGCTAATTTTTCTTGATTCACAGTTATAAATCCTAATTGAACATAGAATATACACAACATACCACACATGTACAAATAAAAATACACATATATAAATACATATATACTCATACATATTTTGTATATTGTTATACTTTTTTTTAATTAGGATTTTTTTAAAAATTTAATTATTATTCATGAATAGCATAGGTCAATGATTTCCTTTTTAAAACTCTATCCCTTCTACTTTCAGTATTAGGATAATATTTGTCTCATATAAGGAGTTTTGGTAGCACATTTTCTTTCTCATTGTTTCAAAATAATTTTTTCATTATAGGCATTAATTTTAGAAGTTTGAGTTAATTCCATCTGGGCTTTATTCCACCCATACCCACACACAGACAAGCAAATCCTGGCATTGATTTTGACTGGGGAGTAGCAGAGTCCCAGAATCACAGTCATGTGGGGAAAGCTAGTACCCCATCATATCCCTTGATTCTTGTTACCTGCATATCCATATTCCCAGACTATTGAAAGTGAATTAACTTCTCAGGTGAAATCACACTGTCTCAATTCAAATTAATATTTCATTCTTGTTTTGCATTACAGGTCTCCCCACTTTATTTCTTCTAGTATTTAAATTAATCTGTATAGCTTTGCCAATGACTGTCTTGTTTGCTTGCTTTCATAAATATGTTTACTAGTTATCATCAGCAATTATATTCTATAGAATAATCTCACATTAGGGAAAGAAAATTAAGTTGCCTGAGATTAAACTAACAGTCTGGGGCAAATTCACTTTTTCCTTCTCTTTTCCTCCAACCTTACACATACACATGAAATAGCTTTCATTTTGAATCCTCCTATATCTTTTAGATTACAAATGTCTAATATGGATAGATTTTCCAAGATAGGAGAAGTGAGTGAATGATATATAAAAACCTATTCATGGCTATCTTACTCATCAAAAAGATAAGTTTCCCCTAAGATAAGTAGTAATACATTTGTAATCAAAATACTTAACACATTCTTCATAAACTATAACAATAGAATTTGTAGTTAATACATGAAATTAAAACAAAATAAACAAATCTGTATGGAGATTCATTAATGATGTGACATAATGAATAGGATAAAGAAGAAATTACAGAAATAGTAATTGTGGAAACTCACATTGATATGCTGCTATTGACTCAGTCAATTGGCTTATTTTAGGAAGCAATTTTGTTGGTATTATTTTTGCAATACCATAATATTAGAAAGAAAATGTGTTCCCTCAATTGAGGAATAGTTAAACAAATTGTGGTATATAAATATAATGGGATGTTATTGTTCCATAAGGAAAAATGAATAAGTAGGAATAATAGAAATATGGGAAAATTTAGATGAACTGATGCAGAATGAAATAAGCAGAATCATAAAAACAAAATAAATAATTCCTGCAACAATATAAATAGAAGAAATAATACCTTTACTCCCTAAATGGAACAGAGCATTTTTTATTTATAATGACAAATATTGACCCAAGAGAAGAGATGAGGAGATTATGATTGTTGTTGATGTACCTACCCCTTTTTGTTTAATCCATGTTACAAAGAAAATCTCATTTTAGTGGGAGAGGTGAAAGATGTATACATATACATATATACATCTATCTATGTTTCTATGTATCTATATTCAAAATTAAGTGATTTTAAATATTTAAAAGAAAATTGGTCACTAAGCTAATAATATTTTTAAAATTATATATTGCCATCTAACTTTAAAAATCAGTACTTGTTGGCTCACCTAATGTGAATAAGAAACGTATGGCACCTAGCAATAGCATCTTTCCTGAAGCAAAAAAGGGGCACGTGGTGAGAAGAGGAGAAAGGACTGATAAAAATGTGAGAATGGACAAAGTTTGATAGTGATATTTATGTCTACCAAAGAGATCCTCCTCATGTCTGGTGTTTGAATAAAGCCTCACATTTGGAAATCTCTACTTCACAAACAATTTTTAACTAAAGAGCCACTGTTAGAGCTCTTTTAGAAAGGAAGCTATCCCTTTACACATTTTAATTTTATCACCTGCCCATTACATGTTTGCCAGTGCTAATGGAAATAGAAAGGAGAAGCTTGCAAGTCAGATAACATATATATATATATATATATATATATATATATATATATATATACCATTATGTTTTGATATATGTGTACAATAACAAAAATTCTAATACCTCACTAGTTTGTTCAATTAAGTATTTTATAGAGCATGTACTAAAGTGTAGGTGTTCAAAACCCATCAACATTATCATAATTGTCATTGTAATAATGTAAAATAAATGGGGTGTATCTTTGTCTTAGAGGGAACCCACATTTGTGCCTCAATCACTTTCTGCATACGTGGTTTAACTATTGAGGTATAACAAAAAATACTGCCTGATAGTTCTGCAATAATTTCCTACCAATTCCCTGTAGAGTCAACTCTCTTCCCCCACTGTAATTACAAATGAAATTGAAATGCTGAAAGAAGCTCTTGAATGAGATCAAAGCACATGGCTCAGTTATGCTTTCTTTCCCAGACACTTCTGTACCTTTAAAAATGAAATGTTTTCTCTTTATTGAATTGTAGTTTGAGAGCTTTCTTTTTAAAATTCTGAGGGCTGAAGTGAGTTTTATTTGCAAGAATTTATGATGTGCTTACATTAAAATGGAAGCCTGACTCTAAATTAGTGGAGGAGATGGGGTGAGGGGAGGCCAAGATAATGTGGAGTAGCAAGAGTTGTGTCTGTGTTAATACCCATTATTCCTGGGGTTTTCCTTTGAACTATGTCTCTGTTGGTTTCATGGGGAGTAATCCTTGACCAAGTTACCTATTCAGGTTGAAGGAGAAGGAAAAATAACAGTCTAATCTGCTGTAAAAAAAATTATATAGTAATAATGGCTTATGTGGTATCTAGAGGTCACCCTCACACATGGGTACTCAGAAAGCTACTTCAAGGTCAGAACATTTTCTGAATTGACATTCACTCAAAACTATAGTTCATAAGTACCACTAGGGACTGTAATAGGCAACCAATTTGAGGAGAACTAAAGGATTACCTTGTCACAGTGAGAATCTAGCTATGATTAGAAAATAGTAACCTGTAGTGAACACAATTGGTAAGGTTTTGTTATTTTCTCCAGTAGCTTAGGAATAGGAGAGAAAACATATGATGAAAATAACTGAGAGGAAAGCTATGACAAAAAAAAAAAAAATAGAAAAAGGGTTAAAGAATGGAGAGGGAGATGATTCAAGAGGGAGGTGATTTTTAAAGGAAGAAGGTGAATACAGAAGAGGATAATTGGCTGGAAGGGGTAGATTGACTGACAGTCCTGATGAATATGAAGAACAGACTTATTAATCACTCCAAATCTTCCTCCTCTATACTAATCCCAAATGAAAATGAAAAAAAGACAAAACCTCTCTTAGAAACATGTATAGTTAAGTAAAACAAATTGAATCTAAAATATGGGCAAGTATATAGTGTGGTGTTTGGAATACTAGGTTAGAACAGGGATTTCTGGATTCAAATCCAGCTTCAGAAGTTGTGTGACTCTCAGCAAGCCACTTAACCCTGTTTGCCTCAGTTTCCTTATCTGTAAAAAGTATTAGAGAAGGAAATGTCAAATTACTCCAAGTCTTTGCCAAGAATGCCCCAAATGGGGTCACCAATTGAACACAATTGAATAATAACACATAAATAAAAATAGGTACCTATTTATCTATTATATCTTGGTATATCATCTATTATCTTTCTTTTTATATGACTGTTTGTTTGTTTCCTGATCATGCATTTCTAGTCTCTCACTTCTCTATCCGTAAATAGATAACGTTTCATTATTTGTCTTCTGAAATCATGATCATAAAACTGAACAAAGTTCTTTCATAATTCTTTTTTTTTTTTTTTTTTTTTTTTTTTTTTATTTTATAATTATAACATTTTTTGACAGTACATATGCATGGGTAATTTTTTACAACATTATCCCTTGCACTTACTTCTATTCAGATTTTTTCCCTTCCTCTCCCAACCCCCTCCCCCTGATGGCAAGCAGTCTTATATATGTTAAATATATTACAGTATAATTTAGATACAATATATGTGTGTAGAACCGAATTTTTTGTTGCACAGGAAGAATTGGATTCAGAAGGTAAAAATAACAGTTTACATTCATTTCCCAGTCCTTTTCTGGATGTAGCTGGTTCTGTCCATCATTAATCAATTGGAATTGGATTAGCTCTTCTCTATGTTGAAGAAATCCACTTCCATCAGCATACATCCTCGTACAGTATCATTGTTGAAGTGTATAATGATCTTCTGGTTCTGCTCGTTTCACTCAGCATCAGTTGATGTAAGTCTCTCCAAGCCTCTCTGTATTTCTCCTGTTGGTCATTTCTTATAGAACAGTAATATTCCATAACATTCATATACCATAGTTTACCCAACCATTCTCCAATTGATGGACATCCATTCATCTTCCAGCTTCTAGCCACTATGAAAAGGGCTGCCACAAACATTTTGGCACATACAGGACCCTTTCCCTTCTCTAGTAGTTCCTTGGGGTATAAGCCCAGTAGTAGTATGGCTGGGTCAAAGGGTATGCACATTTTGATAACTTTTTGGGCATAATTCCAGATTGCTCTCCAGAATGGTTGGATTCTTTCACAACTCCACCAACAATGCATCAGTGTCCCAGTTTTCCCACAGCCCCTCCAACATTCATCGTTATTTGTTCCTGTCATCTTAGCCAATCTGACAGGTGTGTAATGATACCTCAGAGTTGTCTTAATTTGCATTTCTCTGATCAATAGTGATTTGGAACACTCTTTCATATGAGTGGAAATAGTTTTAATTTCATCATCTGAAAATTGTCTGTTCATATCCTTTGACCATTTATCAATTGGAGAATGGCTTGATTTCTTATAAATTAAAGTCAATTCTCTGTATATTTTGGAGATGAGGCCTTTATCAGAACCTTTAACTGTAAAAATTTTTTCCCAATTTGTTACTTCCCTTCTAATCTTGTTTGCATTAGTTTTGTTTGTGCAGAAACTTTTTAATTTGGTGTAATCAAAATGTTCTATTTTGTGATCAATAATGGTCTCTAGTTCTCCCTTGGACACAAACTCCTTCCTCCTCCACAAGTCTGAGAGGTAAACCATCCCATGTTCCTCCAATTTATTTATGATTTCGTTCTTTATGCCTAAATCTTGGACCCATTTTGATCTAATCTTAGTATGTGGTGTTAAATGTGGGTCCATGCCTAGTTTCTGCCATACTAATTTCCAGTTTTCCCAGCAGTTTTTGTCAAATAATGAATTCTTATCCCAAAATTGGGGATCTTTGGGTTTGTCAAAGATTAGATTGCTATTTTTATTCACTATCTTGTCCTGTGAACCTAACCTATGCCACTGATCAACTAGTCTATTTCTTAGCCAATACCAAATGGTTTTGGTGACTGTTGCTTTATAATATAGCTTTAAATCAGGTACACTTAGACCACCTTCCTCTGACTTTTTTTTCATTAGTTCCCTTGCAATTCTCGACCTTTTATTCTTCCATATGAATTTTGTTGTTATTTTTTCTAGGTCATTAAAATAGTTTCTTGGGAGTCTGATTGGTATAGCACTAAATAAATAGATTAGTTTGGGGAGTATTGTCATCTTTATTATATTCGCTCGGCCTATCCAAGAACATTGAATGTCTTTCCAATTATTTAAATCTGACTTTATTTTTGTGGCAAGTGTTTTGTAATTTTGCTCATATAATTCCTGACTCTCCTTTGGTAGATATATTCCCAAATATTTGATACTATCGACTGTTATTTTGAATGGAATTTCTCTTTGTATCTCTTGCTGTTGGATTGTGTTGGTAATGTATAAAAATCCTGAGGATTTATGTGGATTTATTTTGTATCCTGCGACTTTGCTAAAATTCTGAATTATTTCTAATAGCTTTTTAGCAGAGTCTTTGGGGTTCTCTAAGTATACCATCATGTCATCTCTTTCATAATTCTTTCAAAAATATTTGCTTCTATATTACATTCAATATGCAAACTGTTCTCCTAGTTCTATTTACTTCAATCTGTATTAATTCATACAAGTCTTCCTATCTATCTCTGAAACCAATCACTTCATCATTTCTAATGCTCAATAGTATTCCAATTGATAGGCATTCTTTCAGATTCCAATTCTTTGCCCCCTCAATAAAATGCTAAAAATATATAGATTTTATTATATCCTTTTCCAAAAAAATGTATTTTATTTGAAGAACTTAAAATAGAAAAGCAATACAAAATGAAATGAAACAAAACAAAAGAGAACATTGTCATGTGCCTAGCAAAACATCAGAAAGAATTCAAAATATATAACAACAAATGCTAATTTAGGCAAAATGTATTAATAGAAGAAATTATATTCATGAGTATCCATCTTTTCTTTATTTCCTTGTAAATTGATCTTTTGTTCTCTGATGTGCACCTTTTTTACTTTATTCTTTTTTCTCCTTTCATCCTCCACCATCCCCAAGCAGGCTATAGTTAAGGACATATATATATATATATATATATATATACATATATATATATATATATATATATATATATGTATATATATATATATATATATATATATGTATATATATATATATATATATACACATACACACAAATAGACACATACATATCTCCCTTTCATACTTTCCATCCCCAAGAAAGCTACTGTTAAGATACCCATTGTCTCATCTTTTCCACTTAATTAGTACCTTGCAAAAATTCTTTATTTCAAGTTCAGAGTTCTGACCCATAACACAAAGGAGTACCTGATAATCCTGTCAATTAGTAATTGTTTCTGTATCATTCATAAAGTGTCCAATATGGATCTGGGTCCTCTTCTTATCCCAATACTCACTATATTTGGCAGAACATAGTTCTAGTTTTACTCCATTCTAAGTATCTATCAACTTCTCAGTCTTTCTTCCTCTGTTGACCAGGAACAAATAAATGACTTGTGATTTTTTCCTTAGATTTCCACATCACACTTTGGTATAGTGTATTTTTTAGATCTGTTAGAAGTTAGAAAAGGTGAGGAAAGTTTTCTATACTTATTTGTACTATGATGCTTTATTGGATTTATTTAAGAATAGGTTTATAATATATAAGAATAAATATTACCCGATAGGTAATGTTCAAATGATATGAAGAAAAAAATTTCAAAAAATGAATTGCAACATCAAAAGTTATATAAAAATGTTCTAGATCACTAATAGTGAGGCAAACCAAAAATCAAAATAACTTGTAATATACTCCCCAAAGTCATTAAATTATACATATTCTTTGACATATTAAGACTCCTTCTAAATATATACCCCAAGGAAGTTAAAGACAGAAAAAAATAGTGTCACTTTATATAAAAATATTTATGGCAGCATTTTTATTTTGAGAAAAGTCCTAGAAACAAAGTGAGCAACCATTGATCAACAAATGATTGAACAACTTATAATATCTGAATAAAAATGGTATTATTTTTATTATGATGAGGATAACAAATTATGAAAGGGATAAATTCAGAGAAACATATGAAGTTATAAGAACTGGTGAAGAGGAATGTTAGTAGAACTAGGAAAACATGTTATGTAATTCCTACAGTGACATAAAGGAAGATAACTGAAACACTTGAAATTTCTTGTCAATGTAATGAGTAACCTTGAAATTAAGAAGACTGACAATACAATTATATATTCCTCCTAATGCTTGTGTCCTAATAATATACAGACATCAGGACATTCCCCCATACCTAAACACTGCTGTTACCAATATTTTCAGATTCTGAAAGAAATGATTTTCTGAATAATCAATAAAAATAAATTGCTCATTTTGTTATACAATATTTACTGTTCTATTGACTAATGACAAGTACTATGTTGACTGATAAATTTACTTAAACTTTATTTGCATACATGGCTTCATTTTTTGCAACATCAATGCAAAATCTAGCCTTTGTATAGAAAAAACCTTTAGACCAGATTTTTTTCTCTTACTTGTGGCACATCAGCTATACTGTCATAGAGACTCTACTATATGACAAACCAACATTGCCAATTATTTCATTTAAAAGAATACTTGTGATAGCCCATGGTGGTTTTAAACTAGTTTGCAATACCACCAGAAATTGTGCTTTGCAAAGCACTGTTTGCAAAGCACTGATATTTGTGTTGCAAGAAAGCAACATTTGAATCTGTGATTACATAGCTGATGAAATTTAATTACAAAATAGCAGAGAGGAATGAAGGAGCTGCATTGGTACAGGACACAGAACACATTTAAAGGTATGTATGTATATCTGACCATGCATTGAGAATAAGTTTTCACTCAAATGTTGAAACCTTTGATGGTTTAGAAACAATTTGATGACAAGTTGAGAAATTGCCACACTATATTTTACTTCTGAGTTTGATATAATCATTGTGTGAACATAAAAATCATGTGTATGATCTTTACAGTTTAAAATTGCTTCATGTAACGTGCTCTCCTGGCAGTTACAATTACTAGTCTGTCCTAGACCCACCAGAGCACCTTTGACCACTGTCCTTTGCAGTGTGAGCTCTACCCGGCTCGCCTCCTCTGAGGCCTTCTAAGGTCTCTGGCCACAATCTCTTGAATCTATAGCTTAGTAACCGGTAGCGCACTCAAGAACAACCACGTGTAATCTTAAAAGCCTTTATTATACCTACTCACATAATGCCCTGACTGATGCCCTGACTTGTTGGTTCCCTGGTGAACACCTGGTCAGAAGACCCATGTGTTCACTACCAAAATCCTTACCTCTTTCGGCTACCCATCTTGGCTTGGCCACCCAGGCTAGGAGCCAGGGTGAACAGCAGGAGGTTAAAGAGGGCGGTTGCTGCCTGCAGTGGGCTTATATAGGGCCTGTGAGGTCACACACACAGCCAATCAGCGAGAGAGTCACCCATTACGAAGCTATCTCAATATGGCCAGGATCCCGCCCAAGGGCAGTCCTAATATCCACAGAAATTATTTCTGGGCCTCAATCCCGATGCACTGTGTCCGCCCATTTAAAGGGCCCTTACAATTCCCTTTCTCTTGTTTTGCGGGAACCGCACATCTCACCAAGCTAAACTTTTAGCACCAGCTATAGTTCACTTGATCCATGAGATGACAGTGTTATGCCCAAGGAGGTACAAAGCAGCAGATCAGTAAACAGAAGTATGACAATGAGAACCAGGCTCAACAGTGGCCCAAGTGTTCAACCCATTCATCAAAGTCATACTCGAGATAATATGCCAAAGAGGTAGGATGTCAACACTGAGGTGGGAAGTCAACAAGGTAAAACATCACAATTCTAGTTAACAAATATTAGTAGGTAGGTTGTCACAATTCTAGTTACATTTATCACAGTTCTAGACCAATTCTAGTTTCTTACAATTTTCTGTTGCACTTTTCACACTCCTAGAACAATTCTAGCTTATCACAATTCTCAATTGCACTTGTCACAATCCTAGAGCAATTCTAGTTTATCACAATTCTCAATTGCACTTTTCACAATTCTAGAACAATTCTAGCTTATCACAATTCTCTATTGCACTTTTCACAATCCTAGAGCAATTCTAGTTTATCACAATTCTCAATTGCACTTTTCACAATTCTAGAACAATTCTAGCTTATCACAATTCTCTATTGCACTTGTCACAATCCTAGAACAATTCTAGTTTATCACAATTCTCAATTGCATTTGTCACAATCCTAGAACAATTCTAGTTTATCACAATTCTCAATTGCACTTGTCACAATCCTAGAGCAATTCTAGTTTATCACAATTCTCAATTGCACTTTTCACAATTCTAGAACAATTCTAGTTTCACAGGTGCACATAAGCAAAGTCATGTCCAGTAACATTGTCTCAATAACAATGGCAGGTGGGTGTGTTGGTTTTTCACCCACTAATTTAAAAGCATAGTCCTTCAATAGAAAGCATAGGGCAAAGCCTCTTCCCAGGCCACCATATGGCAAGTGGCCACGGGAGAAGCAAGCAGGCCCATTGTCCATTTACAGTCTTTATATTGCGTATCACCCAAAACAATCCATTTCAGCTGCAACACTGGAACTGTGTCTGCTGTCTCTGGTGTCATGGTCAGGAGGGACATTGCTGCCATCAGCGTCTGAAGGGCTGCGGACATCTGGCTGGTCCCTCTGGCTGGTTGTCTGGTCCTTCTCTTGGATCCCCAGGTTACAAATGTCTCTGGTGGGGATGAACTCTGCTGCTGGATCTGCACCTAGGAAGGAATGTCCCCAGGGCCCAACTTGGGCCTTTCCAAATGCCATCCAGGCCTTTCCACATCACAGTGGAAACAAAGTTGTTGTCAAAAAGATTAACAAGTCAGACAAAAGTCAGTCTGTCACTTAGCTGCACTTTCTGTGTATGCCCGAAGTGCATTGCTAAGGTAAAATGCAAAGAATTTAAAAATGTAAAACCAAAATAATTTAAAAGTGTAAAACCGAAATAGATTAAAAATATAAAACCAAAATAACTTTAAAATGTAAAATCAAAATACTTTGAAGATGTAAAATCAAAAATGTTTAAAAATGTAAAATCAAAATTTAAAAATTGTAAGCAATCACATATCCCAAAATTCCCTTCTCTTGTTTAGAAGAGATCTTGGGGATAGTCTGTGCAGTAATGACTTTACTAGAACACTCGGCTATATCCCTGAATTCTTTTGCCTAAAAATCAAAGTTTGAGTTTCTGATACCGAATTGTACTCCAGGAGTGTGAATCAATAAATCTGATATTACTTTTCCTCCTGGGTCAAAGATCACACACTGTCTATTTATTCTAGTGATTAAAACAGCAATTTTCCAACCCATTCTAGACATAGACACTGTTTTATAAGTACCCGTGGGGGGTTGGGAAATCAAGCTCACCTGTGGAAGTGGAAAATCCACGAGGTAAGAAAAGAGGAGTTCCAACTCTCCAAAGACGATCCTAGCAGTTTTAAAAGTATAAAACTCCATGGGCGCCATTTGTAACGTGCTCTCCTGGCAGTTACAATTACTAGTCTGTCCTAGACCCACCAGAGCACCTTTGACCACTGTCCTTTGCAGTGTGAGCTCTACCCGGCTCGCCTCCTCTGAGGCCTTCTAAGGTCTCTGGCCACAATCTCTTGAATCTATAGCTTAGTAACCGGTAGCGCACTCAAGAACAACCACGTGTAATCTTAAAAGCCTTTATTATACCTACTCACATAATGCCCTGACTGATGCCCTGACTTGTTGGTTCCCTGGTGAACACCTGGTCAGAAGACCCATGTGTTCACTACCAAAATCCTTACCTCTTTCGGCTACCCATCTTGGCTTGGCCACCCAGGCTAGGAGCCAGGGTGAACAGCAGGAGGTTAAAGAGGGCGGTTGCTGCCTGCAGTGGGCTTATATAGGGCCTGTGAGGTCACACACACAGCCAATCAGCGAGAGAGTCACCCATTACGAAGCTATCTCAATATGGCCAGGATCCCGCCCAAGGGCAGTCCTAATATCCACAGAAATTATTTCTGGGCCTCAATCCCGATGCACTGTGTCCGCCCATTTAAAGGGCCCTTACAGCTTCAGAAGCAAATTTATAATTTTTCAAAGATGAACATGTTTATTGTTCCAGAGCAGCAGCATCAGACAACTATTTACTGTTTGGGGTGCCATTAGAAGCTTTTGAACCATTGTTAAAAATCTGCAAGATATTTGAGAACCTTTAAATGAGGCTAGAGGTACCAAATGTGATGTTTACAGACACAGGCAAGCTATGGATTTGTTTTGTTTGACTATATTTTGTTATAAGGGAGGTGCCTTTATTTCAGGTGTAAGGGTTATGCATGTGTGTGGAGGAGCTAATGTATAATAATAATCATATCAAAAAAAAAGGAAAAAAAATCAATGAACCATTAAAATCCACGAAAGAGTACAAAGGAAAATTCACAACAGAAAATGAAGAAGCAAAGTAATTTTGTTACTATTAATAAAATCTAATACATACTTAAAAGAAAGAAAACTATATGAGAAATTCTCAGTTTTATACACAAACAACAGTTTTAGGAGGAGTCAAGAAGAGGAAGAGTGAAAGTATAGAAAGATAATCTGAAAAGAATGTGAAAATTCTGATTCATGAAAACAAAAGTTTGCAAGGAATGGTAAGATATGAGTGGAACAAACTTCAAAGAAACAGAATTTTCTGCTGATAGATGATGACAATGAGAGAATCTTTTTAAACATTCCCCTATTTCTTTCTCTTTTTTTTGTATCATTTTCTTTATTTGTTTGAATTTGAAGAACTTGATTAAGTGGAAAACAAGAGTGTTTGGCAATAATAAGGGCCACACAGATAAAGGCCTATGGAGTTAAAGCCTATGACAAAACATGCTAAATAAATTCAGAAAGAAAGGAGAATGACTGAAAAGTCATCAGTTCTACAGCAACTGGGACAAGTTCATAAAATAAACTTGAAATAAGAAGAATGTTAAGAAGAAAACGTCTGAAAGTATCAATGCATGAAGAATGTTCCAAATTTTCCTTTTAACTTATTAAGTTAGACAATAGGAAGAGGAGTTGGAAAAAAAGACTTATCCCATTCTGGAGAGAATGGCTAGAATGCATTTTCTGGAATGTAAGAAGGTAGGAGTGTGATAGGAAGAGTTGTAAAACAAAGGAAAGTTTGTTAAGATAGAATCAAGCTCAAGAGAACAGAAGAGACTATCAAAGGTCTAGGAGAGGGCAGGGCATCGAGGCCAGAGCAGGATATTAGACTCCAGAAGATTATTACAGAAGTGCATTGAGAGCAGGAAATGGCAGCTGTGGGAAAGCATTTTTGCCTAGGCAGCCTGAATAACTGGGACTTGAAGAAGTGGAGGAGTCATAAGGGAGCTGATTTTTTTCTCTCTCCTTGTTGGTCAGAAAACATCTCCCTCAAAGGACTGAGATACTGTTTGTTATTTCACCTCTCTCACCACCAGCCCCCTTTACTGTCTCTAGTGGCTGATGTTCTGATATTGGACTGGTTGGGCCTAGGCGGTTATGAAAGACTTAGGGAAGTATTTGCTGTAAATATTTTATACTATTTATGAAGGAAGGAAAGGGGAACAAAAAAAATTTTAAAAGTTTAATTTCGATATTTAAAGGAATAAGCATATAGGTATGGAGAATACTAAATTGTTTTATTCTAGATGAATGAAATGTCATTTCATGTTAGAAGAGGTCATTTTGTCTTTTCCTTTGTCTACTGGGAGTTTTAAATAATCTTAGATAAGAATCTTGGCCTGTGATTAAAAACTGAAAGCAAAGGTGCTTACAGTCTAGTCTAATAAAACAAATCATGCTGGAAGGGACATACAAAAAGCTGGCCCCTTTTCTTTCTTTCCTGGGTTTCCATATTGAATTTAGTCCCAACTGCCTCTGATTTTCCTAGATTCTTGAACTGGATTCACCATTTCAATTGATGACAAAGGAAAATACTCTTTTCCTCTTCATTTGATAGATAAGGCCGAAGTTTTTCTTTCTTTTCTTTTTTTTTTTTTTTTTTTTCTCCTGGGGAGGCAGTTGGGATTAAGTGACTTGCTCAGGGTCACATAGGTATTAAGTATCAAGTGTCTAAGACAGGATTTGAACTTTGGTCTTCCTGACTTCAGGGCTGATGTTCTATCCACTAGACCACCTAGCTGAAGTTTTCTTCTTTCTGAAGTGATCGTTTACTGAAAAATAATAAATGGATAGAAATAAACAGAGATAGACAGGTAGATAGGCACTATCTGTGAGACAGAGATGGAGAGACTGTTGATAGATCATGATGATAGATTGGTAGATAGATATATGAAACAAAATCAAAACCTGAGAGAAAACATAAGGCCATATTTATGCATGAGGACAGATTTATATTATGCAGTATGATATCAAAATATAGCTTTTTAAACTTCTGAAGATTATCATTATAGCGCAGCCATTTATATCCTTAGTAATTTACAACACTGACAACAGAAGCCAGAAAGCAAATAAAAAGGAACAAACCAAAAAACCTTTTCATCAATCTACTTCTTGTTGTGTTCCACAGAAAACTCCCTATACCTTCTAGATACCTTTGAATCTATTGCCAATTCTTGCTCCCTAATTGCAAAGCCTCTATGCCACCCGAGTCTTTCTGCTGTCAGCTCCCACATGGAGAGATAACGCCTCTTTCTTCCAGATATTGGCTAATCAGTGAAGGACAGAGGAAGCCAAGCTCACTGAAGCAAAGAGAGAGGATTAAAATACAATATAAGACTAAGGGAGTTTTGCCTATGATTAAAAAATATATACTGATTTCCTTATGTGGCTTAAAAACTGACTCTGAGGGCATTTCCAAAAGAAGGCATTGAGAAATTATTGGAGCAATGATAACATCTCTAGAAGTGTAACTTCTTCCAAAGAGGATTATTTTGAATGACAAGGGAGAATTGATTATGTGGGTTATGTTGTGTTTTATTTATTTTATTTCCAAACAAATGAGAGAGAGAGAGAGAGAGAGAGAGAGAGAGAGAGAGAGAGAGAGAGAGAGAGATTGTCATTTCATACACACAGCAGAATTAAAAAAGAATCCTCTATTTCATATTGTTTGCTGAAAAGTTTAAAAAGTATATGAATGTAATTTGTTTTGGGATCATTCAATCTTTCCCTGTGTGTTATAGAGGTATCCCCATGGGACCTGGGGTATTATAACTTTTTGTAAACTATGAACTTAAGCCTCAATTGATTATGTCTCCCAGTGTTAGGTGCCAGTTAATTAATATTCCAGTTTCAGTTAACCATTTACCATCAATTAGATTTTTTTGAAGATATATAAACAAATACAAATATTTTCAAGCAACATGAGGGGTACATAGTTCCCTCTATTTCTCTAATTTTTGGATAGAATGGGTTCATTTTTAACATAGCTTCTACATAACCTTGCTCTCACTTAACACTGAGTCTCATCTCTCAAGCCTAGATGAGACATGATTGCCAGATTAATCCCTATATCCATTATCATTGAGTTTGGTCCCAAAGGCAATTCTAAAGGGCTATTTCTAATTCTTTAGAGTGTACTACCAAACCTAGACTAGGAGATGATGGAATGCCAGTATCACTCTCCTGACATACTAAAATCCACAAAGCTGGAATCTCTAATCCCTTCATTTAAAATAGAAAAGAACAAATGCAAATATCAAGGACCAAGACTGTTTCACAGGTTCACATGTATATGTCAGAAAGGAAAAGTTGAAGGAATACAAGTTAAAGAGCCAGAGTTCTCGTTGCTAGTGCCTTTTAAAGTACTTGTCAGATTTACACGAACTGATGCTAAGTGAGAAGAACCAATAGAACATTGTACACAGCAACAAGATTATGTGATGACCAATTGTGATGGGCTTGGTACTTTTCAACAATGAGGTGATCCAGGACAATTTTAATAGACTTAAGATGGAAACCCCCATCTTCATCCTGTGAGAGAACTATGAGGACTAAATGTGGATCACAACATAGTATTTTCACCTTTTTTTGTTGTTGTTGCTTGCTTGCCTGTTTTTTCCCCTCTCTTTTTTTCCTTTTGTGATCTGATTTTTCTTACAGAGAATGATAAATGTAGCAATATGTTTAGAACAATTGTACATGTTTAATGTATATTGAATTACTTGCTGTCTAGGAGAAGGGGGGATGAGGAAGAAGGGAGAAAAATCTGGAACACAAGATTTTGCAAGTATGAATGTTGAAAACTATCTTTTCATATATTTTGAAAAATAAAAAGCTATTAAAAATAAAGTTCTTCTCAGTTCTGATTATGTAGGCAATAGAAAAACCTTCTCTTAACTATATGGTAAATGTCCTGGAGTTAATTGCAGAATGTCTATGCATGCTCACAGTTCTCTAGTTATATATAATGATTCTTCCAGAAGTAGATTTACTCTACCTTTTCCAGTTTCTACATAAAAAACTATTTAACATATTATTTCAAAACTGTCCTGCTTGCCTATGTTTCTTGTAGTATTTTTTATATATTAAAAATTACTTCATCATTCGTTGGTCTCGTCCTGAGTTCTCTAGGTTTCTTGTGCTGGTCTCCACATCTGAAAATTAAGTACCTTTGGGACTTGAAGGTTCAGAATATTTGATCTACACAACCCATTTTGCATCTCAGGACAGAGGTTTAGGGGCTTAAGAGACTCCAAAACTTTAATTGTCCTAGTTTGACTGTCACAGCACAATGTTCGTCTTCCTATAATCTTGCGGTTTTTGATCTGCTTTGGACTTTCTTAGTGAAGGTCTCTTCTGTGAACCCTCTATACACAAAACATTGTAGACTATGCATTTTTTATTTCTTGTCATGATCCTCACTTATGTTTGAAAGTTTCCTTTTACTCTTGCCTATGGACTTCTACCTGATTTTTTTGTAAGTCAGGGGTAAGAGATACCATTTAATATAGCTTCTTAATAATTTCTACATCTAGATCTATAATATTTGGTCATTATTAACTTTACAATTTTCTTGGATTATGTACAAGGGAGTTGGACCATCTATTTGTTACATAATTAGATTATAATTACAAAGTTCATGTGGAAGAGCAAAAAGCCTAAATTCTCAAATAGAAATAGTTAACAAAACATGAATAATTTGGAAATCTTACTCATTTAAATATATATATTTAACTTTAAATATATACATATGTATATAAATTTTGAGGATTACTACTTTATAATATATATACACACATATATGTATATATATATATGTATATATTATAAAGTACTAATCCTCAATATGTATTTGTTATTGATCAAAAAATGGAAACATAGACCAATGGAATGCATTAACTAAGTAATATTAAAAAAAAAAAAAAAACCTTAACACGCTAGCTCATTTTTCAGTAAATTCAAATGTACAAAACTACTGAAGGAATGACTCATAATTTGATTGGTTTTGGTAGGAAAACTAGAAAGGTGCTTGGAAAAAAATTAATTTGGACCCAGCTTATTTTCTATATGCCACATGGATGAACCTTAATGCAAACAGTCATAAAAAATCAATAAGAGGGTTATATAACATCTATAATTAGAGTAAAAAAATTATAATAGTCTAAGTCAAAACTGAACAAAGAATATAGAATTTCATAACTTCAAAATGGAAAATTTTGATTATATAAAATGAAAATGATTTTGTATAAACAAAATCAATACAACTAGACTAATAGGAGAAATTCTCAAATTATGTGTGTGGGGAGGAATATACATATTAAATAGGTTTGATAATATTCAAAATGCTAAAGAATAGAAAAAAAAATATGTAAGAACAAAAACTCAAGCCCCCAAAAAATTGGCCAAAAGATAGGAACAATTTTCTTTTTTATTTTTTCTTTTCTTTTTGTATTCAAAACTTTTTATTTTCAAAATATATACATAGTTTCAACATACAGCCTTGCAAAACCTTGTGTTCCAACTGTTTTTCTCCCTCCCTTCCCCTAACCTCCTCCCCAAGAGAGCAAGTAATCCAATGTAGATTAAATCTTCAATTCTTCTATACATATTTTCACAATAATCATGCTGTACAAGAAAAACCAGATTCAAAAAGGGGAAAAATGAGAAAGAAAGCAAAATGGAAGCAAATAACAACAACAACAAAAAGTGAAATTCTGTTCTGTTCTCACAGTCTTCTTTCTGAGTATAGATGGCTCTCTACATCACAAGACCATTAGAACTGGCCTAAATCACCTTGTTATTGAAAAGAGCTACGTCCATCAGAGAAAAATATTTAATTAATCAAGGTACACAGGTATTTATTGATACAAGCAATGAGTGGGTCAAGGAGTGACAAATACTTGGACCTTGCTTTCATTTAAATTAATCAAAAAAAGGAAGATTACATACACAACTGAGTACAGAAAAACAATTCACTCAACTGGGAAATTGGAGGAAAGGGGAGAACATAGGGAGGAAAATTAGAGGGAAGTTTGCTAGAGGGAGGGATTAGTCCTAAGCAAAATAAATTCTAAGATTACACAAAACTATTTGTAGCTCTTTTTGAAATAGCAAAGAATGCGAATCTGGAAGGTACCCATAAATTGGGGAATGGATGAACAAATTATGATATACAAATGTGATGGAAACTATTGAACAAATTATGATATATAGATATGATGGAATACTATTATGCTGAATTTTTATTGACATAAAGAGGATTTCAAAGAACTAATGGTAAACCATCCTACCTAATACCTGATAAAGAGGTGAAGGACTCAGTGCATAAGGAGACTATTTTTTAAAAGGACATGGCCAATCTGAACATTTGATTTATACATGTATGTAATGGGTTTTATTTTTTTTCTTTTCTTCTTAATGGATGGGGAAAGGGGGTTGCATAAGAAGATGGGACAGACACTTACTTGGCTGATTTCATATATATATATATATATATATATATATATATATATATATATATATATATATATATATTTGTTTTTTTTTTTTTTTTTTCTTTCATGAGGGAAAGGAAATGGGAGGGATGGAGCCTGATCTTTATTTGAAAATGAAATAAAATTAAACTCTTTAGGGATATTTTTAAGGTTTGTCTAGTCTATTGACTTTTGGTAATGAGACCACTCATTTCTTCATTTTTAGACATGATCATCTCTCTTGCCAACAATCTGGATAGGTAGTATGCTATCTCTGACAGAATTTTGCATGATTGTTGTGCTTTGTATTCAATAGAATCTTGTCAGTTAGGCCAGGGCTATAGAAACAATTGAGGTTTGGTATGCATTTTTGAAATTCAAGGATTCTTTTCTTTATATCCTGAAGGTATTCAAATCTGGAGCTTTTTATACTTTCCATGCAATAATCCATCTTGTCCCTCCCAGAAGCTTGTATTGCACTCCTGTTCCATAACTCCATAGTCTTCCCCAGCAGGGTAAAGGTCCTTTTACAGAAAATTCCTACATTCAATTTATTTTTGAAATCTATCACAAAATGTCTTACCTGGAGTCTAGTTAAGACTGGTGCTTTTCTTTATAATTCAGAGATTCTAAACCCTTTCACTGTTTTTAGATTCAGGTGAACTATATGAGAACATGGTTCTCATACTTTTTTTTCTGGGTAACTGTAAATGATGTTCAATTACTCAATCTGATAATATACATAATATTCTAATATGTTATACAATATATACACACTGACTGAATTCATAATTTTTTCATCAGTTTAGAAAGTTCCAAAGTATGAGAACTCCTTCCTCTGTGACAATTAAACTTATCTGTGCCTAATAAGTCTCAGGATAAGGATTATAGCATGATTTGATGAGGGTCACACAGCTAGTAGGACTCAGAAGTTTTGTATCTGGGTCTTCCCAATCTCAAAAGCACATTCTATCCATTATTTTATATGTGTGAATGTACATACACACAGACATCCATAGACATATAAACATACATATATATATGTATATATATATATATACATATATATATATGTGTGTGTGTGTGTGTGTGTGTGCAAATTAGCATCTGTGTGTATGTACTCTCACCTACATCTATACAAACATGTATGTCTACATCTCTGTATATAAGTATATTATATAAAAATATGTATACCACCTTCCTCTCATCAAGCAAAAATATATTTATAACTGAGAATCATAAGTTCATGCAAATTCTTAGAGTGATTTTCTTTAAAGTAAATCATTGTCAAAGCTTTTTATTCAGAATAATTAAAAAATATATTAGAAGAATATTTAGAAAAATAAACCCTAAAGCTTCATTTAGAAAGAAAAAATGTCCATGATTTATTCCTTCTTGCTTTATGTGATTCAACTCCACTGGATATCTTGAAATTTAATTAAATATAGTCATGGAGTTTTGAATATAGATTCTCATTCTGTATAGAATTGCAAAGAATAACAATCCTGTTATAATGTCAACTAAATAATTCAGTAAAGCAATTGGGACAATGAACAGCAGTGACAAAATGCTTTTTTTTAAATGCATAGAAAACATAGGAGATTTCACACTTATTCAAAACAGATATCTGGGATATTGTTATATCAAAAACTGGAGAACCAAATGGAAATGAGTACCAAAGCAATGGGGAAATATAGTCCATGGGTTAGCTCCCAAGCTACCATAACTCCTCACTTTTCTGGCAATTAAAATGTACTCAATTCAACCTGGTATCCAGGGCTTTGTGTATGCTATGTATATATACATAGTTAAGTTGGAAACAGTAGGAGTGGGGGAGTGGCAGAAGACAATGAGAAACAAAGGGAAACAGACAACATATCAGTATGATGCTGATCATAAGTGACATAGATTTACAAGGCAGTTTATATACATTAACATTTAATCCTCACAACAGTTTTATGAGTCAGGTGCTATTATTGTCCCCACTTTATAGATGAAGAAGCCGAAGATGAGAAAAGCAAAATTATTTGTCCACTGTCACACAGTGGACATTTATTTATATTTCTAGATTTAATTTTTTTTCTCTTTCTGTTAAGATTGAATATAATTGAAAACAACAGTAAATTAAAGTCATAAAACTAGGGGCAACACAGAGGTAATAGCCTAATGATCAAGTATAAAAATTATAAAATATACCGAATCTCATTTGATGCACAAAATTAAATAAAAAAAAGAGTGGCTGTTTATTTCCTTCCCATTTTTGTAAAATGGAATGGGGAGAGGGGAGGCACTAATATTTATTTAATCCAAGGACTGATTTCCCCAGGAATCAGATATCTAAGTACAGTTAATTAAGGAGATTGGTTTCTGAACTTATTCATATGTTTAATATGATATTAATTACCATAATAATCCTGGACTATGGAAACTTTTTTCAGGTATGAAACTATATATATATATATATATATATATATATATATATATATATATATATAGGAACTGGATAATGTCCTTATCAGGATTATTTTTGAGTTGTGCTGTTCATATTTACAATAAATATATCACATAGCATGCCTTAATTTGATTTGATTCTTAGGCTCATAAAAACTCCTGATATGGAAATTCCTCCCCCTGGAGTTGTAAGGGGATTCTCCAATCTGTCTGGGATTTAGCAGGTAAATTCTTGTTGCTATTGTTTTATCCTTTGTTCATCAGGGAAGTAGTACCATGACACACAAGTGAATTGGATTGAAGTGAAGGAGGTCTGTGCAAGGTAAACTGCCTCACTTTCCTCTCCAGAGCCATCTGAGTCCAGTGTCTGGATATAGATCGGGATGATTGAAGATGGCCCGGATCAAAAGGGAAACTGGCCTTTTTAAGCTAAGGTCTTCAACAGGTCTCAGTTTGTAGCTGCCCCAGTCAGTGATTAAAGCTAGATAGCAACTGAAGCAAAGAATCTCTTCTTTCACTTAGTTTAAAAAAAAAAAAAAATCTAAATAAATAAATAATTCTGGGAGAAGATTCTCAGGATTTCTGGCTTAAGAAGAAATGATTTAAACTGGGACACTGATGCATTGTTGGTGGAGTTGTGAAAGAACCGAACCATTCCGGAGAGCAATCTGCAATTATGTCCCAAAAGTTATCAAACTGTGCATACCCTTTGATCCAGCAGTGTTACTACTGGGCTTATATCCCAAGGAAATACTAAAGAAAGGAAAGGAACCTGTATGTGCCAAAATGTTTGTGGCAGCCCTTTTTGTAGTGGCTAGAAACTGGAAGATGAATGGATGTCCATCAATTGGAGAATAGTTGGGTAAATTATGGTATATGAATGTTATGAAATATTATTGTTCTGTAAGAAATGATCAGCAGGATGAATACAGAGAGGCTTGGAGAAACTTACATGAACTGATGCTGAGTGAAATGAGCAGAACTAGGAGATCATTATACACTTCAACAACAGTACTATATGAGGATGCACTGTGAAGGAAGTGGATATCTTCAACATAGAGAAGAGCTAATCCAATTTCAATTGATCAGTGATGGACAGAATCAGCTACACCCAGAAAAGAAATATTGGGAAATGAGTGTAAACTGTTATCATTTTTTGTTTTTCTCCCCAGGTTATTTTTACCTTCCAAATTCAATTCTTCATTTGCAACAACAACAACAACAACAACAACAACAACAACAACAACAACAACAACAAAATTTGGTTCTGCACATATATATATTATATCTAGGATATACTATAACATATTTAATATGTATGGGAATGCCTGCCATCTAGGGTAGGGGGTGGAGGGAAGGAGGGGAGAATTTGGAACAGAAAGGAATACAAGGGATAATGTTGTAAAAAATTACCTATGCATATGTACTGTCAAAAAATGTTATAATTATAAAATTAATTTAAAATTTTAAAAAAAGAAGAAATAAATTGCGATTTACTTTTAATTTGATTCAATCAGGACCTAAACAATGATCAAATGGGGCTTGACCTGGACCTATTGGTGGCTAATCAATGAATATCAGAGGTAAATTCTAGGGAGTTGTCTGAAATACTTGGAAGTTAAAGGACTTGTCCTATTGTCAGAATTTGAACCCAAAATTTGAGCTTCCTAACTTCAAATCATGCAGACTATCTCCAATGCAAGGCTGCCTTTATCTTAGGATTCTAGACTCATAAATATAGAACAAGAAGGTCAATTTAGTGCAGCTCTGCTGTTTTGCTAATGACTTGGAATTTTTTAGGCAACTTATCTAAGGTTATAAAAACAAAAACCTCTGACTTCAAATTTCATATTCTTTCCACTACATCATCTTTCAGTATGTGTTTGCCCCAAACTGGCTATCACCAGTTTAGAGGACTTTTACTGCTTTGGGTCTTAGAGGAGAAGTGACAGATAGATTGCTAGAAGAATATTGGATCTGGTTTAGCTCCTATAATGATCTTGGAGATAGTAAATCTTTGACCTTCAAGCTAGTCTTACATGCTGATTATATTCAATTGTTTCAGTCATGCCTAAATGTGACCCAATTTGGATATTTCTTGGCAAAAAATATATTTTCTTTTCCAGCTCATTTAACAGAGGAGCTTTGATGTGGCAAGCAAGGTTAAATGACTTAGCCAGGATTACATAGCTAGGAAGTAGCTGAGGCCAGATTTGAAATCTATTTAGCTTTCCTGATTCTAGGCCTGGTGCTCTATCTATTGCACCATATAACTGCCCCAGCAATGAGGAAAGAGCAATCAGCAAATGGTGGTTCTCATCAGCTTTCTATTTAAATCAAATTCTTCTTTAAACATTTTAAAATAAACTTTTGGTAGTTATTGTAACTTTCATTTTCAACATATATGATTTTATCTGCTTAGTGTGCCTACCCAAAATTTGTAAAAGTGCAAATATGTTTCAATTGTTAAGTATCCTAGTAAGTGTAGTAATATTCCATTACATTCATGGATATTTGAATATTCTTCTGCTGATGGAAATCTACTTTGTTTCCAATTTTTTGTTGAGTACAAAAAGTGCTTATATAAATATTTTAGGCCACTATGGGAACTTTCTTTTTTATCATTGGTCAGCTAAGAGTCTAGCATTTGAATTTCTGAGTCAAAGGATTTAAATATTTTTGTCATGTTCTTGGGATAATATTAAATAGATAGAAAAATTCACAGTTCCATGAAAAGAATATAGTAAGATACCTGTCTTTCTACAAACTACCTGACATTTAGTGTCTTTATCTTTTGTCATCTTTGCCAATTTAATGGCTAAGAATTAAAGCCCCAGAATTTGTTTTTTCATTATCATTATGATTGTTAAAAGTTTATGATTATTCTTTTGAGAATAGTGTGTTTATATTCTCTAACAGGGAAATGGCTTTTGGTCATGAATATTAATTTTAGTTGATCTAGTATATCAGACTAGTTGATCTTATATATCATACTGCTATGAGATATATTTTACACAAAAATTTACCCCTCAACCAACTGCTTTTTTTATTCTACTTTCAATGATTTCATTTGTGAAAAGTTTTTACATTTCATGATTTCAAACTGATCTATTTTGTTTTTTGAGATTGTCTCTATTATTCAGTTGGTTAAGAGTTATTCCTCCTCCTACTCCCCAATCATGATTATAAAAGGCATCTTTTCTTGTTCTCCTACAGATAATTTCATCAAGAGCTGATTCCATGTCTAATCTTTCTTTATTACTTCTATAGTGACTAATTAAGCCAAGAAATAACAGGCATTAAATAAATATTAAACTATGTCAAAAGACAAAGATCTAGGTATTCCTTGATTGCAACAACCACTCTCTTTGTAGTGTTTTTCCTACATAAATCCAGGCTGAGTACTGAATTTGGGTTGTCATCTATTCAAAAGCACATATAGCACCTCCATCAATACATCTCCACATCATCCTAAATGGCAAGTAACTTACAAAATATTCCTTTTTAATCCCCCTGTCCCTCTCAACATAGCAGGAGAGAAATATCATATTCAACTCATGTCAATGTGTTGAAACATCTAATCCATGCTCTGTTAAAAATTGTTCCTCCAGTCCCAATTTGGCAGGCTAGAGATTAGGAGTCCTTTCTGAAGTCCTCACAGCCATCATCAGCATTCAGGATACCAGATCCAATCATAAGCCATTTCATCATAAATCTATCTCTTTTTTTTTCTGCTTACATGAAATGGAGTAAAAGGAATACAGCCTTTATATTTTGATTGCCTATGCAATGCTGCTACTGCCTCTTTCTTATCCAGCATGATGACCACACTATCCCTTTCTATTTCTCTCACAATTGCATTTTCTTTTAAAATTTCCATCCCACTTATCTTCCTAAAGCACAGATCATATGTCATTTTCAAAATGCTAAAAAAAAAAAAAAAAAAAAAAAAAATCAATGGCTTCCTGTTAAACTCTGGAATCAAATATAAAGTCATCTAGATTTTAATAATCTTTACAACTTTACCCTTTCCTACCTTTTCAATCTTCCAATGCAATCCCTTTCATTATATATTCTGCAATCCACAGATTTCTTGCTAATTATTCTTCCCATACAACTTTCTATGTTCCACAGAGCCTTTTCAAAATCTGTCTTCCATATCTGGATTGCTATCCCTACTCATTACTGCCTTCTGGATTCCACTGTTTCCTTCAAGATTCATCCTAAATTTTACCTTCTACAAGTAACTTTTCCTAATATTCCCCATCCAACCCCTAATGTTAGGGCCTTTCCTTTCAACTTACCTTCTATTTACATTTTACATTTAGTTTATTCATAGTTGATTACATATTATTTCTCCCATCAGAATGTGATTTCTTTGAGAGCAGAGACCCTTTTTTAAAAGATTTATTAATGGGGAGGGTCCTTTTTATATCCCCAGTGTGCAGCACAGCACATGGCATAGAGTAATCATTTAATACATGTCTTTTTACTTGACTAAAGTTGTTAAAAGGAAAATGAAACTGGCAAGGCACTCAGTAGGGGAAATAGATGAGGGGATTTATTACTTTGTGAAAAATCATTTCTTGCACTTTAGGAAGTAACAGCAATGAGATGTCAAATTATTCCAATATAGAAATAAAGATTTATGAAGACTGATATTTAGACCAGCCTCTAATGTTTTTTTCTGATTCCATTTTTCTTCATCTTCATCACCCCAAATATTTTCTTTCAACTATTTTTCTACCTTCCTCAAGCTCAAAGCATCATTTCTGTTCTCATGATTTCTGGACATACTTGGTTTAATAGCACCAAAATGAGACCATCAGAAGACATTATAAGAATCTAGATCAGCAAATATGTAGTTAATCATAGCATTGTTAGGGGTCACAAAATAGTCTGTCTCTAAAGAAAGATATTTGGATGGAATAATTTAATTTGGGAAAAAGATTATCAGTAAGATACTTTTGGTACTATCTTTTCTCATTTATTCATGAAGATCAATCATGGTTCAGAGACATGTCATTCCAAATCTTGTGAGAATATAGTTGAAACTATCAGAAGAGGGCCAACATATTTTAATGGAAAGATAGCTAGATTTGAAGTTAAAAGATTTTGGTAAGCAACACACATGCATACATAAGCACATGTGTTTATATGCATTCGTGTCTGTACATACATGTATGCACACATATAAACACACATGTGATGGAAGAATTAGGTGATTAAAGGTGGACAAATATAAGAACTGGTAAAAATTAAATGTCAGATGTGTTTAAAAGTAAACCTGAGGATGTTGAGAATTAGGGAAAACAAAAGATTTTGCTCCCCCCCTCCCACTAATGACAAAAGAGGAGGATCAAAGATGGGATAAGCATTTCTTAGGGTGGATGAGACTTTGATAAATGACAAAAGGAGAGAAGGAAGAGCAATTCAGTTGTTATTTTGATTCTATTTCCTCTAGCTAGGAGAATGATCTTTGTGCAGGAAATGAAAAGAACAAAATGGCTAAGAGGGAGATGCTAGCCAAGAGAAGTAAGAAAATATAGAGTCCCTACTTACCTATGATAAATTCAAGTCTGGCCCAAATTCCTTATGTTTTGAAAGACCTGGTAAATTTAATTAATTAGCTACTTTATGATATTAGAAAGACTTTAGAAAATTTAGAAATACTGTATAACTGGGGATTGACATGACCAATTTTTGAGAGACAGACACAGAAACAGATAGATTGAGAGAAGAGAAGAGAAGAGAAGAAAAAATAGAAAAGTACATAAATTATGGGTCAGTGAACTTGTCTTCAATTCTTATGAAAATTCTCAAATGAATCATTAAAAAGAAATCAGTGGTAACAAAAAATCAGTATGGTTACATTAAGCAGTACTGGGAAAACTGGAAAGCAGTCTGGCAGAAATTGGATATAGATCAATTTCTTACACTTTGTATCAAGATAAGATCAAAATGTGCTGAGTGAAATGAACAGAACCAGAAGATCACTGTACACTTCAATGCTGTATGAAGATGTATTCTGATGGAAGTGGATATCTTCAACATAAAGAAGATCCAACTCGCTTCCAGTTGATCAATGATGGACAGAAACAACTACACCCAGAGAAGGAACACTGGGAAGTGAATGTAAATTGTTAGCACTACTGTCTTTCTACCCAGGTTACTTATATCTTCGGAATCTAATACTTAAAGTGCAACAAGAAAATGGGTATTTACACACATATATTGTATCTAGGTTATATTGTAACACATGTAAAATGTATGGGATTGCCTGTCATCGGGGGGAGGGAGTAGAGGGAGGGGGGATAATTTGGAAAAATGAATACAAGGAATAATATTATAAAAAAAATTACTCATGCATATATACTGTGGGAAAAAATTCTAAATAAAAAAAATTTAAAAAAAAAGATAAGCTCAAAATGGATACATGATCACCTAGATATAAAGGGAGATAATAAGAAAACTAGGAGAACATGGAGCATGTTACCTTGCAGACTTTTGAATAGGAGAACTTATGAATAAAGAAGAAGTAGAGAGAATTGAAAGATGTAAAATAGATAATTTTGATTATTAAATTAAAAAAAAAAGTTTTGTACAAATAAAAACATTGTAGCCAAGATTAGAAAGAAGGCAGACAATAGAGGAAATATTTTATAGATAGTTTCTCAGATCTCATATATAGGACTTTGTCAAATTTATAAGAATATGTTATTCCCTAATTGATAAGTGATAAAGCAGTTTTTAATTGAAGAAATCAAAACTACATATATATAGCCAGATGAAAAAATGATCTGAATGATTATTACTTAGAGAAAGGCAAATTGCAACTACTTTGAGATTTGAGCCATATGTATCATATTGGCAAAAATGATAGAAGGAGAAAATTACAAATATTGGAGGGGTAGAAAAATTCTGACATTAATATATTGTTGGTTGGTATGAGCTGATCCATCCATTTGAAAAGCAATGTGGATTATGTCCAAAGTGTTATTATACTATCTATCTATATCTATATCTATATCTATATCTATATCTATATCTATATCTATATCTATATACCCTTTGATACAATAATATCACCACTATTTGGTCTGTTTCCCAAGATGAAAAAAAGTAAAAAAAAAAAAAGTACCTATATGTTCTAAAATATGTATAGCCACTTTCTTTGTGGTAGCAAACAACATAAATTGAGAGAATGCCCATTGATTGAGGAATACTTAACAAGTAGTATGTTATTACGATGGAATATGGCTGTACTTCAAGAAATGATCACAAGTTGATCTTAGAAAATCATGAAACAACTTACAGAAATAATGTAAATATTGTAAATTGTTGTATTACATTATTGCAAATAATATAAAGTGAAGTGAGCAGAGCCAAGAGGACGTTGTATGCAGTAACAGCAATTTTGTTTGAATTTTTGAACAACTAAATTATTCTGAATACTATAAGTCCTAAAAATCAACTATAAAGGACTTATAAAAAAGATATTATTCACCCTTAGAGAAGGAACAAATAAATAGAAGAATGCATAGAAAGGCTTTACATATTTCTTAAATCCTGCATCAACTGGTAGCCTTCTTTAATGTCGAGGGGGGGAACAGTTTGGAATCTAAAACTTAATCCCTCAAAAATTAAATTTTGAAAAAAGAATAGATCATATCAAACCAAATTGATTATTGTGTTTAACAGTGTTCCTAAAATGGGAGGTGAGAGGGAATGTTGTAGATGTAGTTCTCTTAGATCTCTGTAAAGCATTTGCTGAAGTATATGATATTACTTTTGTTAAAAAGATGGACAGATGTAAGATAGAGAACAATATAATTGGATGTATGTAGACTTTGTTGAATGCTTGGATTAAATGAGTAGTGATTTATGATTTGATGTCAAATTGGCAAGTCTCCAGTGGAGTGTCTAGGAATCTTGACTTGGCTTTGAACTGTTACATATATAAATATAAACACACACACATATGTTTTATGTATTATATATACACATAGACATATATACATATTTATATTTACACACATATATATCTATTTATATCTACATTATATTTATCAATTAAAACTACCAATAGTAGAATGGAAGATGTCAAGAAGCAACAAATCTTCCCTTTAACTAAAGGTTATTACAGATCACTTATACATCCACTCTTGTGGTTTTTTTATAATGGTAATTATTTTTAATGATGAATTTTACTAAATGACCACTCTATCCCTTTTAACATAGAATTCTGTAATCCTATGATTTGGCTATTTAATCTGATTTCAAACAGCCTTTTGTATCTGTACTATGACTTTCTCAAATCACTGGTTAAATCCTCATTTTTCTCATCAGTAAAATGGAAGTATTAATTTACTTCCTGATGTGGAGATAAAAATCAACTTAGATATTGCACATTAAAGCACTATCTAAACTGTGAAGTGACATTTAAATATAAATTATTATTCATCTATGTGGTTAACAAGTTAGAAAAGTCATTCATCAGATGTGAACCTTGATGGTATTACTCTCCAGCTGTTGTGGTTAATGTGGACAAAACATTTGAATTAGAGACAGGCACATTGAGTTTTGGTTGTGTTCCTGCTATAAAGTGGGTCTTCTTTCCTTTTTTCTATTCTGTAGACAATCTTAAAAGTTCTTTATAACTATTTCCTAAAGCTCTGACTATTCAACCTGATACTCATTTGGATAAGTCAGTTAATGACAGCATATCTAGGTGGCAGAGAGGATAAAATGTGATGTCTGGAATCAGAAAGACTCAAATATGGCTTCAGATACTGATAGCTGTGTGATTCTGAACAAGACACTTTATTTCTTTTTAACTTCAGTTTCTTCATTTGTAAAATGGAAATAACCATAGCATCTACTTCTTAGGATTGTTATGAGATCACATGAGATAATTATATAGTGTTTAGCACAGAGCATGGTGTATAATAAGCATTATTTAAAAGTATATGTATTTCCCTAATTATCCTGACTCAGTCCTGCCTCAGTTTCCCTGCTTCTCAGTTCTGCAAAATCTCTCCTCCCTCTTTATCAGAATACTTGATAAGGATAAGAGATAGATCTTATGTTTTAGAATAGCAGAATGCCTGTCCCCCATCCTAAGCTATTAGAATATCAGATACTGTCTTATCAAGATGCCTCTCTCCATGTCCTGGGTGCCTCCCCTGATTATGTCATCTCATCTCCAGTAGCTCACCCCACCATGTCAGAGTTTCATTGCCACTCTCAGCACCCTGACTCCACCCTTGCCTCAGTCTACCCCCCGGAGTCTGAACCATGTGTATATATATCTTTGAGAACTCACACTGCTGGATTCTTGGAGACAATAGTCTCATTCAGCCCTGGGACCAAACCATGGATCCATTTGATCCTATTATCTCTCTCTATTTAATAAATTATTAAATACTCTCTAAAAAATAAATAAATAAAATTTTATGTATATGTTATTATTTTTGCAAATGCATATGCATAAACATATATTAGAAATCTTGGTTATGTTTTTTGACATTGCCTTTGTTTTTTTCTATAAAATTAAAGGATTTATGTATGTATATATTAATCCTTTTATTGAATGGAAAACTATTCATTTTTGACGGGAGTAAAAGAACAAAGAATAAATCTCTAAGGATGGTAAATAATCTAGTGAAATATTATTAGACATTTTTACAAAATGATGAATGCTACTGATAAAATTGATGATATATTATGGAGCAATAAGGTGACATATTTTTGATAACCTTACATTTTCTCCACACAGTTATCCACTTTGCAGATTAAAATGAACTAATTGGTTATAGGATTACTTTAGTCATGGCACTCAAAGACCTCTCTGTATACTGATGTAATAGCATCCCAAATTGAATACCCTCCAGAGTCTTCATGAAAAAATGGTCCCAGATTGTTCACATGGATCAGTGGTTCAATCCCCCACCCCTGTAGTAATCTACAAAATACTCAATTACATAGAAGTAGAAAATGCATGTACAAGCAGGCCATGTATTATGACATGAATTTGGAACCTATGAAATATATTATTGACACAGAGAAGAATGCAGATGGAAGCCACATGTGGTAATGAAGAGGAGCTATTATTTAGAGCAGCAGTTCTCAAACTTTTGTTTTCATTATCTTTATACTATTAAAAATTATTGAAGATCTATTTAAAGACTTTTAGTTTAGGTGAGTTATATTTCTAAATGTTTACCATATCAGAAATAAAAATTCATTTTAGAATCCCTCAAAATTCTCTGGTCCACACTTTGAGAACCATTAATTTATAAAAGGAAATCTGGATAATCAAATAAAAGGTAGGTAATCTAAATAAGAGTTTGGATTTAAGAGTATTTTAGATTTGTTTATTCAAGAAATCTTCTACATACAGAACATCAAAGTTAAATGTGTTTTATATATTGTTATCAGTGTATATACAAATATTGATAAATAAATTAGCAAGAAGTAGATTTCACATACATGGAATAGGACCCTATCCTGACTCCATGTCTTTATTGTTTGTGGCATTAACTTCACTGGTCCCTCGTTTCCTAAGTTCTTAGATTTAAAACTGAAAAACAAAAAACAAAACACACAAAAAAAACACTAAAAAACTTAGTGACTATTTAATCTAAACTTATACATATAACAGATAAGGAAATTGATAACAATTTGATAAATAGTTATTGAGTCATGTGCCAAGTTATTGTTCAGTCAGTTCAGTCACGTCTTACTCATTGTGACCCTACTGGAGTTTTCTTGACAAAGATGTATATAATGAAAATGAACCTGGGCAGATGTCAGAGTTAATGAAGGATATAAAGATCTGACATATTATTGTCCATGGAGTCATGAACAACAAAATATTACAT
The DNA here is from genome assembly GCF_048593235.1 of Sminthopsis crassicaudata. Taxonomy (NCBI): domain Eukaryota; kingdom Metazoa; phylum Chordata; class Mammalia; order Dasyuromorphia; family Dasyuridae; genus Sminthopsis; species Sminthopsis crassicaudata. The sequence continues at coordinate 552,429,273 of NC_133617.1, read as the reverse complement.
ATTGCAATAGCTAGGTGACTCAGTGATTAGAGTACATTATCTGGAGTCAGGAAGATTCATCTTTCTGAATTCAAATCTAGTTCCAGACACTTATTAACTGTGACCCTGGACAAGTCATTTAATTCTTTTTATCTCCATTTCCTCATCTATAAAATTAGTTGGAGAAGGAAATGGTAAACCATTCTGGTAATTTTGTCCCTCACCCTCCCCCAAAAAAGGGTCAAAAAGAGTCAGACAAAAAAATGACTGAACATTTGCCACATTAAATGCACTTTCACATGGAGTTAATCAATTATTAGTTTTACTCAATTGTTTTATTTTTAATGAGACCTCTCTTTGAGTGAAGTTAATCTGTAAATAATATAAACCAAAATCCACCACAGGATTTTTTAAAATGTTGTGTCATGGGTCCTTTTGGCTGTGTGGTAAAGCCTAAGATGCATAAAATAAACTACATAGGGTTATAAAGGGAACCAATTATATTGAAATAGGTAATAAAATATTTTTTAAAGTTCATGAATCCCCTAGTTTAAGAAATTCATAGAGCAGACTTTGTCCTACAGTAAATTTTATTCTAGTTCTCATTTTCACCTCTTTATTTTTAAAATTTGTTTTAAAAAGTGAAGAAATGGTTAACTTTTATTTGCTTCTTGATTCTATAATTCAATTTTATTTTATTAGAATTTAATTTATAACCACATTTAAGATATAACTTTAAGCTCATGTTTTTCCTCTCTTCAATTTTTTTATATATAATTGATTTATTTTTCTTTCTTTTTTAAGTCTACAAGAGACCTTCCTGTTTATTTTGCTTATAGAAATTTGATTCTTTAATCTTCCTATTTGTAGTGGATTTGTAAATGGGATTCTTGTTAAGCTTTAAATTTGACTGGGTATCCATTTTGTTTGATCCTTTCTAACACTAAGATTCTGTAAGACAGAAGGGTAAGGGAATGAGTACTTATTAAGTGCTTACTATGTGCAGGTACTGTGCTAAGTGCTTTACAAATATTATTTCATTTGATTCTCATAATATCTTTGGGAAATAGGGATTGTTAGCCCCATTTTATATTTAAGAAAAATTGCATCTGGGAAAACTTAAATGACTTGTGAAGGGTCATACAGCTAGTATACTTCTGAGGTCAAATATGAACTCGTTTTCCTGACTTTAGGCCCAATGATACATCTTCTCCACCATCCAGTTGCCTCTCTTATTAAAGTATATATAAGCCCAAATAATAACAACATGTATACATCACAGGCATGAATAAATTATATACAACATTTATATGTACATATATGATGTATATACTAGTACATGTACACACATATATTAGTAAATTCTTTCCTCCAATTTTGCTTGGTTGATTTTTCTATGAATGTCATTCAAATAATTTTATATTTAGAATCCTATTTTCTGATTTATGGTCCAATATATTTGACCAATAAGATATCATTTGTAGCCTGGATTTGGTTGTTAATGTGTTGTATGCTGATCAGCTGAATCACTTTTGCCAAATTTTAAATTAATACAGATTTCAGTTGAGTTCCATTAAAGGGTATGACCTTTGATAAGCAAATATATAATCATAGCTATAAATTTACAGAGGATTTAAAAAGAAATAGAAAGTGTTTTTATTTTTGTTTTTTGTTTTTGTTGTTGTTGTTGTGTTTAATGCCTTGATATATTTTGTCTTGTTTGAGTCTAACCTTTTAAGATTATAGTTGATGTTTTCATTTTATGGATGAGGAAACTGAGCTTTGAAGAGATTAAATAACTTGTCCAGAGACCCATAACCAACAAATGCCAAAGGCAATATTTGAGTACAATCTTCTTAACTCTAGATTCAACATTTCATTCCCATTTTATCTATAATTTAGGAAGAACCAATATTTCATAAGCTCCCCTCCCTGTTTTTGCTGAAAACTTCCTAGAGGAGTTAAGCATTTTTCCAGATTGTGATTTAATAAATTCTTTCTCAGCAGTAAAGCCTCAACATTGTGAACACTCAATCAATTAGTCATTTACAATTTTAAGCATCTAGTGTTCTAAATGTTAGAGAAATAACAAAAAAAAAAAAAAAAGGTAAAAACAAAAAACAAAAACAGTCTCCTCTTTCAACATCTCAGTCTAGGAGATATTGTATAAGGGATACAATTTACAAACAACTCTATAGAAATTATAAATACAGGATAATTTGGGGAAAATATCAGAAGGAAAACACTAATATTAAGGAGGCTTGGGAAAGGCACTGTGTCTCATGAATTATGATATTCAGGAGATTTGACCACTTTTCTATATTTTATGGCAGAAATTATTTTTTTAAATTTCTTCTTCCCTTCTTCCCTCCCTCCCTTTCTTCCTCTTTTTTCCCTTCTTTCCTCCCTCTGTTCTCTCTCTCTCTCTCTCTCTCTCTCTCTCTCTCTCTCTCTCTCTCTCTCTCTCTCTCTCTCTCTCTCTCTCTCTCTCTCTCTCTCTCTCTCTCTCTCTCTCTCTCTCTCTCTCTCTCTCTCTCTCTCTCTCTTTCTCTCTCTCTCTCTCTCTCTCTCTCTCTCTCTCTCTCTCTTCTCTCTCTCTCTCTCTCTCTCTCTCTCTCTCTCTCTCTCTCTCTCTCTCTCTCTCTCTCTCTCTCTCTCTCTCCTTTTCCCTTCTCTTCCTCCTCCTCCTCTTTCTTTTTTTCCTCCTCCTCTTCATGAATTCAAATCATGGTTCTAATAATGACTAGGTAGTTATATGGTCATGGATGACTTATGTATTTCATTCTCTGAGTCTCTGTTTCCTCATTTAGTTGTTTTTTTTTTTAGTTATAATTTTATTTCTAGTTCCCAGTTTACAGGATTGGTGTCATTTGTGTTTTGTATATCGTCAGTTATTTTTTTTTCAAAGATACAAAGGCTCTGTGATTTCTCAAAACATAGGGAACTTCTACCAAAACAGACATCAGAGGTAATAAATTCTAGTGAGTTATTTCAAACACTCATTAGAATTTGAGTACTTTATTTAGTGTTACACATCTAGAAAGTATGAGATTTAGGATTGGAATTCAAATCTTTCTGATTCCAATCCCAGCATATAATCCATTGTGTTACTCTCTACTATGTACATTGTGCAGCAGGCTAGACTGCTGAAGCAAAGAAAATTTGAGTTCAAATCTGGCTTCAGATACTCATTAACTGCATGACACTAGATAAGGGATTTGAGTTCAAATCTAGTCTGAGACACTCATTAATTATATGACACCAGATAAGGTTAACTCTGTCTCAGTTTCCTCTACTGTAAAAACTGAGGTAATTTACAAATTACTGAGGTAATAGTAGCATGTGCCTTATGGAATTGTTGTAAGGATCAGATGAGATAATGTATGCTCAGTGCTTCAAAAATCTGATAATACTATATAAAGGCTACTTATAACAATTATTGTTATAATTGCAAGAATTATTATTATTATTAGTTATTTTATTATAGATCTTCCATATTTCAGTGGAACAGTAAAAAAGATGACTTGGAAAAAAAGTGAAGTGTGGATGTGGATGTGGTTCAAGGACCTTACCTGCCATGTGCCCAGCAGACAGCTGCTGAAGATTTTATTTATCTATTATTAAAGGTGCTCTGCCTACATACTGAATTCTATTGTTCATTATTTATGCCTAAAGTGTCAAATATTAGAGCAGCAGGGATAGTCTTTCATAGCACTAGAGTCAATTTTCCTTTCATGACAAATTCTAGTGGGTTTTGACTGGAGCAAATGCAGAATTTTTTCTTTGATGTACTTAAGAAACAAAGAATAATTTAGTCTTATTTCTTGCAAATGTCAACTTTTTTCCTCTCTCTTTTTTTTCCTGAGGCAAGACAGTTCAAGGAATTTCAGTTGCACCTAGGTGAGTGAGAATAGAATATTAAATACTCTGCTTTCTTTCTCTTCTATTCCCTGTATCTTATCCCCAGGGTAATGAGTGACTTCATACTTTCAAGCAGGTTGAAGACACAGTTTTATGAATTTTGTTATTTTCTCTTCAGTTTGGCATTTTTTATGTAAGTCCCACTTTTATGCCTTTGCACTTTGTTATTTTGTCCAACCCTGAGAAATTGTTTAGAAATAAGAAAATAGAGGCAAAGTGAAGTTGAATAATTGTCCCAAGGTCAATAGACCCAGTCATTTCATGTGCTAGAAGATTTTTTTAGCCATTCTGAACAATGATGAAGTATGATGTAGGAATATGTTTGTGATTGACAGAGCAACAGAGATTCATCATTTTTACTGATGTGAAAACAGAACAGTATGATCATCAGCACTACTATTATAGTTGGGAATGATGATTACAATATTGAGGGAATGAGTAAGTATATAACCCAATGTTATCTTTAAAAATGCATCTTTTGCAGCCAATAATCTTTTAAAAAGGAAGAAAAAGAGTTTTTGGGGAGGGATTACAAAATCTGAATAAAAAGTAAATTTTTAAAAATTCAACATACGTTTCTTAGTATCTATTTGGTGTTTAACAATGTTTAGACTCTTGGGGAAATATCCATTTTAGATAAAACAAAGTCCCTCTCCTGATAAAGTTTATAGTCTAGTAGTGAATATGACACAGGAACAAATGGGTATATTAAATATAATCCTAGCTTTTCTGAGAATTCTCAATTCTAAAAAAAAAAAAAATGATACCTTTTTTTGAGTATACCCAGTTTGCCTTTCACAGAGTACACTGCATCTCCTAATATGTAGGTAGTGGAGAGTAGGCTCTTTTATCAGATATTTGTATTCTTAAAACTGATATGACTGAACAATTCACTCTTTCTCACCACTTCTATTTTATATTCCTCTCTTTGGGCAACTCTTGTCTGCTTTGTCTAGAGGAAAAGGACACTATGAACTGAACTGGTAAAAAGGGAAGGATTTTCCATCCCCAGCTCCCTATCTTTTACCCTGACCACAAGAAATGGGCCTGGGTGTTTGGTTCTGCATTGTCTTCAGTTCCAAGTGCAGAGGTGATCCTCATGTTACTGGGAATTTGAGGCAGGATTACAATTGGGGTAACATACCTAGAGAGAAAAGGGTAAGAAGCCTTGTGAAACCAGGATGCCTAGGACTTGAGCCAGTTAGATTTTGGTCTTAGAACTAGGACTGAGTGCTATGGAAATTAAGCTAATTCTGTATCTAATCCTCTTCTCCAGATAATGAGGTAATACAAAGTAGGAAAGTCATTGTGCTTCACAATTGATGAAGGTGATGGGAGAGGGAGTAGATTTGTATATTTATGATTGTATCTTCTTAAGTAAAATTTCCATGTAAAAACTAATCTGATTCTATTTGCCTAAATGAACTGGAATTTAGTAGATAGATCATCCTTAACAACTGAAGGCAAATTGAGAAGGGGATCTGTCCACAATGCAGGGAAACTCTAGGCTATGTTTGGAGAAAGGAAGACAAACAATGGGAATTTTGACGGTGTACTCATAAATTAGGGAACAGATAATTGTATATAAAGGTGATTGATGGCAGTTGACTGGTACAGTAAAAAGAGTGCCAGGCATGGAATAAGAAAGGCTCATATTCCCAAATCCAAATCTGGCCTCAGACACTTAGTGGTTGTGTGATCCCGAACAAGTCACTTAACTGTGAACACTTATCTGTAAAATGTACTAGAAAAACATTCCAGTATCTTTGCCAAGAAAACCACACGCAAATGTGGTCAACAAGAGTTGGATACAAGTAAGATGACTGAACAAGTGCAAAAGCAGATGGTGATGCAGAATTACAGCTCAGGAAGGAAATTAAGGCTGGATATATAGTTGAGTGTCTGTTTTCTTTGGATAAAAAAATGTAATGTGAAATATGGCAAATGCTCAAATTGAAAAATCTGCCCTTAATACCTGCTTCTCTCAACCTATCTTCTTTTTATCATAGAAAGGAGAAGAAAAGAAATGAAAAGGGATAGCCTGAAGCATTTTACCTTATAGCAAATACGGGAGAGACTGGGATCCTCAAGATACATTGGTAAAGTGCCCATTATATTGTGCCATCCAATGTGTTTACTCAAGGCAACTATCGGAATTCCAATTATCATTGATTTCTTTTTTCCCTTAATGGGAAGAAAATAGTCTGGGACCACAATAGTAGCAGAATTTAATGTAAACATTGTGATAAAACTACACTTTAATGGATTAGGTAAATTAATTACATATAGCACTGGGGGGTGGGTGGAAAGGGAGAAGGTTCAGGAAAGCAAAATTTCAAGGAAGAAGGAAATGATTTGCTACCACTCTAATTAAAAATCATTTCAAATGCTTCTCTCATTACTTCAGTGACTTTATTTAGGCTCCTCTTAAGGGATTTAAGCATTTTTTTCATATCAGTTTGACAAGGGAAGATAATTTTTTCAGGATTTTATCTCTTCTCTTCTTCTTAAAGCTTTTGTACTGATTTGCTGTTTTTTTGATCACTGGCTAGTGAACTCTAGGATCACTTTGATTAGCATCACAAATTATTTTTAGTGTTTTTAATATCCATGTCCAGAAGAGCTAGGCCTGAATATGTTAGGGCTGGTGCCTGTATTCATTTCAGACACCTACTTTGGCTGTGAGTGAAGTCACTCTATAGTTCCTGATTTAAGACGCCCTTTGGCCACCATGCTGACCCAGACTAACAGTGGAAAAGAACATCTTTTATGATTTACACAGCTGTTTGCACAGTCCAGAAACTTGTAAAAGGTGTCCTGGTGGCATTTCTTCACCATAATATTGTCTGGCTGAGGGAAAGCTAAACATTTTCTTTCCTGCAGAGTTAGTGGAAAACAGACCTATTTTCAGGATTGACTTTAAAATAGTTAAAAAGAAAGAAAGAAAAGGAAAAACCAGAAAGAAAGAAACTTTCCGGCCACTGAGTTGCATAATAGGCACGAAAGAAAGAAGCCAGTCCAGTATCTTCATTTATATCCAGGAGTTAAGCAGCTGCAGGAGGAAAAGATCCTTCCTGACCTTCCAAATCAACTCCCAGTACAGTCAGCCAGTATTGGCTGAGAATTTGCACAATGATCATTTTCTCTCAGCTCATCCAAACAGATGTTTAGCATCATTAAATATATTTTTCTTGATGACAACAGCACTTAAAGGGTTGAGTTAGTTGTGTATGTTTTGCCTGTCTTGTGGTATGTCTCAGTTTAGAAGTATGTGAACAAATCTGGGGGTGGGGGAAAGACTAGATACTTTAAATAGAGAATGTTTTCATGTTAAAAGAGACTTATTTGTAAGGGGAGAGGGTGGAAGTTCCTCAATAACCTGACATCATCAGTGATATTTTGCAGTTAGAGTATACATTTAGCCCATACCTTTCCTTTTACTTGGTTTTCCTTACATTTTTCTGTGGGTTCTTTGGCAACCCAGTTCTGCAAGAAGTGAATAAGCATTGTCTATATTCAAAGGAGGGAAGGAGATTAGTATTAACAGAGCTTAGGGGTATGAGCATGAGTGCAAAAACATAAGCCTCCTGTGGATTGTGGGAAACCAGAAAGCTATTTTTTAAAACTATTATTCAAGCTTCTTTTTCAAGGAGAGAACCACCATAAGACTACATGTTACAGTACAAAAATAATCTCATTTCCCAAAAGAAGAAGATTGCTATGGCTCTAACTGATAGCATACTTATACTTTCTCCCATAGACTAAATGTTTGATACTATTTAAAGTTTTGTGGTTACAGTTTATCCCTTTCTTGACAATCTTAGAAAGCCCCACAGTTTCAAACTTAGTGAGTGAGAATTTAGTTAGAATCACTACACACACACACACACACACACACACACACACAAAGATAAAAACCAACAAACCTTTTGCAACAAATTAGATACTGGGGAGGAGGGGGAAGAGGGAGAATGAGGAGTCAAATATAACATCTAGGTTGGTGCTTCTGAATAAATAGGAGGATAATAGTATTCAGGAAAAGATAATGTAACTTAGAAAGTTAGCCCCATGTGAATTGAATAAATGTAGAGTTTGTATTGATTAAACTATGTACAGTCTCCTTCTGTATCTGATCCCAGTGGAATATAATGTATTCCTTAAGGACAGGCACTGTTTTATGTTGTATCCCTAGTGCCTAATACATAAGTGTATCAATTCTTTAGCATACACCTAGATCATCTAAGATGAAAGGCAGCCTTGTCTGAAATTCCAAATGTGCTTACCCTCACGGGTGTGTTAGTGCTCTTTTTCCCATGGCTGTGTAGTCAGAACTTATTGTCTATAAATCTATCTGGCAAAGTAGAAGGATAACTTCTCTCTTTCTAGGGATATCCAAGGATAAACAACTAGTTTACCTGCATCTCACTAAGTGGGGTGCAGGGAAGATCAACCTATCCCTTTCCTTTAAGTCCTGCCCTCAAGAAACTGGTTTCATGAGGTTTCAGACCTTTTTCAGTTCTGGGTACAGGTATTGCAGTGGCAAGATATGAGAGCTCTAATTCAAGGAATTAGAGTAGGAAATGAGGAAATCAAACTATCACTCTTTGCAGATGACATGATGGTATACTTAGAGAACCCCAAAGACTCTGCTAAAAAGCTGTTAGAAATAATTCAGAATTTTAGCAAAGTGGCAGGATACAAAATAAATCCACATAAATCCTCAGCATTCTTATATATCACCAACAAAATGCAACAGCAAGAGATACAAAGAGAAATTCCATTCCAAACAAATGTTGAGGGTATAAAGTATTTGGGAATCCATCTACCAAAGAATAGTCGGGAATTATATGAGAAAAATTACAAAACACTTGCCACAAAAATAAAGTCAGATTTAAATAATTGGAAAGACATTCAGTGCTCTTGGATAGGCCAAGCGAATATAATAAAGATGACAATACTCCCCAAACTAATCTATTTATTTAGTGCTATACCAATCAGACTCCCAAGAAACTATTTTAATGACCTAGAAAAAATAACAACAAAATTCATATGGAAGAATAAAAGGTCGAGAATTGCAAGGGAACTAATGAAAAAAAAAGTCAGAGGAAGGTGGGCTAAGTGTACCTGATCTAAAGCTATATTATATAGCAGCAGTCACCAAAACCATTTGGTACTGGCTAAGAAATAGAACGGTAGATCAGTGGAACAGATTAGATACAAAGGACAAAAAAGGGTACATCTATAGCAATCTAATCTTTGACAAACCCAAAGATACCAACATTAGGGACAAAAATTCATTGTTCGGAAGAAACTGTTGGGAAAACTGGAAATTAGTATGGCAGAAATTAGATATGGACCCACACTTAACACCATATACCAAGATAAGATCAAAATGGGTCCATGATTTAGGCATAAAGAATGAGATCATAAATAGATTAGAGGAACAGAGAATAGTCTACCTCTCAGACCTGTGGAGGAGGAAGGAATTTATGACCAGAGGAGAATTAGAGATCATTATTGATCACAAAATAGAAGATTTTGATTACATCAAACTAAAAAGCTTCTGTACAAACAATACTAATGCAAACAAGATTAGAAGGGAAGTAACAAATTGGGAAAATATTTTTAAAAGGAAACGTTCTGACAAAGGTCTCATTTCCAAAATATATAGAGAACTGACCCTGATTTATAGGAAACCAAACCATTCTCCAATTGATAAATGGTCAAGGGATATGAACAGCCAATTCTCAGATGATGAAATTGAAACTATTTCCACTCATATGAAAAAAGTGTTCCAAATCACTACTGATCAGAGAAATGCAAATTAAGACAACTCTGAGATACCACTACATACCTGTCAGATTGGCTAAGATGACAGGAACAAATAATGACAAATGTTGGAGGGGATGTGGGAAAACTGAGACACTGATACATTGTTGGTGGAGTTGTGAAAGAATCCAGCCATTCTGGAGAGCAATTTGGAACTATGCCCAAAAAGTTGTCAAACTGTGCATACCCTTTGACCCAGCATTGCTGTTATTGGGATTATATCCCAAAGAAATACTAAAGAGTGGAAAGGGACCTGTATGTGCCAAAATGTTTGTGGCAGCTCTTTTTATTGTAGCTAGAAACTGGAAGTTGAATGGATGTCCATCAATTGGAGAATGGTTGGGTAAATTGTGGTATATGAAGGTTATGGAATATTATTGCTCTGTAAGAAATGACCAGCAGGAGGTATACAGAGAGGCTTGGAGAGACTTAAACTAACTGTTGCTGAGTGAAATGAGCAGAACCAGAAGATCACTATACACTTCAACAACAATACTGTATGAGGATGTATTCTGATGGAAGTGGAAATCTTCAACATAAAGAAGATCCAACTCACTTCCAGTTGATCAATGATGGACAGAAATAACTATACCCAGAGAAGGAACACTGAGAAGCGAATGTAAATTGTTAGCACTACTGTCTATCTACCAGGTTACTTATACCTTTGGAAGCTAATAATTAATGTGCAACAAAATGGTATTTACACACATATATTGTATCTAGGTTATATTGTAACACATGTAAAATGTATGGGATTACCTGCCATCGGGGGGAGGGAGTGGAGGGAGGGAGGGGATAATTTGGAAAAATGAATAAAAAAAAAAAAAAAAAGATTTGAGAGCTCTAGCCAAGGAAATGTTCAAGTCAAGATTACAGACTAGAAATTGCTGCTAGCCCACTAGGGGAGCCATGAGAAAGTAAGGTGCTAAGATTCAGGGGATAGGGGTTCAAGGAAATGGATTTGGAGCTTTCAGGGATTGTGCTACATTGGAACTGAGATAATCTATGGATTTATTTCTCCTTCCCTTCCCAGAGATTAAGGAAATGTAAGATTCCTGGGTGGTGTGTGTGTGTGTGTGTGTGTGTGTGTGTATAAGTGTGAGAGAGAGACTGACAGATAGGTAACAGACAGAAATAGACACAGAAACAGAAGTAGACAGAGGGAGAGAGAAATGTTTGTTTTCACTATACTTTTGAAAAAATATTTCATTATAAAATCTAATATGACTATTAAAATGGTTAAATGAAACAAGAGTGCTGGGGAAATACATAAAATTGGGGTTACACAGTCAGCACTTGGAATAATTGCAGAGAAGAGACACTCTATCCCTACCCCAACTTCCCCTGAAGGAAGGGGAAAATCCAATATATGGGTCTTTTGGCAGTAGTAAACAGAGGAGTCACTGTTATATAAAGAAGGAAAGATATACTGTAAGTTTGGTTGAATTAACAGTAGGTATGTGTATATGCACATACATATATATATTATATTTTCCCATGCTCAGAAATTTCTATTACTATTCTTTATTTATTAATATTAATACTTGTTAATTAATATATGGATTATATATGCTACATAAGAGAGGAATAGTATTTGCACACGCACATATACACACATATCTACATGCAAACACTTTAGAAAGACAAATTTCCATATGGATCATGAATGGTAGATTCAGAAGAAAAGAAAAAAAGACATTTTAAAAATCTACTTTACTAGCTATTTAGTTTTTATTTGAAAATTGATATATTACAATAGATTATCAAATAAGAAAAATTTCTGAGGAATGGAATATACAATATCTCACTAATTAATTGGTTTCCAAAATAAGGAGATATCTTTCCTGGACAGGGATTTCTACATCTCTTCTACATCTCAAAATTACTTCTATAGGCTTTCTGTCCCTTTCTCTAAATACCTGGTTAATAAAAATGCCTGGGATCAATTTTTCAAGGTACATATAAAAATTTATATAAATGATAACACTCTTTGTAAAAATAAAGGGACACATGGAATGACAGAACCCACACATATTTGGAGGGTAACAAATTTCCAGCAGGAAATAATTTGGAAGATCTCCAGAAAAGGTCTGTTTCAACTGGGCATGGAGAGAGGCAGACCGAGCATCCCACGCCCATTCTCTGGGAGGATAAAAGAGGCACCTACAGCAGTCCTTCATCAAGGAGACAGTGTGATTGAGTGGGTGAACCTCCCAGCACAACCAGAATAAAGCCTTACTCCTTACCCAGTGCTTGTGGCTAGGATTTTATTAAAGGCTATTAAGAGAGTAATACAATTATCTGGAATAAGTCCTGAAAAAATATACACATTCTCTACTAATACACAAATTAATGTATGCTGTGAGACCATCCCAGAATGGCAAATTTTATTGGCCACCACTCCAAATTTTGCACATGGATCTCCATTAAAGATAACCTGGCTACTACATAATTGGCCATGAATTTTTGAAGAAAAGGTTTCTAAGGTTCCTCTTAAAGGACCAACAATCTTTACAGATGCCTCCAAAGAAAATATTTCTGCTGTATACTCTCATGATTTCACCATAAAGAGAGTAGTCAGGACTTCTTTTCAGCCCACTCAACAGAATGAATTATTTGCTATCATGCTAGCTCTTACTTATTACCCAGGAGACATAAATATAATTACTGATTCAGCCTATTCAGTAGGTGTAGTACAAAGAATTGCCACAGCCCAAATAAAATTTGCAGCCTCTAATATTTATCAGCTCTTTAAGGAACTTCAAGAGCAAGTGAGAAAACATCCAGGCAAGATTTATAGCTTGCATGTCCACTCACATAGTGGACTTCCAGGTCCTATTTTTGATGGAAATTCAAAGGCAGATAGCCTTCTAACCATGTTAGCCAGTGGTCCTTTATTTCAGGAAGCACAAGAATCCCATTCTAAATATCATCAGGCTGCTTGAGCTTTATGTTTACAATTTGGAATCACAAGAGAGGAAGCTAGAAGCATAGTAAAAAGCTGTACAGCTTGTCTTCCTTTCCATGCTCCTACACTCCCTCCAGGGAAGAATCCTTGTGGTTTGAGACCTAATGAAATCTGGCAAATGGATGTGACCCACTATAAATCTTTTGGTCATCTGTCTTTCATCCACGTGGTAGTAGATACCTTTTCAGGATTCACTTTTGCAGTGCCAACAGCAAAGAGACAGCCCGAGTGGTCACTGAATTCCTTATCCAAGCATTTGCAATTGCCATAAGCAATAAAAACAGATAATGGGCCTGCATATAGTTCTAAACATTTTCCGCACTTCTGTGTGCAGCATAAGATATTACATATTACTGGAATACCTTTTAATCCACAAGGTCAGGCAATAGTAGAGAGAAGAAACAGAGACATTAAGACACTCCTCAAAAAACAAAAGAAAGGGGGAGATACAGGTAGCCCTAGGGAACTTCTAAATTTAGTTCTCTATACCATTAATTTTCTAATTTTTGACAAAGATGCACTGGCTCCGGCAGACAGGTTTTATAACCCACCAGAAGGGCAGTGTCCAGTGTGAGCAACTCCACTGTCCTTAGATAATCGCCAGGTGATGTGGAGAGACCCAGAAAGTGGTGAATGGAAGGGACCAGATAGGTTAACTGCCTGGGGAGAGGATTTGCTTGTATTTCTTCAGATGGAGAAGGAATCAGATGGGTGCCAACAAGTTGTATTCGCCTTGTCCATCGGAGAGAGACAGAAAAAGAGAAAGACCTCAAAACAAAAGAGAAAATCTAAGAAACATCTGACACTGAAAGAGCATGGCTAATAAGAAGACTGTTAAAGAACTTTAAAGCCAGCAGGAATCATTGGATTTCCTAACACAAGATGAGACTAATGGACAATGGACTTATGAACATTTATAAATTCTCAATTTATGATTATTTGATCATGTTATTTGTTACATACTCCTAGCATGTGTTATGTTACTATGTTACTATGTTACTATGTGTTTATGTAATCTATGTAATTATGTGTAATGCCTCCCATATTGATGGATTTATGTTTCAAGGTCACCACCACCCTATGTTCTAAATCAAAAGAAAGGGGGAGATGTTAGGTTCTTACTAAGTGCTAATGAGATAATGAGATATTAGGTTTTTACTAAGTGCTAAGTCGGTACTTGACAATTCTCTAGTTCCGGCCTTTACTGGGGAGGAGCTTGCATGCTTAGGAGGAGCAAGTTCATTGGTTGAAGTAATTTTTCCCAGAAGCCCTTGCATTATCCAACACCCATTCTCTGGGAGGATAAAAGAGGGAAGTCACTACTCTGGTCCAGAGAAATGATTTCCCTTCCTGCAGAGAGCTGCCTCAGGTCTGGTCTAAAGCAGAGACTATCTCTGGAGTGCTGTCCTCTTTTATCCTCCCAGAGAATGGGCATGGGATAATGCAAGGGCTTCTGGGAAAAATTACTTCAACCAATGAACTTGCTCCTCCTAAGCATGCAAGCTCCTCCCCAGTAAAGGCCGGAACTAGAGAATTGTCAAGTACCGACTTAGCACTTAGTAAAAACCTAATATTTCATTATCTCATTAGTACTTAGTAAGAACCTAACAGATAGCAAATTCTAAATAATAACATGAAAATGTCCAAATCACTAATAGCAAGATAAATACAAAATAAAATGCCTCTAGAAATTCTACCTAATACCATGCAAATTGTCTTAAATGATAGAAGATGAGAGCAATCCATGTTAGCATATACCATGCATACTGGTAAATTTTTGGTGGAGTTTTATAATGATCTAATCTTTCTATATTCCAGTTTAAAAACAATTATTTAAATTTAACACTGTGTATTATCTTCTGGAAATCGTCATGAAGAGCACATCTGCATATGTGTTTATTTGATTGAAGCCCATAGTTTTCTTTGCAATCCCAGATCAATGTGTGTGTGTGTGTGTGTGTGTGTGTGTGTGTGTGTGTGTGTGTGTTGGGGAGGTGGGGGGGGGAGGGGGAATCTCTTTTTATGTAGCCAGAATCACCACTATACTTAAGGTGATTTCAAAATTCAAGACTTGGAGGAGAGGACTCCCATTATTTCCCCACACACACATTGCCCTTTCCACCACTTTAACCACAATGTCCTCCTGATCCAAGCTTACTGATGTATGAATATAAAATGTTTTGAGCCAGTCTTGTGATTCAGGTTCTAGATGCAAATGAAATATGATACTTCCAAACCTCTAGCAATTAACAAATGCAAGCTCTTTTAGCTAGAGAATGGAAACAATATTCAGCTAGAATATATTATTAATTCAACTATGTCTTCCATCTATGCATTGGCCATGTTGGGGCACCCCTCAGAAACATGTTTAAAGCCAAAGAGAGGGACCCTTCTCCTTTAGTAGACTAACTTTGTACCTAAACTCCCAGGAAACTGTTAGATTCTTAATCCCCTGGATCAATTAAATCCCAAGGATAATTTTAATATACATATTTTACGGAAAAACTGGCTTGACTGATATAGAATAGATATCTCCTAAAGTGGGTATCTACTAAAAATGACAATTTTTATAACTTCCATGAATATTAACTTAACATTTAGAACTCTAAAGATGAGATTTTGGGGGGGGTAACCATTGAGGATATGGACATATCTATTAGCATCAAATTCATAGGGTTGAAGCCATCTCCTGTACCCAGGTTTTTGTTAATTCATTCATACCACATAGAAGTTTAGTGACTGACTCATAATCTGGAAATAATGGGATTGAGCTTAGGAAATTTTTATTTGGAGCCATCCCTTTTGTACAAGAATTTTAAAAAGGTTTCAGGGTATCTTCCATCCTGATTCTGTAGAACTATGATTCTGGTTCTACAAAAGGATAAGGAACAGGAAGCCTTAAGATATGTACATCTTTCTTCCCAGAAACCATTAAAGATAGACTAGATAAGATGGTAGGTATCTTGATACAGGGAAAAGAATATCAGTCCCCAAAACAGGTCTTGATTGACACTAAACAATTAAAAATCACTTAACTGCCTTCTCTTCATTTGTAAAATAAATGGATTAGATTAAAGCAGTATTAAAATTTCTTCCAACTCTAGATATTTGATTCTCTATCTGCTCCAACACTGTTTCTCTCTGATTATAGGAATATTAGTCTTTTACAAGCAAATGTGGAAAAATTTTTTTGAGGCAACAATGCATAGGCAACATCATTTCTCCAGTCTTCAATGCAATTTCAAAGAATTTCATCTATACGAGTTCTTATATCTTACTATTATTATTATTAAGAAGCATTTAGATAATCCAGTGGATTGAGTACAGGGCTTAGAATAAGTAAGATCTGAGTTCAAATCAAGCTTCACACAATTTTTACTTATGTGACTCTGGGCAAGTCACATAATTTTTCCCTTAGTTTCAACTGTAAAATTGGGATTAATAATAATAATACTGTGTGGGATGAATGCAAGACCCTTTTTCCTAAATTAACTTATCAGAGACATCTTCAGGTACAAAGAGAAAGCATTTATTTAGTCCCTGCAAGGAGAGACCCAGCACACCCAGGAGGCATCTCAGCTCCCACCAGGTGCTGACAAGCTTTTGACTTCTTGAGATCTAAATAGCAAAAGACCCAAGCTTTTTCATTAGATAGACTAAAAGGACCTAATCATCCTTGATCAATGGTCACCAATGTTGGCTGCCTCCCACAGGTCACATCATTTCACATCACTTCCTGCAACTTCCTGTATCTCAGGGTTCAAAGTTCATCCCTCCAAAGATCAAATGACCTCTCCAGGGTCCCAGTTCTGGGAACAGGGATCATGTGACTCAATACTGAGAAATATTTCATCCAATCAATTCCATTCATTCCCCATTCTTTTTCATCAATTTGAAGATTTCTCACCCCAATATATACATCCCACCTCAAGCAGTCCAGACCCAGACTCATTTGGGACAAAGGGACGAAGGTCTCATCTTCTGGAGCTGCTTTAGGCAGACAAGGGTGTGGAGCTGGCCCTGCCCAATTGGGTCTGGATGTAAGAGGAGAGATGAGTGACCTGTAGGCAGCAGCAGCAGCGTTGGGTGCTGAGTATCAGAATTAGGTCTCTAGGTGATTTCAGGATGACCAAGTAGTTGGAATTTTATGTCTCGGAGTCTGGAAGAAGCAACTCTCACAAGTATATTAAAATACAAGGACTAAATATGAGTAAAAGAGAAAGAATAAACAAAAGTGTAGTTAATATGGAGGTTACTAAGGATAGTAACCAGGAACCCCACCAAGAAGAAAGCTGGGGGGGAGATAAGGCTATCAAAAATGCCTGTCATCCTAACAACTTTCTTAGGATGGATAACAAAGAATGTTTTTTTCCCAAATTCTTGCCTTTGTTTCCTCAAAGGAGTAGGTGCAATAGATAGAACATGTGCCCTTCAGGGAGTATGATCTCTCTCACAAAATAAATAAATAAATAATATAGCCTTACAAGGGATGGTTTTTACCCAACGTTTTTTACAGATATTAACAAAACAGAAAGCAGTTTGAAGTCCCTGCAAGGGGCACATGTGCAGGCCCTTTTCAGAATTTACTTGCCTGGCAGCTACATGGGGGAATGAAGGAGTTAGGGAATTGAAATTGCCATGGTCAGGGGCAAAGGATCAGCAACATAGGCAGCTTATCTGTAAGCCTGCTTCCCTTCACCTGGAGTGAATTCCTCTTCATTTAAGAAACAACAGAAACCTCTCTAGGTCCATGGATAACTGCAGTAACCATTTCCTCTGCATACTTAATGGCGAATTGTTTGGGTGTCAAAAATTCTCTTTCCATATAGCCCCCCATGATCATGCAAAACATGAAAAACACATTTGAAGTTACTATAGATCTTTGATAAAAAAAATTCAGGGGTCTAGGATGGGGGTTTCAGAGACCCCAAGGACCTAGCCCCGTCTTTCATTAACATACAATGTAAAAGACTCTAGGCAGATTAGTTTAACTTTTAGGGTCATTTTTTGTTTGAACCAGCAAGGAGCTATAGCTTGTTAAAACAAAACAAAACAGCCACACTTAATGGGGGGAGGGGAATTATAGTCACCTGATAAGTCCCCTTTCCAGGTGGTCACCTTTCCTTCCCTCCACCATGCTTTCCTACCCCAATTTCTCGCAGCTAACCTTTTTAGGATGCCAAATCCCTCAGGATCCAATCTGCCAGCTAAAGACAGGCCCCAACCTCATTGGATATCTCCTTTCCCATGGCAAATGGCAAATTCACTAGGGGTTTGTGCTTTTTTGTCCCCTATTTCTGGCAAGCCATTTCCCTCTTTATTCCTCCTTCTCTTATGCCATCTCTTTCCTTCCCATTTCTATATCCTCCCAATGCCTACTTGCTCAAATCTTCTCTGACATACTAGAAACATACTCCCAAACCAATAATCCTTCTAAGTAGATGCTCCATTTAATCTATTAATTGCTTTTGTAAATCAATCGTTCTTGTCCCTTGTCTAAATCACTTTAAAAACAAAAAAACAAAAAACAAAAAACACAAAACACAAAACTTTAAACTTCAAGATTCACAATTAAATAAGATTCACAATTAAATAACTGAACCAAATTTCATAAAACTTATACATAAACCCAACAGAGCTGGCAAATTATAAAGCATAACTCATAGTTTACAAATTACTCAATACTTCTAGAAAGCAACATACCATCTAAGAAGGGAGATACAAACAGGACCTCCCAAATAATGAATTTCATCAAAAGCTTAGTTTCTTCCTCTCCTCTGGCCCCATGTGGCCCTGCTGTAGTCAGGGAACAAGGATGGAAAAGAAAGAAACTACCATCTTCACTCTCTCTTCACTCTGCATGGTCCTCCCCAATTTAATCGAATTTCTTTGGAATTTTGAAATGACCAATTGCCAAATTCCTCAACCATTATTCCCAATGGACTTTTCCTAAAGCTCCAACTTTGGCCAGAGTTGGAGCCTATAAGAAAGTCAGACCTTTCTCTATTATTTTTTTTTCCCTCTAACAAATTCTAGCTCACAGAACAAATATGACAAAGACATTCTGCACAAAGACATAGGAACAAAAATCACATGGAAGAGGCACAGACACACCTGGGAGCCATCCCAATTCTACCATATGTACCTGGAATCCGACCTGCTTCTGCCTTGTCCAGGGTTTAAAAGCAAAAGCCTTCTCATAGGATAGACTATAGGACCAAACCATCCTTGACTAATGGTCACCAATGTTGGCTGCCTCCCACAGGTT
This sequence comes from Sminthopsis crassicaudata, assembly GCF_048593235.1. Classification (NCBI taxonomy): domain Eukaryota; kingdom Metazoa; phylum Chordata; class Mammalia; order Dasyuromorphia; family Dasyuridae; genus Sminthopsis; species Sminthopsis crassicaudata. The sequence continues at coordinate 552,410,308 of NC_133617.1, read as the reverse complement.
ATGTCACTTCCTGCAACTTCTTGTATCTCAGGATTCAAAGTTCATCCATCCAGAGATCAAATGACCTCTGCAGGGTCCCAGTTCTGTGAACAGGGATCATATGACTCAATACTGAGAAATATTTCATCCAATCAGTACCATTCAGTATGAAATTTGAAATTGTAGTAAGGATTAGGTACATGCAAATAGAATCATACAAGAAAAGGGAATATGTCAATGCATTAGGAGCTGTGCAAAGTGCCAGTAGGACTTTTTTTTTTTCTTGGATGACAATGAAAATTTAAAATAGAAAGGTCCTTCTTGAAACTTCTTTTCTAACCACTTAGCCAGTTCAGAGTTTTATGTTGTTTGCCTATCACAACATTTAAATATTCATGAATCACACTTTCCCTTTAGCCTATAGTTATGTCTGCCAAAATGTCACTTTTTCCAAATACTGGGTGTTTCCTATGAGCATTTATGCAATCTGATTGCAAAGATACCCTGGAGCAAGTGAAAGGCTTGACCTAATTTTGTGCCTGTCACTCTGTAGAATCCCAAACCACAACCCAGAAAGTGAAACACATAAGCTTGCCTCATCTTGACCTTGTGAGCTAGGTCTGGAGAGGAACATCTACTATGAAGTCAATCTGCAATTTGACAAATTCAAATTGCCAGCACTGCTGTTCTATGTGATATTCCAAATGGTTCATAAATTAGACATTAAGGTTTCCCAACAGGAAGCAGAGTCCTCGAAGTCCTGTAGCTGTCTAGTTAGTGTATCTTGCTTGACAAACATCTGAATTTAAAATGCAAGATATGCTTTACATAGTTTAAATGAACAGGTTGTCTAGAGAAAGTAAATAATTAAATAAATGAATAAATAAATAAATAAATAAATAAACAAATGGTGGATTCTGGGGAGTGATTCACAGTTTAAAATTCCATGCAACCTATCCTCCCCTCAACTCCCCTCCTTTAGACTACAAGTCATCTATTGCTGACATTGGTCAAGCTTATAGGCAGACTTTTTTTTTTTTTGTCTATTAAAAAAAATCACTGATTTTCATGTGCAGTAGTAGTATAGCTATCAAGAATGATAGAAAATATTCCCCTATTTTGTCCAAATTCAGGCAATCAGCAGTTTTACTAAATCTTCAGAAGTTTTTATTATCCCTAACTCAATTTGATAAGAATGAGGTTTCAGAGAAGTTTTAGGTTGGTGGAATTTAATGAAGAGCTTTCCAGAGATGGTTTAAATTAAGATATATAAAATGGGCAAAAGGGAGATAAGTACACATTCTGGCTTGCATTCCCTCCAACATATACTTCTATTTTAAAATTAATGTATTTATAACTATAATGCTTTCTACTCCAATATAAAACTAAATAGCTTAAAAATTAGCATATATATTGTGCAGACCTTATAAGCACTATGGTGATTCTCTCACTCCCTTCTTTGCACTGACAGGATCTTCAGAGCAAAGCTTCTATTATCTCCCCCCAGGGTTCTAGGCTTACCCCTGATGCATATCTGAGAAGCTGTAAGGTTTTTCCAACGTTATTTATTTAAACTTTTCTTTCTTTTTAAAAAATAATTTATTTTATTAAAAAAGACAATAAAAAAGAATAACAGAAAAAGAAAACAAAACAGAAGATTGCCATAAGCCCAGTAGAATTCAGGGAGCATTCAAAATATATAATAATAAATTACCAGTTCAAGAAAGTATATATAATAGCAGAAGAACTTATATTCCTGATTGTCCATCTTTACTTCCTTGTAATTGTTCTTTTGTTCTCTGCTGTGCACTTTTTTTTTTATCCCTTTTTCCCCTTTCATCCTCCCTACCTCCCCTAAGCAGACTATAGTTAAGTGAGGATAAATCTGTGTATACATATATAGATACACATCCACACACACAACACACACACACACACACACACACACACACACACACACACACACTTGCTCCCCCCTCTTCCATCAAGAGCAAAACTTTTTACTTTAATTCTGTTTCTTAACTTGCCTTACTATTACTTAACCTCCTCCCCACCCATGGATCCCTCTTTTGTTTCTTTTCCCCAGCCTTGGTTTCCCTCTTTGCCCTTCCATGCCCCCCCTCCCTTATTTCTTTATGTAATTTAGAGGATGCAATACTCTTCACACACACAACACACACACACACACACACACACACACACACACACACACACACACACACACACATTTGCCTATTTAACCCATTCCTATTGAAATTAGGTTTTCAGAACTAAAAGCCCTCTTTCCCCCCCCAATGCTCCTGTGTCTATTTTTCCTTTACCCCTTATTTGTACAACAATCACCATTTTTTATTTTAACTGCCTCAATCTTGTCTTTTGAGCTACCCAATTGCCATTGTCAAGCTTAAACATATGGTATACATTTCCATGTAAAAAGCATAAATAATTTGTTCATATTCAGTTCCTTGAAATTGGTCTTTGCTATTGACTCTTATAATATATTAATTTTCTATTGAGTCTGGATTTGGTTAAAAGTCTTGAAAATCTGCAAGTTAGTTGAATGTCCATTTTTCATTCATATTATGAATAATTTCACTGCTTATGATATTTTTGGCCATAGAATTAGTTCTTTTGATTGCTGGCATATATGATTCTAAGTCTTTTATTGTGGTTGCTACTAAGTTCTGTACAATTGTAATATAGCTCCAGCATATTTGCATTTTTTTCTTATTTCTTGCAAGATTTTCTCTTTGATCTGGGGTTTTTGAAATTTGGCCATAATATCACAAAGGGTCTTGTGAAGTGGGATCCGTGGATTTTTTTCTATTTCTACTTCTCACACATGTTCTATCTTTGCAAAACAATTTTATTGGATTATTTTTTCATTATTGTGTCAAGGTTCTTTTTTTGGTCACAGCTTTGAGGTAGTCATCTGATAGTATGAGGTGATACCTCAAAGTTCTTTTAATTGGTATTTCTCTAATCAAAAATTATTAAGAGCATGTTTTCATATGACTATAGATAACTTTGATTTCTTCATCTGAAAACTGCCCATTCCTATCCTATTCTTTGATCATTTATCAATTGGGAAATGACTTATATTCTTTTAAGTCTGACTTGATTCTTCACATATTAGAAATGAGGCCTTTATACAAGTTTTTTGTTTTTTTTTTTTTGCAATTTCCCTCCAGTTTTCTGCTTTACTTCTAATTTTGGTTTAATTGCTTTTGTTTGTGCAAAACATTTTAAAATTTAATATAATCAAAATTATCTTTTTAATTTATTCATTTTGTAACGCTCTCTTTATCTTGTTTAACCCTAACTTCTTCCCCCATCCATAGATCTTGACAAGCAAAATATTCTATGCTCTGATTCTATGCTTACAGGATCATTCTTTATGTGTAAATCATGTACCCATTTTGATCTTATCTTGGTATGTGGTGTGAGATGTTGGTCTATATCTAATTTCTGTTTTTTGTTTTCCCAGCAATTTTTCTCAAATAATGAATATTTGTTTCAAAAGGTTGAATCTTTGGTTTTATTGTATACTAGATTATTATAGTCTTTTATTTTAATGTATTGCATACCAATCTGTCTCACTGAGCTGTTATTCTATTTCTAAAGCAATATGGGACTGTTTTGATAATTGTTATTTACAATACAGTTTGAGATCTGGATACTAGCATTTTAAGGATACAAATCTACATTTTTAATATATCAAATTATAAAAAATTTAGTAATAGAGCAGACATTAGTACTTAAGATCTCTTCTTGTCATTTGCTCTTTGAGAACTTTTGGCTTTCAGCCTCTAGAGAGATTTTAAACTTAATGCTGTGAGATTCTGAATGAGCATGAAGTCATGGGATTCCTGACCAAGAAATGAAGGCAGATCTCAGAACTGTATTTTCAGAATCCCTTCCCCAAGGAAAAAATCTTAAGGACATGAAATGTTGGAGAAATCAAAAGAATTTATCAATTAGTTCAAACATATCAACAGTTTATCCCTGACTCCAAATAGGTTCTAAGGGCATACAACTCTGTCTTAGGTGGTTTGTTGTTATAGGAAGTTTTCCTATTATACAAGCTTTACTCAATCCAGACAGAATGAATAGAGACTTATTATTGGACTTAGCATGGTTTTGTTCTGTCTCTAGCTATGTCACCTGGTCAAATTGCTTAATCCTTCAGTACTCTATACAGTTCTGTAGTACTCCAAGATGCTCTAGAGGGAATTCTCTTATTAAGAATTACCTATACCAATGAAATTACAGGTTTGGGCCAAAATTAATAAGCATGTAACCCTTCTCCTAGGGATATCATGGATATTTTCTAGTATAAGAATGTTGTCACAATAGCCATTACCCAGTGTTTCTCAAGTTTCTACGGCTTTTGACTTTGAAAGGAACTTTCTTCTACTGAGAAGATACAAAACTTTGACAAAGAAAAGCCCTATGAAGAGCCAGAGAAAAGGGAAAGACTGTCTGTTTCACCATCCTTTTCTGGCTTGGCTAACACTGAACTGGAACACTGAAAGAATGAATGAAATAAAAACCATTTATTAAGTGCTAACTATGTGCCAGCCACTGGGTTAAGTACTGGAGATACAAATACAAAATGAAAGACATATCTTGTTCACAAGGAGCTTAATAAGTAATGGCAGCACATATAAAGATGTGATGACCAGAAAGGGACATTTTGGCCTGGGAAGTTACTGGGATGTTGAGTGAAACCATAAAAGAAATCAGTAGCACATACTTTTTAGCAATGGCAATGTGGATTTCATTAACATTTCAAGAATTATAAATGATTGGGATGTGGGATTTAGAGCAAGCAATAAGAGCAACAGGCTGGATTTGGATTGGGCTAGTTATGAAGAACTTTCATCAATCAGGAGTAGAGACTCAAAGTCAGAAGTAATCAGAGGGCACAACATAAAGACATCAGAACACTGGATCTGGATGCTACCATTGACACAAAGTAGAGAAAATAGAGACAGGACCGTGTGCCAGAGCAAAGTGCTCCCAGTGGTGGGGGATAAGAGTGAGAATTACAAATGGAAGAGCTAAGAAGATTAAAAGTAGAGCAGAGAGTAATTCAAGATAGATCAGAAGTCCCTGGCTTTTAGAATTACTGAAATCCAGCCAATATCTTCTGTCTTCCTTCTGGTTCCCTGAAGCACTACCCAAGATAAACTGTAACTCCCTCTCACCAATATAACCTCTTCTCATTTTCTCACAAACTTATTGGAGTGATAGAAGTGGGGCGGGGAATTAAATACTCAGCCTCAGTCATCAAAACCTACAAGTAGAAATCATTAAGTGCTTATTTCCAAACCTACCCAACTTGAAATTGGCAGTAAAATGTATAGTCATTTATTATAATTTATGTCAAAGTCTGTAAGATCATGGTTTAAGATTTCAATCACAATTTAAGTGCTTACTATTTACTGTGCTAAGTGGTAGGATTGAAAAAAAGGAAAATCAAACCAAAAAGGAGCAGACTTTTCTCAATTCAAGCTGAGGTTTGAATATGTTAGCTAAAGAGAAAACAATTGTAATTCTAATAATCTCCAAGCCTTTCTTATTCTAGAACACTTATAAAATAAGAGAGTAACTTAGCAAAAAATTGAGCAGTGGTATTGGGTAGAAATCAGTGTGTTTTTTCAGGCAACCATTCTATTTTGTTAATAAATATAAGTGACATTCTTGACTAAAGATCTACCATATTGTCATCCAGAAATTATGACTGAGGTGTTTAAACTTTGGCAAGTCATAGAAGGATAGAAAAGTTTCAAGAAGAAGTCTGGCAAACATGTTTGCTGAATAAATACTAAATCATATAATCATTGACCTCTCCTTTGATTTCAAATAATAACAGATTATTCACCCAGCACTTATACATCAAGATGATAAGTGTTCATGAAAGGGGTAAACCCCCATGATTCCAAATTCTGGTCTCCAAAGAATCATGTGGCACAAGGTTGAGGAAGCAATCTATTCATAAATGGAGAAAAAACCTTTTAATTAAAAAGTGATTCCTTCATTGTTACAACCTGAGATTTGGCACCAAAAAAAATTTCTATATCATCAATAATAGGAGTAGCAGCCTTGAATCCTGGCAAGTAGTCATAGGCCTAAAAGTATGAAACCAGATTCAATTCTGCATTCAGAATAATCTTAGAGATTTAAAAAAGTGTAAGATATTCAATTGTGTTTTAATAACAGTACAATAAGCATATGGATTCTTTCCAAACTTTTGCAGTGTGGCCAACACTTTCTAGGAACTACAAACTATCTTTTAGAATTCACAGATTTTCAAGTAAGAGAGGAATAAAGAGGGATATTCTTTGACCTAAAAAAGAGAAATAAAAAAATAATTTATGTCATTTTGGGCCCATAATTTGAGAAGGGAGAGGGTCCTGAGAACAAGAAGATCAGTAAAGGCTTCACATGTTATCAGTTGATCTGAGACTTAAATGAAAACAAAAATTCCAACAGGTAAAACTGAAAAGAGAATACATTCCAGGTATGAAGTTTATTTACACAGTTTGATAGAGAATATCAAGGCAGAAGATGGGATTTTGAGGTCTGGTAGTCGTCAAATTAGATAGAACATGCAGTATAGGAGGAGAGTTACAAGGAATAAATCTGAATTGTAGAATGGACTGAGATCATGGAAATCTTAATTCCAAGCTAAAAAAAGTTTTCCCTTTTTTCTCTTGGAGAGAATAGAAAGATATAATAAAGTTTTGAGTAGAGGAGTGATACAGTCAGACTTATGCCTTAGAAAGGGTAATATGTAAATTATGTGAAGCAATGGCTAAGAAGGAAGAAGATTTCTTAGGATTATATTGCAATACTTTAGATAATAGGCAATTAGAAATTAAATAAGAGCATTTCGTGCAAGAATGGAGGGGGGGGGAGATGGGAAATATTGATATTATTTCCCAGATTCTTTTAGTATCTTTGGCCTTCTCAAATATCAAAAAAAAGTAGGAATACAAAGAGAAGTAGCTAAAATGGAAATGGAAGTATAATAACAATCTTCCTAGTGTTTTTATGAATATCTTTTGCTATTTACTACTTGGATAAATCACTTAACCAATTGATTTCTAAATTTGTTCATCTAGAGAACTGGAATATTAGACTACAGGATTTTTAAGTTCCTCTTCTGCAGTAAAGTTCTCTGATCTTCTTGCTTTCTCTGGTCATTGTATATGTCATAATATTAAGACAAGATTTCGTTAAGAAAAGAATATTGCCAATGTACTTTTTCTCCCATATTTACTATTTGAATATGAAATCACATGTATTTTAACAAGGCACATTTCTTGACACTTGGGATATGAAATTATCTCCCTCTATGAATCTAAAGCTATTTCATATTTCACCTGCTAATGATCATAGGAATGTAGGAAGACATTTCCTTCTTCTCCAGCCCCAGCAACCCTACCACTGAGAAAAAAAAAAAAAAAAAAAAATCACTTGACCTGAAAGTCTAGCAATTAGCTCCAACTCTCTCATCATTCTCAAATGGAAAGATTATCATTTTCCAAATTTAATGAAAGTGAGCAAAATGAAAACAGATCTCTTTTGTGTTAGTGTTAATATATTTGCTCTTCTGTGGTTGGAACTGGAATGAATTCATAGACAGTCTTAAGCAGAATGTAAACTAAACGTTGAGAGTGAATGTTATTTATTACCTAAGATGGATTTGCTGAATTATCAAGTACATGTATTGCATTATTCAGAGATTCAAGAGAAAATCATTCCATGTGACTTATAATCCAAAATGTCACCAATTGTAGGCTGATGGCAACTTAAGTTTATAAAAATATTAATTAATTAACATAAAATATTAAGATTTATAAGGAAACTTGGTTTGAAGAAACTGCCTAAGGGAGAAGGACCAACCTAAAACAAGAAAGATCTGAACAGAACTCTTTAGAAACTCCAAGGATTTCCCCTGATATAAAGATTCGAGATCTGGAGCTTGGCAGGTTCTCAGGGTGCCCAGCTTTTGGGTGAGGCTTTAGTCTTTACCTTACTTTGACTAGCTGTTTCTCTTGGCTACTCTCTTTGTTAAACAGTTAGCAGATGTTAAAAGCAGGTATATTAGCAACTAATAAAGGCTTTCTCCTAGATGAAATTACGAAGAATTGAAAGAACACAGAAAGGGAGAAAACACTGGAGAGAAAAATAGTTGAGTGGTTCTTTACAATAATAGTTACTAATATACAGGAAGATATATAGTTGTACTAAGTCTCTAATTAGAATATATACTGGGTCTATAATTAGGATGAGGTTTTTTCATTATTAGTTCTCTAGAACCAAGATAAGATATTATATATAACATTAGAATTCTGAGGCTGTTTAGTATTGTTTTAATTTATACTCATGTACTTAATTACCAGATCTGCAATTAATAAGAAGGGTTTCCTTGAATTTTTCTTCTTTAGCTCATGTTGAAGCAGGTTGTAATCCCTTTAAGAAATGTATTTCCTATTGATCTGTGATTCCTTTCAAATTCCCAGCCCCTCCTGGCCAAGGCATATCCTCCCCAGACAAGTTGTCTTTTTAGGATGTCAGAGCCTTTGATTCAATTATAAATCCTTGTCAAAAACATCCCTTTGAATTCCAATAGGAGATCTGGACTTATCCCAGCCCCCCCTGGGTCTGAGCTAACTTGGTCTCTCCCAGCTCCCACTGGTTCTGATCTGCTCAGGGTTCCCAACCCCCACTAAGATATCCAATATAATAAGCTTCTGTCAACTAAAGTCTTTGCAAATGAACCTTGGCAGCTCTCTTTTTTGCCAGGACCTTCTGTCCACTGAGAACTGCATTCTCAGTGCAAAACTCCATCATCCATAAATCTACTACTATAGAAGTCAGTCTCCTGGTAAACTGATTTCTATCTAACAATAAACTTTCATTTTGCAACTAATAATTTGGGAATGAATTAATTCTTTCCCTCCTAAAACATGTAGCTGATTTAAAGGGGATTCTTAACAATTTTCCTATAGCCGCTAACTTCTAGACCACTAGGAATCTAGACCATTCAAATAGCATTAATGTAGAGCAAGAAATTCCATTGAATTAACACACTTCCATTTATTCAGCCACTTCTCAGTGACCACTTAATTTGGTTTTGCTACCGTGAAAAAAGAAATTCATAATCTGTAAAGAGTACTTTATAGAGGCCCAGTATTGAATGGGTCCATGAACAGCTGGGGTCCAGTCCAAGTGTTACTTGGGATCTACTCTCAGGGCAAAGTGATCAAATCATAATTGTAAAGAGATGTTTGGTAAATTCAGGATAATCTTGTTGGAGAATGCATGCCAGAGGAACAAGACATTTTAATTATATACTATTTACCCCTCAACAATGAATTAAAAACATACTTGAGGTAAATACATTAATATGAAAATTTCTGCTATTTACTATTCTGTTTCCATAAGTACTTTGGTATTGATAAAGCATCACAACTATTTACAATTCTGTTGATGTTGATGAGCATCACAACTAGGCTATTTATAATTCTGGATTGATAAGTTTCTTGATATTGATAGTTAAGGTGGATACTGAAATGTCAAACTATGGATTGTGCATTAACCCTGGAGGAATATGATGTCAACTTATATAGTAATGTTGTAATCTAACCTAAAAGGTATATTAAGCCTGAAACTCATATTAATAAACAAAGACCACAAAGCATGTCTTCCACGTGCTTCAGGTATTCATCTTAGAATTAGGGTTTTCACTGGAGCTGGACTCCAACAGTACTTCTTTTTAGACTCTATACTGGAGCACATTTCATGATAGTGATGAACATATATCCATGTTTTATTCCTTATTTGATATTAATAATTATAAGGTTGCTGAAAAAATGTCTCTTATATTTTGTTTTAATGTGTAGTGCAGGAGAAACTGAGGCAGGATAGAGATTAGAGAACAATTTAACAATTTATTTGAAAGGGGGAGATTTTCTGGGACCAAATGGATCCAAGGTTTGGTCGTAGGGCTGAATGAGACTATTGTCTCCAAGAATCTAGCAGTGAATGTAGGATACAAGATTCTTTTATAGGATAACAAGAGGAGGGACATAATGGGGGAGACACTTAGAATGACATAATGGAGGGAGGTACCAGAGAGGCTCCTGATATTCTAATGATGTCTAAAATGGATAGACCTTTATCCCATCAAACATTAAGAATGACTATAGCCTAAGTCTAAGATATAATTTATCCTATCAAACATTAAGAGGGAATGGTTATAACCTGGGTCAGAGTAACTGAATAGGACAATTAGGGAAACTGGGTCAGGACATTAAAAGGGAACTGTGGCACAAGGAATGAAGCATTTTATTCAATTAAAGCCATGTTTTGTTTTGTTTTGTAGTCAATAAACAATATGACTGAACAAACAAAACTGATTGACAACAAGATTTTTGCCAGAGTTCTCCTTTATAAGGTGATTCTTCACCTGGAAGTTAGTCATCTACTCAAGAGCCAGGGTGGCTTTACAAAAGGCCAAGAAATGGTCAATATGATATTTGCTGCCCAACAACTTTAAGTGAAATGTCAGGAGCAAAACAGAGCTCTGTACACAATGTTTGTTAATCTGACCAAGGCTTTGATACTGTCAGCTGTGAAGGCTTGTAGAAGATCATGGCAAAATTTCTTTGCTTGGAAAGTTTCATCAGTAATGTATAGCAGTTTCATGACTGCATGCTTTCCTGGGTTCTGGATAATGGACAATGTTCTAATGCTTTCCCAGTTATCAATGGAGTGAAATAAGGCTGTGTGCTTGCTTTCATGCATTTCAGCATGATGTTTTCAACAGTTTTGTTGGATGCCATCAACAAAGACAAAAACAGTATTAAGATCAGCTATCATACTGATGATAAATTATTTAACTTGTAAAGGCTACAAGCCAAGACTAAAGTGAAGGAGAGTTGCTCCACAACTTTTTGTTTGCAAATAATTGAGAATTCAATGCAGTCTGTGTGGCTGAGATGCAACAAAATATGGATTGATTCTCTCCTGCTTGTGCTAATTTTGGCTATATCAAGGAAACAGGTTCTCTACCAACAAGCATTGTACCATCCATATGTGGTAACCTTTAGTTACCACAAATGGAGAAATATTGGATGCTGTGGATAAGTTCACTTACTTTGGTATATAATTTCCAGGAATGTACACATAGATGAAGTTAATGCACACATTGCCTAGCTCAATATTTGGGAGACTGAAACAATTCTCCAATTTTTTTGGAGAAAAGAGATATTAGGCTGCATACCAAATTGAAGGTCTACAGAGTTGTTTTGACCTCATTGTATATGGATAAAACTTGGACAGTCTGGGAATGTCATGTCAGAAAATTGAACCTCTAATTTAAATTGTCTTAGGAAGATATTTCTGAAGATTATCTGGAAAGATAAGATATCAGACAGTGATGTCCTTTTTCAACCTGAACTGTTAAGAGTTCAAAAATGGCCACTGGAACACACAAAGCATTAGAAAAAAGAAGACATGAAATAATTGACTGTTATCTCCAGTAATGAATGAAAGTGATATTGAATGGAATTCTAAAGATAAAATTATATTGAAAATTTTGCAGCTTAGTTCAAAGGAAGATAAATGAGATATCTGATTGAAAAAGTTTAATTTTCTGTTTTTGATAATGATGGAGCAGAGACAAAAGCAAAAAGTGATGATGAAAAATGTCCATCTGGAGTCGCCCTAAATATGTATGATAAGTTTAAAGAGTTAACATTAAAAAGTATTCTGAACTGAGTCTTAATTTTTATAAGCAAGGGGGGGAAAGTAAACATTCCAGACAGAGTAAACTGAAGAATAAAGAAGAATCTCATAGTCAACAATCTTCAAATAAAACCAAATGAAAGGAGCTTACTCAGTATTTTGGAATGAGTAATCAGTTTGAACTCTTCATAATTAATAGAACTCTTCTGAAGTCAAACCTTGAAATGCATATCAACAAATCTGTGAGTGAAGGGAATATTGAGAAGATTGTAGAACAAAGTACATCAGCTACTTAGGAACTTGGGATAAAAATTGTCAAAACTGTTGATTGCTGCAAATTTATAAAAGCTAAAAAGACATGCTAAAACTTCACAGGAGACTTGAAAAAAAGGAACTTGCATGAGGTTTTAAAGCAAAGAAAAAATAGGAAGCCAAAAGGAATATGAAGTATGTATAACTAGGTCTTAATGGGTTGGTTTTCCATAATTTTTTTAATCTTTTAAATGTATATTATTCTGTTAAAATAGTTTTAAGAAATGTGAGAATACATGTAACTACTCTGTGGCTTTGTTAAGAAACAATGTAAGAAATATAATGTGTACATGCATCAGTACTTAAAGTATTGATGAAATTATTGATATGGATAGACTTATAATAAATTCCCAATGAAACTGTGCTTTGTGTCACAATAAATAATATTTAAAAAATTTTAGTGGCCAAAATAATTTTGTCTGCAGGTGGCTTCCTTCTAGAAATGAGCCTTACTAAGCATGGTTCATCTGTTTGTCAATAAGCCTTGTCCAAACTTAGTGACAACTTTACAGAACTCAGGATCATTTGTGCTGGTAAGATATCAGTCAAATCATATTGGAGAAACATATTTATATACAGTAAGTTACTTTTCTACTATTTAATAAATAAGCAATTGATATCCATGTAACTTATGTTTATGGTCATAAACTACCCTAGCAGATTTTCTTTCTTTCTTTTTTAATGATTTTATTTATTTGGTAATTGATATACCTAAGAGAAAATAACCACACCAGCCAAGAAATTTTTAATTCTAATACAAGAGATATTTTGTCTAACTATTGTTTTCTAGAAATTTGGGGTTTTGTTTCTGTTTTTTCCATAGCTGCCTGGTAAAAGACAATTCATAATTCTAAGTAGCTATGAGAATGGAAAATGTTCTCCTTGAGAACTCTCTCTTTTATCCCTGTGATTCTTTGAATTTTCATATATATATATCAAACATGAGGTTTGGTTATGGATAGCAAATAAATAATCATTTTGACCTTATTTGAAATATATATATATATATATTTTTGTATTAAGTTCTGAAAAAGAAAAGATCATATCACTGTGTTGACCTCAATTCTCAGAGGTGAAGAGGAGCTTAGTACTATTGTCATCTGTCAATGTCTTCTGAGACCAAGCGATCCTAGTTCCTAGGTATCTAATTTAAACTATTTCAGGATTATGCATAATTGACACTATGAAAAATCAAAATAATTCTTTATGTGAATATAAATATGAATTGAAAACCAAACATACATAAAATATTCAAGGACATGATACGCAGATGTGCATCTAAGAAAACCCAACATGAAAATCTGAATTTTTAAAAGACAAAAATCACATCACATCATATCTCAAAAGATTTTTTGGTATCCTAGATTACTCGAGCTGAAAATTTTTTATGGCTATAGAAACTAAGATTCAGGGACATGCAATGACTAAGACAAAGCCAGAGAGTAAGTCAGTAACAGAACCAGGACCAATTAATGTCTAATTTCTATTTAAGAATTAATGATTTGTTAAGGATATGAGTGTTCAAGAAGGTTTTTACTCATTTTAATAATTCATCTTACATAAATAAGAATCTGAACTGAACATCTTGTTTTTAAATTTCTATTTTTTATTTATATATGAAATATTTCTGAGAATACAATTATATACCATTTATGGAATCTCTCTTACGTGAAAAGTCATTCTAATTGTCTAAAAAAGAGGATGACACATTGTAATGCTAACCATTGTATATACCTATTTTGCAATGAAATATCTAAAATGTATTATACTAACATATATCACTTCTTTAATTTTTCAGATACATTGTTTAATATATAATTTTTATGGAAAAAATAAAAATCAAGTGTTCTTTCTCTAGGTGGTGAATGGATGTGATTATTAATGATTAATTAATTAATTATTTAATTTTTATTTTACTTATGCTAGTAACATATATTTTCTTAGATTAATAATTGTCATGGAATACTGACACTAATGGCAATTCTATCCTGCATCATACAACAACCTCCCAATCATTCAAGGAGTTAATCCCATCAGAACAATGGGAACACTGCCCTGGTACCACTGAGAAGATTCAGGATAAGTGAACAGAATCAAGGGGGTCATAAGCTGCTAGTCTTCCATCTCCATCCATCTGATTTTCTTAAGGAGACTCCCATTCCTTTACTTTGTCTTCTCTCACTTAATGTGAGAGAAATGTTAGTCATAAGGTTATTCTGATTTCCTCTTTTCTCTTTTCACTTGCCAAGCAAACAAACAAACAACAACAACAACAACAACAAAAAAAAAAAAAAAAAAAAAAAACTACCTGGATATTGAGATGAATTAGAATCAAAAAGAGAGACTTTAAGAAAGGAGATCAGTTAGAAAACTAATCCAATTGGGGCTAAGTTAGGATTGTGTTTGTAGGAGTGAAGAAATAGGAAATCTTTCCTTCTTAGGAGCGTTTGTTTGCAATTTAGCACTTATTTTCCCTGCCCTTTATCCTTCTACTGAGAAAGGCTGATTCTAAGCATAGAAATAGAAGGTACCAGCCCCTACATATCTGAGATATGCTCAAAACCATAATTCTTCTACAATACTATATATTCTCACTACTGCTTCTAAAATTCCCAAGTTTGAGGTCATTCCTCTGTTTTGTATAAAAAAAATGACAGCTATTGTTTCCTGAAATCTATGTTAAAATACATATATAATTCTTAAGAGCAGAGGGGAAGCCTTCTGGCATTGACTCATTAGCATATATGTGTCTGTAATATTAATTTGACACCTTGGAAAGCACTAGGAATATAACCTTGCATGAATTAAATATAGATAGGTAGCATTCCATGAATAAGTATTTGTGTTTCTAGCAAATAAATTGGGTGGTTCTAAATAGCACGAAGTGAATCTAATACTAATTAAGGAGCACACATCTGAGCAGATGAACAGAGATTTTGAGATCATTGGGCCTAGAAAGAGAGGACTTTAGAAATCGAGTGGATAAGGGAAGCTTCTGGGAGGGAAAAATCCCTAGGAACCGATTTTTCACTACTGCATCATTTTACCATATTCTGAGTTTTGAAAACCTGTCTTCTCAACTTGTGATGTGTACAGAAACCAGAAACTGCAATAATTTGATATGAAGCTATAGTTGTCACATCAGTCAGAGTTCTTAAATGGAAAATTGTGAATTGATAAGTGAACCTTGGGCATTATATGGAGATTTGTCATCATTATAATATATTCAAAATTATAAAAATTTACCAAAATAATCATACTAGAACCTAGGGTATTTCTCAAGAGAATTAACCAATAATTGGCACATCTTTGCTTGTTGCTTGCAATGATAGTGCATCCTTAAAAATGAAAAGAAAAATTAAAATGAATTAAATATTTATAAGTGTTTCTTCTCTCACAATAAGAGAAAAACCACCTCTCACAATAGGCACAGTTTTAGTCAGAGTTTAGTACTATAGAATAAAAGTAGTTAGTGAGTATGCTCCCAATTTTGAGATTCATCAAAACATGAACTTCCAGAGACAATAAAAAACTTTTAAAGAGTTGCTTGCAGATACATAGCAATGACTACCTATACAAGTTAGATAAAGGGGATGTGTGTGTGTGTGTGTGTGTGTGTGTGTGTGTGTGTGTGTGTGTGTGTGTGTAAGAGTTTGGAAGAAATAATTACGAAAGCCACTATTTCTATCTTTTATCTAGTGTCCCTTTTCATCCAAGCTACAATTCATACAAAACTAATGCCAGTTGAAAGTGACCATAGTAGAAAAGACAAGGATATATATGAATCACCTAGGGACTGAAGCCACGATCACTCAATTTCATGGGTTTCACCTAAAAATTAAACCATAGAACTTGAAGCAATTTGCATCCAGAAAAATAATTGGGATATTTTAATCCGATTTAACACCACTACAAGAATTGCCTTGCAAGACAAAGAAGCAGATGTCAAGCGAACTAGCCAGACAGAGATGAAAGCACTCAGGGGATACTTTTGAAATGATGGGTAATGGCATGTTCATTTTGTCCAAAGGCACAAACGCTAATTTTGTCAAACAAATCGAAATGCAGTACTTATTTTCTTCTTGACTGAAAACACAACAGCTGCTGCTACCTCTGAAGTAGGAGAATAAATGCTGTCTATGGGCTGAAGATTCATTTAAGTAAGAAGCTAAAAATAACAGGGAAAATAAAATCATTATGCTATAATCCACATGAGGTGAACAGATTGTTGACATCAGGAAAAAGAAATTTTAGTTTTCTTTGGATAGTGTCTGAATAAGCAGTTAAATATTTTAAGGCCCTAGTATTATTTGAACTTTTTTTCATCTTTTTTAAAAAATTCAGGCTCAAAACTATAAAGTGCTTGTAAAATTTGAATATGCTTAATGTGAATATTCTTTACTGATTAAAACCTACATAGTTTAATGTTTTTCACTAAACAGGTTGTGTTTTATCATATGTCTGTTATTGCTGATTCCCCATCAAATAGTTAAGGAAATAGTAATAACAAATAATTATCTCTCTATATAAAGACTTTGCAGGTTATGAAATTATTTTGGGAAGAGAAAAAACATTTTTCAATAAAAGGCTGAATGTAATTTCATGAACAAGTAAGCAAATATTTTATTGTTCATTTTTTTCATTCTGGTTCTGATTCTTCATAACGCCATTTGGATTTGATTTTGTTGTGTTTTGTTTTTTTGCAAAGATGATGGAGTGACTTTCCACTTCCTTCTCCAGAACATTTTACAGATGAGGAAACCGAGGCAAACAAGGTTAGGTGACTTGCCCCAGGATCACACAGCTAGTCTAGTGCCTGAGGCCAGATTTCAACTCAGAAAAATGAGTTTTCCTGATTCTCAGCCCTACACTTTATCCACTATCTCATCTAACTGTCCCAATAAGCAGATATATAAACCATTTAACTTGATTTAATTTGGACTAACATTCTAATCAGGATAGATAAACTATATATATTTTTTAAATCACAAGCTAACTACAAATAAATTTAATGGTTTAGAGATTTTTAGAAGCTGTTTTGAACCATCTAAATAAAATGATCTCTCTTTTTTCACTTCTCCCCCATCCAAGAAAAGAAATGATTGTGTACAGGGTGATGTTAACATGAGATGTCAACTTTTGTTTAAGAAAACTTGCATCCCCATAAATTTGTCTCAGAGCCAGTATTCCCAACTCTCAGTCATTTGTACTTCACATCTTCAGTCAGGTTTTTTCCATATGACCAAGTATATTGTCTCAGTAGAAATATTGGTATAAAAACTAAATTTATGTCTTTCTGCCCTAAGAATTTACTTACCTGAAATCTCATATCTTTCTTTGATTATTTATTCTTGAGTATATACCAGTGGCTAATTGGGTGTTTTGTCCTCAAGTCCATGATATAGAGATTAAAAACAGAATATATAGACTTCCAAACTCAAGCAATGTCAAACTTATTCACTCTGGAATCTTGTTAATCCTAAAACTATCATGGATGGCAAATTCCCACTGACATGAAGTTAAGGAGATACTTCAGTCCTCAACTGATGTTTTTAAACAGTTGCAATTGACTTCTCTTCTAATTGGCCAAATATTGATTTCATGCTTGTCAGCATTTAGGAGATAACAAATGTTAATGATTTAACAATAATAACAATAAGTAAAATAATTTCAAAGTTATCAAAAAATACTTCATCTTGAACTTCTGCAAAATTTTCTCAGTTATCCACTCAAGTGTATACAGCGAAGGTCTTCTGGCACATAATACTGGATAAGAGCCATAGTTGAACAAGGAAGACTACAGAATCATTAATCAAAACATTAAGCTTCACAATACTACATGTCTTCCACATGCTAAGCATATCTTTCCTTTGAGTGGAAGTTGGTTCACAATGATTGGGGGAATGTCTACCTCCTTCTCTATTGCTGTTACTTCTCTAGGTGAAGGTTTCAAGAGTTGTGCTAGAAGTGAGGATGGTTATCTGAGATGTGTTGCTATTCTCAAGGTTCCTGTGCCTTTAGTTGGTAGTTAGTCAGCAATTTTTACTGGTGGTGATGAGGGAGGTGTTCTCCTTCTCCATAATGATCTTTCCCATTTATGAAGATTATTGGGCTGGGCCAGAAGCACCTGTGATTTGAGAACAAAAATAGCTGCACAGAGTACTTTTTTTTTTTCCTTTCTGAAGTAGACCTCAGGCCATTTTATGTAATTATAGGCAATAATTGAAGTTATATTAGTGCTTCAGTTATTTTGAGGCTTGTATTTGAAGTAGCATTTTTGTAATTTGGGAGTCTCCAACCTAGCCACCAAATCATGTCTTGCCAAGTTTTTAATAAATGATACATTTTTGCTGCCTAGTTCTGTTTCTTTGTACAATCTTCATTGATCAGATATGCTTCCAAATTTGGAACCCATAAATTACCCAAGTATGGATATGACTCCAAGGCTAAAGAATATAAAGTTTCTAGGTTAGTTAATAAGGGTTCCAAATAATAATCTGTCTATGATTTCTAGTGACAATGACTTGGTGCTGAATTGTCATCACAAATCTTTCTATTAAAAAAATCCTTATCATTCAATAATATGTTTTTATGCTTGTTTGTCAATATATTAATGGTTGAGTTTATGTGGATGACATTAATGGAAAACTTTTTTATTTCCACTCTTGCATCTTAATTGTTTCATGGGGTCCCTATGGGAATAAACCATTTTTGCTTTCATTTGAAAAAAACAATGATGTTTATATATGGTAGCCTTTATTACTTCTCAGAGAAATGTGTAGAGGGCAGGAACTCAGAAAAGATATATACTTAATGCTCAGTATGATTGATTTAATCCTACAACAAGGTATTAACTCAGCGGAATCAATGAGATATTGGTTGCCTAGTGATATAATGATTGGCTAATACTCAGTATGATGAATTGATTTAATTGTATAGAGTATGTAAACTGGGGTCAAGCTCAGCCACAGAAGAGAAGACTTAAGCAGCCTCATGGTGGCTCTCCTGCCTTCATCACTTTTCCACTAAGACTAAGGCCTCGGGCTGGTCCTGAGATCCTCCAGAGAGCTAATCTGGATATTATATTTTAATCCACTTTGGTGTGGGGGCTCTAGAAAACAGTGGTACATTTGGGGGCTCTAGAAAGCAGGACATTACATTGAGGTATACAGATTGCTGACTGGCTGGATGACTGGATAGGAGCAGAGACTGAGATGTGCAGACTGCTGATTGACTGACTGACTAAGACTGCTGATGCAGACTGGGAGACTGAAGGAGATAATAAAGTCTTTGGTCTTTATCCCTGTCTATTCTCATGGTGATTATTTTGCTGAGACCAAGGGTAGTCCAAAGTCCAGAAAGCTAGACAGAACATTACAGAAATGATAACTACTTTGGGTAGCTTGTTCAATAACTAATGAATCAATGATAGTTTGTTTTTGTTAATAGATTGTGTGTGTGTGCCTGTGGGAGTGTGCAGGAGGGGATTTGGATTCCAACACCACCAACTAAAATTAAGGTAATATAGTCACAGAATGTAATAATAAATGTGAGGCATTAATATGGTAACGAAATATTAGCATCCAATGTCCCTTGATGGAGTTCAAGGTAACTTGCCTGAGCAGCTAAAGAAGTTAGTGGCTAACTAGGAGCTTTATATTCTTTAACCTTGGAGCCATCTGGGCAATTCAGCAATTGGGATAATTTAAAGAGACAATTGTCATGGAATAATGAAACCCTTCATTTTCTAGAGTGGGGATTTTTTTCTCCTCCCCCTCTTTCTGGAACATCAGCTATGCCTTCTAGTAATAGAGATATTTTTTCCAGATGGAAACATTCTATCCAACAGTTTAACAGTTGTATTTGAAGTTCAGCTGATAGAACAGAAATAAAAATTCCAGGCAGATATAGATATGAACAGTCAGTCACTCAAGGTCAGACATGATTTCTTGTAGCTTGACTCTTGGAAGCAGAGAAGAGAGTCAATCATGAACTCAAAAGAGTTCTAATCATGGAACTATAGAGTTGACCTTCTGAGATTAGCAGACCTCAGGAAAGCAGCCGAGAAAATTGTGCTCAGAGTGATTTTTGTGAGAACTTTAATAAAGAAATGTTGCTACTGAAACTAAATTTCAATTAGAGTTAAAATAAAGATAAATTTTCTCCCCACCTAATGTCATTGAATCTTGAAAAATCTATCCATATGCCTTTTGGGTATCCATAGACTTTGGTTGTGAGTCTATTTATGTAAGTCAAATTATTGTCACACAACCTTTTAATTTGAATTCAAATTCTGGAGTAAACATACAAAAATCAATAAACATTCAGATATACAGACATAAATACATATACCATACATATGTGTATGTGGTTTTTTTTTAGTACTACAACCTGTAATTTTTTTGTATATTGTACATATACATGCAAATAACCTATGTTCTGCACAGTCACAGTACAGTATTTTAGTAATACATGTGCTTCTCTTTCTAATAAGAAAGATAGGGAGGGAGAAGTTTACAATTGAGAGGAATCTGAGGAAGCAATTACTTTTAAGTAATTCCTGTGTCACCATGAAACATTCAAGCCAATAATTATGAATCTTGTTCTACTTTCATGGCTTCCACTTTTCCAAAGAAGGTAGCCATATTATTTGATATAAAAGTATTTTGCACAAGTTTTCTATTTCAGTTTTTGTCCAACTTGCCTTTTTATCATACTGAAATTCTTATTACTATTTAACAGTGTTACAATAATTAGTTCAATTTAAGCCATCAGGGAATATAATGGCCTCTAAGATTATAGTAGTTCCCTCCTTCCCAGCTTTTCAGATTTCATTTTAGATAAAGTATTAACACAATATTTAGACAAAATCCAAAAAATCAAAATTTAATCAAAATCATGCCAAACTCCTAATTGGGAAAATTTTTAACATTTGGGCAGAGGTTGAGTAGGCTCTCTGATTAAGTTAAGATTTTTATATATTTCTAGTTAATGCTTTGCCTTTCATGGTTGAGGTAAAATTTGCTTTATTGGAAAGGTTTAAGAACAGGAATCAATACAACCATAGCTTCTAGAAAGAGCTTATCATTAAAGTCCCCTATGGGTCCACTCACTACCCTAATAACTTTTTAAAGCCAAACACCTTTTATCATTACTATTTATCTCTTGTCTTCTCAATTAGAATTTAAGCTTCTGCAAGGCAGTATCTAACTTGCCATTTTATTTGTATCCCTGATACTTAGAATAGTGCTTGGCACTTAGTAAACCTTAGTGCTTTTTGTTCATTGTTTTTTCATCCATCCATCTAGCCATTAATTTATTTAAAATTAATATTGTTCATGGCTGCCATATTTCTCCATTTGATTTGAAGATTCTGTGTTTTGAATATGAGAGCTTCTGAATTTTTTTGTGTGATGGTGGTGACTTTGTGATGACCATAGTATTTAAACATTAATATGTAGGAAAATGCTCATTAGATAATGAATCAGATATGGAGTTAAGAAGACCAGAATTCACATCTGACTGTAGCTACATACAATCTGTGTAACTCTGGGCAAGTCATTTAACTCTATTTGCCTCAGTTTCTTCAAATGTAAAATGAACTGGAGAAGAAAATGGCAAACCACTCCAGTATCTTTGCCAAGAAAACCACAGTCAGATGCAATTGAAACAACTGAATGATGACAACATACAGGAAAATCATTTGTGGGTAGAAGTAAAAAAATATTAAAAGTGTACAGAGAATAAAAGATAATATAGGAGGCAAAGAAAGCAGAATACCTTTGAAAACTGTAAGTGTACTTATAAATTTTTTTAAAGTAGTGAAATAGAAATTCAATATTTTAAGGCTACTCTTCTTTATAAATTGTGCTGTGAAGGTGGAAATATTTTTTTTTGCCTTTATGTATTAAAATATATTTTAAAATGTATATTTTTTAAAAAAGTAAAACATTGGTAGTTAACTAGAGAATAATTTGGAGGAGAGTGAGATGAGTAAAAACCTGAAGTAGGACAGAAACTATGTAAGTATAGAGTAGAGAATGGATACAAATGATATTATGGAAATAGAAATGAAAAGATTTAACAACTGATTGGTATGTGAAATAAGTGGAAATAAGAAGCTGAGAGTGACATCAAAGTTATAAACTGAGGTAACTGAAAGTATGAGGTGCCCCCCCCTACCCAAAGGAAAAAAAAGGGTGAGTTTGGAGAGAAGATAACATAATGCCATCTACAGGTTAACTCTCAATTGATCCATGCCTGTTAATCCTATATTTACTCTATCCATAAGAGATAATAGATTCAGTTTCTTACTTTTACCACTCCAGATAGAGACATCTGCTACAACCATGAAATGATTGCATGGCAGCTGGGAGTGGATAGATGGAATTTTGCAAATGGCTGATGTGGGTTTTGATTTATGGCTAAATTATATCCACTTTGAGTTGCCACGGTCTGATGGAAAAGAGTATGATGATACATACCAATGAAAAGCAAATAGTGGTGAGGTAGATTGAGGAAGCCCTAATTACAATGGATGAAAGGGGTGGGTGGAAAAAATATTTTAAAGACAAACTCAGAAATCAACTATCTTGGAGATGATAAGATGACTCTAATTGCCTGCTCTAGCCAACATACTATGAATACATCAACTCTAGAATTCAAGGAAATGAACCCAATTGAATCTCTGATCCCATTCAAGATAAGCTAAATCATTTATTGCTGGCATTGGGAAAATTTACTGACAAATATATGTTGGCATGTAAAAAAAATAACAAATCACTGAGTTTCATATAATTTATGGCCATAAATAGAAGGAAAAAAATTCCCAATTTTTCAGAAATCAAATAATCAGTATCCTTATGAACTTTACATTATTATCTATTATTAGATATTAAGAAATTATCTCCAATTAAATGTGATGAAAATAAGAACTTGGACATTATTAATAGTCCTGAAATTTAGTGAAGGGCTTTCTACAGAGGCCCAGGTAAAGAATAGTAAGAGGAACAAAATGAAAATTTGAGGGAAAGCTATTGAGAAAATTAAACTATAGTTATCCCTTCCACATTATGACGTTCCCCATCATGGTTCCAATATACCACTGCTGAAAATAAGAAATTAAATGGGAATTTTGGGGGAACTTTATGGAAGCTGCAGATGATACACACAGGCTAGTAAATGATACAAAAAGTTTAGAAACTCAGAAGTGCATAACATATATGTATAGTGGAATATATCAATATATTTTATTTTTTAATGCCATGATAATTTAGACTTCTCTGGTATGAAGTAAGTCCAACAATTTTTACATGAATTTTCTAGATTGCAGGGCTCTGTGTCCCTAACTCATGTGATATGGAAAGGATAACTATACTCTTTATTTTGCTTGTTCAGAGGAATGGATATCTTGGAATAAGGAGAAAATCTTAGGAGTATAAATAACTGGACAAAGATTTGCTCAAATTACCATAAGTGTTTCTATCCTTTCTTAGCAAAGCAACTTAAGAACAGCTGGTAATGGAAAAATCAGCAGAACTGATGACAGCAGTTTACCAGCAAAGTACCAGACAATCTATGCATCCAAATGTTATGGGACTTCAGGCCATTTGAAGTTTCTGTATCCTCAATTCCTCAAAGAGTCATGTTGAATGAGTTGAGGAAGCAGCCTTATGTTCCTTAATAGGGCAAAATACCCTTGATTCTTTTAATTAAAAACTATCTCCTTCATTATCAGAGCAATGACAATGCTCTAGGAAAGAAGGTATCATTTCTCCTAAGGGAGGAACTTTCTTGGTTTTTAGAAAGGGGATTCTTGCCAATGTGACCTGATTTAAATTGCACTTAGTTGTAAGCCAGGCTTTAAGTTCAGAATCTTCTAGAGGTTTCCCTACATTTATCTCTTAATTTAGCTAGCCATGAGAAGAAGAGTTTCTGGCTTCTGCACTTTTCTTTTCTTTTACTTAGGTTGGATAGGGAATTAGGACTCTTTCCCTATCTTGTCTGTTTTACCTTCTGCATGATAGAGTAGTATAGAGATAGTAACATCCTGTCTTTTATGATGGAGAAAAGACTGATTTTCTGGTCCACAGAGGATAAGTTTTGTCCATTCAGCACTAGAAAGTCCATATACCCTTGTCTCAATGCAAGATCTTCTTAGTCCAGGACAAAAATAAATATCATTAATTCACTGTCATTTTTTTCTTGGAATCATTATGTTTTACATTTTCAGGAATTTATTAAAGATTCTATTTTATTTTATAGGACATATTTGAAAGGTTCGAATGCTGCTATTGGGATAGACATTTCCTTTTATATTTTATGTGTGATCATTCACAATCCATGTTGAATTTATTTGGTCATTATTGAGATAATAATTTCCCATCTAGTTCATGTGCATCATGATTTACATTAAGTAAATCTCTCAAGGAAGATTGTCTTTTATTTTAGAGAAGATGCAAATCCATGGAGTACTTTGAATCAAGGGTACTTTGTCTGAGGGAACTCAAAGATAAATTGTGGAATTGGTTAAAGATACACATGAAAGCAAATATAATTAAAGGTGAAAATCTCAAATAATAGAAATGTTCAAAAATCTTCTTATCCTCCTACACACTCTCATCTGGCTTAGACTTTGTGTTTCAGAGGGTACTCTGAGTTTTAAAAATACATATGGGCTTCACCAAGGACTCAATAGAAATAGAAGCTTTGTTGTTATTGTTTAATTGTCCAACACATCATGATTCCATTTGGGGTTTTCTTGACAAAGATACTAAAGTGGTTTGCCATTTTCTTCTCCAGATCATTTTACAAATGAGGAAACTGATGCAAATGGTGAAGTGACTCACCCAGGGTGAGACAGTAAGTGTCTAAGACCAGATTTAAATTCACAAAGATGAGTTTTCCTAATTTTAGGCACAGTGCTTTATCTACTGGGTTACTTAGCTATCCCAATTAGAGTTTTAACCTACTAAAATCAGTAATATGTATTATAAATAAAGTTTGTAGATATGAACAGGTTATTAAATGAATCTTGAAGATTTGCTATTTCTTCTAGGAGGAAACTACCTATACATTAGTTTAAGAAATAAGCAATCTGATGAAAGTCTATCTTTCTTTGATTTGCATGTGAAGGAAAACTTTTCTGTTTTTAGTAATGTTGATTAAAAAAAACCATTTAGTCTCATAATTAATAACAAAATAGCCCAGAACAAAGAATCAAAAAAAATTACTGTCTGTTTTCCATGACTGAAATATTCTTCTTCCTCATTTCCTCATCCTAATCTCCTGGTTTCCTTCAATTTTCAGCTAAATTCCCACATTCTACAAGAATTTTTTTCCCAATCTGTATATATATATATATATATATATATATATATCTTATTTATGCATAGTTGTTTGAATGTTGTCTTTCCTATAAGATTAGAAGTCCTTTGAGAGTGAAACATTTTTTTTTCCTTCCACTATATCTCCACAGCATAGCCCAATGTCTGGTACATAGGAGGTGCTTAATAAGTCTTTGACTGACATATAATTTTTATTTTAGATTATTTTCTTAGAAGTGAAACTTAATGTTGATTTAAAAAACAAACAAAAAAAAACTAAAACAGATTTTTCACCACGTTTTACCTTCCCCAAGTTGGCCTCTTAGTCATAAAATCCTATTGTGATCTTTTCTTTGAAAAGGATTTGAAAAGAGTATCATGAAAATCATTAACAAGAGCAAAGGAAGGATTACTGTCTGCAAAGGCCAAAGAAGATGTGGTTTTCCTCCCTTACTCCTGTCTAGCCCTATTTCCTTTCAGAGATGAAATAATTCCATATCCCCTTAGAGCAATCTTTAACCTTAGCTTATTCCCCATCCCCACTCCCTCCTCCCTTTTAAATACAAAACCAATCTTCCCATTTTCCTGTTATAACACATATCCTGTTGGGCTATGGAAGTTTATCATGGTGTTAGAGCAGCAATAATGTAACATTAAGTTGGCTTGATTGTCTGTCTTATCAGTTTTCCCAGCAGGATGATGGTAGAGTTACATTTCTATGCAACTCGTGAAGAAATAAAATATAGAATGACTGGACCAGGATTAGAAATGGAAATGGTCTTGATTTGGTGGCTAGAGACCATTTAGATAAGATGGTCAAATTTCAGCCTTTTTTTTTCCACACACATCCCACTGCCCCAAGCTGTGAAATCACCTGCACATTCTCATCCACTAGCTGCCTGCTTCTGTCTAAGTGGTTGAGTTAATTTATCATCTCTGTGTCACATGAGCTCATTCTTGGCACAGTTTCAAGAGATCTCATTATTTTTTGATGCCTGTGATGGATTAAAGATGAGAATATTGCTGGCCAAGGGGTTAGCTAACTCTGCCTGTCATATTTGTCAACTGCGACCAGCTCTGCTGAAGGGTTAGGAGGGCATTTGGGATAGTAGGCCATTAAGAAAGTATGCCATTACTTATATTCAGTTTTACACCGATAAAATGTAAGGCAGCAAAACATGAGAGTTATCCCTGAGATAATTTCATTGTTCTATGCCCAAAAAGAAAACTCCAAATAACCACATCTTGGGATTTCTCACTCTGCTATTTTCCTTGGATGAAAGTGTACCCATAAGGGTACAGGTAACTTTGGGAGTGCTTGTAATCCAAGATAAACTCTCACCAATCCATTCTTAAAAAAGGACTGAGCTACATTATAAATGGATGATTTCTGACCTCTGAGCAAGCAAGGGAAGGTTGTATGTTTTTTGAGCCTAAGTTAAGAGGGGCTAGCTTAGGAGGCCACTATATTCAACCCGCTTTCCTGCTTTTTCCTCTCCCATCCCTCTTAAATAAAATAGTGTGTAAAAATTCTTACTTGATGTGAGTAAAAGGTAGATTTTTAGAAAGGAAACTCAATATTCTGTTAAATATATTATTTGAAGTTAGGCCTAACTGAGGCTGGTCCAATGTTTCAACTTAGAATTAAATTACAAGGAAAATTCTCATGGGCCATGAAATACAATAAAACATCTTTATTTAAAATGAATAGAAATGATATAATTTCTGAAGTTAAAAGGAATACCAACTTAGATAAAATGCTTCTCCCCTACATTTCCAAAGTCAAAATAATATGGTATTGCCAGAAAACCATTCTCATAGGGCAGTAGAAAGTCTGCTTAAATCTCAAATTTTCATTCTATATAAGTTAGGCCTTTTATGCCTCAGATGGCAAAAAAGCCAAACCAATGATTGTATTTATGTATAAAGTTGAAAGTTCTCTATATTCCTCAGAGAGAAAAGTGTTGAGAAAATCCTCTCTTACTAAGTTTCTTCTCTCTCTGGGGATAATGCCAATTCACTATCTAGGGTGTCTAAATTATCCTGGATTTTTTTTCAATCAAAACAATTCAGAATTCCCACTATCTAGAAAAACCTCTTATCCTTTTCGGGTTTTCCAGATATTCTGAGCCCCAATTGTGTGACCTTGGTATAATGGAGTTGTCTTCAGGGAAATAGACAAACATAGTAGATAATTGGTTAGTTTTACTCTTGCCATAAAATCCTCATCAAACTACAAAATATGATCATTAAAATTCATATTAAACATCTACTTTTTGATGCTTTCCCAGACCACAGTCAGTATAGTTATTTTGAATCCAATAATTCTAAAAAGTGTCCAGTTATGGGGTTTTTTTGGAGTCTACTTTATCATACTTTAGAGGGGCAAAGGTATATAGACAATATGAAACAGTTCAAAAACACATTACTAATACTAATAAAAGGACTTAGGAACCATATAAAAATGCTGAACCTGAGAGCTGTTTTATTACCTTTTACTGACAGCTAAGGAGAAGGGATCAGGCTCAGAGAAGAGATGCCAAGTGAATTTGGCAGAGAGTCATGCTGGTGTGAGGGGAAATGATGGCCTGGTGTAGGGATGATGATAACATTCAAAATATGAACCAAGGGTGAGATGAGAATTTCATTGTTGATCAGGTAAAAGTTAGGAGGAGTGGAGATAGTGACTTGTGAATCTCAGTGAGTCAGGATTTCAGCCTGGTTAACATATTTTTTACTGTTTCCTTCTCTGTCACCAAGGAGAATATACTTCCTCTGCCATAGTCAACACAGCGCAATTTTCTGCTTTCTCTCTCTTGCCTAAGTGACTATGAGATATAGCAGCCAACATACAGGGGGATCTTGGTTTCTCTGTTTATCTTTCCTATATAATCTAAAATAATTATCTAAGGGGTGTGCAGTGTTGCCACCCTCCCATAACCTGACCTGCTACATTTTATACCTCATGATGCAAGGCCTAAGAGACTGATGTATCTTTTTTCTTCTATTCAGACCAAACTCTTACCAGTTATGTTGTCTCCCATTTGTGAGGGGCCAGTGATTAGGCTTCAACTCCACTTAATGAGATTTTACAAAGAGATAATGACTTAAAAGATATAGCTAAAGCAAATATAAACGTGTAAATATTCCTCTTCCTTTCCACATAGAGAGGACTTACTCTCTCCTGTATCAACTTGTTCTATAGGGAAATAGGTTCAATGACTTATCACATGTCAAACTATAAGACATTGGTCTCATCAAATATATGTTCAAAGGAGGCAGAGACAAGATGGAGAAGTATAAGCACTATCTCAGCTGAACTTTCCCTTCCAAAAAACTTAAACTTCTTCAAATCAAATTTTGAAGTGACAAAGCCAACAAAAGTTCAGAGTGAGACATGTTTTTCAGCAAAATGTAATTTTAAAAGTCCTGTCTGACCTACACTGGGACTGACCCAGAACAACTACAGTGCATCATCAACAGTAGTTCTTGGAGGCAGCTGTCACGGCAGCAGCAGTTAACAGCATCTTTAGGGAATCTCAGTCCAATGAAAGTAATGGGTAAGTAAAGGTTCTAAAGAGATTATAGGTGACCCTTTGGGGGCACTGGGTAAACCTTGTACTGATTGGCAATTTTATTGTGCATAAGCAGTTCCGGGACACATTTCCAGGGTAGAAAGAATTGAAGGTGGATGCAGGGGAACAGGGTCCCTTCCTGGTAAAGACCAGAGTGCACACCAGGAGAGCTATGATCTCTTTGTATCTCATCATTTTGAAAGGATCAAATACTTGCAGTTAACCAGGACTGAAAAGAGCAGCATTAAAAAAAAAAAAAAAAAAAAAAAAACAAACAAAAAAACCTTGAAGTTTGAGACAGTGCTTCCCTACAACTGGTGAGCTAACTATTAACTGTAACATAAAATTAAAGTTAAGAAATAATTTGGTAAAATGAGCAAACCACAAAATAAGAACCTGTCTATTAAAAACTACTATAGTGGTAAAGAAAACCAAGGCATAAATGCAGAAGAAGACTACAATATAAAAACAGTTATAAGCAAAGTATTAAAGAAAAATATTAATTTGTCCTAAGCCAAAGAAAAAATTTTGGAAGAGTTCTGGAAAGGTAAAAAAAATGGTAAAAATAATTGGGGTAAAAACGAAAGCGATGGAAGATAATTATGAAAAGAAAATTAACATCTTGATAAAAGAGGGACAAAAAAGGAAAAAATAGGAAAAATTAAATAGAATTGACCTAATGATAAAGAGCTACAAAATTCACTAAAAGAAAAAAAATTCCTTGAAAAGCAGAATTGGACAAATATAAAAGCTGCACACAAGCTCTCTAAAAAAATGTCATTAAAAATTAGAATTGGGCAGGTAAAAACTAATAACTTCATGAAAAATCAAGAAACAAATAAAGTGAAGAGAATGAAAAAAATAGAAAGATGTGTGAACCAACTCATTGTAAAAAAAAAAAAAAACCTTAATATGAAAAACTGTAGGAGAGATAATTATTAGAGCACCTGAAAGCCATGATCCTAAAAGAGTCTAGACATAATATCTGAAGAAATTATAAAGGAAAACTAACCTGGTAACTTAGACCCATAGGGTACAATAAAAATTAAGAGAAGCCACCTATATCTTCCTGAAAGAGATTTCAAAATGAAAACTCCCAGGAATATTTTAGAAAATTCTGGAGCTCTGAGGTGAAAAAGAAAATATTTCAAGAAGCCAGAAAGAAAAAAAACAAAACAAAACAAAACAAATGGAGCCATAGCCTTGGTCACTCAATATTTAGTAGCTTCCAGATTAAAGGAGAGATTATAAACTGGAATTGTGATATTCTGAAAGGCAGAAAAACTAGAAATATGACTTAAGAATAACCTATCCACCAAAACAGTATTATTCTTTTTTTTTAAATGATTTACTTAAAACTTAAATATAAAACAGGCAGAGGGGAAAAAACACATTTCCATGTGCAGAGCAGGACGTTAGAGAAGGATTCAAAATATAAAGCAATACATTTTCATTTTAGGAAAGCTTATGTAATACTACCCATTATATTCAGAGCTCTCCATCTTTTATTTGCTTGCTTATAGGTTTTCTTTTGTTCCCTACTATGAATTTTTTATTTTGTTTTTTTTATCCTTTTTTCTTCTTTTCCCCAACAATGCTATAATGCAATGTAGATATTTATATAAACACATATACATATCTATATACAATATATGTGTATACATTTACACACACACATATATATATATACATATAAATATTCATACATATATAAACCAATATCTATAATCATACAATACACACATATATATATTTTTTTATATATATATATATTTTATAATATTATCCCTTGTATTCATTTTTCCAAATTACCCCCCCTCCCTCTATTCCCTCCCCCCGACGACAGGCAATCCCATACATTTTACATGTGTTACAATATAGTCTAGGTACAATACATGTGTGCGAATATCATTTTCTTGTTGCACAATAAACATTAGAATCCGAAGGTACATGCAACCTGGCAGACAGATATTAGTGCTAACAATTTTCATTCCCCTCCCAGTGTTTCTTCTCTGGGTGTAGCTACCTCTGTCCATCATTGATCAACTGGAAGTGAGTTGGATCTTCTTTATGTTGAAGATTTCCACTTCCATCAGAATACATCCTCATACAGTATTGTTGTTGAAGTGTACAGTGATCTTCTGGTTCTGCTCATTTCACTCAGCATCAGTTGATTTAAGTCTCTCCAGGCCTCTCTATATTCCTCCTGCTGATCATTTCTTACAGAGCAATAATATTCCATAACCTTCATATACCACAATTTACCCAACCATTCTCCAACTGATGGACATCCATTCATCTTCCAGTTTCTAGCTACAACAAAAAGAGCTGCCACAAACATTTTGGCACATATATGTCTCTTTCCGCTCTTTAGTATTTCTTTGGGATATAATCCCAGTAGTAGCACTGCTGGGTCAAAGGGTATGCACTGTTTGATAACTTTTTGGGCATAATTCCAGATTGCTCTCCAGAATGGCTGGATTCTTTCACAACTCCACCAGCAATGTATTAGTGTCCCAATTTCCCCACATCCCCTCCAACATTTGTCATTATTTGTTCCTGTCATCTTAGCCAATCTGACAGGTAATACACACATATATTACAATGCAAGTAGTATTTATTTTACATACTATGCAAGATTTTGTCTTCTGTTTCTCTGAAGCTAGATAACATCTTGCTTCATAATGCAGTCTTTCCATATTTTTATAACTTCACAAACTCATCATTTCCTACACCACAGCAAAATTTTATCTTTATAATATCTAGTTTTTTAAAGAGTCTCAAATAATATTGATTAATATATCTGATATATAGTGGTTTTCCTATTTTTCTTTTTTTTTTAATTAAATCTATTCTAGCTTTAATTTTGAGATCATGATTATTAACCTGTTTTTTTAAAACCTAATAAATTCTATTCCTGATCTTATTATGTTTGTGTGCATCTCTTATTTCCTATCCTGCCTAACTCCTGTGCTGTAAAAAAAAAAAAAAAGCAGCCCTCTTATCTCTTAATCTACATCCACTCCAAGGATCTTTCTTTTATCCTCTCCCAACATCCCTTCTGCTTGTCCATTTATTTGTATCTGAACATGCTGTTCCTTTATACTCCCATTACTATTTGTCTATATATCTTTCTATACTCCTCATCCTACTCCCTATTATTTCTTCATAAATTTAGATTTTTGTTCCTTCTTAAATGTATATATATATATATATTTTAATATTTTAATAGTTTTTATTTATCAGATATATACATGGGTAATTTTACAACATTGACAATTGCCAAACTTTTTGTTCTAATTTTTCCCCTCCTTCCCCCCCATGGATGGCAGGTTGACCAATACATGTTAAATATTTTAGAGTATAAATTAAATACAATATATGTATACATGTCCAAACAGTTGTTTTGCTGTACAAAAAGAATCAGACTTTGAAATAGTGTACAATTAGCCTGTGAAGGAAATCCAAAATGCAGGCAGATAAAATTAGAGGGATTGGAAATTCTGTATAGTGGTTCATAATCATCTCCTAGAGTTCTTTTACTGGGTGTAGCTGGTTCAGTTCATTGCTGCTCTATTGGAACTGATTTGGTTCATCTAATTGTTGAAAATGGCCACATCCATCAGAATTGGACATCATATAGTATTGTTGTTGAAGTATACAATGATTTCCTAGTCCTGCTCATTTCACTTAGCATCAGTTCATGTAAGTCTCTCCAGGCCTTTCTGAAATCATCCTGTTGGTCATTTCTTACAAAAACAATAATATTCCATAATATTCAAATACCACAATTTATTCAGCCAGTCTCCAATTGATGGGCCTCCACATAGTTTCCAGTTTCTGGCCACCACAAAGAGGGCTGCCACAAACATTTTTGCATATACAGGTCCCTTTCTCTTCTTTAAGATCTCTTTGGGATACAAATCCAGTAGCAACATTACTGGTCAAAGGGTATGCACCGTTTGATAACTTTTTGAGCATAGTTCCAAATTGCTCTTTAGAATGGCTGGATGTATTCACAACTCCACCAACAGTGTATCAGTGTCCCTGTTTTCCCACATCCCCTCCAACACTCAAATGTATATGTTGTTCCATCTTTAACCCACATCTGATGTGAGTAGGGTTTGCTTTAAAAATTCTTCTCTTATCTTCTCTCTCCTTGCTATTCCCAGGGTCTCTTATTTCTTTCTGAATTTAGAAGATTTTTATACTCTTCTAGAGATGCATATAATGTTCCCTCTTAACCTATTACTGATAAGAATAGGGTTCCTGAAATGCAAATTAAAACAACTCAGGTACTACCTCACATTTATAAGACTGACTAATATAACAAAACAGGAAAATGAAAAATATTGAAGAGAATGTGGGAAAACTGGCACACTAATGCATTGTTGATGTGAACTGATTCAACCATCCTGATGAAAATTTAGAACTATGCCCAAAGGATAACAAAATTATGCATGTCTCTTAATTCAGCAATACTGTATCCTATAAAGATTATAAAAAGGGGTTAAAAGTCTACAAGAACAGAAATATTTATATCAGAAAATTTTAGTGGCAAAATATTAAAAATTGAGAGGTTGCCCATCAATTGTATAATGATTGAACAAACTGTGGTATATGAATACAATGGAATAATATTTTGCAATAAGAAATGATGAACAAACAGATTTCAGGGGGAAAAATACAACATGGAAAAATTTGCATGAACTGATGCAAAATGAAATGAGCAGAACCAGGAGAACACTGTACAGATTATCAGTAATGTTGTATAATGATCAATTATTAATGACTCAACTCTTCTCAGTAACACAATCATCCAAGACATGTAAAAAGGAGTCAAAGGAAAATCTAGCAACATCCAGATAAAGAACTACTGGATTCTGAATGCAGATTGAATCATACTTTTTGAATTTACTTATTCTTTTGCATGTTTTGATGTGTTTATTTCAAATTTCACAACTCTGACTAATATGGAAATGTTTTACATGTTAGCATATATATAATATATATCATATTACCTACCAATTTCAGAAGAGGAGAGGACTTGAAAGGAAGGAAAAATATTTGGAAGTCAAAATCTTGTAAAAATGAATGTTAAAACTTGTCTGGATATGTAATTGGGGGAAAATAAAATGTCATTATAGGGAAAAATAAAACAAAAAATTCTGGATCTCCTTTTCCAGTTAGTTGGCTTTCTTTTCATAATCTTATTTTCCTTGGATTGTTCTTTTTTTTTCTCTCAATCTCTCACTTGTTTTAAAAATTCTTTTGCAAGTTCTTCAATGAATATTTTTAGGGACAGCTAACCATTTTGGTGTTAATTTTGAAGTACAAGAAGTTAGTTTTTGTTTCAGTATTCTCCTCTGAATTTTTCTTTGGATCTTCCTAGTTATTCTAGGAAACCTACTGTTCTGCCCTTATTCTTATTTATTTTTATCAATCTACGTTCACCTTCAAACCATTGTCTTGTTGGTGGAGGCAATATGAAAAATTAGAATTTCTCTGACCTACCTTGCCATTTTTTTCCAGAATCTTCTCAAGTATAATTCTTAAGGAGAAAAATAGACATTTAATAAAATAGAGGGAACTCAGTTATTCTTAATGAAAAGGCCAAGAGATGAGTAGAAAATTAGATTTTCAAATACAACATTCAAGAGAAACACAAAAAAGGTAAACATGACAGAGAAATCATAAATAAGGATGCAATAAAATTAAACTATTTACATTCCTGCATAAGAAAGTAATTCTTTTTTTAACTCTTAAGAACTTTATCATTATTACAGCTGTTAAAGGGAATATACATAGAAAGCAGAGGTGTGAGTTGGATAAGATGAGATGATTATCTAAAATAAGAAATACATTAAGAAATGAAAAGAAGAATACACTGGAAGAAGGAGAAGGGAGCGATATAAAGGTGAAATCTTTCTCATATAAAAAGATTATATATCCCAAAGAGATCTTAAAGGAGGGAAAAGGGACCCACATATATAAAAATGTTTGTGGCAGCCCTTTTTTTAATGGCAAGAATCTGAAAAGTGAGTGGATGCCCATCAGTTGGAGAATGGCTGAATAAATAATGATATATGAATGTTATTAAATATTATTGTTCTATAAGAAACAACTAGCAGATTATTTTCAGAGAGGCCTGGAGAGACTTACATGAACTGATGCTAAATGAGAAGAGCAGAACCAGGAGATCATTGTACATGGCAACAAGATTGTACAGTATTTATGGTTTGCTGCATTTTATTTTCTTTCCCACTTTTTCCTTTTTGATTTGATTTTTTTTTTGTGCAACAAGATAATTGTATAAATATGTATGCATATATTGAATTTAACATATATTTTACATGTTTAACATATATTGGATTAATTGCTATCTAGGGTTGGGGGTGGAGAGAAGGTGAGAATTGGAACACAAGGTTTTGTAAGAGTTAATGTTGAAAAATTATCCATGAGTATCTTTTGAATATTAAAAAGCTTTAATAAAAAATAAAAGAGATATTCAAAGAGGAGTTATTACATTGGAAAGAAAAATGAGGGGAGTGGGGTGGCAAGCAATTCTTGAACTTCAGTCTCAGCAGAATTGGTTCAAAGAAGAAAGATTATATATGCTCACTCAATTGTGTATAAAAATCTATCTTATTCAATAACAAAATAAGAGGACAAAGGGATAACAGATATGGGGAGTGATAAAAAGGAGGGCAGGTTAAGGGAGGAAGTTATTAGAAGCAAACAGGTTTTCAGTGAGGTACAGGATTTTTTTTTTTTTTAATGGAGAAGATAGGGGCTGCTAGGTGGTGCTGTGAATAGAGCACCAACTCACCAACTCTGAAGTCAGGAGGACCTGAGTTCAATTCTGGTCTCAGACACTTAACACTTCCTAGCTGTGTGACTCTGGGCAAGTCACTTAACCCCAATTGCCTCAGCAAAAAGAAAAAAAATGGTGAAGATAAAGTGAAAGAAATAGAATGAAGACAAATACACAGTTGGTCATAATAACTGAATATGAATGGGTAGAACTCATCCATTAAATGGAAGGGGATAGTGGAATGGTTCAGAAACCAGAATTCAACAATATGTTCTTTAAAAGAGACATACTTGAAACAGAGGGACATACACAGAGTTACAATAAAGGACTCATGCAAAATCAATGGAAGTAAAAAAAAAAAAAATCCAGAGGTAGCAATTAAAACCTTAGACAAAGGTAAAACAAGAAAAGTTCTAGTTAAAAAAAAAGGGGTGGGGGCTGGGATTAGTTGGAAAACTATAGAATATATATATATATATATGGAATATATATATATTCCATAGTTTCCCAGTCAAATATTTATACACACACACACACACACTCACACTCACACTCACACTCATACTCACATTCACACTCAGTGTGATATAAAAATCTATCTTACTCCACAGGGAAATAGAAGATAAATGAAATAAGAGAAGGGAGATGTAGTAAAATGTAAAGTTTAAGTGAAGCAGTGGTCAGAAGCAAAACAGATTTGTCATTTAGATTCATTGAGTGAATAAATTAGGGATATGGTGAAGTAAAATATTCATTAAGCTCCCAAAACACAAGCATCATTTGAAAATAATTTCAGGATAGCTATGCTTTTTGATGTCTACCAACAGGGCCAAAGATCAAGAGAGAATGACCTTACTTGTCACTTGAAACTAGGTGAAACCAGGAACTGATAAAGTATCATGATGGAATTTTCCTTTCAATCTCACTGTCAGAAAAAATCAGTACAAAGAAATCCCTAGTTATTTCTTTAACATTTCCCTATTAAGTGTTTATCCAAAATAATTTTTAAACTCAGTGCGGTACAAAGGAAAGAATTTTGACTTCTCTAGATGCTCAATATTCAAATACTATATTTTTCAATTAAAATCTGTATGACTTTGAGCAAATCCTTTAACAGTCCATGACCTCAGTTTCCTCATTTATCATTATATTTTACAATGCTTTTTGTTTGGCCCAAACAAATACACTTAATATACTTAATAAGTATACACTTAATAAGTGCTTTTTAAATTTGCTCATTCAGCTTATGAGATAACCATAAAGGAAGTCCAACAGTTAAAAAAAAGTCAAGCAAAGCTTAGCCTTCAAACAAAGATTATTCCATAAACTTTGTTTATGGAAGATAAGCAATAATTTTAACAGCATATGAGCAAAGTGTCATCCATTTTGACTTTGATTTGCTTTATTAAATTTTACTGAATAGAATATATGCACATCAGCAATTTCCTTAGGATTATTATCCTTTGAGAAATGTATAATTAGGAAAGTACTGAATAAATTCAAACTCATAATGAAAACAAAACAGATTATATTTAAATAAATTTATAAGTCCTCTCACTTTTTAAATTACATAATACATGTATATCTAAAAGCTGTCAGTAAACAAATCAAAATTGTTCATAAAACTTTCCAGTGACTCACATTTATAAACATGGTCTTTTTTTAGAGAACAAAATTAGCATTACTGAAATTTAGTTTCATGCCCATTTCTCAAAAACTTAGAGAATGAAGATCTAGTCTTTAACTATAATTTCCCAATAACACCACCTTCTAGCATTGCTACTTCAATACATCAAGGGGTTATAATTAGATTTGCTGATGCCATTTTGGTTACAGAATGGAAAGAATGTTTAACTCATGTCTTTTTGATTGACAAACTTTAATTCAGATATTTCACAGCATAGGAAATTCTTAATTCTTACTATTGACAGGGGCAATTAGGTAACCTGAGCTCGAATTTGGCCTCAAACACTTATCAGCTATAAAACTCTGTGTGTCACTCAAGTTCTATTTGTCTCAGTTATTCATCTTTAAAATGGAGATGATAATAACACCTACTTCCCAAGATTGTTATGAGGATCAAATAAGAACATAATTGTAAAGCACTTCTTAGAACAGGGGCATGTAGGCTACATGATGATTATGATAATGATGTTTCTCCCCTGACCTAATCAACAAAATCTACTGCAACTTCCAGTATCAAATATAAAATCCTAAATCCATGGATATAAGTCAATTATTCTGACATTATCTCCCCTTCCCCTCAAAAATTAAAGGTAAGAAAGAGGAATGCCCTTAGAGAAGAGAGAAAGATGAGTTAGAATGAAGAAAATTTCTTCACATAAAAGAATCCCACAAGGAAGAATTTTTACAATGGAGGGGGAAATGGTGGAGGCAAACAATGTTTCAACCTCATTGTAAT
This sequence comes from Sminthopsis crassicaudata, assembly GCF_048593235.1. Lineage (NCBI taxonomy): Eukaryota > Metazoa > Chordata > Mammalia > Dasyuromorphia > Dasyuridae > Sminthopsis > Sminthopsis crassicaudata. The sequence continues at coordinate 552,372,118 of NC_133617.1, read as the reverse complement.
TGATTTAAAGAGAGAAGAATACATAAACATACATATGTACACATGTACATACATACATATACACACACTCAAATGTTCACAGGAAAATAGGAAGGAAAGAGATGAGTAAAATAGGGAAGAATACAAGGAGGTAGTGAATAGAAACATAATAGATATTGGAGGAGGGACAGGATAAAAAGGGAAAGAGAAGAAAGAAGAAAAAAATTGGATGTACTGGAAAATGCAATCATCATAACTGTGAATGTGAATAGGAAGAGCTTATCCATAGAATAGAGAAGATAGTGTAATAGATTAGAAACTAGACTCTACCATTTGCCAGATACAATTGAAACAGAAACAAACACGCAAAGTTAAAATCAAGGACTAAAGCAGAATCTAATATGCTTCCACTAGGGGTAGCAATCATGTTTTATTTAATTTTTTTTATTTTAAAAAATTATTTATTTAATATTTTTCACCAGTTACATATAAAACAATTTTATTATAATTTTTCTTTTTTAATAAATGTTTAACACATTGCTTTATGAATCATGTTAAGAGAGAAAAATCAGAGCAAAAGAGAAAAAAGATGGGAGAGAGGAAAAAAAAACAGAAAAAAGAAGCAAACATAGCATGTGTTGATTTATATTTAATCTCAGTTCTTTTTCTGGATGCTGATGGTATTTTCTGTCCAAAGTCTATTGAGATTGCTTTGAACAGGGATGTCTCTTAACCTCTCAATGGCCCAGGAAATTCTCTAAGATTTTTTTTAATTTGAAGAAAGTCACAACCCTGCATTTCTTTTCTTTTCTTTTCTTTTCTTTTCTTTTCTTTTCTTTTCTTTTCTTTTCTTTTCTTTTCTTTTCTTTTCTTTTCTTTTCTTTTCTTTTCTTTTCTTTTGTTATTAATTTTATAATTGTAACTTTTTTCTTTTTACAGTACATATGCATGGGCAATTTTTTACAACATTATCTCTTGTATTCACTTCTGTTCCAAATTTTCCCCTCCTTCCCTCCACCCCCTTCCCTAGATGGCAGGCAGTCCCATACATGGTAAATATGTTATAGTATATCCTAGATACAATATATGTGTGGAGAACCAAATTTCTTGTTGCATAGGAAGAATTTGATTCAGAAGGTAAAAATAACTTGGGAAGAAAAACAAAAATGCAAACAGTTTACACTCATTTCCCAGTGTTCCTTCTCTGGGTATAGCTGATTCTGTCCATCATTGATCAGTTGGAACTGAATTAGATTTTCTGTTTGTAAAAGATATCTATTTCCATTAGAATACATCCTCAGATAGTATTGTTGAAGTGTATAATGATCTCCTGGTTCCATTCATTTCACTCAGCATCAGTTCATGTAAGTCTCTCGAAGCCTCTCTGTATTCATTCTGCTGGTCATTTCTTACAGAACAATAGTATTCCATAACATTCATATACGACAATTTACCCAACTATTCTCCAATTGATGTGCATCCATTTATTTTCCAGTTTCTAGCCACTATTAAAAGAAAGGGTTGTCACAAACATTTTGGCACATACAGGTCACTTCCCTTCTTTAGTATTTCTTTGGGATATAAGCCCAGTAGTAGTAGCAAGCAGTCATATTTTAAGTCAAAGTAAAATCAAAACCAGACAATTAAAAAAAGGTAAAATGTAAAAAAGGTAGAGTATGCTAAAAGGACAATGAAGAAATATCAAAATAAAATTACAACATCTTTTGATAAAGGACTCATTTCTCAAATATATACAAAGTAAAGAATTGAGTCAAATTTCTAAAAATAAGATAATGAATGAAACCATTTTCCAGCTCAAGATAGATTGAAAAACATTCAATAAAGATCAGTCTCACTGTGATGAAAAGGGTGCTCAACCCAGGTCAGATAGACTCTGGGAAAGCTGGTGAGAGAGTCTTACAGAAAATTAGCAACTAAGACCCACAGAACTGGCTCAGTAGAGGAAAAAATCAGAAGGGCAACTTCCAGTCCCAGCTCAGAAGGCAAACTCTGGGAAATCAGGCTGTTTCCTGGACAGAACAGTCAAGTTTACCCCCTTCAAACACAAGGGGTCCCTGCACTCAAAACCAAGGCTCAGAGAGGCACAGGAAGCTTGGGACACCACCACCCTGAAGCAGATCTCCACCAAAAAAGGTTGAAAGAAAGAAAGAAAGAAAGAAAGAAAGAAAGAAAGAAAGAAAGAAAGAAAGAAAGAAAGAAAGAGGAATATCAAAAGAAAAGAAGAAAAAAAATGAGCAAGTAACAGAAAAGAACCTTGACCATAGGAAACTACTATGGTAAGAGGGCAGACCAAAACACAAACTCAGACAAGGACAGAATGTTCATAGAAGAAACCTCAAAAGTGATATAAATAGGTCTCAAATCCAAAGAGGCTTCTTGGAAATGCTCATAAAAGACTTTAAAAGACAAATAAGAGAGGTAGAAAAAAAAGTGAGAAAAGAAAGGAAAGATATATATATATATATATATATATATATATATATATATATATATATGAGAATCAAAATTTTGGAAAAAGGAGAAGAAATTGAAGAAAACAACTTCTTAAACAGTAGAATAAACCAAATGGGAAAAGAGATACAAAAGATAACTGAAGAAAATCACACATTAAAAACTAGAACAGGGCAAATGGAAGCTAATGAATTTGTGAGACAGCAAGAATTAATCAAACAAACTACAAAGAATGAAAAAAATGGAAGAAAATGTAAAATAGCTCATTGGCAAAAAAGCCAACCTGCAAAATAGATCCAAAAGAGACAATTTAAAAATAATCTTTCAGAGGAGGAAATAGAGTTTCAATAAAGTAAGAGGCTTTCAATCATTTCTATTGGGAAAAAAAAAAAACAGAACTAAACAGAAAATTTAATCTACAAACACAGAATTCAAGAGAACCATAAAAAGTAAACAGGGGGAAAAAAAAATATATATATATATATATATATATATTTATATATTTATATATTTGAAGATTGAACTATTTACACCCCTAGATAAGAAAATCATATTTGTAACTCTTGCAAACTGTATCTGTCACTGGGGCAGATAGAGGGAGGCCCCACAGAGGGTGTGGTTTATGAAACATACCTGTTTTTATGACACCAAAAAAAAAAAAAAAAAAGACATTAAGGGATCTGAAACAGTCTGTACTAGAAAAAGAGGAAAGGGAAAGTATAATGGGATAACTAGTTCACCCGAAGAGGTGCATATAATCTATTTCACAAAAAATGACCCTATATTAGGGCATAAAAAACCTTACAATCCAATGCAAAAAGGCAGAAATAGTAAATGCTTCCTTTCAAACCACAGTGCAACAAAAATTACATATAATAAGTGGCCAGGTAAAAATAGACCAAAAATTAATTGAAACCTAAATATTCTAATTCTTAAGAATGAATGGGGCAAAAAGCAAATCAAGAAACAATAATTTCATCCAAGAAAATGACAATCACAAGACAACATACCAAAACTTATGGGATGTAACCAAAACAATTATTAGGGGGAATTTTATATCTCTAAATACCTACACAAATAAAATAGTGAAAGAGGAAATCAATGAATTAGTCATGCAACTAAAAAAGTGAAAAAAGAACAAATTAAAAACTCCCAATTAAATACCAAATTAGAAATTTTGAAATCCAAAGAAGAAATTAATACAATAGAAACTAAGAGAACTATTGAACTAATAAATAAAACTGAGTTAGTTTAATGGAAAAAAAAAACTAACAAAATAAATAAACTTTAGGTTGATTTGATCAGAAAAAAGAAAGAAAAAAACAAATCATTAGCATCAAAAATGTAAGGGGTGAACTTACCACCAATGAAAAAGAAATTAAAGGAATTAAAATAGGCAATGAGGAAACAAAAGTATCTCTCTTTGCAGATGATATGATGATATACTTAGATAATCCTACAAAATCACTACAAAACCTACAGAAAACAATTCACTGCTTTAGCAAAGTTGCAGGATATAAAATAAACCCACACAAATCATCAACATTTCTATGTATCTATTACTGACAAAGCCTATCAGCAAGAGATAGAAAGAGAAATTCTTTTAAAATTACTACAAATAAAATAAAATACTTGTGGGGTTCTATCTGCCAAGACAAATCCAAGAACTATATGAACACAATTATAGAACACTTCTTACACAAATAAAATCAGATCTAAACAATTGAACAAAATATCAATGTTAGGTGGAGCTAACATAATAAAAATGATAATTCTGCCAAAACTGGTCTACTTTTTCAGTGCCATACAATCAAACTACCAAAACATTAGTTCATAGAGATAAAAACAATAATAAGATTCCACTGGAAGAACAAAAGGTCAAGAATATTAAGGGAAACCTAAAACTATTATAAAGCAGCAGTCATCAAATTATTTGGTACTAGCTAAGAAATAGAGTGTAGGATCAGTGGAGTATATTAGATACACATGACACAATAATCAAGGCCTACAGCAATCTAGTATTTGCTAAATCCCCAAACTTTAACTCCTGGAATAAGAACTTACTATTTGACAAAAATTGTTAGGAAAACTGGAAAATAATGTGTCAGAAACTTGCATAGACCTAGATCTCACACCCCATACCAAAATAAGATCAAAATGGATACATGATTTGGGTATAAAGGATGATACTATAAACAAATTAGGAGAACAAGGGGTAATTTACCCATGAGATCTTTGGGAAAGGGAGGAATTTATGACCAATGTCATGTGCCTCCCCGAAGCTGAACTACACTCAGTACAACCCTCTGAGCAGATGGTCTAAACCATGTTGAGGGTAACCAACAAACCTCAAATCCATTGGTGAGTTAAGGGTATCTTTCCCCTAAACATGTAAAAATTTTCTCTAATGGAATTGGTAGATGAGAATTTTTTTTCCCAACAACCATGAAGGCTGCTGAAGCAAGGGCTATGAAGAGCTTAGAGCTTGGTCAGACAGAAAAAAACAACAAGATCATTCACTGCATCCTAGTCCATCAACAGTCACCCATGAGCTTTGTCTTGCCTTTGGACTTGAATGACTCTGGAAGAGAGAGTAATGCTGATGACTTTGTGCAACTCTGCCTCCCTTAAATTTATTTCATGAAAAAGTCAAGATATCACTCTGTGATGTCATTGGTCCTCTTCAAAATGAACAAATAATTCTCTTTCTATAACTTTCTTGAATTAATCCTTTTTCTTTTCCCAAATTTTCCTCTCCTACTCATCTCTTTCCTTATTTTGGTGGGGGGGAGATTCTTGTTAGGTTTAGACCAAATTAGCATTTTTCTTTGAGATTTTACTTTTAATTGTTTTTCACACTGTTATCTTCTTCTGATTTTGTGTCTTGGTCTTGACTGCCACCTTAGTAGCTTTTCATGATTGTTTTTATTTTATTGTTTGCTTATTATCCCAGCTTATTTCTTACTTTTTATTTTGAATTAAAGTTTGTCCTTGGTCACCTGGTTTTGGAGTGGAGAGGCACTGACTGATCCAAGGTTCAGGGTTTTTTATATTACTCTTTTTCAAAGCTAGATCTGAGGTCAGCAATTTTTTAGTACTTCCAATGTCATGTGAGCTGAGGAGAGATATTATCACTGAATTTAGATGTTTACCCAGGAAAGGTCCCTGCTTTTCTACAGCCACAAGTATTCCTCTCTGCCTTACAACTATGATAAGGACCCCTGCTCCCTTATGACTAACCACAAACACTCCTCTCAACCCTGGAGATATGTTCCAGAACTGCTGAAGGGCTATAGCATAGCCAATCAGTGCTAGTTGCACCCAGACCCAGATAATGATTTCTTGCAATCTGGTTCTGATCAGTTGTCTGACCCCTTTGTTTTCTCTGGGGTGAGGGTTCCCAAAGTTCTACTGCTGTTGCCACAGCTACCTCCATGATCTCCTGCTAGTGCTGCCAAAGCTTATGCTGAACTCCAATCTGCTGCCCAGTATGGAATAAGATAACAGTGGTCTTAAAACCAAGAACTGGGCTGAAGCCTTACCTTTGATATATATGATGTCTTTGTCACCATGATCAAATCACAAATCACATACCTGAACTTCAGACAACTCTATAAAATTACAAATTACAAATGGGCTTGCAAACTGTAGAGCTTTCATAACATTTATTCCTATACCAATGAAATGAGATAACCTTGTCATATACACCTAGATACAAAGTATTTTGAAAGTAAGATACTTTCTAAAGAGAGTAATCTACTTAACTCTCAGGCACTGAGATAAATGTTTTTTAACTGTACCACAGTAAAAACAGGCATGAGAGCCCAGAAACCTCTTTAGGCCCAATAAAGTAGCTTTCCTTCACCGATTTTATCTTGTCTGGGGTCCCACAACGCATGTCAGCTATGTGAAAGGCCTCATACAAGGGTACATTGAATTATAATAAATGGTCTTGTCTTTATATCAACCTGTGGAGAACTTTTCTCAGCTTGGCTATGAAAGCTTTTGGCCTTTGCTTCTATCAGGTAGAGAATCAAACAGATTGACAAAATGACATCTCACACATATTGGAAACATTCAGATTTGCCAAGTGCTTTCCTTAGAACAATCTTTATTACAGAAGAGGAAATTGAAGGTTAGAGGTTTAAGTATCATATATCCTGAGTAATGTAGAACTGGGATTTTAACCCCAGTCTTTTGGCTGTAAGTCCAATTTACATTTCTCCATGCCAGCTTACTTCCTCTTTCTCTATAGTTCTCATATATATGTTGAGAAATAGAGTTGCATACATATATTCACATGTGATCCAAAGAAATTCCAGATAAAGAATAGCTAGAGAGACAACCCTTTGGTGTAGTGCTTAATGATTGACAGAGTATATAAAGGGGAAAGAACCTGTGTAGTTTGTGCATACTCACATTCATATGTGACTCTTTTTTGGGGGGGGAAGGGGCAGAGAAGAAAATATATATATATTTTTGGGAACATTGAGGAATAATTATTCTCCTTGTGTATCTCTCAGTAGTATATATTTTAAGATATGTCAGAAAATATTAGCATCACAAGCATCCTTAAAATAATCTTAATTATTGGTATTGACTCACAAATACAGAATACTAATTACTTATTGTTCTATTTTTTTTCCAAAACATGAGCTATATTTAGGTTCTGATCAGTTCAAATAATGGATCCATGCTGTAATGTTTGAGCTAGCTTTCTGGAGATCCTCCAGAAGGGACTTGGTCTCAGCAGGATAGATACCATAAGAATGGACAAGAATAGAGTCCAAAGTCTTTATTGTCTCTCATATAATCTGTGTCTGTCATAGTCTGACCTAGTCTGAGTCTGATCCAGTCTCTTCCAGCAGTCTGCTAGTCTACTAGTCTCAACCAGTCTCCCTCTGAGTCTGACTTTATCCCCAGTTTAAATACCCTATTATATCATTACAGTATACTGAATATAAGCCAATCTAGAGTGATTATATCATTATATCATGTATGTGAACTAGAAAACCATTATCTCATCAATTACACTGAATTAACACCTTGTTTCAAGTATACTTCTTTCAAGTATATATCTCCAAAGTTCTGGCCCTCTACACATGACATGCATTGAAATTGTATATTTGTAGTGGCCTATAAAAACTATCATATTTTACATAATTATAACTTTAATTAATGTAAATTTGAATATATGCAATTACTTCAAAGGATTCATTATTCACATTAATTGGGATCTAGCTGTACATTGATATTAATCTAATACAATCACCTAGGAATTATTTGTTTATGATCACATCCATCCACCATCATAGGTAGATCTTTGATTTCACCATTACTTGGAATTATACTTGAAATCTTGCAATTAATAAGACAAAAGAGCACTAATTTGAAAATCAAAAGTCCTAACTTCAAGTCATTGTTCTTCTACTCTGTAATAGTCATTTATGTAATCATTTAATCTTTTGTGGTATGTTTCCTTGATTGTAAAATAAGAGCATTGCATTAAATGATTTCTACAATCTTTTCCAAAAGAATCAAAATCTATTATCTAATTTTATCCTATTCCATTCATGAAGGAAAAAAGGAATGAAGAAAAGTAGGTAGGAAGGAAGGCATCATTAAAAAGAGAAAGAAGAAAAATGGAGAAAGAAACAGAGAGAAGATGGAGCAGAGTGAAGAAAGAAGAAGAAAAGAGGAAGAGGAAGAAAAAGAAGAAAGGAGAGAGAGGAAGGGACAGAGAGAATGAGGAAGGGGAGAAAAAGAAAATGGAGGGAGGGAGAAAGTGAGGGAAGAAGGAAGGATAATACTTGCTATCAAGGGAAGAACTTTACACAATTTGAAATGCTACATAAATGTTAACTATAGGGGGGGTGGAGCCAAGATGACAGAGAGCAGAAACAACTTTCTGTGACATCCTCTGACCTTCTCTCAAACCAAGAGTAGATTAAGCCTCTAAACTGTTTTTGAAGTGACAAAACCAACAAATATCTGGAGTATAACACATTTTCAGAAGAAGATACCTTGGAAGAACTTCAGAACGTTTCAAATGAGCAGGAGGACAGTCTGCCAAGCCCAGACTGTAGCACGGGAGCTGGAGCAGGGAGCCAGAGTGTTGTGCATCCTGAACTGGTCTTCTGTGAGCCTCTTTGGTTACTCTGTCCTGGTTGCAAGCTGGTGGTGTGGCAGATTTTCTACAAAAAGCAAATTGTAAAACACTAAGATCTGATCACCCAACATCAGAAGTCAATTAGCAGAACTGCCCCAGGACAAACTAAAGCAGCTGTATGCCTTTGCATTAAGAGCAGATCTTAATCCTTAAAAATTGAGCAAAAAAACAAAAATAATCCTCACCATAGACAGCTTTTGTGGAGAGAGAGAGAGAGAGAGAGAGAGAGAGAGAGAGAGAGAGAGAGAGAGAGAGAGAGAGAGAGAGAAAGAACAGAATTCAAATTGCTAAAGGCAAATCAATTCTAGATGAAGCCCCAAAGTGAGTTATGAACTGTATTTCACAAGGCTTTCTTGAAAGATTTCAAAAAGGATCTTAAAGTTAGAAAAAAATGGGGAAAGGAAATGAGATTTTTGCAAGAAGTTATAGAAAAGGAAAAACAGCAATTATCTGAAAAAATTCCTTAAAAATAAATTTGATGAAATGGGAAAAGCATACAACTCTTTACAAAATAGATATGAAAAAGATACCAACTTATTGAAAAACAGAATTTGTGAGATGGAAAAAAAAATGCAATGAACAAAACAATTCAATTGGCCAAATACAAAAAGAGATAAATAAAGGTAACTGAAGAAAATATTACACTAAAAATTATAATTGAACAAATGTAAGTGAATGACTCAAGATTTCAAGAATCAAAGAAAACCAAAAAAAAAGAAAGAAAGAAAGAAAGAAAGAAAGAAAGAAAGAAAGAAAGAAAGAAAGAAAGAAAGAAAGAAAGAAAGAAAGAAAGAAAGAAAAAATATAGAAGAAAATATGAAGTATCTCTTAGGAAAAACAACTGACCTGTAAAATATATCTAGGAGAGATTATCTAAAGATTATTGGACTTCCTGAAAGTCATGATGAAAAAAAGAACTTAGACATTATCTTACAGGAAATCATAAAGGAAAACTGCACTAATGTCCTGGAATCAGAAGGTAAAATAGCCATTGAAATAATTCACTGATTGCTTCCTGAAAAAGACCCCAAAATGAAAACTCCAAGGAATATTGTAACTAAATTTCAGAACTATTGAGCCTAGGAAAAAATATTGCAAGTAGCCAGAAAGAAAAAATTTAAATACTGAGGGTAATGCAATCAGAATTACCAGGACCTAGCAGCTTCCACCTTAAAGGATCACAGGGCCAAGAATCAGATATTCCAAAAAGCAAAGGAACTTGGATAATCATCCATCTAAAATAAGCATTATCTTTCAGGGAAGAAGATGGACATTAAATGTCCATCAAATTTCTTCAATTTCTGATGAAAAGACCAGGGCTTAATAAAAAAGCTTATCTCCAAACATAGAACTCAAGAGAAGAATAAAAAGGTAAAAAAGAAAGAACTTTTGAGGATACCCATCAATTGGAGAATGGCTAAATAAATTGTGGTATATGAATATTATGGAATATTATTGTTCTATAAGAAATGACCAATAGGATGATTTCAGAAAGGCCTGGAGAGACTTACATGAACTGATGCTGAGTGAAATGAGCAGGACCAGGAGATCATTATATACTTCAACAACAATACTATATGATGAACAATTCTGATGGACGTGGCCATCTTCAACAATGAGATGAACCAAATCACTTCCAATAGAGCAGTAATGAACTGAATCAGTTTGGCCCAGCAAAAGAACTCTGGGAGATGACTATGAACAACTACATAGAATTCCCAATACCCCTATTTTTGTCTGCCTGCATTTTTGATTTCCTTCACAGGCTAATTGTACACTATTTCAAAGTCCAATTCTTTTTGTACAGCAAAATAACTGTTTGGACATGTATACATATATTGTCCTAAAATGAAAGTGGAAAGCAGACTACATTAAAATCCATAATCCTACAATATGTTGTTTACAAGAAACACATTTAAAGCAGAATGATACATACAAAGTGAAGGTTAAAGTAAAGTGAATCAATTATGCTTCAGGTGAAGTAGAAAAAGCAGATGTAGTGATCCTGATCTCATATCAGATAAAAGCAAAGATAGCTCTCATTAAAAGAGATAAGGAAGGAAACTATATCTTGCTAAAGGGTACCATGGATAATGAAACAATATCAATACTAAACATATATGCACCAAATGGTATAGCATCCAAATTGCTAGAGGAGAGGTGAAGAGAGCTGGAAGAAGATAGACAGTAAAACTATACTAGTAAGGAATCTTAACCTTGCTCTCTCAGAATTAGATAAATCAAACCTAAATAAGAAAGAACTCAAGGAGGAAACAGAATGTTAGAAAAGTTAGCTATGATGTATCTCAGGAGAAAATTGAATGGAGACAGAAAAGAGCACACTATTTTCTTGGCGGCACATGGAACCTATACAAAAATTGACATGTATTAGGGCATTAAAATCTTCAAAAGTAAATGCAGAAAGGTAGAAATAGTAAACGTCTTTTTTTCAGATCATGATGCAATAAAAATCACATGTAATAAAAGGCCAAGGGAAAGCAGACCAAAAATTAATTGGAAACTAAATAATCTAATCCTAAAGAATGAATGGGTAAAACAACAAATCATAGACACAATCAATAACTTCATCCAAGAGAATGACAATAATGAGATAATATACTAAAATTTGTGGGATGGAGCCAAAGTGGTTACATGGGGAAATGTATATCTCTAGATGCTTACTTGCATAAAATAGAGAAAGAGAAGATTAATGAATTGGGCTTACAACTAAAAAAGCTAGATAAAGAATGAGTTAAAAAACCCTCCATTAAATACAAAATTTGAAATTCTGAAAATAAAATGGAAGATTATAAAATTGAAAATAAGAAAACTGCTGAATTAATTAATAAAATTAAGAGTTGGTTTTATGAGAAAACCAATAAAATTGATATATCTTTAGTTAATTTGATTAGAAAAAGGAAAGAAGAAAATCAAATTGTTATTCTCAAAAATGAAAAGGGAGAACTTTCCACCAATGAAGAGGAAATTAGAGCAATAATTATTTTACCCAATTATATATTGATAAATTTGATAATCTAAGTTAAATGGAGGAATATCTACAAAAAAAATGTAGATTGTCCAGGTTTACAGAAGAGGAAATAAACTATTTAAATAGTCCCATTTTAGAAAAAGAAATTGAACAAGCTATTAATCAACTCCCTAAGAAAAAAATCTCCAGGGCTAGATGAATTTACATGTGAATTCTACCAAACATTTAAAGAACAATTAATTCTAATACCATATAAACTATTTTTAAAAATAGGGAAAGACTCTTATCAAATTCCCTTTATGACAGATATGGTGTGATGCTAAACCAGATAGGGTGAAAACAGAGAAAGAAAATTATAGACCAATTACACTAATGAATATTGATGCAAAAAGTTTAAATAAAATATTAGCAAAGAGATTATCCCCAGGATAATACACTATGACCAAATAGGATTTATACTAGGAATGAGGGGATTAGTTCAATATTAGGAAAAATATTAGCATGATTGACTATATCAATAAACAACCTAACAAAAATCATAAGATTGTCTCAATAGATACACAAAAGCATTTGATAAAATCCAATACCTATTCCTATTAAAAACACTAGAGAATATAGGAATAAATGAACTTTTTCTTAAATGATCAGTAGCATATATTTAAAATCATCAGAAAACATCATATCTAATGGGGACAAATTAGAACCATTCCCAGTAAGATCAGGAGTAAACAAGGTTGCCCACTATTACTATTACTATTCAATATTGTAATTATAAATGTTAGCTTTGGCCTTAAGAGAAGAAAAAGGGATGAAAGGAATTAGAGTAGGTAATGAGGAAACCAAATTATCACTCTTTGTAGATGATATAATGGTGTTCTTAGAGAACTCCTGAGAATCAACTAAAAATCTATTAGAAACAACTCACAACTTTAGCAAAGTTTCAAGATACAAAAGAAATCCACATAAATCATCAGCATTTTTATATATTAACAACAAAGTCCAGCAGCAAGAGATACAAAGAGAAATTCCACTCAAAATAATTATTGTATAAAATATTTAGGAATCTATCTGCCAAGAGAAAGTCAGGAACTGTATGAATATAACTACAAAACACCTTCCACAGAAATAAAGCCAGATATAATAAATTAGAAAAAAATATCAAGTGCTCATAAGTAGGCTAAACGAATATAATAAAAATGACCATACTACCTAAGTTAATATATTTATTTAGTGCCATACCAATCAAACTCCCAAGAAATTATTTTACAGATCTAGAAAAAATAAAAACAGAGTTCATTTAGAAGAACAAAAGGTCAAGAATTTTAAGGGAATTAATGAAAAAAAATTCTAATGAAGGTGGCCTAGCTGTGCCAGATCTAAAACTATAATATAAAGCAGTGGTTATCAAAACCATTTGGTACTGGCTAAGAAACAGAGTAGTCAATCAATAAAATAGATTAGGTTCATAGGACAAAATAGTCAATGACTATAGTAATGTAGTGTTTGACAAATCCCAAAACCCCAACTTTTGAGATAAAAATTCACGATTTTGACAAAAACTTCTGGGAAAATTGGAAATTAATATGGCAGAAACTAGGCATTGATCCACACCTAACACTATATACCAATATAAGGTCAAAAAGGGTTCATGACTTAGACATAAAGAGTGATATTATAAGCAAAGGATAGTTTACCTCTCAGATCTGTGGAGAAGAAGGGATTTGTGACCAAAGAAGAATTAGAACTCATAATTGAACACCAAATAGATAATTTTGATTATATTAAATTAAAAGTTTTTATACAAACAAAATTAATGCAGATAAGATTAGAAGGGAAGCAATAAATTGGGAAAACATTTTTGCATTTAAGAGTTTTGATAAAGGCCTCATTTCTAAAATATATAGAGAATTGACTCAAATTTATAAGAATTCAAGCCATTCTCCAAATGATAAATGATCAAAGGATATGAATAGACAATTTTCAGATGAAGAAATTAAAATCATTTCTAGTCATATGAAAAGGTGCTCTAAATCATTATTGATCAGAGAAATGCAAATTAAGATAACTCTGAGATATCACTATCTCTTTCTCAGATTGGCTAAGATGACAGGAAAAGATAATGGCGCATTTTGGAGGGGATGTAGGAAAACAAGGACACTAATACATTATTGGTAGAATTTTAAATGGCTCCAGCCATTCTGGAAAACAATTTTGAACTATGCCTAAAGAATGATCAAACTGTGAATACCTTTTGACCCAGCAGAGTTTCTACTGGACTTATATCCCAAAGAGCTCATAAAGGAGGGGAAAGGGACCTGCATGTGCAAAAATGTTTGTGACAGCCCTTTTTGTAGTGGCAAGAAACTGGAACCTGAGTGTATTCCTGTTATGCTACCAAGAGCTGCCTGACAGTGGCTGCTGGAGATCCAACCCAGACCTGCAGAATGGATCTCCTCCTTGTGAAAGGATGATACAGGAGGACTGAGAGGCTGTTGTATTGTCTTACCTCTCTCCTCTTCCTTCTGCCTCCAATTTATCTCATTCCCAGTCCATAACACCTATATGCCAACAAAGGCTGCCTTGCAACTCTTTCAGATGCTATGATCCACAGCTGTAGAGGCTCTCACAGAATTGACCTGCCCCTTAACAATTCCCTGTTTTTTTGTTTTTTGCTGTTGTTTCCTCTCCCACAGCATGGTCCTCACACTGAGGAATGCAAGCAGCACTATCACTTCTGGATGGTTGTAGCAGGTATTTATCAAGGCAAACTTTCAAATGGAGAAGAGGACTATAGTCAGTACAGGCATTTAAATCTCTCATAAGTCTCCTAGCTCGGCCCTTTGATGTATTGGCCCATTTAATTAACCCTACTAAAAAAAAAAAAAAAGTCTTACCGGGGCTCTTCTTCCTTTCCTTCCCATGGGTTACTGAAGAAACTCTGGAAAGATCCTACTCACGACTAGCTCTGGAACACTGCTGGTTCTTCTTACAATTCTTATGCTTCTTATACTCTTACCTTCAGGTGTCATATGTTGGAATACACAGGAGCCACCTGACAGTGGCTGCTGCAGATTCAACCTAGACTTGCAGAATGGATCTCCTCTTGAGAGAAGATGATACAAGGATACTGCTGTTTTCTGACCTTTCTTACCAAGAGGCTGTTGCATTGTCTGACCTCTCTCCTCTTCCCTCTGCCTCCAATTTATCTCATTCCCAGCCCGCAACATGTGTATCAACAAAGGCTGCCTTGTAACTTCTTCACATGCTATGATCCACAGCTGTGGAGGCTGTCAGAGAATTGCCCCTTAACAGATGCCCATCAGATGGAGAATGCCTAAATAAGTTATGTTATATGAATGTTATGGAATATTCTTGTTATATAAGAAACTATGAGCAGGATAATTTTAGAGAGGCCTGGAGAGACATATATGAACTGATGCTAAGTGAAATGAGCAGGACCAGGAGATCATTGTACACAGCAATAACAATATTATACAACAATCAGTTTTGATGGATGTGACTCTTCCAACAATGAGATGATTGAAATCAGTTTCAATGATCTTGTGATGAAGAGAGCCATCTACACCCAGAGAGAAGACTGTGTCTATTTTTTTTTATATATTTTTACATGTCTAACATATATTGGATTGCTTGCCATCTTGGGGGGAGGGAGGGAGGGAAAATTTGGAGCACAAGGCTATACAAGGGTTAATGTTGAAAAATTATCCTTGCATATGTTTTGAAAATAAAAAATTTTAATAAAAATGATTTTTAAAATGTGACTATACTATGTGTGCTTCATGTTATGGGAAGAATAATTTTTACCTCAAATCTCTATAATCTATTCATCCTCTTCTTTTTGTTTGGATTTCATCTTTAATCTCTAAATGTATTGGCCTTTCATAAGTCTTAATATAGTTTACCTATTATATTCCTTAGTAGAATGTAAATGCCTCTAGGGCAAATATTGTCTTTCATTTTTGTCTTAGTATTTGACAAAGCTCCTTGCATATAAAAGACAATGAATAATTCTTTGTTGACTTGAATTTACCCATCTAAAAGTGATCTCTTCTTCCTCTTAAGCTCTCATAGCATTTCTCAACTTCATATCCTTCACTGTTGCATTACATTTGCTTGTACATTTATATATATAATTTTTTACTATAAATTGCATGAAATCCAGGATTATGTGATTTTTCTTTATCCTCAAATCACACCTACCACATATTATGTAGGAGAATACATATTTATTGAACCACTAAATGAATCTTTTTCTATTTTGACTCATCAACCTAATTTCTTTCATCTATTTTATTCCATTTACTGTTCTTCCTTCCCTGTTTAGTTGTTTAACCTTCACTCCTTTTTGAAGCAATTGTCTTTAACCTCAGAAGATGAAATATAATTTCAAGCATTTCTGATCAAGAAATTAATTTTAGATAAATAACCAACTTGTTATTTGCTTGTTAAATGTTATGCTGAATGTAATGAAAGTTTACAAGGGGAATGTCATGTATGAATGATTTCATGCTGTATAGTGCTTCATCAATAGTACTGACCAAAAAGATCAGCTAAGGCCTCTGAACATATTTCTACAGATTACCAACCCTTGAAATTACAGTGCGTTTCCTTTATATCAAAAACACATTTGTGAAACCTGTAAGAGACTTCTATAGGACTATGTTTGAAGTCCAAAAGAAAGCCAGAAGATATTCATTTTCTGCCTAGGATGTTGCCATGTGTAAATGGGAACCTGAAGATTTTTTTTCTGGAATTTTAAGTTTGTGTTGGCTTATCATATGGTTTAAATAGCACAAGAAAGAAGTGAAAGTGCCATGCGGGAAGATCAAAATTTTATTTTTTTATTTTCTCCAAAATCTGATTTGACTTTTAATTGCTATCATGATTTTTCAAAGCTTAAAATTTCTTTTCTTCCAAGTTTTTATCTAATAGCTAAATTTGCTAATTTTCAATAGACAATCACAACTTCATAGAGCCTACATGAAAATTAGGTTTATTGCATGAGAAATGGAGACAGTTAGATAGCACAGTGGAAAGCACACCAGTCCTAAAGTCAGGAAGACCAGTTTGAATTAGCCTTATAAACTTAATACTTACTAGCTGTGTTACCCTGAGCAAATCATCTAATCCCCATTGCTTCTCAAAAAGAAAAAAATGAGTGTATAAGAAAAATGAACATGCATATGGAACTCAGAGTTCACAATCTATTATACAGAAATTTATATTTTTATAACAGCATAACAGAAGAAGAAGGAAACACAAATTTCTACTTAAAAGAGTGTGGAATGAGAAGGAAAAGCTACAATAAATATTGGAAAAAGACCAAACTCTTTTCTGACTCCAAAGCTGAAAGTAAGGAGAAAGACAGTGCAAAAAGCCACCTTCTTTTTCCATGGGAACTATTAGATTATGAAGATAGCATTATTTGCTTATGGACAGGGTTTCAACTGCACAGTTTTTCACTGTAGAGAGCCAGAACTCTAGAGAAGTATACTTGAAAGAAGTATACTTGAAACAAGGTGTTAACTCAGAGGAATTGATGAGACAATGCTTATCTAGTTTACATATACTTAGTACTCAGCATGGCGATGTGATAGTTCTGTAGTTCACACATATTCAGTATGCTGTAATGATGTGATTGTGATAGAGTATATAAGAACTGTGGACAGAAAGTCAGATAGAAGTCAGGCTGACAGACTGACAGGCTGCTGGAGGAGACTGTGTTAGACAATGACAGATATAGATTGTGTGAGAGACAATAAAGACTTTAGACTCTATTCTTGTCCATTCTCGTGGTGTCTATTGTGCTGAGACCAAGGCCCTTCCAAAGGACCTCCAGAAAGCTAACCCAAACATTACATTTTGGCACCCTTACAGGGACATCAAGAAGCTTCTCTAAAAACAAAAAGAAGGGGGAACCAAGGTAACCCTAGAAAACTTTTAAATTTAGCTCTTTACACTATAATTTTTTAAATTTTTGATAAAGATGCACTGGCTCAGGCCAACAAGTTTTATAACCTGCTGGAAGGGTGGTGTCCAGGACGAGCAGCTTCACTGTCTTTAGATAATCACCAGGTGATGTTGAGAGATCCAGAAAGTGGTAAATGGAAGGGACCAAATAAGTTAACTGTTCTGGGGAGAGGGTTTGTTTATATCTCTACAGGTGAAGAAAGAATCAGATGGGTGCCAACAAGCCATTTTCACCTTATCCATAAGAGAGAGACAGAAAAAGAGAAGACCCTTGAAACAAAGGAAAAGACCTAAGAAACATCAGATGGTTCCATCTCTGACTACATGTGCCACTGAAAAAGCATGGCTGTTAACCTAATATGTATGGCAATTGACTCCTGAATATCAAAAATTGTTGATGAGACTGTTACAAGACTTCAAAATCTACAAAAATCATTGGATTCCCTGACACATGAAGTAATGGACAATATAAAGATTGTGGATTCTGTTCTTGTCCATTCTCATGGTAAATATCCTACTGGGACCAAGGCCATTCTGGAAGACTTCCAGAAAGCTAGCCCAGACATTATATTTCACCCAACCACATATTAACTAGCATCTTTCTTGACACCCAAGTACACAGAGGGATTCTGTTTGGGATGCAAACAATAAATTAAGTCCATTAGATAGGCTTTGTCCTAGATATATTCAGTCTCCTCCATACTCTGAATTCAGTGTTTTCCAGAAAATATGGTGACTTAAAAAGAAAATTTCAGGGGATCTCAATAATCCTTAACAAGACTAAAAGTTTACTGTCATTTTCCTTAGACATGCATGATATAGCAAATCAAAGAGAACCCAGAAATAGCAGTATCTCTTCTAATTTAAGAAGGCCCTTCCTAGAATCAAAATGTTTGAGAAAAGATTATTTGGCCTAATGTCCTTATTTGATAGATATGAGTTAGTTAGATGGCTTAGTAGATACAGTATTGGAATTGGGGTTAGAAAAAACATAAATTTGAATAATATGAAGAAACATACTAATTAGGCAATTATCATTCTTAATCCCCAATTTTTTCATGTTAACAGGGATAATAACCCCTACCTCACAGTGTTGATATGAGGATTAAAAAGGATAACTTATGTAAAATATTTTGAAAACCTTAAGGTGCTATGTAATTGAAAGTTATTATTCATAGATAAGTGATATTACTTGCCAAGGTCACAAAGGTGAGTAACAGAACCTGTTGAAAATCCAGGTTTAGTTACTCCCAATTTTTTCTCTTTCAAATTTCAGAATGCATCTTTCTTTCTATGAATTCCCTCTGTTGACAGCAAAAGCACTAAGGAGTTTTGAAAATACTACAAATCCTCAAAGCTCAACTATGTGTGGGGATTAAATTGTGATTAGAATTGTGATGTGATCAGAATGACATTGTTTTTCTAATTATACAATGGACATTTTTATAGTCAATTAATGTGTGAGGTACAAGTAATCAAAGGAAGTTTCCATTGTATATTATCTGGAATCCATTATCAGGGTACTGAATAGTCTAGATTCACTTTTAAAAGTAGGCTAGATTTGAGGTTTACTTAGATTAAAGGAGAAAAATAGCCAAACCAGAAGAAGCTTGTCTTCTCTGGCTTCTGACTACCAGTTCGACTTTCTAAATAAAGTCATGTTGTCTGGGAATGGGATGGGAGGTAAGGGGAAGAAGTTATATGCTTATGTGTTTTGTAACTCAGGTTAGGCTTTTTCTATATAGTGCATGAAATATTTTCTGATTTGTATATACAGGATTCCATATGGAGAATATACAAAGATGATGCCCCAGAGCTGAAAGTTTCAGACTAAAAAATCTATTCTGTTTTTGCTATAAAACTATAAACACTTGGAAATTTTGAAATGAAATCATTCTCTCAACCTGAATAACATTAAATGGAAAAAATACAGTTTACATTTTTAGATTCATACAACATATCCATATTTATTTTGTTAAATTAATGAGCCCTTAAGCCCAGAGAGTGATTCCCTAACACTGGTCACTTCTCAATCATTGTTTATTATACCTGAAGCAACTGAGGAATGAATACTTTTTTCTTTTAATTCTTTCCTTATCTCCCACTAATATCTAGATTAAAATGATAGCCAAAGGAAAAATAGGTTTCCCTGACTAGGATAAAGTTTTGTCTCCATTGTTACCATTAAGACTATACTGTCTCCCATTTCTGTCACTAGTATCTGATGTTCTCCATTTAAGTTTTAGTGTGTGCAAAATGGCCAATTCTAAAAAATGAGTTAATTAGACAGCTAATCAGTATGACTACATTAAGCAAATACATTGTCCCCAATTGGTAAATAGTCAAAGGATAATTTTCAGTTGACAAAATTAAAGCCATTTGTAGTTATATGAAAAAATGCTCCAAATCACTATTGATTAGAGAAATGCTAATTAAAACAATTCTGAGATACCATCTTATACCTCTTTGGCTAAGATGATGGGAAAAGATAGTGATAAATTTGGAGAGGATATGGGAAAATACACTAATGTATAGTTGGTGGAGCTGTCAAATGATCTAAAGATTCTGGAGAGCAATCTGGAACATGCCCAAAGAGCTACAAAACTGTGCATATACTTTGACCCAGCAGTGCCATTACTGTGTCTATATCTCAAGGAATCATAAAGAAAGGACCCACATTTGCAAAAATGTTTGTGGCAGCTTTTTTTTTTTTTTTTTTTTTTTTTTTCTATTTGCTAATTTTTTTTTAATTATATATATATATATATTTTATAATATTATCCCTTGTATTCATTTTTCCAATTTACCCCCCCCCTCCCTCTATTCCCTCCCCCCGACGACAGGCAATACCATACATTTTACATGTGTTACAATATAGTCTAGGTACAATACATGTGTGCGAATATCACTTTCTTGTTGCACAATAAACATTAGAATCCGAAGGTACATGCAACCTGGGCAGACAGATATTAGTGCTAACAATTTTCATTCCCCTCCCAGTGTTTCTTCTCTGGGTGCAGCTACCTCTGTCCATCATTGATCAACTGGAAGTGAGTTGGATCTTCTTTATGTTGAAGATTTCCACTTCCATCAGAATACATCCTCATACAGCATTGTTGTTGAAGTGTACAGTGATCTTCTGGTTCTGCTCATTTCACTCAGCATCAGTTGATTTAAGTCTCTCCAACCCTCTCTGTATTCCTCCTGCTGGTCATTTCTTACCGAGCAATAATATTCCATAATCTTCATATACCACAATTTACCCAACCATTCTCCAACTGATGGACATCCATTCATCCTCCAGTTTCTAGCTACAACAAAAAGAGCTGCCACAAACATTTTGGCACATATATGTCTCTTTCCGCTCTTTAGTATTTCTTTGGGATATAATCCCAGTAGTAGCGCTGCTGGGTCAAAGGGTATGCACAGTTTGATAACTTTTTGGGCATAATTCCAGATTGCTCTCCAGAATGGCTGGATTCTTTCACAACTCCACCAGCAATGTATTAGTGTCCCAGTTTCCCCACATCCCCTCCAACATTTGTCATTATTTGTTCCTGTCATCTTAGCCAATCTGACAGGTGTGTAGTGGTATCTCAGAGTGGTCTTAATTTGCATTTCTCTGATCAGTAGTGATTTGGAACACTCTTTCATGTGAGTGGATATAGTTTCAATTTCTTCCTCTGAGAATTGTCTGTTCATATCCTTTGACCATTTATCAATTGGAGAATGGTTCGGTTTCTTATAAATTTGGGTCAGTTCTCTATATATTTTGGAAATGAGACCTTTGTCAGAACCTTTGTTTTTAAAAATATTTTCCCAATTTGTTACTTCCCTTCTAATCTTGTTTGCATTAGTATTATTTGTACAGAAACTTTTTAGTTTGATGTAATCAAAATCTTCTATTTTGTGATCAATAATGATCTCTAGTTCTCCTCTGGTCATAAATTCCTTCCTCCTCCACAAGTCTGAGAGGTAGATTATCCTCTGTTCCTCTAATCTATTTATTATCTCCCTCTTTATGCCTAAATCATGGACCCATTTTGATCTTATCTTGGTATATGGTGTTAAGTGTGGATCCATATCTAATTTCTGTGGCAGCTCTTTTTGTGGTAGTAAAGAATTGGAAAGTGAGTAAATGCCCATCAATTGGGGAATGGCTGAACAAGTTGTTGTACATGAAGAAAATGGAGTATTATTGTTCTATAAAAAAATTATGAATAAACTAATAAAGAAAGGCCTGGAAAAATTTACATGAACTGATGCTGGGCAAAAGAAGCAGAACCAGAAATACACTGTACACAATAATAGCAAGAATATGCAATGATCAACTATGAAAGGCTTGGTTTTTCTCAGTGGTTTAGTGATCCAAAGCAATCTCAATATACTTTAAACATAAACTGCCATGTACATCCAGAAAAAGAACTATACATACTATGGTCACTTTCTTCCCCTGTTTTTTTTAATCTCTCTCAAGATTTTTCCCTTTTTCTCTGATTTCTCTCTCTCAACATGATTCATAAAACAATGTGTATTAAAAATATACAAATTTACTATAATAAAAAAGAAAATATATTGTCAGTATAAAGCACAGACCCTTGACATAGCAATAATGAGCAAATATTTTGTTGTTGTTGAAAATTGTAATTTCATTGGCATAGAAATCTGATAACATGGAAAACTTCCTCTTGAAATGGAGACCAATAGCTTGCCTTTGCTTATATCTTAGAGAGGTGACTAGGGAGCAGTGATAGGATAAGAAACTTCACTACAAGTTGAATCACAAATGATGCAACTAGGGACTCCAAGTAGAGAGTGTCAGAGGCAGTTCTTGAATCTCAGAGTCTCTGTCTTTCTGACGCCAAAGCTGCTCATCTATCCTAGAAGCTAGTATTTCTTTACATAGAACACGACGTAGAGGCAAAAAAAATTGAGTTTAAATCTTTCTTATTTATTTTTATTTTAGAGAAAAGGAGATCCAGTCTTTTGGTTTTGTTTATTTTAATAGTATTTTATTTATCCAAATACATGAAAAGATACTTTGCAATATTCCACCTTTGCAAAATCTTGTGTTCTAAATTTTTCTCCCTCTCTTCCCCTTCTCTTTTTCCCAAGAGAGCAAGCAATCTGATTTACGTTAAACATGTGCAATTCTTCTAAACTTATTTCCATATTTGTCATGCTGCACACACACATACCCACACACAGAAAATAGATCACAAGAGAGGGAAAAAAAGCACAAGAAAGGAAAAATAATGAGCAAGCAAACAAAAACAACAACAAAAGGTGAAAATACTATGCTTCAATTGACATTCCACCTCCACTGTTCTTTTTCTGGATATGAATGGCACTTTCCATCACAAGTCTATTGTAATTGCCTTGAATCACATCAGTGATAAAAAGAACTAAGTCCATCACAGTTAATTATCACATAATCTTGTCTCTGTGTATAATGTTCTCTTGGTTCTGCTCATTTCATCTAGCATCAGTTTATGTAAGTCTTTCCACACTTTTCTGAAATCAGCCTGCTCATCGTTTCTTATGGAATAATAATATCCCATTACATTCATATACCATAACTTATTTAGCCATTTCCTAATTGATTGACATCTATCCAATTTTCAATTCCTTGACATTACAAAAAATGATGCTACAAACATTTTTGAATATGGTGGTCTTTTATGTAATTCAGAATGTTAAGAAAGAAAATGAATTTTTAAAAACTAGAATTGGGCAAGGGAAAACCCACAAAAATCATAAGAGAATAAGAAATAAGAAAACAAAAAAATGTAGAATATATGAGATATGAGAAAAAAACAACAGATCTTAAGAACAGTTCAAGAAAAGAAAATATAAGAATAACTGGTCTATTTAAAAACTATGGCCCTCACAAGAATCTTGATACAGTAATACAAGAAATAATAAAAATTGTCCTAAAGTGTTAGAAAAAAAGAGGAAATTAGAAATAGGAGGAAAAATCCAGTGATTATCACCTGAAAGGGGTCCTATGAGGAAAATATATAAAAATATCTTTGCCAATTTTTGAAAGCATCAGATCAAAGAGAAAATTTTATAAGCCACAGCAACAAAGCAATTCAAATATGCTGTAGTCACAAACAGAATCACACAAGACATCTTGAAATTGAATACTGAAAATCTAAAGAACTAGGATTGCAGCCAAAAATATTATATCTGGCAAAATTAAACATAATCCTGAACCTGAAAAAAAGATATTCAATGAATTGCTAGACTTTCTGAATTTTGTTACCAAAAATCCTGAACTTAATAGAAAATTTAACATATAAGATTCAAAAGAAATGTACAGTAAAGATTAAAAACTAATATCAAGGGACTCATAAAGGACAAATTATTTATGTTTTATATAGAAAAATGAAAATCATATGTCTGAGATTGTCATTAATAATTGGATAATTTCCTAGTGTATCAAAATATAGATATTAAAATGACAGTAGCCAAAGATGATAGCAAGTAAGAACTTCTGAAGCAACAGGAAAAGACATAGAAGAGAATCATTTTTCATACTCCAATCCCAGCCTACCCACTTTTGGTTATGTTGGTCTTAATCATGAGATATAGCTATGATGGTTTCTAATACTTACCTTTCAAAAAGGAATCGATATTCTATACATACACACACATACATTGATATATAAAACATGCACATACATTCTTCCTTGAATTGAGGGGGTAAGACAAAGAACAATGAAACAGTACACAGTTAATATTTCATGATGGCAAAATGGAGAATACAGAGTTAAAGTAGTCTTCTCTTGGAGTTGCCATATGGCATCCAGATGCCCACATTACTCAATGAAATTTAAAATATCCCATCACTGGCTGTTTGGAAAAGAGAAAATCTAAAGCCTTTAGCTGTGAAAAATGGAAAATAGTGAAGAGATCTGGTGACAACAATTAGGGCTAGTGAGAAATGTTAGGGGCAAGCCAGAACTCTGAGCAGAAAAATTGAGGAACACAAAGAAAACTAAACATATAGAAAAGAAAAAAAGGAAAAAAAAAAGAAAAACCAGCAAAAGTTCAAATAAGGTAAAGAAATATTATTTAGAATTTTTATTATGAAAATTCTTATTATAGAAATGTTAACAAAAACATTAAGATATAAATGTTTTTCTGAGTTGAAACAAAATTATCCCTACTTTGACATCATGTTTTGCTAAGAAAACTCCAAAATATCATTAAAGAAACCATGTAATGTTTAACTTATATCAAAATACTTGCTGTCTTGGAAACAGAAATGTGGGAAAAGAGGAAGAAAAATTTGGACCACAAGGTTTTGCAGAGGTAAATGTTGAAAACTATCCCTTTTCTATTTTTAAAATTTTATTACTATTATTTTTTAATTTTAAAAAGAATAGTTTTAGCACATAGGAATGTACAAAAATATCCATAATAAAATGTAATATTTAATAAAATGACAATATATTGTGAGGTTCTTGAGAAGGAATTTTTTTTTTATCTTCAGCACTCATCACTGCCTGACATCTAGCAGATATTTAACCGATGATTGATGACTAATTGTACTGTCAAAAAGTAAACCGAAAACCCAAAATAACAACAACAACAAAAATAAAATAACAAATGTTCCAAGACTCCCAAAATAATGGAATCTTATTTTAAAAACTCTGGAATTTAAAATTTAAATTTAAAAAGAAAATAGAGATAGAAATTAATTAAAGTTGTCAGAAATCAGATTTTTTTTTTTACATAAGAGAATAGGAAATTTACAACATATGACAAAGAGTTCTTAAATAGAGATGCAGAACTCAGAAACACACCTCTAGAAATAAACCTGGCAAATCAAAATCAATGAGCATAAGTGATGGAAGAACACATGACTTCTAAGTATACATAGAAAAAGTAATTGACTTTGAGGATAAGATTCAGAGAGTTTATTTCAGGATTACAGATCTTCAAGAAGAAAAAAGAAACTAATGAATTAAAAAACAGAATTATAAACTAATGCAATAAAACAATGTTTTCTCAGAAGAATTGAAAATAGAAATTAAAACAATGAGTTATAGAAGCCACAAATCACTAATAGAGAAAATTAAAGATTAAATAACCCAAAAATGTAATGATTAAAAATTAAAATTTTAATGTCAAACAACACATATCACAAATATCCATATAAGAGCCTTTACTTACAAAGGGTGACCAATTCAATAAATTTAGAACTGCCCCATTTCTAGGAGAGAACAATTATATGCAATATGATATTTCAGAGAGCAAAATGACCATTATATATATGAAAATTACTCATTTTGAAAGTCCAAATCTATTTCTCAATGAAATCAGGGTGTAATTTCAACAAAAGTAGTATAATCTGAATCACACCTCTGAAAAGATACTAGAGGCCAAAAACTATTTTACCAGCAAACACTTCAAGAGGGAGACACAGAAAAAAAATATAATTACATTTAACAATATATTTAATAGTTAAATACACATAACAGTATGGTGATCTATTTGGAACCACAGAGGCAGGCAAACCTGAGTTCATTTCCTACCTCTGACACTTAGTGAGACAAGAGTTGTCTGAATATTCAGAGATGAATAAATCCAAATAAAAATTTATATCTATCTCATTAATACATATTGATGCAAATATTTCATATAAGGAAATCTTAGCAAAGAGACTATAGGACTTCCAAATACTTTTAGTATATATAAATGTTTAAATAGTAAAAAAGCATAATTCTTATTTAATATAATAAAACATATACTTAAAACCAAGAACTAACATTACTAATAATAATTAAAAGCTAGCTACTTTTCCAGTCAGTATCAGGACAAAGCAAGTATGCATACATTTCTAAAATACTACCTCACTATTTTAGCTATTCTAGAATGTATAGCTATAGAAATAATGCTAGGAGAAACTAAAGTTATAGAAATTTTCAAAGAAGAGATGCAATTATCTGTATTTTAAGATAGTGTGATCTGTTTACTAAACAATGTATCAAGAAAGTATTTGAAATAATAGCTATAGCAAAGTAGTGTGATACACACACAAACAAATCCATAAAACTCATCAGCATTCCTATTAACAAAAAGCAAGGAGAAAAAAATAGAAAGAAATTCTATTTAAAATAATCATAAAATATTTAAAATACATAGAAATTAACCTACCAAAACAAAGCCCATACCTATAAAATAGAACAACAAATTCCTTACAAAAATAAGAAAGAAGTGTATTGCTCATGATGTCCATTCTAATATAACAAATTGGGTATAGTACCTTAAATCTGTGGAGTTAGTTGCATAACAACCAGGGTTAAGATATCACTTTATAGAAATTTACAAATAATAGCAATGCATTTGAAGCAATAAC
Organism: Sminthopsis crassicaudata; assembly: GCF_048593235.1. Classification (NCBI taxonomy): domain Eukaryota; kingdom Metazoa; phylum Chordata; class Mammalia; order Dasyuromorphia; family Dasyuridae; genus Sminthopsis; species Sminthopsis crassicaudata. The sequence continues at coordinate 552,345,148 of NC_133617.1, read as the reverse complement.
AAATTTAGAATCTTAATAAGGCAAAATCAGGAATTAAGGGGGGGTATGACATCGTTAATTGTCAAACTATATTATAAAATAACAAAACTATTACTGATTTCAAACCTAGAAAAATATATCTGTTCAATAGAGCCAGAAGCAATCTAAGATAAAATTTCTGCATTTGCACAAAGAATATAAGCTATTAGTGGAAGATCTTTTAAACATAACTTGTAAGAAAACTAAAGTACAATTTTTCAGACATTGGGTTTAGACTACCAGCAACCTGTACCATATGCCACAATTAAAATAAAATGAAAAGGAAAAGCAAGTAACTTTCAAAGTTGTGGATAAAAGGAAAATCCTTAATTAAATAAGGAAGAGATAGGATCATAATTTACATATTACATAATTCACAAGTTGCATAAAATAAGGCTTCTACACAAACAAAACCAATGAAACCAAAAAAAAAAAAAAAAAAAAAAAAAGAAGAAGATAAATGATTTAATGAAGAAAATGTCCACAATAATGGACTTGTGACTTCATGGCTATTCAGCAATACTGTTATGGAAACTCCCTCAACCAATTTGCTATAGCAACTGTTCTGCAATGTAATTTTAGAAAATTGCTTTGCTCACAGAGAAATTAAGTGACTTGCCTCAGGCTAACAGTCATTATGTGTCACAGATAGTACTTACCTCCAGGTTTTTTTGACTGAGTTGTATGTACTCCCTACCATTAAGTCATATTGTTTCTCATCAGTATTTCTAATGTAAGTTTTATTTGGATAATGTATAGGAACTTAACAAAACATAGAAGAACAAGAGTCCTACCCAGTAGATAAACTGTTAAAATCATGAAGTTTACAAAAGAAACTATCAATTATCAAATTAAACATTTTTTCAAGTTTTAATTGACAAAAATGCAAGAACTAAGAAAAAAATTAAAATATCTCTGAGTTGTTGTTTTTACTACATATACTAAAATATGACAAAAGATACAAACAATAAGTTGGAGGGGAGGGAAGGAATTCTTAGAAAATTGGAACAATAATAAATTGGTATAGATCCAATTGCTCTGAAAAGTACTTTGTAATTATGTGAGAAAAATTATTGAACTTGTCATAATCTTTTGTTCAATGTTTCCCCTCTTGGGCATATATAACAATGTAGACAAAGATAGGGGCCAAAAATCAATTAGCCAAAATTTATTAAGTACTTACAATGTTCTAGCATTCCTTTTTCTCTTCATATTTATATGTGTGGGTTAGCTATATAAAAACATACACACATACATATATGTCTTCTAAAAGTTTCATTTGATATTACATTAAATTAAAGGATGTTTGTTAAGCATATATAAATATGCTAATAGTAAAAATAGTATACTATTATAATAGTAATTATAATTAATAGTAATCATATGTAATATAATATAATAGTATTTATAATAGTAAAAATGGTATATTAAATGCTGAGAAAACAAACAAAAAAGATTCCTTCTAATCAAATAGTTCATATTGTAATAGAAAGAAATAATATAAGAGGCTTCAGCTACAAGTCAGATGGAAAGTTCCAGTGGTTCTTAGGGAGTTACAGCAAAGTAAATGGTAATGCATCTTTTTAAAATGATATTTCCATCTGAAAATGCAATTTCAGGGGCTATGATTGCTGAAGGTAGGGTAGAGGAGAGGAAAGGATGTCCTGGACTGACAGAAGCAGTTGCTAGGTCACATCTTCACAACATTTATATCTCTGGATGATGGTTTTAAGGGCCAAGACAACAATACTTGTGTTTCCAGGGCTCTTGGGTTCAGGGTATTAAACTATCTTTATAAAGGTCTGAGAAGAGAGGTGGCAAAGGTTATTATGTGACTTTGACTCTTCTTCAGGACATCTCCCTCATTCATCTAGGCTGGCTTGCATGCCTGATGAGCAGCAGTTTAGTAAATAATCAATAGTAAACAAGTGGGTGGGCTCTTCTCCAAAGGAGTGAGTCATTCTTATAATTTAAGTTGTGGCCCAGACATCAAAATCCATCTTAACCAGGTGTTGATTTCTCTAATCAGCTTTCTTCTTCTGTTTTTGGTGCAGTGATTTAGACCCCACTTATACCCTTATATCTTCCAGTTTCTTCACTAAAATTTCATTTGGCAGTGTTTTTTGAACTCTTTTTCTCTGTATCATTATTCCCTGCACAGAACTTGATTAGTAACTGTTGTGAGAATTCTAGGTTCATTCATCAGTGGGAATATACTTTCTTGAATAACTTCCAGGTGGGCTGGTAGTAGATACACTGTTTAGGAGAATGCCCCCTGGATTCTATGGGAATATTTCTAACAAAGCCTGAGGAAAGATGATATTCAAGATTCAGTGATAATATTTTTTACAGTTGAAAAAAAAAGAAGAGGAATAGAAGTCTATCAATAATTCATATGCCACAAGTACATGAATATAATCAAATGTTATTGAACCATAAGAAACCATATAGATGAGAATTTCAGGAAAATGTGAGATGTCATAAAATGAAGTTGGACAAACCAGGAGATAAATATTCACAATGAATTTAGGAATGTAAATTAAAGTAACCCAACTATTTAATAATCGGTGTTGGTGCTGGTTATTGAGGAACCAGCTAGCTACTTATAGTAGAGAACTAGAGGTAATATGAATGTGGAATGTGGTATGTGTTGTCAGATGTCTTTGTCAGCTTTGATTGAATATATTGTTGTTAAGAAGGAGAGATCCTATGGGAGCAGGAAAGAAAACTGGAAATTTACAGGAAAACAACTCTGGCATAAAAAGCAAAAGAAGAAATAACTCTTTTAAAAATCATGAATCAGATTTCTGGTAAGATGATTGAGGGGATGTTTTATATAACTCAACTTCATCAATTCAAAATAGTACAAAAGTACAAAAAAGAAAATAATTCCTCATAAATTCCAGGAGAAAAACCAGTTGTCTATAGAAGAAGAAAAAAGTTAATATAGTAATGATAGTAATAGATAGCATTTATAAAGAACTTTAAATTTTGTAAAGTGATTAAGTACCATGGTGTAAAAGAATTTGGGGAGAAATCACTTTTAAAAGAGTATAATTCTCTAATAAAACTATCAGTGGTTGAAAAGACCTAATAGATGAATTAAAGGAAAAGAGTGAAATTGGGTTATTTAATGCAGATATCAAAAGGAAAATGTATGGTTTAAAAATAATTTAGGAAATTCTAACAGCAGTGAACACCGAGAAAAAGAACAGAAAATGTGAAAATTAAAATTTTAAGAAATAATACGACAAGAATTATTAGGACACATCACAGAAAAATGAGAAGATGCAAAGAAAATTGGCTAAAAAGAAAGAACTCAAAAGAGGCAATGTAAAAATCACTTGGTTTTCATAAAGACATAGAATCAAAGGATAAAAAGAGTTTGAGAACTAGAAGCAACCTCAATAATCTAGTTCAACTAATGTTCAAAAATGAATCTGTGCCACCATACCATATTCAATATGTAATGTCATCCAGCCTTTGAAGATTTGATGATCCAAAGTATAATTTTCGCTAGCTGATTCCTCTATCTTTTGAAATATGAAATATCATTAAGGCAAGTCAAGAAGTGATTAGCTGCTCTACTGTTGGTGTAGAAAAAACTATAGTATATGTCTAGATAATTTGATTTTCCCTATCAGTAGGGTATCATTCATCCCTGGTGGGTTTATAATCTGCTTCCTGATCTCATCTATTTTCTTTTTCTGTCTGCATGGCCTCTATTACACTCCATTGACAAAAATATTTCTGTATCTCATTTTGTTGATCTTCATCAAAATGTTTTTCATTATGCTACCTCCATCTGGCTTCCTAATTTCTTCATGTAATTATGTCTATTTCATATCCAATAGCATCTCTAGCCACCTTTTCCTGTGCTGTTTTCCAGAGTGTTTATTTCTAAGGATTTCTTTTCACCAAATCTTAATACCTAATGAAGCCAAATTTGCCTTTTTGAAACAGGACCTCTAATTCATCTTTATTGATATGTAAATTATAAAGCATTACCAAACAGATAATTAAAGCCACATTAAAGCCATTTTGCTTTATTTTTCTTGGGTAAGCCTTTAGGTGTTTAATGTTATTCTTCTTCCTTCACTACAATTAACCTTAATGGTCCAAACTAGTGGATATACACAGGTAGTTTTTTTCTTTCCTCATCCTCTTTGTTGTTGTTAAAGATCTTTTGATTGAATTTTCAAGATATCAGGAAAAAAGTATTCTTAGCAATCTATTTTAGATGAACATAATCCCTGACCAAGAGCAAATCATTTTTATAATTCAAGTTGTGATTCAGACTTCAAAATTCAGTCTTAATCAAATGTCTTTTCAGATCAATTTTCTTCTGCATTTGTTGCATACAGTACTCTGTGCCCACCTGTGGCCTTCAGTTTTTGACCAAGACTTTGTTAGGCAATGTTTTGTTTTAATTCCTTTTTGCCTATATCACTCTGCTCATGTGATGCAATAAAAGTAGGCAGTAGTAATTTATTTTGAAAATTATTGGAAAATTCTTTGCTAAGTTTAACTCTGGGAAAACTAAAGACTTCTCTGTTGGTCTTATTAAGTTCTTAAGTTGACAAATACTTCAGTGCTCTTGCCCACGGAATAAGAGAACACTGCTAATCTTATTTCCTTCACTCCTTTTCAAAACCTTATTACTTTTATCAAAGACTCCATCACTTTTCCAGGTACAGAAGTCTAAAACTTTTAAATCATTCTTGACTCTTTACTATCAATTACTCAGCTATTGATTTGCTAAATTTTACCATTTCTACCTTCACAACATCTTTCTCTTTTTTCTACCCATAGCCACTAGTCTAGTTCAGATTCTCACTGCTTCTGACCTGGAATTTTATAATAGCCTTCAAATTGGTCTCTCTACCTCATTCTTCCCTTTTAAAATTTATCCTATTCATACTATCAAAATAATAATCCTAAAGAACATATCTGATCATTAAAAGATAAGCTGTTTCTTATTATCTCTAGGATAAAATAGAATTCCTCTGTTTGACTTTGAAAACTCTTCATAACTTAACTCCAAATTACTTTTCCAAAGTTGTTATCTAATACACCCATATCTAATGAACACAAATTTTTGTTTTCATTCTTCATATGATATTTAATTTCTTATCTTTTTTTATTATAGCATTCTTCATGCATGAAATTCACTTGCTCCTTACCTTTGTCTCCTACAATTCCTAGGTTTCTTAATAGTTACCATGGATGTTAACACCTACACAAGACATCTCTTTATTTGCCAGCACACCCTTTACCCCCAGCTTTTCATTAAAAATTTCCTTGCCTTAATTTGTTTCAAGAAATGGGAAATAATACCAAAGGATTATGTAATATGGAGGAGAAGATAATGTTCATGAAGAGTGATTTTTATTTTTTCAGCAAAGTAGAGTTTGGAAAAGATTTGTGTAGGAGACTTGAGGAGAGAAGAAAAATTCTGGAACAACTGCTATAAGGAATGAGATGGGAAATCATCTAGGGAGAAGGAAATATTTGGTTTTACTGCAATGAGAATTAAGATTAAATAAGAAATTTGTCATGACAATAGGACTTTTACATGACTTTCTCTTTTCTCCTCAGCATCAGGTAAGTAGAAAAAGAAGAGAATCCATAGGCCAGGTCAGAATCAGGTCATGCTGTTAGTTCCAAGTTAAAAATTGTAACACAATTAGATAGTCCTAGATAATCTAACTGTTAAACCTCCCCTCTTTCTCTCACACAAAATTTATTTATCTTTATTATGGGAAGCATAATCATTAAGGTTATGTCACTATTTTAAGGAGACAGAGAAGGGATGATTGACTCATATGGCAATGAGACACGTCCAAGTCTGAGGAGCTCTGATTCTTTGAGGACTAGCCTCTGTGATCTCCTTAGGTGACCAGGAAGCCTGGACCATTCAAGTCTTGAGAACAATTTCCTTAACTTTCAGGAGGTTAAAAAAATAATAATAATCTTAACTGTATAGAGGGGATGTATTGTTTTCTTGAAAGATAATGAGAGTAATTTAGAGATAAGTTTGACAAAGCAAGAGTGGTAATGGGACAAAGAAGCAAAAAACTTGGGATGTGTGGAATTGAACAGGTTAACCATAGAAACCTATGATTAACTAATTTTGTGATTTCTACTCTTAAACAGATTAGAAAGAAGGTATGGGAGGGGTTATAACCTGAAGGGAATACTGAATGATGAGAGACTGAAGAATACAGACAGTAAAAATGAAATACATTTAGGTGAGGATTAGGAGTAGAAAAAGAAGAAATGTCAAGTGATTATCATCAGACAATTGAGTAGCAGTTGTTTTGTTTTTATTATGGTTCAGTTGTGGTATTGGTAAGATCAATGATGTAAGGATCTCTGTGTATGAATGAAATAGAATAAAAGAGTAGGTCATAATTAAATAGATTGAGAACTAAGAAATTCTCAGAATACCTGAAAGAACACTATGTGTGGTTTTAAATAAATTTTACTGACATATTTTGTTGTTTCATAACCTAGATTTCTCTCTGTATTCTATCCCACCCATTCAAAGAGAGATAATCCTAAAAATAAGGATTTTTTTTTAATAAAAGAAGAAGGAGAGAAGACAAATTTAGAAAAATCAATATGTTAAAAAATAGCAACAACCTAACATTAGGTTCCACATCAATGGAGACACACACATGTCATTCTCCCTACCAACCCCACTTCTACAAAGCACAGGGATGAATATTTTTACACATATATCTTTTAAAGATAAAGGTTTTTTTAAATAATTTTGCAATTCTAATTTTCAATTATTTTGTGATTTTTGTTCTTTCTTTTTGCAGTGTTTTACTCATTGTGTGTATTCTCTGCTTACTTCAATATGCATCTTTCCACTTTTTTCTGTACTTATTATATTCTTTTTTACAATTCAGTAAGATTTCATTACATTCATATACTACAATTAGCTTACCCATTCCCTAATCATCATCTATTTGGTTTCCACTTCTTTGTTACCACATGAAATGCCACCAGAAATATCTTATTGTGTATGGAAACCTTTCTTTTTGCTAATGATCTCTTTAGTAGATGCTTTTCTGGGTCAAAAAGTTTGAACATTTTACCCTATAAGAGGTAAACTCATTGTTCTAAATTGTTTTATAGCATATTCAATTGATCTCCTAACATAAAGGCAGGATTCCAATGGATAAAAACTTGATAAAGTACAGAGAATGACCTGGATCTTGGTAAATAACTTCCAACAACACTAGAATTAAATGATAAATATGGTTCGAATGAAAATCAAAGGAAATGTTGCTGATTGATAGCAACAGTGACAGTTTACAAGTGGCAATGGGGAGTCAGAAGATTTTAACAGGAAATGGAGAATGTAACAGAAGTTCTAACTGAGAAGATAATCTAGTCTCTAACATTGAAAGGAGTATTAAAAGATGCATGGAGCAAAGGAAGAATGGGCCTAAAATGAAAAGTTCTGTTAATTATGGAATGACAATTCCAGAGAACATAGTGGAAGGAGGGGGACAATCTGATGTGGAACATTGGAAGGATAAGTTATCATGGATAGGGATGAGAGAAAAGGCAGCAGAGGTTGATAATTTTAATGTATTTAAATTTAAAAATTTAAAAAGGATACTTATTAGGCATCCAGGGATTTAGAATAACTGGGATTGTGACAATAATAGAGGTAGGAGATTCCTGTCCATTGGTGCTGAATCTGGAAATGTTTCCAATGGACAAAAGAATTCTAATAGTAATAACTTAATAGGAAAGTATCCATGGCCTCATGATCTTTCAGTCATGTCCCAACACTACAATTTTTTGGCTTTAGTGGAAGCCAACACTATAAATTATTTCTGTTTTCCTCTAAATACTTTGTAATTTAATCAAATTATAATTTCAAATTTTCCCTCCATCACTCTTCATCCAAATACTCCAAATACTTCTTAGCTAGATTCCATACATACTTCCTCACCTAAACATATCTTCTTACTATATAATATTACTCCTCTCCCTCTTAATCATAGTCTTTTCAATATGCTTAATTCATCTTGGTTTTTCATATGTAGAAAGTTAGGAAGATCTACAGATTTCATTTAAAAGATTCTACAGTGTCTCTGAACTTGATACAGTAATTACAATGTTCTTCACAAGGAGGAATACCTGAAGAATCTCATAATCTCTAGGTGATGTAATGGGATTCTTTGGTCCCCTGATCTTTAAGAGGGACCTGGGTCAAGAAACCCTGAATCTTTTGGCTTTGGAAACTTTCTTAATTCTAACTACTCCTCAGCTTCTAACTTCAGGAAATTCCTAGGATAATCACCACCCTTAATTTGCTTGGAGATTACTCCTTAGCCTACTACCCTTCATCTGAAGAATGATCCTTAACCTAGGGTCATAGAATCAACATGTACTCCTTAGCCTCAGCCTATAGAAGACTAGATAAAATTGAACTGTGTCTTTCAGTCATTTGCTACTATTGCAAGTATCTTATTGTGTATGGAAACCTTTCTTTTTGCTAATGATCTCTTTAGTAGATGCTTTTCTGGGTCAAAAAATTTGAACATTTTACCCTATAGGAGGTAAACTCACTGTTCTAAATTATTTTATAGCATATTCAATTAATCTCCTAACATCTAGGAATCTAGTCCTGCTGAGAATTCACAGTATCAAAATACATCCTTTTTTGCAAACTTAACTTGTAGATTGGGATTATGAATTCTTTCACAATACCTGTGAACCAACCTGAGGACCTCACTGTTAGGATGTCTCATCCCTCAACATAGGGACACATTTTATTTGGGCTTTCTCTTTTGTCATGCAGATTTTAACTTCAATAATGTGCCACAAAAATAAAGATATGTTATCCTACATGTTACAAACTACTAGTAATTCTTTAGCTCCTGGGAAGGTGAAATTTTCTTTTCTAGATAGAATTGGTATGTCAGAAAACTTGATCAATATGTTTACTGCATTCATGGACTAATGAAATTTCCTTCAGAAGCAGCTTTAAAAATATTTACTGAAAATCCTGGAAAGACCCACATGAATTTATGATGACTGAACTGAAAAGAACCAGGGAAATTCTCATTGTATCAAGTAACAACAAGATTATATGGTGATTAACTGTGATGAATTTGACTTTTCTCAACAATGAGGTGATGCAAGGCAATTCCAATTAATTTGTGATTAAAAAAATGTCAATGCATCCAGAGAGTGAACTATATAGACTGAATGTGAATCAGAGAATGATATTTTCACCTTTTTTGTTTGTTTTTCTTTCTCATTTTCCCCACTTTGGAATGATTTTTCTTGTATAATGTGGCAAATATGGAGATGTTTAAAAGGATTGCAAATATTTAATCTACATTAGATTGCTGTAAGGGAAGAAAAATTTAGAATATAAAGTTTTACAAAAATGAATGTTGGAAATTATTTTTACATGTATTTGGAAAAATAAAATAGTATTTGTAAAGGGCTGAAACTCTTGAGTTGATGCACTGAGGTTGGACAAGCAAGTACTTAAGGCTAATTACTGATTGGACAATACTCTATTAGCATATGCTTGGAAAATAGCCCTTGTCACTATTCTGTGCTGGCTCAATAATTGGTAGATACAGATAATTGTATAAGGGACTAGGGGGTGGAGTAAGACTAACTAGAGTCATTTTTGGGTAGTAGATGAAGAGGAGAGGTTGTGGAGATCCTGTGTCCATCCAATTCACTTCTACCCCTAAAGACCAAGAATAAAGACTAAGGATTTTTATTTATCCTGACTCTGGCTGATTCTAAGGTATCCAGGGAGCTAACGCAGTTATCACAACTATTGATAATAATAATAAGAAAAAGAAGATGAAAAAAATGTGTGACTTTATCATTTCCAAAATAGAGAATGTCAGAAATCTTACCAGCTTTGACCAATCTGCCTTCTCCTCACCTTTATTGTTTCCTATTCCCTTTTGTCTAAACCTCAGATCACAAAGATTTAGATCTAGAAGAGAATTTTGAGATTACCTATCCTAATTCCTTAATTTTACAGATTTCAGGTCTAGGAAGATTAGATTTAACTAACATTACACAAGTTAGAATGTAGCAGAGATGAAACTGAAACCTAAAACTCTTGACTTCAAATCCAGATCCTTTTTAACTCTACCATTTTGTTCCTGTTCTTCTAAACACTTCTAAACTCATAGGATTGTTGTGAGAAAAGTGTATTTTCACTTAATAATATGAATGTGAGTCACCATTTATTAATGAGAAAATATTATGTGATATGCATGGAATTTTGCTTTATTGAGATGGGGGAGGAATTGGATGTTAGCCTTTATTTGCACAATGACACAATTAGCATTATTTCTATTTGAATAGTAAGTTGTACCTTCAAATTCTAGCCCCCAAATGGAAATCTTTTTAGTGAGTGCCAGAGTACCAGAAAGGATTATTTCCATTGGAATGACTCAGACCACTCACCAAATATTTACACATCCTTTCACACCCTTAACTCTGCAATGAGGAATTTGTGACCTGGGGATGTTCCAGAATCACATAAATTCTCCACTATTTGGAATTTACAACCAAAATCTTTTCAGAAAATGTAGATAAAAAAATGATTAGCAACTCAAGGACCATTTAAGAGGAAGGCCAAGAAGTAAAGCAGCTCAAAAGTTTGATCAGCAGTTTCTTTATTATCTATTTGTTATAGGAAAAGCAGGGCATTCACAATGAATGACTTCTACACAAATGGTTTTAGTATGTTCCTTGGACCTAGGGTGAATTTTTAGGGGTTCCCTCCATGTACTCTGAACTTTAGCTTGTGGTTAGAGAAAAATTGAATTATTCTGAGCTTCTTTCACTGATTAATGAAAAAGCTTTGTTAAAGGAAACCATATAATTTTCTTTATTTCTTCATTTTTCACATTATACACTTACTTATCACAATGATTATGTAATTATTCCTCAAGTCACTATGAAGTCTTTGTTTTTCCTTGGACAAATCACACTATTTTAATTCCTCAAAAGAGCTGTTACCTATGTTTTATCTAGTTGAGATCAACTGAAATTTGAATCATGGCCTGCTTTGTAACTTCAGAGAAAACGAGGATAAAATAATATTAAGAATGCAGAAGATGACAAAATTTAGAAAAAGGAAGAATATTTAATATCACCAAATATTAGAGAAATAAAGGTGAAGAACTCAGAAAAAGCCCTGGCATTTTAAAACTAGATGATTATTGGGTGTCTATAAGAATACAGTTTCTATAATGGGAATGCAAGTATGCAAAGTTAATTCAATTTTTTAGCCACTTTCTATGCTCAGATCATGGTTTTCCATTACTTGTGACTAACAAAATTGTGTTCAAAACCTGTGTGAAGTACATGTTCCTTACATATGAACCAAAGGTATTTTAAATACCCAAGTATTGATGGCAGGATTAGAATTCTCTATTGTAGCTTTCCATGTCCTTATAACAGGATCCCTTATTTCCTTCCCTATTTGTACCTTAAAATTATCTATTGTTCTTCTTTCTTCTTTTCAATTAAGGTTGAGTCTCAGATTAGTTCTATTTCAAACACAAGTGAAGATTAAGCTTTTCTTCATAATCTTTGAGCAGTGTTAGTTGCTTCTATTATGGAGACATAAGTCATTGCCCCAGTGCAGCACATTCAAATCAATAGGCTTCCCCTATTTGCAACCTATTTCCTTAAAAATGACCCTTTATTGAGACCCTATAAATAAAATTCTTGACTTTCTAGACAGTGCCAAAACATTTCATTTAAGCAATGCTCCAATCTGATTTTATTTCCTTTTTATTGACTGTTTCTCATGTCTAATATGCATGCAACAATCCAGCCACTACTAAGCTACTAGAGGGATAGGAAAAACCAAGACAAAACCACAAAAGACAACAATGTGAAAACAGCTAAAAGAAATGCCTTAAAGAAATTTGCTAATTGGACCCTTGCCTAACAAGAATTCCTGGAAGTGTTAAGGAAAGAAAAGGAAAAAAAAAAAAAAAAAAAAAAAAAAAAAAAAAAGGAAAACATGAGAGTTATGAAAGAAAATCATGGGAAATGAATTAGCATTTTAGAAAAGAAGGCATAAACATAGTGAAAAAATAGCACCTTAAAAATAGAATTGGACTAATAGTAAAAGAAGCATAACAATTCACTGAAGAAAAGAATTTATAAAGAAGAATTGGCCAGATAAGAGTGAAAAGGTACAGAAGCTCACTGAAGAAATTTCCTAAAAGTTTAGAATTGAACAAATGGAAGCTAATAACTCCATGAAACCTCAAAAACCAATAAAACAGTTAAAGGAATGAAAAACAAACAAAAATGTGAAATATCTTGTTGGAGGAAAATAGAGGAAAGATAATTTAAGAATTATTGGACTACTTGTGTAATGCTGGAGAAAGCGAGGCAAAATAGAGATTAGAGAGTTTTTAATGTTTTATTTGAAAGGCAGAGATTTACTGGGACCAAATGGATCTATGGTTTGGTCCTAGGGCTGAATAAGACTATCATCTACAAGAATCCAGCAATGTGAGTTATTAATGACATATATATGCACATGGCTCAGACTCAGGGAGTAGAGCAAGGCAGGTGCGAAGTCAGAGCATAGAGAGTGGAACAGGATTATCAATCTGGTGGGGGGAATCACCAGATATTCTAGGATGGAGAGAGGCATTCTGATAAGTAGGGAAGGACTGGGGCCATGATGTCTAAGATAGAAGGTCTTTATCCATATCTGGATCATCATGATTAGGAGGGATGAGTGGTGTTGCAGTATTGAGCAGAACAATTAGGAACTGAGGCAGAACAATTCAAGGAAACTGAGGCAGAACAATTTAAGGAAACTGAGTCAGGACAATTAGGGAAACTGAGGAAGGACAATAAAAGAGAACTGTGGCACAATATTCCACACTCTCTTTTGAATATTCAAATCATTGAATTATATTCCTTTAGATACCTGGAAGGTCTTAGCACTATAATTTTGACCAACCCTATGTGAAGCAAATAAACCAAAATAAAACAAGAAAAATACAAGGATTTATGGCAAGGACAAGTCTCTCCTTGGAAACCCCAGAGTTAGTCAGCAATACAAATATAACCTGTTGCAAGCATGTCAGGTCCTCTGCAGTTGGTACAGCATCTCAGCCAGGGAATTCACTGTGAGTTAGGTCTGCAGTCATTTGTGCCTTTAACTAAGCCTCTGCTTATATAGGGATAGCAATGCTCAAGACAGTCCTGCTGTCCATCCTAAGTGGGGTACCCCAAGTCTATCAGGGACTCTAAAGGAGGGAAAAAGTGGGGCCTAGAGTAGCTCCACCTCTCCCTTCTCAATAGAACAAGAGCTGCTACTAGGATACAGAAAGAATCCAGACTTCTGAGCAGACTGTCAGAGTATGCAGTAAGATGAAGGCAGGTAAACCTCAAACTTTTAGAAGCTAAATACCAAACTGCAAGGTCCTTTGAGAATGCTTAAATGCTAATTAAGGAATTAGGGTTACTGGAGTGGAGAAACAGATCAGAGAGACTGCCAGTCCCAAGACAGGTGTCTGATTTCTGATTGTTTCTAAAAATATAAATCCCAAAAACTGAGTCTGCCAGGGCAATTCCAGCAGAATAAGGGATTTCAAAGTTAGAGCATAACCAGAAAATTATAATCCAGTAATTTTAAGGACTTCCAATTCAATCTGAACTAGTGAGATAGAGTGAGGCAGTATTGCCTAAGGCAAAATGAATAGCAACTAGGGATTCCCATTCTTTCAGGTATTTTAAGAAAAATCCACTAGTTTCCCCAATTTCCTATCTCTTCCTCCATTTTTTTCTCATGGAAAGGAATTATCAAATAACCATCCCACATACAAATCCCAAGAGTGAATTTAAATTCTTATACATAACAAGACTAGTACAGTAGGGTTTCCTAAAAATCCTACAAATGTAACAGCAATTGTTACACTGTTTTAACAATTTTCATTCCAAATTTTAAAACACACAATAATAGATAAACCAATCAGGGTTTAACAGTCATTCATCAATTATTCCCAAAATCCCCATATCAGTCCAAAGTACACTAAGAGCAGGGGAGATGGTCTCTCAAAAACTGCTTCATGGTGAGGATGGGCAGAGACTTTCAGTCCAGAGAGGGAAATGGATGTGGTATTGCGTGCTGACAATTAAAGCTGATCTAGGTCCCAGAAGCAAGTCAATATCTGTAATTTGACCAAAATCTAGAACAACAACAACAAAAAAATCCAACAAATAAAGGTTATAATAGTCTGAGAGAAAAAAGACTGGTTCACAAGAACTGCTACAAAATGTGGGGAGGCCAAAATAGATTGACCAGCAGCTTCTTATGCAAAGAGATGCTTGTTTCACAGGTAAAAGGCTATCAGCTATAGTCCCCATGAAAAACAGCAATTAAGTCTCACAGACCACTGTTTAATTGTCCTCTCATTAGTTAAAAACTAATTTTTAAAAAACACTTGAATATCATAGACACAATCTCCAGTAACAAATGATCAGGCTAAAAACTTTTTTGCCCAAGTATTTAGGATATAATGATCACATATAACCAGATTAGAAATAGCAAGGTATGACACAATTGAATTGCATTTACTATTGCTCTGATCATAAAAATCAGTTACAGTAGGAAAAAAAAATGCAGGAACATAACTAGAGCATTACATAAGCAATTAAAACTCAACTTTCATAACATACAGGATAAAATAACTTTAATTCATTTTTATTCAAGTTAATTGTCCCACTAACTGTCAGAGGGTGAAGTTTTAAAACTCCCAAATAGCATTAACTATAAGCCAAAGAAATTTTATCTCCAATAACAAATCCCATTAACCAAAGTTTCAGATAAATCCTAAACAGATATTTGCCATAACTTATGTTGATAACCGTAAGAGATTTGTCCCAGTAAGTTCACTTCTTTCATATCTAAGTAGACAGTTTCATAAGTGAACATTATACATATAAATCAGTTTGCTATTAAAATACCTCAAATTGCATATAGAATATGCATAACAGAAACATTCTCAAAAGGACGAAGAAAAACTATTATTTTCAGAGGTCCTTTAAATAACTTCAGGATGACCCAATACACTCAAAACATGCAGAATATCCTAATACCACATAAGGAAATCTGAAAGATTTTTTAAAATATCAATTAAATTTTTAGAAAGAGCCCTATCAAATTGTGGATCACATTTATGACCATAATCCTTAACCAAGGAAACCATTATGTATCAAAAGAAACAAATATTCAGTCAATTAACTTAAATCGCAGTTTGCAATATTGAAAAAAACAATTCTTAATCATTGTTCTTAAAACTTTAGTAGAGCTCTTAACCAACAAAACAGATAGAGAAATCGCATAGAACACAAATCACACAGACATAGACTGCCCAATTACACCATTAAACAACATGTTTAACACTAAACCAGAGAGTGCCCAAAAAGGTGCTCAGAGTCAGATCAGACCAGATGGGTCTTAGAAGACAAACCAGAGGAGATCATCCAGCATCCCAGAATGATACCCTTTTCAGAATTTAATACCCATAAGCATTTTATTATTCTGAGAACCCAGATGCTACAGACAGACAGACAGAACATGTAAACAGATCAGATTATGTCATAAGACATCCAGATTTACTCTCTAGTGGCTTAAATGAAATGAAGGTGTCCATTGTTGGGCATGAAAACTGCTCTCTTTCCCCAGGCCTCTGGAGAAATCCAGAGGGCTGACCTCTCCAGGACAAGAACCCAGATCTTCAACCTCCCCCAAGGCCCAAGACAGAGACCTAAAGGTCTCTAATCTCTACTTCTGCTCTCATTTTCTAATATCTTGGTGGGGCCTCCAAAATGCAATGCTGGAGAAACTGAGGCAAGATGGAGATTAGAGGGTTTTTCATGTTTTATTTGAAAGGGAGAGATTTACTGGGATCAAATGGATCTATTGTTTGGTGCCAGGGCTATCATCTCCAAGAATCCAGCAAACAATGTGAGTTCTTACATATATATATATATGTATGTATGCAGGTAGCTACAGGGGGTAGACAGAGACAGGGGCAGAGTCAGAGCATAGAGAGTGAAACAGGACTATCAATCTGATTCTGACAGGGTGAGGGGAAGCACAGACATTCTGGGATGGGGAGAGGTATTCTGATAAGTAGGGAAGGGCTGGGGCCATGATGTCTAAGATAGAAGGTCTTTATCCATATCTGGATCATCATGATTAGGAGGGATGAGTGGTGTTGCAGTACTGAGCAGAACAATTAGGAACTGAGGCAGAACAATTCAGGGAAACCGAGGCAGGACAATTTAAGGAAACTGAGTCAGGACAATTAGGGAAACAGAGTCAGTATGATAAAAGAGAACTGTGGCAGAACACTTGAAAGTCCTGATTTTTTTAAAAAAAAGAGTCAAGACAGTGTTTCAAGAAATTATCAAGAAAAACATCCGAACTATCTTAGATCCAGAGTATAAAACAAAAATTTAAAGAATTCACCTCTCACATCCTGAAAAAGATCCCAAAATGAATACTCCCAGGAATATTATAGCCAAAATCCAAAGTTACTAGGATAAAGTAAAATTATTTCAAGCAGCCAGAAAATAAAAATCAAACGTCAAGGAGCCACAGTCAGGATCACACAAGAGATAGCAGCTTCCATCTTAAAGGAGCAGAATACTTAAAATATGATACTCTAAGAACTTTAAAGGGAGAGTTAGAATGTGAAGATTTAACCCACTAAGCCATGTGGAGAATGGGAATATACCTAGCACATGGTTGGCACTTATAAACACATGTTAACTAATTGATTGAAAGTAGATAGATTATGGGAAGGGATAGAAATGAAATTTATTTCAAGAAACATTTGCTGTCTACTATGTGCAAGATCCTGAACTAGAAGCACCAAGGATGCACTCTCTCTCATACCCAAAAGTAAAAGATCTAACATTCTATTGTGGGTCTATAATTCATGAATAAGTAAGCAAATCACGTATGTACCTGCTTGCATATGTATACAAATATTTGTCTTTTTTATATATGTAAATTAATGCAAAATAATTTCAGGAGGAAATAATGTTTGTGGGATGGGGGCAGGGAGAAAAGGCCTCATGAAAGAAGTAGCATTTGAATTGTGCTATGAAGGAAGCTAGGGAGGTTTTAATGAGGGCTCACATTTTGTCCATATAAGATTCCTTGGGCAAAGGCACATAAAGAAAGAGACATGAAATGCTGCATAAGAGTCAACTGGCAGATTACTTTGATGTAGGACTATATTAGGGGAAAAAAAACTGGAAAAGTTGTCTTTAAATGGCTGGTTAAGAATCTGGCAAATTAGATAGAGTCCCAGGCCCAGAGTCAAGAAGACTCATTTTGAGTTCAAACCTGAACTCAGACACTAAGTAGCTATATGACTCTGGATAAATTAATTAACCTTTTTTTTCTTCAGTTTCCCCATCTGTAAAATGAACTGGAGAAGGAAATGGCAGACTACTCCATTATCCTTTCCAAGAAAACCCTAAAAAGGGTCACAAAAAATCAAATATGACTGAAAACAATTGAACAACAGCAAAAGAGGAAGATAGGGAGACACTAAAGATTAAGGGAGGCACATGATATTGTCTTATCTCTATTTAGAATATCAATTTAGCAATTGTGGAGAAAATCAATTAGTGGGGGAGAACTCTAGAAGAGGTAGAGAAGTTGGTTAGGAGACTACTGAAAAACAGAAGGCAACAAATGAATAGCAGAACAGGTACAACTAAATGCAGGGTTGCTTAAGAAAGATAACTTACACAAAATTCCAGAGGAGCTCTATTCACCTGCACTAGGAACAAACCCTTCAAAATTTATGTAGAGGAAGAGAGGCAAAAGATAGGATGATAATGATATTCTATTCCAATCTGCTCTTGTAGCTTTATCAGAACACATAATGCTTCAAAAATAGTGCCCACAATTGTTACTTATGATTAAGAAGCCACCTTTGTTATTCCCTGCAGATTGAATCTTACTCCCAAACCACTGAGATCCTCCATTAAAGCTTGTTTTTAATGTGTTCCATTTCCTCGGGGCCCCAGCTTCTCCAACAATAGTTAGTAATCAGTGCAACATATAACTAATTCTTGTTAATTAACCAGTTAATGCCTTATTGTTCCCAGATAATCACATAAATAAAATTCAAGCTTCTTTTAAAAATTCCTTTTTGGATTTTAATGTAAACCTAAGAATCTTAAATTGGCTAAAAGACGTAAGAATTTTCAGTATGGGACTTGCCTTTCAACAGGCACCTCACAAAAGCATTTCTACAACATTGAAGATGAAAAGAGAGAGAGACAGAGAGAAAGAGAGAGAGAGAGAGAGAGAGAGAGAGAGAGAGAGAGAGAGAGAGAGAGAGAGAGAGAGACAGACAGAGAGAGACAGAGAGAGACAGAGAGAGACAGAGACAGAGACAGACAGAGAGACAGAGAGACAGGACAGAGAGAGACAGAGAGAGACAGAGAGAGATGGAGAAGAAGAGGGAGAGGAAGAGGGAGATATTTAAAATAATTAGTGAACCAGATTTTTCCTTTCAATATCCCTAATGTGCATGAATTACTCAGGATTCTGAATTATATGTTGGCCACTCCCTAATTTAAACAAATGTGACAATACTAGTGGGGATTTTTGTGGTTCCTGAAGACAGTCATGGTCACTAACTTTATTGCTTCCCCTCAAAAGACTCAATTTTTCCTTGGAAGCTTGAAATGATATAAACCAGAGCTCTAAGTTAGCAAAAAATAAATGAAGAAATGGGCTCAAAGATCTAGTTTTAGTAGAAGAAATGGCCCATTGGGTCAGTCATATTGTAGTCAGTACTATTTGCAATTCAAGTTCTTTTTAATTATAAGTATGTCTCTCATTCCCAAAGGCCAATTGCATTCCTACTTACCAAGCTGTCTGAAGGAAAACAAGCTTCAATGTCGACATAAATTAGAAACTCATAAGTTTAGGTACTCTGTTGTGGAGGTTCAAGGCATATTGGAGGGATATACATTGTATGCCTTAGTGTTGTTTAATTAGAAGTTTTTAATTTGGTTTACAGGATTTACTGGAATTATATTTAGTTGAACACTCAATTTACAAATCTCCTTTTTTTAATTCATGAAAATATTCAGATAAATACATTTTCCAACATGGATGACTTTAGAATCTGCCTCAGAACATAAACCCTTAAAAGAGTTTTAATAGCATAAGAAAAAAAATATGCTGGATGCCTCCTTCTCTATCTCTTCAAGTCACCTTCTCTCCATAGTCATCAAAAATATATATAAAGAATATAAAGATCTTATAAGACTACATATCAGTTGAAACATGTTATTAATTTATCTTAAGCATTTGGAATATTTTTTTCTGAAATTGCAAAATAATAACTGTAAAACTGTAAAACATTTCAGAAATAAATTTTCTCTCCTTAAATGGTTCTGGACCACTTTATTGCATCTTTATTTTGCCCCTCTCCCCTTCATTTTATATCATTTATGTTCATCTGTTTATGTTTTGTATTTATCTCCAGTACAATGTAAATTCCTTGAGGGCAGACACTACTGTATGACTTGCATATATACATGCCCTCTATTAAATTTTAGTTGAATGGAATTGAATTATGAAATAGGAAGACCTCCTGTATACTACTTGCTCTACTTACCCTTTGGACAAGTCATTTAAATTCTGTAAACCTCAGTTTCCTCAGTTTCATTTTTCGATATTTCACATGTTGGTGCATACCCTATCAAGGAAGATCACAACCTCACACATACCTTTTATTACTTGCTATGATAAAAAACAAAGCCATTACTGATGATATACTTCTTGATGCTGACTGAGTTCTTTAGTTACCAAATAAATTTAATAATATCTATTCTGCCTATCTGGCAAAATCATGAGAGTAAAGTAAGAGAATATATATGTATAAATACTTTGAAAGCTGTAATGCATCATACTAATATGTGAACAATTTAAGCTCAATTTTTTATCTATAAAATAAAAATAAATATTTTAATGTCTATATCACAGGTTGAGTTAAGGAATTAAAAGCCTTAAAAATGGGATGTAAATTTAGTAATGGTAGTAGTAATAGTAGTAGTAGTAGTAGTAGTAGTAGTAGTAGTAGTAGTAGTAGTAGTATAGTAGTAGTATAAAAGTATAGTAATAGTAGTAGTTGTACGAGGTGTACATAGGAGAGATTTCAAAAACATATAAGACATGGATGATGACTTATGTTCTAAGAAGCATTTGAGAAGGGTTTGATTATGCATTGTGAGTCATGAAATTGTTGATTAGGAGAGTCTTGTCTGAACTTTGTGTTTAAGTTAACTTGTATCAGGATATGTCCTTGATATCAAATCCTTGAAGGCTAGTTATTCAGATAGTATGAATATATCTTTATTACTATCTTATATTTCTTACTTTTAAGAAGAATAAATCATTTTGGATTTGAAAAATAAAATATTTTAATTTCCATTTGTAATAGTAATCAAAAATATTTTCACTAAGAAAAATTCATTGCTGATTCCAAGAAGTATTTTACAAATCACATATGACATGTTTAGGTTTCTACCAAACAGATCTTATAATATCCCTTTTATTTTGCCTCTGGCACTTACTGTTTATATGATTTCCAATAAATAACTTATTTTCATAGACTTCACTTTCCTCAAATATTTAATGAGAGATTTGAATTGGCCTTCCAGATCTAAATCTATGTTTTTTATGCACTGATGTATTACAAGGACATGCAGAAATTATTCCTAAACTTTATCCAATATTAGCTCTAATTCAGCTTTCTCAGTTTTGAACTATTGCTTTAAGATTATAGAATCTCATACTGGAAAATGTTAGGAGCCATGGACACTCAGTTTCATTATTTTACAGATGTAGTTTAGAGTGGTTAAATGCTTTGTTTGTATGAGGCAACTAATGAATAGCTATACTGAAGAAGAGTAAAACTTTAATTTCAGAGCCTGTACTCTTTTTAAAATAATCTATTGCCTTTTCATAAATATATGTATATACATATATGAAAAGGCAATAGATTATATGTATATGTGTATATGTATATATGTATATGTATATATATGTGTGTGTATGTGTGTATATATATGTTTATTCATTTTGTTAAATATTTTCCAATTATATTTGAATTATTTTTTTTATCTTGAACTCTAAATTCTCTTCTTCCTTCTTATTGCTCCCCAACTGCTTAGAAAGGCAAAAGAAAACACATCTTTAAAAAGACCAAGAAAAAAAGTGAAAAAGTATATTTGAAATAAGGTCAAAATGAAAATTTGAATGAAAAAATCTACATATAAGGGACAAGAAAAGTAAAAAAAGAATGGAACATATTACTTATCAGAATTATGGATGGGTGAATAGTTATGTGAATAAATAAGACATAGAGATCAATGTAAGGTATAAAATGGATAATTTTGATTACATTAAATTAAAAAAGGTTTTTTGTACAAATAAAAAATGACACCAACATAACAAGGAAAGCAGAAAATTGGGAGCAAATTTGTATAGTTTTCAGAAAAGGTCACATATCTCAAATATAGAAAGAATTGTTTTTAATCTATAAGAATATGAATCATTACCCAATTGATAAATATTTTGAACAGTTTTCCAATGAAGAAACCAAAACAATTTGTAATCATATGAAAAATGTTCTAAATCACTGTTGATTAGAGAAACATAAATTAAAATAACCTTGGTATATCATTTTACAACTACTAGATGACTAAAACGACTAAAAGGGAGAAAGAAAATATCAATATAGAAAAATCAGTATCTTAATTCATTGCTGGTGGTTTTGTAAACTTATCCAGCCATTTTGGAGAGCAATCTGGAATTATGCTCAAAAAGTCACTTACCTGCCTATACCCTTTGACTCAGCAATATCACTACTACGTTTATTTCCAAATATGATTAAAGAAAAAAGAGAAGGAACATATATCTTTTAAAATATTTATAACAGTTCTCTTTGTGGTAGCAAAGGTCTGGAAATTTCAATAATGCCTATCAGGTGGAGAATGGCTGAACAAATGATATATGATTGTGATGGAATACTATTATGGTATAAGAAATGATGAGCTCTTGTTCAGTAATGTAGACTTGTATTTTAGGATAAAGGGTTCCCATCATGCAAATTTATCTTCATGATTGTTACAAGTAATTGTGTCCTCTTTATTTCCACATCTACAATAAACATTACAAATAGTTAAAAAAAAAAAAAAAAGAAATGATGAGCTCAGTGATCTTAGAAAAACATGAAATAATTAAAAATGAAACGAACAGAACCAAGAGAACATTACATATAGTAACAACAATGCTGTTTTAAGAACAACATTGAATGAATGTCATCTTGACCATTACAAATAATCAAATTAAATAAAAAGGACATATGAAGAAAGACATCTGCCTCTAGAGAAAGAACTATTAAATAGTAGTATATATAGAATAATTTTACACATGCATACACACACACACACACACACATGCACACACACCTCTACTTGTATTTAATGATAGCCATCTCTAGGATAGGATGAGGGGTAGGAAAGAAAAAAAATTATATAATAATTTTAGGAATAGCACTTTTACATTATAGATATGTGTTTCTTGTACAATCATATTTTAATTGTACTATGTAATAGAAATATTTGTTTTATACATAGCCAATATGAGTATAGAAATCTAGCTTACCTTTCACAAAAATAGGAGGGAAAGAGGATACAAGAAGAGAAAGGGTGAAATAACAAAAGGCATATTAGATAAGGGTCTGGTCATAAACAAAACACTTTTGAGAAGGGACAAGTTGAAAGGAGAAAGAGTATAAAATAAATGAGAGAGGGTACAGTTAGCAATTATAATTGTGAAAAGAATTTCAAAGTAAGATTCTTTGATGAAGGTCTTATTTTTCAAATGTATAGGGAAATGAGGCAAATTTATATTTTAAAAGAAAGATCCATTCCTCATCTTATAAATGCTCAAAAGATATAAACTATGCCCAAAGGACTATACAATCATGCATATTCTTTGGGCTAACAATACAACTACTAGGCATGAATTCCAAAAGAGGTTTTAAAAAAAAAAAAGGGAAAGGACCTATATGTACAAAATGTTTACAGCCAGGGAATGTTCATCAATTGGAGAGTGACTAAATAAATAGTGTTATTTAATTATTTTGGAATATTATTATTTTGTAAGAAATAATAAGCAGGAAGTTCTTAGAAAAACCTGAAAAAGTCTCTATGTATGCAAGCAAAGTGAAATGCACTGTCTACAAAATAATAGTAATATTGTGGGATGATCAGCAGTGAATGACTTTGCTATTCTCAGAAATACAATGATCCATGACTAATAAGGACCTATCATGAAAAATGCTATCCATACCCAAAGAAAGAATTAATTGTATCTGAATGCAGATTGAACTATACATTTTTATCTTTTTTTTTCTTTTTCTTGAGGGTTTTTTTTCCACCCAGAGGGGTAGTTGGAGAGAAGATTGATATTTTCTTTTGCAACATGAATTTTATGGAAATATTTTGCTTATCTTCACATGTGCCTGGTCATTGGAGAAGTGGAGTTGGGGAGGAAGGCAGAGGATCTGGAATTCAATGTTTTAAAAATAAATGTAAAAAAAAGTTTTACATGTAACTGGGAAAATAAAAATATTAAACAATAAAGAAAACATGCTTTAATCTGTACCTAGAGTTTATTAATTATCTCTCTGAAAGTATGTATCATTTTTCATCATGGGTCTTTTGGAGTTGCTTTGGATCATTACATTGATCAAAGTAGATAAGTCTTTCTCGTTTAATAACATTACAACACTGTTGTTACTAGGGTACAATGTTTTCTTTGTTTTTCTAATTTCACTTTGTATCTGTTCATGTAAGACTTCCTGGGGGGTTTTGTAGCCACCAGGATCTGAACTGTTTGTGAAAGGAAAAGAACTAGGTGCTCTACATAGAGTACCACCTTGTATAGAAAAATCTGCGGTGCCCCATTTGTAAGAGATATGAGGATCAACTTCAATTTTGTGGAACACAAGTTGCTAGAAGTTGGTCCAGTCTGGGCTCACCTCAGATTTGCCATAATATATACAAAATTATAGATCTTTACTTATAAGTTCTCCAACTTATTGGAAATGTGTACTTCCTGAAAGGTATATTAGTTCATTTATCTTGCTTATAGGCCATTTAAATGGCACCAGGGTCTATTCCTCTGCCATTTTCCCCTTACCCTTGCCTAGTGTCTCAGCCCATGCTCAAGTAGTTGTTTAATTCCTGTCTCTAATGGTATCTAAGTGTCTCCCCAAACCAACATTAAAAGCACCACATAAAGATTTAGTAGCCACAGAATTTTCTTTGTGATCTGTCATGAAAATCCTGGGTAAGAAAGAGCTGATCAAAAAGTAAACATAAGCACTGGGTGATATGACTACAGCCAATGGTGTTTATGTAGAGGATGTATTGAATAAAATATAAATCTTTTATGTAATATAAATAGTACACATAATCCCTCATATTCTGCTTTATTTATTATACTATCAGTATATATATATATGCATATATATAATATATATGATATGCTATATTTATTATACAAATTTGACATCAGTCAGATTTGGCAGTTCATCCAAATTAGTTTCTGTCATAAATTTTTAGCACTTGGTAGTGTGAGGAAAAATATTATTGTATTTGAAATATCCATCTCATTCAGTTTTTGCATAGGAATATGAATTATGTGTTTGGAGTTATTGCCCAACGTATAGGCAATTTCAGTGTAGAAAATTGTATAAGAAAGTCATAAAACTGTAACTGACCATTGAAGGTTCTTACTTTGCTCCAGGAGGGAGGCAGTATAGGGCAATGAAAAGAGTGCTGAACTTGGATATGAGCTGACCTCTTGGCTATATTCTTTTTAATTTTGACCAGTTCCTATGAGCATGAGGTTCAAGTGTCACTCTCCTTCATTCCATTTTTTTTTTTTTGCTTCTATATAAATCTACTGGTGCACCTTGATTATGTGAGATAATTTCCTCTAAATTATCTTTCCCACCCACCCCTCCAGTATATTCCTCTTTTTTTTTTCTTTTTCTATTATTTTCTTAAGTTCATTAAGATATGACAGAACTTCTCCCAGACATTGTCTGGGATTTTAAAAAGAAGGCTAAAGATAGTCCTTTTCCTCAAGTAATTCAAAATCTTGTCAATTCCTTACAGACTGGATTTGATGCATAAAGGGATATCTAGCTCTGACCTTGTACTCTGAGCCACATGATTCTTACTACTGGATTCTGAACTTTTCTTGTTACACCACTAGGCTCTCCCTAGCTGGGAACATCACCCACCTCCCCCCATCCGATGCCATGCATGCCCTCTTCTTAGTCTATACTTGATCTATGTTTTGAAACTCAAAAAAAATGACAAAGCTGCCTATTCCTACCTGTTTCAATTTCAGGGACCTGCTACAAGACTAGAGCTACCAGAAATGTATCTAGGACCTCTTCTTGCCCTGGTACACAATCTCCCCCTAAGAAATGAATTGCTTCATGCTCTAGAGTACTCCTGCTCTGACTCTAACTCTAGTGTCTGCAAGCACCCTCTGTTTACAAGCTCAGTTGGACAAATGACTTATTATGACATTTTCTGGATTTTTCCACCAAGATTTGGCCTGGTGCATTTTGTAGATAAATTTGGAGAAATTTGTGGAGGGAAGTACATTGCATTGCTTCCTATCACTCTGCCATCTTGAATTTATTTCTCATCTTTTGTCATTTTTGCCAATTTTTCTGAGTATGAGAGAAAATATGAAAAAATAATATGTGTGGAAAAATTGCATACTGGAGCAATCTTTCATGTAATTAGTGATAGTTTGTAAATTTATGAGGAATTGTTTATTCATCTCCTTTGATGTGCAAAATTAATTTTATATAATTAAATTGCCTATTTTATTTTTATGATCCTATTATATCCTTTATATGATTAAGAATTTTTCTCTAGGCTTAAAAAAACGATTTCCCCTATTTTTAAGAATAACATGACCTTTAATTTTAGGTTAGGTATTTATTTTGAACTTACTGTAGCATATGTCATAATATGCAAATAGAACACTAATTTCTGCAAAATTGCTTTTCAAATTCCCCAGAAATAATATTAAAGAATCCTCCCTCCACTAGTTTGTATCGTGGGTTTAATATTAATTACCTCCTTCCTTTACCTACCCTATGTTTCAGACAAACTGTCTTGCTTATTTTTATCTAGATGTTGCATTTCTTGCCAACATATTTAAGTGTTCTCCCTCCTAGTCTCTGCCTCTGTTATCTTTCCTTCCTTTCAAAGCTCAGCTTTGAGTCACACTAATGATTATTTAGTCCAACCATTTCATTTTACAAATGAGGAAGTTGAGGCCTTCATAGGTCAAAAACTTGTCCACTTTCAAATATTTCAAAATGATCTGTATTCTCCTTCACTTGATGTTCCAAACAGCAGCAAAACACACAACCTATCGCTGTTAATTCTAAGTACCTCTTGACCATGTATTCCAGCTCAGGAAGACCCCCAAAACATTATATGAATACTTTCTGAGGTCTTCCTTTCTTCTTTGTTTCTGACATTCCAAAGATATTGGAGTAGAAATCAAAATGCTTATCTGTTATCACTTTCTTTTATAATATGATCAATTATTCATTTTTCTTACATTTTCTTGGAATCTTTTGCTTCAAATAGATTTCAAAATTATGTATTTGTTATATATTAGAACCTGATTGTGCCCACCATGTGCTTCTGAATTGCCCTTTGTATGGCACACATTTTCAATTCCAAGAAGATCAGAGTTTTTCATAACTCATAGCTATAAAGTACTGAAAGAATATTTGTTTAGAAAAGATGGGTTTTTATTTCTCAGAGAAAGTTTTGCTTATTAAAGGAACTTCACTATTTCTTGAAGGCACTTCAGCTAACTGTAGATTCTGTTCAATTTTTGGGCAAAGTTCTTGTCCATTTGATCAGTTTGACCAACTCATCTTTTCTCTCTTTCCATCTTCCCCTTCTTCCCTTCTTTTTTCTCCTCTCCTCAATATATCCATTCTATTATAGTTTATACAAATAATAATATAATCTGACCCATAGATATTCTTCATACATTCATTATATGTTTTGTTGTCATTGTTTTTCTCTACAAATGGTAAGGCAGTGGTTACAATTATCTTCCAGGAGATTGTCATGTTCCAGGAATTGAAGCAACTGCATAATGTCCAATGCAACATCTGGAGGAAGTTTGCCTTCTACTAAGAGTCCCTCTTCAATTTGGACACTAGTGTGAATCTCCTCCAGCAGAGTGATGAATATTCTGTTTTATGTCTTGTTCAATATTTGTGATCACAAGGTTATTGAAAAAAGCTCATATCATATTTTTGCAAGGAATTTTACATAATTTTGATGAATGGGAGGGGGAGGAATACATTGCTAGAAAAGAGACATTCAGATGGTATTTTACTCTACAAAATCAGATGAGTTTCTTTAATTAAAAATAATTAATTCACTAGAATCTTGTATTTTCTATATTTTTAATCATTTGTGGCATAGTAAAGATATATCCATTGTTTGCTAAAGCTTACCTAATTTCTACTAATAGTCTCAACAAGACAACCTGAATATGTATATGTAAAGGACATTCATAAAGAATGTGATATATGCTTATTGATAAGTTGCGGTGATGCTGTTTATAGTAACATTTTTTTTTTCAGATTTAACAAGTTCTAAGGGTTTTAAATCATCTTTATTATCTTTCTGTCTTTCAGGAGAATTGATTTCAGATGTGAATTGATTGTCATATACTTATAATTATATTACTGTCAGGACAGAAATAACTCTATTTAAATTTGGTTTAATATACCTATTTTTTGATTTTTTTTTCTTTAGAATTATTTCTACCCTTTGTAACCACATCTGCAACTGGGAGTATAGATTCCAAATAAAATAAACTTATTATGCCCCCAAGGTGAGAAGTTCTTTTAAACATAATTTTTATAAATTTTATAAATATAACTTTGACATTTTTTATATTTTATCTATTTATTGATCTATAATATGATCCCTCAAATAGAACTAGTTTGACAGTCTGATATAATAAAATTTTGTGAAACTGCTCACTCTTCTTTCAAAATATATTTTATTGACTTCATTAAATATTTCCTAATTAATTTTTTTAAAAAATATGAATTTTTTTTTTGTTTTGAGTTCTAAATTCTCTCCCTAATTCTCACTAATCCACTTTCCCTTGAGAAGACAAGTATATCATAGAAGTAAAGTCATGAAAAACATATTCTTATATTAGCCATGTTGCAAAGGAAATAACACACATGCACACATACATGCAAACAGGTTCTCACCATTGCATAAAAACAAGAAAAACAGGGGGCAGAGCCAAGATGGAGGAGAAGATACACGCGCATTTGTAAGCTCCCTTCTTTCCTTAATATCAATTAGTTAAATTAGCCTCAAAAATAACGCTGGACTGATAAAAACCACAAAGATTAGAAGCACAACTTACAAGCTGAAGAGACTCTGGAATTTCAACAGAAAAGGTCGTTTCCGAGGGGAGGGGAAAAAAAATACCAGCACAGACAGGGTTAGGTGCTAGCACACTGTGCTGATTGGGCTGGGGAGAGCTCTGGGATCAGAGAAGCCACTGAGATAGAGGAATCTGACACAGGCTGTTAGCTCTTCTCTGCTTATAAAACAGCAGTTCAGAAGAGAAATCAAGCCACTTTAAAATATAAAGCCAGATTCTAAACCCACCCCAACCCAGAAGTGACCTATCAGATCTCAGCGTGGCTATGCAGCAGCCTTCTGCTGCCCAGGGCTACTCCTTGGGGTAGTTGAGAGCCTGAACATCAGGGACCCAGCCCGAGGCAGCCTCTAATCCACATAGTGCAGGACTCAGCTTGAGGCTGTGGAATTCTAGCAGCAACAGAATTCCCAGAGAAGCAGAACTCCCAGAGAAGTGGAACCTTTGAAGTAGGGACCACGGTTTCCAGGAAGACACTTGCAGTTTGAGCGCAGAGCCTTTTCATGTCAGCTGCTGATATCCACGGCCCCACAGGAGGCATTGGCTGGGGTTCATGACACTTTTACTGTTCAGCCTTAAACCTCAGGGCAGTCGCTAGGCCACACAGCAGGGGTCCTTCACTGGGCACTCCTCAAAGCTGCAGCCACGCTAACCACCTCTGAGGTATTTCCAGGGAGGGGGGAGGGGAACTCTCTCCCAGAGCTTTCTCATAGCTCAGGCCCAGGACTCTGCATCCATCTGGTCTGGGAGGAAGCTGGTAAATAAATAAACTTCTTACCCCAAGCGCAAACCCCAACAGATTTTTTTTAACAATGAGTAAGAAGCTGAAGAGAACAATTGACACCTTCTACACTGAGAAAGAGCAGGTATCCAACCCTGAGGAAGCCAACACCAGACAGTCTCCAGATAATACCCTAAAGGGGAATGATACCTGCCCTCCATCACATAACTCTCTCCTAGAAGAGACTATTAAAAAGTTAAGAGAGTTTGAAGAAAAATGGGGAAAGGAAAGAGAAGCTATGATAGAGAATAACAACGTCCTGAAATTTGAGTTGGAAAAAATAAAGAATTCACAGGAGGTACAGGGAAACAAAATTTGTGAATTAGAAAAGGTTAAAAAATCACAGGAAATTAGGATTTCTGACTTGGAAAAAGAAAATAACTCACTAAAAAAATTTAGTGAAATGGAAAAATTCAACAGAGCAAAAAAAATCATTTAAAAACTCAATTGGGCATATACAAAAAGAACTAAAAAATTGTGAATGAAGAAAATAACATTAAAAATCAGCACGGAACAAATAGAAATGAATGATTTATTGAGAAACCAAGAATCAGTCAAACAAAACAAAACAAAAAAAACAAAAAAAAACAGAAAAGCTGGAGAATAACATCAAATACTTACTGGGAAAATCTATAGACCTAGAAAATAGATCTAGGAGAGATAATCTGAGGATCATTGGACTTCCCAAAAACTATGATCAAAAAAAGGGCCTAGATTCTATTTTACAGGAAATAATCAAAGAAAACTTTCCAGAGATAATAGAAACAGAAGGGAAAATAGGTGTTGAAAGAATTCATCGAACATTTTCTGAAAAAGATCTTAAAAAAAGAACTCCACGGAACATTGTGACTAAGCTGCAGAACTACCAAACAAAGGAAAAAACATTGCAAGCAGCTAGAAAAAAAAATTTAAATGTCAAGGTACAACAATAAGGGTCATACAAAATCTGGCTGCCTCCACATTATAGGATCAAAGGGCCTGAAACCTGATATTCCGAAAGGCAAAAGAACAAAGATTGCAACCAAGAATAAAGTACCCAGCTAAGTTTAGCATTTTCTTCCATGGAAGAAGATGGTAATTTAATGAAAAAAAGGAATTCCATTTGTTTCTAAGAAAAAAACTGACTTAAACAAAAATTTTGATCTACATCCACAAGACTGAAGAGAAGCAGAAAAAGGTAAAAAGAACCCTTGAGAATTGTATCTCTACTGTGGATATACAGAAAGTCTGCATGGATAATTTGATTTTACTGATATAATATTTAAAAAAGGGAAGTAGTAAAGGGAAGGGGATAGTATCAGAAAAAGGGGAAGGAGAGATAAAAAGAGGGAAACTACACCCCAGGAAGAGGCATAGAAAATCAACCACATCTGAGGGAATTTAGAGAGGGGGAGAAACATTGTGTGAATCTTACTCTCATCAGAGTAGGCTCAAATAGTAAATAATTGACATATTTGTTTTTCAGAGCATTCTCTCTCACCTCATTAAAAGGGGGGAGAGAAAAAGAGAAAAGGAAAAGGGGAATAAGGGAAGGATATAAGAAAGGGGAAAGGACTTAAAAGGAGGGGGGAGGGACACTAAAAAGGGAGGGCTGCGCATCACAAGTGGGGTATATAAATTAAATATTGGGGAAGGGGTTATGGGGGTCAAGGGATTTTTAAAAAGCATAATCAAGGGATAATATGATGGCAGGAAATACAGAATTAGTAATTTTAACTGTAAATGTGAATGGGATGAACTTTCCCATTAAACGGAGGTGGATAGCAGACTGGATCAAAAGTCAGAACCCTACAATATGCTGTTTACAGGAAACACACTTAAAGCAGGGAGATACATACAGAGTAAAGGTAAAAGGTTGGAGTAGAATCTATTATGCTTCAAGTAAAGCCAAAAAAGCAGGGATTGCCATCCTTATCTCAGATCAAGCAAAAGCAGAAATTGATCTAATTAAAAGAGATAAGGAAGGAAACTATATACTGCTAAAAGGTAACAAAGACAATGAAGCCATATCAATATTAAACATATATGTACCAAGTGGTATAGCATCTAACTTCCTAAAGGAAAAGTTAAGAGAGTTGCAAGAAGAAATAGACAGCAAAACTATAATAGTGGGAGATCTCAACCTTGCATTCTCAGAATTAGATAAATCAAACTGCAAAACAAATAAGAAAGAAATTTAAAAAGGTAAATAGAACATTAGAAAAACTAGGTAGGATAGACCTTTGGAGAAAACTGAATGGTGATATAAAGGAGTATACTATCTTCTCAGCAGTTCATGGAACCTATACAAAAATTGACCATATATTAGGACATAAAGATCTCAAAATTAAATGCAGGACAGCAGAAATAGTAAATGCCTTCTTCTCAGATCACAATGCAATAAAAACTACATTCAATAAGAAGTTAGGGATAAATAGATCAAAAAGTAATTGGAAACTGAATAATCTCATCTTAAAGAATGACTGGGTGAAACAACAAATTATAGAAACAATAATTTCACTCAAGATAATGACAATGATGAGACATCATACCAAAATTTGTGGGATCCAGCTAAAGCGGTAATAAGGGGAAATTTTATATCTTTAGAGGCTTATTTGAACAAAATGAGAAAGAGAAGATTAATGAATTGGACCTGCAACTTAAAAAGCTAGAAAAAGATGAAATTAAAAACCCCCAACCAAAAACTAAACTTGAAATACTAAAATTAAGAGGAGAAATCAATAATATTGAAAGTAAAAAACTATTGAATTAATAAATAAAACCAAGAGTTGGTTTATGAAAAAGCCAATAAAATAGATAAACCCTTGGTAAATCTGATCAGAAAAAGGAAAGAGGAAAATCAAATTGTTAGTCTTACAAATGAAAAGGGGGATCTTTCCACCAATGAAGATGAAATTACTTTGCCCAACTTTATGCCAATAAATTTGATAACTTAAGTGAAATGGACGACTACCTCCAAAAATATAGGCTTCCTAGATTAACAGAGGAGGAGATAAATTGCTTAAATAGTCCCATTTCAGAAAAAGAAATAGAACAAGCTATTAATCAACTCCTCAGGAAAAAATCCCCAGGATCAGATGGATTTACATGTGAATTCTACCAAACCTTTAAAGAACAATTAGCCCCAATGTTATATAAACTATTTGAAAAAATAGGGGATGAAAGAGTCCTACCAAACTCTTTTTATGACACAGACATGGTACTGATATCTAAACCAGGTAGATTGAAAACTGAGAAAAAAAACTATAAACCAATTTCCTTAATGAATATTGATGCTAAAATCTTAAATAAGATATTAGCAAAAAGACTTCAGAAAATCATCCCCAGGATAATACACTATGATCAAGTAGGATTTATACCAGGAATGCAGGGCTGGTTTAATATTAGGAAAACTATTAGTATAATTGACCATATTAATAATCAAATTAATAAAAACCATATGATCATCTCAATAGATGCAGAAAAAGCATTTGATAAAATCCAACATCCATTCCTACTAAAAATGGTTGAGAGTATAGGAATAAATGGACTATTCCTTAAAATAGTCAGGAGCATATATTTAAGACCGTCAGTAAACATAATATGTAATGGAGATAAACTGGAACCTTTCCCAGTAAGATCAGGAGTGAAATAAGGTTGCCCACTCTCACCATTACTATTCAATATTGTATTAGAAATGCTAGCCTCGGCAATAAGAGCCGAGAAAGAGATTCAAGGAATAAGAGTAGGTAACGAGGAAATCAAACTGTCACTCTTTGCAGATGATATGATGGTATACTTAGAGAACCCCAGAGATTCTAATAAAATGTTATTAGAAATAATTCACAACTTTAGCAAAGTTGCTGAATACAAAATAAATCCACATAAATCCTAAATTTTTTATATGTCACCAACAAAATGAAACAGCAAGAGATAACAAAAAGAAATTCCATTCAAAACAGATGTCAAGAATATAAAATATTTGGGAATCCATCTACCAAAGAAAAGTCAGGAATTATATGAGCAAAATTACAAAACACTTGCCACAAAAATAAAGTCAGATTTAAATAGTTGGAAAGACATTCAGTGCTTGTGGATAGGCCGAGCGAATATAATAAAGATGACAATACTCCCCAAACTAATCTATTTATTTAGTGCTATATCAATCAGACTCCCAAGAAACTATTTTAATGACCTAGAAAAATAACAACAAAATTCATATGGAAGAATAAAAGGTCGAGAATTTCAAGGGAATTAATGAAAAAAAGTCAGATGAATGTGGCCTAGGTGTACCTGATCTAAAGCTATATAATATGGCAGCAGTCACCAAAACCATTTGGTATTGGCTAAGAAATAGACCAGTCGATCAGTGGAACAGATTAGGTACAAAGGACAAAATAGGGTACAACTACAGCAATCTAGTCTTTGACAAACTCAAAGATACCAGAAATTAGATATGGATCCCACTTAACACCATATACCAAGATAAGATCAAAATGGATCCATGATTTAGGCATAAAGAATGAGACCATAAATAGATTAGAAGAACAGAGAATATTCTACCCCTCAGACTTTTTGAAGGAGGAAGGAATTTATGACCAGAGGAGAACTCGAGGTCATTATTGATCACAAAATAGAAGATTTTGATTACATCAAACTAAAAAGTTTCTGTACAAACAATACGAATGCAAACAAGATTAGAAGGGAAGTAACAAATTGGGAAAATATTTTTACAGTAAAAGGTTCTGATAAAGGTCTCATTTCCAAAATATATAAAGAATTGATCCTAATTTATAAGAAATCAAACCATTCTCCAATTGATAAATGGTCAAAGGATATGAACAGACAATTCTCAGATGATGAAATTGAAATTATATCCACTCATATGAAAGAGTGTTCCAAATCACTACTGATCAGAGAAATGCAAATTAAGACAACTCTGAGATAGCACTACACACCTGTCAGATTAGGGTTCCTGGCAGTTACAGGAGGGGATGTGGGAAAACTGGGACACTAATACATTGTTGGTGGAGTTATGAAAGAATCCGACCATTCTGGAGAGCAATTTGGAACTATGCCCAAAAAGTTATCAAACTGTGCATACCCTTTGATCCAGCAGTGCTACTACTGGGCTTATATCCCAACCAAATACTAAAGAGGGGAAAGAGACCTGTATGTGCCAAAATATTTGTGGCAGCTCGATTCATAGTGGCTAGAAGCTGGAAAATTAATGGATGTCCATCAATTGGAGAATAGTTGGGTAAATTATGGTATATGAAGGTTATGGAATATTATTGCTCTGTAAGAAATGACCAGCAGGATGAATTCAGAAAGGTTTAGAGAGACTTACATGAACTGATGCTGAGTGAAATGAGCAGAACCAGAAGATCCCTATACACTTCAACAACAATACTATATGAGGATGTATTTTGATGGGAGTGGAAATCTTCAACATAAAGAAGATCCAACTCACTTCCAGTTGATCAATGATGGATAGAAACAACTACACCCAGAGAAGGAACACAGGGAATTGAATGTAAACTGTTAGCATTACTGTCTATCTACCCAGGTTGCTTATATCTTCGGAATCCAATACTTAACGTGCAACAAGAAAATTGGATTTACACACATATATTGTATCTAGGTTATACTGTAACACATGTAAAATGTATGGGATTGCCTGTCATCTAGGGAAGGGAGTAGAAGGAGGAAGGGGAAAATTTAGAAAAATGAATACAAGGGATAATGTTATAAAAAATTACTCATGCATATATACTGCCAAAAAAGTTTTTATAATTATAAAATTAATAAAAAAAAAAAAAAAAAAAACAAAAACAAAAGTATATAAAGTATGGTTCAATCTGCACTCACCATTTTTTCTCCCTGAGGGTAGATGTCATATTTCATCATGATTTCTTTGGGAGCATTTAGGAGCAAAATCTTCCAGAAAATGATTTCCTAAATTTTTGTGAAACTACTTTTTTTTTTATCATTTCTCATAGCACAATGGTATTCCATTGCAATTATATACCATAACTTACTTAGCTAATCTTCAATTGATGAGCATTTTCTTAATTTTCAATTCTTTGCCACGATAGAGAGGTATGATATTTTTTTCTACAAGAAGATTATTTTCCCTTTTCTTTGACACTTAGTGATAGATTTAGAGGCAGTATTGCAGAGTCAAGGATACCAGCAGATTTAGGGACTAAGTAATTTCAGGCAGGAGGTTTGTATCTCTAGTTGGGTGTTCATTATTTGATATAAAATTTAAAAACTGTGAAAGATGGAAAATTCTTGGAATGAAGAGAAAAGCTCCTTGTATTAGGTCCACAATAGAGCTAGAATTATGATTCAGGGCTACATCCTTCATATAAGTTTAGTTTGGCTTGTATCCAAAGGAAAGATGAGAGCATGAACTTCCCTTTCTTTTTGTGCATTTGTTAGAATCTGTAGATAAGGAACATTGCATGCTAGATCCAATTAAGATAATGAGAGTTTAACCAAACTGCTTTCAAAAATTCCTTTATTTTTTATTATAATGTCTGGCTGGGGAGAGAATAAATATTCAGAAATAAAGTTGAAATAAAAACAATAAGTGGTGATAAAAGCTATACGTATAATATTTATATAATATGTGCATATACATATATATGTATACATATATATATATACATACATATACACACATTAATAACTAGTCCAAGCCAGTCATGATGCCTCATATTTGTGGTCTTTGATGTTCAGGATTCTGAGTCTGTTGATTGTAAGAGGGTTATAGCTGATTAGGTGTCCATTCTAAACTCAACAATGATATTTTGAGCCTTCCAAGAGATATTCCTCCTCTTCCAAAGAGGGATCAACTGCCCTTTGATGAAAAAATGGAGTACGTTAAGAATTCCATACTGATAAATTATTGGGATCAGTAAAAGACTACAAATAGCCTAAACCAGATGAGGAAATTCAGTCTATCCTCTACCTCCCCCCAAAAAAATCTGAAATACAGTCTTCTCACTGTAAGTGGTTTAATGTGTTACAATGAAGTTCAATTATTTAGCAGGCCTATGGCTTTTTAATTTTCAGAATCTTTCCTGTATCCAAAAATCTCTGTAATTCTCCCTTACCTACCCTCCACTGTCCAGTGTGTATTATAGAAGCTACTTCTTTGTTAATAACCCAAGGGAGGAGTTGGAAGATTCTA
This sequence comes from Sminthopsis crassicaudata, assembly GCF_048593235.1. Taxonomy (NCBI): domain Eukaryota; kingdom Metazoa; phylum Chordata; class Mammalia; order Dasyuromorphia; family Dasyuridae; genus Sminthopsis; species Sminthopsis crassicaudata. The sequence continues at coordinate 552,308,533 of NC_133617.1, read as the reverse complement.
AAGCATTACAGATGACAAGAGCATAAATTTTTCTGACATAAAAATTAATTAGAAGATTATTAAGATGTCAAAATGGCAGGTTTACACCCTCTGTAATTAGTTGAATGATGTAATATAAGATGAACTAAAAGACTTTTCCTTTTTTTGGTGGGGGGGAATATATAATTTTATTTAACTTTATTTATAAGGGAAGTAGCATCTTAGGGAATAGAAAATCATAATATATTCTGCACTTAATTTTTCATAACTATAAAAAGGTATGTAATAGAAAATATTATGTTATCAAAATGACAAATATCCATGTAATGCCTTGAGATGATGAACATACAATCTTTTGTTTTGGTTGCTATAAAATATTTTACATAGCATAATACTTATATTATTTTGATACATAAGTATTTTTATATTCTTGTTTGAAAAACCTTTGGGAAGAAAATAAATTGTAATACAAGGTATGATATGTAAGGCAAGGAAAAGCAAAAGTTCTGATAGTAGTAACAAGACTATAGAGTGAACTAGTAGGCATTTATTTCAGTCTCTATGCAATCTTCCTTTTGATGTAGAGAAAAATAAAGATGAAAAGGACTCTAGAGAAATGGAGCAATACATTAAACAAGAAAGTGGTCAATATTTCAAGGCAAGAACTGGGTCTCCTTTATAACTCCTGTGAGAAAAAAGATGAAAACCAGTTAAAACTAAAGCTAAGAAATCAGATTAGGGGATAAAAAAGGGAATTAGGTGAAACCCAGTTGGCACTTGAGGTTAAAATTATTTTTAAAAGACATTTTCCTGATGGACAATCATATATCAGAACCATTGATTTATTTTTACTACACATGACAGAGGTCTAATGGTGAGCTAGAAAAGATTGACAGATTTACTCAGATGTAGAAACCTCTGACCAAAAATCTGAAATCTTTTTGTTGATGAATTTGTAAGTAATGAAAAGTGGGATAAAATTCAGAATGATTTACTGGCTTCATTATCAGTGTTAGATTGAAATGATTTCCCCTGAGAAGTTATAGGAAACAGAGATGAATAGACAACCAAAGGAGAAAGAAAAATTTACAGATATGGCCCCTCCTTTTAGATGGTGCTGTTATTCTTTATACCTCAAGAAGTGCTTTGTTTTGTAACTCTTCATAGTCTTTCTTGACATGAAAGAAAGAAAGAATGAATGGAAAAATGAAGAATTTATTATTCCAGGAGATGGATTTTTTTCATTGATTTTAAGTCACAACCCAAAAAACCTGGAAAATATATTTACAAGCCATTCTCTAATTGATCAATGGTCAAAGGATATGAAGAGACAATTTTCAGATGAAGAAATTAAAATAATTTTTAGTCATATGAAAAAATGCTCTAAGTCACTATTGATCAGAGAAATGCAAATTAAGACAACTTTGAGGTACCATTACATACTTCTCAGATTGACTAAGATGACAGGAAAAGATAATGATAAATATTGGAGGGGATTTGGGAAAACTGGGATACTAATACATTGTTGGTGGAATTGTGAACTGATTCAATCATTACAGGAGAATGCCCCATTCTCTATTGGGCAATATGGAGTTATGCTCAAAAGGGCTATCAAATCAAAAGGTCTATGCCCTTTGATTCAGCAGTGTCTCTACTGGGCCTGTGTCCCAAAGAGATCATAAAAAAGGGAAAGGAACCAGCATGTACAAAAATGTTTGCAGCAGCCCTTTTTATAATGGCAAGAAATTGGAAACTGAGTAGATGTCCATAAGTTGGAGAATGGCTGAATAAGTTATGGTATATGAATGTTACAGACTCTTATTGCTCTATAAGAAAGAGTCAGCAGGATGATTTCAGAGTCCCAGAGAGACTTACATAAACTGATGCTAAGTGAAGTGAGTAGAACCAAGAGAACATGGTACAGAGCAATAATAACATTATGTGATGATCAATTCTGAGGAATGTGGCTCTTTTCAACAATGAGGTAATTCAGGCCAATTCCAATAAACTTGTGATAGAGAGACATCTGTATCCAGAAAAAGGACTGTGGGGACTGAATCTAGATCATAACAAAATATTTTCATCACTTTTCTTGTTGTTTGCTTGCTTTTTGTTTTTTCTCATTTTTTTTCTTTTTTGATCTGATTTTTCTTGTGTAGCATGATAATTGTAGAAATATGTATAGAACTACACATGCTTAACATATATTAGGGGAGGCAGTGGAGAGAAGAGAGGAAGAAAGAAATTGGAACACAAAGTCTTGCAAAGGTGAATGTTGAAAAATATCCTTGCATATATATTGAGAATAAAAACTTATTTAAAAAAAGAAAAGATGAATTACGTGTAACATTCAGGATAATGAAACTAATTCTCAACTTAATATGATATAGTTCATAGTATTACAATATTTCTCATGGAATAATGGCAATTTTAAATTGAGATTGACTCTAGATGCTTACCAATAACAGAGAGAACATCCTTTTATCTGAATACTGATTGCCTCAGTTAAAATTGTCACTAATTTTTATTCTAGAACAACTAGGTGGTACAGTGGAGAAAGTCAATAGAGTGTTGAGGGTTGATGTCAGGAAGACATCTGCCTGAGTTCAAATCTGCACTAGGGCACTTACTAGATATATCACCTAGTTAAGTCATTTAATCCTGTTTGGCCCAGTTACTCATCTATAAAGCTATCTAAAGAAGGAAATGGTAAAGCACTCCAGTATCTTTGCCAAGGAAATCCCAAATAGGGTTATGACCAGTCAGACAACATTTTTATTCCATGGAACATTATAAACAGTAATTCCCACAATGGATAGAAATGTTAGGGGCATTCATTTGGAGAAACAAAATATCTAAATGTCAAGGGAAATAACAATTTTAAAAAGGTTGAAAAAATAATTAATAGAACTTCAGGATTTTAAGTGTGTTATTGTAATATAGCAGTCATCAAAAGTATTTTATCAATGAAACAGATTTGAAAAGAGAGAATTAGAAACAATGTACCTCAGTAAGCAAAGGACTGATAAACCAAAAAATAAAGTATTAGGGAAAAAATCTTCCTATTTTATAAGAATAGCTGGGAAGTAGTTTGGAAAAAAATAGGTGTAAACTAATACTTTATAACATAACTATCATAAATTTAAAATTGATATATTTCCTGACTAGTAAATCTGAAGCAAATAATTTTAAAAATTAAAGAGAATCTGGTAATTTATCTATAGATAGGAGATGTATTCCTAACCAAACAAGGGATAAAATCAATTGCAAAACATAAATTGGATAATTTTGATGTCATGAATTAAAAATTTCTGCAGAAACAAAATGAATACTTATAAGATAAGACAGCAAGTAATGGAATAGGAACAATCTTTTTATCAGATTTCTTAGATAAGGTTTTGGTATCAAAGATACATAAACAAGCAAATATATGCATACATGAAAATGTATACATATATCCATTTCTAATATCTTATATGCATGTGAATATAATCAACATATATATGTGTATATATCAATCTATCAACATTTATTAAATGCCAAATATATTTTAGGCACTGTGCTCATTGTTCGGGAAACAAATGAACAGAAAAAGATAACCTGCATCTTCAAAGAACTTTCAATTTAATGATTGAAGACAATATACAAAACAAAGCAGAGAGAGGGAATGTAGGAAGTGTGGAAGGAAAAGATACCTAATGAAGGAGCATAATGAAGATCAATCAGAGAAATCCCAAACAAGTACAACTTAATGAGAAATTAAGAAATGTCTGTGCTGAGCTCTCTCTTATTAAATGGAGACTTGGAGTCCAAGGGCTCACTTTTAAATCAGAGAGGCAGACAGTAATAATGAGGCAGAATACTATGCTAATGAGATCTCACAGAATGATGAGGTTATTGGCCAAGATGACAACAGCTGAAAATAGTCAATAGTAAGGAATCTATGTTTGCTGATGATATGATGGTATACTTAGAGAACCTCAGAGATTCTACTAAAAAGCTATTAGAAATTATCCACACCTTTAGCAAAGTTGCAGGATACAAAATAAAGCCATATAAGTCATCAGCATTCTTATATATCACTAAAAAATCCATCAATTAAAGTTACAAAGAGAAATTCCATTTAAAATAACTACCGATAGTATAAAATATTTGGGAATCTATCTGCCAAGGGAAAATCAGGAACTATATGAGCAAAACTACAAAACACTTTCCATACAAAAAAAGTATTCTAACCAATTGGAAAAATATTCAATGCTCTTGGATAGGGTGAGCAAATATAATAGATGCCAATATTACCTAAACTAATCTATTTATTTAGTGCTATACCAGACTCCCCAAAAAACTATTTTAATTACCTAGAAAAAAACAACAAAGTTCACATAGAAAAATAAAAGGTCAAGAATTTTGAGGGAATTAATGAAAAAAAAATCAAATGAAGATGGCCTAGCTGCACCAGATCTAAAATTATATTATAAAGCAGAAGTTATAAAAACTATATGCTATTGGCTAAGAAATAGACTAGTTGATCAGTGGAATAGATTATATTCAAAGGATAAAAAGTCAATAACCTTAATAATCTAGAATTTGGCAAACCCAAAGATCCCAGCTTTTGGGATAAGAATTCACTGTTTGACAAAAACTGCTGGGAAAATTGGAAATTAGTATGACACGATCTAGGCATTGACCCACACTTAACACCATACACTAAGATAAGGTCAAAATGGGTTCATGGCCTAGGCATAAAAAATAAGATTATAAATAAATTAAAAGAACATAGGATAACTTACCTTTCAGACCTGTGGAGGAGGAAGGAATTTACGACCAAAGACGAACTAGAGATGATTATTGTTTACAAAATAGAAAATTTTGATTATATCAAATTGAAAAGTTTTTGTAAAAACAAAACTAATGCAGACAAGATTACAAGGGAAGCAATAAACTGAGAAAATATTTTTACAGTCAAAGTTTCTGATAAAGGCCTTATTTCCAAAATATATAGAGAATTAACTCTAATTTATAAGAAATCAAGCCATTCTCCAAGTGAAAAATGGTCAAAGGATATGAACAGACAATTCTCAGATGATGAAATTGAAACTATTTTTAGCCATATGAAAAGATGCTACAAGTCATTAATCAGAGAAATGCAAATTAAGATGACTCTGAGATAGCATTACACACCTGTCAGATTGGCTAGAATGACAGGGAAAGATAATGCAGAATGTTGGAGGGGATGTGGGAAAACTGGGGCACTGTTACATTGTTGGTGGAGTTGTGAAAGAATCCAGCCATTCTGGAGAGCAATTTAGAACTATGCTCAAAAAGTTATCAAACTGTGCATACCCTTTGATCCAGCAGTTTTACTGGACTTAAATCCAAAAGTGATCTTAAAGAAGGGAAAGGAACCTGTATGTGCAAGAATGTTTGTGGCAGCCCTCTTTGTAGTGGCCAGAAACTGGAAACTGAGTGGATGCTCATCAATTGGAGAATGGCTGGGTAAATTATGGAATATTGTTCTGTAAGAAATGACAGTAGGAAGATTTCAGAAAGGCCTGGAGAGACTTACATGAACTGATGCTGAGTGAAATGAACAGAACCAGGAGATCATCATACACTTCAACAATACTATATAAAGATAAATTCTGATGGAAGTGGTTATCTCCGGCATTGAGAAGATCCAAATCAGTTCTAATAGAGAAGTAATGAATTGAAGCAGCTACACTCAGTGAAGGAACTCTGGAAAATAAGTATTAACCATTACATAGAATTCCCAATCCCTCTATTTTGTCCACCTGCATTTTTGATTTCCTTCACAGATTAATTGTTCACTATTTCAAAGTCCGATTCTTCTTGTGCAGCAAAATAACTGTATGGACATGCATACATATATTGTATTTAACATAAATTTTAACATATATAACATGTATTAATCTACCTGACATCTGGGGGAGGGAGTGGGAGGAAGGAAGGGAAAAATTGGAACAAAAGATCTTGCAATTGTCAATGCTAAAAATTACCCATGCATATATCTTGTAAATAAAAAGCTATAATAATAAAAAACAAATAAATAAACAAAATTTTTAAAAGAATCTATGGGAAGATAGACACACTGATACATTGCAGATGAAGATATAAATTAGTACAACAATTTTGAAAAGCAATTTGGAATTATGCAAGTAAAATGAATTTGATATGTGTGCCCTTGGACTCAAAGATTTCCTCAGGAGGCATATATTTCAAAGAGGTCATTGAAGAGAAGAAAATTTACATGCATACCAAAATATTTACACCTGCACTTTTTGTGACAGCAAAATGGAACCTAAGTAGATTACTACTGACTGAGGAATTTCTATATAAATAATAGTATATAACATAATGGAATTTTGTTGAGATATACAGAAACTATGAATATGATGAATACAGAGAAATAAGAAAAGACTTGAACTCTAATCAGAGTGAAGTGAGCCAATAAAACCATATACACCAATGGTGTCAAACTCAAATAGAAATGGATCATTATTCTGGCATATGATTTAGAAAACCACAAACTAACAATGTTTATGTTTTATTATATTTTTGTTTATTTTCTATTTCTCAATTACATTTAAAGTTGCTTCCCCTGAACTGGAGTTTTGGAGGAAGCATATGGCCCAAGGTCAGTAAGTTTAGATTTTTCTATTATACACAATAAATACAACAAAGAAAACATTTCACTCATCTATGATAACTACAATAAATACAATACCCTGAGTTAATGGGAAAAAATTGGCCACCAGCAAAGATTTTGAAATTAAATGTTGCAAAATTACAAAGAATAAACATAGTCCCAAAGAAAACATATGGAAGACAGCTTTCCCCCATTTTATTGCAAAGGTGGAACATACACAGATACCCAACATTATGTATAATTTCAGTTTTCTTTAATGCATTGATCAGTTTTACTTTTTCTTTTTTTTCTCCATCTTTTAAAAAGATTCTTTGTTATATGGGATGGTTATTGATAAAGGAAAACTTAGATGGTATAAAGGATGTAAAAAGGGGCTTTTAGAAGAATTTTTAAGGACAAGATATTATCCTAAGTTTTATGGAATTATAAGTAATAATTTTAAGTCTTCCCTAATAACTGTATATTTAGCCCCAACATACATACAAACTTTATAGATCTAAAATAATTTTCTAATACTTATTAATATAAATTCTTATTCTGTTGTTGTTTAAATGGTTATAATAGATGGTTTAAATAGAGTAGAAGTAAGAGTGTATTTTTGTGAAAATTATTTATTATTTGTTAATTGAATAAAAGTTGTCCCCTTGGAAAAGTTAAAATTCTACACCTATTTATCTATCTATCTATCTATCTATCTATCTATCTATCTATCTATCTATCATCTACCCTACCTATTTATCTATCTATCTTTCTGTATGAAATAATTTATTTTTATTTGGTAAGCTTCTCTGGATATACTCTAATAGGCTTTTTAAAATAACTATTGTTGAGTAAGCAAACAGTAGCAATAATGGTACTAATAAAAGTGCTATTGGTACTAATAATAACTCAAATGTTATAGTGCTTTAATATTTACAAAATGTGAAGAATGATTAAGTGAAATCAAATAAAAAATCTGTAGAAATCCTCCTAGCTTTATGATTTTGTGATTTTGTTATATGAGCTAATTGTCAAGTAAAGGAATTTTAGTCAGTACACTTCCAAATTTCTTCAAACAAATATAGAAACAGCAGAGAAAGGCCTCAGAGGTGACCACATATGTCAGCACCTATCTCTAAAAGCAGCTGGGCCAGCTTTCCCTGAAATCTCAGCCATTTGGGGTCTTGGGAAGTATGTGTTTACAGAACCATCTGTTGCAACCATAGAATCCTTGGAATATCACTATACAGGACCCTGGAGATTTCTTGTGGGTGGTCCAATGCAATTATAATTTTGTCTAATTCCCCAACCAAAACTAACATATCTGAGCCTATGTGTCACCTGCAGACTGAACTAAAGTATTCATGTTTCAAACACGTGCACATGTGCATGCACACACACACACATTTATCTACAAAACAAGCTCATAGGATTTCTCACTGAAAACATGGAACAGCAAATTCCAGTTGTTTTTTCCCCTCTTTTCTCCTATCATGCTTCTGTTTCCTTTCAACTTTCCAAAAGGAATTTTATGTTAAATAATAGCAACCACCAAAAAAAAGCTGTCCTAAAAATTACAAAATACAAATTACTAAAATAACCATGTAACTTCTGAAGAAAAAATAAAACACTCTAAAAGAATCTGTCCATGTGCAAATGACATTATATTCTAAAATAGAGACACACTATGCCCTTCTATGCTCTCCTCCTCTTTTCACTTCTTAAAACTATTGCAAGACTGTGCTGTTGATGTTGAAAACAGGAATTCAATCAATTAAAACAATAATTTAATAATAAACCAGTCAATTAGCATTTATTAACTGTGCATTATGCACTTTGTCATGATCTAGGCAATGGAAAAACCATTTCAGCAGTCTTTATCATTTTGTTGTGTTCATTCATTTCAGTTGTTTCCCATTCTTTGTGATCCCACTCAGGGTTTCCTCAGAGAAGATACTTGGAGTTGCTATTTCTTTCTCCAACTTATTTTATAGATAAGGAATTGAGGAAAACAGAATTAAGTGACTTGACCAGGGTCACAGAATTGTATGTTACACACATATGTATGTATATATACATATATACATATATATGTATATATACATGCATATGTAATAAATGTTATAACTTTGTTTAAAAATTTTATTGCTAATTTATTTTTAACTTTCTTTTTAAAACAGTTCCAAATTCTCTTTCTTCCTCCCTCCTGACTTTTTCAACTACCCAGTTAGAAAACAAACAATATATGAATTATACATGAGACACCATGCAAAACATTTCCATAATAGCTATATTTTTTAAAAACAAGAAAAATAAAGAAAATTATATTTCTGTCTGAACTCAGAGTTCATTAGTTCTCTGAAAATGAATAGAATTTTTTCATTATGAGTCCTTCGGAATTGTTTTGGATCATTAACTTGATCAATGTAATTAAGCTTTTCTTAGTTGATCATCTTTACAATATTGTTATTTTTATGTGCAATGATCTCCTGGTTTTCCTAGCTTCACTTTGCATCAGTTCATCTAGGTATTTCTACATTTCTGTGAAACCACTCATACTCAATATTTTTTAATAGAAAATCAGTACTTCATTACAATTATATGCTAAACTTATACTGTCATTCCCCATTTGATGAGCACTCCTTTAATTTACAATTCTTTGTCACAAAAAAGAGATGCATAAATAGGTGTATACATAAAGGCCCTCTTCCTTTTTCTTTGAACCTTTTGAGGTATAGACCTATAAATGATATTTCTGGATCAAAATAAGTGCACAACTTTATAGCCCTTTCGTGCACTTTCAAATTGTTCTCCAGAATGGTTTACCAATTTGCAACTCCACCAACAAACAGTTCATTAATATAGCTATTTTTCCTTATCTCTTTCAACATTTGTCATTTTTCTTTAGTACAAAATTATTTTTTTTTATTCATTTTTCCAAATTATCCCCTCCCTCCCTCCACTCCCTCCCCCCGATGGCAGATAATCCCATACATTTTACATGTGTTACAATATAACCTAGATACAATATATGTATAGTACAAAATTATAAAGTAACTCAGAGTTGTTTTAATTTGCATTTCTCAAATCAATAATGATTTAGAGCATTTATTCATATACCTATAGATATCTCTGATATCTTTTTCTAATGTCACATTTCTAATGGTCATATCCTCTGACCATTTATCAGTTGGGAAATGGCTCTTATTTTTATACATTTAACTCGGTTCCCTATATATTCAAAAATATGAAGATTTTATCAGGGAAACTTGCTGTAATTTTTTGTTACTTAATGTCAGTGGTACTTCAAAAATATATAGTTTTATCTCTTTTAATTAGATCTATTTCTATTTTTGCTTTTTCTGCAATCATGATTGTACTCCCTGAAATTTTTTTTTTACTTCTGCTGAAGCACAATAGATTCTGCTCCAATACATGATATTAATTATATATGTGCGTCTTTATGTTTGAAGTGTGTCTTTTGTAAACAGCACAACGCTGGATGATAGTTTCTAATCTATTCTGTTATCTGTTACTGTTTTGTGGGTGAACTCATCTTATTTATATTCACAATTTAGATTACCAGTTGTGTATTTCATTTCATCCCATTTTCTTGTTTAACCTTCTTTCTTTCTTTATATCCTGTCTCTCCTCAAAAGTATTTTTTCCTGTCCTAAAACTGCTCTATCTTTTGTCATTCAATAATTCAAAATCTCCTCATCAACTTTGTCTTATCTTTTTCTCCTGGTATTTCCTGGTTGAGCAAGATAGATTTCTGTACCCAGCTAAGTGTGTGTGTGTGTGTGTGTGTGTGTGTGTGTGTGTGTGTGTGTGTGTGTGTGTATGAGCATGCATGCACTTGGGGATTCACATATATAGTCTTCCCTTTTTAAAACAAATTCTAGTGAGGGTAAGGTGAAGCACTGTTTGTTTCATCTACTATATTCCACTCTACTTTAAAAACTCTTTGTTCTTTTTTTTCTCCTTCTGTTAGTGCACTTTTCTTACTCACAACTTCATTTGTTGTTGTTGAAGTATCCTAACATAGTTGATTTATGATCATGCCCTCTGACTATATAAACTCCTTTCTCATTGTCCTAATAATGATAAAGTTCTTAAGAGTTACATATAGCACTTTTCAATAGAAGATTTATAAACAATTTAACTTTATGGAACCTTAATAAATTATTTTTAATTTTTAAATTTACTTTTTAATGTTCCTTTTGAATCTTGTGTTTGAATGTCATTTTCTAATCACACACACTCAATCATACACACACACACACACACACACACACATATGGACATACCATATATTTTAAATCAGGAAGGCTTGAAATCTTCTTTTCATTAAATAGCTATCTCCTGTTTCCTCGAAGGCTCATTCTCAGTTTGTTTTGTAAATTGTAATCCAAACTCATTTGCCTTCCAAAATATCCTATTCAAAAGCCTTTACTCATTTAACATGGAAGTAGATAAATCTTGTGTAATTCTGATTTTGATTCAATGGTATTTGAATTATTTCTTTCTGACTGCTTACAATATTTTCTCCTTGACCTGGGAGCTCTAGAATTTGTTTATAGTTTTCATTTTAGGATCCTCCCAGATGAAGATGGATTTTTTCAATGTCTATTTTATCCTCTGGTTCTAGGATCATGGGATAATCTTGATAATTTCTTGAAATATCATGTTGAGGTTCTTTCACTTATCATGGCTTTCAGGTAGCCAATAATGCTTAAATTATTCTTCCTCAATAAATTTCCTAGATCAGTGTCTTTTAAATGGGATATTTCACATTTTCTTCTATTTTTTCATTCTTTTGATTTGGTTTTACTGTTTCCTGACATTTCATGGAGTCATTAGATCATAGTTGCCCAATTGTAATTTTTAGAACTTCAGTAAGCTTTTGTACCTCTTTTTCCATTTATTTAATTTTTATTTTCAAGGATATATTCTTTGGAAAAATTTTGTTCCTCTTTTATTATTTGACCTATTCTGCTTTTTTTAAAAGTTATTTTCTTCAATATTTTTGCGTCTCTTTTATCAAGCTGTTAACTCTCTTTTCATAATATTCTTGCATCACCTTCATTTCTTTTTTCCAATTTTTTTCTTTTTCCACTCATTGCTAATACTTTTCTTGCCCGTGGAACTATAAGCATGTTCCCTAACAGTTTTCAGCTACAACTGGTAGCACTCCTCTCTGCCTTGGAACTGTGACCAGGGCCCTTGCTCTCTTGTTTCTGAATACAAATGTTCCTCTCTGCCATGAAACAATGACTCAGGAATGCATATAGGTAATAAAATTGCCAGTCAGTATCAACTATACCAGGTATCAGCAAAAGTTCCCTGTAATCTCTTTTTTGATCAACTTTTTTACTGTCTCTGGCCTCAGAAGCCCTAAATCTGCTATTGTTGATATTACAGATATCTCTAAGACTGGTAAAGTTATTGAAGCATGAGGTCCAGGCTAGCCTCCAAAGATGATGTCACAGACCTCTACTGACAAACATCCAAGTTGTCTTGGGGTGGAAAAAATGTATCACCCTGACCTTTTGTTGGTTCTGTTGCCCCAAAAATTTAATTGGAGGCACTTAAAATCTGTTTAGAGAGAGATATTGGGAGAGTTTGGTTTAGTTACTGCTTCTACTTTTATCATCTGGGTTCTACCCACAATACTATAAATTCTGTGTACAGGAAGGAGAAGCTTCAAGATAGAAAAGATAGGAAAATTTAGAAAGTAAAACTATAATAGTTGAGAACTTCCATGTGCCCTTTTCATAGTAAAAAAAATAAAATTTTAGATAAGGAAAAACTTAATAACAAAATTTTATAAGATTCAAATTTGATAAATCTCTGCTGATTATGATGTGGCTTTTGAAATACACACATACATACATACATATATATATATATGCATATATATACATATACATATATATACATATATATATATATATTTACACATAATATTTCCATTGTATCTTTACAAAAATTTGGCATGTACCAGGGTATAAACAATTCATAAGTAAATGAACAAAAATAGAAATATTAACTATATTGTTTAGAAACAACAGTGCTCTAAAGATATTATAATTAATGATGGGCACTTAAAGAAAAGATCAAAACTTCTAAACTTAAATAGACAATAGACAATTTCACCAAAGAAATTGACAAAAATCAGACAAAATACCAAAACTTTTTATATGCATTCAAAATAGGTTTTAGGGGCAAATATATATTTCATTAACAAAAGAGAGGAAATTTAAATATACACACATATGTATGTGAGAAAATAATTCATTTGGATCCATACTCTATTCCAATCAGTCTTAGTCAATTTGCTAGAATCATAGCTAAGTTCTGTGAGCTGCAAATTCTAAGTTCACTTGTTAAAGGTCCTCCAACCTTGCTTTGTTTTGTCATTGTGGCAAAGCCCAGTGTGGAATAGAGATTATAATTACATGAAAAGTTGCCCTAAATATTTTTCTAACTCCACATTAATCACTTGTTCAATAGTAACAGATGACTGTTTTATGACCAATGACTGTTAAAGCTTGTACCATTTCATTCTTTCCAAATTAAGGAAAAGTTTTTCCATCTTATATGGAGATATTGCTTCCTTCACTCAACTTGGGACTTTGCTAACATATTGCTTATTTTAGCTTATGTATCACATGCTAATCAATAGAATTATTCTGTATTTGGTATAGCTGTTCTGAAATGACTGGGATCGGGTCCTACAAAAATAGGATCCTAAAAGAAGGTGACATCTCAGATTGTGAGGAAGATATGAGGTTACTCTCATTAGAGGGGATCATGGACTCTTTATTAATAAAGTGTCATAGGCTCAGAGCTCTGCCTCAGTCTCTGTTATTATAAGTAGGATAATTTTAATTTCCTTATATGTGATATATACATATACACAAAATAAAATTATTTTATACATTCTTGTATCCATCAGTTTTTTCTCTTGATACAGATAGCATCTTTCTTCATATGTCCTTTAGGGTTAATTTGTTTTTTTATAATGGTTGAAATGACTTATTTTCTCAAATTCATTTCTGTTTCTTCTGATTCTGCTTTTTTGGCAATTGGAGTTAAGTGACTTGCCCAGGATCACAAAGCTAGTAAGTGTTAAGTGTACGAGGCCATATTTAAACTCAGATCCTTTTACTTCAGGGCTGGTGCTCTATCTATTGTATCATATAGCTGTTCTGAAGTCATTCCGAAAGTAATGTTACTGTTTCTCTATATAATGTCCCCTAGATTGTGGTCATTTTGCTCTTCATTATTTCATGAAAGTCTTTCCATGTTTTTCTAAGTTTATTGAGCTCATCATTTCTTATAGCACAGTAGTATTCCATCACAATAATATACCACAACTTATTTAAGCATTCCCCAGTATTTAGAGGGGCGGAACCAACAAAATATCAGAGTGAGACATTTTCCTAGTCAAAAACATTAGAGGACATCAGAAAGAAAAATTTGATACAAGGATGAGGCTGACCCAAAGACCACATGGATGTAAAACTACTAGTGGGGACTAGATAGTGAAGACAGAAACAAAATGGCTAAGATGACAGAAAAAGGTAATGACAAATGTTGGAGGGGATGCTGGAAAATTAGGACACTAATACATTGTTGGTGGAGTTGTGAAACAATCTAACTATTCTGGAGAGCGATTTGGAGCTATTTGGAGCAAAAGACTATTGCATATCTTTTCATCTAGCAGTGTCTGTACTAGGTCTGATACCAAAGAGATCATAAAAGACAAAAAAGGACTCAAATGTGCAAAAATGTAGCAGTCTTTTTTGTAATGGCAAGGAAGTGAAAGTTGAATGGGTGCCCATTAGTTAGGAAATGACTGAATAAGTTATAGTATATGAATGTGATGCAATATTATTTTTGTGTAAGAAATGATGAGTGGTTGATTTCAGAAAAGCCTGGAAAGATTTACATGAACTGATGCTAGGTAAAATGAGCAGAACCAAGAGAACATTGTACACAGTAACAATAATATTATGTGATGATCAACTGTGATAGACTTGGCTCTTTTCAAAAATGAGGTAATTCAAGGTAATTTCAATAGACTTGGGATGGAAAGTGTCATTCACATTCAGAGAGAGAATTATGGAGATTGAATGTAGAGCAGAACATAGTATTTTCACCATTTTTGTTGTTGTTTATTGGTTTTTCTTTTTCATATTTTCCCCCTTTTGATCTGATTTTTTTCACAATGTAATCTTTATTTTCATCAGTCAAACACATAACTTTCTATAACCTTATAGAGCAATCAGTTTAAGATATGGCAGTACAAGATTATTAAGTCCAATGTCAAACCCTTCTTTGATGGATGACTGCTCAGGTTGCTGGCTCTTTGCCAGTGCATCTTGTTTTTAGATGTGGGTAATGCAGGGAGTTATCTATGTTCCCTAGAAACCAGGACTGGGGTAGGGGATGGAGAGTCCTTTCATGTTGTATGCCTCACTAAGAAATCTTACTCTGCTTTTCTTGTTCAATTATCTTTTTGGTGGACAAATTATTCTTTCCCTGTTCTCATTTTTTTGAGTTTGACCTTGTTGAAACTTATGATCTACCCTATGTCCAGCTTGTCTGCCATCTTCAGATTTAGAGAAGCCTTGCTCCCGGGGGAGGGGGGGTCTGGGTCTTAATGACTCCTGCCTCTGTGGCTGCAGCCAGAGACCTTGTTCTGATTTTTCTTGCACAGCATGATGAATATGGAAATATGTTTAGGAAAACTGCACATGTTTATAACTTATATCAATATTTTTTGTTTTTTGGGAAGGAGGACAGGGAAGAGAGAAAATTTTGTAACATAAGGTTTTGCAAAGGTGAATGGTGAAAACAATCTTTGCACTTATCTGGAAAAATAAAATAAATATTCTGAAGAATAATAAAAACAGTAAAGTCCCAAGGGAAAGTATTAATTCTGGCTCCACAAGATGAGAAACCCTACAGAACAATATTGTTTCCAGTACCAAGGGAGGAGGACTCCTGAGAAGCAGTATTACTTGCAAACTCAAAGCATCTGGACCCTTCCTGATTGTGAATGATTACACCTCTCTCCAGATCATACCATCTTGGAAGCACTGAAATGTCCAAGTGACTTACACAGGGTAATCCAGGCAGTAATCATAAAAATTAGTTAGTACTGAAGAAAGAACAGAGTAGTCAGCTAATAAATAGAATAGATTAAATTCACAACAAAGAAATGCAGATGAGTCCAGCAGCCTAATGTTGGATAAACACAAAGATCCCAGCTAAGTGAAATACTATTTCATAAAAACTTCTAGGAAAACTGAAAAGTAGTCCAATAGAAACTAAACATAGCATCTCACATCATAAACCATAAAACATGAACTAAAAATAGTTATATGATTTAGACATAAAAAGTGATATTATAATTTAATTAGGGAAGTAAGAAAGAAATTACTTGTTAAATCTATGTTTAAGTGACGAGTTTATGACCAAACATGAAATAACAACATGTAAAGAAAATGGGTAATATTAATTTCATAAAATCAAAATTTTTATACAAACAGAACCAAAACAGCCAAATTAGAAGGGAAGCAGGAAATTGGGAGCATATAACATCAAGTTTCTCTGATAAAGGTTCCATCTCTCAAACATATGAGCCAAATCTATGAAACAGGTACCATTTGCCAATTGATATGTAGTCAAATGATATGAATGTGAAATTTTCAAAGGAAGAAATCAAAACTATCACTAATCATCTGGGGAAAATGCTCTATATACATAATAATTAGATAAATAGACATTAAAACAATACCAATACCTTATATCTAGCAAAATGGCTAACATGACAGAAGAGGAAAATGAGTAATGCTGGGGGAGATGAAAGTAGGTACACTGTTGATTGAGCTGTAAAGTAGTCCTTCTATTCTGCAAAATAATTTTGAACTATGCCTAAAAGCAAAAAAAAAATGGTACACTTTGACCCATCTATACTTCAAAGATATTACAGAAAAATGAAAATTACCTATATGTACAAACAACTCTTTTTGTGGTATGAACTAATAGAAAAGAGTGGATGAACAAGTTATTATATAGGAATATAATGGAGTACTATCAGGCTATAATAAATTATTATTAATTGATTCAGAATAAAGTGAGCAGAATCAGGAAACAATCTATAGAATAATAGCAATATATGATAAACATAATAAAATTTGAAGATTTAGTAAATGTGATTAATACAATAAGCCACCAGTACTCCAAAGGACCCATGATATAAAGTAGTTTACACCTTTAGGGAAAGAATTAATGGATTCAAATGGCCAAGTGAAACATATTTTTTTACTTTCCTTATTTTTTTTCTATCCCTTAGAACACAGCTAATACAGAAATGTTTTGCATGACTTTATATGTATAATGGGTATCATATTTCTTTCCTTTTGAAGGGTTGGGAAGAGGTTGGAAGAAGAGAGGGGATTTAACTGAAAAATAAAAATAAAAGAAAGAAAATCTGGGAGAAAGCTCCTACTATGTGCCAGCTATTACACTTAGTATGGAAGATAACAGTTATAAATATGGGATGTTATTTGCCCTCAAGGAATTTACATTCTTTAGGGGATACAATTAACAAAGGAGAGTGAGATTAACCAATCAATTGTCATGGTTTCTAATAGTTTTGGTGCAATTGATTATATTACAATTTTTTTACAAGAATAGCAAGCATTTCAGGAAGGCAACGGAACTTCTTCATTATGACTTGTCCAAGTTTCTTAGGTTGTTAAGTGTTAGAGGCAGGAATTGAATTGAGTTCCACAAACTATACAGTCAATACTCTTTCCACTATACCACACTATCATTTTGTGCCTAGGTAGACTGACATTTCTCAATGGCAGAGTGTATGGGAAGTGGAGCATTATCTGAGGTCATACAGACAATAAATGATTAAGAAAGTTTTCACTCACTTAGAACATTCCATGATGTGCCATAGCTGGACAGGAAGTGACACTATGCAGCATCCTAATGAATATATCCCAAAAAAAAAAAAAAAAAAACAATCTGCAAATCTCACATTTGCTAAATCCAATGAAAGTGTCATATTCAATGTCAATGTACATTTACATCTGACAAGACTTTTGTCCACTTGAAATGCCTTGTCTTTAAAATAGAATAGGAAGGGAAGAAAGGAGTTACAATTCAAATGAATACATTTTTTCTATAGTGCTTGGCCAAAAAAAGACTTAAAACTGTATTGAAACTGTAGCTTTTGGAGGTAAGAACTTAAATGACCAAAGGGATCTAACCAAATTTCATTTCAATGTGATTTTAAGGCTAAGATACTAAATTTTGAAAATTGGTGTTTATTCTGGACATATTGAGGGAAAAATGCCCAAGTTGTATATTAAGTATTTCATCCTAAGTAAATATTTGGAACAAAATTACTAAGAAAACACTATTTTTTCCTTGCACAACTTTGTGATATTTGGCAGTGATTTTTAAATTGGATCCTGCAGAACCAAGATGAACTCAAAAATATAAGACTATGTGCATGTATGTAGAAGAAAATGTTATAGTGATATTTGTGGCAATAATCATGGTTATTAAAATTAAAAGTCCTGAATTATCCATAGAAACCTAAGAAAAGCAGATTTGATTACTTAGGAAAAAACAAAACAAAGCAATTTTAGTTAAAAAAAAAAAAAGCAAAAAGAAGCAATATAATTTTTCACTTTGACTCTTCTTCCCCTACTGCCAGAAGGAGCTCACAAACAATGGATAGCCTAAGGGTATGTGGAAGGAAAAAGAAAGGCAAATCTGTATAACTCACATTGTGGAAAATTGCTAGTTGGAAGTATTGCGAAGTGTCCAAATAATCATACTAGCTTGGATTTAGAAGATACTTTCCTTCACTAATACCTTCTTCTGTTACCCCCATCTTATGGTAAAATAAACCTGGGTTTTAAAAGACTATATCCACAAAGTCTAGCATGAAACTGCTTGTTTCTACCAATCTAGGAAAACACATATAACACAACAGTGTTTATCTTCTGAAAACCAACTTCACTAAATTTTGAGTGGTTTCTTACTAGAAGGTTGGCTGTGAGGTGACAAAATAATTTAGAAAAACACCAATATCAAGATGACATTAATGAGCAGGCATATCTTGAATTTCATTTTAGATTACAAGTAAACTATAGGGAAATATAAATAATTTTTATTTATTTATTTTATTTATTTCATTTATTATTTATTAACAGCATGAAGTATTAGAAGTACTTTCTCCTCTAAAAGGTGTTTTCTATTACAACTCACTCCTCTTTCTACCTCTTTGCAAAAATCATGGGGTTAAAAAAAAAAAAAAAAGCAAGAAAGCCAGAAATTGAATTGCAGGTTGCTTTTTTTTTTTGGCTATCCCAAATTATTTCATTATTTACTAACTGTTTCATGAGGAAGTCTTAGGATAAGCTAGGGTATTATAAAGAAATTTCAATTACCTAGTTAACCTTATTTACTAATAAATATCCCAAAATGGAGAATATAGAGGAAGAAAATAGAGGTGATAGGCAGTGGTCATTTGAGGCCATTGAGTTGTGGAGTACAATGATATAATTTTTTTTTTTGCTACAGATAATTCATTTCTGACTGAGCTAAAGCTGACTTTTGTTTCACAATGGTTTATCAGCCATCACAGATGGGAAATTGTTTTCATATTTAGAATATTTCAGATTCAGATTCTTTAAGAATCAGCTTTGATTTTTTCATTAAAAATGCTTAAAAGTTCCCTATTTCATTAAGGATCTCCTTATGGGAGGGGATTCTTATTACCTTTCCTCCTGTATAATTATACTTAGGTTTTGAGGGTAAATTTATTTTTGTTACAAATTTATAACTCTTGCTTTTTGGAATATCATTTTTGGAGATTTCTCATTTTTAGTAGAAGTTTCCAGGTTGTATCTGAGCCCAATTGTACTTCCTTAATACTTTATTAAGTATTTAGTACTTAGAACTTCTTTCTCTTGGATATTTGGAGTATTTTTTATTTGATTTAAAACTTCCAAATTTGACTAATATTCCAGGAACTTTTCCTTTGTAGGTTCCTATGAAGGAATGATAAGTGAATTCTTTCTATATTTTTACTCCGCTTCTCATAGATCTGAACAGTTTTATTTTATGATTTGAAATATAGTGCCTAGACTTCTTTTTGATAATGATTTTCATGGAATCTAATAATTTTTAAATTATTTCTCCTTGATCTGTTTTCTATGTTGTTACTTCCATAAAATATTTGTCTTGTATTTTTTCAGCCTTTTTGATTTTATTATATTTCTTGCTGGCTTGTGAAGTTGTTGATTTCTATTTAACCTATTCTCATTTTTAGGGATTCCATGTCTTAGGTAAGGTTTAACATTTTGTCTTCTAAAGCTACTTATTCCTTTTCCAATTCTTTTTTTCTAAGAGCTTTTTAAAAATTTTCTATCTATTATTTCATTCCTTCTAGGCATTCATGTAGTATTATGGAAGAAAATGTTTCTTCATGTAGCTATTTTGGCATTAGCTTTGTAACAGTTTTGGTACTAGATATAATGTTTCATTTGATTTGTTGACTACAGCTTTAGTTCTGGAATTAAGGTTTTGTTCTAAGGCCACGCTCTGTCCCCTGCTGCATTTTTTGTAGGGTGGTATTCTCTGCAAGGATTCCCTTCCCTTGGATTATTTTAACTCTTAGGATGACTTTCACTGTATAAAGTTGAATTATCCTGGATTTTTGAAATGCTAAATCCTGGATTTTAAAGTTTCTTAGACATTTCGGGACAGATTATTATGACATCATGGACCCTGTACTTACATTGCTCTGCCAGAGTAGACTGAATTTTAGCAATAGCAAGGTGTTCCAGTGGATAGAGCTTTGAAGCTGGAGTCTGAAAGACCTGAATTCAAATCCTGCCTTGGACAATTACTAACTGTGTGCTCCTGGGCAATTTCCTTTGTCAACTACAACATGGGGGGGGGTGTGATAACATATACCTCATAGTATTGTTGAGAAGGTTAAAATATATGATATTTGTATAGTGCCAAAACATAACAAGTGTTTTGTAAATGCCTGGGTCTCACCTCCACTTCCTCTCTGTGATAGCATCTTTCAGGTCAGGTCTTCTTTTCCTGTTGTTCAGGGCTTCTAAAGTTTCTACTCTGTGGCATTCTGAAGAATGTCTTTTAATTTTATTAATTCTAGTTACAGAGCTTTGGAGGCTTCATGTAGTATGTCTCTGTTCACAAGGGTCTTTCCTTTGATTTAGTTTTTCTTTGTTGGAGAGCAAGTGTTCCTATTCTCATTGCTTTTTATAAGATTTTTTGGGGGGATGAAATCCTTGGGAGGAAGAAGTCACAAGCAGTATAGTTTCTTTCTGTATTTCTTGATCAATGTTTGGTCTTTTGTGAACCTCAAGGTTTTTTGGGCATAAGCCAAATTCTTCTCCAGAATGATTGAATCACATTCATAACTCCATCAACAATGTATTAGTGTCCCAGTTTTCCCACATCCCCTCCAACATTTGTCATTATCCTCTCCTGTCATCTTAGCCAATCTGAGAGATATGTACTTGTATGTCAGAGTTGTCTTAATCTGTATTTCTCTAATCAATAGTAATTTTGAGCAAATTTTCATGAGATTAGAAATGGCTTTAATTTCTTTGTCTGAAAATTGTTCATATCTTTTGACTATTTATCAATTGGGGAATAGCTTGTCTTCTTATAAACTTGAGTCAATTTTTAATATATTTAGAAATGAGGCCTTTATCAGAAACACTGGCTGGAAATCCTGTCCTCCCTCCCAGCTTTCTGCTTCCTTTAACTTCAAGGTTTTGCTAGAGTAGATATGATACTTAAGTGATCTTCCCTCATTTGTCTGAGATATTTTCTTCTTTTGCTTTTTTGTATTTTCTAGTTATTCTTATCAGAGATGAATATGTCTGTTCATGCTTGACACAGTGGATTAGTCAGATGAGCAGATATGTTCCTTGATTCCTAAAATAATTTTCATTGCTACCACTACTATGTAATCTTTGAAGTTCACTCCATCTAGTGTGTGACATTTTTAAGTCTGGTTGCAGTTATCTACAAGCTTTTAGGTCTATTTCTCTACCTCAGTCCTTATTCTTATACTAAGGCATCACCCTCAACTTTACTAAACTCCCATTTCTATCAACTTCCTTACCTTCCATTAATTCTATTTTATTGTTTATCTTTTTTTTCTTTTGTGAGGCAATTGGGGTTAAGTGACTTGCTTATAGTCACACATCTGGGAAGTATTAAGTGGCTCAAGCTGGATTTGAACTCAGGTTCCCCTGATTCCAGGGTTGGTGCTTGAATCTCTGCACCATCTAGCAGCCCCACTTCAATTAACTATTAAAAAAAAAAAAAAGATGAGCTCATTCTTGATCTCATTATTAGCTCCAACTGTTCCACTTCTTCCAATCATTCCTATCATTTCCATTCTGGCTTATCTTGTGTGGGGATAATCAGCTCAGAATCAAATTTCTATTTATATAAATTCCTACAGTTTGAAAGTTAAAATTGTTATTAAGACATAATTGAGAAATTATTTGCTCTTGGTAGAGAGAGAGTTTCAGGCAAGAGATAATAATTTAAGTTCTCTAACTGCAACCACTATGACAGTCTTGAACTCTGTTTTCCACACAGATCTTCAACTTTCTTATTCTGTCTGGGTGGCCTACAGTGCAATCTGACTATACCATAACTTCTTCTTTAACCTCCAGTGATTTTCACCCATTCTTCCCATTCTTGATTCCTGATTAGTTTCTTAATTACCCTCTCCCTTATGACCTTTTATCTATCATGCTACTTAATCTCAATGATTTGTGAAATCAAATTAAACCTATTGCATGGTAATCTCCAGTTCATTTTTCTTATTACCCAATGTATTCTGCATTTGTATATATATATATATATATATATATATATATATATATATATATATATATATATATATATATATATAGTTATCCCATGAAATTTTTCCTTCCAAAGATCCAGTTTCTAGTCCTGGCATGCTCTTCCCCCTCCCCCTACTCTCATCTGCCTCTTCTCTATTTTTCTCTTTTTCTCATAGAAAACAAGTAAATAAAAGACAGATTGAAGTTGCTAAATATACTATGCTGTGTGTATTCTATAACTGCCTTTTTCTAACCCAAGGCTTCCAAAGTATCATTCTCTCTTTTGGCTTTTTCTAACTTCTATATTTTTTAAAAGTTACCTCTAAGATATATCTGGTTTCCTTGGGAATAGTTGTAACAGATTTCTAGCTCTTTCTAAATATATTTCTAATTTTAAAGGGGCTATACCCTTTTGTCAGGAGAATTTAAGAATGATCTCATTTCAATTGTCAGTAATGGCTTCTGTTTCCCTATTGGTCATAAAGTTTTACATCTACCCAGGGGCATTTTGCTATCCTTATACACATATGACTTTATCTAATCAGGCAGACACTCATCTAATATAGCAACTACCACTAATTCAATTCATCTCTTTTTTTTTTTTTTTTTTGAGGCTGGGGTTAAATGACTTGCCCAGGGTCACACAGCTAGGCAGTGTTAAGTGTCTGAGACCAGATTTGAACTCCCATCCTCCTGAATTCAAGGCTGGTGCTCTATCCACTGCGCCACCTAGCTGCCCCCTAATTCAATTCATCTCAACAAATGTGACAACTATGTGTGAGACAGTGTGCTTTGGGGGATACAAAGATAAGAGACTGTAAGTAATCAAGAAGGAAGCTATAGTTTTTAATTGGCGGGATCAGAAAAAAAGATTCATTGAAATAATTAAACCCCAGTCAGTCAGTCAACATGCATTTATTAAGTACTTACTCTGTATCAGGCACTGTGCTACATTCTGGTCTTAAAGGATGAGAAAGATTTCTGGGAGGAGACAAGGTACCACTTCAGTCATAGAGAATGGTATGAGCAAAAACTGAGGTTGGAAAGAACAAAAGTTTGAAGAAACAATAATGATCAACATGATTAACAGAAATATCAGGGAATAAAATTTATGCCTATACTAATAAGTATATCCACTGCCTAAAAAATATCATAAAAATCTGTCATATCTTTGTGTCTCCTAAGAATTCTGTTAGAATGGATAAAAAGAGACTAACAAAGCTTTTTTACCTTCCTGGGATGGAATGCTGGATAAAATGCTAAAGGATTGACAAGATAATATTCAGATGCTTTCCACTACCAAGTCAACTAGATCCTTGGGGGTATTTTCTAAAAATTATTTGCTTCTGAGTGAAGAAAGAGAGTATAACTAAATGCCTGGAAAATTAAGCAGGAAATTTTACTTTCTGTGTTTCATTCAAATAGTAATGACAGGGATTTGGGAAGATACTTTTAAGCCCAAGGCAGTCTTTACTTCTATGATTTTTCCTTATTAATTGCTCTTGGCATGGTCCAGAGATATGAATCAACTAAAGTAGAAAATGTCATTTCATTTCTTCGTTGTTGAGTTTCATCTGAACATCATTAAATACTTTTTCTTATACGTTCTTACATAACTGTTCAATTTTAGACTAATTGTACTAAGGTTAGAGTAACCCTTTTCTCTCATATGGCTAAACGATATAGGGTGAAGCAAATGTCACTGAGTTATGAGAAATGATTACATGACCTGAGAGAACATCTCTCTACCTTTTCTTTTAAGGAATGCATTTTGATTTGGCCTTGCTTTGCATTACATTGCATAAATGCGATATAATATTTCTACTAAAACTGACCAATGAGTTATAATTCCTTTTTTTTTTTTTTTGCCAAGCCTGCTATCTTAAACCATTTACAACTTGGTGATGGGTGTACATGCAAATTTCCTTAAGAGAAAAATGCATGTGTGATATAACCTGCAACTGTGTCCATCAGAAATCTTCTCAATTGCTTGAGATTCATTTTTTCTTTGTTTAACTATTAGAAGTCCTAAATGAACATATTGTGAAGTAGATTGGTATATATCATTTTAACATTTTCTCTTCTCAATGAGACAGAAAAATTGGATGTGGGTCTGAGAAATAATTTACACTCACGGAGGTTTGATTTCATATGCATGTGAAGTATTCCATACCTTTGTTTTTTATGCCTTTAACCAATCCATAACCTCCCTTCCTATCCAAATAAATCAAGCTGCTCAATATTAAAGCTGAGTCTATATTCAATGTGTTTAAACTTTCTTCTTTGGTCTTCCATAAAATCCAGCCACTCATATTCAGCAAGGAACATTCCAGTAAAAAGATTAATAAATATTCCATTTTAAGCTTAAAGTTTCACTCTTTGAAATTCCTTCTCTTGCTCATTCAACAAAACACAAACTGAGAACTACAGGGGCATAAAGTAGAAGGTCTGCTTCCCTCCTTTCCCTCTCCTTCCTATTTGTATGCAGCAAATCTATGGAGCTCAATTGAATCTTATATTTTTAGATATTTGTCTATTTTGAAGAATTTTAGATGTATTCTTTGGAATATTAGCACTACTCAAGGCCCATTATAAATGTCCTCTTTAATAGTTTGAATTTAGATAATTGTAAAATAATTACAAAGTCATTTTTCACAATATTAATACTGTAAGGTAAGAAGTTGAAATATTATCCCTATTTTTACAAATGTCACTGATGGCTCAGAAATCCAAAGTAATTACTCATAATCCCTCATCTAAAAAAAGGGGGGAATCTGGACTCAAACCAGGATCCTTCTGACTTCAGGTTTCTTGTCCTCTCAAATTACTTCTAATACTTTAATGAATCTGTGATTTTATTAATGTGGGTGCTCACTCATATGTAATGTCTATCCAACATATATATACTGATAAACTAATTCTATGGATTGAAAAATGAGTCTTTTCAATTCTATACCAAATCATACACTGCTAGTGCACATATATATTCCTAGGGAACTAGATATGTTCTTTGACATCTGTTTTCCTTCTTTACCTATTTGCTTTATCCTAGGTATCATTTCACAATCTTCATTACCTTCTATCTGTAGGATCATAGATCTAGAAAAAGAAAAGTTCTGAAAAGCATGCAGTCTAACTGTCTCATTTTTTCTTTTGTTATGGAAACTGAGGTTAAAGACTAAGTGATTTGCCCAGTATCATCCAGATACTGTACTAGTAGATAATAAGTAACTGGTAGATAGTTACTTTTAATCTTTTAATAAGTAACTAGTAGAGCTTAACTCCTCTAATTCCAAATCCAATGCTTTCCTACTTTACCAAGTGACTTCTTTATATCACCCATAATTATACCACTTCCTTGATCCCAAATTCTGGAGTTCTCCTAATTTATCATGATCTAGCTTTACTTTACTCTAGTGTAGATTACTAATATAGAATGAGTGCTGGTATTCATGTGTAGATTGTTTCAAAAGATGGATTGGGGGGCAGCTAGGTGGCACAGTGGATAGATGACCAACCCTGAAGACAGGAAGACCTGAGTTCAAATCTGGTCTCAGACACTTAACACTTCCTAGCTGTGTTATCCTGGACAAGTCAATTAACTCCAATTCCCTCAGCAAAAAATAAAAATAAAAATAAAAAAATAAAAAAGATGGATTCATCTTCTAAGTTGGTTTTCTAGTATTTATTTCTACAAGATTATCTGAGGAAGTTTGTCTCACTTCTTGCCATTGGTGAACTCTCTGAATTTATGAGATTTACTTGAATCTTTTGATTCTGATGGAAAAATTATCTCTAAAAAGTCTCTCATTCTCTTATGACCAAAATAAAAATTTCTAAGACAGAGATCTAAGTATATAATCCTGTTCTTCAAGAATCTTCACCAGCTTTCTATTGTTCTCTGATATTTAAAGCCCTCTAAAATCTTGCTCCCATTTTCCCTTGACTTATGTCAAACTGCTTTCTTTTATATACTCTAGTTGAAAGTAGCTGATTGCTACATTGTTATGAGATGAGAAATGAATAATTGAGGAGAAAATGGAAGAAATGATTATGGATAAAATTTTCTAGTGTTTAGCCATCAAAGATAAGAATTTTTAAGGAATCTGTCTTAACAGAATGGTCAAGTGAGATCTGTTCAAATCTGAAAGTGTTCAACAGTAAGTAAGTACTTATTAAGCATCTATTACATTCAAATAATGTTTCTAAGAACTAGGGATAAAGAGCTAAAAATAAAATAGGTCCTGATTTTAAAAGAACTTATATCATTACCACCACTGATCACCATCACCACTAATAGCTAAATCATCAACATCAGCTTCATTAGGGTCACATAGCTAGTAAGTGTCTGAGGAACAAATGTTAATTGGAAAGTCCATGTAAAATCCTGTGTAGAGCATGACTCAAGTTTATTGGCCCACAAACTATTGTCCCTTGCTCTGAAGGAAAGTAGAAAGGATCAATGGGAATGCTTTCTCAGAGTGTGTCAGCACATCCATTTTATTGTTCTTTATGTACTTGTGTGTGTTTGAAAAAAAATCAAAATCATACATCTAGGGGTATAAAAAACATCAAAAAAAAAACAACTCTCATTTTACAGATTAGGAAACTGAGGCCCATAGGAGTTACATTGACTTACCCAAAGCCACTTAGGTAATAAATAGGAGCCATGAAATTTGAAGCCAGGTCTTATTCCATAATCAGTACTCATTCTGTTGTTTATGGGGAATAGTGGGTAGGCTAATTTGACTACAACACATGGCATGAACAAGAAAGAAGAATGCAAAAATTAGTCTGGAAAGATAAATTACAGGTACACTTTGAAGGCCATTAAATAACAAGGGAGATTGTATTTTTGTTCTTTTATGTTATTAATAAGGACAAACTGAAGCTTTCTGATATGGAAAATGAGATAGTGAGACATGCTTGAAGGATATCAATTTGACATTGCTGGTGTGAACTGATACAACTGTTCTAGAGAACAATTTGGAACTATGCCCAAAGAGTTATTAAAATGTGAATACCCTTTCATCCAGCATTGTTTCTACTGGGCTCATTATCCCAAAGAGATCTTAGGGGAGAAAAAGGGATCCATGTGTACAAAAATATTTGTAGCAGTCTTTTATGTAGTGGCAAGAAATTGGAAACTGAGTAGAAGCTCATCAATTGGAGAATGGCTAAATAAGTTAGGGTATATGAATGTTATGGAATATCATTGTTCTATAAGAAACGATTAGCAGGATGATTTTAGAAAGGCCTGAAGAGACTTGCA
This sequence comes from Sminthopsis crassicaudata, assembly GCF_048593235.1. Taxonomy (NCBI): domain Eukaryota; kingdom Metazoa; phylum Chordata; class Mammalia; order Dasyuromorphia; family Dasyuridae; genus Sminthopsis; species Sminthopsis crassicaudata. The sequence continues at coordinate 552,280,689 of NC_133617.1, read as the reverse complement.
TGAACTGATGCTGAGTGAAATGAATAGAACCAAGAGAACATGTGACACAGCAACAAGATTATGTGATGATAAAATCTGATTGATGTGACTCTTTTCAACAATAAGTTGATTCAGGCCAATTCCAATACACTTGTGATGGATAGAATCATCTGCATTCAGAAAAAGAATTATAGGGGCTGAATGCAGATCACAACATAGTATTTTCACCCTTTTTGTTATTGCTTACTTGCTTTTTTCTTTCTCTTTTTTTCCCTTTTTGATCTGATTTTTCTTGTGCAGCATGATAAATGTGGAAATATATACAGAAGTATTACACGTTTAACATATTGGATTACTTATTGTCTTGGGGAAAAGAATAAGGGGAAGGAAGGGAAAAAATTTGGAGCACAAAATTTTGCAAGGGTGAATGTTGAAAACTGTCCTTGCATGTATTTTGAAGATAACAAAAATTATTATTAAAAGTCTTATTTAGTATTATATAGTACAAGATTCTTCTTTTCACTTTGACAAATTAAGTTTTTGCATAGAACTTCATACTCTATCTAATTTTGTAATGTGGGTCATTGTCACTTTTTAGTTGGTAATAATTTTTGAAACATCTCAACTACAATTGATTTATATTGTATACTTTTAAGCATTGACTTTCTAATAAGAATATTGGCTTCTTCCCCCCAAAATCAAGAGTGGAACAAGGATACCCATGATATCATCACTGTTACTCAGTGTTGTACTAGAAATGTTGGCTTTAATGATAAGAAAAGAAAAAATGAATTAAAAGAAATGAAATAGACAATAAGGAAATAAAACTATCATTCTTTGCAGATGATATGATGATATACTTAGAGAATCCTAGAAAATCAATGAAAAATCTATTGGAAACAATTCACAGCTTTAGCATAATTGCATGATATAAAATAAACCCACATAGATCATCAACATTTCTATATATTACTGACAAAGCCCATTAGCAAGAGATAAAGAAATTCCATTTAAAATTACTACAGACAAAATAAAATACTTGGGGATCTACCTGCCAAGATAAACCCAAAAACTATATGACCACAATTATAAAATACTTCTCACAAGAATAAAATCAGATATAAAAAATTGGAAAAACATGTGTTGTCCATGATTAGGAGGAGCTTATATAATAAAATGACAATTCTGCCTAAATTGTTCTACTTGTTCAGTGCCATACCAATCAAACTGCCAAAACATTATTTTATAGAACTAGAAAAAAAATAATAACAAAATTCATCTGGAAGAACAAAAGGTCAATAATAACAAGGACATTAATGAAAAATAAAATACAAAAAATAGTGGCTTAGCACTACCAAACCTAAAACTGTATTATAAAGCAGCAGTCATAAAACCATTTGGTACCAGCTTAGAATTAAAGTGTAGATCAGTGGAATAGATTAGATTCATATGACACAATAAGCAAGGCCCATAATAATCTAGTATTTGACAAGCCTAAAGCTCCAGTTTCTGTAAAGAACTCGCTATTTGACAAAAATTGAGAGGAAAACTAGAAAATAATGTCAAAAACTTGGCATAGACCTACATCTTACACACCACACTAAAATAAGGTCAAAATGGATACATGATTTGGGCATAAAGGATGATCCCATCAACAAATTAGGAGAATAAGGGACAATTTATCCATCAGATCTTTGGAGAAGGGAGGAATTTATGAGCAAAGAAGAACCAGAGAACATTATGAAGGGTAAAATGGACAACTCTACATTAAATTTAAAAGGTTTTGTACACACAAAACTAACACAAACAAGATTAAAAGGAAAGTACAAAGCTAGGGAAAATCTTTATATTCAGTATTTCTAATAAAGGTCTCATTTCTAAAATATATAAAGAATGACGTCAAATTTATAAGAATATATGTCATTTGCCAATTGATAAATAATCAAAGGATATAAACAGACAATTTTAGATGATGAAATAAAAGCCATTTATAGTTATATGAAAAATGCTCTAAATTGCTATTGATTAGAGAAATGCAAATTAAAACAACTCTAAGGTACTACCTCACACTTCTCAGATTGGCTAATAGAACAGAAAAGGAAAATGATTTATGTTGGAAGAGATGTGGGAAAACTGGGACACTAATTCCTGTTGGTAGAATTGTGAATTGATCCAACCATTTTGAAAAAAAATTTGGAACTGTGTCCAAAGGACTTTAAAACTGTGCATACTCTTTGACCCAGCAATGCATTACTGGATCTGTGTTCCAAAGAAATCATAAAAAGCATAGTTTTTCTCAGTAGTTCAGTGATCCAAAGGAATCCCACTAGACTTTGTATAGAGAAGGCCATTTACAACCAGAGAAAGTCCTGAAGAGACTAAATGTAAATCAACACATTCTATGTTCCCTTATTTTTTCTGTTTTTTTTTTTCTCCCATGGTTTTTCCTGTTGTGCTCTGATCTTTCTCTCCCATCATAATTCATAAAACAATGTGTATTAAAAATAAACTTGAAAAAAAATACTGGCTTCACAAATGTTTCCCTAGTAAGCTTGTCATAGTGGTTTTGATTTCTTGGCTTGATATAAGAAACTGAATAAAGCTCCTGGATGATTTGTGTTCTAAATTTTCATCTCTGGGTCTTTTTCCATGAAAAAAATTTCAACAGAATGATGGTACATTTTCAAAATGGATAATTGATTAGGAGTATTTTCAGAGTACCCAGATCATAATTATAGAATACTTTTGGTGGCACTTAACTACCATTATGAGAAATTAGTGTATGTATGTATGTATATATATATATATATATATATATATGTGTGTGTGTGTGTGTGTGTGTGTGTGTGTGTGTGTGTGTGTGTGTGGCTGTACTTTATATTTTGCTACCTTGCTAAAATTATTATTTCAGTTAATTTTTTGTCATTTTCCAATAATATCAACATATCATTTTCACAAAGAAACAGTTTTATTGCCTTATTCCCTATTCTAAATCTCTCAATTTCTATTTCTTCCCTTATTGCTATTGTTAAGAGTTCCAGTACACTATTGAATAAAGTTGTGACATTCGGCATATCTTTGTCATATCTGGTCTTACTGGGAAGACTAAATATTCGACAAGAATATTTAGAGTTAGCATCTGTGTTGGAGTTTTTTGCATGGAGATAAACCAGTAAGAGATGAAATTCCAACAAGGATGTAGAAAGAAAACAGAATCTTGAGGAAACAACTAAACTTAGGAAGAAAATGAATGGTGATTGAACAAAGGAAATGAGAAAACATGGTCAGAATGGTGGGAGAAAAATAAAAAAGGAGCCATGTCACAGAAGACAAAGGAGGAAAATGTATCAAAAAAAAGAAATGATCAGCAATGTAAAAAAAAAAAAACCTATGGAAAAATCAGGATTTTGGAAATGAGGATTTTGGAAAATATGTATTTAACAATTAACTGAATAATGATTAGATTTGATAACATTAACACTTAAGTAATGAGATTCAGAGAGATTAGAAATGAGGCAAGGAAGAAGAGTTGAGAAGAGTTTGGCTCTGAAAGGTAAAATAATATGGAATGATAGCTTTGAGGGAAGGAGAGGTCAAGTGAAGATTTTTTGAAAGATGAAAAAAGTTGGAAATACTTGTAGAATTTAAGAGAAGAGCCAAAAAAGTTTTTAAAAATACTGAAGGTAAGAGAGGAAATGATGAAAAAGAGAACTTGGGGAGAAATATAAAACATGAGGATAGACCTTGGTAAACATAAAAGTCACTTTCTCCTCAGAGAAAAAGACAAAAAAGGGGAGCAAACAGGAGGGATTTGGGCCTGTGGAGAAAGTATGAAAAGACACTCATAGAGTATGCTAATTTCTGTCAGTAGACTAGGCAAGTTTTTTTTTTTTTTTTTTCTTTATGAGAATGAACATTTGTTGTAATGAACTTCAGGAGACATGAAAAGGTCTTTAGCAGTGATAGTCTAGAGTAGAATTGAAAATCACTTAGTGAATAATAAAGAGACATCAATGCAGCAATGAGATCCCAGATGAAAATAAATAGCATACATGAGCAATAGACTCAGATGACATAGTTCAGTAGCTTTATTCAGTTGTACTCAATATGTGAGTTGAAATTAATTAAATAGATGGTGAAGGTATTCCAGAATAGGGATTTAATAAGTAATAGATGGTAATGAATTAAGGATTCAATGGTAGAGTATAATATATAGTTGACTAGATCAGCAACAGCAAGTCTATACAATGAAAGAATGAAAGTGAGACCAGAATAGAGATGACAAATTGGGAGAAGGGAGCATTAAGGCACTGGAGGTCTACATCAAGATGAAGAATACATTCAGAGAAGGAGGCAAAGCAAAAAGTAAAAGAAGATAATGTTATTAATGAAACAAGAAATTTTAGGTTTCAAGAACCTAAGAGTAGACCAATTATAGGTTATGATAAAAACAAAGATAATTATTCTTGTCTATGCCTGAAATGGAATGAAAATTGGGATTCATAGATTAGATCTGAATGATGAATCAGAAATCACTTAACCAATGCTTCAATTTATAGAATAAAAAAGTGAGGAGCAAAGTGACTCTCCTAGATTATTAAAAGTAGTAAAAGGAAAATCTGTTATTTGAACCAAAGTCCTCAGAATACAGGTTTTGAGGACTTTCTACTGTACCATGTGATCTCTCGGGTATAAGTAAAGAGTTAAAGAAGAGGAAATAGGTGTTGGAGAGAGCAGCAATTTATATAATAAATTTCTGAATTGAGAGGAGGGATGGAAAATCAACATTTGAATCAGTTACTGAACTCCTTAAGAATAGAAGAAGAATGATAAAGACATGAACTGCATGCTATAGATTGATAGAGTGAACCTAAAAGTAAGGTGGCTATTAATACTGGGGAAAAGGGGATGGTCAGTTTTGAGGCCAGTTGTGAAACATGAGAATCAGAGCACCACAGTACTGGAAAGGATGCTCAGGAATACTCTATTTTCTTCAAGAACTGAGGTTTTCATAAATAAAAAAAAAAGATAACATAACCCCCATCTCAAGAACTATTGGTGTTGTATTGTCCCCTTATTGATGAATAAACAGACCTTGCCTTACCTGAGAAGTAGGGCAGAATTGGTGAGGGGCAAGAACTCCTCACTCCCTTTTGGGACTCTCAAACCAAGAATAACCTCTGAGTTTTTCTTTGAAGACTCTAAAGAAGACTCTTCTTTAAATGTCAAGCAATTTCCAAATACTCCAGGCTCTGATTTTTGAGAGGAAAGATGAAAGAAGCCAATCTTACTTCAGGATGTGTTAGGATTCTTACAAGGTGCTAAGTCACTGGAATGGATATAATTATCTAATTTAGCATGGTACTTAACAGTTCTCTAGTTCAGTAATGTATTTACTAGAATTCTATGAGATTCACATCTTTAAGAGAGCATACTTTTAAGAAACTCCCACAAGCCCAGGGAGTACCCACAAGCCCATTCTGGGAGGCAGAGTCTGATTCCCATACTCTAGGAATTCAGAGTTAAGAGTCATTTGAGATTCCACTGTGGTGCTGGCTGGAGACATTGGGAAGAGGAGAGGCTGGAGACACTCGGACAAGGGCTCTCGGGAACCAAAGAGAGAACCTCTAAGAAAGCTAGCCGAGCCCCAAGTGAAGGAGACAAAACTTGAAGGAGAAAATAAAGAATCTGGAGATAAGATTTGGAAAGATACAGTAAAGGACTTTAACTCCTGGCTGCATTTTTGGATTATTGAACTGAACTGAAGCCAAAGTTGCCTCCAGAAGCTCTCCAAGAAACCTGCTCCCAGAGAACAATTACAATCCAGAGAAACAGAACATCACAAGGATGGTGAAGGAGGGCCCTGAGAAGACATGAGAGGAACAGGCAGTTTCAATAATATTTCTATTCTCAGATTACTATTCTAGAGTCTTTGTGGAGTTTCTCCTTAGGTAAAATCAACAACTCTCCTCTCTTTCTCTACAATGGAAAGGCTAGGTAGAAGGAAGGAAGGAGGAGGGAGAGAGGGAAGGAAGATAGAAAGGAAAGACCAGCATATATTTACTTTCGAAAAATTCAAAGGTCACTGAACTAGCAAATGTCTGAGAATGAATTTGGACTGAAGTTTTCCTAACTCTAGGCCCCACTCTCTCTATATTGTAGCAAAACTGAAGCTGAACTAGAGATCATTTATTAAGAAAAAGACAATTTCCATCGAAATTTCATATGAACAAGTCAGGAGCAGGATAGTCTTATAGTCCTACCCCACCTTTACTCATAGGCATAAAGATTTTTTATTGTTTTTTTATTTCTTTGTAATGTAAAATAACTGCTTATACCATCTACTTTCCAAAAATTCAAGGGAAAAAAAAAGAAGTCTAATAATACCAATATAAAAGTCATCCAGGAAAATAAAGAAGCAAATGAATGAAGGAATTGATGAATGAATAAATTACATCATATCTATGTCCATATATTTATATAGAACTTTCTTTTTCTGTCAAAAATGTAGTGCATTGTTGAGGGGGGGGAGAAAAAAGAAATTTACATGATAATTTTGTTTTATATTCGCATAGAAGAGTAAGTTGTGTATAGTAGATTTGCATTTTAATGTATAATCATATTTTATTGTATATGTTATAGAAATGTTTGTTTTATTCCATAAGTTAAAAATAAAATTTAAAAATAGCAAATTTGAAAATATCATTGTCTCTAGAACCTCCTCAGCTTAAGAAATTAACCTTTTCTTCAAATATTATACATAGTTTAGAAACAAAACTAAACAGATTAGGAAAAAAAATCCACTAAGTTCAAATTGCTATGAAGGGGAAACTACAGATTCAGAAAAAAAAATAATGATGTTCTTTAATAAAATTCTTAAAACTATGCCTGAACTAGCTATATTTACATTCATGCCAAAAATCATTGGAGATGGAAAAATTGCGACTTGTCAGACTTTTTTTCACCACTTAAAACAAAGGAAAACTATGAGAGACACTTTGAGACTTTGAGAGATACTGTCTGAGAGACTTTGAGACTTTGAGAGATACTTTAAATAAAGAAAATATTACAAAATCAAAAACTCTGAAGAAGCAGCAACATTTTAATAAAGAAACTTTCAGAGATAATAAGACGAAAACATTTTAAGGTAAGTTTTGTATTGTTATATATTTCCTGTTTTTTTTAAATTTGTTTTATTTTTACTTTCCAATTTGAGATGACAACTATGACATTAGAAAATGTCTAATAACAATTGGTTGTACTTCTCTGAAGTTTTAGTGCTTTCTTCTGTCAAATATATATTTATATATGTACCTATAGACACTTTTATGTATATAAACTCATATACAATGGTTTTTATGGCTTTTAAATATCATTTTGTAGTTTTCACACATAAGAATATTGAAAAACCATGCTCAATTTCTATAATAAAATTAATACTTTAAGTGTGCTTTAATGTCTACAGTGATGTTTTAACTAGCAGTCTTACAGATCTTCAACATGTTATTTAGCTATTTACTCTGACAACTCTCAGCAAATGAATGAAAAAGTGGTAATCCAGTGGTAGCTATATGTTAAGTACACTGGGAATAAAAAAAGAAGAGTACCTCATTTCCAGACTGAAGGACAGATAGACCAAGTCTTGGCTTCCTTACTTACTCTTAAGCCTTTCAGGATTTTTCCTGAGGAATACTCTGAGAGAGACAATTTACTTTCCCTATGGAACTATCCTGAATTTACTCTTTTTATTGTGTAATTGACTTTACCCATTCTATGACTAGGTTCAGTCCCTACCCTACCATCAGGTTCCACATTAACTTTTTCCTTAGAGTAACATAATTACTTGTAAGTCATTCTAAATTTTCCCTTTCTGGGTAAAAGCCTAGATAACTTCCATTATTCTAAGTTCTCCTTTGATGAACTAACTGAACTTTGTTCAGAAAAAAAATCTTGATTAAATTTTATTTTATCACCAATGGACCATTTCTGTATGATATGGATCTGCATGGCTAGATAAAAGAGGATTGAGTCCAACTAATATATAATTCCAAGTAATTTTACCAAGAATTAAAATCATTCCAGAATCACAGTATATGATGACAGCCAAATTGATAGCATGATATTGGGGTCAGATGTGTTCAATTCAATTTGTTCTAATGAGATAAAGAAGCATCAAACCTCACTATTTGCCTTACCATTGCCTCCTACTGTCCTCCTAATCTTATAATACTCCTGTCTCTTCACTCTGAAAACCCTTTGCACTGTCATATATGACTAACCTAAATTATGCTGGCCCTGCCTGCATATCTGCCCTGTTGTTGAAATTTAGTTTCTTGAAACTACTTCCTTCAACCAGTCCTTAGGTGCCATTGTTTTTAGTCCCTTCATCATCCTGTTCATGTGGAAAGTAGTACTTACCCCAAAGAGCTGTTGTGAGAATCAATCAAATGCTCTGTAAAACATCATACTTTTTTGACTGGGAGGAAGTATGGTGGGGGGAGGGGATATTATAGGTTCCTGCCTGATAACTGTCTAGGAAGAAAGGAAGAAAACTTCTTGGCTCTTTTGGATCATGGCTTGTTATTACTTCCTGGGCTCCCCAAAGAAAGAATCATAACTATTATCAACCCACATGAATAAATCAAGATTTTTTTTTGTTTTGCTTATGCTGCTATAATGAATTTTATTTCTTACTGTGAAATATTGTCAAAGACTTTCAAGAGACAGTTGAGTTTTCACACATCCATGACAATGTATTTTCATGAAAGATGGCAATTAATTTGCTAATAAATTGTTGTACTAAGCAGTGATATCTTTTATTAATGTTGTGACCTGTATGAAACAAATTAAAACAAACTGAAGGGAAGTAGAATATAGCAGTTTATGTATATATATATATTTATTTATTTATCAGGAGCTTAAAATGTTTTTTGAGTTTATTTTCTTTGAAGTAGTTATCGTTTCACTCTAATGAGTTCGCAATTCCCTAAGGAACTTCTTTTTGATGCAAGTCTATTGATTTCAAGATTATAAATTTCTGACATTTAACAATGAACACATAATTAACTGTCATTAAGAAAGGAAAATATACCTATTTCATAACTATCTTTCTCTGCCTACACTGTTTTATGGCTTCTTTATGTTTGGATTATTTGAGATTAGGATCATACCAAGAAAGAATTGTATTCACATAGATGGAGTAGGGGAGTTTCTTAAAGTATTTCATAAATATGAGTATTTTTATAAAGTTCTAATATAGGTTTAAAAGGTATTATGTGTTTTTAAATGAACACATGAATCATATCACTTCTCTATTGAAATCACTTTTAATTTTTTTCTTTATCCCAAGTTTCTTCCCTCTCCAAACCATTTTTCTCTTAGTCACCAGGTTTTTTTGTGTGAATTTTTTGGAAAATCTAGATCTGATTGAATTACCCTTAGTAAACTTCAGTGATTCATTCTTTCTTGAGAATAAAATATAAATGCCTCCATTTGGCATTTTAAAATCCTTCACAGTGTAGGTCCTTGTATCTTTCTAGTCTTCTTACACTGCAACACTATCTTATTCCCAGAACATTCTCCTCTTTAACCACCTCTTATTTTCCCTGGTTTCATTCAAAACTCAAACTTCGTGTTCTTCAGGAGGCCTGCCCCAGCCTTTCCAATTGCCAATAGCTTCCTTTATGAGATAACATTTCTTTATTCCATCTATTCTCTCTCTCTTCACTCTCCCCCTTCCCTGTCCCTTTCCCTCATTTGGTCTCTCTCTCTTTCCCTCTCCCTCCTTCCTCCTCTTCCTCTCTCTCTCTCTCTCTCTCTCTCTCTCTCTCTCTCTCTCTCTCTCTCTCTCTCTCTCTCTCTCTCTCTCTCTCTTCAGAGACTTGCAGGGGTTCTCAAACTACCGCCGATGGGCCAGATGCGGCCGCTGAGGACATTTATGCGTCCCACTGGGTTATGGCAAATGGACTGAAGAGTGGAGACAGAGTGTGAGCTTTTGTTTTACTATATAGTCTGGCCCTCCAACAGTCTGAGGGACAGTGAACTGGCCCCCTATTTAAAAAGTTTGAGGACCACTGCAAGAGCTTTACTATACTACATGGAGAGTTGTACTCAAACATGAAGAGCAATTAAGAGATTTGAATGTCTGTTTCATCTAAGAGAATGAATAAGGCATTCCAAAGTTATAGGAACTTCTTTACTCCAAGAAGGATATATCTTATTAGACTATGTCATTTCCTTTAAATCTGATTTATTTTATGCCTCTCTCCTTTCACAATAGAGGTGAAAGACATGGAGGTGGAATGTAAATACAATCAGACTCTGTAAATATCTTATTTTTTCTATATTGTTTTTTCATTTGTTTTTTTATTTCAACTAAAGGCATTCTTGGTAGAAGAATGGCAAATATATTCTAAAATGATTAGGAGATGAAAGCGAAAACTATCAATAAAAATGAGATTTTTTTGTTGTAATATAAACACTGTGTAACAAAAACATTGCAAGTTAAAGGGAGGTGTCCACAGACATAGAGTCAGGAGATAGCTGAATTATGGTGGTTAAGTCATTAGAACCAAGGATGGTTAGTCTGGGTCCCTTTTCAGAATGAAAATTCTGGAAAGAACTCTCTAATGTGATGCACTAATATTCCTAAGAGCTCTTGAATTCAGTCTCTTATGCTGTCTACATAAGGATCTAAGGGGTTATTGTAGTAAAAGTAGTGGTTGTGGTGATTTGATTTTCCTGACACATGTTGCTTTTTACCTCTTCTTTAGGGAACCTTGCTTCTTCAATTAGATTAGTTGCCTGCCCTGTTAGTAATGATTGGTTGGAATTTAATGGGGATGGCTGATCTACTCTTCACCAGAATTGTTTTCCCAAATGATAGATGTGAAGGGAACTAGGCTGGAAAAACTTATTTATAAGGCTGTTGGATCAAGTTACTATACTATACTATACTACTATACTACACTGTACTGTATTATACTATATTATACTATACTAATCTCTGTTGGGGTAGTAGAATAGCCCATTCTATGTCTCTTGGAGAAGATAGTTCTATCTTTCTGGGAATTAGAAAGATGATCATTGCTCCTTTGCTTTGATATATGACATCAAGTGTTTATAGTAAGAAACTTGGGGTTTCTTTGGGGTACAGGGTAAATTCTACTTTTCCTCACCATTTCATTGGTTGGGAGGGTGAGAAGTTCCAGAAGTTCCTATAGAATAACACTTAGCTTAATACCAACCAAAGTACCCCTCTCCACTATAATCTTATTATACAAAAGACATCTCAGTGAATTAGTATATTTATCAAAGCAAACAGTAAAATAGTAATGAAGGAGACCACTTAGACTAAGTTTCAGACAATAAAATATATAGAAAGATAAAGGGACTTCTTCAGTTGAAGTGAGATAAAATCTCAACCAAGTCAGAGAAAGAATATTCTCACCAAAATAGTAGACTCTAAATAGTGGCTGGGACTGCATATTCTAGAAGTTAAGGGATACACTAGGACTCTGATTCTTTCTTCCAGGAAAAAAAATCTTTTTCTCCAAGGATCTTTTATTTACCATTCAAATCTTTGGAATCTCTCTTTGTTCTTTTGTTTCCTCTTTCCCAGAGAGGTTTTTCAACCAATCAGGAGTCTTGTTTCCCCACACATTCACAGTATCCCAAGATAATTCTGCTTCAGTTTACCAAGTCTACCTAGGAGCTAGAGCTATATAAAGATTGCAGTATATCATAATGATTTAAATAAAACACCAATACCATATTCCCAGATAAAGGGCTGGTCAAGGACTCAGGTATCTAAGAAACTGCAATACTTATATTGTACTGGAAGGGAGATTGATGAAAAATTAGAGATTCAGTGAGTGATTTTGTTTGTCAATTTTAATTCAACTGAATCTAGTGTGTTCTTTGAACAAAACAGTTACATAGCAATTTTCCAGCTCACTAAGACCCTATAAAGACTTCTTGGTTGAATTATTCACGCTGTGTTTGTTCCTATGATCCAAGCCCTTAAGCATTTTACAAGGTGACAAAAATTTAAAGTTAGAAAGAACCTTAGAAATCATTAGCTATTCAGATGACAAAGTTAAGGTGAAATAGATTGTTCAAGGTTATTCTATAAACTATTGAACCACATAGGGCTAGAGGGAAGGTATCCTTCATCTGGTCATTTCTATATGTCAATAAGAATAAACTGTGATGTTGGGAAAATCACTTAACCTCTCTTGCTCTCTGGTTTCTCATTTTAAGAACCCCAGGTCTAATCACAATATTTATTTCTAAAGTGAAGATTAATAATATTTTAAATAGTATCTTACAAGGTCAATGTGGGACTCAAATGAGTTTATTTATGTAAAATACTACACAATTTTAGATGCTACATATGCTGAAGCAATTAGGATCCTAAATATCTATATTCTTAAGGTTCTGGGAAGAGATTAAGAGGGTGACTTTTTAGGAAAGATAGTCCACTTTCCCCTTTTCATAAGAGGGCATGGGTAGAAAGACTTTAAACTAAAGACTTGAGAAATGAGCAAGGGCAAAGATATTTGGACAGAATTCTTTCAAAAAATATTTTTTCTTCTAATTGAGTAAGTGAGGAAGATGCTAGGATAGAGAGTGTTAACGTAGCAACTAGGACTTTACCAATGACACTGTCAATTCAATGTGGCCTGCCAAACATCTCACCCTGTAGTATAGACATGTTTGTAGCAGACTGATCTTTTGGGATCTTTTCTATTTGGGAGAACTGAAAACTGTTGCTGAAGAGCCTCTCTTTTTCTCAACACTATCTGGGAGGAAAGATGTTAAATGTAACATGTTTTTCTTTGCTTTAAAGTTTGTTTATGATTGAAGCATATTACTTTTACTTTTTTATGGTTTTTCCATTTTCTTCTGATTCTAACAACATAACTAAAATGTAAATATATTTAACATGATTGTACAAAGTTATACCAGGTCATTTGCTTTCTTGGGGAAGGGAAAAGGAAGGAAAGAAAGGAAAATGATTTGGAACTCAAAATCTTATAAGAATGAATGTTGAAAATTATCTTTACATATTATTGGAAAAAAACAAAATACTATTAAATGCAAAAAGTAAAGAAAATGAAGGTTTTTTTACATTTTTAATTCACACTAAATTGTTTAAATAAAATGATTTGAAGCATAACTTTCTTATTTTTGTGCTTTATTATATATAAACAGGGAGTTAAAATAATGATTGGAATAATGCTTAGGCTAGGTTTATAGATGAGGAGGAAAAAAGGACAAAGACTGTTTAAATTGCTCAAAGCAAGAATCATTTTGATTGGGTATTCTGGAGCTATTTCAGAATTTTACTGATACTGACTTCATCTTTTATGTGGCATATCTTGCCAAAGCAGAACAGGTTTGTGGATCCTTTTTCTACTTGGCCAAAACATGGGTTAGAGTCAAAATTTAGCATATGGTAAGGGAAGGGAGAGTGGATGTTGTAGTTATGAAAATCTTTCCCCAACTTCTGAAATGTTCATAGAGACTTGCCTCTCTGACGTAAAGCTAAAGGTAGTAACTAAAGAGTAAATTACACTCAAAGAAATGAAGGGAAATGACCAGAAAAGAGTAAAGATACTCACATTCCAAGAGTGGGGATCAGAGGAGAGTTAATAAGATTTCTATCTCAGTCTTTTATAGCAGTTTCTCACAGCAATCTTATGATAAGTATCTGCCAATAGGAAAACAACTTATAAGCTTGATATATTAGATAAATCTTGACTTTCTGTAATTTTGATTTCATCCTTCAAAAGAAGAAGTAGAAAAAGTGATAAGGGTATAAGCCTATTCTAGCCATGATTTTCATTGATTAAAAAAAAAAAGACCTGCTTGCTTAAATACAAGTCATTGAAATCTTAGAAGGATTTCATTTTTCACAATAAAGTATGAGTTACCCAACAATTACATGAAGTTGATCATAGATTGAAATTAATTTTTTATTTCAAAACTGTTACCATCAATAAAAATAAGCATTCAGATATACAAAAAAGAATTAAAATCACTCGTGCATGTAATTACTAATTTTGAAAATTTGTCATTTGGCTGAAATTAATTAAAATGCTCTGAGTAAGTTGTACAATGGGTATCTTTCATTGCTGTAAGTTTCCTCCTTGAATATTCCTTATACCAATGAAATCACAGATCCAATATAAACCCTTCCCCTCAAAAAAGAGCATACAAATAAACAAATGTTGTATATGTTCCCACTTTCTCTTCAAACATATTTTATCTATTATCTATTTTCCAATTTTGTTATAATTATTTACATTAATCAAAGTTTATATTGCTCTGGTACATATTTCTTTTTTTTGTTTATATGTGTGTACGTATTTGTATTTCTTTGTACTCTTCATGTTTATCATTCCCTAAGGAATAATATTACACACACACACACACACACACACCCCTCCTCACAATCTGTTCATTCCTCTATTTTTGGACACAGAGGTTGCTCCATTTTTTACTCTAAATCAATAAAGCTGTTAGAAGTATTTCCCTATAGATAGGTATTTTTCTTCTTGTCACATGAGCATAGTTTTAGAGCTAGAAGGAATTTGTAAACTCTTTAGTTTAACCTTTCTGTTATAGATGAGAAACTGAGTCACAGAGAGATGAACTGACTTGTCCAATGTGTTCTTTCTGTTATATCATACCTTCTCCTAGAAAAACTATGCAAAACATATAATCCCAAAAGTAGATCATTGGAGCTATGAACAAAGGATTGTTCTAACAAATTTCTCTTTTATGTTACAAAGAAATTTCTAGAAATAATTTTTAATTTTATCAACAATGTCATATTATGCCTGTTTTTCTGACAGAACTAAATTTCACAATTGTTAGCTCTTTTGATTTATTGAATGGTAATATCTTAGAATTATTTTTAATATTAATTTCTCTGATTATGAGAGAATTTTTTCAGTTAGTTATTGATAATTGTATCTTTTCTTTCAAGACTATCAATAGGTTCAAAACAATATTCATTATCATTCTCTCCAAACTTAACCCTCTTCAGAACAACCATATTACTATAAATTGCTCCATTATCCTTTCAGTAACCCAGCTTTACTACCTCAGTGCCACATTCAACTCATCAATCTTACTCACTCTATATATGCCCCAGTTGTCAAATCTTATCATTTCTATTTTCAATGTACTTATTCCATATTTCTGCTTCTATCTACTCAAAACATCATCCTACTTTAGTCTTTTATTACCTCTAACATGAACCACTGAAATATACTCCTCTTTGATTTCCCTATCTCAAATCTCCCCCCCACTTCAATACCTCCATATCACCACCAGAATGATTTCCCTAAAGCAGAAGTCTGATCATTTTATCCCCCTACTGAATAAAACTCATTTATTTCCTATTACCTCAAACATCTGATATAAATTCCTTTATCTGGTATTAAAAGTGCTTCAAATCTTGTCTTTTCCTTCCTTTCCAAACTTTATAAGTATTACTTTCCTCAATGCACTCTATATTCCAGCCATATCAATCTATTTGTTGCTCTTCACTTATCTCTTTATCTTTGCACTGGTTTTCCTTCTGCACTACTTAGGATATTCTCCCTCCTCACTTTCAGTTTTTGAAATCCCTTTAAGACACAGTTCAGTTACCATCTTGTATATCAGTTATGTCCAACTCAAAGAGAAATGAGAGCCATTAAATCAAAGATCAGGATTAAATCATGCATGAAAATCCCTGCAGATTATATAGTGACACTTTTAAAATGCAAAGTTTTTATTGTATTTTTTAACTTATTTTGTTAAATATCTCCTATATTTTAATCTTTGAGCAATATTTATGGAGACTGTTGGCCCCCTTTGAAGATTCTGTTCTACATGAAATTTTTCATGATCCTTTAGCTGGTTATCCCCTCCCCCTCACATAAGTTAGTGTTCATTTTAGATATTTTCTTCATAGATTATTTCATGAGCAGAGGGCAGTGCTAGAACTGTCTTATATCTGCAAGAAAAAAATTAATATATTTTAGTATGAGCATTTAGATCTGAGAAACTGGTATATACTACAGATCAGGGCTTGATTTTGTTGATTATCTAGATTTTAAAAAGTGATGGAAGAAAGATTAATAATGCAAATTAAATTTAAAATTGTGTCACAATTATATTTTTCCCTTAGAAAACTAGTTGTTAAATATATTCTTGAAAATTCCATATTCAAATGGAAAATTTTAAAGAACAGTGTCTCTTTACTTTTTGTCTTTGTAGCTTCAATTCTAAATATAGTACCTAGACATAATAAACTCAATAAACACTTTTTGGTTGAAAATTTTGTTATTCCTTCAATAATTTATCCATTGAGGAATGGATATTCTACTTATAAATTTGTGCCAATTCTTTATGGATTTTTTATCTCATACATGTATCATAAATATTTATGAGAGAACTTTTGAAATTCAATTTTATTCTGAGAGCAATTTTCTTATGTAAATAATTATTTTGCATAACCAATCCATATATCCCAGTGATTTATCCTATTTGTAGATTCTAGAATTGTTTCATCTGGTATTAGTTCAAATCTTTCCTTATAGGGTTGTCTCTGTGGGTCATGAAGATTTTCTTTTGGAAGATTTTGGAAGAAGGTGATTTGGCAATATAGGGACATGAAAGTATGATAGCTTTCTCATGCTGTTGATAGAAAGACACGTACCTAGTTCCATGAATCAAAAACTTTTCAAATTAAATGTTGGTTTACATTTGTTAATGCATAAACCAATTCACAGGACATATATATATATATATATATATATATATATATATATATATATATATATATATATATATAGTGAAAAGAAGGGCATATAACTGAGTATTAATGGTACTTTGTCTTTTTTTTTTCTTTTACAAATTGCCAGAATAGACAACAACAACCAAAAAATGATAAAGAGCATTTTGTTTTTGTTTTATTTAACACTGAATAAAATTAAATAAAAGCAGATGATAAGAGAGTAGCTAGTTGTCTTCAATTAGTTCATATCTTCAGAACTGGAAGAACCCCATACCTCAGCATGACACCCAAATAAATTCTCACAGTTAGTATGTAAATCACAATGCTTTTAGTTAAAAAAAAAAAACAGCTTTTAAAAACTCCAAAACTACTCCCAACAAGATATAAAATTCCAACTCTTCTCACCTTTTTAATATCTGCCTTTTATAAGCCTTTTTTTTTGCCAAGAAGCACTACTTGGTCTCAGAATCATTATGTGGAAAGGAAATTGCCTCACCACTATTAGCTCCCAACATCTGACAATTTTCATAACAATTTCCTTCTTGAATTGGTTAGCAGCCAGGTATATCTGATACCCAATTATGATCTGCTTACCATATTGTGAGATGTTATTGGCATTTTCTCCAGTACTTATTACCAATCAGTTTATATAAGCAACCATACACCCAGTGCATCTTGCTAGATATAACCTTGATGAAGAGGAAAAAGAAACAATTATTTCCCATTTTCATTAAAAAAATTAATTTGATTCTGAGATTTTACATATTTTAGCTTACAAATACAAATTTATAAAAAAGAAAATGACATGAAATTTAGCCCCAAAGATGTAAATTAGTAATTTTTTTAAAAGTATAGATATTTGAGCCCACAGATTGTCAAATTAGATATGTTTTCAATACAGCAAAATCACAGAACTGAATTGTCTCTTTTGAACTCCATGCTAACAGAAACTGTTATGCAACAAAAAAAAAATGTGATATGATTATTTCTTTCTATATAACTGATGAGATTGTACCTAAAATATAGCATTTAATTTTGTGCTTCATGTTGCTCAAAAGATCTAGACAAATTGGAAGGAGTTCAGGGAAGAGCAATAAAAATGATTAGTGGAAAGAAGAAATTGATCTACAGACTAAGACAAAGAGCTAAATTTGTGAATACTGTCTATAGAATGACCTCAGGACAAAATCCATACGGGTTGACTAACTTAATATCAAAGGTCTAAACACTTAAAAGGGGAAGAAAATAATTACTATTGAAAAACTGAATATAGGAGTAATGGGATAAAATTAAGAATGAAAATCAAGAAATTTCTTTGACCTTGAGAATTAGTAGACATGAGACTTTTCTTCAAAAAAGAAATGAAAGGCCAAGCCTCTCAAGTTACTTAGAGGAAAGGAGAAAGAAATGTAAGAAGGAAGAAAGTAATGAAGGAAGAATGGAAAGAAGAAAGGAAGGAAGGATAGATAGAAAGGAGAAAGAAAAAAGGAAAGATGTATAGGTAGAAGAAAGGAAGAATGATTGAAAAGGTAGAAGGAAGGAGGGAATGGAGAGAGGGAGGGAGAGAAGAAGAAAGGAAAGAAGAAAGGAGGAAGGAAGGGAAGGAGGAAAAGAGGGAGGGAGTAAGGAAGGATGCAAAGAAGAAAGAAATGAAGAAGAGAAGGAAGTATTGAAGGAAGGAAGAGGAAGGAGAAATGATTATCATTAGATACTTAGTACAAATAATCGTTTGGACTTTACATTTTAGAAAAACTGGTCTACTCAATAAATGTGATAACTTAAGTGAAATGGATGACTTTCTCCAAAAATATAGGCTCCCTAGATTAACAGAGGAGGAGATAAATTGCTTAAATAGTCCCATTTCAGAAAAAGAAATAGAACAAGCTATTAATCAACTCCCCAGGAAAAAATCCCCAGGGCCAGATGGATTCACATGTGAATTCTACCAAACATTTAAAGAACAATTAGCCCCAATGTTATATAAATTATTTGAAAAAATAGGGGATGAAGGAGTCCTACCAAACTCCTTTTATGACACAGACATGGTACTGATACCTAAACCTGGTAGATCGAAAACTGAGAAAGAAAATTATAGACCAATCTCCTTAATGAATATTGATGCTAAAATCTTAAATAAGATATTAGCAAAAAGACTTCAGAAAATCATCTCCAAGATAATACACTATGATCAAGTAGGATTTATTCCAGGAATGCAGGGCTGGTTTAATATTAGGAAAACTATTAATATAATTGACCATATTAATAATCAAATTAATAAGAACCATATGATCATCTCAATAGATGCAGAAAAAGCATTTGACAAAATCCAACATCCATTCCTACTAAAAACTCTTGAGAGTATAGGAATAAATGGATTATTCCTTAGAATAATCAGGAGTATATATTTAAGACCGTCAGTAAGCATAATATGCAATAGAAATAAACTGCAACCTTTCCCAGTAAGATCAGGAGTGAAACAAGGTTGCCCACTATCACCATTACTATTCAATATAGTACTAGAAACGCTAGCCTCGGCAATAAGAGCCGAGAAAGAGATTCAAGGAATTAGAGTAGGAAATGAGGAAATCAAACTATCACTTTTTGCAGATGACATGATGGTATACTTAGAGAACCCCAAAGACTCTGCTAAAAAGCTACTAGAAATAATTCAAAATTTCAGCAAAGTGGCAGGATACAAAATAAATTCACATAAATCCTCGGCATTTTTATATATCACTAACAAAATGCAACAGCAAGAGATACAAAGAGAAATTCCATTCCAAACAAATGTTGAGAGTATAAAATATTTGGGAATCCATCTACCAAAGAAAAGTCAGGAATTATATGAGAAAAATTACAAAACACTTGCCACAAAAATAAAATCAGATTTAAATAATTGGAAAGACATTCAGTGCTCTTGGATAGGCCGAGCGAATATAATAAAGATGACAATACTCCCCAAACTAATCTATTTATTTAGTGCTATACCAATCAGACTCCCAAGAAACTATTTTAATGACCTAGAAAAAATAACAACAAAATTCATATGGAAGAATAAAAGGTCAAGAATTGCAAGGGAACTAATGAAAAAAAACTCAGAGGAAGGTGGTCTAAGTGTACCTGATCTAAAGCTATATTATATAGCAGCAGTCACCAAAACCATTTGGTATTGGCTACGAAATAGACCGGTAGATCAGTGGAACAGATTAGATACAAAGGACAAAAAAGGGTACATCTATAGCAATCTAATCTTTGACAAACCCAAAGATTCCAACATTAGGGATAAAAATTCATTATTCGGAAAAAACTGTTGGGAAAACTGGAAATTAGTATGGCAGAAATTAGATATGGATCCACACTTAACACCATATACCAAGATAAGATCAAAATGGGTCCATGATTTAGGCATAAAGAGGGAGATAATAAATAGATTAGAGGAACAGAGGATAATCTACCTCTCAGACTTGTGGAGGAGGAAGGAATTTATGACCAGAGGAGAACTAGAGATCATTATTGATCACAAAATAGAAGATTTTGATTACATCAAACTAAAAAGTTTCTGTACAAATAATACTAATGCAAACAAGATTAGAAGGGAAGTAACAAATTGGGAAAATATTTTTAAAAACAAAGGTTCTGACAAAGGTCTCATTTCCAAAATATATAGAGAACTGACCCTAATTTATAAGAAACCGAACCATTCTCCAATTGATAAATGGTCAAAGGATATGAACAGACAATTCTCAGAGGAAGAAATTGAAACTATATCCACTCACATGAAAGAGTGTTCCAAATCACTACTGATCAGAGAAATGCAAATTAAGACCACTCTGAGATACCACTACACACCTGTCAGATTGGCTAAGATGACAGGAACAAATAATGACAAATGTTGGAGGGGATGTGGGGAAACTGGGACACTAATACATTGCTGGTGGAGTTGTGAAAGAATCCAGCCATTCTGGAGAGCAATCTGGAATTATGCCCAAAAAGTTATCAAACTGTGCATACCCTTTGACCCAGCAGCGCTACTACTGGGATTATATCCCAAAGAAATACTAAAGAGCGGAAAGAGACATATATGTGCCAAAATGTTTGTGGCAGCTCTTTTTGTTGTAGCTAGAAACTGGAGGATGAATGGATGTCCATCAGTTGGAGAATGGTTGGGTAAATTGTGGTATATGAAGGTTATGGAATATTATTGCTCGGTAAGAAATGACCAGCAGGAGGAATATAGAGAGGCCTGGAGAGACTTACATGAACTGATGCTGAGTGAAATGAGCAGAACCAGAAGATCACTGTACACTTCAACAACAATACTGTATGAGGATGTATTCTGATGGAAGTGGAAATCTTCAACATAAAGAAGATCCAACTCACTTCCAGTTGATCAATGATGGACAGAGGTAGCTGCACCCAGAGAAGAAACACTGGGAGGGGAATGAAAATTGTTAGCACTAATATCTGTCTGCCCAGGTTGCATGTACCTTCGGATTCTAATGTTTATTGTGCAACAAGAAAATGATATTCGCACACATGTATTGTACCTAGACTATATTGTAACACATGTAAAATGTATGGTATTGCCTGTCGTCGGGGGGAGGGAATAGAGGGAGGGGGGGTAAATTGGAAAAATGAATACAAGGGATAATATTATAAAATATATATATATATATATAATAAAAAAAAAAAAAAAAAAAAAAGAAATACACAGTGAGAGGAAAAAGAATGGTGTTGAACATGCTGGTCTCCAGCATAATAATCAGAATAAGGTACAAATCCATTCACTGGCGAATTTTCCCCTGACCTAGATTGTAGATGGTTGGTGGAGTGTCTCCTCCTCTTTTATATTTTTTCCCTTTTCTCTCAGTTTTACATCCAAAAGAAGAGAAGTCTAAATCAAAAAAAAAAAAAAAAAAAAAAAAACTGGTCTACTCAATATTACTCTATATTCTATGATTCCCTGCCATGTCTTTTTTTTTTTAATTTAGTAAATTTATTTTTAATATACATTGCTTTGTGAATCATTTTAGGAAAGAAAAATGAGAACAAAAGGAAAAAAAACCATGAAAGAGAAAAAAAAACAGAAAAAGAACTGAACATATCATTTGTTAATTTACATTCAGACACTTTAGTTCTTTTTCTGGATGCAGAAAATCTTCTTAAATAGATGTTAATGAACAATATGTCCAAATAATTCTTCTATGTTTTGTCAAACAAGTTGTATGACATTGTAAGATCATAGGGTCATATATTTATAACTGGAAGGGGCCTTAGATGTCATTTAATACAATCCTCTCATTTTTCCAATGTGAAGTGAGGGGAGGGAGGAACTTGTCCAAGATGACACAGGGGACAAGTGGCAGGCTTCTGCAGATTATTGCAGGTCCTTTGATTTAAAAAAAAAAAAACTAGTTTTCTTTCCATCATGTTACACTATTTCATATACAGCAGGACTTCTGTAAATTTTCTTCAATAAATTCGACTCTTCAGAGAGTAGAGAGAGCATTCTGGAAACATTATTTATTATAGTAGAGATGTACCAGAGTAGGAAACAGGAGAACTGGGTTCTGCTGCACATTACCTGGATATTTTTTACTTCCACTCTGAGGATCTCATTTTTCTCATCTGTAAATTGAGAGGTTTCAGACTAGATGACACCTCAACTTTTTTCTAACATTGAAGTGGAGCAACTAGTTAGTATAATAGCTGGAGTACTGGGTCTAAAATCATGAACACCTGAGCTCAAATGTGGCCTCAATTACTAGCTGTATGACCCCAAACATGTCACTTAACATTTTTGCCTTAGTTTCTTCCTTTGCAAAATAAGGTAGAGATGGGGCAGCTAGGTGGTGCAGTGGATACAGCATTACATTAAATGGCCACTGAATTTCTTGGTGCTTTGGTTTTAGGGTCCCTTTCAAGTAGGTGATTGATAAATTCTTTCAATGTCTATTTTATCCTCTGTTTCTAAATCATCTGGACATTTCTCTTTGACAATTTCCTGGAAAATAGTGTCCAGGCTCTTTTTTTCATCATATTTTTCAGGGAGTCCAATTATTCTCAGATTGTCTCTTCTGGATTTATTTTCTAGGTCTGTTGTTTTCCCTAGAAGGTATTTGACATTTTTTCCATTGTTTCATTTTTTTGGTTTTGCTTGACTGATTCTTGGTATCTCCTCCTTGAGTCATTCAATTCTATTTGTTCGATTCTGATTTTCAGTGAAGCATTTTCTTCACTCACTTTTTTTATATCTTTTTCTAATTGTCCAATTGAGTTTTTAAGGGAGTTGTTTTGATCTATGGAGTTTTTTTCCATTTCACCAATTTTATTTTTTAGAGAGCTATTTTCTTTTTCCAACTCACCAATTTTGTTTTTCAAGTTTTTGATTTCTTCATCCACTCTGTCTTTAAGTGCGTGGGATGACTTCTCCAGGCTCTCTTGCCAAGCTTCCCTTTCCTTTTCCCATTTCTCTTCTAGCTCTCTTGTGAGAGCCTTTTTGATTTTCTCTATGAGAGTCTTGTGTATTGAGGAGCAGATCATATCTCCCTTTGGGGATTCCTCTGGAGACAGTCTGTTTTTGGTCTCCTCAGGGTTTCAAGTCTGTTCTCTATCCAAATAGAAGCTATCAATGGTTAGAGTCCTTTTTAATTTTTGTTCATTTTGTCAGAGAAGAATCAAAGAAAACAAACTTACAAGAAAAACAAATGCAGTCTGCTTTTTTTTTCTTTTTTGTTGGGGGGGGGGGGCGGCTGGATGGTATTACCGGGCTTCTTCTACAGACTGTGTGTGGGGAGGGGCAGCAGCAAGGCACTAGTAGGACAGAAATGGCTGTGCTGTGTCTGAGCTCTGATACTCTGAGACTCTAAGAACACACTGAGACACTCTAGGTAGGGATGGCCAGGTCCTGAGAGATGCTAGCTTTGGGGGGGTTATAGTCTTTACTTCCTATGTTTACAGCTTCTCTGCTGATCTTGGCTTGCTGCCAAGACAGATTATCCACACTGGGGTAAAGGTTGTACCTCCAAAACAGCAGAGATAGCACCCCTCCCTCCCCTGATCTGCACAGTTTGAGCTACCTGCCTCATTCTCGCTGCTTGCCCTCATCTGTTTGTCCCACTCCCAAGCAAAAACAGACCTTTTCTGGCGAGTTTCAAGGATGTCTTCTGTTGGTAATTATTTATGTTTTTTTTTTTCCTGTCAAGCATTAATTCCGAGGCTTGTCATGAAATAAATTCTGAGAGAAAACATGGAGCTTAAGCAGATGTGTGCCTCCTCTCTGCCATCTTGGCCAGAAAACACCTTCCTCCAGCCAGAAGACACATCCCTCCTCATCACAGATTAAATAAATCTATCTGGTCCTAGGACAATTTCATTGTCTTTTTGAGAAGTTTAAACCCTGATGAAGGGAAATAGAAAATCTTAGTCTTATTACACTTCTATTTTACATTTGAAGTCGGGATGGGCCTTTGAGATACTAAGTATAATGTGCTCATTTTATAGATGAAGAAACTAAAGCTTAACAAAGGGATTTGGTCCAGTGTCACACAGGTAGTAAGTGACAGAACACTTAGTTTCCCAGATTCTAACTCAAGTACCACATAGCAAAAAGTCAAGAATTTTATTCTTTTGCAACTTCTTTTTCAAATTACAATATTATTTTGCTAGTCAAACAGTAAAACATATTTTGCAATGCATTTTCATTCCAAGGTGGTGGATTTACTTTAAATTGTTTCCTGAAAGAAATCTACTTGATACTTGTTTGAAAAGGTATATGCTTATATTTTAAATGCTTCATCTAAACTACTTGAACCAGAATATCCTTCAGAGCTAATGTCAACTGATTACATATAAACCAGATAAACATTAGCTACATTGAAAAAACATGTATATAAGTTCATTAAAAAGTATATGAGCTATTGTTGCAACTGGAAGGTTTTAAATAGAGGTTCACTATATCAGATGGGATAAGTATTCATAAAAGAAAAACAACCTGCCCAACAGCTATGACACAGCAATATTACACATGAGAGACAGAATAACCAAAGGGGGCTAGAGAAATACTTATAGAAATGAGAACTTATAATTCTTTTCCTTTTAAATAATAGCAACTCATTTCCTGCCTTCTCATTATTTGTGCTTATGCTACAATGCTCTAATGGATATTTTTAGATAATATCCCAGTCACTAACACAGGTAGACAATGTGTGACTTATCAACCAGGGGAATTAGTAACATTGGGTTTATTGATACAGACTTCTAATAAACAACCTAGTGATAGTCACTCAGGTTCTGACTCCAAGCAGCAAAATCCAGGAATATACTGGACAGCAGCTGTGACAGCTGACCGACCTATGCTCACCATCTATATAAATGGCATATCATTAGAAGGACTGGTGGACACAGGTGCAGGTCGCACAGTCATTAGAGGTGCCAACTGGACCAGTTACTGGCCAAAGACTAAGGCAGACACCTACATATCTGGGGTAGGAGGATCAATAGCAGCTGAAGTTAGTGCTACCCCTTTAAGATGGATGTTTGAAAGTGAAACAGGATTTTTTACTCCTTTTTATAGTTGAAAAAATACCCATCAATCTGTGTGGAAGAGACATTTTACAACAATTAGGGTTAACAATGAGTACTTTGTTTTTTTTAGGCAGGGTGCTATTGAAGGCCTGCCACCACTTAAACCTGTTCCTATCCAATGGAAAACTGATGCACCATTGTGGATAGAACAGTGGCCCTTAGGTAGTGATAAAATTCAGACCTTATTAGACATAGTACAAGAACAACTTGACCAAGGACACTTACAACCTTCTCTAAGTCCTTGGAATTCCCCAGTATTTGTTGTAAAAAAGAAATCTGGAAAATAGAGGATGTTGACTGATTTAAGAAAGGTAAATGAATAAATGAAAACTATGGGAATTCTTTAACCTGGACTTCCATCTCCTACTCAATTGCCTAGAGAATAGCTTCTGTGAGTTATAGACATTAAGGATTGTTTCTATTCTCTCCCTCTAGATAAGGAGGATAGGAAAAGATTTGCCTTTTCAGTGCCCAGCGTTCACTTAGCTGAGCCTTATAAAAGATATGAATGGACAGTTTTGCCACAGGGAATGAAAAACAGCCCTATTATGTGTCAAATGTATGTTGCTGCTGCTCTTACTCCAGTAAGAAAAGCATTTCCAAAAGTAATGTTATTACATTACATGGATGATATATTGGGATATTCACCTGAGGAACCAATGTTAGAAGCATGTCTACAAAAAACCATAGAAACACTAAGGAATTATAAATTGCACATAGCTTCAGAAAAGATTCAAAGACATGCTCCTTTTCAATATTTAGGATATGAAGTATATCCTAAGGTGCTTACAGTACAAAAACTCCCCTTAAGAACAGAGAAGCTAAACACCTTAAATGACTTCCAGAAATTGATAGGAGATATCCAATGGATGCGTCCCATGCTAGGCTTGACTACCTGTCAATTGTAACCATTATATGACATTTTAAGGGGAAACAGTACTTTAAACTCACCATGTCAGCTTACAAAAGAAGCTCAAGAGGCTTTGAGACAAGTTGAACTGGCTTTATCCAATGTGGTTGAAAGACTCACTCAAAAACCCTTGGAAATATCAGTTTTTGCTACACAAGAGGCACTCACAGATGTCCTTCATCAAGGAGACAGTGTGATAGAGTGGGTGAACCTCCTAGCACAACCAGAACAAAGACTTATTCCTTACCCAGTGCTTGTGGCTAGAATTTTATTAAAAGCCATTATGCAAACAGTACAATTATCTGGGATAAGACCTGACAAGATATACACCTTTTATACTAATGCACAAGTTAATGTGTGCTGTGAAACCATCCCAGAGTAGCAAATTTTATTAGCCATGGCTCCAAATTTTACACACGGGTCTCCATTAAAGATAACTAGACTGTTATATAATTGGCGATGGATTCTTGAAGAAAAGGTTTCTAAAGTTCCTCTTAAAGGACCAACTATCTTTAAAGATGCATCCAAACATAATATTTTTACTGTATACTTTCATGACTTAACTATAAAGAGAGCAGTCAGAACTTCTTTTCAGTCCACTCAGCAGAATGAATAGTATGCAATCATTCTAGCTCTTGCTTATTATTATTATTATTATTAGACATAAATATAATATCTGATTTGGCCTATTCAGTAGGTGTGGTACAAAGAATTGCCACAGCCCAAATAAAATTTGTAGCCTCCAATATATATCAGCTCTTTAAGGAATTTCAAAAGCGCATGAAAAAGCATCCAGGTAAGATTTATATTTTGCATGTCTACTCCCATAGTGGACTTCCAGGTCCTATTTTTGATGGTAATTCAAAGGCAGATAGCCTTCTAACCATATTGGCCAATAATCCTTTATTTCAAGAAGCCCAAGAATCTCCTTCTAAATATTATCAGGCTGCCTGAGCTTTACATTTACAATTTAGAATAACAAGAGAAGAAGCTAGGAGCATAGTAAAAGCCTGTACAGCTTGCCTTCCTTTCCATGCTCCTACACTTCCTCCAGGGAAGAACCCTCGTGGTTTGAGACATAATGAAATTTGGCAAATGGATGTGACCCATTATAAATCTTTTGGTCATCTATCTTTTATCCAAGTTGTGGTAGACACATTTTCAGGATTCACTTTTGCAATGCCAGCAGCAAAAGAGACAGCCTGAGTGGTCACTTAATTCCTTATACAAGCATTTGCAATTATGGGTGTGCCACAAGCAATAAAAACAGACAATGGACCTGCATATACTTCTAAACATTTTGCACACTTTTGTGCACAGTATAAGATTTTACATACCACTGGCATACCTTTTAATCCTCAAGGGCAGGCAATAGTAGAGAGAAGAAACAGAGATATTAAGACACTCCTCCAAAAACAAAAGAAAGGGGGAGCCACAAGTATCCCTACAGAACTTCTAAATTTAGTTCTCTATATCATTAATTTTTAAATTTTTGACAAAGATGCACTGGCTCCATCAGAAAGGTTTTATAACCCACTGGAAGGACAGGGTCCAGTGTGAACAGCTCCACTGTCTTTAGATAATTGGCAGGTCATGTGGAGAGACCCAGAAAGTGGTGAATGGAAGGGACCAGATAGGTTAACTGCTTAGGGGAGAGGGTTTGCGTGTATCTCCACAGATGGAGAAGGAATCAGATGGGTGCCAATGAGCTGTATTCACCTTACCCATTGGAGAGAGATGGAGTAGACCTTGAAACGAAGGAGAAGACCCAAGAAACATCGGGGGGTTACATTGCTGACTGTGCCCACCACTGAAAGAACCTGGCAGTTATGGCGTTTGACTCATGGACATCAAAAATTATTAGACTTGAAAATCCTCAGGAATCATTGGATTCTCTGAGGCATCATAAGACTGTTTGCAGGACTTCAAAACCTGCAGGAATCATTGGATTCCCTAACATGTGAAGCAATGGACAAGAGATTGGTTTTGGACTATCTCTTGGTTGCTGAAGAAGGTGTATGTGTGACTGATGTTTACATCAGTCCTCCTTCTAGGACTTCTGGAAATCTTTTACAAGACCTTGTTGATTTATATTGTTTGTTATGGATAATGGAGCATGTGAGACTAATTGCCAATTGGACAATTCTCTATTGCCACATGTTTGGAGGATGACCCTCCCCAACTATTCTGTGCTGGCTCGATTGGTGAGACAAATAAGGGAAAGTGACTTGTGTGGGTGGAGTAGGAGGAGGAGATTGAGGCATTTTCCTGGTGGTGGAGAGAGAGGAAGGTGGTGTAGAGATTACTAGATCTAATCCCCTGACTGTGACCTCAAAAGACCAAGAATAAAGACTTTTGATAAGTCTGACTCCAGCTAATTTCTGGGAAGACAGAGTTCCAGCAGATATTTATTCTCATAGATTTGGGTATTCCCTCCAACTAGTTATATCTTCACTTATTCTGGATTGAGCATCCTCTTGGAGTCTTACACATATCTTTTCTTAAGTTCTCTAAAGTAGGTCTATCCAAAGTGCTGGTGACTTTTATCATATTTTCATTACAATATGTACAGCAAAGAAACACTTGAATGATTCGTCAATTATCCCTCAATTCTGCTATGTAATTAGCACATTTTTATGACATGATTTCTTTTGTCATTCCTTGTTGGTAGTGTGCTGCAACTATTTCACACCTACTCTGAAACTTTCTATTACACTCCAGATGTGTCTCAAAATTTATTACTTGGAGGCTTTACTGTTCTGTCACTTAGAACAGTATGTTTTTTTTTTTAACCATGAAATATTACTGAATAAATACTGCATTCCTCCTTTCTCTTCCTGCTCCTCTTCCTGTTCCTCCTCCTTTTCCTGTCTCCTACTGTCTCCGCCTTCTTCTTCTTCTTCTTCTTCTTCATCTTCTTCTTCTTCTTCTTCTTCTTCTTCTTCTTCTTCTTCTTCTTCTTCTTCTTCTTCTTCTTCTTCTTCTTCTTCTTCTTCTTCTTCTTCTTCTTCTTCTTCTTCTTCTTCTTCTTCTTCTTCTTCTGCTTCTTCTTCTTCTGCTTCTTCTTCTGCTTCTGTTTCTTGTGCTTCTTCTGCTTCTGTTTCTTCTGCTTCTTCTCTTCCTCCTCCTGCTCCTTCTGCTTCTTCTGCTGCTCTTCCTCTTCTTTTTTCTTCTTGTTCTCTTCTTTCTCCTCCTCCTCCTCCTGCTTCTTCCCTTCCTCCTCTTTCTCCTCCTCCTTCTCTTCTTCTTTTTTTCTCCATCTCCTTCTTTCTTGCTTTTCCCCATCCTCTATCAATTAGCTGTTTCCTTCTGAAAAGGAACATTGAATGCCTCTGTCGCTTTAAAGGCAAAAATAATGCTTCTCAATCTCTACTCCCTGCCATCATATATAATAATGATTTTATTGGCCATTATAGTCTAAATTTCCATAAATATTTAAAAGCAATAGCAAAAATGGCACATAGTTAAGGAATAGTTATACTTTATAACTTTATAAGGAAATAGACATCATTAAAAGGTAAATACAATTAATTTCTTCCTCTTCACTCCTTTTCTTTCCAAAAGGGAGGGAGCAATAGTAAACTATTTTCCAAATTAATGGAAATTTTAGCTTTGAACTAATCTGCCCTTTATAGGAAAGGAGGAGAGAGTAAGCAAGATCCCTCTGTCTTTATTTCATGCCTTACCAGCACAATCTATCATTTCTCTTATGGGAAAAATGTCACTGCTCATTGTCAACAGGCTAAAGGATGGAGAGGAAAGCTCCACATGCCAGAAAGTACAACTCTAATGCCCCAATCTTGCTCTATGTACTTCTGTGAGAATTAATAAAAATTAATTATACTTTTGCCTCTATCCCTTCTTTAAATTCTCTCTGAGGTCAAATTTCTCATTAAAACTGGTGAATTCTGGAAAAGATTTGGCTCAATTTAGTGATAGCCATTTCCAGATTCTGTCTTTCTAGCAATACTTATAATGTTGGTACTGTTTTTTTTTAAGTAGCCCTTTTTTCTGGGGAGAAGCTTGGGATAACCAAATCAGCCAATGCAGTGCCATCTTTTCCTTTTGTTTAAATTTGGTCCTAACTTATTATCTAGTTGCTTTACAAAATAGATCGGCTAGTGGTCTAAACAATATTTTTATTTACCTATTTTTCTATGTTTATATTATAGACAAAACTTTTGAGTGATCATGGATCTCATTTAGAAGGTTTTGAAATGTTAGTTACAGGACATTGATATTATCATATACTATATTATTATTGATATTATCATCATGTTGTCATTTACAAACAACATTCTCTGGAGGAGTTGTGCACCCATAAAAAATTATCTCCAATAAGGATCCATACTCTATGCCATTACACTAGAGAATAAAGATGATGAGCACATGCCTCCTTTTTTATATCTTCCTATTATCTCTATTATTGAAAAGAGTCATTTACAGCAGTATTTTGTTCTACTAAATCCTTTTTTTTTTTTGAAAGACAACATACAATAACCATAGTAGGGTATTATTCCCAATATCCTCCTTTTGAGATTGGATAAATTCAAATGTGTCATTCCATCCAATTTCTGGTATCAATTATAAGGAAATCCTTCCTTATCTCTCCATGAATTCAATACTTGTATTACAAATCTCTTTTCCTCTTCAAATCCTTTCCACATTCTATGGAATACATAAATGCTAACTATTATTGTTGTTGTTATTATTAATAGCAGTGAAGTAAAAAAAATGAGTATAAGGGGAACCTCTCCTTGGCTTGAAGACAATAAAATACAACAATGTGGAGGCTCACATAATTTGGTGAACAACAAAATACTAAATTCTGGTATTCTCCACATAAGATGCACCTCCATTTTGCAATAATATTATTAGCTAACATATTATGTTAGCTTAAAATAAGTCACAAAACTGATAAAAGGTCATTTAATGAATTGTCTATTTTATGACACCTTTAACATTATTTCTATTGAGCCACCTGAGTCTTAAAAAGTTGCTTCTGCACTTTTCCTAGGCCATTCCTGGACTAATTCCCTGCCATTGGGCATTCTTTTTCTTCAGAAGCCCCTGGCTCTTTTCAAGTCAGAGATCAATAGAATCACCCAGTGATTCTGACATGCAACAGAATCTCCTACAGCCAGTTTAAACTGTAGTTTTACACAGAAGGAGGACTTCTATCTAGAAAAGGTAGAATAAAATAGAACATGACAATTCTACGTGACTTCATAGCCTTTTGATCTGTTTTACCTCAGCATGAGCCATAATTATGTTCACTTTAAAATGGTTTCTTTTATATTTTTATTTTTCTTAGCCAATAGTACTGCTTCCATGATATAAACAACTACTCCCAGGGTAACTATCTCCACTGTATTGGGTCTCAGAGTGCCTACCAAGGTCTAACATGTTATTATTCTTATTGAGAAGCTGAAATATCCTGAGTGCCTTAAAAAATACAAAGATAGAAACAGGTCTGAGAAGCTTATTTTGTTCCTCCACCACTGCAGATTAGAACTGATTAACCTACAATTGAAGGACACCTGGGGAACCTTTTGTAGAGCTAGACTCCTGCTGCCTGTACTCAATATAACATTTACAGAATATCATTCCTGCACAGGAAAAAAATATTTCAGCCCAGAAGGAAAGCTATAAGTCACATCCTAGTTATGTTTCTGCCCTGCAAAACAAGGATTAGAGATATTCAAAAGTCAAAGGTGAGGTTTTATTCCTTGTATCTAGGTGAGAGGAATAAAAACAAAATAAGACTAGAATCTTCTATTTCTGGACAATTGGGGGGAGGGGGAAATAGTCTGAAATCAAGAGCCTTCTCATTTCTTCCCAATGTTTTATAAAACAATGGTGGAAAAGAAAGAGACTTGGCAAAAAAAAAATTATAAAGGAACCACAGGACAAACAAAAAAAAGGAAAAAAAATGGAAAGGAAGGAAATTAATCAGCTACAAATCCCACCTACAAGTTATTGTTGCAGATGTTTTTATGAGTCTCAAGACATCTGCTGTTCATCAATTCCAGTCAAATACTGTACACAATGACACTAAAAATTCAATATATTATTCTTTTATGCACAACCTTCAGATTGTTCCACTTTCTTTTCCCTTGCTTCTACAACTTGTAAAGAAACCCGAAGGAGATAATTCTTTGGAATGACTTTTGTTCTTTAACAATTCAGACAGACTCCCTTAAATCAAGGTACCACAAGAGTTTTTGCATAGTCCTGACCTTTACTAAGCAAAAGAAGAGCTAAAGTGCATTTTGTGAATATTGTTCATTTCTTTCTTTCCTTCCCTCTTCCTTCCTTCCTCTCTCCCCTCCTTTGTTGCTTCTTTCCATTTTTCTCTCCTTCCCTAGTTTTTCCCTTCCTTTCCTCCCTCTGTCTTCCTTCCTTCTCCCTTCATTTCTTCTGTCTTTTCCTTCCTCCCTTCCTTTGTTTCTTATTTTTTCCCCTCCTCTCCCTTTCTTGTTTTCTGAAATGGTTGTACTAATCCACAACTCTACCAACAATTCATTTTTGCCTATCTTTCCATAACTCCTCTGACTTTGATTATTACTATCTATTGTCATCTTTTCCAATTTGTAGAATGTAGCATAAAATCTCAGGGCTTAGTGGCTAGCACTGGAAATGGAGGTAAAGCAATCTGAATTCAAATTCTGCCTCAGTTACTTTCTGTGTGGCCCTGCACAGTTCATTTAGCTTTTGCTTCAAAATCCTCTTCTGCAATAGATGGTTTTATTACCATCTATTTCCTGGGGCTGTTGTAAGTATAAAGTGAGGAGATATTGGTAGGACACTTTGCACATTTATATCACTATATAAATATGGACTATTATTTTATATGGATTTCCTTTTCTTAGCCATATGAATTTTTTTTCATATTGTTTCTGGTATTTAAGATCCTTTTCAGAACTGGCTCTTTGAGGAATATCCTTTGACCAATTAATTATTAGAAGTAGCTTTTTGTTATATATATGTGACACAGATATAGATCTAAATATAGATTTATCTATCTATAAATAGATGATTCATACAAAGATATAATATAGATATGTAGATATCTATTACCCACAGATATATCTCTGTGTTTCTAACACTTATGTATCTATGTATCTATTTATTTTGGATGTCAAATCTTTCTCTAATCTATCTAATATTTATACAAGTTTCTATTTCTCATTTGCTTCCATTCTTTTCTTAAATTTATGTCATTTGTGCAGTAACTGTTCTATTTTATCTAATTTATCTTTTGCATTTACTTCTACTCTTTAATTAGAAACACATAACTACCTATACCTGTGAAATATACATAACCTACGTTTATTCCAATTCTTTTAATATTCAGGTAGTATATCCATTTTAAATTTATTGTTGAAAGAAGTCTATGATATCATGCCAAACCTAATTTTTTCCAGATTGATTTTCTATTTTCTTACCAATTCATATCAGAAAAAAATTCTTTGTTAAATAATTCATGTTTTCAGATTATTCAGTTCTGTTATTTCTGATTCTCCCTTTTCTAGGCTGTTGTTCTATTAATCAACTTCTTTAATTCTAACCAATACCAAAGGTTCTGATAACGGCTGTTTTATATTATAGTTTGAGATCTAGAAATACTTTTCTTCATTCTTTCTTTTAATTTTCCTTCCTTCCTCCCTCCCTCCCTTCCTTCCTTCCTTCCTTCCTTCCTTCCTTCCTTCCTTCCTTCCTTCCTTCCTTCCTTCCTTCCTTCCTTCCTTCCTTCTTCCCTCCTTCCCTCAATTTATCTTTCTCCTTTTTCCCTACCTTCTTTACTCCTTCCCTTCTTCCATCACTTTTCCTTCCTTCTCTCCTTCCCTTTCCCTCTCTCCCATCTTCCCTCCCTCTTCCCCTCTCCTTATCTCTTTCCCTCTCTCGCTTGCTTTCTTCTTTTCTCCTTACCTTTTGAACTTCCCTCCTTCCTTCCTTCTTCTGTCTCTCTCTGTATGTCTGTCTCTCTGTCTTTTCTGTCTCTGTCTCTTTCTGTCTCTCTGGATCTCTCTGCCCCCCTGTCTCTGTTTCTGTGTGTGTGTGTCTGTCTGTCTGTCTCTGTCTCTGTCTCTGTCTGTCTGTCTGTCTGTCTGTCTGTCTCTCTCTCTCTCTCTCTCTCTCTCTCTCTCTCTCTCTCTCTCTCTCTCTCTCTGTGTGTGTGTGTGTGTCTCTCTCTCTATCATCCTCCTTCTCTTATTCTCTTCTTTCTCTCTATTCCTTTCTCTCTTTATTGGCTTCTTCTCCTTTTTATTCTTTCTTCCTTCCTTTTGTAAAACATTATGTATTCATCTCCTGAAGAAAAGTTAAGTATACATATATTAATACTACACATTGTAAAAAATATATATAATATGTAAACATAGATAAATATACACATATTAATAAAATTAACCGTTATTCATTATAATGGGCCAAGCATCATTTATTTAATTAGTCTCTAATGTGTTCACTTTTACAGTATTCTTTATGAAGAATGGATGATTAAAACAACACAATCTTTCAGTCTTCATGAAACATTCAGCTTAAGTGTTGAAGAAAGAAATTCAGTGAAATTATTTAATATTAAAGTCTCAAATCCTTGAAATGAGAAATAAATTGTCACAGAGAACTTAGAAATCTAACCATAGAAGAAACTTTTGGTTTTTAAATGCTTAAAAACAAATTAACTTAAATTCTAACCTTTGAATTAAAATATCTTCCCTTGATAAAAAAAATTAAATTGTAAAATTAATTTAGTAAACTTTACTAAGGAATTTGACTATATACTGGGGCATTAATACATAAACATGATTATAAAACCATTCCTGAGAACTCCTCATGAGTTTTTTAGTTTCCTTTGTTCCTATGGGATACTATGCATGTCAAATGTCAGTAGAGTGGGCCCAAAATGGCCACTTACAAATTCCTTCTCTCTTCTCCATAAAAGCAGGTGCATGAAATAAACCAGCAGGCAATCAAAGGAGAAACTATTTAAAATCATGACGTTCATTCTAGAAAAAAGGAGAAAAACACACACACAGATGTCTTTTTGCCAAAGTATTTGCTACATAGGGGGAAAACAGACAGGAAATCACATAGACGCACTAAATTCCTGTTTCTTACAATTGAACACTTCCACAGACTTTCATTATATTAGACAGCATGTGGACTCCATATCTTACTAGTGATCACATCAGGGGCCAAAGTTGTAAAGTCTACAGCTGTTAGAATTTCATTTAGATTCTCTTAAGTTACTGATTACAAAATGAGAGAGTTTTGAAGAGACGTCCTTTCCAACTGAAATACTGATTCTAAATAGCTAAAAACATTTTACCTTTTATGACTATTAATCTCATTTTCTGAGTTTTCACTTTATTTTTGAATATATGTGGAAATATTTCAATCTATTAAGATTGATTGGATCAGAGATTGACTAAACATTTAAGGTGATATTGTTGAAAATGTCACAAAAGATGAGGAAACTAAAATAGTGTTATTAGTAAATATAAATTGTTGACTCGCTCTCATTTATATTCAGATTAGCTCAATAAGATTCCCAGAATTTTAATTACAACACCTGAAAAAGAAAGTTATTTTTATGAACTAGAGTTTCAATATGAGAAGAATCAAGTGACAGAAAGTATTACAGTATAACTCTCCATATTTCAACATTAATTTAGATAATGCACCAGAGTGAATTTTGATTGGTGAAGCAAAGAAGTCACAATGAGTTATTCCTCTAGCTCAAGGTGGTTTAAGAAAATATACAGAAAGATATGCAGATACTGGAGAGGAAGTCTGGCCAGGATCACACATGGCAATGGCAATGGGGAGCATTGCAGCACCTAGAGACTGAGAAAGAGAAAATATAGGGCACCATAAAGAAATCCCAAGGAAACTCTGAGAAACTGCAGAAATAAATACCATCCAGAAGCTCTATTACCAATTGCTAGATTTCACATCCAGGAGAACAGTTGCGAGTGCAGTGTCAAACTGAGATTAAGAATACAAATTGTGGGAAATTTTAGAAGAGAAGTTCACTAACCTAATCCAAAGGAGAACTAGCTGTTCACTTACTATCAGTCTATAAAGATTCCCAGCATGGGATAGTGAATCAATCAGTCATTAGCATACTGAAACTTCCAATCATAAACAAACTAATAGATCCAAACTTGTGTCAAGAACTTGTCAAACTCAAACCAGGAAAGCAGTGAACAGACCTTATCTCCACCCCTCAATTAGGGACCCCTAAAAGCTTGCAGGCCACCAGATTAAGTTGTGAAAAAAGCAGGATATAAAAAGATAGAAGCTTGAAAAGACATTCTACCCCCAAGAAGTATGCTGGAACAAATAGAAAAAGAACCTCACCATAAATAGCTATGACTAACCAGCACAGAAGAAGAGAATGACTCAAAAACTTCTATAAGTAAAATCTCAAAGAAAAATCCAGCTGTAAGACAAATTCAACAAGAATCCAGAGAAGAGGGGCGGAGCCAAGATGGCGGAGAAGAAACACACAACTCAGTGAACGTCCTCACTCCCTCACAACCAATTAGATAAATTAAGTCTCAAAATTAGCTCAGGACTGATAGATACCACAAGGACTGGAAGCACGACTTACCAGCTGAAGAGAATCTGGAGTTTCAACAGGAAAGGTCAGTTCTCAGGGGAGGAATAAGAAAGACCAGCACAGACGGTGGGGTAGGGGCACACTGCGCCCACTGCGCTGGGAGGGGCTCTGGGATCAGAGAAGCCACTGAGGTAAAGGAATCTGGCACAGGCTGTTAGCTCTTCTCTGCTAATTATTTAGCAGTTCAGAAGAGAAAGCCAAAATATTTTAAAACTCAGATTAGATTTCCCCCCCCCCCACCCTGGGGGTGACTCAGCAGAGAATCGGCACCAGGGGGTGTGGCCTCAGCTCCCTCCTGAGAATAGTTAAGAGACTGACAAGTGGGTGGATACGGCCCAAGGCAACACACACTGCCTAGCTTAGCTGGAGGGAGTGGAACTCAGCTCCAGGAAGTCCCAGAGAAGCGGAACCTTTGAACTAGGGACCACGGTTTCTGGCAGACACTTCCAGTTTGAGCGCAGGGGCTTCTCACGTCACCTGCTGCAGACACCCACTCCCCACCCGGACACATAGGCTGGGCTTCCTGCTGTCTTCACTATTCTACGCCCTCGAAGCACAGTAGTGCTAATCACCTCTGAGGCACTTCCAGGGAGGGGGTGGGGAACTCTCTCCCAGAGCTCTCTCTTAGCTCAGGCGCAGGAGCCGCTGCATCCATCCGGTCTGGGAGGAAGCTGGTAAAGAAGTAAATAATTTCCTACCCCAGAGACAGACCCCAAAAGATTTTTTAAGTATGAGCAAAAAAGCTAGAAAAACTATAGATTCCTTCTATACAGAGAAAGAGCGGGTATCCAACCCCGAGGAAGTTGACAGCAGAGAATCAGCAGACAACAACCTAAAGGGGAACGATTCCTGCCCCCCATCACATAACTCTCTCCTAGAAGAAGCTCTTAAGAAATTGAGGGAGATCGAAGAAAAATGGGGAAAGGAAAGAGAAGTTATGATAGAGAATAACAACGTCCTGAAATTGGAGTTGGAAAAAATAAAGAATTCACAGGAGATGCAGGGAAACAAAATTAGTGAATTAGAAAAGGTTAAAAAAAACACAGGAAAGTAGGATTTCTGAATTGGAAAAGATAAAAAAGTCTCAAGAAAATAGAATTTCTGAATTGGAAAAAGAAAATAATTCTCAAAAAAAAAAATTAGGGAAATGGAAAAAAATTCAATAGAGCAAAATAACTCATTTAAAAACGAAATTGGGCATTTACAAAAAGAACTAAAAACTGTGAAAGAAGAAAATAACTCCTTAAAAGTCAGGATGGAACAAATAGAAATGAATGATTCACAGAGAACCCAAGAATCAGTCAAACAAAACAAAAAAAATGAGAAGCTGGAGAACAACGTCAAATACTTACTGGGAAAATCTATAGACCTGGAAAATAGATCTAGGAGAGATAATCTGCGGATTATTGGACTTCCAGAAAACTATGACCAAAAAAAGAGCCTAGATTCTATTTTACAGGAAATTATCAAAGAGAACTGTCCAGAGATAATAGAAACAGAAGGGAAAGTAGATGTGGAAAGAATTCATCGAACTCCTTCTGAAATAGACCCTAAAAAAAGAACACCACGGAATATTGTGGCTAAGCTGCAGAATTACCACACAAAGGAGAAAATCCTGCAAGCAGCTAGAAAAAAACAATTTAAATACCAAGGTGCCACAATAAGGGTCACCCAAGATCTGGCTGCCTCCACATTAAAAGATAGAAGGGCCTGGAACCTGATATTCCGAAAGGCAAAAGATCAAGGACTGCAACCGAGAATGAACTACCCAGCTAAGTTTAGCATCTTTTTCCATGGAAGAAGATGGTCATTCAATGAAACAGAGGAATTCTATATGTTTCTAAGAAAAAAACCAGACTTAAACAAAAAATTTGATCTACATCCACAAGACTGAAGAGAAACAGAAAAAGGTACACAGAAACCTTGAGAACTGTAACTCTGTTGTGGGTATATAAAAAATACTCAAGGATAATTTGATTTTACTGATATAAAAGAAAAAAAGGGGGGTGTAGTAAAGGGAAGGAGGTCGGTTCAGAAAAAGGGGAAGGAGTGATAAAAAGAGGGAAACTACATCCCAGGAAGAGACATAGAAAATACACCATATCTGAGGGAACTTAGTGAGGGGGAGAATCATTGTGTGAATCTTACTCTCATCAGAAGAGGCTCAAAGAGTAAATAATTAACATATTTGTTTTTCAGAGAATTTTCTCTCACCTCATTAAAAGGGGGGAGAGGAAAAGGGAAAAGGAAAAGGAGAATAAGTGAAGGGACTTGGAGGGAGGGGGGAGGGATCCAAACAAAAAAGAGGGAGGGTTGTGCGGCACAAGGGGGGGTCTGTAAATTAAATATCGGGGAGGGGGATCAGGGGGGTCAAGGGAAAAAAGCATAAGCTGGGGATAATACGATGGCAGGAAATACAGAATTAGTAATTTTAACTGTAAATGTAAATGGGATGAACGATCCCATCAAACGGAGACGGATAGTAGATTGGATCAAAAAGCAGAACCCTACAATATGTTGCCTACAGGAAACACACTTAAAGCAGGGAGATACATACAGAGTAAAGGTAAAAGGTTGGAACAGAGCCTATTATGCTTCAGGTAAAGCCAAAAAAGCAGGGGTAGCTATCCTTATCTCAGATCAAGCAAAAGCAGAAGTAGATCTCGTTAAAAAAGATAAGGAAGGAAACTATATCCTGCTGAAAGGTAGCATAAATAATGAAGCCATATCAATACTAAACATATATGCACCAAGTGGTATAACATCTAACTTTCTAAAGGAAAAGTTAGGAGAACTGCAAGAAGAAATAGACAGTAAAACTATAATAGTGGGAGATCTCAACCTTGCACTCTCAGATTTAGACAAATCAAACCACAAAACAAACAAGAAAGAAATTAAAAAAGTAAATAGAACATTAGAAAAACTAGGTATGATAGACCTTTGGAGAAAACTGAATGGCAATAGGAAGGAATATACTTTCTTCTCAGCAGTTCATGGATCCTATACAAAAATTGACCATATACTAGGACATAAAGATCTCAAAATTAAATGTAGGAAGGCAGAAATAATAAATGCCTTCTTCTCAGATCACAATGCAATAAAAGCTACATTCAGTAAAAAGTTAGGGGTAAATAGACCAAAAAGTAATTGGAAACTGAATAATCTCATCTTAAAGAATGACTGGGTGAAAGAGCAAATTATAGAAACAATTAATAATTTCACCCAAGATAATGATAATGATGAGACATCATATCAAAATCTTTGGGATGCAGCTAAAGCAGTAATAAGGGGAAATTTTATATCTTTAGAGGCTTATTTGAAGAAAATTGAGAAAGAGAAGATTAACGAATTGGGCTTACAACTTAAAAGGCTAGAAAAAGACCAAATTGTAAACCCCCAACCAAAAATTAAACTCGAAATACAAAAATTAAAAGGAGAAATCAATAAAATTGAAAGTAAAAAAACTATTGAATTAATAAATAAAACCAAGAGTTGGTTTTATGAAAAAGCCAATAAAATAGATAAACCTTTGGTAAATTTGATCAAAAAAAAGAAAGACGAAAATCAAATTGATAGTCTTACAAATGAAAAGGGGGATCTTTCCACCAATGAAGAGGAAATTAGAGAAATAATAAGGAGTTACTTTGCCCAACTTTATGCCAATAAATTTGATAACTTAAGTGAAATGGATGACTTCCTCCAAAAATATAGGCTCCCTAGATTAACAGAGGAGGAGATAAATTGCTTAAATAGTCCCATTTCAGAAAAAGAAATAGAACAAGCTATTGATCAACTCCCCAGGAAAAAATCCCCAGGGCCAGATGGATTCACATGTGAATTCTACCAAACATTTAAAGAACAATTAGCCCCAATGTTATATAAATTATTTGAAAAAATAGGGGATGAAGGAGTCCTACCAAATTCCTTTTATGACACAGACATGGTACTGATACCTAAACCTGGTAGATCGAAAACTGAGAAAGAAAATTATAGACCAATCTCCTTAATGAATATTGATGCTAAAATCTTAAATAAGATATTAGCAAAAAGACTTCAGAAAATTATCTCCAAGATAATACACTATGATCAAGTAGGATTTATTCCAGGAATGCAGGGCTGGTTTAATATTAGGAAAACTATTAATATAATTGACCATATTAATAATCAAATTAATAAGAACCATATGATCATCTCAATAGATGCAGAAAAAGCATTTGACAAAATCCAACATCCATTCCTACTAAAAACTCTTGAGAGTATAGGAATAAATGGATTATTCCTTAGAATAATCAGGAGTATATATTTAAGACCGTCAGTAAGCATAATATGCAATAGAAATAAACTGCAACCTTTCCCAGTAAGATCAGGAGTGAAACAAGGTTGCCCACTATCACCATTACTATTCAATATAGTACTAGAAACGCTAGCCTCGGCAATAAGAGCCGAGAAAGAGATTCAAGGAATTAGAGTAGGAAATGAGGAAATTAAACTATCACTTTTTGCAGATGACATGATGGTATACTTAGAGAACCCCAAAGACTCTGCTAAAAAGCTACTAGAAATAATTCAAAATTTCAGCAAAGTGGCAGGATACAAAATAAATCCACATAAATCCTCGGCATTTTTATATATCACTAACAAAATGCAACAGCAAGAGATACAAAGAGAAATTCCATTCCAAACAAATGTTGAGAGTATAAAGTATTTGGGAATCCATCTACCAAAGAAAAGTCAGGGATTATATGAGAAAAATTACAAAACACTTGCCACAAAAATAAAATCAGATTTAAATAATTGGAAAGACATTCAGTGCTCTTGGATAGGCCGAGCGAATATAATAAAGATGACAATACTCCCCAAACTAATCTATTTATTTAGTGCTATACCAATCAGACTCCCAAGAAACTATTTTAATGACCTAGAAAAAATAACAACAAAATTCATATGGAAGAATAAAAGGTCAAGAATTGCAAGGGAACTAATGAAAAAAAACTCAGAGGAAGGTGGTCTAAGTGTACCTGATCTAAAGCTATATTATATAGCAGCAGTCACCAAAACCATTTGGTATTGGCTAAGAAATAGA
Source organism: Sminthopsis crassicaudata (assembly GCF_048593235.1). Classification (NCBI taxonomy): domain Eukaryota; kingdom Metazoa; phylum Chordata; class Mammalia; order Dasyuromorphia; family Dasyuridae; genus Sminthopsis; species Sminthopsis crassicaudata. The sequence continues at coordinate 552,238,706 of NC_133617.1, read as the reverse complement.
CCGGTAGATCAGTGGAACAGATTAGATACAAAGGACAAAAAAGGGTACATCTATAGCAATCTAATCTTTGACAAACCCAAAGATTCCAACATTAGGGATAAAAATTCATTATTCGGAAAAAACTGTTGGGAAAACTGGAAATTAGTATGGCAGAAATTAGATATGGATCCACACTTAACACCATATACCAAGATAAGATCAAAATGGGTCCATGATTTAGGCATAAAGAGGGAGATAATAAATAGATTAGAGGAACAGAGGATAATCTACCTCTCAGACTTGTGGAGGAGGAAGGAATTTATGACCAGAGGAGAACTAGAGATCATTATTGATCACAAAATAGAAGATTTTGATTACATCAAACTAAAAAGTTTCTGTACAAATAATACTAATGCAAACAAGATTAGAAGGGAAGTAACAAATTGGGAAAATATTTTTAAAAACAAAGGTTCTGACAAAGGTCTCATTTCCAAAATATATAGAGAACTGACCATAATTTATAAGAAACCGAACCATTCTCCAATTGATAAATGGTCAAAGGATATGAACAGACAATTCTCAGAGGAAGAAATTGAAACTATATCCACTCACATGAAAGAGTGTTCCAAATCACTACTGATCAGAGAAATGCAAATTAAGACCACTCTGAGATACCACTACACACCTGTCAGATTGGCTAAGATGACAGGAACAAATAATGACAAATGTTGGAGGGGATGTGGGGAAATTGGGACACTGATACATTGCTGGTGGAGTTGTGAAAGAATCCAGCCATTCTGGAGAGCAATCTGGAATTATGCCCAAAAAGTTATCAAACTGTGCATACCCTTTGACCCAACAGCGCTACTACTGGGATTATATCCCAAAGAAATACTAAAGAGCGGAAAGAGACATATATGTGCCAAAATGTTTGTGGCAGCTCTTTTTGTTGTAGCTAGAAACTGGAAATTGAATGGATGTCCATCAGTTGGAGAATGGTTGGGTAAATTGTGGTATATGAAGGTTATGGAATATTATTGCTCTGTAAGAAATGACCAGCAGGAGGAATACAGAGAGGCCTGGAGAGACTTAGGTCAACTGATGCTGAGTGAAATGAGCAGAACCAGAAGATCACTGTACACTTCAACAACAATACTGTATGAGGATGTATTCTGATGGAAGTGGAAATCTTCAACATAAAGAAGATCCAACTCACTTCCAGTTGATCAATGATGGACAGAAATAACTATACCCAGAGAAGGAACACTGGGAAGCGAATGTAAATTGTTAGCACTAATATCTGTCTGCCCAGGTTGCATGTACCTTCGGATTCTAATGTTTATTGTGCAACAAGAAAATGATATTCACACACATGTATTGTACTTAGACTATATTGTAACACATGTAAAATGTATGGGATTGCCTGTCGTCGGGGGGAGGGAATAGAGGGAGGGGGGGCAATTTGGAAAAATGAATACAAGGGATAATATTATAAAAAATATATATAATAATAAAAAAAAAAAAAAAGAAAAAAAAAATAAATTTTCCTGATTTTCCCATGTGTTAATACTCTGACCAATCACTTTACATTTATTGTGCATAAATCCTGTACTTACTTATCTGTGTACATATTGTATTCTTCTAGTGTAATGTGCTATAATGTCATTGAGTGCAAGAACTGTCTCAATGTTTTATTTGTATCCCCAGTGCTTAGGATAGTGCCTGACAGTAGGTGCTTAATAAATGCTTGTCATGGAAAAAAAAAAAAAAAAAAAAAAAAAAGAATCCAGAGAAGAGCTAAAGTAAGAGATGAAGTAATTTAAATGCTTTAAAAAATAAGAGCAGTTGCAAAATGATATGGAAAAGGCAAAAAGTTAAGGAAGAAAAATATGAAAAGATAATGAACAGGTTGGGTAAAAAAGGTATAAAACTACACTGGAGTAAAATAACTCTTAGAAATTATGATTGGCCATAGAGAAACTAATGATTCCAAGAGTCAACAAGAAATAATGAAACAAATTTTAAATAGCTGAAAAAAAAAAAAAAACAGAAGAAGCTAAAAATATCTTAGAAAAACAACCAATATAAAAAAATACAGGTCAAGGAGAGACAGTTTAGGAATATTTGGACTACCTGAAAACTATAAAACAAAAAACAGTAACTGAGAAAGAAAAGGATCTAGCTATCATATTTAGAGAAATCATGAAAAAATTATTAGGGTATCTTAGAACCAAAAAATAAAGTAGAAATTGAAAAAGATCTACCAGATACCTCTTGAATGAAACTCTAAAATTAAAACTCACAAGAATATCATAGCCAAAATGTAGAGCTCCCAAGACAGGAATAAATACTACAAATAGCCAGAAAGAAAGAATTCAAATATGGTGCTATATATAGTCCTATATTTGTGTTGCAATTAATAATAATAATAGCTAACATTATAGCACACCTACTATGTATTATGCATTGTACAAAGTGTTTCACAAATAAAATCTTCACAATAATCTTGGAGGGTAAATGTTATTATACCATTACACAATTGAGGAAACTGAAGCAAATAAAAGTTAAATGACCTATACAAAGTCATACAACTGGTGAGTGAGGTTAGGTTTGAATCTAGGTCTTCTTCATTCTAGGTACAACCCTAACTACAATAATACTTAGTTATCCATAAGTAAAACAAAAATTTCAAAAAGTAGATCATGACTGTGAATTGGCTTATAATATGTTGTCTCACTGCTGAGTAGAAATGATACCCTGAGAGAGTGTAGACAAGATGGTGGATTCAGCAACCTAGTTGGACTCAACATTCCCCTCCAAAAATCTTTTCTAACCTCCCTTCCAATTTTTTTAATAATGCCTGAAAGCAACTTTGGTAGTGGCAGAGCCAACAAAAAGTCAGAGTTAGACATTTTTCTGTCCAAAGAAAACTTAGGAGGTTTGCAGGAGGTCTCAGGTGGAGAACTATCCTGAATGCAAACATATTGCAGCAGCCACAATAGTGGAGAGTTTGAAAACTCTCAGCCCAGAAATTAAAATGGGGTTGAACAACTGGTCAGAAGAAATTATAGGAGATCTGTTATTTCCACTGGGTACAGCTGGTACTGATTGTTCATACCCAGTTATGGGTTCCAGTTCCAGATCAGAGAGGTAAGCTTGTGTCAGCTACAGGGGAGCAGGGATCCTTCCTGGTAAAATGCCTGAGAATTCACTCGGGGTCCTCACCTATCCGTGGATCAGATCACCTTGGAAACACTAAGAATTTGACCCTCAAAACTACAAACATGAAAATGCCTCCACATACTCCGATAAGCAGAAACTAATGTTCACATGAATTTCAATTCATAGGCTGAAACAAAAGAACTTGACCATAAAAAAGCTGCTAAAGTGGCAGCTAAGACCAAAACATAAACTTAGTAGAACATAGCAAAAGTAAAGCTGAAGGGGATAAGGGAAAATATCTATGCTACTAAATTATTTGTTCACTTGTAAATTGGTCAAATCATTCTGGAAAACATTTGAAACTATGTCCAAAGGGCAATAAACTGTTACATACCATTTAATCAAGTAAATATCACGACTAGGTCCCTTTCCCAAAGAGATAAAAGAGAGAGTAAAAGGACTTATATATACAAAAATACTTATATTGGCTACTTTTTATGGTGACAAAGAATTGAATGATGAAGGAAGATGCTCATCAGTTGGAGAATGGCTGAATGAGTTGTGTCATATGATTGTGCATTGTTATATAACAAGAAATGATGAGGAACTGCTTTCAAAAAAAGCATGGCAAGATTTACATAAACTGACAAAAAGAAGAACAACTAGGACATCATCATGTAATGATAATCAACAATGAAAGACTTGGTTACTTTAATCAAGAGAAAGATCAAAGATAATCACAATATGCAAAGTCAGGATGGGAAAAAATACTTCTTCATTTTAATGCAAATGCAATTCTAAGCATTTTATTTTACTCATTTAAAAAAACATTTATTTGAACTTCACTTTACTGCCAAAGGGGTCCCTGAGTTAAATAACTTTGAAAAACTGAGAGGAATGGCCGCATATTCACAGCTAGTATGATTTTATAGATACTTGCTAAAAGTAGTCCCAACTAGTTGTAGGTGATCTTAGGCATCTTCATAGTGCAATGTAGCTTATGTACATGGACTCTAAACATATAAATTAATAGGAAAGGTAGGAATCCATGGATGAAAAAAGTCAGTGAGTAAACATACCTACTTTGTGCAGTGTTCTTAAATTACAAATAAATGTAAAAGGCAATTCCTGCCCAAGGAGATCATAATTTAATAGACAAAACAATAAATAAACAATAAGTAAAACATTTTTTAAAAAGGGAATAATTGATATGAATTTGTTTGTAAATACAATACCCATTGCTGTTAAAACACACATGCTAGGCACAGACACATGAAAACATAACAAAATAAATGCAGTCTTTTTAAAAAATGATGAGTACTATCTATATAAAACTAAGAAGAAACATGCTTTAAGAGTGATATACTTAAAGGTTTCTCTATAAAATCAGGGGTGAGGCAAGAATGTTCATTATTACCATAATTATTCATTATTGTTATAGAAATATTACCAATAGCAAAAACAAAAATTGAGAGAATAAAAACAGGCAATGAGAAAACAAGATTATTATTCTTTGCAGATAAGATGATGGCATTCAAAAATGGCTGAAACATTTACATCTCTAAGAAAATTGAATTTTATAAAATAAAGCTAAATGAATCATTAGTATTTTCATATATTGAAACAAAACACAACAAGAAAAGGTAGAAAGACAAATTCTATCAAATAATTATTTTATAGATCTCCAAAAATAATCATAAAATTCTTCTTGAAGAACAAAAGGTCAAGAATATCAAGGCAAAGAAAAAAAATGTAAAGGAAATCAGACTAGAAGTTCCATATTTCAAACTATATTATAGGTTATTAAAACAATCTGGTACTGGCTAAGAAATAGAGTGGTAGATCAGAGGAATGGATTACATACCCAATATATAGAAGTGACCATAGTAATCTGTTATTCATTTGCTTTAGTTGTACCTGACATCTCCTGACACTATGGACCATGCAATCCATTGAGTTTTATAGCAAAGATACTAGAGCAAGTTAAGTGAGTTGCACAGAGCCACATAGCTGGTAAGTGTTTGAGGCTGTATATGAAGCCTACTCTTCCCAAATCTAGTCCCCCTGAGCTACCTCCCTTCTTCCTTACAGTAATCTGGTATTTGATAAACCCAAAGATGCAAGCTACGTGAGTGGAAATTCACCATTACGTAAAAATTACTGAGAAAACTAGAAAGTAATTTGGCAGAAACTAGGCAAAGTCTAAAATTTCATATCATATACCAAGATAAGGTTAAAATTGACAAATGATTGAGACATAAAGGATGACACTCTAAATAAATTAGGGAAGTATTTATACTTGTAAGATTAGTAGAGAAGGAAGAATTTGTGATCAAAGAAAAAATAGTGAGGATCAAAGGAAGCAAAATAGATCATTTTGATTATATGAAATTAAAAAGCTTTGCATAAACAAAATTAAAACAGTAAAATTAGAAGGAAAACTGGAAATTGGGGGGGAATTGTAGCAGGTTTCTCTGATAAGACCTCATTTCTCAAATATATAGGAAAATGAGCCAAAATCATAGAATTACAAATCACTCCCCAGTATAAAGAGTCAAAGGATATAAATAGATAGTTTTCCAAAAAAATCAAAGCTATTAATAAGTATATAAAATGCTCCAAGTCATTACTAATTAAAGAAATTCAAATTTAAACAACTTTTATATATTATCTCACACCTACCACATTGATTAACATGACAGAAAAAAAAAAGAAAATGACAAATGAGGGAGTCAATATTGAACGATTAAGACACTAATGCACTGTTGTTAGGAGTTGAGAATTAGTCTGATCATTTTGGAGAGGGTTATAAAATTGGCTATTCCCTTTCACCCAACTATACTACTTCTAGAATAATATCCCAAAGATATTGGAGAAAAGAAGTATATTTGTACAAATATTATTTATAACAAATCTTTTTGTATTGGCAAAGAATTGGAAATTGTGGAGATGCCCATTAATTGGTGAATTGCTGAACAAATTATTGTGTATGATTGTGATGGAATATTATTGTGTTATAAGTAATAGCAAGCAATACGATTTCAGAAAAAACATGGAAAAACTTACATGAACTGATGCATAAAGTGAAGAGAATCAAGAAAATGCTATACATAGTAACAGCATTATTGTTTGATGAAGAATTATGAATGACTTAATTATTATCAGCAATACAATGCTCTAAGATAATACCAAAAGCTTAATGAAGTATACTATCCAACTCCAGATAAAGAACTGATATTGTTTGAATACAGACTGAAGCATGCTATTTTTACTTTCATTTTTTTCTTTTGTTTCAGTCTTCTTGTACAAAATGACTATTATGGAAATGTTTTACATAATTGCATATATATATAGCCTATATCTGATTACTTACCTTCTTTGGAAAGGGGAAAGGAGAGGAATAAAAAGGAGGGATAGAATTTAAAACTCAAAACTTTAAATAAAAATGTAAACCCAAAACATGTAGTGACAAGTAAGATGACTTCATAGAAACCTGGAAAGACTGAACCCATGAAAAGTGAAATGAGAAGAACCAGGACATGGTACATAGCAATAGCAATATTGTAAGATGATCAATTGTGAAAAACTTAGCTACTCTGATCAAGACAATGATACAAAACAATTCCAAAAAAAAGCCATTATGACAAATGCTATACATCCCTAGAGAACTGATAAACTCTAAATACAGATTGAAACACACTTTAAAAACTTTCTATTTTTTATTTCTTATTTTTCTTTTTTAATTTTTGCAACATAACTGTTATGTATGGAAATCTTTTGCATGATTTCACATACATAATCAATATCAAATTGCTTGCCTTCTCAAGGAAATTTGGAACTCAAAATTTGAATAAAGAATTATAACTATATATGCATTTATATTATTAAAAAATGTTTAATGAATGAAAAAAATGTATTTTAAAAATAATTCTGCAGCACATATGCAGTATACAATCTCCCATGTGTACTCAAGCAATAAACAGCTGTAGGAAAAGAACTCAGGGAGATTACTATGAACCACTCCATAGAATTCCCTATCCTTCTATTTTTGTCCGCCTGCATTTTGGCTAATTGTACATTATTTCAAAGTCCAATTCTTTTTGTACAGCAAAACAACTGTTTAGGCATGTATACATATATTATATTTAACATGTATTGGTCAACTTGTCATCTCGGGGCAGGGAGGGAAGGAGGGGAAAAATTAGAACAAAAGGTTTGGCAATTGTCAATGTTGTAAAATTACTCATGCATATATCTGGTAAATAAAAACTATTAAAAAATAAAAAAATAATAAACAGCTGTAGGAAAATACTCAGCATATATTCATGGAGACAGTGTGATATAGTAGAAAGAATAGGGCAGCTGGGGGTACAGTGGATAGAGCACCAGTCCTGAAGTCAGGAGGTCTTGAGTTCAAATCTGACCTCAGACAATTAACACTTCCTAGCTTTGTGACCCTGGGCAAGTCACTTAACTCCAATTGCCTCAGCAAAAAAGAAAGAAAGAAAGAATATTAAACTGGAGTCAGAGTAATGGCATATAGCTTCTAGGGGAAATGTGGCAGTAGTCCTGAGGCCACTGGTCCTTGGCAGGGATAGCTCCCCAAACAATGCCGGCTGTCAAATAACAATATGCTGGTCAGTAATAACAAAGTTTCTGAGATACCAGACCACTCTTCAATTGCACCTCTAAGACCACTCCTCACTTATACCTCTAAGCTATAAAATTGCTATATCAGTGACATGAAGCACCTGATATCTCTATTTTTTTCCTTTAAATTTGTCTTCTTGCTCCTGGTTCTTTGATGAATTCTTTTGGAACTTAGCCTTGGAACTTAATTGGTATTACGATTACAATAAATTTTGCCCCTTGATTGGAGATAGGTTTAAGCCTGCAAATTATTTTGGGACAACTCAGGATACCCATGTGTCACCCCCTTTTGGGGTCTCCTTCTGAATCTCAACAACAAGCCCTCAGTTGGAATAAATGATCTGCCAAATACCAAGCAGGATTCTCCTTCCAGTGGCTTCTCTCTCAAGACAACTGTTTGGTTACCATTAATTTGCTCTCACTTCTGCCACCAAAATTCTCTGATACCCTTTACCTTTGATACTACCCAGCTTTTATAATTACTGATACTGCAAACTAGCTAAAGGAACCACAAAGTGGGAAAAATCAGCAACTATAGGCCTAAGTATAGCTACACCAAGTAAATTCTCTTAGCCTTCGACACCATATGGATGACATCCCATCATCACTAGAATGAGGAATGGAAGATCCTTTTTCTTTTCTTTTTGCTGAGGCAATTGGGGTTAAGTGATTTGCCCAGGGTCACACATCTAGGAGCTATTAAGAGTCTGAGACCAGATTTAAATTCAAGTCCTCCTGACTTCAGGGCTGGTGCTCTATCCACTGCTGCACATAGATGCCCCTGGGAGATCCTTTTTCTCCCCATCCCTCACTGTCATTAAATCTTATTATTTGGGAAGCTACAAGAAAAAAGGGCTGCCAGCTAGAAGGGTCTTCTTTGACCAGATGTAGCATACTCCATTCTGCTGTCTCAAGGCCAATGAGTGACCAAAATGTGATACAAGGAATATCACACCTCTTTAAAAAAAACTTTCAGCGTCGGAGCACCATTTGCTAAGAATAGCCAGGAAATTTGTTCTCTGCAAAGGCCTAAACAATGAAATCACCTTGACCTTGGAGTGTCTAGCAATTTTTTTAAAATTGAAGTGTTTTTTTTAAATTTTCAAAACATATGCAATGATAATTCTAATTTTTTCCCTCATCCTCCTTCCCCTAGGTGACAAGTAATCCAATATATGTTAAACATGGTAAAATACATATTAAATTCAATACAGGCATACATATTTATACTGTTATCTTATGTCTAGCAATTTTTTAAAGAAATTGTGGACACGTTCCCTGGGATGGCATCTGTAGGCTCATTCAGTTTCATTACATAAAGAATACTCATGGCCAAAAAATGTCTATTGGCTGTTTTACATATAGGTCCAATGCTGTGGAGTCACTGATGTCTGTTAGTGATATATTCTGTCATTTTTTTTCCACTTTTAAAAAATTTTTGGTTTGGATGGACAATAGTCCATCCACTGCTTTTTGCCAGGTAACTGTTGAGATGCTGCTTCTCTCTACTGACATCTGCTGGTCTATAGCTATGAATTTTTTAAATTGAGCTATTGACAGCAATACTAGTAATAGTTGAGTTTTGAAAAGCTAAGGCAATTTCAAGTTTTCTGACATGTTTAATTGAGTCAGCCATATTCAGTTAACTATAAAAGCTCTTAAGCATCTAAGACTTGGAGGCATTTTCAGAATCTCTAACCTCTTTGAATTATGATCTAAAATTCTTTTTAATTCATATCATAGCCACAAATTTTTACCTAAGTCAGTTCATCCTAGGAAAGGAATATGAGTAGAGGTGAGGTGAGCAGATACTTTTCAATTCTCATAATAACTAGAGTTGTGATTTAAATAGACCTATGGGCCAGAATGAGAAGTATTAGAGCTCATTAATCAGAGGACTTCTCCCTAAATCCCAAAGCAACCTATGCTGCCTGGCATATAAATCTGCCATATAAAACATTCTAGTTATATGGGTTGTGGGAAATATAACAATGAAAATATTGTACTATAGTGTCATCTGTTAATTTTATGAAGCCCTAGAACTGTGGCTTATTGGTGACAGTAATCTGGAACTGTGTCTGGAGGCCTGTATCTCTGAATCTCCTGGAGGCTACTTCTTGTAGAGTCTACTACTCCAGTTCTCTGAGTCACTCAAACAATGCTATATCCTTCCATTATGGCCAATATGGAGCCATCATTTGAACTGTGAAGGTGGAAGGTGAATGCTTCAGTTCCAGGTCAATAAAGTGTAAGTGTGGAGGCTCATTAACTCCAAAGGGAAGTGCTGCCCTACTCTGCATCCAGAGTACAACCAGTACCCAGGAAAGGAAGGGTATCTAGTCAGTCAATCAATGAATCAACAGAATTCATTATGTGTTTACTGTGTGCTAGGTACTGTGCTAAATTCTAGGGACACAGAGAGAGGTAAAAGAGAGTCCCTGCCCTCAAAGAGAATGGAGTGGAAAACATACAAACAAATATTTACAAAGCAAGTTATATTCGAGTTAAATACATCATTAACAGAGAAAAGGCCCTAAAATTAACAGACCTCCAGTCAGTCTTCAGTTGAAACTTGAAGGAAGATAAGGAGATTGGTCAACAGGCAGAAAGGAGGAGGGAGAGTTTTCCACACATGAGAGATAGCCAGGGAAAATTCCCAGAGTCATGTGATGGAGCATTTTCTTCATGGAACATAAGGAAGCCAGTGTCCCTGGTCAAAGAAAACATAAAAGAGAATAAAGCACAAGAAGACTGGAAAGGGAGCAGCCAGATGGTGCAGTGGATAAAGCATCAGGACCTGAGTTCAAATATGACCTCAGACACGCAACACTTATTAGCTTTGGGACCTTGGGCAACACATTTAGCCCTCCGTTGCTTCACACTTACCCTCCCAAAAAAGAAGAAAAAACTGGAAAAATAGGAAGAGTTTTGAATGCTAATAGAGCATTTTCTGTTTTATCCTGAAAGCAATGGGAAATTATTGAAGTTTATTGAGCAGGAGGATGATCAGATCTGTGAGATATGATGATATGTATCTGTTCCAGAGTGAAGAGAGGGCCAGAGGAGAGGAGATGGTATATTAAAGAGATATTACAAAAGATAAAATTAGCAAATCTTGGCAAAGACTGGATAAGGTCGGGGGTAGGGTAAGAGGGAGAGGCAGAGGGATGCTGTTGAGAGATAGTGAGGAATCCAGGATGACTCCTAAGTAGCAAGCCTGAGGGACTGGAAAGATGGTTTTGTGTCTATAATAATAGTTAAAATATGAAGGGAGAAGATTTAAGGGAAAGAAAATGAGTTCTATTTTAGACACATTGAGCTTAAGATCTCTGCTGGACATATGATTTGAGATGTTTGAAAGATGTTGAGAGGTCAGCAAAGAATAAAGGGCAAGAAAGGTAGATTTGAAAATCTTAAACATAGAGATTTAGATAAATAAATTTATTTGTGCTAATGAGATCACCAAAGGAAGTAGTACAAGGGGAGAAGAAGAGAGTCTAGGACTGAACCAAGAGGGACACTAAGAGTTAGATAACATGAACTAGAAGAGGATCCAGCAAAGGAGATAGAGGAGGATACAAATACCAATAATTCTGTACCTATTTCTTCTTGGACTCTATTATAAAAACTCAAGAATTTTGTCTCAATCAAGGTTTGAAATTAGAGGCTTCTTTGCTCTTGACATTACTTGAATGAAAGTGATATCTACCCTGTGTTGCATCATCCTAACAATCACGTTTGAAAACTCAGACATGTTCAGACTTTCATTACCCCAAAGGTCCTATCATGGAATTTACTCTTTCCTTCTCCTTTTTTTAAAAAAAAAGCTTTTAAATGTTTTGATTTATTTCATTATACATTTTCTAATTACATGAACAAATATTTAACATTCTTTTCTAAACTTAAATTTATTTTTTTTTCCTCAGCTATATTCAAAATATATTTTTAAATTTGTCTTTTAGATGTTTGAGTTCTAGGTTCTCTCCCTTATCTCCACCCATAATTCAGAAACCACATGAGAAGTTATACAAAAAATTTTCCAACAGGAAAGTTGCAAAAGACTACACCCTAATGAAAATAAAAACTCTCAAGAAAAATTAAATTAAAAATAGAGAGATAGAAAGAAAAATAGAGAATGCTTCAATTTATATTCAGACTTGATCAGTTTCTTCTGTGGGTATGGATAGAATTTTTCATCATAAGTCCTTCAGACTAGGTCTAGATTGTACTACTGATCATAACAAAGTCATTTATAACTAGTCATCCCAGAACATTGCTATTACTTTGTATAAAGTATGTTTCACTTTATTCATGGAGGATTTTCTAGAGTTTTTTTTTTCCTAAGAGCATCCTGCTCGTCATTTTTCCAGAGAACAATAATATTCTATTACATAAAATGATTTTGAAAATTTTTTTACAATTAATATTGCTAATTGTATTTTCCCCCATTTATTCGCTTTCACCCTATTTCTTCTCAAAAGTATTTTGCTACTGACCACTCCATCCCCCAATATGCCTCTCTTTTATCACTCTCCCACTTTCCCATATTCCATTCTCCTCCTTTCCTGCAGGGTAAAATAGATTTCTACACCCCTATTGAGTATGAATGTTATTTCTTATTTGAGCCAATTCTGATGAAAGTAAGGTTCACTCACTCACTCATTCATTCTTTCCTCCCCTTCTTCCCATTTACTATAAAAGCTTTCTCTTGCCTCCTTTTTCATGGCAGATAATTAGCATTGTTCCACTTCTCCCTTTCTCTTTCTCTCAATATATATTCCTCTCTAAACCACTAATTTCATCATTTTTTAAAAAAGATATCCCTTCATATTCTACTCACACCCATGCCCTCTATTATATTCCTTCTAACTGCCATAATAAGAACATTGTAATGAGTTACAAGTATCATCCTCTCATGTAGAAATATAAATAGATAAACCTTCTTATAATTTCCTTCTTATGCTCTCCAGAGTTCTGTACTTGAAAATCAAATTTCCCATTCAGCTAGTCTTTTCAATATGAATGTTTGAAAATTCTCTATTCCATCGAATGATCAGCATTTTTCCTCTGAAAGATTATATTCAATTTTGCTGGGTAGTTGATTCTTAATTGCCATCCTAGCTCCATTGCTTTTCATAATATCATATTCAAATCCCTCTGGTCCTTTAATGTAGAAGCTGCTAAATCTTGTGTTACCCTGACTGTGGTTCCACTATACTCGAATTGTTTCTTTCTGAATGCTTGCAATATTTTCTCCTTGATATAGGAACTCTGGAATTTGGCTAAAAATTCCTGGGAGTTTTTCTTTCAGGGATCTCTTTCAGGAAGTGATCAGGGGATTCTTTGAATTTCTATTTTACCCTCTGGTTCTACAGTAACAGGACTGTTTTCCTTGATATCTTTCTTGAAAGATGATGGCCAGACTTTTTTTTTTTGATTATGACTTTCAGGTAGACCAATAAAATTTTAAATTAACTCTCCTGGATCTATTTTCCATGTCAGTTGTTTTTCCAATGAGATATTTCATTATTTTTTTCATTTTTCTGACTTTGCATTATTGTATCTTGATTTCTCATAAAATCATTAGTTTCTATTTGCTCAATTCTTTTTTTTAAGGAACTTTTTTTTCCTCATTGAGCTTTTGTACCTCCTTTCCCATTTGACCAATTTTGCTTTTTAAGGCATTCTTCTCCTCATTAGTTTTTTGTATTTCCTTTTGCACCTCTCTCAAGTCTTTTCCTAATTTTTCCTCTATCTCTCTTGATTTTTAAAGTCCCTTTTGAATCTTTCCATGGCTTGAACCCAAATCTTATTTTTCTTAGAGAATTTATTATGTAGGATATTTGGCTTAATCATCTTCTGAGTATGTGTTTTGATCCTCCTTGTCACCATAATAACTTTCAATGGTCAGATACTTTTTTTCTGCTCATTTTCCTAGGCTATTACTCTATTTAAAATTCTTTGTTTAAATGAGGCTCTGTTTCCAGAGTGTAGAATGCCCTGTCCCAAACTTCAAGGGTTTTATGCAGCTATTTTCAGAAATCCTTCTAATAATCTGGCCACAAGAATTCTTTTCTATCCTGGAACTGATAAATATGTCCCCACTTCATTGTAGCTGTAAAATCTAGTGTGCTGGATAGATCTGAGGCTCTTCTGATCAGGGCTGTGCTGAGACTGCACAGACTGCACATCAGTTCCTAATGCCACAGACTCTCTGCACTGATCTTCCAAGTCTTCCCTGGTGTTCCTGAGCTGAGAGGTTCAGAAGTCTCCAGAAGCTGCTGATTCAGACTGCCTTGCTGATGGTAGGATCTGAGCTGGAGCTTGATTCCAGCTGGGCTTGCACTGGGACTGTGGGCTGGGTATCCATTCTGGTTCCATAGACCTTTTCTGCTGCCCTTCCAACTCTTGTATGATGGCTCTGGGCTGAAAGGTCTGGAAGCCACTAGTACTGCCACTGATTCAGAGGCTGGGCCCAAGTAGGGGGTAGCAATTCTAATCTCAGATAAAGAAAAAATAAAAATAAATCTTATTAAAAGAGATAAGGAGAGAGAGTATGTCTTGATAAAGGGTACTGTAAATAGTGAAGCAGTAACAATATTAAATATATATGCACCAAATGGTAGAGCAGGCAAATTCCTAGCGAAGATTTTAAGCAATTACAGAAAGAAATAGACAGCAAAACTATCATAGAGGCTCTGAGCTCTGAAAAGGTGTACTTGAATCAATGGCAGCAGGATGCTTATAGTTAAGCACCTACTCAGTGTGAGATAAGGTTCTCCAATTGTATACTTAATGTGATGGTGATGTCATGGCACATATTCAGTGTGCTATAGTGATGTAATCATACTGAGATGTTTAAGGGAGTCACAGGCACAGAAGACTTTCTCAGCCACAGACACAGAGAACACTTCAGGCTCTAGACTCCAGATTCCAGACTTCATCTTTGCCCAGCTTCATGGTAACCTTCCTGCCTCCTTCACTCCTCCACTAAGACCAAGGACTCAGGCTGATCCTGAGATCCTCCAGAGAGCTAGTCCAGACATTTACAACTATTCTAATGTGGAACTTCAACAATCCCCTCTCAGAATAAGACACATTTATTCACAAAATAAATAGAAAGAACTAGGTTAATAGGATTCTAGAAAACCTACATATGATAGACCTCTGGAGAAAATTGAAAAGGAATACATCTTTTTCTCTGCAATACATGGCACCTACACAAAAATTGATGATGTATTAGGACACAAAAATCTCACAATCAAATGTAAAAAGGCAGAAATGCTTCTTTTTTAGACCATAATGTAATACAAATTATATTTAGTAAAGAGCCAAGGATAGAAACACTAAAAACCAATTAGAAATGAAGTAATCTAATTTTAAAAAATGAGTAGGTCACAGAACAAAGTCATGGAAACAATCCATAATTTTAGCCAAAAAAAAAAAAAAATAGCAATAATGAGATAACATGCCAAACCTATGAGAAGTACCTAAAGCAATTCTTAGAGGAATTTTATATCTCTAAATAGCTACATAAATAAAATAGAGAAAGAGAAGATCAATGAATTTGGCATGCAACTAAAAAAATGAGGGGGAAAAAAAACAAATTAAAATCCCCCAATTAAATACCAATTTAGAAATTTTGAAACTCAAAGGAGAGATTAGTAAAAATAGAAACTTAAGAAAACTATTGAACTAATAAACAAAACTAAGAGTTGGTTTTATTTTTTTAAAAAACTGACAAATTGATAAACCTGTGGTTAATATGATCAGAAAAAGGAAAGAAAAAACCAAATCATTAGCATCAAAAATGAAAGGGGGGAACTTACCACCAATGAAAAAGAAACTAAAGAATAATTAGGACATATTTTATCCAACTCTATGGCAGCGAGTCTGATAATCTAACTAAAATAGATGAATATTTACAAACATATAAACTGCCCAGATTAACAGAAGAGGAAACAAAATACTTAAATAGTCCCATTTTAGAAAAAAAAAAATTGAACAAGTCATGAATGAACTCCCTAAGAAAAATTCTTCAGGGCCAGATTGATTTAAGTGAATTCTACTAAACATTTAAAGAACAATTAGTTCCATTACTATGTAAATTATTTGGAAAAATAGGTAAATAAGGGTAATGTCAAATTCCTTCTCTCACACAAATATGACACTGATACATAAACCAAGAAAGACCAAAACAGAGAAGGAAAATTATAAATCAATCTCCCTAATGAATATTGGCATGAAAATTTAAAAAAATATATATTAGCAAAAGGATTACAACAATTTATTGGCAGGATAATACACTATGACCAAATGAGATTTATACCAGGAATGCAGGGCTGGTTCACTATCAGGAAAATCATAATTGACAATATCAATAACAGAACCAACAGAAATTATATGATACTCTCAATAAATGCAGAAAAACGTTTTGACAAAATATAGCATCCATTCCTATTAAAAACATTAGAGCATAGGGATAAAGAGAATTTTCCTTAAAATAATAATCAGTATCTGTCTACAAGCTACAGCAAGCATTATTTGTAATGGAATGACGCTAGATGCAGTCCCAGTAATATCAGAAGTGAAACAAGGATACCTATTATCATCACTATTATTCAGCATTGCACTATGTTGGCTTCAGCAATAAGAAAAGAAAAAGAAATTAAAAAATTAGAATAGGCAATGAAAAAATAAAATTATCACTCTTTGCAGATGATAAGATGATACAGAGAATTCTAGAAAATCAACCAAAAATCTACTGGAAATAATTTACAGTTTTAGCAAAGTTGCAGCTTATAAAATGAACTCACAGAAATCACCAGCATTTCTATATGTTACTGACAAAGCCCATCAGCAAGAGATAGAAAGAGAAATTCCATTTAAAATTACTGCAGACAAAATCGAATATTTGAGGACTACCTTCCAAGACAAACCCAAGAACTATATGAACACAATTACAAAATACTTCTTACAAATAAAATTGATCTAAACAATTGGAAAAATATAAATTGTTCATGGTTAGGCAGAGCTATATAATAAAAACAGCAATTCTGTCTAAATTGATCTCTTCTTCTGAGCCATACCAAATAAACTGCCAAAACAATAGAACTACAAAAAATAAAAACAAAATTCATTTGAAAAAACAAAAGGTCAAGAATATCAAGGAAATTCATAAAAAATAAAATACAAAAAAAAATGGTGGCTTAGCATTACCGAACCTAAAACTATATTATAAAGCAGCAGTCATCAAAACCATTTAGTACAGGCTAAGAAATAGAGTAGAGGATGAATGGAATAGATTAGTTACACCTGACACAGTAAGCAAGGCCTACAGGAATCTAATATTTAATAAACCTTCAAACTCCAGTTTCTGGAATAAGAACTCTCCATTTAACAAAATTGCTGGTAAAACTGGAAAATAACATGTCAAAAACTTGGCATAGACCTACCTCTCACACTCCATACCAAAATAATGTCAAAATGGATACATGATTTGAGTATAAAGAATGATACAATAAACAAATAAGGAGAACAAGGGATAATTTACCTATCAAATCTTTGGAAAAGGGAGTAATTTATAACCAAAGAAGAACTAGAGAACATTATGAAAGACAAATGGACAGCTTTGATCACATTAAGTTAATTTTTTTTGCACAAATAAAAACCAACAAACAAGATTAAAAGGGAAGTAAAAAGCTGGGGGGAAAATCTTTATAACCTGTATTTCTGATAAAGGTCTCATTTCTAAAATACATAAAAAAACTGTCAAATGTATAAGAATACACATCATTTGCCAATTAACAAATAGTAAAAAGATATGAACAGACAATTTTCAGATGATGAAATTAAAGCCATTTATAGTTCTTGAAAAATGCTCTAAATCACTATTGATTAGAGAACTGCAAATTAAAACAATCCTGAGATAGCATCTCACACCTTTTAGATTAGCTAAGATGACAGTAAAGGATAATGACAAATGTTAGAGGGAATATGGAAAACTGTGATACAAATGCATTGTTGATGGAGTTGTGAACTGATCCAACCATTCTAGAGAGCAATCAGAAACTATGCCCAAAGGGCTATAAAACTGTTCATACCCCTTGACCCAACAGTGTATGACTGGGTCTGTATCCCAAGGAAATTATAAAAAGGCTTGGTTCTTCTCAGTAATCCCAATAGGCTTTGGACAGAAAATGGCATGTGCAGCTACAGAAAGAATTAAAGAGAGTGAATGTAAATCAACGCATGTTATGTTCACTTCTTTTTCTTTTTCAGCTTTTTAAAATTTTTTCCCTTTTTCTCTGATTTTTCTCTCCCTTCATAAAACAATGTGTATTAAAAATAAACTAAAAAAAATTATAGACTAAAAGGATTTCCTAAAAGAGGATACAGGAATATTTTCAAAACATGATGCTTCTTTAAAAAGTATTTAAGAATGATAATTCTTGGCATATCTGTAGAGATCTCAAAGTTATTACACTTTTACTATAAGATTTTAAATTCAGTCTAACATAACATGGCTTATTTTTAACATGATAACAAAAATTAAAAAAAAATAACTTTCATTAAACTAAATTAGCTTCAAAGAAAAGAACTGATTTTAGAAAAGATAAATTTGCCAACTCAAACAAACAAAAAACCCTTTTCAACACTAATAAGAAAATTTTCAGAATTAAGACATTATTACATGCCTTATACTTGGGAAACAAATTTTCAATTGTCTGCTTTTTTTTAGCCCATAAAATATTCTTTCTTACCATTGATTATTAAACTTGATTTAATGAATAACTTTGGTAAAATAACGTATCAAAATGTTTCAGGTTTTCTTTATCTGAAAAGCAAATTTTTGAGAAATAATGAAGATAAAAACTGAGAGATGCTCTTTGTACATCCAATACTTGACACAGTACAAGGAAAAAATTTAATAAATGTTCATTGATTGATTTTCAAATAAAATTACTATTATAAAGTGGATTAAGAGGATTAAGAGTTGGAGGAACAATGGCATGAAGCTAAAGAAGTAGTATGGAAATAATTTTTAAAAGTGACCAACATTTGGAGGAGGAAGGGAAGACTAGATAGCATGAAATTATCAGAGAATTGTTAATATTCTTCAAAGCCTGGAAAGTAATGTGATATGTTCCTCAAAATACATTTTGTAAATTTGGATTTGTAGGTACTACATTCACAGAGACAACAATTCTTTCATTCAATTAGTAGACAAGAATGTATTAGGTTTTTACTATGTGCCGGTACTCTGCCTAGCACTAAGAAAAGGCAAAATATATTCCCTAACTTCAAGAAGTTAACAATATGATTGCGAAAGACAAAATACCAAAGAAACAAAAAACACAAAACCTTGGGAATGTAATAGAAAACACCAGAGGAATGCAGCCGGGTGTGAAATGAAAACTTAGTTGACCTGGTAACTTAAATAGAAGTGCTGGAAAGAGAGACCTCCACCTCCAATCCAAGGGAGTAGGGGCCTCAGGAACAGAGAGTATTGATGAGTATAGAAAATTGATTCCAAATTAAACAGAAACTAGGCATGATGGCAAGCCACTCCAGATACTAAGAAGGTAGCTTCCATAGGAGAAGTATAACATGAAATCATCCATAGGAACATTTGAGCACAATATTATTTTGTAAAATAACCATAACGATATAAAATTATTTCTATGAAATCATTAGGCCAGAGACAAAATATGAAGTTATACTTAAAATGAGCATATGAAAACATTGTTACTCTTATTTTCATATATATGATAGAATTTTAAAAGTTATTCAGTCTTACTTTATATTATTTGCCTCTAAGCACTTCACATTTAGGGTAACATAATCATTGACTATTTCTCAAATATGCCATCCTATATCCAGACACCAAATATTCAAATTCTTGCTTATTTCTAGAAGCTTACCTTTCCCCCTTCTTTCTCCAATTTATCTTGCTTCAAGACTCAAAGATGTTTACATTTCTTCAGAGATTTCCCTCATACTTGATCTAGCTGTTAAAACTCTAATCTACATATATATATATACATATATATTTTTTATTTTAGTGTTTTTGCCTTGTGATTTTCTTGCTGCCATAAACTGCATCATTTATAAAACAGACATTGAACTAGATCACCTAGTTTACTATCTAATAGATACAGCATAAATTCTTCAGGAAAATGTAGATTGTTTGGTATTTGTAATTTCTTAACTCCTCAAGGATTAGTGCCATAAATCTGAGTTAGTAATTAGTCTTGTCATTAGCACATATGAACTATTTTGAGATCAAGGATTTGAATTCCAAAATATACTTTTGTACAAACAAATATTACAATGGGTATGAGATCAGGTAAAATGTAGGAAGACAAAGTACAGTACAGGTTGTGTATAATTTAAAAGAACTGCCATGCCTTGGATTGAGTTTATAGTCTGTAGAGAAGTATAGGCAGGTAAAATAGTCCCAAGTCATAAACTATACACGGTTAGAGGGGAGGATCTTCTTCCAACAGATTTTTTCTTGTAAAAGAGACAAAAGAAGCAAAATTCCAAGAGAAATTTCCAATTTAAGAGAGTGTTTGATATTTGCCTTATACTTGTGAGAAAATCAGAATATTCTATAGCCTTCTTTATAACATTTGTCTATGTGACGGTATCTTGACTTGAATAATGCAGCTTTTGAATCTTTAATACTTTGTCTTTATTCTGAAAAATCATATTTTAATTGATATTTCTCCCTATATTTGAAAAAGATAAAATAAAACTAATTTGATATTTTAATCTTGATATTTTAAAGGAAATAAAACAAGATAAATAAGAAAAAGCTATGAGTCATATCCTAATTTCAGCACATACACATTTGCTCTGGAGATACACAATTCCTATTGTGAATCCAAGCAAAGGTAGCTTGAACATCATGATTCTCAATAATAATCACAGAGACATAGAATGGTTTAGCTTACACATAGTAGACTCTACATTCCTTTAGGGAAGAAAATGCTTCATTTTTAATATTTTATCAATGTTTATCAATTGATTTTTTGACTAATTACATACATATCAAATAGCAAATCATAAGTAGGAATTACAGCATTCTTTTCAAGAAGCATCTATCCCTTCTGAATGCCCAGTCTATGTAAACTAATTTCCCCCCCAACAATTAGCATAATGTAATGGAAAGGGAACTGGATTGGAAATTGGAAGTCTTGGGTTTGAATTCTAAAGTTAACTATGATTTAATTGGCAGGAAACAACTCATTATCCACATGAGATTCATTTCAGACTCTGCTAACTTTGAATAATCAGATCATTGGCTGACTAGAGCAATGTTTAAAATCAATATTAAATTAGAAAGATAATGATGTCAATTTACTGTACAAGATTAAAATAGTTCTAATATGAACTACTTACATAAACTGTTGACTCAAAAAATTGGGACTGATAAAAATTAAAACTTTAACAGTGATTATCATCATTTCATGAAAACATGGAAATGCTTTTATAGATTATTTTCTATAACAGTTCAGAATTGAATGTGAGTTGTAACACAGCTGAGATACTGTTATTTTAACATTTATTAATTATAGAAAATGATTCAGAGCAACACACAGCTTTCTTCCAACAAAGGGTATCACATATATAAGTTGTAATCATTTAAAATTCTTTGTTTACAATCATTGCTTCCTTTTTCTTTCCTTCCATTCACTTCTTGATGCATTGATAACTTACAACTACATGACTGTAGTTCAACTATGATTGTATGTGGTACAACACCCATTGAAAATACCCACTCTTCAGTTCTTTTTTGCCTTTTAATTGCCAAATTTGATGACCTTTTTTTTTCAATATTCATCCTCCTTGAACTCTTTGAACTTCAGCATTTGACAACTATTGTCTAGTCTTTCTTTTTGGATACTTTTTCTTCTTTAGGACACTGACAGTGCTCTCTTGGTTCTCCTCCTGCCTATCTAACCACATTTTCCCAGTTTTGTTTTTTTTCATGGATTATCATCCATATTAAACCTTGTGACTATTTGTGTATGCCATACTCTGTCCATGCTCCATTTCTCTTCACCTTCCTTCACTATCTCAAAAAAAATAACAGAATTTTCCCTAATCTAACACTGGATATGTCCCACTTCCCTCATTAAAAGAGTCCTAGCTTAAACCAGTGGCTTTAATTTTTTTTTAACTTTAATTTTTCTAGTTAAAAAGAAAACCACTCCACCAACTGAAGCCGGAAACTATAAGCTTTGAGAAAAGTTCTGAAACCATAAATCCAGTTGAGCAAAATGTAGTAGAGACTACGAGACAAGCATGTAGCTGCAAAAGATGCTATAAAGGAAAGAGTTTTGAGATTGGAGTCATTGGAACTGATTATGTGTCTGGACCCAGCTACTTATTTTCTATGTGACATTGGGCTACTCACTTTACCTCTTGAGGACTCAGGATCCAAACTCAGGCCTTATTACTCTAATTCTATGGATTGTACACTACTCTGACTCCTATTATCTTGCTATACAGACTCACATATATATATATATGCATGGGTTCCAAATACCTCACTACATTGTGATTTTTTTATACACATTTAAATTTTTCACCCCCCCACACACACACCTGAAAAATGAATTATTCAAAATTTAACATCATTTTCTCTATATGTGATTCAGCCAGTGCAGGAAGCAATGAGATCAATGTGATCGTTCCTTCAATACTACCTTGCCATTCATATCAGCCAAGATCATATTAACCTTTTTGTAGTCATATCAATTTTGCTTCCAGGTAAAGCCTTTAAATCTTTTTCATGTGAATTTATGGCAAACCCTTTCTCAGCCCTCTGATATAAAATTAGATGTGTTGTAGCTCTGTTTAGGACATTGTACTTGCGCATATCAGCTCATCATTTCAATCCTTTAAAATAATTTATAATATTCTTTCGCCCAACATATTAGCTATCCTTCTATACTTTGTGTCTTCATGACATTTAATTTAAAAAATATGCTTGATCTATGTTCATATAAGTCATTAATAAAAATCTTGGCCAGAACAGTGTCAGGTATAAAATCCTGAAGCATACCAGTGTAGACTGCCCTTCAGATTTATATAAATCTATGATTACCAGTTATATATCTTCCTAACTATCTAAACATCAAGCAAGCTACATTTCTCCATTTTTTCCCAGAGAACATTACGGGACTTGCTGAAATCAAGATATATGATGTCTATGGCATTCTCTGGATTTAGCAGCATAGTAACCCTATCAAGAAAGGAAATTAGATTAGTTTGGCATGACTAGTTCTTAATGAAACCATGCTGTCTCCCAGGGATCTCTACTTTTTTTCTAAAAACTCATAGGACAAATGTTAATAACCTATCATGATTACTAGAATAATTATAGAAGTTTTGCAGGGATTAACATCTTACTAACTTATCTATAGTTTCTGGAATCTACCTATTCTAATTTTGAAAATTGGAATCTTTTCCATTCTCACAATTTCTTATAATTAACTGGTAAATGTTCCCTCTAGTATATTGGTGAAATCTTTTGATACATTGAGGTATAGTTCCTCTAATCCAGGGCTGTAACTCATTCATAGAAGTTATGCACTCTCTCACCAAATCTATATTCTTATATTGCCTCTCCAACTTGGAAATACAATGGCTATTAATTAAAGAATCTTTGGAGTTTGTAGATCATAGGACTGTATAGATAATGAATAAGCATAAAATTACAGAGTCTGAAGCAAAGAAAAATACTTTATAAAGACAAGTTTAAACAGGAAAGAAGTAGATTACAAAAAATACAGAAAAAAAAGAAGGGGAAGAATATTTTTGTAGTTATCAAATACTGACATGGGAGAGGCTGTGCTGAAATCCTCAAAAAATTCCATTTCATTTCATAGAAATATTCGAGAGAGAAGTATAATAATAATAGGTTTTACATTTAAAGCAAAAGGGGATTGTAAAGATCATCTGGTACATTATCCTTATTTTACCAAAGTTTTATATGACTGCCCCAAATAATATAGGGAATTGATAGTCAAATTGACATTAAAATCGAGGTCCTCTGGTTTTACATAATTCATGAAATTCCGAAAGCCATAATAAATTTTCTCCAGGTTCCAGGCATATCCTTGCTATGGATTTCCAATCATTCGGGGTTAGGACTTCATAAGACAAACCATCTAGTAACATTTTGACATAAGCTGATGTAGTCCCATAAAGGGTACAACCTTTTTTCAAATCCTTAATTTTATTCAAATCTAAAGGTGCATATCTTCTCATTTTATGACCTACAGAATCAATATTTTCAATCACAGGATATGCATGTATAAAATCACTTATATCCTGTCCTTCTCTCTTAGCTTTAACCAATGCTTTTTCTAATCTTGTCATAGGCTTAGGCTGCTTCACAGGCAATTCTGTTTGTGTTTCTGCCTCTTCCTCTCCTCCTTCTTGCTCCACCCATGAAGGGTTAATTGAGGGAGGAGATGGGAGGTGCTCCTGTTGCTCAGAATTGTACTTAACTTCATTGTTATCTGATTCATCCTTTTCACCTAGTTTAGTTGACACTTCCCCATTTTGCTCCTTCATCTCTTCCTTTAGAATACCATTGTTTAAAGCCAATTGGATTACATTGTATATATGAATTGTATCTTTGGAAATTGAGTTTGGCCTGGAATTGTAGTGTTCACCTAATTGCTTTCCTACTAATTCCCATTCATCTGGATCCAATTCTTCTTCCAGAGAAAAAGAAGGACATATAACCTTCACAGTTCTTAAAAGTTCAGTAATCTCCTCTAAAATTATAATCAATCCTTGGCTTTTCATAACCTTGATGATGCTCTCTAAACATTTTCCTTGAACAGAAGGTGTTTGCCCCATTTCACTATAAGAGATTCCTGGTTTAGTCCTTAACAAGTTAAGTTCCTTATTTATCTATTAGTACGCTCACTTAATCTTTAACAAAGTTTCCTTGTTACTCACGGTTCTGGGTTAGACTGAGATCTAGATCGGAAGCTTTTCCACTGGAATCAGGACTGTGTCTGTCCCTGTTCGGGCGCCAAATTGCAAAGGTCTGGTCTAGCTCCTCTTGTCAGGATAAGTAAAAGTCCTTGCCCCACGTTGGGCGCCAATTGTAACGAGCTGTCGTCTCCAGAAGCTGCTGGATCGCTCTCTGGGAAGAGATCTGCTGTGTCTACTCAAATCTCTCCAACAGATTCTTCTTCCTGTAACGAACCGTTGTCTCCAGGCAGTTGCTGTTAACTCTTGTCCAAAGAAGTGACTTCCCTTCCTGCAGAGAGCCCCGTCAAGCCTGATGCAATTCAGAGTCTTTCTCTTGAATCCTGGCTCTGAATCTCCTCCAGCTCCTATCCTTCTCCAGGCCGATCTGCCCTCTGCGCCCATTGCTGTCTCTTTTTATCCTCCCAGAGAATGGGCGTGGGATAATGCAAGGGCTTCTGGGAAGAACCACCCCAGCCAATGAGCTTGCCCCCTCTATCAAGTCAACCTGAGTTCTCACCTTGTAATTGTCCAGAAAACCTGAATTCTCACCTTGTCACCATCCAGACAAGCTCAGTTCTCACCTAGTAATCCCAACACTCTGGCTCCATATTCATTCATCCTTCACTATTGTAGGTGGCCAATGATACTGATGATAATTTGTCTGAAATCAGGAATAATCCAACTTCTGAAAATATAAATATATTTCAAAAATTTAAACCTTGGGTGAATAAAGAAAAAAACTATAGATTATCAATAATAACAATTTAAAATTTTAAATAAAATCTCTAAAAAAGAACAATAACAGTATATTTCCCAAATCATGCATTTTAAATAAATTGAATCTATCCCAATTGTGGAAGTAGGGTTCAACATTTAGAAAATAAGAGCATGAGGAAATAAGTCTATATGACTAATAAGATGGGAGACTAGACATTTTCTTTAATCCTCTTGACCTCTCAAACCTCTTTAAACTAAGAATTATAGCAAGAAATAAAGCAATTTCAGCTTTATCCATGGTTAAGGACACTACAACCTAAAGGAAAAAAAAGTTGTGAGAAAACAATTGAGAAATCTAATACTTTACCCTTACTATGCAGCATGCAGCAACCCTTTCCACCACTGTCCACCAAGAAAGGGCTGTACAAACTAACCCATGACCTCAACATTGCTCTCTCTCTTCTCTGTGAAAGAAAAAAAAAAATAAGGTTTTTCTGATTGAGACTGAAATGCGGTCGTACACTGGACTTCAACAAGACTCAGGGAGAACTGAGAAAGATAGGAATCTGAGGCAGGAATTGTATAGAATTGTGTAAAAAGTCTGAAAGAAAGAAACCCATTTGCAGCTAGAACTGTCACCCCCAGAAGTCATTTGGATCAGAGAATGATGTCCATGAACTGTGAATGCCCAGTATAGGAAGGCACTTGCCTTTAATATTTATTCCTCAGATAAACCACAAACAATGGGGAAGTGGTCAGAAAGTAAGCAAATGGGGCACATTTTTCCCATCCCCAAATTACCAAATATCTCAGGAGCAAAAAATTAACAATTAAAGATCTTATGAGTAAATAGATAAACCAAAAGGGAGGATGTTAAGAACAAAAGTGAATATGGCTCTCTGTAGCAATTAAAATAGATCTTTGAGTAAATAATAAAAAGAAGATCTTACATTTAATGAGGCATAGGATTCTACAGATTCCCAAGAGAGCATAGAACTATATCAGGATGTTCCAGAATGATCTAAAAGAAAGATGTTAAATATGAAAGCAGAATTTAGAGCCTGAAAAGAAGAAATAATTGGCAAGACAGACAAAAACAACCTTGAATTCATGATGTCTCACCACAGAAATGAAAGAAAGGGGGGAAAAGGATAAAGTAAACAAATTGTGTAGCACAGAACAAAGAAACAACCTACAAGAAAGCAAGAAAATATGGACAGTTATGAATATAATTTCTTTTACTATTATATATTCTTTCTTGAACTGGCAATTTTTTATTATATATTTTCAATCCTCCCTGATGTTCTTCTGGGCACATAACAATGCTTTGTTTTATTTTGTTTTTTCTTGTCTGCCTTTCTTTTTTCTGTTCTCCTTTTTAAAATAAAACATTATTTTAAAAAATATTGAGGGACAAAAAAGATCTCCAAACTAGCAAAACATCTTGCTTAAGTTATTGTCCATTATTATTTCTCTTGCAGAAGAACTTGAATGTCATGATGGAAGAAATAATACAAGAAAGCTGTCCATAACATATGAACCCAGAAATAAAGTATCAGTTGAAAGATTCCATTGATCACTTCCAGGGAAAGAAATAACAATAGCAAGAGCAAAAAAGAAATCAACCACTATGCTACAAACTCCCCCCAAAATAGTGGTTAAATTTAGTAACTCCAAGGACAAATAATAAATGCTACTAGTGACCAGGTGAAAGAAGGAAATTTGAGTTACAGAAGATTTCTATACCCACCAGAAAAGCAGAAGAGTGCATTCAATTTAAAAATTAAAAAGCATTGCTCAAAGCTTTCTGAAGGAAAAAAAAGTTATTTGCTTTGAAAGAATCCCAGATCACAAAAATATAAGAAAAGTCAGCAAGTATAATAATTAAGAACAACAAAATAATAATAAAAAAACACTAAGAGTTTTCTTTCTAAAATTACATGAGGAAAATATTGAACCTAGTTAACCATGTTTTTAAAATATTAATTGACATGCTTATGCTAATAATGTTTTTTTGGGGGGGAGAATCTTTGACAAAATACATTTATTTATGTTAAAAACTCTATAAAGCTTAGGCCCAGGGCTATTTTTAATATGAAATAAGTACCTAAATAAAAGGGCAGTTAGCTGGCATAATAAATAAAGGGTGAACATAGAGTCAGGAAGATTCATCTTCCTGAATTGAGATCTAGTTTCACACACTCATTCTTGATGTGATCCTGAGCAAGTCATTCATTTTTGTTTGCCTCAGTTTCTTCACATATAAAATAAGCTAGAGAAGGAAATGGCAAACCACTCCAGTATTCTTGCCAAGAAAAAACTAATTGGAATCTGAAAGAGTTAAGTACTTCTGAAAATGACTGAACAGCAGCAACTAAATATATCTGAAATCAAAATGTGAATTATATGTAATGGGAAAACACTGAAACTGTTGAGGTTGGGAAGGGTACCCCAAAAAACTGGAGTCATAGACCAATGTTGTGCAGTATCTCAAAAGAATTTGCAGGCTTGAATCCATTTCCTAGTCAAAAGGCAAAGTTTCATTGTAATTTTAAAACCATTACAAGTGGGCTAAATTCCAAAAGAAATTAGCAAAGTTCTAAGAGAGAGGAGACTCCTTTTACCAGCTTTCTATCATTGACATGCTAATTCTATGACCCAGAGGTTAGAGAGGAGTAGTCTCCAGAATTTGTTTCTCATGGACCAGATTATTAATCAACAATGAATTGAGGAGTGGTCTATTCAGAATCAGACACATTGTTGTACTTAAATTGGAAATGCAGGAAGTCCAGAAGATTTAGGACTACCGACTTATTGTTAGAATAGAAGCCCCCTCAAAATCATGGAATCTCTACATCATTGATGTATTACATCAAAATTTTTCTCAAAAAATGAAAGAATAAAGCATAAATAATGTCCTCTCCTTGGTCTTTTTTTAAATCATAGTTCTAAAAATGCTAATAATAGCAATGTAAGTAAAATAAATCAAAGGCATACAGGTTGATGAGGAGGAGACAAAACCTTCTCAATTGATAAAATAATGGGTTACTTAGAATTCCCATGGAAATAAAAAAGAAATTAAGCAAGAAAATAACTTCCAGAAAATGTTAGGATGTAAATTAATCCATAGCAGAATAGTATTTTCATACTGCCAAATCCAGGAAGGTAAAATTGCTATATGTTTAAAATATTTGGCAATCTTTCTGCCACAGAATACTCAATACATCCACATATGCAATTTCAAAAGGTTCATTAAAGAAACAAACGAGAGTTAAAGTCATTTATCCAGTGCTCATTGTTGGGTCATGACACTATAATAAAATGTCATTGACTACCAAAATTTACAGATTTATTATTATACCAATCAAACTACCAAAGAGATACTTTATAGAGTTAGATAAAATAATAATGAAATTTATTTTTTGGAAACAATCAAGGATTCCAAAGGTAATAATGAAAAAAAAAGAAAAAAAAGGAAAAAAAAAAAAAAAAGAAATGAAGGGGTAGTAACAGTTCCAGACCTCAACTACATTAAAAAGTATTAAAATTAGTGCTTGTTGAAAAATAGAAAAGTATACCAGTAGAACAGACTAGATAAAGATAAAGAACTCAATAATACCTGTCTTATAAAACCCAGAAATTATATTGTTTGGGGAAAGTGTTGACTATTTGGCATATATTGCCGGAAAAACTGAGAAATTATTTAGTACAGGTTATTTTTAGAGGGACACCTTATACTGTCTGCCACAATAAGCTCCAAATGGATGTGTAACCTCATTTGGAATTAGAAGAGAACTAGATGAGAAAGCTTTTATAGCAAAGGCTAGAATAGAATTTTTTAGTAAATAGAGGATAGAAGCAATAAAAAAAGGAGAAAATAGCTGTTTTTATTTCATTAAACTGATAAACCTTTGAATGGACTAAATCAGTTCATTTAAGATAAAAAAAAAAAAAAACAATAGTTGGTTTGGTTTAAAAAAACTTTCTGTAAAATATGTCTAACAAAGTTCTGATTTCTGCAATTTACAAAAGACCAAGAAACAAATATGTAAGACCAAAAGCATTTCCCCAGTGAACAAATAATCGGTATTTTATTTTAAATCTCAAAATAAGAATACTAAACGACTTATAATTATATGAATGAGAACTTCAAGAGACTACAAATGAATTTCAAGTCAAAACAACTCCAAGGTTTCATCTCACATCCAACAAATTAACAAAGATGAAAAAAGATAAGAAAAGTTAATGTTGAAAGACTTATGACAAGAACACAAATATGCTATCAGAAGAACTGTTAATTGGTCTAACAATTTAGGAAAGCAATTGGACTCTGATAGAAAAGTGATCAAAATGTCTATACACTTAAACCTAGAAAGGCCATTGTTATCAGGGATTCATATACCCCAAAGATGCCAGTGAGCAAACTATTCATTTATACATCATTTTTTGGTAATCACATAGAATTTAAAACAAAATGAATGCTTCTAATTCATCAAACTAGGGAAACCTACATGTAATGTGATACTACTATATTATAAGAAATAATGAATATAAAACATGGAGATACATGGGAATATCAATATGGAATAATACAAAATAATACAAATGGAATAATATAAAAACTAGAACAATGAAAATAGAAAGAATAATAGCAAAATAACAAAATATTATAAAAATTATATGAACAATTTCAAAGAAAAGAATTAAGAATGCAATCCCCTCTTTCCTTTTTCAGAAAAGTCTGACTCTGAATGGAGGACATCAAATATAAAGTCAATTTGAATTAGTCTTGATTCATTTTGATAAATTATTTTTCTCTTTTAATTCCTTATTGTAGAGAATGGTTTCTTGAGACAGGAAGGAGAAGATACACATTGCGAAATGAACATGATATTAAAGTAAAATAATGAAAAAATTATTATTTATTAAAATAACTATTGACAATATGAAATATCTAAGAGTCTAGCTGTTAGACAAACCCAGGAACATTATGAACACAATTACAAAACAATTTCACACAAATAAAATCAGATTTAAATAATTGAGGAAAAAGGCAATTGCTCATGGGTAGTCCAACCTAATATAATAAAAATGACAATTCTACTTACTACTTATTCAGTGTCATATCAACCAAACTGTTCAAAGATTATTTTATAGAGATAGAAAAAATAAAAGCAAAATTCATCTGGAAGAACAAAAGGTCAAGAATATCAAGGAAATTAATGACAAAAAAGGAAAAGAAGGTGGCCTAACAGTTTCAGAACTAAAACTATTTTATAAAACATTTGTCACTGGCTAAAAAAATAGAGTGGTGGATCAATGGAATAGGTTAGGTATACAAACACAACAGTCAATGACTATAGTAATCTACTGTTAAACCCAGAGACTCCAGAATTTGGGATAAGAATTTCTGGGAAAATTGGAAAATAATAGAGCAGAAACGAGGCATAGCTCAACCTTTTAATGTTATGCCACAATAAGGTCAAAATGGGTTCATAATTTAGACATAAAAAGTGATACCATAAATGAATTAGGAGAACAGGGGATAGTTTACTTGTCAGATCTTTAGAAAAGGAAGGAATTTATGACCAAACAAGGAATGGAGAACATTATAAA
This sequence comes from Sminthopsis crassicaudata, assembly GCF_048593235.1. Classification (NCBI taxonomy): domain Eukaryota; kingdom Metazoa; phylum Chordata; class Mammalia; order Dasyuromorphia; family Dasyuridae; genus Sminthopsis; species Sminthopsis crassicaudata. The sequence goes on along the minus strand of NC_133617.1, from coordinate 552,207,578 downwards.
ATGAAAAATGGATAATTTTAATTACATTAAATTTATTTATTTTTTTTTTTCCTGAGGCAGTTGGGGTTAAATGACTTGCCCAGGGTCACACGGCTAGGAAGTTTTAAGTGTCTGAGGCCAAATTTGAACTCAGGTCCTTCTGACTTCAAGGCTGGTGCTCTATCCACTGTGCCACCTAGCCACTCTGATTACATTAAATTTAAAAGGTTTTGCATCATAAAACCAATGCAGTCAAAATTAGAAAGGGAGCAGAAAGCTGGGGGGGGGGGAATTTTTAATTTTTTAGCAGTGTTTCTGACAAAGATCTCATTTCTAAAGTATATGGACAACTGAGACAAATTTATAAGAATACAAGTTATTCCCAATTGACAAATGACCAAAAGATATGAACCGAAAATTTTCAGATGAAGAAGTTAAAGCAAGCCATTTCTACTCATATGAAAAAATATTCTAAATTACTATTAATTAGAGAAATGCAAATTAAAACAACTCTGAGGCACCACCTCATGCCTATCAGATTGGCTAAGATGAAAAGAAAAAATTATAATAAAAGTTGGAGAGGATGTGGGAAAACTAGGACACTGATGCATTGTTGATGGAATTGTGAAATGATCCAGCCATTCTGGAGAGCAATTTGGAACTATGCCCAAGGGGCTATCAAACTATGCATACCCTTGATTTAGCAGTCTTTCTACTGGGTCTGTATCCCAAAGAGATCATTAAAGAGGAGAAAGGAAGCACATATGTAAAAATGTTTGTAACAGCTCTCTTTGTAGTGTCAAGGAATTGAAAATTAATAGAATGCCCATCAATTGGGGAATAGCTGAAAAAGCTATGCTAAATAAATAAAGTGGAATATTATTGTTCTATAAGAAAAGATGAGCAGACTGATTTCAGAAAAGCCTAAAAAAGACTCACATGAACTTATGCTGAGTGAAGTGAACAGTACCAGGAGAACATAGTATACAGTAACAGAAAGATTGTGTGATGATCAAGTATGATAGACTTAGATTGTCTCAGCAATAGTTATCCAAGACAATTCCAATACATTTGTGATAGAAAATGCCATCCACATGCAGAAAAAAAACTAAGGAATCTGAATTTGGATTGAAGCATACCATTTCCCCCTTTTTTGTTTCCTTTTGTCATTTTTTCTCTTTTGTTCAGATTTTTCTGTTACAACATGACCAATATAGAAATATGATTTAAATGATTGTGCATGTATAACATATCATATTTCTTGTTATCTTGGGAGGGGGGCAGAAGGGAAAAATTATTGAATTCAAAGTCTTACAAAAATGAATGTTAAAAACTATCTATATGTAATTAGAAAAATAAAATGCCATTGAAATTAAAAATAAATAAATAAAGTTTTGGTCATTTTAATTCTTAGATATGATCTTCTTAAAATCTGTTTTCTTCCTAAGTCCCATCAGTCATAAATTCTATAACTGAAAAATCTAACTTTGTGACCCTTTTCTAGTCATTTATTATCCCTATATTAAATATGAAAAAGCTGCCTCCATCTTTATCTGAGATGTTGTAATATTAAGTAAATAATAAAGTGAATAAATGAATTATAACACAAAATGAATGATAAAGTAAGTAAATGATAAAGCAAAGTACATACATTTTAATTTATAATATTTATGATTGATAAGTAAATTATAAGTTGTGTGGGGTGAAAGGGATTTTAGGAATAAAAACTAATTGAAAGGAGTTTTCAGCTATATCCTGTAGTGAATTTCCTATATCCTGCTTTCAAAGAAGACTAATCATGTTAAATTAGGTGAGACAGAAAATGTAATATTAAAAATGATAATAAAACTATTTTATTAAAAAAGACTAAAATTATCACTTTATCATTTTAACAATAAACACCTATATTAAATTGAACAATAAGACTTTTGGGGATCAATTCTATTTAGATATCTAAACAAGTCACCAAAAATGTGCCAAAGACATTATACCACATTGAAGCCTGGTTTTGAAGAATCACAGAACCTTTTTAATTTTAGAATTGAAAGAGAGATCAACAATAATCATGCCAAAAATTTCACTAAAATATTTTAAGGCCATTCTATGAAAGCTTCCTTCTGAAAGCTCTATTTCTCATTTCACATTTCTCAGATGTCTTCTGCCTCTCTCTTCTTTCGCCCATTTCATATGAAAAGGTGGCATTTCTTCTCCCCAGGGCAAATTTTTATGTGCACAAGTGATCCACATCCATTTCATCTTCAGAAAATTACACCTCTAAGGAATTTATGACCAGAGGAGAACTAGAGATCATTATTGATCACAAAATAGAAGATTTTGATTACATCAAACTAAAAAGTTTCTGTACAAATAATACTAATGCAAACAAGATTAGAAGGGAAGTAACAAATTGGGAAAATATTTTTAAAAGGAAAGGTTCTGACAAAGGTCTCATTTCCAAAATATATAGAGAACTGACCCTGATTTATACGAAACCAAACCATTCTCCTATTGATAAATGGTCAAGGGATATGAACAGACAATTCTCAGATGATGAAATTGAAACTATATCCACTCATATGAAAGAGTGTTCCAAATCACTACTGATCAGAGAAATGCAAATTAAGACAACTCTGAGATACCACTACACACCTGTCAGATTGGCTAAGATGACAGGAACAAATAATGATGAATGTTGGAGGGGATGTGGGAAAACTGGGACACTGATACATTGTTGGTGGAGTTGTGAAAGAATCCAGCCATTCTGGAGAGCAATCTGGAATTATGCCCAAAAAGTTATCAAAATGTGCATACCCTTTGACCCAGCAGTGCTACTACTGGGCTTATATCCCAAAGAAATACTAAAGAAGGGAAAGGGATCTGTATGTGCCAAAATGTTTGTGGCAGCTCTTTTTGTTGTAGCTAGAAACTGGAAATTGAATGGATGTCCATCAATTGGAGAATGGTTGGGTAAATTGTGGTATATGAAGGTTATGGAATATTATTGCTCTGTAAGAAATGACCAGCAGGAGGAATACAGAGAGGCTTGGAGAGACTTAAATCAACTGTTGCTGAGTGAAATGAGCAGAACCAGAAGATCACTGTACACTTCAACAACAATACTGTATGAGGATGTATTCTGATGGAAGTGGAAATCTTCAACATAAAGAAGATCCAGCTCACTTCCAGTTGATCAATGATGGACAGAAATAACTACACCCAGAGAAGGAACACTGGGAAGTGAATGTAAATTGTTAGCACTACTGCCTATCTACCCAGGTTACTTATACCTTCGGAAGCTAATAATTAATGTGCAACAAGAAAATGGTATTTACACACATATATTGTATCTAGGTTATATTGTAACACATGTAAAATGTATGGGATTACCTGTCATCGGAGGGAGGGAGTGGAGGGAAGGAGGGGATAATTTGGAAAAATGAATAAAAAAAGAAAATTTAAAAAAAAAGAAAATTACACCTCTAACATCTCTACTCTAACAATTGTCTACAATATATCTGCTGCTTGTTTACCTACTGATGATAAATGTGTCCATTGCCCCATTCTTAAAATATTTTACTTGATCTAACAGCTTTTACTAGTTGTATTTTTCTCCCTTTTGTGGCTAAATTAGAGATGGTTGTCTATATTTTGTACCTCAGATTTTCTTCCTTTTACTTTATTAATTCTTTGCCATCAAAATTCAGACCTCATCATTCAAACAAAATAACTTTCTGGAAAGTTAATAATGATTTTTCAATCTTCATCTTTGTTCCCAATATTCTCTTCTCATTAGATTGTCTTGACAATGCTTTTTTGGGTTCTATTCCTACCTGTCTGACCACTCCTTCTCTGTATTCTTTGCTGGATCTTGATTTGTCACATCTACTGATTGTGGGGAACTCCTAAGGCTCTCTTCTGTTCACTTCTCCTTCACTTCTTCACTTGTTTTTTTCATTGGCTTCCATGCGTTCCATTATCATCCTTTTGCAGATGACTCTTAGATATATTTATCCATTTTTAATTTCTCTTCCAATATCCAGTCTTGAATCTCAACTTTCCTATTGGGCATATGAAAATAAATTTGTCCTAGACATCTTAAACTCAGTATGTCTAAATCTTTTCCAAAAAAAATTCCCTCTCCTATACTTCCCTATTACTATTGAAAGTAGCATCTTACTCAAAATCTAAGAGTTATCTTTCTAGATCAATAGGTCTAATCATGATTAAGTCCTATCATTTCTAACATCATAACATTTCTTGTATATGCCACTTTTCTTCTCTGATACTGCAACTATTCTGATATAAGTCCTTATTGCCTCATGTTCCTTCTATTGTAATAGTCTGTTGATTGGTCTTCCTGCCAAAAGTTTCTTTCCATTCCTGTCCATTTTCCATTCAGCTATTAAAATTAGTTTCATACAGCGCATTCTACTTGATAAGATCCAGCAGTTCTCTACCACTTACTGGACCAAATAAAAATCCAATGTTTGACATTCAAAGCCCTTCATAAGTTTTCCCACCTTTTCCAACCTTCCAATAGAAAGGAGAGTGTCTAGTGGCTATTGGGAAAACTCCAAAAAGAAAAGACCCATTTATGCACTTACCAAAGTCAACTAACAAATATTGTTTTCCATCAAACTTAAAATTGCCTTTTTGCAATTTCTGCTGTTCATGACTTTATTCTCTTGTTGACAGACAGCAAGTTGAGATGTTTTCCATATTATAAGTCTTCATACATTACATAATAGCTGCAATGTTCTCCTTCCTGAACATACACACACACACACACACACACACACACACACACACACACACACACACACCTTGCCTAGAATTTTCTCTTCACTAGGAAACATACTCATATCATTATATCATAATAAACCATGGACTCTATTGATTCTTCTGCATTTTAATATTGCCTTCTTAAAGTAAAAAGTCTATGAATCAATCAATAAATAAATATTTAATAAATACATATTGTGTACCTGCCATTGTACTAAGTATTGGAGACACAAGAATAGGCAAAATTCCCCATCTTCAAGGAAGATATAATCTAGTTAGGGAGACAACAAGTAGGCAAATACATGTATGAAGAAAACTATATGTATATATATATGTATATATACATATATACATATTATATATATAATAACTAGGAAATATTTAACAAAGGGAATGAACTAGAATTAAAAGAATGTAAAGAAGGCTTAAGAAGGTATTTCAGCCATGAGACACAGCCAGAGAAAATGCCAGGAATCAAGAAAGAGAGTAACTTGTTTGTAGAACAAACAAGAAGAGGTGTGGGAATATTGGGACACTAAATCATTGTTGGTGGAATTGTGGATTGATTTAATCATTAAAGAAAACAATCTGTAATTATACCAAACTATATCTTTAGATCCATCAATATCACTACTTAGTCTATTTCTGAAGATAGCTAGGAGGAAAGGAAAAAAAATCTATATGTGCTAAATGTTTATAGTAGCTTTCTTTGTGGTGGCAAAGGACTAGAAATTTCATCAATTAGGGAATGGCTAACATGTTGTGGTATATAATTGTGATAGAATACCACTGTATCGTAAGAAATGATTAGTTCAATGATTTTAAAAAAGTGGAAAGCCTTGAATGCAATAATGAAGAACAAAATGAGTGGAACCAAGAGAACATTATAAACAGTAATAGAAATATTATTTTAAGAATAACTTTAAGGCATGGACCCGCATTTAACACCATATACTAAGATAAGATCAAAATGGGTCCAAGATTTAAGCATAAAAAACGATAAATAAATTAGAGGATAAATAAATTAGAGGAACATAGGATAGTTTACCTCTCAGACTTGTGGAGGAGGAGGAAGGAATTTGTGTCCAAAGGACAACTAGAGACTATTATTGATCACAAATAGAAAATCTTGATTACATCAAATTAAAAAGCTTTTGTACAAACAAAATGCAAACAAGATTAGAAGGGAAGTAACAAATTGGGAAAACATTTTTACAGTTAAAGGTTCTGATAAAGGCCTCATCTCCAAAATATACAGAGAATTGACTTTAATTTATAAGAACTCAAGCCATTCTCCAATTGATAAATAGTCAAAGGATATGAACAGACAATTTTCAGATGATGAAATTGAAACTATTTCCACTCATGTGAAAGAGTGTTCCAAATCACTATTGATCAGAGAAATGCAAATTAAGACAACTCTGAGATATCATTACATACCTGTCAGATTGGCTAAGATGACAGGAACAAATAACGATGAATGTTGGAGGGGCTGGGACACTGATGCATTGTTGGTGGAGTTGTGAAAGAATCCAGCCATTCTGGAGAGCAATCTGGAATTATGCCCAAAAAGTTATCAAAATGTGCATACCCTTTGACCCAGCAGTGCTACTACTGGGCTTATATCCCAAGGAAATACTAAAGAAGGGAAAGAGGACCTGTATATGCCAAAATGTTTGTGGCAGCCCTCTTTGTAGTAGCTAGAAACTGGAAAATGAATGGATGTCCATCAATTGGAGAATAGTTGGGTAAATTATGGTATATGAATGTTATGGAATATTATTGTTCTGTAAGAAATGACCAACAGGAGGAATACAGAGAGGCTTGGAGAGACTTACATCAACTGATTCTGAGTGAAACGAGCAGAACTAGGAGATCATTATACACTTCAACAATGATACTGTATGAGGATGTATTCTGATGGAAGTGGATATCTTCAACATAGAGAAGAACTAATCCAATTCCAATTGATCAATGATGGACAGAATCAGCTACATCCAGAAAAAGAACACTGGGAAATGAGTGTAAACTGTGAGCATTTTTTTTTTGTTTTTCTTCCCAGATTATTTTTACCTTCTGAATACAATTCTTCCTTTGCAACAACAACAACAAAATTTGGTTCTGCACATATATATTGTACCTAGGATAAACTATACGATATTTAATATGTATGGGAATGCCTGCCATCTAGGGGAGGGGGTGGAGGGAAGGAGAGGAAAAATTCGGAATAGAAGGGAGTACAAGGGATAATGTTGTAAAAAAAAATTACATATGCATATGTACTGTCAAAAAATGTTATAATTATAAAAATTAATAAAAAAATAAATTTTATTTAAAAAATAAAATAAAATAAAATATTAGTAAAGAAGCAAAAACATCATATTAAAAACTAAAAAAAAAAGAATGACTTTAAATGAATTATTTATTTTGAGTATTATAGATGATCTAATTATAAAGGACATATAAAGAAAAACACTATCTATATTCAGTGAAAGAACAGATAAGTAGAAGTATATGAAGAATAGTTTTACATACATATAAACCTATTTGTGATTAATGTTAGCCATCCCTTCCATTTCCAATCCACTTCTATTTCTGCCATCTCTAATGGTGGGCTGCTAAAGAAGAAAGGGAAAAATTTACATGACAATTGTGCTGTATATTTGAAAAGAATGGCAAACTTGTATATAGTTTGATTTGTAGTTTCATGTACAATCATCTTTTTTTAAAAAATATTGTGTCATGGAAATGCTTATTTTATTCCATAATATAAAAAATTAAAAGAATAACTAGGAGGTCAATGGCATTTGATTGAATAGTATATATCAAGAAGTAAGAAAACTGGAAGGTGTTTGTTTGGGGTTTTTTAAAGATGGGTTATAAAGGGCTTTGAGTGCCAGATACAACATTTTGTACTTGATCTTAAAAGCAATAGGAAGCCATTCGAGTTCATTAAACAGGGATGTATAATATTCACACTTGTACTTTAGGAAGATCAATTCAGTGGCTAAATGGAGGACTGATTGGAATTGGGAAAGACTTGAGTCAGGCAAACTCATAAGCAGACTATTGCAATAATCAAAGTGAGATAGTGAGGACTGCACTAAATGGTAGCAGTACAATAGGAGAGAATGAGAGAAATTGTAGTGATGTTGAAAAGATGAAATCAATAACCTTTAGCAACAAAATAGCTATAGAATATTGAAAAAGAGTGAGGAGTACCAATTACTTATAGGTTTTGTATTTTTCAGTGATAAATAAGGTGACAATGGGGTGAGGGAAGATTTAAAGGGAAATTCTGAGATCTAGTTTCGGCATATTGAGGTTAAGATGTCTACTGGACATTCAATTTGTAATGTCTGAATGGCAGTTGGCAATGCAAAATTGAAGATTAGGAAAGAAGTTTAGGGCCGATTTGGTCGATGTGAGAATAACAATAGTAGTAATTAAATTCATGGGATGAAAGTAGAATTGATAAATAAGATGGTTCAAGACAAAACCCAGAAGGATTGTAGTTGGAGAGCATGGTTTGGAGGATTATTCAACAAAGGAAATAGAAAAGCTTGTTAAAAAAAAAAAAAAAGACTATCCACTAAATATTATTATAAAGGAAAAAATAAACACTTGTCATAGGCAAAATAATACAAAAGTTAAAGTACAAAAATTGGAAAAGCTCATTTATTCCTGCTGAAACTCACCTTTTTCATTCATAGCCAGACTAAAAGTATTGTCAAACTTAATCTGGAAGAACCTATAAAGTCTGTTGATCTCCATTAGATTATAAAATATCCCTATCCCCCAAAATAACATTCATGTGTTTTTTTTAATTCCTGTAAATCTTATTACTACTGAAATAGTGATTGATATATATATATATATATATATATATATATATATATATATATATATATATTTAAATCTTAAATTTTATTTTAAATTTATTTTAAATCTTAATTAAATTTATATAAATCTTATTACTACTGAAATCTGAAATAGTGATAATTATATATATATATATATATATATACATATTTAATCACTATTTCAGTAGTAATAAGATTACAGACATTCTCAGATGGAGATGGGATACAACACAATATTTCACTATGCCCACATTCTCTCTCTCTCTCTCTCTCTCTCTCTCTCTCTCTCTCTCTCTCTCTCTCTCTCTCTCTCTCTTTTTCTGTCTCTCTCTGATATAATAGATATGTGTATATGTATAGACATGCATATACATACCATCCACACATGTAGACATGTAAGTATATTATCCATATATATATGTATATATATATACATTTATATATACCTATATGTACACATACACACACACATATATATATATTCACACAGAGAGATGCACTATATATTATCATATTTTTCCTTTTTTTTCCTATTTGCTAACTTTATCAACAAAAGAAATAAGTTTAATCTGGCACTCTATCCTTGATGAAGCTTTACTAGTACTGAGATTATCATCTTTCCCCAGATATTTCAAATTCTTTAATACTTTGATTTAGATTCTCTAAGTTCACAGTTCGTTGGCCTATGTCTGGAAACTTCATTCCCTTCTATTTGTTTTTGTATATTTGTAAAACAGTTGTTTCCAGTGCTGCAGTACCTCTCCTTTATTCTAAAACATATCAGATGTCACTGATTGTTTCAGCATCACAATCCCAGTTGTTTCAGGACACAAGGCAGTAAGGTCACTCTATGGATAAATTATTAGACTTAGAACTAGGAAAATCTGAGTTCAAATTCTTTCTCAGACATTTACTGAGCTGTGTAATCCTGGATAAATCATTTAACTTCTCTTGCCCATTTCACTTTTAAAATGGAGATAATAAAAGCACTTACCTAACAGAGGTATTGTGAAGATCAAATTCACATATAGAAAGCACTCTGCAAATTTTGTAGCACTGTGTAAACCTTAACTATCATTAATTGAGGCCAGGGAATGTGAATTCTTCAAGTTTTCTTAAGTAGCAATATTTTGTTATCAAGTTTAATTTAACAAATTTAATTAATGAGGGAGTAAAACAGTGTTTTGTTTTGTTTTGTTTTCTACTAACTTTGCCTACTAAATACTCTATTAGCTAGTAACAATGTACTTGGGATTGTCCTGACCTCTCTTATACTTCTGAAGCAAATGAAGGCAGGTTTGATTTTTAAAAATTTTCAATCAGAGGGGACATATATTCCAAGGCACTTTCCAAGCACTGAAGACTGGAACTTTTCCTGTCAAAGGATAAAAAATGCGCATCGGACATGATTGGTGTGATTAGCAGCACTTCTCTAAATGAGTTTTTTATTCTAAAACCAATTTTCAGACATTCAAAACTTACTCACTAAATAGATAGGTCCTTTAAATAAATGTTCAATTATAAGTACCAAGAAACATTTGCATTTTTTCTTTAACGAAAATCCACTTAACCTTTCTACCAATTTTCAAAGGCTTTTTAATAATAGAGAAATATAACAGCTTTTACTAAAGCTTGATGTCAAACTGACTAAAATAATAATTCATACTATCCTTTCTAAGTTTGAGAGAGAATTGAGAGATACTGCATAATAACAAATGCTAATTCTATCTCATCTTGCCAAAAAAACATTAAGTTGGGCTGACCATGCTCATGTCACTTTAATGCTTTTGTGTATAATTTTATGTATAGTCCAAAAAGGAAAAGTAAATGTTGGAGTAACTTTCATTCATTCATTCATTTCACTCATTCATTCAAGAAAAAATATTATATATTCATTTCTTCTCTCCACTAATTAGGTAGAGCTAGATGGCACAGTGAGTAGAATCTTGCATCCAGAGTCAGAATGACCCAAGTTCATAATCCAGGATCAGATACTTAATAGCTGTGAATCCTGAATAAGCCTTTTAAATTCTTTTTGCTTCCATTCTCTCAATTCTAAAATGTAAATAATAATAAAACCTAATTTTTAGGAGTTTTTGTGAGGATCAATATTTTTTATATGTTTTGCAACTTAAGAGAGCTACATAAATGCTATTATTAATTATGTGACATAAAAGAAGATAATTGCTTATAGTAGAATCCACCATCTTCATTTATTAAATGAGTATGTTAATTTAGATATGTAAGGAACTTTTCAATTTCAAATCCTGTAGTACTTTGATATATATTTTTGAGTACATGGAACTTGAGAATATGGAAAACATTTGGGGGATATGAAGATTGACCTAATCATCACCATTATTATTTGATGTCATTATTAAAATGCTAGCTACAATCATAAAATAAGAAAAAGAAGTTGGAGAAATAAAAACAATTAATGAACAAACAAAATTATCAGTCTTTGCAAATGACATGATGGTAAAAACACTTAAAAAACCCTAGAGAATCAACTAAAAGTTGATTGAAACAATTAACAACTTTAGAAAAGTTACGGGATAAAAAATAAACTCATGTTAATCATTTCCAAGTTTATGTAGTACCAATAAATCCACCAGGGAAAGATAGAGATAAGAAGTCTGTTTAAAATTATTGCAGACAATATAAAATACCTGAGAATCTACTTGCCAAGACAAAACCAGAAACTATATGAATTTAATTGCAAAATATTTTTTGCATAAATACAGATGTAAACAATGAAAGAAATACTGATTTCTCAGAGCTGGACAGAGACAACATAACAAAAAATGACAATTCTACATGATTTAATTTACTTATTCTGCACCATTTCAATCAAATTACAAAGGAATTATTTAATAAAAATTTAAAAATAGCAAACCCAATGTAACCAACATTAGAAGTAAAGCAGAAAACTAAGGGGAAATTATACAGCTAGTATATTTGATAAAGACTTCATTTCGCAAGCATATAGAGAACTGAGTCAAATTATAAGAATACATTTCATTCCCAGTTAATAAATGGCCAAAAATATAAGCAGGCAATTTTCAGACAAAGAAATGCTCTAAATCACTATTAATTTGAAAAATGCAAATTAAAACAACTCTGAAGTATTACCTCACAATTATCAGATTGTATAATAGAACAAAAAAGGAAAATGACTAATGTAGAAAGGGATGTGGGGAAATTGGGATACTAATGCATTCTTGGTAGGGTTGTGAATTGTTCCGATCATTTTGGAGTACAATTTGAAACTATACCCAAAGGGTTATAAAACTGTACATACCCTTTAATCCAGTAATATCACTACTAGGTCTACATCTCAAAAAGGTTTTTAAGAAAGAGAAAGGGGCCTATTTGTACATTTGTACAAACATATTTATAGCAGCTCTTTTGGGGGTGACAAAGAATTAGAAATATGTCTTTAAAATAGTGTTTTATTTTTCCACATCTATATGTCAAAAACATTTTTAGCCTCCATTTTTACAAGATTTTGAGTTTTCTCCTTTCCTTCCCTCCACTCTTCTGAAGATAATAGGCAGTTTGACACAATTTATACATGTGCTATCATGTAAAACATATTTCCATATTAGGCATAACTGAGAAAGAAGAAACAGATCAATTTTTTTAAACTATTGAAAAACAATAAAGCAAATGAAAAAATACGCTTCAATCTGCGCTCAGATTTCATTATTTCTTTGTCTGGATATGGATAGCATTTTCATTCCTGAGTCCTTTGTACTTGTTTTGGATCATTGTGTGGCTGAAAAGACGTGAACCAGTTATAATTGATCATCACATCATGTTTCTGATATTATATACAATGTTTTCCTGGTTCTGCTTATTTCACTTTGCATCAATTTGTACATGTGTTTTCAAGTATTTCTGAAATCTGCCTGGTCATCATTTTGTACTGCACAACAGTATTCCATTACTTTCATATTCCATAGCTTCTTCAGCCATTGCTCAATTGATGGGCATCTCCTCAGTTTTCAATATTTTGTTACCACAGAAAGAAATGGTGTAAATATTTGCACATGTAGATCTTTTCCCTTTTTAATAATCTCTTTGGGATACCAATGTAGTAATGGTATTGATAGATCAAAGGGTGTACATACATAGATTAGTTGTCCCTTGGACATAATTCTAAATTGCTCTCCAGGATGGTCAGATTAATATACAACTCTACCAAAAGATCATAAATGTGGCAAATTTCCCAACTCTCAAGTACTTATTGCTTTCCTTTCTTGTCATATTAGTGAATATGATAGGTATGAGGTGATATCTCAGAGTTGTTTTAATTTGCATTTCTCTAATCAAAAGTTATTTGAACAAAGAATTAGACATTGAGAGATATCAACTGGGAATTGGTAAACAAATTTTAGTACATGATTGTAATGGAATTCTATTGTGCTATAAGACATGATGAGCAGGAGGATTTCAGAAAAAAATTAGAAAGACTTATATGAACTAATGAACTAATGAGATAGAGCGAAGTAAGCAGAAACAGGAAGATATTGCACAGGGTAACAGCAATATTGTATGATAAACAACAGCAAATGACTTTACTATTCTTAGATTCTTAGCAATACAGTGATCCCAGAGTGACTGAAAAAAAGTTATCTATCTTCAGAGAAAGAACTGATAGAATCTGAATACAAGTCAAAGAACACTATTTTTAATTTTTTTTGATTTGAGTTTTCTTCCACTAAAAGACTAATATGAAAATGTGTTAAATTGTACATGTATAACCATTAGATTTCTTCCCATTTAAAGGAGGTGAAGGGAGGAAAGGGGTGCAGAGAGAAGTTGAAACAATTTTTTCTTAACTATTAAAAAATTACACATAATTAGGGAAGAATAAAAAAATTACTAGTAAAATTAAAAGCATAATAACATTTATCTGGAAGAACAAAAGTTTGAGAATATGAAGAGAATCAAGGAAAAATAATTGAAAGAAAGAAGCCAACAGGACAAAATTTCAAACTATAATAAAAATCATAATTGTCCAAAAAAAAAAAAGTCTGGTATTGACTAAGAAATAGATTTGAAATTCTATGAAATAGATTATACACAATACACAGTAATAAGTGGCCATAGTAATATGATGGTTGATTAATCTAAAGATCTTAGCTTTGGGGATAAGAATTCTCCATTTGACAAAAAAAAAAATTGGGGAAACTGAAGTGTAGTTCATACCTGCAAGGCTTCAGAGGAGTTTCTAAACAAAGTAGAGGAGTTCCTGGTTGAAAAGAACTCCATAGTGAAAAAATGTATATAATTGTGGAATTAATACAATAAAATAGAAGAATAGAAGAAAAAACCTAGACCTTGTCCTTCACTGATATGTTTATATGGATAGCACACAGGTATGGAAAAGAGGCATTGTTAGTAAGTAACATGAGGAGCTTGGCATTAGAAAGATCTGAACTCAAATACTGTTTCAGAAACTAATTGTGTGATCTTAGGTAATACTTTTAACTGTTTTGTTTCAGTTTTCTCATCTATTAAATGGAGATGATAATAGTACTTGTCTTACAGAGTTGTTAAGTTCAAATTTACATATTACATACATAATATGCATAGATGCACATATATACACATATTTACATGTATATATAATGTATATTAATATAATATAAATATTGTAAATTTAAAAGGATCTCATTTTAATTTTTCTTTACTCCTAAGAACTTCCTCTTTACATATTTACTCCTTATTCCTCATCATAGGCAGCAAAAAATAGCATTAGAGAGAATGTTCAGTAAATTGATCTCATAGTACAATAATGAGCACTAAACTCTGTTTTGGTCACTTCTGAAAAATTAAAATAAGGACATATATTCCAATGTTTTGTTCTTTCAATTGCTTCGGAAGAAAGTCTGAAACAGAGATTTTAATATAAAGTATTTCATCCTATAACTTGATTGTATGAATAATGTCGCCTGTTACATACATCTTGGAAAACTCTTGCTTCCAATGTGTTTTCCTGCATTTCTATGCAACAACAGCTTTCAGTGTTCCATGGATAGGAATTCAGGATGTTCTTATCATACTTGGCACAAAACCAAAGATAAATGAGACCAGATGTCTATAGGTATTAAAAGGAATAGCATATGGAAAGCCACTCTACTTTGACCACTGAATTCTTCCTTGAGATGCCAACTAAATACTATTCTTATTGTAATTTAGTTAGTTATGCAGCATTTTGTAAAGCTCTGGATGTCTTACAATGACCTATTTAGTCATATGATGATATGTTGCTAGGAAACAAATATGGATTGATGTGTGCCCACTGCACACAGTCTATGATTACATCAAGAGTCTCTGGTGTGCTAAGCTACTTATGAATTCAATTAGAGCTCTGAAATGGAATTAACAACTTAATTTTAGTAATCATTTTAACATATTTTATTTAAAATGCATAGAATAGTGGAAATAGAGGAAAATCCCTATACTCTGTACTCTGATACAGCTGAAAAGCTAATATCAATAAAGAAAGGACATGAAACACAATTTAAAAAACAGCTGTCATTTGTAACTCATTAGTAAAACAACCTGTAAAATATCAGTCACTTTGGAAAGCAGATAGATGCTATGATTATGCTTATTCAAATTCTAACCATCTTTTAAGGTTCAACTCAAGTCCTACTTCCTTCTTATGATTTTTCTCAGCTACATAAATAGATGAAGGTCACTTCCTTCTCTAAGCTTTTATAGCACTTAATAACTTTAATATGAATTTGCTAATTCATTTTATATACTACCTTATAATATGACATAACTTTTTTTTTTATTTCTGTAGGTTTTCTCTCTTTAAATATGTTGCTAAGTTCCTTGAGAACTTAGGGACCACATCTTATATATCACACTGAGCATACAGAAGATGCCAAATAAATGACACTCAAATTGAATTAAAATACAGACAAGAGAATGTTTTTTTCTCCTTTTTTGTTTTCAGTTGTTATTCTATTATGAAAGTTTCTATATTAGCTACATAGTCTTATATTACTTTCTTTTAACTGACACACTAAATTTAAGCCCATTACTTTATCCTTGTGTAACCTCTCAGGGCCCTGTGCTACTTGAAAAGACTTCCTAGATACACAATTGTAATTATAGAGGAGAACTTATCTGCAAAAAAAAAAAAAATACTTTTATTTCAATTAGTAGAGAACTTTATGTTGAAAGAAAAAGCTACTTGCTCTTCTCTCCAGATTCATTTCTTCATTGAAAATATGTTCAATCCTTTATCTATAAAAGGTGGAGATATACTACACAATGGCAAGATAAAAGTGACTATACAAACCATTTGTCCATTTGAAAGTAAGCTATAATTGCACTTGAATTTATGTTAAGCTAAACACAGTGAGGTGACTCAGTGGATAAAATCTAGGAATGAAGTAAAGAGACCTAAGTTCAAATTTGACCTCGGATATTTATTAACTGTGTGACCCTATGAGTCAAGTCACTTAGCTTCTATTTGAAATGTAGAAGGGGGGGGGGCAGCTAGGTGGTGCAGTAGATAGAGCACCAGCCCTGAAGTCAGGAGGACCTGAGTTCAAATCCAGCTTCAGACTTAATACTTCCTAGATGTGTGACCCTGGGCAAAGTCACTTAATCCCAATTGCCTCAGCATTAAATAAATGAATAGATAGATAGATAGATAGATAGATAGATAGATAGATAGATAGATAGACAGATAGATAGATAGATGTAGAAGAGGAGCTAGATGATGCAGTGGAAGGAAATGACAAACAATTCTGGTATCCTTGCCAAGAAAACTGCACAGACAGTATGGCACATGGAGTCACCAAGAGTCATTGAACTACAATGACCACAAAACACATTTAAGACAAAATTTAAAGAAATAATATATGCTTCTTCAGAAATATTTCTATGGTATTTTCAGTAAAGCAATTTTGTACTGGGAGCCTTTGTGAGTAGGGATACAGCATTGAAAATCCTAGTGAGACTTATTGCCACGTCCAAAAGCTATTAATTCAGTAAGAGAGATTATAGAAAAGATGCCTAAAGTCAGGGTACCTAGCTTTTATTTTTTTTTTCCTCCTGATTGGAAGCTTCCCTAAGCATGGATTATGACAAAAGAGGATGATCTGAAGAATAAGGAGGAAAAATCCTACCAATCCTACCATTCACCATTCTGGTATAAAAATATATCCTTTCTATCTTTATCTAAAAAAACCTCAGGGATGGTCCTAGAGAAGGAAGAACACACACACACACACACACACACACACACACACACACACAATCTAAATGTTAAATAGAAGGCCTGGGTGTGATCCCTAGACTGGTTCATTCTTTTCTTTCCTTTCTCTATTTTACAAATAAATCACTCAGGTTAGTTATGACAAATCTATATGCTGCCTCTCTTCATCATTTTCACAAATAGATAAGAAATTAATGATTTTGACTGAGAATCAGCCTCTTCCAGACTAATGACTTATAGAATATATTGAAATGGATTCCAAAGACATGGTGGGAGATCCAATGTGATATGAACAGACAATCTTCAAAGTAAAAATATATTGGGATACTACTTTCTCCCCAATTGCACACATATTATCAGTGTATAACATTCTTCTCAAACTACATAGTTAAGAACTGTGTAGCTCATTCGTGACAGGCAGAAGTGATATATCTCCTATATCAAAATTTCAGTCTTGATGTAAACAAAGTTTTCTTTTTGCCAGTGGGAAGTGCTAGGGACATGCTGCATGAGGGCAGCCTTTATCTCAGTAAGTAGGAGGATAAGGGGTTAAGGGTGAATTTGAATTCCATGACATTCTATCTCTGCCTCCTCAGATTATTATCAGCACTTTGCCCAGGCCCACTCCTTGTGTTTATTTCACTCTCCCTTGCTATAGAAATATTTTCATTCCTATAAAATGGAAGCTTTTTTTTTCTGAGGCAATTGGGGTTAAGTGACTTGCCCAGGGTCACCCAGCCAAAAAGTATTAAGTGTCTGAGGCTGGATTTGAATTCATGTCTTCCTGATTTCAGGGCCTGCACTCTATCCACTGTGCTGCCCCTAGGGAAAAAAGATTGGAAGCTATTAGGAAGCAAGTTCTGTCTTCTATCAATTTTTGTATGCTTAGCAGCTAAGTATATAAGAAGGCTTAATAAATGATTGTTAAATTGAATTGAATTAACTATCATTATAATTCAATATCAATTTGAGCCACATAATAAAGTTGAATATAGAAGTTTACTTAAATTATAGATTAATTGATGTTAATAACCTCTCCTCTAAAGAATATTCCTTTGCAATGCTAAGATATAATGTGAATGAAACTGTTAATACCTTTTGAGAATCCATTCTTTTAGGAAATCTAAATTTACTGAGAAAAAAACAATATAATATTATTTGATGAAAATAAAGGTATTTCAGTTGTTGGTAGAGTTATAAACTCCATTCATTCTGAAGAGTAATTTGAAGCTATGCCCAAAGAACTATCAAAATGTGCATATCCTGCACCAGCCCTGAAGGCAGGAGAACCTGAGTTCAAATCTGGTCTCAGATACTTAATACTTCCTAGCTGTGTGACCCTTAAGTCAGTGACCAAGTCACTTAACCCCAATTGCCTCAGGAAAAAAAAATTCATATCCTTTAATTCAGCAGTGTTTCTACTGGGCCTATATACCAAAAAAAAAAAAAAATTTAAAGAAGGAAAGGGACCCATGTGTGTAAAAAATTTTGTAGCAGCCCTTTTGTAATATCGAGAAATTGGAAATTGAGTGGATGCCCTTCAGTTGGAGAATGGCTGAATAAGCTATAGCATATGAATGTTATGGAATATTACTGTTCTATAAGAAAGGATTAGCAGGATGATTTCAGAGAGGCCTGGAGAGACTTACATGAACTGATGCTAAGTGAAGTGAGTAGAAACAAGAGAATATTTTAAAGTCAATGACAAGGTTAAACAATGATCAGTTCTAATGCATGGCTCTCTTCAACAATGAGATGATTCAGACAAGTTCCAATGGTCTTGTGATGGAGAGGGTCATCTGAACCCAGAGAGATGATTGTGGGAAATGACTGTGGATCACAACATAGTATTTTCACTTCTTGTGTTGTTGTTTGCTTTCATTTTCTTTCTCATTTTTTTTCCTTTTTGATGTGATTTTTCTTGTGCAGCAAATAATTGTGAAAATGTATGTAGAAGAATTGCACGGTTAACATATATTAGATTACTTGCCGTCTGGGGAAAAGGGTAGAGGAAGAGAGGAGAAAAAAATTTGGAACATAAGAGTGAATATTGAAAACTATGCATGTGTTTGAAAATAAAGAGCTTAAAAAAAAGAAAAAAAGAAAAAAAAACAGAAAATAATGGTATTTCCTAAGATCTCAACTATTCATATTCTCCTTTTGAATCTGCATTTGTAGCACTCTCAGTGAAACAAAATGGCATTATTCCCCATATGTTTTGTGTCACATTTTAAAAATACAACTATATAAGCCCAAATGAGAATACCTGGCAGGGTGAGAGTTGTGCCTGAACACTTCAACAACCCTTTTAAACTTCTTCAAATTGATAAAGATAAGAGGCATATGTTTACTCCCTGTGCAAGTTCACAAAAAAGAATGTCTATGAATGCAAAGTAGAGAATAAGAAGCTCAAGGTAATTCTAGCTTTCATAAAGGCAACATAATTGAGACAAAGGTGATATTGTGGCCTTCATTATCTAGAAAACTGCTCCTGTTCTCCTCTTCATGCTGAATGTGTGACATATCCATCATGTGTGCCATTGAAAACATCTGCCCCTTGTGATTATCAAGAAATAGATGTTCAGCAACATTCACAGTTTCCCAAAAGATTTGAATGCTGACTTTAATTTTATTTGGCATTGAAATTCCCCAAACATATATTAAAAATTCACTTCCATAATATTTGCAGTAAACAAGGTCTTGCCTCATAGAGTAACAGAAATTTTCTGTGCTGCTCTAGGAAGATACAGGGAATACAAACTTTCTAGAGTAATAACTTATTTTATTCTCTTTTACTTCTTACATCAAGTACAATTACTCACAAACTCCACTGAGAATCTGAAATCCACAAAAGTTATTTTCTGACAGGTATCTACTTCTATTTTTTTCTTTAAAAAAATCAAATATCTTTAGAAAGAACAAAAGTGAGGACCTCCAGATTTTTCATGTGCTACTGCAAATTGTTCTGATATCTTGGAAATAAGAGTTGTGCTCATACACAAAGGTTAAGAATCTAATAGCTGTTGGGTCTTTTCACTCTTTGTGTAAGATATAAAAATAATAAGACAAAATACTGCTGAAATGGGGAGTTGATGTAACAAAATAATTGAACCAAAGCAGGTGCTTTGACTCTAAGGACCCAAAATATTACAGAATATAATAACAATATAGCTTTCAAGAGGAATTTCACTTTCTTCTTCATATAATTTACTCTCTGGAAAATTGTAGGGAGCATCATTTAAAGATTCAGGATCCAGGCTTCATTCTGGTATTGAGCTTTTAAGTGTGATACAAATCATTTTGTTCTCCGTTACTCATGGGGAGCAAAATGAAGAGCTAGTCTCATAATGACTGTGCCTCCCCTGCTTCACTCTAGGCAACTCCTCCTGGGACATGGCCTTCATTTTTGCAACTTCTTCTCAACACAGGTGATTTATGTCCTGAGGTTTTTCCAAATTACCACAATCAAATTGGTGACATTTTTACCTGCCTAAACTATTTCTCTTTATCTTTTTATTTATTATCTTATCATGGTGGATAGATAAAACAACTTTTGCTCAAGGACTAAAGCTAAAAAATGTCCAAGAGCTCTTTACAAAATGTCCACATTCAAATGCCATCAAAGTAAAAGCAAGTAAATAAAGAACAGATGATAGGAAAATAAAGAATAACAACCACAAAAAAAAAAAAAATTAACCTGGGATAGTAGAATGGATAAAAGGATTACACTGGTTGAAATTATCACTTAGGGCAAATAGGAGTTTAAATTAAACAATGCAACTCAGTTCTATAAACATTTACTAATCACCTATTTTGTGCAAAACACTGAGATATATCTTTTCTACAAAGTTGTAAAGTAGTCCAATTCTTGACTCCAGGGAGTTCTAGTCTATTTCTGCCCAAAGCAGAAGTTGATGAGGATAAAGGAGGTCTTCTGGCCAAATGCTTTGGGAAATGGAAGAAGAGAAGACTTGACTACAGTAATAAAGAGAGGTTTCATGGAGAGGTATATTAGAGCTAGCCCTTAAAAGAAGAAAGATTTCAGTGAGAAGAGAGAGATTGAACTGTATAATTGGGGAATGGGATATTTATGTCTAACTTTTGTTATGGATATAGATAGATAGGTTGATAAATAGAGGGAGAAAAAACAGAATGAAACTGGGGAACTAATTATAAGATAGTAAAGTGTACAAAAGAGAATAATGAAAAATAAGTTTGAGAGGATAGACTAGAGCCAAATTATGGATAGCTGCACCCTATAGGAATGCAATATTTCCTTATCCTAGATTTTCCAAAAATCTCTGACTTTTCCTTTTTGTTTTCAGGCCTAGTTATTTTTTCACATTTTTCTTTCTAATGGGATTAGGATATAATTGTTAATATAGAAATTATAGCACAAAGGGAACTGGTTACTAATGCCTTTATAGGCATTATATTTATTATATTTATAGGCCTATAGAGGATACTTTGAGACTTGGCCTAATTCAGATTGCTCTGATCCTTCAGGTTTGGATTAGAAAGAAATAAATTCCTTAAAAATCATCTCTCACACTCTCACAGTTAACAAAATGAGATTTTATTAGGTACAACTTCCCTGCCTTTACTGGCCCAGTGAGACGCCTGGGAGATGAATTCCAGACCTTTGTGTCCTAGCTTTCTGTACTTAGATGCCTAGGAAGCTACATCAATTGATTTGAGTTTTAGTCCTCTGGGCCAATTGTCTCAACTATCTCAAAGACAGTATGGATATCTTTTAAGGAAAATTAGCCTAATTCGGGTAGTGTATTAGTATCTTGCCCTTACAACAGAATGCTTTGCTGGTTCCTTCTCCAGTGGATTAAAAGATTAAGTGATTCCCCTAGGATCACATGGATAGTAAGTGTCTGAACCTAGATTTAAATTCAGCTCTTCCAGACTGTAGGCCTAATGTTCAATCCACTGAGCCAACCAGGTCCATTGAAAAAAAAATTTATTTTTGTTGTAGGTTATGTTATTGTTCAATTGTTCAACTCCTTGTGATCCCACTTGAAGTTTTATTGGCAAAGATATTAGAATGGTTTGCCATTTCTTCTTCAGCTCATTTTTGCAAATAAAGAAACTGAAACAAACAGGATTAGGTGACTTTACCAGGGTCCTATAGATAGTAAATATCTGAGGCCAGATGTGAATTCAGATTTTTTCTGATTCCAGGTTTCTATCCACTCCACCACCTATCTATCTTAACTTCCAATTTATCTCCCTAAAAAAAGATGTGCATAACTCACTGGAAGCAAAAAAAGAAATACAAAAGTTAGGAATTAGAAAAAAAAAAAACAACAAAACTTTTTTTACTATTATATTTCTCCAGTCACCCTTTTGTATAATAAGATTTTTAATTATGGATTTCAAAGCACTTTTTTCATATACATATACATACAAACACATACACATGCAAAAATCTATGATTTCTTAAATGTTGGTTGTCCTTTCATAGGCTTTGATCAAGTCCTACCATACTAAAGTAGATGGTCTTCAAGAGTTCCTGAAAATATTCATCTTCTTATCTCTGTCTTGATGGTGAACTCCTCCAAACTAGGCTAGACCTTATACAACAAAAATAAATTTGATCATTAGGCTTGTAGTGGAAATCTTTCAAGATCAATATAGCTTTTCAGAATTTATATTCTTTTGGCATAGCTTTCAAAAATTCATATTTACCTCAATATCATCATGATGAGTCATTGGAATAGGATTGTCAGTTAAATTATTCAATGAATATAGAAGACTATAGAGGGATTTTTCCAGATTTGCAACAGTGGAGATCAAAGAAATAGGCAGGATTAAAAGCTAATATACTTCTTTTCTGTTCTCATTACCAATTCTCATCATGTAAAATAAATAATAAATTATAATGTTCCCTACCTATGGAGACATGACATTCATACTTATAGAATATCTCCTATTATTAGGAGATAATTTGAAAGGATAATTTTTTCCCTTTAAAACAAGAGCCTGATCTCTCAAGCTGGGCCTGTTTCATTGTGTTCAAGTGAAATTTTTCAAATGATTGTTGTTCATTCAGATTTTTTTTCTTCTAAAAACTGTTCATATTCTTTGACAACTTATTGATTGGAAAAAATCTTGTTGCCCATATATCTGTGTCAATTCCCACCATGAATGTTTTTCTTTTTCTCTTTATACAAGGAGGAATGAGATCTCCAGTTTAAAAGAAATGGACATTTTGGTCATTTTTAAGGATATACAAATATTTTTCTAGCATGATTGGACCAGGTCAGAGCTCTAACAATCATGTGCCTGTCCTTCCACAGTCCTTCCCTTACTATTATCATTAAATGTCATTTTTGCCAAGTTGCTGAGTCAAAGATGAGACCTCAGAATTTTTAACTTTGCATTTCTTTTGTTATTAGTGATTTTGAGGGAAAAAAAAAAGACAGTTTGTTGAATGGGATTGGGTAAAATAACTATACACACACATACATACATACACACATATGTATGTGGTATATGGATAGAATGGTATTGTTCAATTAGAAATCAAATATGAGGAATTCAATGAAAATATGAAGAATTGCATGAACTGATAGAGAGTGAAGTAAACAGAACTAGAAAGCAATATTTACAAAATCACCTATAATATGAATGAAGATTACTATGATAAAACAAAATGCTATATAACTATGACCTATGCAAATTATAGGAGCAAAATTAGGAAATGGACCTCCATTGTACACAGGGAAGTATTAGGCTTGAATGGACAATGCCATAAGTAAGGTCTCACATGCAGAACACTGTTATAACTAATTTTGCTTGAATTTTTCTTCAAACAAAAGAAGACTATGGACATCATTCAAAAGATGTAGGGATGCAAAAGAAGATGGTGGTTATAGAAGCTATACAGAAAATACTTTTAACTAAAAACAAAAGGAACCTATAAAACTGAAGAAGAAAGAGGAAGAAAAGGAGAAAAGGAAAGAGAAGAAGGGACTGACCATGTAGTCTAAAAGAGTAATACATGATGATATAGTTTCATGATATCATCATAAAGTCAAAAAAAAAACCTTTGTCTTCTAGCATATTGGATGAATTCAATAGTGATTAACATTGAAGGAAATGAAAAGGATATACTTCAGATCTGCCAATGTTGTTGTGCTGTAATCTATATAGGGGAGAATCCATAAATAAAATTGTAGATTCAAACAGATTATCAGCAATTTTTTTTACATATTCTTATTCATTCGCTTTCAATTTTCAATTTGTTGACATATGATTTTATATAGCAGTTTCTGATGATTAAAGCTCTTTTTTCCATTAAAGGTGAATGTACTTACTCTTTTTTAAAATATTGCTTATTTGATTTTTTTCCAGTTTTTTCAGTCAAGTTAACTACTTGAGTTCATTAGTTTTGTTTGTTTTTAACTAACTCTTATGGGTTCAGAGAAAATGGGATACGCACACATGAATGTATAGAGAGTGAAATGAACAGAATCAAAAGAACAATTTGTAAAATAATTATAATGGTGTACAGGAAAAGGTCTTTGAAAGACTTAAGAATTCTGATCAAAGTAATGTCCAATTGTGATGTCAGAAGATTGATGATGAAATATGCTTTCTACATTGTTCAAGAGAGAGTGCAGACTGAGCTACACATTTTCATATATGGTAAATGTGATTTCTTTAGTTGATTCTTCTTTATTTGTTACAAGAAAAAGATTCCATTTGGGGAGAGATGCTGTTAGGCAGCATCAATAGATATTTATACTTATGAAACAAAAAAGAAAGAAAAAAAAAAAGAAACATCAATAAAAAAATTTTAAATATACAAAATAAAATGGAATGAAATTCATAGAGTGATCCAGACAAGCAAGAGAATTTTGTTGTTACCATAACTAATTTAACATATACCTTTAAAAAGTATCTAATAGAAATTCAGCCTTCTCCTTTGTATGTTGACACATTCATATTTGTTAATGTAATAATAAAAGAAAAAAATTTTGACAATAAAATAAAGTTTCAGTTTTAGTCATTTAAATATTTTTTATTTTAATTTATCTGTTTCTCTTCTAATTTTCAAAATTGTGTCTGTTTTATTAGTATTTATTGTCCAGTTTCTTTTAAGCTTCATATTCATTTCATTTTCAATTTTGTTAGCATTTTCTATTAGAGAGAGATAATTTCCTCTTCAATTCATCTTCAAATTTTTGCTGTTTATCTCATGTTATTCTGTTTTATATAATAATTTGGGTTCTTTGACTCAGTCATTATTAAGAGTACTGTGATAATGAATTTGGATCTTTTGTTTGTGTTCCTTGTATTAAATAAATAAAAAAATTAATTAGTATTTTCATTTCATTATGTGTATGAAGGAGATGATGGAGAATAGTGAATAGAAAGCCAACTTCAGAGTCAGTAAGACCAAGAATTCAAATGCTCTGTGACCATGGACTGTAATCTGAACTCTAAATGTCCCTGGACAACTCTCAAAGGTTTTTGAATAGCATATGTCACTACTTTGCATTACTAGGAAATGCTATATTATGGGTTCTCTACAGAAGTAAAATCACTCATCTGGGCAAAAATAAAGAAATATAATCTATAAAATAATATTTAAATACTTCTCTTTTTATATTTTTATATAAATTTATATCTGTTTATGATATCGTTGTATTCTGGAATTCATATAGAAATGGAATTGTTCAAACCATACAAAAGGATCCCTGCAGCTATGTGTTGTTTTAGAAAACTACATTTTAACATTATCTACATTCTATTGTATTTTTATTTTGCAAAATATTTCCCAATTATAATTTAATCAGATTCTTGTATATTCCGGAGTGTTTCAGAGCTTGCAGACCTATGTTTGATGCCTTAGCTTTAAAATGTAATTGATTTTTGGTAAATGTAATATGTACACTGAAAATCAGCACAATAGCTCTTCAGAAAAATTGGTTCAAGACTCATCTTTGATACATACTGTCTATGAGATCCTGAATTGGGTCACTTAACCTTTTGGTGACTTAGACAAATTTCTGAGATTATAAATTGTAGAGCATTATCCAGTCAGTATGGCATGACCATAAACAAGTCCATTAACTTCCCAGACTCAGTTTCATCATCTGTCTAGTTAGATATCTATATGGTAGCCATTGAAGATATGATGAAATAATTCATAGAAAGTACTTTGTAATCCTAAAAACACATCTGATATTTAAATTTGTGGGGCAAATGAATCTTTGTTCTAGCTACAAAATCCTATGATACTAAACTTTCAGATTTTCTTTTAATGTATTTAGTGAAGTATTGCTACAATCAAATTATCAGGCAATTAGGTGTTCTTAGAATTTTAGAGGAACAGGCACAAAAACTGGAGTAAAAAAAAGTAGTTTATCTGTCAATTAAATTTAATTAATTCAGTACCTCATTCGCCTCTAAAATTAAGATAATAATGCTTCCTGAAAACTGCCATTTACTAGACCATAAAATTAATCTTCTTGAAGTCTAGATTTGATCATGACACTCTCATTATTTAATAAACTCTATTGGCTCCCTATCATTTCTAGCATCGAATAAAATCCTGTATACAAATTCAAAGTCTTTTAAAATCTCACACTTTCCTACTTTTCCAGTCTTTATATACATTATACTCACATTCTCTGCCATTCAGTAATCCTGGTATCCTTACTATTCTTTAGATTAGATACTGACTCTATCCCATACCTGAAATGTTCTTCCTCATCATTTCCAATTCCTGGACTCATTGGTTTCTTTCAAGTCCCAGTTAAATATTTCTTTGGATAAGGAGAATTTCTTTCCTCATCACCCTCAATATTGTTGCTTCCTTCTGGTTATCTCTAATTTATCCTGCTTATAATATATTTGTAAATAGCTGCTTATATGTTGTCTCCCTATTAGATCTGATCTCTTTGTGAACAGGGAATATTTCTGCCTTCTTTGTATCCCCAGAACAATGACTAACATAGTAGACATTTGTTACCCAAGCTACTCTTAATTAGACTGAAGAAGGACAATATAAAAAAACATTAAAATTTTAAAAAATCCAAGACCATGAACAAGCATTATTTGCAAAGAGGATAATATGTGAAGACCGAGTTGGTACCCTGGATACCTTAGAATCAGCCAGAGTCAGGATAAGCATAAGTCCTTGGTCTTTATTCTTGGTCTTAGGGGTAGAAATGAAATTGGATGGATACAGGGTCTGCATGACCTCTCCTCTCTTTCTCTCCCACCCAAGGTGACTCTGTCTTGTCTTATTCCACCCCCTAATCCTCCCCACAATTTTCTGTATACACCAAAAGATTGAACCAGCACAAAATAGTGGGAAGGGCCATTTTCCAAGTATATGCTAATAGAGTATCCCTGACTTCTCAGGGAGATGAGAACCCCAAAAAGGAGGTGATCATGCCCCACCCCTGACTTCTCAGGAAGGGAGGCGAAAAGCACCAAAGGGAAGTGGGGATTGCTAATGGGTTTCTGGGCTGAAGGGTCTTATTATAAACAGGTATGCACAAACCCATCAGCATGGGAGGTATTACACAAGCACATAGTAATAACACACAGGTTATTAGTGATGACTCCCCCATAGTCAGTGCAGGCTCAATGTGGTGTAACAAACATGAATTGTACATGCAAGTAGTGATATAACAAATAATATAAACCAATATGGTGTTGTAAAAGATTTCCAGAAATCCTAGTAGGACGGTATGTAAATAACAATCACACACACACACACACACACACACACACACACACACACACACACACACACACACACACACACCTCCTTCAGCAGCCAAGAGATAGTCGAAAACCAATCTATTGTCCATTGCTTCACATGTCAGGGAATCCAATGATTCCAGCAGATTTTGAAGTCCTGCAACAGTTTTATCATTTCTCAGAAAACCCAATGATTCCTGAGGGTTTTCAAGTCCTACAACAGTCTTATGTCTGAGAGAATTCAATGATTCCTGAGGATATCTAAGTCCTACAATAATCTTTTCATGTCTCAGGGATTCCAATGAATCCTGAGGATTTTGAAGTCAAACAATTTTTCATGTCTATGAGTCAAACACCATAACTGCCATGCTATTTCAGTGGTGGGTGCAGTGATGGAACCACCCGATGTTTCTTGGGTATTCTCCTTTGTTTCAAGGATTTGTTCCAGCTCTCTCCAATGGACAAGGTGAATATGGCTCGTTGGCACCTATCTGATTACTTCTCCATCTGTAGAGATATAAGCAAATCCTCTCCCCTAAGCAGTTAATCTATCTGGTCCCTTCCATTCACCACTTTCTGGGTCTCTCCACATGACCTGCCAATTATCTAAAGACAGTGGAGCTGCTCGCACTGGACACTGCCCTTCTAGTGGGTTATAAAACCTGGCCACCTGAGCCAGTGCCTCTATCAAAAATCAAGAAGTTAATAGTATAGAGGGCTAGATTTAGAAGTTCTCTAGTGTTACCTGTGGTTCCCCCTTTCTTTCATTTTTAGAAGAACATCTTAATGTCTCTGTTTCTCCTTTCTAATATTGCCTGTCCTTGAGGTCTAAAGGGTATGCCCATAGTGTGTAAAATCTTATACTGTGCACAAAAGTAAGCAAAATGTTTAGAAGTATATGCAGGTTCATTATCTGTTTTTATTTCTTGTGGCATACCCATAATTGCAAATGCTTGTATAAGGAATTCAGTGACCACTCAGGCTGTCTCTTTTGCTGCTGGCATTGCAAAAGTGAATCCTGAAAAGGTATCCACCACAACATGGAAAAGACAGAGGAAAAAAATATTTATGATGGGTTACATCCATTTGCCAAATTTTATTAGGTCTCAAACCACAAGGGTTCTTTCCTGGAGGGAATATAGGAGCATGGAAAGGAAGGCAACCTGTGCAGGCTTTTACTATGCTCCTAGCTTCTTCTCTTGTTATTCCAAATTGTAAACGTAAAGCTCAGGCAGCCTGATGATATTTAGAATGAGATTCTTGGGCTTCTTGAAATAAAGGAGATTGGCCAACATGGTTAGAAGGCTATCTGCCTTTGAATTACCATCAAAAATAGGACCTGGAAGTCTACTATGAGAGTGGACATGCAAGGTAGAAATCTTACCTGGATGCTTTCTCACTTGCTCTTGAAGTTCCTTAAAGAGCTGATATATATTAGAGGCTGCAAATTTTATTTGGGCTGTGGCAATTCTTTGTACCATACCTACTGAACAGGCCAAATCAGATATTATATTTATATCTCCTGGATAATAAATAAGAGCTAGAACGATTGCATACAATTCATTCTGCTGAGTGGACTGAAAAGAAGTTTTGACTGCTCTCTCTATAGTTAAGTCACAAGAGTATACAGTGCAAATATGATGTTTGGATGCATCTGTAAAGATAGTTTGTCCTTTAAGAGTAACTTTAGAAACCTTTTCTTCAAGAATCCATCACCAATTATGTAATAATCTGGTTATCTTTTATGGAGACCCATGTGTAAAATTTGGAATCATGGTTAATAAAATTTGCCACTCTGGGATGGTTTCATAGCACACATTAATTTGTGCATTAGGATAAAAGGTGTATATCTTGTCAAGTCTTATCCAAGATAATTGTACTGTTTGCTTAATGGCCTTTAATAAAATCCTAGCCACAATCACTGGGTAAGGAGTAAGGCTTTGTTCTGGTTGTGCTGGGAGGTTCACCCACTTTATCACACTGTCTCCTTGATGAAGGACTGCTGTGGGTGCCTCTTGTGTAGCAAAAACTGATATTTCCAAGGGTTTTTGAGTGACTCTTTCAACCACATTGAATAAAGCCAGTTCAACTTCTCTCAAAGCCTCTTGAGCTTCTTTTGTAAGCTGACATGGTGAGTTTAAAGTATTGTCTCCTCTTAAAATATATATATAATGGTTGCAATTGATAGGTAGTCAAGCCTAAGACTGGACACTTCCATTGGATATCTCCTATCAATTTCTGAAAGTCATTTAAAGTGTTTAGCTTCTCTGTTCTTTAATGAAAGTTTTTGCACCTTAGGGTACACTTTACATCCTAAATATTGCAAAGGAGCATGTCTTTGAATTTTTTCTGAACTATGTGCAATTTGTAATTTCCTAGTGTTTCTATGGTCTTTTGTAAACATGCTTCTAACATTTGTTCTTCAGGTGCACATTCCAATATATATGTAATGTAATAACATTACTTTTGGAAATGCTTTTCTTACTGGAGTAAGAACAGCAGCAACATACATTTGACACATAGAAGGGCTGTTTTTCATCCCCTGTGGCAAAACTGTCCATTTATATTTTTTATATGTTAACGTTGGGCACTGAAAAGGCAAATCTTTTCATATCCTCCTTATCTAGAGGGATAGAATAGAAACAATCCTTAATGTCTATAACCCAAAGAGGCCATTCTCTAGGCAAATGAGTAGGAGATGGAAGTCCAGGTTGAAGAATTTCCATAGTTTCCATCTATTTATTTACCTTTCTTAAATCTGTCAACATCCTCCATTTTCCAGATTTCTTTTTTACAACAAATACTAGGGAATCCCAAGAACTTAGAGAAGGTTATAAGTATCCTTGGTCAAGTTGCTCCTGTACTATATCTAATAAGGCCTGAATTTTATCACTACCTAAGGGCCACTGTTCTATCCACACTGGTGTATCAGTTTTCCATTGGTTAAGAACAGGTGAAAAAGTTGGCAGACCTTCAACAGCAGCCCTGACTAAAAAGTGGAAATACTCATTTTTTTACCCTAATGGTTGTAAAATGTCTCTTCCCCACAGATTGATGAGGATTTTTTTAACTATAAAAGGAGTAAAAACTCCTATTTCATCTTCAAAAGGCCATCTCAAAGAGGTAGCACTAACTTCAGCTGCTATTGAGCCTCCTATACCAGACATGTAGGAGTCTTCCTTAATATTTGGCCAGTGACTGGGCCAGTTGGCACCTCTTATGACTGTACAATCTGCACCAGTGTCTACCAATCCTTCTTATGGTATTCCATTTATATAGATAGTGAGCAGCTATCACATGTTCAATGTAATACCAATAAAATTACCCAAAATTGTTAAATTAGCAAAAAATAACAAAATTCCTTTGGAAAAACAAAATTCAAGAATATAAAAAACCTCATAAAACATGGAAAGATGGGAGATTTAGCAGTATCTTGAACTATATTATAAAACATTAATTATCAAAACTATTTGTTACTAAGAAATAGAAAGATAGATCAATAGAAAAAAAATAGACATACAGTTTATAGTAGCAAATAAATACAGTAGCCTTGAACTTGACAACTTCTTATATTTGAAAAGTGACCTAAGATTTGGGAATAAGAATGTATTATTTGGTTAAAAAAAAAAAAGTTGGAAAAATTGGAAAGCAGCATGGCAGAAATTGAGTATAAAGTAATATCTTATACCATTTACCAAAAAAAGATCAAAATGGATACACGAACCAGATATAAAGAGAGATTACAAAAAAATTAGAACATGAAACGTATTATTTATCAGACTTATGAATAGGCAAGCAAATTTATGAATAAAGAAGATATAGAGAGCACATATAAAATGGATATTTTTTGATTGCATAAAATTGAAAAGGTTTTGTACAAATAAAACAAATGCATTCCAATTTTTCCAATGAAGAAAACAAAACAATTTTTATGTATATGAAAAATGCCTTAAATAATTATTGATTAGAAAAAAATGATATTGTTTTATGCCTATCAGTTTGGTTAAAATTACTGAAGGGAAAAGTGACAAATGTCGCAGGGGATGTGGAAAAATTGGCACAGTGATTCATTGTTTATGGAATTTTTAACTGATTCAACCATTTTCAAGAAAAATTTGCAATTATGTCCAAAGAATAATTAAAATTGCTTATACCCTTTAACCCAGCAATACCACTACCAGGTCTGTTTCCAAAGATGATTAGGAAAAAGGGAAATCTATATGTTTTAAAATATCTACAGCAGATCACTTTGTGGTGGCAAAGAACTAGAGATTTTGAGGATGTCTATCAATTGAGGAATGTCTCAACAAGTTGTGGTATGCGATTATAATATAATACTAATGATGAGCTCAATGATCTAATGAGATGAGTTCTAATGATTTAATATTGAGATAGTAGACAAATTAAAATTCGTTAACTAATTGAAAAAATTTATGTGATGAGGTGCAGTAAGTAGGTTAAGGAGAATATCAGCTTTGGATGTTGATAGTAGGGTATAATGCCTTCTTCCTGATGTGTTCTAGGAAGGGAGTACCTTCACTTCTGACTTACAAGACTTGCACAAAATAATGAAAAATAAAATGAGCATAACCAAGAGAACATTGTATACAGTAATAGCAAATTGTTTGAAGAACAACTTTAAGTGATTAGGTCATTTTGATGATTAAAAATATGGCAATTATTTTCAAAGGACATATGAAAGAAGACATTATCTTCATCCAGAAAAAGAATTGATGTATACGATTAACTATAGAATGATTTTACATATACATATATATATATATATATATATATATATATATATAAGCACACATGCACATATGTGTATATTTGTGTATAATGATAGTCATTTCTAGGATGTATGGACAGAAGGTAAGAAAAAAAGGGGAAAGAAATTTATATGATAAATTTATTAAATATTTTTAAAATGATAAATTGTACATAATAGATTTGCAGTTTCATGTGTTATAGAAATGCTTGCTTTATTTCACAAATTAAAAACAAAATTTTAAAAAGAGGCTTTTGTAGTCATCATCCGGTGGGAAAAAAAAAAAAAAAACTCTGAGCTTAGAATAGAGACCTGTGCTTGAATCTGGATTCCATCATTTTTTAGCCATCATGTGTCTTTGAGAACAAGTCTCTTAACTTCTCAGATGATATTTCCTCACAAATGAAGACTGATATTTTCATTTTTCTCCCACATACTGCGATTATGAGAAGCAAGAGATAATATGCATGGACACATCACATTAACATATGTCATTATAATAACATGCTCAGAACTAATTAGGTTATAGGCATTAAAAATCTAGAGTAGTTCTCCCCAGAA
The DNA here is from genome assembly GCF_048593235.1 of Sminthopsis crassicaudata. Taxonomy (NCBI): domain Eukaryota; kingdom Metazoa; phylum Chordata; class Mammalia; order Dasyuromorphia; family Dasyuridae; genus Sminthopsis; species Sminthopsis crassicaudata. Next base: position 552,174,646 of record NC_133617.1, on the reverse strand, counting down.
TCAGTATTATCTCCTGGAAATGTGTCTAGGCATATCAATTATTATAATGTAACAAGTTATTCATAAAATAAAATAAGGAACAAATTCCTGACCAGTATCCATCTCTGCCTTTTTCCAACTTCATTTCCAGCAAAGCCCCCAAAGGATTTTGGATTGGATTTTTTTTTTTAACTTAAAAGTAGAGATATAGGTGAATTTATTCATTCAATTTTTTAAAGGTCTAACTAGGCTGGCTAGTCAAAGTTGTTTCTATTTTTAATATTTCTAATTTAACTGATCTTTTTTTATACTCTAAGTTTTAAGTTTTTGCAGGAAAGAATTTATGGCTTGAAGGGCTTTTCATAGTAGGACAAAGCATTGGCAACTTTTAAAAATGATTTTTTAAAAAATAGATAAAAATACTAAATTTTTAAAAAATGGTATACAACTAAAAGACATCAATGTCTTACATAGGTAATTATAATTACATTCTAATTCAAGGCTAAACTGGGCTTTCTTTAAATTTCCATTCTGAAGGCTGTTAGATGATATAGTGGATAGAGAGCCAGGTATGAAGTCAGGAAGGTTAAATCTGGCTTTAGGCACTAGTTATGTGATCTTGAATAAGTCACCGAATCTTTGCCTCTGTTTCCTCAACTATAAAATGGTGTTAATGGAACTTATCTTTTAGGATTGTTTATAGGGATCAAATGAAGTATTGCTTAAAATTAAAAGTCCTTAGCATAATGCTTGGCACATAATAAATGCTACATAAATGCTAATTATGATGATAATGATGATGATGGAATGATCAGTTTTCAAATGTTATAGTATACAAAAAATTCTAGAAAGACTTAAAACATGAGTCAGATGGTAGTTTATCACTGTCATAAAAGGACTAGATACATCTTGATCAGGAAGGCTCCTCATCATGAATTTTTTGACCACAATAATTCATGAACCAAACACACCATCAGGAAATCACAGTATCTCACAAGAGGGAAGGGTCTTTGCAACCATTTAGTCTGACTAATTATAATCAAGGATTTTTTTTTCACAACATTCTCAATAAATAACCATGCAGGCATCATATGAACACTTCAAGTGAGGGAAAAATCCACTGTCTCCTGAGATTGTCTATTCCACTTTTAAACAGTTATAATGACTTTGCACAGCCCTCCTTCACCTAAATCCAATTCTCCTGTCTGTCATGGCATCACCTTCCTGATGTCTTGGCTCTCTTTGAGAACAAAGGACAAACAATAATTACTACTACTACTACTACTACTACTACTACTACTACTACTACTACTACATATTTTTTCCTGTGTATCAAGACTAAATCAGTTATACAGAAGCTTCTACTCTTTGCCCCCATTTCTGCCATCTGGGGCCAAGTAGAATAAATATAATAAGTCAGGGAGGTATTGTGACATTACATGTGAGGGAAGTATCCACACTGATGAAATTACTGCTATTTTAAATATGAAAATAATTTGGGATGTGAAAAAGTAAGTCAAAGTAAGACCATTAGTAAGCATGATAGTGTAAGTACCTTGGACTCTCACCCAGTGACCCCTCAAAGAGAAAAATGGGTTCTGGAGCTGTTTCTAAAGTCCAGAACCAAAAATCAACACTCAACCTTACCTGAAATGAAAATTTGTTATTTTGACAACTGTTCCCACTTGTTTCATTCCTATCTCAATCCCTTTCAGCTATTGGCCCTGGAGTCAGGAAGATTTGTTTCAACTCTAGCCTCATACTTTTATGTGACTCTGACCCTGAGTAAACTACTTAAACTCTGTTTGCTGCTCTGAAAATGGGGATAATAACATCATTATAGCAAAAGTTCTTGTGAAGATCAAATGAGATAATAATTATAAAGTGCTTATCACATTTCCCAGTGAATAGTGCTATCTAAATTTATTTCTATTATTGTAATTGTTACTATACTTCATAAAACTGGCATAACAAAAAATCCCTGGGTTTTCACTTCCCCTGTGTTATTGTATCACATGGATTAAAAGACTGTTCAAAATATGACATCTCTAACTTTCCCTCCTCATGTAAAGAAGAGCTAAAGGGTCAAGTGTTAGGTTCTTACTAAGTGCTAATGAGATAATGGGATATTAGGTTCTTACTAAGTGCTAAGTCAGTACTTAACAATTCTCTAGTTCTGGTCTTTACTAGGAGTTCAACCCCTTTGAATTCCTGGATAAGAGCTTGCATGCTTGGGAGGAGCAAGTTCATTGGTTGAAGTAATTATTCCCAGAAGCCCTTGCATTATCCCTTGCCCATTCTCTGAGAGGATAAAAGAGGGCATCTCTGGAGGAAAGAGAGAGTTTTGTCTGGACAAGATTTGAGGCTGCTCTCTGCAGGAAGGGAAGTCGGCTCTCTACAGGAAGAAGAATCTGTCCGAGAGATTTGAGTTGACATAGCAGGTCTCCGGCAGCTTCTGGAGACAACAGCATGTTACTGTCAAGGAAATATAAGAAGCTTCAGATCCAAGAACTCATACTAAGTGTTGGAAGAGTAGATCAGTGACAGGAGAGCATACAGGATATAGATTTCTAAACTGAGAGGAACCTCAGAGTTTACCCTGATTTTGCAGAGAAGGAAATGGACCTTAGTTCATGATCACCACGAAAATTAAATTAAAATTCTAGTCATTTAACTACAAATCTTATGCTCTTTGAACTATAATACTTCTCACATTTAATAAGATGACCTTGACTAGAGTAGGCAGTAGGAGTCTGGTAGAGAGTGCATGGATTAGACTGGTCTGGATGAGAGTTAGGCAGCTGTTCTACTAAAGAGAATCAGAATCCAGGTTAAGTATGCTTCAAGTGAGGGGCCAGCCATCAGAAACTGAACAACCCTAAAATCACAGCAATTTGACCTAGAGTAAGAGGGAAAAGTTATTCCATAGAGTGACAGCACTGAAAGGAATTTTAGGCAATTTGCCCTCCTTTTACATAGGAGGAAATTTAAGCTTAGAATTTAAGTGATTTGCACTATTGATCAGAGAAATGCAAATTAAGACAACTCTGAGGTATCATTACACACCTGTCAGATTGGCTAAAATGACAGGAACAAATAACGATGAATGTTGGAGGGGCTGTGGGAAAACTGGGACACTGATGCATTGTTGGTGGAGTTGTGAAAGAATCCAACCATTCTGGAGAGCAATCTGGAATTATGCCCAAAAAGTTATCAAAATGTGCATACCCTTTGACCCAGCCATACTACTACTGGGCTTATACCCCAAGGAACTACTAGAGAAGGGAAAGGGTCCTGTATGTGCCAAAATGTTTGTGGCAGCCCTTTTCATAGTGGCTAGAAGCTGGAAGATGAATGGATGTCCATCAATTGGAGAATGGTTGGGTAAACTATGGTATATGAATGTTATGGAATATTACTGTTCTATAAGAAATGACCAACAGGAGAAATACAGAGAGGCTTGGAGAGACTTACATCAACTGATGCTGAGTGAAACGAGCAGAACCAGAAGATCATTATACACTTCAACAATGATACTGTACGAGGATGTATGCTGATGGAAGTGGATTTCTTCAACATAGAGAAGAGCTAATCCAATTCCAATTGATTAATGATGGACAGAACCAGCTACATCCAGAAAAGGACTGGGAAATGAATGTAAACTGTTATTTTTACCTTCTGAATCCAATTCTTCCTGTGCAACAAAAAATTCGGTTCTACACACATATATTGTATCTAAATTATACTGTAATATATTTAATATATATAAGACTGCTTGCCATCAGGGGGAGGGGGTTGGGGGAGGAAGGGAAAAAATCTGAATAGAAGTAAGTGCAAGGGATAATGTTGTAAAAAATTACCCATGCATATGTACTGTCAAAAAATGTTATAATTATAAAATAAAATAAAAAATTAAAAAAAAAAAAAAAAAAAAAAAAAGAATTTAAGTGATTTGTTTAGGGTCACACAGCTACAAAGTGATGGAGTCAAGATATGAACCAAAGATACCTACTCTTCTCATTTCTGTCTGTCTTTGCCTTTTGAAAATATCTTCTAGTAGGATTAGAACTACAAGGGAATGTGAAAAGTAGATTAAAGTTTTACACACCATACACATGCCCATGTGCCCTCGAAGGAACTAAAGTGCATAAGAAAATATTTCTTGAATGATCAAAATGCTAAAAGTCTGTCAGCAAGAGACAAGGCCAACTTAATCATTGTCAATGCCCCTTAAATAAATCATTTCAAAAAAAAGAATACAGGATTATAAAGTTTAATAGAGCTATCAGCAAATGTCATATTATCTCTCAATGAAATGATGACGTATACAAATTGAATGAAAATGTATCCAAAGTATAATCAAATGAAAAATGCTGTGTTGCATAAAACAAGAGAGGTAGCATTTATCACTAAAAAATAAAACATTCATTCTAGCTACCTCATAAGTACTCTTGAAAACTTAAAACACTGTATATACATGTAAGCTATTATTATATCTTATTTTATTAAGTTTATTATTTTATCTTATTTAATTAAATAATTTAAAATATTATTGTTATAATTGTTAACTATTGAATAGTTTTTCTGTGGAGATGAAGGCACTGTATACATAGTATACAATGGAAGTTCTTAATCTATTTTAAGTCATGAATCTCTTTGACAATGTAGTGAAACCTATAGGCTCCATAATATATATTTTTTAAAATAATAAAATGAAATATATAGCATTGAAAAAGAAACAAATTATATTAAAGATAACTGTTTTTCTTACTTAACTTGATCAGCCTCCTGAAAACTGGATCTTAGGTTAAGAATTCCTGGCATTGAGCAAAAATAGAAATCAGAACAAATTATATAAGGTGAAAAAGAGCTCAGGGTATGATCAGGAGTAGAATTCCAAGGGAATATGGCACAAGAAGTTATTTGCCCAAATAATAAGAGAAGTTACAAAGGAAAAAAAATCAGACCTTCTAGCTCATAGCTGAAATATTAGCAGATTAGAAAAACTTTAATGTACAGTGGGAAATTTCTCCAAACACGTTAAAGAGAAAATCCAAATTTGTAATAACAAAATGATGAGGGAGTGGAGCCAAGATGGTGGAGAGGACACACGCATCTATCTAAGCTCTTCCTTGACCTCAAGACTACTTTTTTTCATGAAATTGCCTTGAAATTAGTGCTTGACTAAAAAAAATCCTCAAATATTGGGAATACAACACATTACTAATAGAAAATATCCTCAAAATTCAACAAAAAAGGTCTGTTTTTGTTCCCGGGTGGGGATGGTTAGACCAGGTGCAGACCCCCAGGCAGGCAGCGAGAGCATGGAAGGCAGCTAACACTGAGCAGACCAGAGTGGGGCAGGGTGTGGTCTCAGCAAGGTGGAAAATCTGTGGGGAGAACTTTACCACATTGTGAGCTACTTTGCCCTGGCAATAAGCCCAGTAGATCAGCAGAGAAGCTATAAACACAGGAGATAAAGACTACATACCCAAAAGGCTAGGGTCTCTTCGGACCTGTGCACATCGACCCAGCACCCAGAATGACTCAGCATGCTGTCAGAGTCTCCAAGAGCAAACACTGTGCAGTGGCACAGCCATTTCTGTTCAACTGCTCCTTCACTGCTACCTCCTATAGTCTGTAGAAGAAGCTTGGTAACACCATACTGCCCAAAAAGCAAACCTCCATTTGCTTTTTTTTTTGTTTGTTTGTTTTCTTTGTTTCTTTTTTTTTTTTTTTGTGAAAATGAGTAAAATGTTAAAGAGTGTTCTAACTATAGATAGCTTCTATATGGATAGAGAGCAGGCTTCAAACTCTGAGGAGACTAAAAAGAGAATGTCTCTAGATGAAACCCCAAAGGGGGATATGATCTCCCCACCACACAAGACTCTCATAGAAGAAATTTAAGAGGCTCTTACAAGAGAGCTAGAAGAAAATAGAAAGGAAAACTTGGCAAGAGGGTCTGAATAAGTCATCCCACTCATTAAAAGATGGAGTGGATAAAGAAATCAAATCCCTCAAAAACAGAATCAGTGAATTGGCAAAAGAAAATAGCTCTCTAAAAAATAAAATTGGTGAAATGGAAAAAAATTCCATAGAACAAAACAACTCATTTAAAAACTCAATTAGAAAATTACAAAAAGAAATAAAAAAGTGCATCAAGAAAATAATTCATTAAAAATCAGAATTGAACAAATGGAGACATCAAGAATCAGTCAAGCAAAACCAAAAAAATGAAAAAAGAAAACAATGTTAAATACCTACTTAAGAAAACAACAGATCTAGAAAATAGATCTAGGATAATCTGAGAATTATTGGACTTCCTGAAAATTATGATGAAATAAAAAGGCCTATATACTATTTTTCAGGAAATCATCAAAGAGAACTGCCCAGATGTTATAAAAACAAAGGGTAAAATAGATATTGAAAGAATTCATCGATCACCTACAGAAAGAGATCCCAAAATCAAAACTCCAAGAAATAATGTGGCTAAATTCCAGAACTATCAGACCAAGGAAAAAATACCACAGGCAGCTAGGGAAAAAAACAATTCAAATACAGAGGAGCCACAATAAGGATTACACAGGATCTAGCAGTGTCCACATTAAAGGATCAAATGGCCTGTAATCTGATATTCTGAAAAGCTAAGAAACTTGGTATGCAGCCAAGAATAACTTACCCAGACAAAATAAGCATTTTTTTCTAGGGAAGTAGATGGACATTTAATGAAATAGGTGAATTTCATCTATTTCTGACAAAAAAAACAAAACAAAACAAAACAAAAACAAAAACAAAAACAAAAACAAACAAACAAACAAAAAACAGAACTAAACAAAAAAGTTTGATCTCCAAATATAGGACTCAAGAGAAACATAAAAAGGTAAAAAGAAATCTTGGGAACTATATTTCTGGTATGAGTATACATAAAAATACATGTAGAATTTAGTTTTACTGTGATAATATAAAAAAGAAACTAGAGGGGAAAGGAAATTGTGCCAGAAAAAAGGGCCATGTGGGGTTTCTGCATCTCATGAAGAGGCAAAGAAACCTATTATTTCTGAGGGAAAGAAGGGAGGGGTATGAGCATAGTGTGTATCTTACTCTCATCAGAATTGGCTTAAAGAGAAAAATATTAGACATATTTGATTTATAGAGAAACTTCTCCTATCTCATTGAAAAGTTGGAGGGGAAAAGTGAAAAGGGAATGAGTAAGCTAAGCAGAAGGGAATACAGAAATTGTGAGGAAAAAGGGTAAGAAAAGCAGAAGAACTCTAAGGTGGGAGGAGGAATCTTAAAAAGGGAGGTCTGTGTGGTAAGTGGTGCTCACAAGTTTAATGCTGGGGAGGGATGGAAAGGAAAGGTAAGGAAAGAGAAAATCATAAGCTGGGGTTTACAAGATGGCAGGAAATGTAGAATTAGTCATTTTAACCATAGATGTGAACCCATAAAGTGAAGACAGATAGCAGACTGGATTAAAAGCCAGAATCCTACAATATCTTGTTTACAGGAAACACACTTAAAACAGGGTGATACATACAGATTAAAGGTAAAAGGCTGGAACAGAATCTGCTATGCTGCAGGTGAAGTCAAAAAAAGCAGGGGTAGTCATCCTGATCTCAGATCAAGCAAAAGCAAAAATTGATCTAATTAAAAGAGATAAGGAAGAAAACTATATCTTGCTAAAGGGTAGCACAGATAATGAAGCAATATCAATATTAAACATAAATGCACCAAGTGCATCTAAATTCTCAAATGAGAAATTAAGGAAACTGCAAGAAGAAGAAGACAGCAAAACTATAATAATGGGAGATTTCAACCTTGCACTCTCATATTTAGATAAATGAAACCAAAAAATAAATAAGAAAGAAGACATCAAAGAGGTAAATAGAACAGTATAATAGATTTCTAGAAAAAACTAAATGGAGACAGAAAGGAGAACAATTTCTTCTCAGCAGTTCATGGAACCTATACAAAAATTGACCATATATTAGGGCATAAAAATCTTAAATTCAAATGCAGAAAGGCAGAAATAGCAAATATATCCTTTTCAGATCACAATGCAATGAAAACTACATTCAATAAAAAGCCAGGGGAAAATAGAACAAAAAATAGTTGAAAACTAACAGCAAATCATAGATATAATTAATAATTTCACAAAAGAAAATGACAATAATGAGGCATCATACCAAAATGTATGGGATGCAGCCAAAGTGGTAATAAGGGGAAATTTTATATCTCTAGAGGCCTACTTGCATCAAATAGAGAAAGGGTAGGTCAATGAATTGGGCTTGCAACTAAAAAATCTAGAAAAGGAGCAAATTTAAAAAACCCAGTCAAACACTAAACTTGAAATTCTAAAACTAAAAGGAGACATTAATAAAATGGAAAGTTAAAAAAAAACAACTATTGAATTAATAAATAAAACTAAAAGTTGGTTCTATGAAAAAACCAACAAAAATAGATAAATCCTTAGTAAATTTGATCTAAAAAAATAAAGAAGAAAATAAAATTATTAGTTTTAAAAATAAAAGGTGGAGACTTCCAGCCAAGATGGCAGAGAGGAAGCACACAGCTGCTTGAGCTCCGCGTTTTCTCTCAGAATTTACTTCATGACAAGACTCGGAATTAATACTTGACCAGAAAAGAAACCCACAGATAATCACCAACAGAAGACATCCTTGAAATTCGCCAGAAAAGGTATGTGTTTGCTAAGGGGAGGGGATGAAAAGACTGGGAGCAGATTGAGGGCAAGCAGCCAGAGCTCACACTGTGCAGACTGGAGGGGGGAGGGGTGTGATCTCTTGCATTTCTGCGAAAAAGAAACGACCTTTACCCCAGTGTGGATATTCTGTCTTGGCAGCAAGCCAGGTCAGCAGAGAAGGTGTAAACACCAGAGGTAAAGAATAAAACCCCTGAAAGTCTCTCCGGACCCGGCCACCCCCACCCCCACCCTGAGTGACTCAGTGCTTTCTTAGAGCCTCAGAGCATAGCCATCTCTGTCCTGTTAGTGCCTCACTGCTGTCTCCTGCAGTCTGTAAAGGAAGCCAAATAACACCATCCAGCTCCACCCCCCCATCCCCCAAAACAGACCAATTGTTTCTCTTGTCAATTTGTTTTCTTTTCCCGCTCTGAAAAACTGAACAAAAAAATTGAATAAGGCTCTAACCATTGACAGCTTCTGTATGGAGAGAGAGCAGACTTCAAACCCTGAGGAGACTAAAAGCAGATTGTCTCCAGAGGAATCCCCTAAGGGCGATATGATCTTCTCCTCAATACACAAAATTCTCAAAGAGGAAATCAAAAAGGCTCTCACAAGAGAAGTAGAAGAGAAATGGGAAAAGGAAAGGGAAGCTTGGCAAGAGAGTCTGGAGAAGTCATCCAGAGTGGATAAAGAGATCACATTATTGAGAAATAAAATTAGTGAGTTGGAAAAAGAAAACAGCTCTCTAAAAAATAAAATTGATGAAATGGGAAAAAATTCCATAGAAGATAAAAACTAAATTAGACACTTACAAAAAGATATAAAAAAAGTGAGTGAAGAAAATACATCATTAAAAATTAGACTCAAACAAGTAGAAATAAATGACTCAAGGAGAAACCAAGAAGTAGTCAAACAAAACCAGAAAAATGAAACAATGGAAAAGAATGTCAAGTGTCTTATTGGAAAGACAACAGACCTGGAAAACAGATGCAGGAGAGACAATTTGAGAATAATCGGACTCCCTGAAAAATGTGAGGAAAAAAAGAGCCCAGACACTATTTTCCAGGAAATTATCAAAGAGAACTGCCCAGACATTTTGGAAACAGACGGTAAAATAGACATTGAAAAATTTCACTGATTACCTACTGAAAGGGACCCTAAAATCAAAACGCCAAGAAATATAGTGGCCAAGTTCAAGAACCATCAGACGAAGGAAAAAATATTGGAAGCTGCTAGAAAAAAGCAATTCAGATATGGAGGAGCCACAATAAGGGTAACCCAGGATCTAGCAGCATCCACATTAAAGGAATGAAGGGCCTGGAGTATGATATTCCAAAAGGCTAAGGAACTTGATATGCAACCAAGAATAACTTACCCAGCAAAAATGAGCATCTTTTTCTAGGGAAGAAGATGGACATTTAACGAAATAAATGAATTCCATCTATTCTTGATGAAAAAATCAGATCTACACAAAATGTTTGATCTTCAAATACAGAACTCAAGAGATTTCTACAAAAGTAAAAAGAAATCTTGAGAACTATATTTCTGCCATAAAGATATGTAAAGAACACATGTATAATTTGTCTTTGAAACCAGAGGTAGAAAGGAAATTATATCATAAAAAAAGGGTAAAGTGGTGGTACTATATCTCATGAAGAGGCAAAGGTAACATATTATATCTGAGAGAAAGAAAGGAGGGGGATGAACATAGTGTGTATCAATAGACATATTAGATTTGTGGTGAAAGTTCTTCCACTTCGTTGAAAAGTGGGAGGGAAGGAGTAAGCTAAGGGGAAGGGAATACAGAAATTGTGAGGAAAAGAAGTAAAATAGGGGGAGGAACTTTAAGGTGGGGGAGGGATCCTAAAAAGGGAGGGCTGTGAAAAGCAAGTGGTGCTCACAAGTTTAATGCTGGGGAGGGGGGTAAGAGGGAAGGAAAGGAGAAAAGCATAAGCAGGGGTTAACAGGATGGCAAGCAATGTAGAATTAGTCATTCTAACCATAAATGTGAATGGGGTAAACTCCCCCATAAAGAGGAAGCAGTTAGTAGACTGAATTAAAAGCCAAAATCTTACTATATGTTGTTTACAGGAAACACATCTGAAACAGGGTGATACATTCAAAATAAAAGTAAAAGGGTGGAGCAGAATCTACTATGCTTCAGGTGAAGCCAAAAAAGCAGGGGTAGCCATCCTCATCTTAGATCAAGCAAAAACAAAAATTGATCTAATTAAAAGAGAGAAGGAAGGGCACTATATCTTGCTAAAGGGTAACATAGATAATGAAGCAGTATCAATATTAAACATATACACACCAAATGATGCAGCATCTAAATTCTTAAAAGAGAAATTAAGAGAGCTGCAAAAAGGAATATGTAATGTGCTGTTGTCTCCAGAAGCTGCCAATCGCTCTCTGGGAGGAGATCTGCTGTGTCAACTCAAATCTCTCAAACAGATTCTTCTTCCTGTAGAGAGCCGACTCAACTCTGGCCTAGAGCAGAGACTTCCCTCTTTTATCCTCCCAGAGAATGGGCGTGGGATAATGCAAGGGCTTCTGGGAAAAATTACTTCAACCAATGAACTTGCTCCTCCTAAGCACGCAAGCTCTTCCCCAGGAATTCATAGGTCAAACTCCCAGTAAAGGCCGGGACTAGAAAATTGTTAAGTACCGACTTAGCACTTAGTAAAACCTAATATCTCATTATCTCATTAGCACTTAGTAAGAACCTAACAGAAATAGACTGCAAAACTATAATAGTGGGAGATCTCAAGCTTGCACTCTCAGAATTAGATAAATCAAAACACAGAATAAATAAGAAAGAAGTCAAAGAGGTAAATAGAATACTAGAAAAGTTTGATATTATAGATCTTTGGCAAAAGCTAAATGGAGACAGAAAGGAGTACACTTTCTTCTCAGCAGTTCATGGAACCTATACAAAAATTGACCATATACTAGGACATAAAAACCTCAAAATCAAATACAGTAAGGCAGAAATAGTAAATGCATCCTTTTCAGATCACAATGCAATCAAAATAACATTCATTAAAAAGCCAGGGGAAAATAGACCAAAAAATAATTGGAAACTAAATAATCTTATAATAAGAATGATTGTCTAAAACAGCAAATCATAGACATAATTAATAACTTCACCCAAGAAAATGACAATAATGAGACATTATACCAAAATGTGTAGGATACAGCCAAAGCAGTAATAAGGGGAAGTTTTATATCTCTAGAGGCCTACTTGCATAAAATAGAGAAAAAGAAGTTCAACCAATTGGGCTTACAACTAAAAATGTTAGAAAAGGAACAAATTAAAAAAAACCCAGACAAACACAAAACTTGAAATTCTAAAAATAAAAGGTGAGATTAATACAATTGAAAGTAAAAAAAAAAAAAACTATTGAATTAATTAATAAAACTAAGAGTTGATTCTATGAAAAAACCAACAAAATAGACAAACCCTTAGTAAATCTGATTTAAAAAAGGAAAGAGGAAAAGCAAATTGTTAATCTTAAAAATGAAAAGGGAGAACTCACCACTAATGAAGAGGAAATTAGAACAATAGTTAGGAGCTACTTTGCCCAACTTTATGCCAATAAATTTGATAACTTAAATGAAATGGAAGAATACCTTCAAAAATATAACTTGCCCAGATTAACAGAGGAAGAAGTAAATCGTCTAAATAGTCCCATTTCAGAAAAAGAAATAGAACAAGAGATTAACCAACTCCCTAAGAAAAAAATCCCCAGGACCACATGGATTTACATGTGAATTCTACCAAACATTTAAAGAACAACTAACTCCAATGCTATATAAACTATTTGAAAAAATAGGGATTGAAGGAGTCCTACCAAATTCCTTTTATGACACAGACATGGTACTGATACCTAAACCAGGTAAGCTGAAAACAGAGAAAGAAAATTATAGACCAATCTCCCTAATGAATATTGATGCAAAAATCTTAAATAAAATATTAGCAAAAATATTACAGAAAATCATCACCAGGATAATACACCATGACCAAGTAGGATTTATACTAGGAATGCAGGGCTGGTTCAATATTAGGAAAACTATTAGCATAATTGACTATATCAATACCCAAATTAACAAAAACCACATGGTCATCTCAATAGATGCATAAAAGCATTTGATAAAATGCAACATCCATTGAGAGTATAGGAATAAACTGATCCAACCATTTTGGAGAGCAAGCTGAAATAATGCCCCCAAAATTAAACTATCTATACCTTATGACCACTACCAGTTCTGTTTCTAAAGATGATTATGTAGATGTATACACACACATGCACACACACACACATACATACACACACAGTACAGGAAATTATAGGAATGACCATCAACTAGGGTATGGATGAGCAAGTGGTGGTATATGATTGTGATGGAATACTATACTATAAAAATGAGTTTTATGATCTTAGAAAAATATGAAAAGACTGGCAGGAAATAATGAGACCAAGAGAACACTTCACACAGTAACAGCAATATTATTTTAAGGAATCCTGAGAAAATAATTTATTTTGACAATTATAAATACCCAAATTAACCATACAAGACATCTGAAGAAAATCACTGTAGATCCAAAGAAAGATCTGATAAATGAAATAGATGGCAAAATTTTACGTGTGTGTGTGTGTGTGTGTGTGTGTGTGTCTGTGTGTGTGTGTGTGTGTGCGCGCGTTTAATAGTAGTCATCTCTAGGGGAGGGTTCGGAGAGTAGAAAGAAAAAGAGAACAATGGGAATATGGAAAAACAGAGAAAATAAATCAATACCTCATAATCCTCAAACTCATAAATAATTGAGGCAAGAAAGATTTTTTTTAAGGCTGCTAAACTGCACAGCTATTTTCAAACTACAGTTAATTTTCATGTAACAAAATTATTTTTCCATGTACTTGATGTCCCCCTTGAACAATCATGCCTAATGTCTTCATCCGACATCACAAATTCTGCTCTCCACTAATTGATGGTCAAATTTTGCAGTGTGTCACTAACTCTGTCTCTTAATTTCTCTCTGTGTGTCTCTCTCTTTATGTCCATCATTGTGTGTTTGTATCTTTCTGTGTCTGCCTATCACTTTGTGTCTTTCTTCTTCCTCTATCTCTGATCCTATCTATCTGAGCCTGTTCATCTGTCTCTTTCTGTCCTTTTTCTCCTATCCTTCCTTGCTTTGCCCCAAAACTGGGATGCATAACTCGGTTGTACAGCATCCCAGCCTCTTCCTCTGATTTTCTTCTGCTTTCTTTTCACACCTTCCATTTCCCTTCAGTTTAAAAGCCGAAGCAAGGTCTCAGCAAAGAATTATTTACACTGGGCAAGAATTGAGGAACTTACATGAAGCCCTGATTTTATCTAAAGTAAGAGCATATTGCCATCTAGTACAATATAGGCATGCAGAAAATAATAACCTCTTTTCCCCAACAAATATTGTATTTCTCTGACCCATCCTATGATCTGTGCTAGCTTATGAATTCTAGGTCTAATGCAACAAGAGCCAGGCTAGAGCTAAGTCATTTAGAAAGTTGACACATCTGCTTGCCTCATGGTATTATTCATTTTCTAGGATAATAAATAATAACACAAATTAAAAGCAATTTCTTCACCAGCTGAGCATTGTGTAAGAAGGCATCTGATTGGCTTGTAAGAGTTTTTGGAACCATCTACAAATTAATTAGTTGTGTTACCTGAAACTCTAATCAAATAAATCATTTGTTATAAAAACAAATCACACCCTGTAAACACAAAGGTCTAACCACTGTTGACTTCCTGGATGTTCAACCCTGAACTTTACTAGGCCAGAGGCCCTATAGGAGATAGGATCTGAATTTGGTATTAGAATTGCAGTCAGAGATTTGAATGGGACTTAAATGTTTATAGGCCCAGAAGCTTGCAGTAATCTTAGAGCAGACTTAACAATTTCTAATGCAATTTCCCTACACAACTACTTATCAGCCCTTTAGTTTGTCTCCACTACAGCCTTATCTACCAATTATATCATTAGCACACAAAGTACTGAGACATTGCTCACTCATTTAATAGTTTAACAAATGCTTTGGGGAATTAAAAAAGGAGGAAGGCTTTTAAAAAGTAAAGATAAGACCCACAATTATAGACCATTTTTAGCTTTGCTGAGAACAGGATTTGAAGACAGAAGACCTGACATTCTACTACTTATGTGCTTTTTAGGTAAATTACTTCTTTGTTCATTTAGGTTTCCTCATCTGTTAAATTAGGAGGAGGGACTTCACTAGATCTCTAAGGTCCTTTCCAATTCAAAATTCTGTGATCCAATGAAATTGACAAACATCATTTTGTGCCATAAAGAAAGTTTTACCAGCTCATATCTTGAAGTTATATTCTCCTCACATCAGAATCAAAAGGATGATTCCATAGATAACTTGAAGGAAGTTTAAAAATTTAATCAAATGAACATTTATTAAGCATCTACCATGTATTTAAACATGATGTTAAGGGATATGAACATAAGCACCAAAAAGTGTGCCATGTGGAACTGGTATCTATTCTCAGGAGAAATGCATGCTGAGTATGAAGTTTTGCTCAAAGAAAATTTCCTGGCTTGTCATAATCCACATAGTGCCTTCCCCTCATTTTAGAGAGTAGTGAGCAAAGGGAGTTTACCTAAAGTTCATCCTTGGCAATGGACAAAATTCAATTCAGGAAGTTGAAGGAGCAAAGTGAGAATGATTGGAAGAAGACCATGCAAATATGTGAGTATGAAAGAACTGATATGGAGGCCTCCTTACTTTAACAGTATCTTATAACCTTGAAAAAGTTGTAAAATTTTTCAGCCTCAATTTCCTCCTCTGCAAAATAAAGAGATTGAAATATTAGAGAATTTGAGAAGGGAACTCAATAGCCATCTACTCTAATTTATGTGTGAAAGAAATTTTCACTAGAATATACCAAGCGTTCATGTAGTCTCTATTTAAAGACTTTGAAGAAAAATAATCAACTACTTGTCCCAAAACCTTTTATCAAGACTTCCCGAGCCCTGCTGTCAGGTCAAAATTAATCTCTCTGAAATTTTCATCTATTTTGCTGGGGCAAAATAGAATCAGTCTAAACAGTCCTTTAGCATGAGAGTACTTCATATATTTGAAGAGAAAAGTCATTTCTCTGGCTGGAATAAATGATGTATAAGAAAGCATTTATTAATCACTTACTATGTTCCAAGCACTGTACTAAGTACTAGAGATAAAAATACAAAACTCTTGCTCTTGAGGCATTTATTATTATTATTCCCCATTATTTTAATGGGAAAAGAAGAGTTCATCTGTAGAACTGATGGAAAACCTAAACTCCCAGGGGGTGCAGCAACAAAAGCAGATATCTGTTTTAAAGGGCAGGGGTTCTGAAGTGTACACCATTAAGAAGGAAGAAATGGATCCAGCGATATTCTGGCAAATTAATGTCTTTCCAGAATATGCACTTTTAAGTTAAATTTAAATTATTAACATGTATTAGGTTAACAAGTCAATAAATTAATTCATGATTCATACTTTTTACAGATGTCCAAAGTGTAAATGTTCACTTTGAAAATTTAACATTTGAATCTGGAGAACCTGTTTAAAGTCCCATCCTGGAGTATCATAGTAGAGCTAGGATTCAAGTTTCCCTCTATCACAGATGAGGATAGGGAAGGGAAAGATATAAAGTAAAGAAGGAAAAATAGAACTGAGTAAGGTCAGGCTGGGCTCTGAGGTCAGAATGCTTGCTCAAGTATCCTCAAGGGCCCTGGAGGCAAAGGACAAGAGGAAGGACCTTAGTACAACTTCTGGCTAGAGTCTTCCAGGAAGCACTAGTAATAGGCTTCTCTTCTCCAGGCTAAACACTCCTGGTTCATTAAAGGGATCCTCATACAACATGGACTTACCATCACAGATGTACTTTGCTATGTGCTATCCAACTTTTCAATATCCTTCATAAACTGCGTAGTTCACAGCTGAAAATAGCACTTCAGATGCATTCTGAAGATGGCAGAGTAATTGAAGGACCATCACTTCTGTATTCCTATAAGTTATGTCTCTCTTAACATATCACAAGATCTCATTACCTTTTTTTTTTTTTTTTTTTTTTTGGCTGCCATATCATGAGAACTGCAGTCCACCAAAATTCTTAGATTTTTATCAGAGAAATTGCTGTCTGAATAGTTGACTTTTAAGATTGTTTCCAGTAAGGAAATTTGTGATTAGACTAAAATACAGAGCCAGGACTGTGGAGATGAATTTTTGATTTTTAAAAATTCTCTTTTTCCATAATCTGATTTCTTTCAAGCTTCAGCAGCCAGGTAGGCAATATTGCATGGAATTTATGTAGTTTTTTTTGAAGACATGATAATATATCAAAAGGCAATCTGCTTAAGAACAGAGCAGTCCACACCTATATACTCAACATACATAAGTGAGAAAAAGAAATAAAAAAGGAGACTGATAACTATCTAAATAACACAACTATTCATTTTTTAAATTGTCAATGAATAAATGGAAGAAACATTTATTAAGCACACACTACATACAAAGTACTGTACCAAGTGTTCAAAATACAAATAGAAAAGCAAAACAATCCCTTTTATTAATAAATTAATCTTTTAATGAGAGAGACAACAAATAAAAGATTTTTAGCTACAAGTCAAATGAAAGCTTCCACATACCTTTGACAGCAGCAGCAAAGCAAATGGTAATTAATCTTATTTAATATAATTTATTGTGTCAGTAAAAGTATCATTTTTACATATGATTGCCAAAATTAAACTATTTCTGATGCTAAAACATCAGAAAGTGCCAAAGACTAGAACCAAGAACTCTTTTTCTAAGGTCCTCAACAAGAAGAGTTTCTGCAGAAACAGTTGCCATTCTTCTCCCCAGAGGTTACTTCAATGGATGATGCCTTCAGGGACTGTCCTGAAAGCAGAAAAAGTGATGTAGGAGATATTTCTACTCTTAGAGCTTTTAGGCTATGAGTCAGTCAGTCAATAATTGGTGTTGGTGATGGCAAGGAATATGAACCCTACTTCCCATCCTCACCGTCTGTGATGGTTCAGCTAGGCTGACTTTCCTGACCTTCCACATGAAAAAAAAAATTTAAAAACTTTGTAAAGCACTGAAAGAATGCCAAACAATTCATGCATATAAAAGTTCATTAAACATCCCTTCACGTTGTAACCAACAATCTGAACTATTATAAATGCTTCAAACCCAATGGCAGATTTCTAATTTTTTTACTTAGTTCTGTAGTATAGTTTTGATTGAAATGGTCTTTAACTTTCTTGGATAAAAAAGGTAAAGTATAGCATAAGATTCTTACCTACTTCACCCCAATTAAGAACACTGTGTAAGAAGAGTGTCTTCTGTGTGACACTGAATGTGAATTTACTGTTGGTTGGGGTTCAGCTTCAGATATATGCTATTCTTATTTTAAGACCATGGTAGGGGCAGTTAGGTGGAGAAGTGGATAGAGCACCAGTCCTGAAATCAGGAGGATCTGAGTTCAAAGCTGGTCTTAGACACTTAATACTCCCTAGCTGTGTGACCCTGGGCAAGTCACTTAACCCCCATTGCCTCAGCAAAAAAAAAAAAAAAAAAAAAAAAAAATGAACATGGTATCTGTGGGCATACATTGCCTTTGATATATTTTCCTTTATTTTCAATGTAAATTACATAAACCTATAAAGCTAAATTCTTTATTATTGAGTCCTGCACATTATTTATGCATTGGGAATGGAGAAACAGGGTGGAAGAAAAAATATCCAGCACCATGTTTCCATATTCATGGAGTCTAATTGGGACAATACACATATGTGAAAAATTAACATTAGACAATATGTGATATTAAATATCAATAAAACACATCTGTGGGAATCAATACAAGATGAAGTCAATGTGAGCTCTTAGAATGGTTGGAAAATATATCATTAAGGCAGCAGATATTGAAGGATAGATAAAAGTTGGACAACAGAACATTTCAGTGATAAGACTATAGCATGAACAAAGACTGGAATGTTCAGAATATATTTACAGCTTGTGGAGTAGTAAATAACAAGAAAGATAGATTAAGGCCAACTTGAGGAGTTTAGTTGTAAGCTGAGGAGTTTGGATTTTATTTTGCAGGCACCATTAAGACTGTTTTAAATGAATAGACTGTTCAAAAACAATCTAGCAACAATCTAACAGACTACATTTGATGGAAAGGGTCTAGAGAAAGAGAAATCAGCAGAAGTCTATTTGTACTAAGCTGAATAGGTGGATAGGCAACCAAAACACTAGCATGGTATCAATGGGAAGAAAAAGAAAAAAAATCTATATGAGAGATTTTGGAATAAAGTTATTCAATTCAATATTATCAGATCAAAAAGGAAAAAAAATGAGAAAGAAAATACAATTCAAGCAAATAACAACAAAAGAAGTGAAAATGCTGTGTTGTGAGCCACACTCAGTTCCCACAGTCCTCTCTCTGGGTGTAGACAATTCTATTCATCACAAGATCATTGGAACGGTCTGCCATACTTCTAAAAGGAAGGTCTGGTCTAGTCCCATTGCTACTTTCTTGGGATACAGATTATGGTATTATTCCAGGATCTCAAAGATGAGCTAGTAATTTCAAATTCTCCAGAACAAAACCTGATTGCTATCTGCCCTGATTTGAGGTTTGCAAGTTTCTAATATGTTTTGCTCAGAACAGGAGAAGACTGCTGCTGGCTTCTGTCCCTATCAGTCAGCTGGAAAGCTTTATCAACTCAGAAAGGCAGAATTATTGTGATCCCTTTTGGCTGGGGATTCCTACCCTTCCCTGTTATTCCTCTGTAGACTGGACCTGATGTTCCAGATAAGACTTTACTTTGTACTTGACATATGAATTACAATACTACTACTGTTTTTGCTTTCTGACTTCTGAACTTTCTCCTTCCTCCATATGCCAACCAGAGCTTCTCTGCTACAGAAAACCACCGTAGTGTCTATCTCAGTCCAATATGGATCTGTAACCTGTAACTTAATAGTAATCAATAAAGTTGCCATTTGACACCTGTCCCTATCACAGTGCCTTAGAATGGAGTAAAGGTTTACAGGTACGGATGGGTCTGAAATCTTGCCCTAGTTTACAGCCTATCCCTGAAACCTGGAATACTCTGCACATAGCATGCTCCCAGTTCAATCCTGTCACCAGTGTCTGTAGGTCTACCTGTCTCTCTCCATTTCCTAAGATGGCTGAATAAAGGGCTCATTGTGACTTTTTCTAAATTTCCAAGATTCAGTCTGGTGCATTTTTTTTAGTATTTCAGAAAAAATCTGTAGAACTGAGCTTATTACATTGCTTTCTGTCACTTGGGCACTTCCTTCACTTCAAGTGTGTATGGGGTGAGGTGGTGTGTGTGTTTACATGTTAGATTGTAAGCTCCTGAGTAAGGGCAGCTTCATTTTTGTCTGTGCATCCACAGTACATAGAGCAGTGTCTGAAATATAATGGGCTTTTAATGTTTATTGAATGATTGAAAGTCTAGATTTACAGCATACAAAGGACATGCATAGCAAAGAGATCAATGTACACACCATAGGAGGAAAGAACAGACTTTTTGATCTTTTTTGTATATTGAAATATTTTTATTGGTTGGTTTTTAAGTTTACAATTATAACATAATTGTGATATTATAAAACTTTCAACAAAAAGGAAGAAGAATTATAGAATGAACTATTCAGTTTGTGAAGAGTTGTCATTGGAAGAAAGAATAGACTTGTTCTTTTTTATTCCAGAAGGCAAAACCAAGAGCTTTAGATATACATTTCAAAGAGCCAAATTTAGGCTTTATATCAGGACAAGCTCTGGAACAATTAGAGCTGTCCAAAAGTGGAATGGATAACTTCTATAAGTATAGATCCTTCCTCTTTCTTGGAGTTTAAGTAAAAAGGGTAGAGGGGGAACAGTTTCACCATAGTAGGTTTGGACTAGATGGCCATTGATGTCTCTTCACACTTCAAGATTTTTGTTTCTATGCCACAATTAATCCACCCTGAGAAACATAGATCCCCTTCACATAAATGAGAACCAGTCTAGAAATTTACTGCCTTCAGATCTCCTATGGTACCTATTCCCCAAAGTGGGATTGAAACCTACGACTCTGGAGTCAGCTATACTTCCAGGGGCAAAATCCATAGCTCTCTCTGAGGTTTCCTTCTTCATAGGTGAAACTCCTAATTACCTACAAGTTCTCCCCTTCAATGCTTTTCCCTTCTATTACAAAAGACTTTAAGCAGGTCAAGAGATTGAATTTTGGCTCTGCTTTTCACTAATTGAATAACTCTGGAGTAGTCATTTGACTTCCTTAGGTTTCAACTTCTTCATCTAGTGAATGACTAGATGGTCTCTGAGGTTTTTTCTCCCCAATTCTACATTATAATCTTATTTAAACATGACTATGAAAAGCACATTTCATTTTTGGACAGTTCTAGTTATTAGGAAATGCATTTTACAATTGAACTTTTGGGAGAGTATCTGAGTCTAGACTTATATTTGCATCTTTCTAATACCAGCATCAATACTTTTTCCACTCAGAACCTAGCTGCCTCAAGCTACTATGGTCCTAACTCTTTATATAGACTATTGCAATAGCCTCCAAATTAATCTCCCTGCCTCCAGTCTCTCCCTTTTATAACCCATCCTCTATGTAACTGCAAAATCCATATGCTTAAAGCAGAGTCATTCGCTAATGGCTCTAGATATAATAAATTTCTCTTTTTGTAAGCTCTTCACGATTTGGCACCAGCCTAACTTTACAGGCATCTTGAACATTACTCTGTAATGCTCTGTAAAATGCACTGTGAATTCAAATTCAAATCAAGCCAGTCTTCATAGATTTCTGCGTACATAGTCTTCCATGTCTTTGTCCAGAGGCTTTTGACCTATATGGAATATTCTAATTCCTCACTTCTATTTTGCAGAATACTGAACATCCTCCAAAGCTCATATAAAGTTCAGTCACCTACAGGAAATCTATCTTGTTATCTTCAGTAACTAGTATTCTTTTCAACCCCAAATTACTTTATATGTATTACATATAATCTTAAAATTTACTTTTTTGGTCTACTTTCTTCAACAGAATGTAAGTTCCATGAAGGGAGAACAATTTTAGTTTGGTTTTTTTATACCCAAAACCTAGCATAGCATTTGACATAGACTAAGTATTTAAATCTCATTGAATAAATGAATGAAAAATCCTAGTTATATCCTCTAGAACTATATATAATGCACAAATCAATCTTCATCTTGACAACCCTTCAAATACTTGAAGATAGTGATCCAGCTTTTTCTTCCATCCTTTTTTCCCCCTAGGCTTACCTTCCTCTGTTCTATTAACCTGAACTCACACAATAGAAAAATCTCAAGAAATTCAAGAGAAGAGCAAACCTAGTCCTATTGTGACATTTGTGGTGCACTGGAAAACACTGATTTTAAAGGTCAAATACGGTTAACATCTTTTTATATGATTTTAGGTAAGTCCCACCTCTCTGAGACAGTTTGTAGAGGTAGGAATTGAGGTAAATGATTCTTAATGGTCTCTTCTATTCTTAAGTCCTATAAAGTATGATCTAGATATTGAAGTCAAGTAGAATTTTCTTCTCATACTTGTACTTATGCACTTAATTTTGGTTTTCAAAATTACAATTTTATCAGACTATCTTTGTGAATAATTTAATGTTTTAAAAACATCCAGGAAAATTAAGGAGAAGTCAGCTGATCTTATTTGTAGCAAATATAAAATATTATTTATGCAAATCTATCAAATAAAATATGCCACATCCATTTTTTCTTTACAATCTGTAGATTACAAACTATGATGGTAATGGAATAGGAAAAACAGCCTCCTCCCCAAAGATTCTCCATCTTTAAAAAAATGTTAATGCCATATGGTTAGGGCAACTAGAGGGTTCAGTGTTTAGAAGTCCAATCCAGTCCAGCCCTGAAGTCAGGAGGAACTAAGTTCAAATCCGGCCTCAGATACTTACTAGCTATGTGACCCTGGACAAGTCACTTAATCCCAATTGCCTTGTCAAAAAAAAAAAAAAAAGAAAAGGAAGAAAGGAAGAAAGAAAGAAAGAAAGAAAGAAAGAAAGAAAGAAAGAAAGAAAGAAAGAAAGAAAGAAAGAAAGAAAGAAAGAAAGAAAGAAAGAAAGAAAGAAAGGAAGGAAGGAAGGAAGGAAGGAAGGAAGGAAGGAAGGAAGGAAGGAAGGAAGGAAGGAAGGAAGGAAGGAAGGAAGAAAAAGAAAAACAGCTATTTCAAGTGCTATAATAAACACATATATGCATAAATTTAGCATGGGCATATTTACACTTGTGAGTATGTGAATATATACTTATGTTTGTTTGTTTTTTTAAATCTATGCACTATGGAGTCTCACCTGGGTACGTGGTTATATGTGACATATCTCAGTATGCTGGTATTAAACGCAATGGTAATTACAGAATATTTTATATGATGGTTTACTCCTAGACCTAGACATTTTGAAAGTTTCATCAAGAAAAATGTATTTTTTCTTTCTCTCTCAAGAAATCATGCATGGCTCTAGTTTTTGTTTTTGTAGTTATTGTTTGTTTGCTCTTTATGTGTTCTAATTTAATTAAAACCAGATTACTCATGATTAACCTTAGCAGTATTTCCCCAGAAAACTCACAGCTACTGACCCCTTAAACAGGAGAGAGAAATTAGGATCTTTATTAAGTAACTTACTTCTTATATTAAGAAATTGTGATTTTATTTCTGTGAATGATCTTCCTACTAAATAAGGTTTTCATTGATTTTTTAAAGGCATTGGTCTTTGTAATATTACTTTATAGAATGTATTTTTGTCATTCATTTTTCTTCAGCGGATTTTTTTTTTTTTTGCATTTGATCAATTGCATTTTTAAAGGAATTTATTGACTATCTCTTACATACCTATCATTTCTTTTCCCAATTTTTCCTTCTACCACCTTTCTTATTTGATTTTCTAAATGTTTAAAAGAAGCATTTCTGGGCTTGAGATCGATTTATTAATTCATTTCCCTTTGAGGTTTCACATATGGGCATTTTATCCTCTCCTGAATTGGTATTTTGGTCTTCCTTTTCACTATATAGCTTTCTGTGGTTAAGATTCTTTTGTTGTTTTTTGCTCATTTTCTTTCTTCTTCCTTCCCTTCCTCCCTTCCCTCCCTCTCATCCTCCTTTCCTTCTTTCCTTCCTTCCTACCTTTTGCTTGTTCTCTCCCTCCTTCTTTCCTTCCTTTTTTCTTCCTTCCTTCTCTTCCTTCTTTCCTTCCTTCCTTCTTTCTTCCTTTCTTCCCTTCCTTCCTTCCTTCCTTCTTTCCTTCTTTCCTTCCTTCCTTCCTTCTTTCCTTTCTTCCTTCCTTCTTTCCTTCCTTCCTTCCTTCTTTCCTTTCTTCCTTCCTTCCTTCTTTCCTTCCTTCTTTCCTTCCTTTCTTCCTTCCCTTTTTTCTTTTCTATTTTATGACTTTTAAAGTTGAACTCTTCTCCCACAGCACTGTTCCAAGCTTCTTGTGCAACTTTGAGCACAAGGGCCCCTTGTGTTTGGTGTCTTGCTTGAGATAGCTCTAACTAATTTTGCCTGCTGTTGCCTTCATGCTATTCACTTTTAAAATGACATAAAATTCCCTCTATGTCATGTCCCTCCCTATATATATGATAATAATTATACATATGAAGTCATGCAAAAATATTTCCCTGTTAGCCATGCTTCATCCAGATTGCATCAGATCTCTCTCTCTCTCTCTCTCTCTCTCTCTCGAAGTGGACAGCATTTTTCCTCATGGGTCTTTTGAAATTATCTTGGATAGTTGTATTGAACAGAATAATTGTCTTTTACAATTGCTTATTATTATATTATTATTATTATGTACAATTTTCACTTGATTTTCCTCACTGAATTTTGTATCACCTGAGATAAGTTTTCCTAGTTTGTTTTTTTTTTAACTCATCCTCCTCATCATTTTTTGTATCATTAAAGTTTTACAAAGCAATCACATACCACAACTTGTTCAGCCATAGCCTAATTGATGGACATCCCTTCAAATTCCAATTCTTTGCTATCATAAAAAAGAGATGCTATAAATATTTTTGTACATATAGAAATGTTTCTCTTTCCTTTGATCTCTTTGTGATACAAACTTGAAAGTGGCATTGTTGGGTCAATACCTTGTGGATATAGCTCCAAACTGCCTTCCAGAAAAGTATGACAATTCCACCAACAGAGCATTAGTGTCTCTATTTTTCCATATCACCTCTAAAGTTTATAATTTCCTTTTTCTATCATATTAGCCAAACTTACAGGTGTGACGTGGTGCCTCAGGATTATTTTAATTTATATTTCTCTAATTATTACTTGTATAGAGCATTTTTAATCTGAAGATTGATAGCTTTCATTCCTTCTTCTGAAAACTATTTTTTCATATCACTTGACCACTTATCTCTTCAAAAATGGCTCTTGTTTTTATAAATTTGGCTTAACTTGACTTCATATAATTATTATCATATCACTTGCCTTTTCAATGTGTACAGACATGATGGAGAGAGGGAATTTGTAAGTTATTTTTCAAAAGTAAATGGCAAGAAGGCAACAACAGGGAAAATTAATTAGGGCAACCCCCAGCAAGACACCAAACAGTGGTCTCTTTTGACTCATTAAATTCCTTTTTCTATGATGGTTTTTTTTTTGGTGTTCTATTTCCTCTTCTCTTAATCAGGACAATTTATAATTTTGAGAATATTTCCTCATTTCATGTAAATTGTCCATTTTGCTTGCATATAATTGGGCAAAATAACTCCTAAAAATTGTTTTAATTTTTTTTCATTGATGACACACTTACTCTTTTCATTTTTGATACTGTGGTTGGTTTTCTTCTTTTTTTCTTAGCAAAATTAAATGGTATTTAAATATCTTATTCTTTTACAAAACTAAATTCTAATTTTATTAGTTCACTTTTTTCTTTTTATTTTAAGTTTTGTTCATTCAGTTTTCTCCAAAGTATACAATATCCATTTTTGTCTGTTTGTTTTTGCTAAGGCAATTAGGATTAAGTGACTTGCCCAGAGTCACACAGCTAAGAAGTGTTAAATGTCTGACACCAGATATAAACTCAGGTCCTCTTGACTTCAGAGCTGATGCTCTATCCACCACATCACTTACCTGCCCCAATATCCAATTTTTATAAAACTCTATTCACATCCTTAATTTTTTCTTATTTAATTTATATTTAGATTTATCTAGGTTTAAGAAATGCTCCCACTAGTATAGGTTTGCTTTCTATTTCTCCCTGTAACTTATTTAACTCTTCTTTTAAGAATTCAGTTGATATTTATGGTACCTTTTAGTGTTATGTAACTTCCCTGGTTATCTCTTTTAATTAAATCTATTTTTGCTTTTGCTTTGTCTAAGATCATAATCACACTCCTGTCTTTTTTTTTTAAATTCAACTGAAGCATAATAGATTCTGCCCCAGTCCTCATCCTTTTTTAAAAACTCTGTGTGACTCTCTGTTTCAAAAGTGTTTTTTTTTAATAATAACATATTTTTTTTTTTAATTCTGGTTTCTAGTCCACTGTGCTATTCATTGCTTTCATATATTTAGTTATCCATTTCTTCTGCTTATTCTTTCATCCCTGCTTTTTACTCTGTGCTTTCTCAAAAATCTGTTTTGCTTCTGATCACTGCCTTTCTTATCCTGCAGATATACATATATGTGTGTGTGCATGTGCATACCTATGCATACATAACTATACTACATACATATATAGATGTGGTATATAAACATACTATATATATGTATGTATGTGTATACACACAAACATGCATATATATAATATAGATATATGTGAATATATGTATATATACATATATATAAATATATATATATATACACTTTTCTCTTTGAAACAATTCAGATAACAGGTTAAAATATTATTCACTCCCTGCCATTTCTTTCTCCATTATAAAAGCTTTTCCTTGCATGACTCTTTTATGTGAGATAATTTCCCCCATTCTTCCTCTTTCTTCTCTCTTTCCCCAAGGCATTCCTCTCTTGCATCAGTTTCTTTTTTTAAGATTATCCAAATATATTCAACTCATTGCTATGTCATCTATTTAGAGTCTTTCTGACTGCCCTAATAATAATAAAATTCTTGGAAGTTACATGTATTATCATGCTATATAGGAATGTAAAACAATTTAAACTTAAGCCCCTTATGATTTTTCTTCATGTTTATCTTTTTGTGTTCCTCTTTAGTCTTTCATTTGAAAGTCAACTTTTCTATTCAACTATGATCTTTTCATTAAGAATGAAAGTCACACTGATACATTGTTGGTGGAATTATGAATACATCCAGCCATTCTGGAGAGCAATTTGGAACTATGCTCAAAAAGTTATCAAATTGTGAATACTCTTTGAACCAGCAGTATTACTACTGGGCTTATATCCCAAAGAAATCTTAAAGAAGGGAAAGGGACCTGTATATGCAAGAATGTTTGTGGCAGCCCTCTTTGTAGTGGCCAGAAACTGGAAACTGAGTGGATGCCCATCAATTGGAGAATAGCTGAATAAATTGTGGTATATGAATATTATGGAATATTATTGTTCTGTTATAAATGACCAACAGGATGATTTCAGAAAGGCCTGGAGAGACTTACATGAACTGATGCTGAGTGAAATGAGCAGGACCAAGAGATCATTATATACTTCAACAACAATACTATATGATGATCAATTCTGGTGGATGTGGCCATCTTCAACAATGAGATGAACCAAATCAATTCCAATAGAGCAGTAATGAACTGAACCAGCTACATCCAGCAAAAGAACTCTGGGAGATGATTTTGAATCACTACATAGAATTCCCAATCCCTCTATTTTTGTCCATCTGCATTTTTGATTTCCTTCACAGGCTAATTGTACACTATTTCAAAGTCCGATTCTTTTTGTTCAACAAAACAACTGTTTGGACATGTATACATATATTGTATTTAATTTATACTTTAATATAGTTAACATGTATTGGTCAACCTGCCATCTGGAAGGGGGGGAGGGGAAAAATTAGAACAAAAGTCTTGGCAATTGTCAATGCCGTAAAATTACCCATGCATATATTTGGTTAATAAAAACTATAAAAAATAAAATAAAAAAGAATGAAAGTCACATATTTCATTAAATTTCCATTTTCCTTTGAAGAATTATACTCCATTTTGCAGGATAGATTATTTTTTTTTCAATACAAGCTTCTTTGCCTTCTAAATATCATATTCCAAGATTTCTAATTATTTAAAGTATTTGCTGCTAAATCTTGTGTAATCCTGACTGAACCTTCATTGTATTTGAATGGTTTCTTTCTGGCTCATTGAAATGTTTTCTCTTTTACCTGGGAATTCTGGGATTTTTATTATAATATTTCTGGGAGCTTTCACTTTGGGATTTCTTTCAAGAAGTTTTATTTTAATTTTATTTTAATCTTATTCTCTGGTTTCAATATATCAGAACAATTTCCCCTTGTAATTTCTTGAAATATGATTTCTAGGCTCTTCTTTTGATCATAGTTTTTAAATAGTCCAATAATTATTGGATTACCTCTCCTGGCCCTATTTTCCAGATCAGTTATTTTTCCAATGAGATACTTCATATATTTTTGTATTTTTTATTTTTTTGACTTTATTTTTATTGTTTTTAATGTCTTGTCAAGTGATTAGCTTCTACTTGTTCAATTCTAATTAATAAGAAATATTTTTTTCAATGTGCTTTTGTACATTTTTTTTAACCATTTGGCCAATTCTGTTTTTTAAGATGTTGTTTTCTTCAGAATTTTTTTGTTTCTTCTTTATTAAATTGTTAATTGTCTTTTCAAAATTATCCTGCATTGTTCTTATTTCTTTCCCCAATTTTTCCTCTACATATTTTTTGATTTTTTTAAATTTAGCTCTTTCATTTTTTAGATTTATTAGGTCTTTTAGGAATTCTTGTCAAACATGTCCAATTCATATTTTTTTCTCTTTTAACTCTTTACTTGTAGCTGTTTTGCCATTTCTGTCTTCTGATTTTGTTTGTAATCTTTCTCATCAACATAATAGTCTTTTTGTGGTCAAGTTCTTTTTTTGTTTTATTTGTTTGCCCATTTTCCAGCATAATTCTTGACTTTGAACTTTATTTTAGAGTTAGGATCTGTTCTTGGGGATTGTCCTGAGATTCAAGCTTTTTTTTTCACAGTTCTGTTTTCAGAGCTAGTTCTGGGTATATGAAAATTTTTGGCATTTCTAAGTTGGTGTGATTTGGGGACAGGTATGGTCATTGCTCTTCTGGTCTATACTTTGCAACTTAGGAAAGGGCCCTGGTTCCTCATAGCCACAAGTGGTACTGCTTCACAGGGCCACTGGTCCCTTGAATATAAAAATGTACCTGGAAATGGGTATAGTAGCAAAACTGACAAATACTACTCTATCATGTACCCAATTCTGGCACAAGGGTCCCCTATAATCCCTTTCTAACCAACTGCCTGATCTCATCATGACTTCTGGGCTAAGAACTCCTGAAACTGTTATTACTGCTATCTCCACTGACAAACCATATGGTTCCTATTGTTATTGTGTAAACTCATATATAGCCCATACTCTATTGTACAAAGACCTTTATTTTCCACCTTTTATCAGAAGTTGTAATTTAATGGTGTAGCCTCTGACAACCCAGAGTTATATCTATTCCATAATTACAAATTAAAGTGGGGATTTAGTAGAATTTTTAAAATAATATTTACTATAATAAAATAAAATACTAATTAGAACCAAATTAAAATGATAATCTATATTTTCATACTTTCCAAAAGTCTTTTCTCATGACTTTTACTAAGTGAGATAGGTATTACATGTATTAATATTTAAGATAGAAAATAACTCATTATTAGCTGAGGAGACATTTATGTAGGTTTCAATTACAAGTAATGGGGAAAATAATTGAACTAGCATTAAAATCCATGAATATCATCAAAAGTATCAAGTTCCTTATTAAAAGCAGATACTATTATTCTTAGCATACTTCTTTGAAAAAGATCAAGAATCATCACTTTTTCCTCCCCTCCCCAGCACCTATATAAAGAGTAAACAATTTAAACAACCAAATAATACATAACCAAAAGAGTATCTAATAAATATTATTACATATCAGACACTATGCTAGGTATCGGATTACAAAGACAAAAATGACCAGCCCCTGCCTTCATAGATATTATTTTGAAAAGGGAAGACAGCACATACAATGCTTATCATCTTGACCATTATACAAACTCATCTTCCAATCTAATCTCACTGATTCAATTCTCCTTTTCCAGCTATTCTTTAAGAAATGAAAGTCATTAACTATATATCTGACCAAGTCAGTAATCTGTTCAATAAATTCCAGTGGCATTTTGATAAAACAGAAACTCCTTTATTTGACTTTTCAAACCTTTGACAATCTGACCCAACCTTTCCTTTCCAACTTGATTATACATTTCTTCCCTTCCCACTATCATTCAGCAAAACTGGCTTTCTTTATTCTTATCACACATGGTACTTACTACATTTCCTTCTATTCATTTCTTTGTGCTGGCTGTTTTCCTTTCTGGAATTAACTCTCTCATCAACTCTAATTCATAGAATCCTTCATTTCCTTCATAATACTATTCAAAGATTATCTTCTATCACCTAAATTGATCTTCTTAATTCTGAGTGCCTGTCCCTTCTACCTTGTACTCATTCTGCATTAATTAATTATGTAATTATAAATGCTCACATTGTCTCCCCCAAAGAAATAATGATCTTTAAGACTATAAAGTTTGTTGTTGTTGGGCTTTTTTACATTTGTGTACACAGCATCTAACCTATTGTAGTTGCTAATTAAATAAATGATTGATGAATACATTTCAAAAGTAAATAGCTATTAATTATTCTTAACTTTCAAAATAGCTAATTAAAGATTCTGAAATTTTTTAGAACTTCTAAAACTAGATTCAAAGTGGGAAATGCCTAGGTAATTTTCATAGAAATTTTCAAAATGTTCTAGGCTTCATATCTTAAAACAGAAGAGACAGTGTTGTCTTTTGAATAATGTAATCAGTGGACAGTCAGGAGCCCTTGATTTGTCAATAATATCTAGAGGCTGCATAAAATCATTTAAGATAAGGTTCTTTGATATAATCTGTTATTTTAGATTTCACAGAAAGGCCTAAATGAAATACTACATGTCAATTCTGAAGTATTTTCATTTCATGTTTTACAATAGTGTTGATGCAGCTCAGAGTTCTCAATCACCTCATCATCTGCCCAATGTGCTGGCAAAAAGGAAGAATTTATACTCCAACAACTGCAAAGATTCAAGATTTGAGAAAGTGTTCTCACAGGGCATTTAATACAATCCATTTCCATTTAAGAATCTCATCTGCATTCACCCCCAATAGTTCCTTCTCTGGATTATAAACTCTGCAACTATTAAAACTCAGAGTCATTAAAAATTAATCCTCCATTGAAGGTTTAGGAAACCTACACTCAGTCTTAGAAACTGTTTTCTAAGTTAGTCGAATGAGCTCCTGTGTAAAATGGCCTCCATATGTAAATGTCTATAAGTCCTTCTTGATGAGATTTGGTAGGTAGTGCTATATCATTTCCATAGTAGGCCAGGGAAAATCCACAGAGGCCTTTTCACAATCTTTCATATCTTTTACTTCTTTTGGTCAATTTGTACAATGCTATCAACTAGTACCTCAGATTATGGAGAGAAAGTTATGGTTGGGCCATGAACAAATTTGCTTCAATTCCCTACTGATTCTCTGCCTTTCATGAGTTTAGTGACATTATATTTTTATCATGCACCTGTCCTAACTCAGAGGATTGATCCTGAAGTAGGTAATCTAAATGAGTAGACTAACTCTGGAAACTACTCACTTATTCATAAAAGAATAAACTGCTCAACCCCATTCTATCCCCCAATCAATTCTAATCAAGGCTCCAGTTTACTCTATATTTCTTCATTATTATATTCAAAACTATCCAATTAAATGTTCAGAAGACCCATTGCCATGGCTATCTATTTTCCTTATATTTATTTTCCTCCTTCAGCTGAACCCAAATCCACTTAACTGCTATCAGGGCAGCTATTTAGGAAGAGTGATATAACTATTCATATTGCATAGATGAGAAGAGAGTCAATAACTGTAATCTTTCCAAGCAATATGAGGGATAACCAGACTTTAATGTCTGCACTGCTATTCCCTATGGTCCTCTAGGTATTGTTATATGATCTGCCTCTATGCCTTCCAGTTTCTTTGGTGCTATTATCTAACTTATTAATGCACCCTAAGGACCCACAGACTTGTCATATGCCAAGCTCTAAATCCTTAGGACATTTTGGTCTGTCCATCTGTCCTGCAGCTGAACTTACTTTTATGTGTTGAGACATCTGCTTAGAGTATGAGCTCTTTGAGAATAGGGACTCTTCTGTGTTTTATTTAATTTTTTAAAATTTCTATCCTCAGTACTGAAAATAGTGCAGGATACATAGTAAGTGAAAATTAAATAATTTTTGATTCATTCGTGAAATATCACATCTAGTCTGACAGAGTATTCTAATAAAACTCTTTGTAACAGCACCTCTAGTACTACAACTCATATAATCAAGAAGACTGAACCTTTATTGATGAATGTATTTTTTTTTGTTATAATAACTTGCCTACTCAACTACCTAGACTATTGATTATTACATAAACCATGATTTTACCTATGTTTTTGGCAACAATCATCAATGAAAAATAAATTACTATTTGATGAAGATCACCTAAACTGACTTTTCTACAAGTAGCCATGGTTCAGATGAATGAAAGTTTGGATTATCATCACCTTGGGGAAGTTTTTGGCTCTCCCCTCTATATGAACAGACTAATATATCTCCACTAAAGGGGCATCAATTTTATTTATACTATTTCTTTGAATTTGAAGAATTGTCTTCATCTCAAGATGTGATAAAAAATGATCAAATTTCCCCACTCCTTCTTATTCCTTTAATTGAAGGCAATGCATCTTCAAATAAATGATTCTGTGGTCAATCAGCTGGAAAAGGAAGAGAAAAAAAATGCATGAAACATTATGAAGTCTAGAGGAAATGTGTCCCTTCTACAGCCTTTCAAACTCTAGTAGATATTAGTTCCTGGAATAGAATCCAAAAGTTACTGCATTTTCTATATCCTTTAAAAAAAGGTGGGGGAAGGAAAGAAGAAGAGAAAGAAAGAAAAAAAGGAAGAAAGGAGAAAGAAAGATGGGAAAGAGAGAGATGAGAGAAAGAAAGGAAGAAGGAAAAGAAGGAAGGAAGGAAGAAAGAAAAGAAGGGAGAGAGGGAGGAAGGAAGGAAGGAAGGAAGGAAGGAAGGAAGGAAGGAAGGAAGGAAGGAAGGAAGGAAGGAAGGAAGGAAGGAAGGAAGGAAGGAAGGAAGGAAGAAAAGAAAGAAGGAAGGAAGGAAGGAAGGAAGAAAAGAAAGAAGGAAGGAAGGAAGAAAAGAAAGAAGGAAGGAAGGAAGAAAAGAAAGAAGGAAGGAAGGAAAGAAGGAAGGAAGGAAGGAAGGAAGGGAGAGAGGGAGGGAGGGAGGGGGGAGGGAAGAAGAAAATTTGAGTCCTAAAACTTTTGAGTAATGAAAGATTTAGAAACTTTTTTCAAAGAGAAACCTATGAAGCTAACTTGCAAAAATATGAAAGAGGGAAGAGGATATAGGAACATATAAAAGAAATCTGATTGAAAGATTATTTTAAGCCATATTTTACTGTCAAGTCTGGGATGAAATTGGACCTGGTTTCTCTTTGTTCTCCAAATAAGCTTTTGAAGCAAGAATTTAAAAACTTGGTAATTGGGAAATTCTGTATTAAAGTATGTCTAGTTTCCAAATTAAATTTCAGCCCTTTATAAAAAGTAAAGGATTTTTCTCTAATTTTGTTTAAATAGAGAAATTCAGCTAACCATTTCTTACCTTGTATCAGTAGTATTCATCATTATTCCCAATAAAATCCTCATGTCCACTCTCCATTCAAAAAAGCCAATATATCCTTACAACAAAGACATCAAGTACAGACAGCATTGAATGTTATTGTTGTTGCTGTTGCTCTTTTTAAGTCTTTATTCATTCTGCCAATGATTTATCTGTCTTATCATCTAATTACCCAAAGGTGTTAAGATAGGAATGAACAAGTGGTCCTCAGCAAAGCCAACAAAAGAGGAAGAATGTTGAGATATAACAGGAACATTGACCCCTGGTAGCCAACATCCTGGAATCAGAGATATGAGAATGGAAAAATAGCTAATTAAATATGATGGAAATCCATAATGAGTAGGTAAACAAATAGATAATTACAGTATTTCAATGATTTTTATTTTTTTAAATTATCTTTTTTTCCCTTTCCCAGCTTCTAGAACAGCAAACCATTTTATTCATCAGAATTCAGGACTGGCATAATATTCTTGCTCAGTAAGACAGTATATAAATGTATATAACAATATCTTTGTGATATTTGTGATCCATACTCAATTCCCACAGACTTCTCTCTTTGGATGTAGATGACTCTCATCATCATAAGATCATTGAAATAGTCCTTTTACTTTTGATAGCAGTAGTGACACATTTATTTTTAAAGACATGTACTGAAATGACAAGCATGAATATTACTAAGAAAATATTCTTCTGATAAACCCTAATGCATACTTTTCCATAATTACATGAAGTAATAAGTGAAAAGAATGAACTCATACATGGAGTGCATTAATAGGGACATAAATATTTATTTCTAAATAAGGAAATTAATATGACCAAGACAATCCACAATTCTAGTTCCATGGGGCCTTGATATATATATATATATATATATATATTTTTTTTTTTTTTCTTTTCATGGTCTTTTCAGGCCTTATTCCCTGAGTCCATTACATCTGCTGAGCACCTCACTGTGAGAGCACAGCCTTTTTCTCTTTGTAGCTCAATTTGACTCTGAAGCTTAGTTCTCTGAGTCTGATCTCTGTTGAGCCGTTGCATCCCCTACTGTGTGAGTTCCTCTACCATGAGAGAGAGGCCATTGCAGTTGTGGGATAGAAGTAAGTAAGGAAAATTAACCTCTTCCAACACTGGGCTCCAAAAGAGGCATAAGAGAAAAGACAAAGAGCAAAGAGCAAGACTTCACAGTTAGCAAATTTATTTTATAGAAACCACTAGAGACATGGCTGATCAGTCAGGTCAATTGTTGACCACCCTATAATTCTATCAAATTTAATTGAGGAACTTCTTCACATCTGCTAAAGGAATAAAGAAATGATAACACTTCTTTATACTGTGTTTCCATTACACATATACAATGAATGGGTTAATTCCCAAAGAAATAAAGTAAAAAAACAGAACTTTAAAATTATCTTGTAAATAAGTTTTTCCTGGATAATTCAAAGGACCCTTCAGGCTCCTATAATGCCTCAGTTAATTATCATGAGTTTTAATTATCATTGTCTTGGAACAAAGAGAAAGTTAATAGAAAATTCTAGTTAACTGGATAACCAATAATTTATCACAATGCTTGCTATTTTACTTCTGACAAGTATGTGGCAGACATAGGCTCAGTCTTAGAAAGCTTTTTAATAGAACTGCCTTATAATGGAATTGACTCCTTGAAATAATGTTTCCCATCATTGTAAGTGGGCAAGTAGTGATTAGATGACATTCCATTAGGAACATTATAGAAATCACTCTTGTATTGAATAAGAAGTAAGACAAAATAAGTTTATCATCTTTTTCACATCCAAGATTTTCTGATGTTAATATAGTTTCTGTTACCGGCTTAGCAAAACTTAATGTTCTCCGTGTTGCTATGTATACATGAGGGTTAGTAGGATGATTAGTCTGTACATAACTTCCAGATGCATTTCAGTTCACCTTAAAGAACTCCTTAGCTAATTTAGGCAAATAAATAATTCCCTTCATGAACTTTACCAAAGTTTCACACATGTGCAAATAAATGCCATTTAGGCATTTTAGTGCACTGTGTATAGGACAATATCAGCACTTGAAAATATTTTAGTATAATGTTAGGAAAAGTCAGGAAAAGTAACAAAACTACATCTCTTTGATCTAGTTATATTTCTACTAGTTAAATACTTCAAGGATGTCAAAGATATATGAAAAAATATATATATAGTCACACTTTTATATTGTCAAAGAAGTATAAGACAAGTAAGTGTATGTTCATCTGTTGGAGAGTGGCTGAACACAGTATAAATGTACTGTAATATTATTTCGCTGTTAGGAATGACAAATATGAAGAATTTAGAGAAACTTGGGAGATATACAAACTATTTTAAAAAAAAGTAACCAGAACTAAAACATTTTTCACAGAGACCACAAAATAGGACAATAAAACTGATGGCTTCAGAACTCAAATCAACCCAGTGATCTGGGACTCTCAGTGAAACATGGCTTTCAACTCTCATAAGAAAAGTTTTTGGAATATAGTTGCAGAATCACGATTTGAAATAAGGCAGAATTGTCAAACCTAGTCAATATGCTGATTTGTTTTGCTTAACTGTATTTCTTTCTTACAGAGGAGGTTTCTATTTGGGGTTGGAAGAAGTCACTGAGAAGTGACAGCAAAAAATCAATAAAACATTAAAACAAAAAAAATGCCCTTGAAGGGTACAGTGAACCTCATGAGGCACATTCATTTAAGGAAGCCAGGGGATACACCATATTTGGAATTTATCAAGGGACTGCTGTGTCTGCAACACAGTAGGTGCTGCATATGTGGTTTTGGTGACTTATGTAGCCTATGACTTATTACATAGAGTCCAAAGGAGCATAAATTCTAGGTATTGTTCTAAGAGCCCAGGAAACTGAAAATGTAGCATAAAGGTTGGCATTATCTTTGTTGATAACGTTCTTTCCTCCAGACACCTACTATATTATGCAAAGCAATGAACTAAAAATTAGCATCCAAATAGGAGTCCCAAATTCTCCTGCTACCATCTGTGACCTATAGTGAAGTTATAGCATCCAGAGAAATAAAATATTTTCAGTGAAAGTCAAAGAAGAAAAGCTGAGGTAAATGAACCTTTCCTTAATGAATCAATGCTTCTGTACAATAATTGGGCTAAGAAGGTTGCTTTATAGAAATATACTGCTCTCTGGCAGTTTGCACAGGGGTTATTAAATCGCAATGAAATGACTACAACAACAGTAAAATGCTGTTTGATTTTCTAATTATTATTGAAGTATACCTCCTGAGCCCAGCCTCTGAGACATCCCTTTTGAATCAGCTGCTGCTCACAGGGCATCTCATGCATTATACATTAAACTCATAGAGCAGTTTGAGATGGAGGGTCTCTGGAGGAGAGTTTCATGCTGTTCTTTTCAATTTGGGGGTGAAAAAAGGAAAAAAAGGGGAAAAGGGAGGGACTATGACAAGTAACATTCTGAATTTTTGTAATGGGAGTTGAAATAATTTCTTTTTTTTTTAAAAAAAGGATTGTTTTGGAAAAGAACCTATATTTTGTTAGTCTGAGAATCCTTTAACCAGTCCTGCCATTTTTTGCAAGCTGCTTACTCAAAGAACCTCAATTCTACCTTATACTAAATTCTGGAATAATCCCTTTGTGAAATGAATCAGTATAGATGAAATATGATTTTCCTGGCTTTATGCCACTGATTTGACAATTAAGAAACAGTTCAGTAATGAATTTGTGGTTAAAAAAATAAAATTGAACAAATGTATGCGTAGTTTATTTCAAGAGGATCTGAGGAAACATTTATCTCTTTGGTTCTACTTACTCATTGGAATAACAGATAATAGATTATTGATGAAGACATAGGCAGTACAGAATTTCAATTGCCTGACTTCTAGACCACAAAATAATAGGAGTAGCTTTCTAGCCAACTTAAGATGGTATATATCATGATGTAGAAGTAATATACAAAACTTGAAGACAGAATTTGTAGTTGTTTACCTTTTCCTTTCTGAATTGACTTAGGCAATTAAGTAGATTTTGAATAACATAATTACTTAAAATTTTGTTATGTCATAGAAAATAAACTTTATTCATTTCCGTCTCCTTCAACTTTGTTCTCATAGGTACGTTAATGCTGGTGTTTGTTTAGTCAGTCCTCTGTCAAAATCATCAAAAGACAGAAATACACTCATTTCCATAGCAATACTATGAGTATTGTAAGAGTAGGAATTTTATTGGTGCCTCTTTATGCCTTGGGAGGAAAAAAAAAAACACCATCCAGCTGAGGCTTAAATATTAATGACATCCCACCCCCATTTCAATTATTCAAACCTTTCTGAATGCTTAGAGTTTTCATTTAGGTATTCTGTGGGTCTTTCCTCATCTCTTTTTAATCTAAATATTAATTTGTTACTGAAACAAGGCTATTTGTTTATTTTAGAATTATAAAAGAAAACTGGAAGTAGTAAGTATCTTGCAGCAGATTTTTTCCATGTGTAATGAAGTGTACTCAGAAAAGGGTTCATAATTTATTGTTCCCATAAAGATGAGAATTTCCTTGGAGTACTTCTAAGTTCCTACCTCCGCATTCCACTGAAGTTAACAAAAAGAATTTCACATTCAGATTTTCTCTAATGAAAGAGACCAGCATTATATTCCAAAGTCTATAGAAGATGTTCTTAATCCAGCATCAGTCCTAACCAGTTATCATCCATCTCTGCTAAATAGGCAACAACAGACTTAATATGTATGTACAATATCAAACTTCTAGTAATGGAAAAGTAAATCAAATTATTATAAGCAACATTAGTAAGACTGTTTGAACTATCTTTGTGTTGGAATTAGGAGGAGCAGGTTGATTGCTTGCTTTCCCCACATGGAGGTATGGTTTCTTTTTGCTCATTCATCTATCAGGTAGGTAGCAACTTATTTCCCCTCCCTTCAAAGGGGTAATACTTTTTTTAAAAAAAACTTAAGATGCCAAAATGACCTCCACTGCATTCTTTAAAAAATGAAGTTACCTACTCTCTGCTACCTTGTAGCTTGTAGTTTTATATCCCAGGAGGGATATGATCATGAATGGTATTCTTTTCCTTTCTCATATTCACTAATATTGGTTAAGTATACTATTTGAACTTCAAACAACTTTGGCACATCCAAATTGGGTTTGTTGTTCACTTGTTTTCCAGGTATATCCAACTCATCATGGCCCTATTTAGGATTTTGTTGACAAAGATACTAGAGTACTTTGCGAGGAAACTAAGGCAGAATTAAATGACTTGTCTAGAGTCATACAACTAGTGCACATCTGAGGTCAGATCTGAACTCATGAAGATTAGTATTTCTGATACTCTACTGCAGTGCTATCTTGCTGCTTAATTTGGGTTTATAAGTCCTCAATTTAAATGTTTTCCTTTCAGTTAATCCTCATTCCATTTTAAATCTTACTGGTACTAATCAAGTAAACATAATTAAAACAAATCTGAATATTTATTTAGATTTCTATTCTGTAAGAGCGTGCCTTCCCCCTTTCCTACTTTAGCAAAATTGAAACTTGTAAAGGATAAAGATAAAGTTATTTTTTCCCACCAAACCTTTCCAGAAACTGGAGATGAATCGGAAGCACAATCCAAACAGTTATGACTATGGCAGAGTGAAAGCTCTGGAAGCTGGTATGGGCAACCACACCAAGTATTAGACTCTAACAATGTATGTCAAGGGTGCCTGCAAAAATAATGGAAGAAAAGGAACACAGGGAGGTATTGGTATCTACTGGAGACCGGACCATAATCTAACCATAAGTTGTACATATTTGGGATGGCAGACAAGTATCCTTAGAAGCAGCTGCCAAAGGAAATGAGCAAGTAGTGCCCCAAAATAGGGACAAGTTCATTATGTGCACAGATAACCAGCTTCCCAAAGATATGAACAATTGGATTAACACCTGGAAAGAGAATGTGTGGAAAACAAATAAAAATAAAGATGTTGTCCACAAAGATAATTTTACCAAGTTGGATAATATGACTTGGGACATGAATGTTAAATGGAAATCCCTGCTGGTTCAGAAGTTGAAGGCAATGCGGAAGCTCCAAGATTAGGAAAAGAAGCAACTAGAAAGAAATGAGGAGACTAGATCAATACTTTCAGATGTTTAAAATTAAAGTTTCATAGCTTAACCCTGCAATATAATCTCAAAAAAATTTTTTTATCTTTCTCTTCCCCTTCCCCTTGTTCTAAAGTTGTTTTCCATGACTATCTTTAGCCATTTTCTTCATATGTTTTTCTATGTGCTATTTTCTTTAATAACACAAATAAGAAAAAAATGCACACATAAGCAACTGTAGAAATTGTTTTACAGTCTTCTTATTTACCCAGAAGCTAAACTCTAAAATGCCTCACACTTCTTTCCCCAAGTATGAATTTGGCCATCACCTGTCTTTTTTCTATTTGTTATCCCCAGTGCTAGCCATAGTACTTTGAACTTACTAAGAATAGGAGTTCAATAAAGTCTTTTTTCATTAATTCATAATCTGGTTGGTATACTTAGAGAACCCCAAAGACTTTACTAAAAAGCTATTAGAAGTAATTCAGAACTTTAGCAAAGTTGCAGGATACAAAATAAATACACATAAATCCTCAGAATTTTTATACATTAGCAACACAATTCAACAGCAAGAGATACAAAGAGAAATTCCATCCAAAATAACGGTCAATAGTATAAAATATTTGGGAATATATCTACCAAAGGAAAGTCAGGGATTATATGAGCAAAATTACAAAACACTTGCCACAAAAATAAAGTCAAATTTAAATAATTGGAAAGACATTAAGTGCTCCTGGATAGGCCGAACGAATATAATTAAGATGACAGTACTCCCTAAACTAATCTATTTATTTAGTTCTATACCAATAAGATTCCCAAGAAACTATTTTAATGACCTAGAAAGAATAACAACAAAATTCACGTAGAAGAACAAAAGGTTAAGAATTTCACGGGAA
Organism: Sminthopsis crassicaudata; assembly: GCF_048593235.1. Classification (NCBI taxonomy): domain Eukaryota; kingdom Metazoa; phylum Chordata; class Mammalia; order Dasyuromorphia; family Dasyuridae; genus Sminthopsis; species Sminthopsis crassicaudata. The sequence continues at coordinate 552,133,916 of NC_133617.1, read as the reverse complement.
GTAATGAAAAAAAAAAAAAATCAAATGAACGTGGCCTAGCTATATCTGATCTAGAACTATATTATAAAGCAGCAGTCACCAAAACCATTTGGTATTGGCTAAGAAATAGACTAGTTGATCAGTGGAATAGGTTAGGTTCATAGGACAAGATAATAGCAATAAAAATAGCAATCTAGTGTTTGACAAACCCAAAGATCCCAACTTTTGGGATAAAAATTCATTATTTGACAAAGACTGCTGGGAAAACTGGAAAGTAGTATGGCAGAAACTAGGCATGGACCCACATTTAACATCACATACTAAGATAAGATCAAAATGAGTCCATGATTTGGCATAAAGAACAAGATCATAAATAAATTAGAGGAACATAGGATAGTCTACCTCTCAGACTTGTGGAGGAGGAAGGAATTTGTGACCAGAGGAGAACTAGAGATCATTATTGATCACAAATAGAAAATTTTGATTACATCAAATTAAAAAGCTTTTATACAAACAAAACTAATGCAAACAAGATTAGAAGGGAAGTAACAAATTGGGAAAACATTTTTTACAGTTAAAGGTTCTGATAAAGATCTCATCTCCAAAATATACAGAGAATTGACTCTAATTTATAAGAAATCGAGACATTCTCCAATTGATAAATGGTCAAAGGATATGAATAGACAATTTTCAGATGATGAAATTGAAACTATTTCCACTCATATGAAAAAGTGTTCCAAATCACTATTGATCAGAGAAATGCAAATTAAGACAACTCTGAGATACCACTACACACCTGTCAGATTGGCTAAGATGACAGGAACAAATAATGATGAATGTTGGAGGGGATGTGGAAAAACTGGGACACTGATGCATTGTTGGTGGAGTTGTGAAAGAATCCAGCCATTCTGAAGAGCAGTCTGGAATTATGCCCAAAAAGTTATTAAACTGTACATACCCTTTGATCCAGTAGTGCTGCTACTGGCCTTATATTCCAAGGAAATACTAAAGAAGGGAAAGGGACTTGTATGTGCCAAAATGTTTGTGGCAGCCCTTTTGGTAATGGCTAGAAACTGGAAAATTAACGGATACCTATCAATTGGAGAATGATTGTGTAAATTATGGTATATGAATGTTATGGAATATTATTGTTCTGTAAGAAATGACCAACAGGATGAATACAGAAAGGCTTGGAGAGATTTACAACAACTGATGCTGAGTGAAACGAGCAGAACTAGGAGATCATTATACATTTCAACAATGAGGATGTATTCTGATGGAAGTGGATATCTTCAACATAGAGAAGAACTAATCCAATTCCAATTGATCAATGGTGGACAGAATCAGCTACACCCAAAAAAGGAACACTGGGAAATGAGTGTAAACTTAGCATTTTTTGATTTTCTCCCCAGATTATTTTTACCTTCCGAATCCAATTCTTTCTTTGCAACAACAACAACAAAATTCGGTTCTGCACATATATATCGTACCTAGGATATATTATAACATATTTAATATGTATGGGAATGCCTGCCATCTAGGAGAGGGGGTGGAGGGAAGGAGGGGGAAAATTCAGAACAGAAGGGTGTACAAGGGATAATTACCTATGCATATGTACTGTCAAAAAAATGTTATAATTATAAAATTAGTAAAAAAAAAAAAAAAAGAAAAGAAACATTCTTGTTCATTAAACATTTTAAAACAAATTCTGCCTGAATTTAGAAAATAGTTGCTTTATCAATAACAAAATTATGAAAGTTTGCAATTTGAATGGGATGGAGCAGTATGGAAATAGTGACTTTTAATATATAGAATGGAATTTTAAAATGTCTCCTATGAGGATCGTTAATTCAAGTGAAAAAAGTACCAAAAAGGACCCTGCAGTCTCAAACAGCTACCATTACTTCCCTGCTGTCTTTCTACAAAAATGTGCCACTGTGAATTTAACACTTTTTATAATCCATCAACTAATCTCTATCGCCTTTTTGAGTGATTATTATTAATAGCCAAAACTTGGTGTAGGTTTTTTTCTTCTTCAAGTAACCTAAATTAAGGGAGGCAGGTTCAGTGTTCTGATAAAATGTCCTCAAAATAGTTGCATTCACACTGTTCTCAGAATTCTGATGGAAGATTTTGATGATCTGACATGTAGTGAAACAGCTTTCACCATGAAATATTTTTAAAGGGTACCTTTCATCTAAAGTACTGTAAAGACAAGGGAAAATAGAGTAGAGAACTAAATAATTAACCATTTAGTCTGATTGACAGACATAGTCATCTATATAATACATTTTCAAAAAAAAATCAGCTATCTGTTCTTCAGTTTGCTTTGTTCATAGAGGCAGATGGAAACTTTTTTCTTTCTTTTTGATTGCAAATAACTACAACAACTATGATATTACAATCAGTAAATCAATTCAGAACTTACTATTTCCACTTTTTATAAGGAATCTTTCTTGATCCTCCCTCAGTTGTCGGTAATCTTCAAATTATTTTGTATATGCTTTCTGCATATTTTACGTTTACTTATCTGTTCAAATATTATTTTGCCTCATAGTTTATAAATTCCTTGAAATGAGGTAATAGTTTTTTCTTCTTTCTGTCTCCCCAAAACTCAGAACAATAAATGACACAAAATAGGTACTTTATACATCTCTGTTGAATAGATAAGTGGATGAAGAAATGATTTATGGTCCTAAAAAGGGCCAAAATTAAGAAGAGAAAAGGGGAGAAAGAAAGGTAAATTGTGCAGTGCAGTGAGGAGAAAAGTGAGACAGAGATCTCTTCATCCTTCAGGTCCATAGTTCAGTAAATAGAATTCTGTGAAACACAGCCCAACAAAAGAGGTAATGTACATATGAGCCAAAGTAAAACACACATTTCAGTTTTGGAAATCAAGCTATATACATGTCATTTCAACTATTTGACTCACTAGCTTTCTGTTATAACATTTTCCCAAGTGGATGAAATCATTTTGCCAGTGTTACCACCTTGTCTTCCATGTCAAAAATTGCCATACAACTGACTAAACATCTGTGATCAATTCCCTTGTGTTCTCCACATGTTTTAGTAAATTGAGCCTTTCTCTGATATCTCCTATGCAATGACTAATAGCAAGTCATACATACACATGCACATTCATGTGCACACTGTACAGAAGGTTCTCAGCTCAGTAAATTATATACAACCTACTTTTATTTTGACCTTTTCTTGTTTGCAACTTAAAATAGTTGGTTTGTGAATTTTTTTCTTTCATTCTTACATAACTCATGTATTCAGGAAGTTTCGATTAATTCCCATGAAGAATGATATACTGAATAAATTGTCAACAATTAAAACTCAGTTGTTTTTCACCAGGAATTTTAACAGTTTCAAAAAGAATATAACAATGGCATATACACAACAGAATATAAAAGCATGGGACCTTATCTTTATCCTCTTCTAATATTTCTAATTTATTACTAAATGCATTTATGTTCTAAAAGGATATTTATGTAAAGTGATTTAATGAGTACTCTTAGGCTAAGACACTACAACCTAACTCCTAAGAATTCTTTAAGTGAACAATCTAAATTACCATGACCTGTGTGAACATTTAAAATCTTGAAATAGTTATGTTTTTACAATTTTTTTTCAATAACCATTAGTATACAACTAACATTAAAATCCATTATTTCTGTATTTGGAAATTTGAGATCTTAAGCATGGGAAAAAATCCAGAAACTCTTGGTTGAATTTTTAAAAAGGAAAATATCACTAGTAAAAGAAAAACATACTAACTTTAGCCATAAGAAAAAAACCCATTCAGATGTATGTCACTTTCAAATTAATTTAATAACTACTTATTAAGCAGTTACTATGATCAAGGCTCTACTAAAGTAATCACAATCTGCTTTTTAAGACATGAGGATCTCAAATATCCTTAAGTTATTATAATTTCTTATGTTTTCAATGGAAAGTTTTTATTTCATTGGTTGAAATAACTTGCTCAAGATGGAAATCTAAGTATAGAGAGAAAAAAGCCCTTATATTTTTTATCCTATCCCCAGTTCTACCACAATACTATGTTCCAATATGGTTTATGGAAATGAGGATTAACTATAAGAAAAAAGGCAATTTTCATTAATTGATTCAAGATGTAGGATTTAAATTATGAGAGAAGCTCAACCATTAGGTAAAAACAGTTTGCATAAAGTCAAGATACTAATGTCATGTCTGCACAGTATAGAAACCCCCAAATGTGGCTCATTTTAACAATGGTTCTATTCAGTACTATAATGAGGAAAGCCCTCACCATTTTCTTGTATGTCGAGGTTAAAATTGACATATAGCATATTCTTAATGGTAAAATTGTCATATATTTAATTTTTAAATTATGAATAGAATGCTTTAGTATATACATACATTTTCTCTCATTCATTTTGAATTTGACTCAATAATTTTTATTAATTCAACAAATTAGCATAATAATATATATTAATAGACAATTCAGAACTTAAGCATACCATATATAGTAAATAAACCAAAAAAGGAGCAGTCTAGTTTCTATAATTCCTTCTGATCACCATGTTCTATCATCAAAATACCTGAAATTGATGAATTAAATATGATGAAGTTTATCTGCCTCATACAAATAGGCATAAGCTATATATAGGATAATTTGAAGGAAAATAATAGAAAACTATAATTTAAAAGAAGGAAAAAAAAAACAAAAACAAAACCTATTGTCCTTTGAATCCAGAACAGCTACAAAATAATTTCAACAATAATAATTGGAGGAAGCAAAGACTTACTAAATATATTTTATGTCTAAATATGAAAATTATATTAATATGTATATGTAAAGATGACTTTAAAGGGACATCAATATTTAAAGAAATCTCCAGCCAAGTAGTTGATATTTTTTGCACTGCTTCCTAGATTGCTTTCTCTCTCATGCCATTTATTTGCAGTGATTCTCCAAAGATTAAGAAGATAAAGGTTTTATTTTCATTAAGGTTCTCTGAATTCTTTAGACACCAGAGATATATAAGAACAGAATAGTAATACTTGCTTTAAAAAAAAACTTGAAAATTGGTACCGTTATGGGTATAAAAACAGGTGTACAAACCTAAACACTTCATTCAATAATTCAAGAGTTTGAAAGTGCTGGGGAGCAATTTGGAAATCAGAAATTATATAAAAGTTATAAAGGCTTTCTTATCCTAGGTTAGAATTTTAGAACAAAGAAAGAGAAATATAAAAATAGACAATCTTAGCCAAGGAGTAAGTTGCCTAATTTTGATCCTGAGACTGGTGAATCATAGATTCAGGTATGAATAAAAGGCTATCAGTCTACTCTTATCAAAAAACAGGCTTTCTAGTCCCTCTCAGATGTGATGTAGCTATCAGACCCCTAAAGAGATGAGCCAAAAAGTTGGTAGCAGACACAAGTTCAGAAGATATGAGAATCTACTCTTCAGATCTGAGGATAATTACCAAAATAAAAACTCCCAGTAATTTCATAGCCAAAACACAGAACTACTAGATCAGTGAAAAAAACTGCAAACAACCAAAAAACAAAAACAAAAAAATTCAATTGTCAAGGAGTCACAGTTTAATAGCACATAAGACTCAGTAAATACCACTATGAAAGAGAGAAAATGGAAAATGATATTCCAAAAAGTAAAAAAGAAAGGCTAATAACCTAACTAGAAAAACTAAGCTTAGAGCTACAGGCAGGAAGTAGATCTTAATGATGTAGAGGATTCCCAAGCATTCCTAATGAAAATGACTGAACTGAATAAGTATTTTGAAATAAGAGAAGCATAGAAGGGTACCCTTGATCAATTACAATGGACTACATGGAGATGAATTATTCCTATGCCAATAGGGATTTGAAACAATTATCTTCTTAGAACACTAATATTTTCAAGGATCATAGAGAAACTTAAGACAGAAGAGAAGGCTTGCAGGTGGTTTTATTCTATTTAGGATAAGGCATAAATGATAGGAATATTGGACTGAACTAGGAATGAAAGAATAAGGAAGGGAAGAAAAAACTTTTATCACATCATATAGGTGCTTAAGATAAAAAATATTCAAACTAGTCTTCCTACTTTAGTGAATTATAAATATCACTTTCATCTGAATCAAAAATTAAACACAGTTATATTTCTTCCCATATGTGTGTGTAATATATATATATATATATATATATATATATATATATATATATATATATATATATATATATATATATATAAAGTCCGTGGTGAATGGACCTGTTCACAGAAGGAGCCTGAACTGTTAGCTAAATTTTCTATGTCCTGTCATCTTTCCATAGGGTTTGCCCAAAACTTCTTTCCTGAAACAACTGATTCTTCTTAAATTTTCAGTTCATTGTTCTCTAAAAGAATATCAAGGACAGTAGTGAAAATATCAAGGACTTTAGTCAAGAAAGAGCAGGATTCAAATCTTTGTTTAGGACTTTTACTAGCTCTGTGACCCTAAAGAAGTCACTTACCTTCTCTAAAGCTTTTTCTTCATTTATTAATTGAGAATCATAATATTTACACCAAAATTCTATATAGATATGAATTATTATTATTAATAATATATAACAAGAAAAAAATATCAGACTATAATTTCATGTAGAAATGTCAAGGAATAGAAGTTTTCACTGGAATTTTAATTAAGAAGTAATTGGTTGCCTTTCAGAAAATAGCTTCACCATATTGATAACTATAGAAATCAAATTGTGGGAGTTAAAAGAGAGTAGATGATGAGGCAATATAACTAGTTAGTAAAGATTATTTTTTTCTGAAAGATATATTTCTAATATTTCTGAAAGTATGGCAGTGAAAAATGAAGAGAGATAAAAAATGAAGCACCTGCCTACATAGATATAAAAGACTTTGGAAATGGACAAAAAAAGCTCACTTTCAGAATTTGACAGTTTGGTTTTGGTACTGAGATTTCTTGATAAAAGAATGTAGTAAAGAATTTATTCTGTTTTAAACTTTCAGTGGGCACATTTAAGTCTTTTGTATCTAAATCTGGGGTAGCTTCATCTATTTCTTCTACAAAGTTTATCTTTAATAAGCCTTCTATAGAATCATTACTTCAGATAAGAATGAACTATTACATTTGCACTTCCTTGGGGCAGAACATTCATAGTTAAGAGTGTGAGTTTCTATGTAGAAGGAAGGAAGAAAGAAAAGAAAGCAGAAATGGAGGGAGGGAGGAAAGCAGACAGAAAGGGAGAGAGGAAAGAAGGAAAAGAGGGAGAGAGAGAGGGACAGAGGGAAGAGGAAGGCAGGGAGAGAGGGAGGGAGAAGGAAAGGGAGAAGGGAAGGAGGAAGGGAAGGAGGAAAGGAAGGAGAAGGAACTATTCAGTTTGCAGAAGAAAATACAAAGAAAGGGATAGTAATCCATGTCTCCAATGCGACTATCTTTACTTTTATGAATACACCTTCTTTGTGTTGTTATTTGTGTCCATATGTTGACAAAGGGAAAATCTTGTGCACCTAAATCTTTAATCATATTATTAATATTAGTAGTGGACATTTAGAAAAAAAAACCTTTGGTACTTTAAAAAGATGGGAGAAATAATCCTATTCATCGCAATCTTAGGCCAAAAAGTCTGATCAATGAGGATACTAATGTAAGGATTTCTCATAAGTAAAAGTGTATAATTATCATATTCCTAGACTAATACAAGTTATTGAGACAAAAAAAAAAGCCTCATACAGGTTGAGGTTTGGAGAGTTAAAGTGCAGTGGAGATGCTGTGACTGGGTTGTCTTTCAGCTTCATCCCAAGTTCAGGAGCTTTTTGCAGTTAGTTTGGCTATAGCTATGTCTGATAAAAAGCTAAAATTTCTTGAGCATGCCCATGAGTATATGGCTTATCTCCATAATTCATTATATTTTACTTATCCTTATATTCTCACTTTGTAACACATGGGTCCTTTATTTATCTTACATATGAGGATGCCTGCTTCTTTTTAAAACTCTCCATGGAGTTTATATATAAATGTTATGGGAGCCTACTATAGTCTTAGGATCAAGGGAAGGTGTTTAGAATTCTCGTATTTACATATCCTTGTCCTAGATTCTCTATTGATCTCTAATCTCACATCTCTAATTATCTTTCACACATCTAAAATTGGATGTCCTGTAGATATCTTAACCCCAACAACTCCAAAATAGACATCACAATTTCCCCAGTTCTTTAACTTTGGAACATAAGAGTCATCTTTAACTCCTTCTACTCTTTACCCTTCATATTCAATCTGTTGCCAAGGTCTGTTGATTTCATTTCCACAATAGCCTTTAAATACTCCCTCTTCTCTCCTCTGGTACTGCCACCACTCTAATTTCTTTTTTAATTTAATAGTACTTTTCCCCCAATTACATAGCAAGACCATTTTTAGCATTCATTTTTACAAGATTTTGAGTTCCATATTTTTTTCTCACGCCCTCTCCTTGCCTATTTAATAGTATAATTTATTCAGGTTATACATGTGCTGTCATGTAAAATTTATTTCCTTATTAGTCACAATTGTGAAAAAACAAATCAAAAGAAAAATACAAAAAAGAAAAAAATGAAAAAGTATGCTTTTATCTGAATTCAGTGTTCATCCATTCTTTTTCTGGATGTAGATAGCATTTTTCTTCACTTGTCCTTTGTACTCCTCTTAGATCATTATGTTGCTAATAAAAAGTTCTGTCATACACAATTAATAATTATACAAAGTTACTATTTTCTTAGTTGTGTTCATTTCACTTTGCATCAGTTCATACATTCTGGGTTTTTTTCCTAAAATCTGCTTGTTCATCATTTCTTATTGCACAATAGTATTATATTACATTAATATACCACAGCATATTCAGTCATTCCCAATTGTTGGGTTTTCTCCTCAATTTCCAATTCTTTGCCTGCAGAAAGAGTTGCTACATATTTCATTTTGGTTTCTTTTGGATACAGAGCTAATAGTTGTATTGTTGAATCAAAAAGTGTGCATAGTTAGGCTGCTCTTTATGTATAGTTCCAAATTTATATCCAAAATGGTTGGATTAATTCACAACTCTACCAATAGTGCATCAATATCAGTTTCTTCACACACACTTATCATTTTCCTTTTTTGTCTCATTAATCAAGTTGACATATATGAAGTAATATCTCAGAGTTGTTTTAATTTGCATTTGTTTAATTAAAAATTATTTAGAAGTCATTCAGTGGCTATAGATAGCTTTGATTTCTTCATCTAAAACTGCCTTTAACTACTTATCACTAGGTAAATGGTTTGTGTTCTTATAAATTTGACTCAGTTCTTTATATAGTTGAAAAATGGGGATTTTATCAGAAACATTTGCTGTAAAGATTGTTTCCCATTCTTCTGCTTTTCTTCTAATCTTAATTGCATTGATTTTGTTTGTATAAAACTTTTCTAATTTAATATAATCACAATTATTTATTTATTTTACATTTCATAATGTTCTTTTTCTTGTTTGGTCATGAATTCTTCCTTTCTCCATGGAAATGACAGGTAGATTACTCCTTGCTCTTCTAATCTACATTTGGTGTTGCTAAATCATGGACCCACTTTGACTTCATCTTGGTATATAGTGTTAGATGTTAGTCTATACCTACTTTTGCCTATAACTTACTTAACTTCTCCTTTAAGAATCTGGATACTAATTCCAAAACAGATTTTTTTTAAAAAAGAAAAAGAATTTGTATTTGTATTTATAGCAGCTGGTTTCTTGTGACAAAAAAATGAAAATTAAGGAGATGCCCATCAATTGAGAAATTAACAAATTGTGGTATATGAACATGATGGAATACTATTGCGTTATAAGAAATGATGAGCAGGATATCCTAGAAAAATCTAGAAAGATTTACATGAGCTGATGCAAAGTGAAATGTATTGTATACAAAGCGACAGCATTATTATAAATTGATCATCTGTGAACTACTTAGCTATTCTCAGCAATATTATGATACAACTCTGAAGAATTCATGATGAAAAATACTATTCATCTCCAGAAAAAGAACTGCTAGTGTCTGAGTACAGTTTGAAACTTTATTTTTCTTGAGGTTTTTTTTTTCTTTTGGTCTATATTTTCTTTCACAATATAACTAATATGGAAATATTTTATATGACTTATATAACCTATATCAAATTGCTTGCCTTCTCAATGGAGGTGAGGGTGTTGAGGAGAGATAGAAGGAATTTGGAGCTCAGAGCTTTAAAAACGAATGTTAAAATTTGTTTTTTGTGTAACTGGGAGATATAAAATACTAAATAAATTTTTAAAAATTAAGAAACCACAAAACAAAAAAAAATAACAAAAGAACTTATACAACTTAGTGTATACATGTTTAATATTGATATTACTTCATTATCTATGATTCCTTTTAGCAAGATGTAGTATTATTTGCTTTTGCTTTATCTGAGAATCAATTTTGCTATTCCTGTTTTTTTTTTTAACTTCAATTGAAGCATAACAGATTCTGTTCCAGTCCCTTACCTTTATTGTGTACATGTCTTTCTACTTCAAGTGTGTTTCTTATGTACAATATATTGTAGGATTCTGGCTTTTAATCCACTCTACTATCTTCTTCCAGTTTATGGAAGATTTTATTCCATTCATATTCAAAGTTATGATTACTGTGTATTTCCTTCCATCATATTTTTCCTCTAGTTTTTCCTCTCTTTCCTTTAACTCTTTTCTTCCTTAACAATGTTTTGTTTCTATTTACCACCCCTCCAATCTGTCTCTTCTACTTTTCTGTCAATCTCCTCCCTTTACTTACTCTTCTCCTCTCTTACTTTCCTATTGAGTAAGATAGACTTTTATATTCAACTGATTGTGTACATTATTCCTTCTTTTAGTCAATACTGATGAAAATAAAGTTCAAGTGATACCCACCTCCCACCCTCCCATCTTCCCTTCCATTGTTATGGGGTTTTTAAGCCTCTTCAGGTGAAATAATTTATTCTATTGTACCTCTTCCTTCCTCCTGCATGCAGTATACTCCTCTTTCTTAATTATTTTTTACAACATTCCCTCAAATGTATCTTATACCCATACCCTTTGTCTATATTTATTTCTTCTAGTTTTACTACTAGTGGTACATTTTTAAAAATAATTTAAAGTATCATTTTCCCATGTAGGTTTGTACAAAGTTTAGTTCCATTGAATCCCTTATGTTTTATTTTCCTGTTTTAGTCTTCTCTTGGGTCTTGATGCTGAAGATTGAATTTTTTGTTCAATTATAGTCTTCTCTTCATGAAAACTTGAAATCTTTATATTTCAATGAATTATCATTTTTTCATTTGCTTAATTTTGCAAGGTAAATGATTCTTAGTTGTTGTCCTAGCTCCTTTGTCTTCTGAAATATAAAGTCCATGATTTCTGATGTATACACACACACACACACACACACACACACACACACATATAAATATATATGTGTGTGTGTGTGTGTGTGTGTGTGTGTGTGTGTGTGTGTGTGTGTGTGTGAGAAGGTCCGGGCTAGCTCCTCTGAAGGGCTCAGAATCAGTCCTTGTCAGGATAAACAAAAGTTCTTGACCCAAGTTGGGCTCCAATATGTAAAGTTCTGTTGTCTCCAGAAACTGCGGATTTCTCTCTGGGAGGAGATCTGCTGTCTCAACTCAATCTCTCGGCCAGATTCTTCTTCCTGTAGAGAGCCACCAACTCTGACCTAGAGTTGAGACTCCTCCTCCTCCAGAGTGCCGCCCTCTTTTATCCTCCCAGAGAATGGGCATGGGATAATGCAAGGGCTTGTGGGAAGATTACTTCTACCAATGAACTTGCTCCTTTTAAACATTAAGCTCCTCCCCAGAAGTTCAAAGGGGTAAAACTCCCTTTAAAGGCTGGAACTAGAGAATTGTTAAGTACCAACTTAGCACTTAGTAAGAACCTAATATCTCATTAGCACTTAGTAAAAACCTAACATATTAGTAAAAGAAATTATATTCACAATTGTCCATTTTTCTTTACTTCCTTGTAAATTATACTTTGTTCTCTACTGCGCATCTTATTTACTTTTTCTCCCTCTTTCATCCTCCCCACCAATCCCACATAAGATATAGTTAAGAAAAAATATATTTATGTATATGTACATGTACACACCCACACCCACACATATATGTCTTTCCTATCCCTGCTGACTTTCCTTTAATTCTGCTCCTTAACTTGCCTTGCTATTACTTAACCTCCCTAACCTCCCTTCACTCATGGCTCTCCCTTGTCTTCTTCCCACACCCTTTGCTTCTCCATATGCCTATCCCCTCCCCCTTTATTTCTTTATAGCTTTTGGAGGATACTATAGCCTTCATGATATATATGTAATTTTGCCTATTTAACCCATTCCCTATGTGAGTAGGCTTTGAGAACTTCAAACCCTACTCCCCCTCTAATACCTCTGTATCTACTCTTCCTTTACAATTCATTTGTATAATATAATTACTTTTACCTTAACGCTGCCAATCTTTCTTTTGAGCTAATCTATTGTTGACATGTATCTTAAACATATAGTATACATTTCCCATGTAAAAAATATACATAATTTGTCCATGTTGAGTTTCTTGAAATTAATATTTGATATTGGCTCTTATATGTTAAATTTTCTGTTTGAATTCTATTAGAATTTCTATTCTGCAAGTACACTGAATAGTCAGAATTGAATAATTCTGCTGGATGTGATATTTTGGAGCATAGGCCTGTTTCTTTTGATTGTCAGTAAATATGATTCCAGAACCTGCAGTCTTTTATTATAGTTGCTGGTAAGTCCTGTACAATTGTAATTCTTGCTCCAGCATATTTGAATTGATTTTTCTGGTTTCTTGCAAAACTTTCTCTTTGATCTGAGAGTTTTAAAAGTTGGCAATAGGGGCAGCTAGGTAGTGCAGTAGATAGAGCACCAGTCCTGAAGTCAGGAGGATCTAAATTCAATTCTGTCCTCAGACACTTAACACTTTCTAGCTATATGACCCTGAGCAAGTCACTTAATCCTAATTGACTCAGTCAAGAAAGAAAGAAAGAAAGAAAGAAAGAAAGAAAGAAAGAAAGAAAGAAAGAAAGAAAGAAAGAAAGAAAGAAAGAAAGAAAGATGGCAATATTATTTCTGCATATTTTCCACAAAGGATCTGGTTGAGGTAGTGATTGGCGAATTTTTTCTATTTCTACTTTCCCCTCAAGTTCTACCATTCTAGGAAAATTTTTCTTGGATTATTTCTTGAATGTCATGGTTCTCTTTTTGGTCACAACTTCTAGACAATCCAATTATTCTTATTTTGTTTTCTTATTCTGTTCTCCATATCTGTCATTTCTTATAAGATGTTTCACATTCTGTTCTATTATCTCATTCTTTATTGTCGGTTTTGTTATTTCTTGGTCTCTCATAGCTTCATTGGCTTCCCTTTGCCCAATTTTAATTTTCAAAGAATTATTTTCAGCTTTGAGATTATGTATGTCCTTTTCTAATTGGTTATTTTTTTTTCATAATCTTGTTTTTCTTGGGTTGTTTTTGTTTTTTTTTTTTTTTTTAAGTTTTCCCTCAATGTCTCTCATTTGATTTTTTAAATTTTTTTTGAGTTCTTTTATAAATTCTCTCTGGGAAGGGAGCCATTTCATGGTACTCTTTGGGGTATAAGCTTTTCTTAACTTCTGTGTCTTCCTCTGAAGATGAACCCCAATCTTCCCTGTTCCCATAGTTGGTTTCTATGTTAGGGTTCTTCTTTGCCAGTGCATTTATTTTAATAAGAAGTGTTAGTATAAGCACCTCTAATTGTGGGTGCAGGATGGTGCCTCGAGCTTCTCTTCAGCTCTGCCCTCTGACCAGGAATCCTACCAAAAGCTCCACTATCCAGCAAGTGCCCACAACCTATGGCATACTGCCTCCCTGCCTCAGCTCATTCATAGTACCTTTTCAGCAACACAGGATGTTGGGCTTCTTCTCAATGAGGTTCACTCATTCTTCTCAGACTTAGCCCTCAACTCACAAACAGCCCAGGAGGTAAAAGTCTCTGGTTCCTACTGAGGCTCTAGACAAACCCAACTACCCCAAAGTGTCCCCACTTGATGGTTCTGTTGAGCTAGCCCAGAGATGTTTGGACTTCATACTTGTTAATCCCAATCTAAGGTCTTCAGATTTTGTAGAGTTTCACCAAGCAGACTCTTCTGCCCCAAATTTTCTTGATTTTACACCAGTCTGTGTTTGCCCTGAAGTACAAATTTGTTTTATTTGTGCGGGAAATCTGGAGAGTTTGAAATTTATCAACCTACTCTGCCATCTTCCCAGAATCCTCCCTTTGGTAGGTTTTTATATATCCTTTCCCATTTGGCTAATTCTACTTTTTCAGCAGTTTTTGTTTTCTAAGTTGTTGATTCTTTTTTTCATAATTTTGTTGCATCACTCTCATTTCCTTTCCCCACTTTCTTCTACTTTTCTTATATTAATTTCAAGCTCTTTTTTTAGTTCTTCCATTAGTACTTTCTGGGCTTGAGACCCCAACCCTTTTCTCTTTAGGGCTTTACCTATAGATGTTTTGACATTGTTATCTTCTGAGTTAATCTTTCCTGTCACCATAATAACTCTATATGGTCATATCCTTTTGTTGTTGTTTTTTTGTTCATATTTCTGAACTTTTTCCTCTTTCTTTTAAACTTGCATTCTGGATCCTCCTCCTCTTCCTCCTCCTTCTTATTCTATCTCCCTCTCCCCCCTTCTCCTCCTCTTTCTCACCATCACTACCATCATCTTCCTCTTTCTCCTCCTGCTCCTGCCGCTGCTGCTACTGATTCTATCCCGCTCTCTTGGAGTGGTTCATTCTGGTGCCTCTTTTGTGAAGCCTTTGCTTAAGATACTCCCAGACTTGCCTATAAAAAGTCTAAGGAAGGAATCAAGACTGAAAACATTCCACATTATGAAAACATTCCAAAAAATGGCCACATTAATTTGAAGGTGATAGGGCAAGATGGGTTAGAGGTGTAATTTAAGATTAAGAGAAACACACCACTTAGTAAATTAATGAAAGTCTATTGTTAACAACAAGGTTTGTCAATGAGGCAGATCAGATTCTGATTTGAGGGACAACATACTTGCACAATTGGAAATGAATGATGAAGATACAGTTGATACATTCAAGCAGCAGACAGGAGACATTTACAAAAACAAAACAAAACAAAACAAAACAAAACAAAAAAAAAAAAAAAAAAAAAAAAAAAAAAAAAAAAACCCTGCAATTCTACTCCAGAATTGTGCTCTCAAGGAAAAAAAAATACATTAAGAACAATTAATTCAAATAATACAAATACAATTAAAAAACCAAGATTTGGTTCATTCACATCCTATTGCAGTATAGTTTTCTCTCTTCTTTGATTCCCTTCCCCCATTCCTTTATTATACATAAAATAACTGATGTATATGCACAGGCATAATGCATATTTTTTTAACTAAATGGCCAATGGTATGTTTCAATCCACATTAAATGGATGTGGGCAAGGGAATAAACAAACTGGTTTTGTGAAAATATCCCTTTTCTACATTAATGACATGCTTATTTTGTTCTCACTGTTTAACAACAACAAAAACTGACCAAAAAATCCTTACATACCTTGTCTCATTGGATAATTTCAGTGTTTTTCTTTTATTATTGTCAAACCAAGGACAATTTTATAATTTTTTGTATGCACCTGTTACATGTAGGTCAATTTCTATCTCTCTCAGTAGGGATAAATTACTATAAAAATTGATCCTTATAATGTTCTGGGTTGGTTTTCTTGAAGTCTTGGAGCAGCCTTCCTTTCAGTAGAGCAATCACCACAGAATAACCAGGTGTTAAAGTCCAAATCTTTTATTATCCCCTTCATAACCTATTTTCCTTGCCTGGGCCCTAGCTAGCTTTCTTGAGAGCCTTTCAGACTAGCCTTGGTCTCAGTGGAGAAGTTCAGGAGGCCAGGCCAGCCATGGCGCAGCCACGGTGCTGATGAAGATGGAATTGAATCTCTCTGAGTCAGAAGGCTTGAGCTCCCACCTCCAGTCCACTTGAATTCTCTAGCTCTGACTCTGGCTGAGACTTCCAGCTTATATGCTCTTTTATAATTAACATTATCATAGATGTGAATCTTGTAGAACTATATTAAGTACATGTACTGAACTAAAGAACTATTAAGCACTATGTTAAACTAGATAACCATTGTCTTTATCAATTCCATTGACTTAACACCTTGTAAGAATACTTGTTTCAGAATTCTGGCCCATAATAGAGCCTAGATAGTTTTCTCTTTAAGTCAAACATCTTGTTGTTTAAATACACTTATTTAATATAAAAAAGTCTGCTCCCAGAGTGAAAAGCAAGAGGTTTTTGTTTGTTTGTTTGCTTGATTGCTTGCTTTTTCTTTTAATGCTAGAAGCTACAGATCCTGGCTATTTACTCTGTGCTGCATTAAACTTTTCCTGAGACCCATGAGGAACTCTTATATCTGGTAGTGTACTGAGGGAGTAAAAAAGGAAATAGCTGACTCTGCTGGAGACTACAAGATTTGTCAGTTTACATGGTGCTGAACCACGGTCCTAATGCTGATATCTGACATGATCTATCCAATGTGGAGTCTCTGCATTTCCCTGGGGTATACTGAATCAGATGGAGGCCTAGCCACTGGAGGTTGTCTATTTGCCTCTAGAAAATTCTTTACCTCACACCTCAGCTATTGCAATGTTCTACTATTGAGTCTGTCTTCCTTAAGTCTTTCTCTACTCGAATCAATCCTCCATTCAATCACTAAAGTGGTTTTCCTCTCCCACTCAATAAACTCCAGTGGCTCCTTGTTACCTCCAGAATCAAACAGAAAATTTTGTTTGGCATTTAAAGCTCTTCAGATTCTATCCCTTTCCTATTTTTTCTGTCTACTTACCTTACTCTCTTATACATATGCTCTTTAATTCAAATGATCTTATTGCTGTTTCACAAATAAGATACCCCTTTTTTCAGGTTGGGGTATTTTTTGAGGTTGTTCCTATGCCTGTAGTACTCCCTACTCACCTCTACCTCCGGCTTTCCTGTGTCTCTTCAAGTCCCAACTAAAATCTTATTTTCCACAGGAAATCTTTCCTAATCCTTCTTCATTTTAGTGTCTTCCTTCTGTTAATGACATCCTATGTAGTTTGCATATAGTTTGTTTTATGTATGTATTTATTTATTGTCTCCCCCGTTAGATTAGGAGCTTCTCAAGGGCAAGGAGTATCTTTCCTATCCAGCATTTAACTCTGTACTTGGCCTAATAGAGGTTTAGAAATGTTTATTAATTGAATGAGAAGGAACTAATAATAACTGAGACTGAGTATAAGGGTAACTAATAGAACAACTTCCCAGCAGACACAGAGGAAGTGGAATCAATGCCTTATCTTGAGGAGTTATATTTAGCAAGAATGAAAATATAAGAAATACATTTATGGGATTATACCCAAATTCATAAACAAAAATCCAAGGAAGCTCAAAAATGCCTGAGTCACCCTGAGTGACACCTGCATTAAATGCTGAAGTTGCCTTTTACCACTAAGGAGTGTTAATATCAATTAGCCTTCAGGCCCCATGTCTAGACTCCTCCTTTTCCTCTAGATCCAGATAAGAAACCAATAAAAACTCAACAGATTTAACTGATTTATGGCAAAGGGTACTCCATTCCCTCCAGGACATCTACCTCTATCCATCCAGTCTCCCCAGAAGATTGCCCTGATGTAAATATTTCCTCCTAGTAAATCTTGCTTTCTTAATTTTCTCTCCCCCTTTTCTTTCTGCTGCAGTTTGTCCAGTATCCCCAGAAGCTTTGCCTCCCCATCACACCAGCTCTCTCTTTAGAAGCATTGGAAATGCAATACTGTAACAAACAAACTGTAGAAGCTGCTCTAAAACACCAAATCTTTGATTTAAACAATAAAATACATGGCCCTTTCCCTTTCTTTCCAATACTTGGGCTATAACTAAAGGTCTTCCTGAATTGCATGCCTCTCCAATTTTTTCACTTGGAAACCTAAGTGGAAAATAAGGGAAATCCCTATCCTTCTTTGTATAGGTATTCACAACTTTTCTAAGTCTGTATTAAGATAGAAGGTCACCTAATAATTTGAGACTGGAGGAAAAATGAGAGAAAACAGGTTTGAAGAGGTGAGTCAAGGAAGCTTTTCTCTAGCTTCTCAATCTCACACTCTCACTACCTGTAACCAACTCTAGCCCTAGACAAAATTGTGAATTGAGTTAAAATTTATCTCTAGATTCCCAATCTTCTAATTCATCTTTCTTCTCCTTTCTAATCTGCAACTCTCTCATTTTCATCAAAACTCTCAAGAAAGGCTCGTAAAGTATTCTCCTTCCTCACAGAGTATTCCCTTTAATGGAATCATTCTTCTTACTATAGCTAACTCCTTAGTCTGCTAAACTCCTTTGTAGATTTAGCCTGCCAGTCGATATATTCAGGCATATTCCTTTAATGGATTCTTCCCAACTTCTTTCCTTGGAAACACTATTGCTCTTTCAAATCTATTTCATATTTACCATTCCTGGTACCTATTTCACCAATTCATTTTGTCTGTAACCTCTTCTCCTAAATAAATGTACTTTTTGGCTAAGGAGAAAAAAAATAAAGAAAGGCCTTGAAATCACACTGAAAATGTAAAAATGCCTGATACTTGCTTTAGATATTAACCCATCCTCAAACTATGATTGAACACCAATGTCATGATCTTCCACGTATCACATTCTATAAAGAAAACTTGACTTTTAACAAGATTCAAAATCATTTTTCATTTCACTTACTTTTTTATTTCAAATTTAAATACAAAAAGGGAAAAATTGCCTTGTACACAGGCAATTGGAGGGGAAATTGCCATTTTCACAGCAGAACATAAGAGAAAATTAAAAATATAAAGCAATACATTTCCATTTCAAGAAAGCCTATGTAATAAATACTATTGTGTTCAGAGCTATCCACTTTTACTTCAATTCAAAGTCTTCAAATAATAACTGTCCAATATAATTCTATGTATTAGCCAATCAGAACAGATTATTTTTTGTTCGTTTGTTAAAAGGTAGATGGAGGGAAAAAGAAAATTGTTCTATTCCCTCAAATTACATCAATGGGAAAGGGCCTGTTTTGTTGGTCATGTCTCCTGATTTTACCTATAATTGAAGCCAAGTTACCTATGTGGTCTTGCTAAGCTTTCTTCAGTAGCCTTGTAAACACTTTGCATTGCCACACCATTTTGGGACACTTTAAGATGTGAATTCAGATTTATATTAAATTTATGATGACACAAGGCTATGCAGTGTACTAGTTATTAGGACTAGTATTCTCTTAAATCAAGCAGATGAGAAACTAAATATGGACAAAACCTCAAGACCACAAATCAATATACTGTACCTCACTGAAATTCGCAACTGTATAATACCTAGAAAGATCTGAGATTTGAATTTATAGTCATAACAATATTTGTTCTGCAACATTATACCACCAAGTAATGTCCTCAGGCATGCTTAGTAAGTTAGATTAAATATAATTCTGGAGGAAAATATTGAATATAGAAAGGGTTAGATATGATCTTGGATCATGGTGGTCAGATACTCATGCAAAACATAATGTTAATCATATTTTAATATACATTACTTACATTGTCTCTGAACCTCAGGGCATGTTGCTATTGGTAAAAGTCATTAGCTTCAGGAATTTTTTAAAATTGCTAGCAAATAAAAACATAAATATAAGCTGGATATAACAAGGCATCTGGGGAATGAGCCAATGAATAGATTATTGTACCAAAGACACTGTATTGATATTACTTCACTTATAATCATTTTTTTCTCATAGAATCTTCAATGCACTGGAAGATGAGGAGAATTTTTGTGACAAATATAATTGGACAAATTTGGGAAAGGGAGGAAATTTGGAGGTATTCTCCCTGCAAGCCACATAAATTAGAAGCCAAAATATCTTCAAACTTTGGTGTGTACGGAAAATATAATGGTGAGATTCTATATTTTGTCATTTAAAACAATGTTTTATTGATATAACCAGGCTTCCAACCAAGCCTGAGGAATAACTGGTTGAATGTTAACCCCATGTAGAAAACTGGTGCCAGACATTCTTAGGAAGAGACACATGGAAAGAGAGAAAGAAGGAATTTTAAAAATACAAAGATATAGAAAAAGATAACTCTACATGTGCCCAATTTTCAGCTTTATTCCCTGAAAATTTCAAGGATATTTTCTTTGGTGAAATCAGGTTGTCTCTCTTTATATGACTGACAGTTCATTTTTCTCCCTTATTAAGAGTCATTCTTGTTAATTCTTGTTTATTTAATAGATTTTGTTTGGTAGAACTCTTAATTTCTCTTAGTTGTTTTTCTTGGTAATTTTTTTTTGTCATTGCATTTGTGATGGCTATTTGTGCAACCAGTGTTTGAGATGAATAAGTTAAACAGGTGAATGTAAACTGAGGATTACTCTTCTCTTAAGAACAATCAAAGAAGTAAATGTTACGGTAACACCCACAACTATACACTCACTCCCTTAGACTAATAATATTTGAGTAGACAGATATAAAGAAAGCTCTCCTGATTCACTTCTTGGAAAAAGGTGAGAGAAAGAACAAAAAGTCAAACATTGATACATCTTCTGTTCCTTTCCCAGAAAGGTTGTTTCTCTTGGAGAGGGGTATCAGAGTAAATACATAAAACATTTTTAGACTTGTTACATTGATGCTCTTTTATTTTACATAAAAGCTATTATGGATCTCTAAAAACCAATGGAACTTTCTCTTGTAACAAAGTGTAATTAAGCAAAACCAACCAAAGCATTAGTTGTGATGGAAAACATGGGTCACAATCAGGGAACTGTCACTAAAGTATGTTTCACTCACAATTATCTGAAGAAAAGATTTGCTATTGCATTACAAGAATTCTGTTGCATTTCCTGATTTTCCTTCACATTGCTGTGCTCATGCAAGTTGTTCACTTAATTCTTAAATAATCTATGTCATTTCACAAATGCTTTCCCAAGTTTCTTGGAACTCTTATTATTTTTTTTCTTACAGCAAAGGGTAATGGATGGCAGAGTTGAGGAGAAACAGAGTGGCAGCACAGTGGATAGAATGCCAGATCTGGAATCAGAAGGACTCATCTCCCTGAGTTCAAATCTGGCCTCAAAAACTTACTGACACATGACTCTACTCACCTTCTCTTAGTTCATCATTTGTAAAATGAGCTAGAGAAGGACATGGCAAACCAGAATGTTTGCCAAGAAAATCCTCAGTGTTCACAAAGAGACAGAAGCTATTGAAACGACTGAACAACAACAAATGGCAAAAAAAAAAAAAAAAAAAGAAAAAAAAAAAAAAAGAAAAATTCTAATGCATTCATATATAATATTTTATTCATCTATTTCCCATCAACATTGTTCCCAGTTTTTTGCTACTGAAAATGTGCAGCTCTGTATTTTATTTTATTTTTGTAAATATGGTATTCTTTCCTTTGGTTCAGGCTTCCTTGAGGTACAAGATCAATAGTATTTCTGGGTCAAAGTATACATACTGTTTAGAGATTTTTCTAGTGTTATTCCATATTATTTCCTAAAAAATTGAATTCATAAATCTGCCAACAGTACATGGATATGTCCTGTCTTCTTATAGCTTTTCCAATATTTCTTATTTTTTGTTTCGTCATCTTTGTCAGTCTGATAGATATGAGGTGAATCTTCAAAATTGTTTTGATTTGCACTTATTTTATTACTATTATTTTTTAAATTATTTTATATATTAATTTATAGTTTGTAGTTCTTCTTTTGAAAACAATATTCATATGCTTTGATTACTTATCTTTTGGGAAATGGATTTCAAACTTAGATATTTGTATAAATTCCCTATGAATCTTAGATAAAAAACTATTACTGGAGATATTGTTATGAAGCTTTTTCCCCCCTCAGTTAATAATTCTCTCCTTATTCTAGGTGTAATAGCATTGATCTGCTTTTAAATTTACCATACTCCATTTACATGCTCCATTTCACTCTTTATCACTTCTATATATTAATCATTTGATAGACCTCTCCTTAGTCATAACTTTGAAAAGTACTTCCCTACTTTTCTATTTTTAAATAAATAATAGATCATTTTCACTTATTCATTTATATTTTATTGTGGTATGTTATATAAGATATTAGTCAAAACATGACTTGTCCCTTTCTCAGTAGCTCCTTTCTAATAGGAAATTATTGTCCTCAGCAAATTTTGGCCTACTATTTTTAATTACTTCTAAGTCTAATTACCTAGTCTATTTCATTGACCAGATTTTCTATTTTTTAAACTGGTAGAAATTTCCACACTTTCTGATAGACTGCAGCTTGATTGATTATAAGCTAATTAAAGCATATCATATTGGGGGTTTTGTTTGAGTTGTTTGGCAGCTATTTATGAGTAATCAGTTACTCTGATATCAACTTATTTCTATAAAAGTTATGAGTTTCATCTGTATCATCTTTGAACCAATTCATCTTCAATGGCAAAGCAGAATCACTACCAAATCAAATGTTAAAGTGTAGTCAGTGCATCCATATAATAGCTATGATCACCAAAATATCACTTTTGTACACACAGCAAAATATCCCTATCATCTCTGTATGATGAGCTAAAGCAAGATCATTCAAGTATAGTCAAACATAACTTCAAAGTCAGACAAAAATTATCAGCCACTGGCAAAAGAAAGGTCATCCTCGCATTCTAGTCAGAAATAATATTCCCCCTTTGACAAGAATCTAAACAATTAAGAGAAAATCATAAATACCACTGTATTCCAAAGCTGCCTTCGTATCTGCAGAGTGTGAAAAAGAGATGCATTAATTTAATTCTGTTCAAAAGACACTTATTAAATATCTATCATGTACACACAAGGCAGGATTTATCTACACCTATGAAATTGAAGGGATAGATCATAAAATGTAGAAAGCTTTATAATAGTTCCTGAAAATACAAAGACAAAAAAAGTTGTGACCTGAAAAAGCTAATATATTATGAAAAAATATAATACAAACCCATATGCAAACAAAAAGAAAATTGAGACAGGTAAGTGGGGGGGCAGTCTTCCAAAAGAAGGTAATACTTAAATTGAGTATTATACAAATATAAATTGTAGTATTAGACAATCTGAATTCCTAACATTAAATTCATTAACTTTGTAATCATGAAAGCACAAGTATAATTTTTCTCAAGCTGTCCCTTAATACTCATTATGCCTAATATTTCTAGATAAAGAATGATGAACACAAATAACAAGAGATGCTTGCTCTCTTACTGAGTGACTGGCTTCATTTTCCTGACAACATTAAATACAGCTTTTTCATTCAAAATATAAATCATTCTATTTTGCCTCCCAAAAGAGAAAACTGGGAAGAAAGGCAAGAAGAAGACCTGGACAAAATTTTTAAAAATAAGGAATTGGAATTGTTAATGTGATTCAAAAGGTTTCAGCATATCAAGAAAGTGCAGAGATTGAATTTAAGAAGCTGGACTTTAGCAAGTTGAAAGAGAAGGATGTAAGCTACAGGAAAAGGATTTAAGACAAGCTAAATATGAAAAGATAAGTAAAACAAATTGATAAGGAATGGAAGGAAGTGAAAGAAAGAAAGGAAATCTGCCAAGGCTGTCACAATGTTGAGAGCACTAAAAAAAGGAGAGAGGGAAAGAGAGAGTGGAGAGAGAAAGAAAAAAGGAGAGAGAGACAGAGAAAGACAGAGACAGAGATACAGAGAGAAAGAGAGACAAAGAGACTTAGAGCTCCTAAACTACAATTTCTTCTTTCTGTTCAAGTTGGACACATTATATTATAATGACAATATTGTTTCTATTTCTGGCTCCACTAGTCTTTGCCTAATTGTTCTTCTGGATCATTTCCCTCATGGCCCTGGATTTTTTCACATAATATACAATTATATTTCATATGCTTTTATCCATTCTCTTTCATTTTAATATGTATGTATATATGTATACATACCTCCAAACACATATATATGTATACCATTTCAAAGCAATGTTCCACTCATAGATATCATCCCACCAAATCTCAGTGACATCTAGGAAATCAAATGCTTCTTTTTTTGTTAAGATCTATTGTTTCTATTTCTGATAGTCATATTTTGTACATTTGTACATAGACATTGAGACATTATGTTCCTTTGATTCTATGCTTCTGGTTTAATTGCTGGTTCCTTTCTTGAATTTTGTCTCTTGTAAACTTCTAGATGTTTCAACAGCTGTTCTCCATGTGAGAAAGCACCACAAAAAAGAGAACCTACAAAGTTGAAGAAGAACTTTCATGGAAGTATAATGCAGGATGGAGAAGTCCAGAAAGTCAGAAAAGTGGACATTGATGGTATGGAGACTTTCTCACTAATTAGAGGAAAGGCCACAGGGCTGCTCATTTTCAGAATGAAAAAGCTGATAGGAAAATCTGGAGAGAAGTCCACTAAGGTCTTCAGTGCAATGTTCCATGAATTTGTACTTGGCCCTATTGATGCTTAACATTTTTATGAGTGACTTGGAAAAAGCCATGGCTGATAAGCATAGGTAATCTATAGATAATCAAAAAATCTTATAGACATGACTCCCACCCTGGAAAATAGAGTTAGTGCTAAAAATAATTGTTTCACTTGCTTTTAGTATTAAGCTGAATCTCATAAGCTAAAATTTAATAGGGATAATTATGAAGTAATATACTTATATTAAAATAATTAGTTTCACAATAATAAGTTGGGGGAATCATGGTTTAAAGATGATTTTCTCGAAAAGACCAACATGAGTAAAAAAGTATGTTATAATAGCTAAAAATAAAATCTTAGGCCAAATTTGGGAATACACAACTTCTATGAATAATGAGGTGATGAAACTGCTATACTCGGTCTTGGTTAGAACAGATTATCTGAAGTATAATATTCTTTTCTGAGATGCTACTCTTTAGGGACAACATTGATGAGTTAGAAAGCTAACAACCAGAATAAAGAATATCAATTAATAAATTGGAGAAAGGAAACTTAAGTTAGAAAATTGAAACCCACAAGGATATCAAAGAATTATCAAGGGTAGAGGTTAATTATTTTCCTCCAAAAGAATGAAAGCTCCTTTGGGGCAGGAACTGGCTATGTAAGGGGTGGAGATTCATGTTGTGTAACTTCTGTAATCTCCAATTAATGGGGAATCAAGGGAGGGATCTATGTGTCAGGAAATAAAATGCTGGCTTTGAAGTTTTACGTATGTGTCTATTAACCTAGGTACTCATTCTTGTAAGATTGTAAAATAAATATTTCCTGCATTCAATAAATAAATAAATAAAATGAACCTCAATTAAAAATCTCCTACTGGCCAAATGGTAACTCTTTTTCATATATGGTATGGCTTCTATAGACACTGATGTCCCTTCAACCTTAGAAAGTATGTGATTTTATGGAAAAGTCTGATCATTCATTCATTCATGCACCCACCTGATTCACCCGACATTTACTATCAGCTATGCCTCTACATGCAGAATTCTATTCTTAGAGTTCTCTATGCTCAGCACTAGAGGAATAAAATTTATATTAAAAACCATCCCTGACCTCATGGTGAAGCTCATATACACTATATAACATGTATATGTTAAAATAAATATGCAAAATTTTGAATGATACCAGAATAATATAACTGAAAAACAAAGTTCTAAGTGAGGTCTAAAAGGAGAAATGAGTGGGGGGAGGGGGAGTCTAGGGGAGGTGATTCTGAGAGATTCTTATGAAACAGTAATATTTAAGTTGCCATTAAACAGGAATTATTATTAAACAAATAAGCATAAAAATCCATTTCTGACATAGAGTACAGCACAAAGACAAGGATCATAAAAATATCCTTTCTATGTCTAATAAACAAATGCCTGAAAAGATGCTATACAATGGGGCAGCTAGGTGGCACAGTGGATAGAGCACTATCTGTAGCACTTGAAATCAGGAGGAGCTGAGTTTACACCTGACCTCAGACATTTAAGGCTTCCTAGTTGTGTGACCCTGGACAAATTACTTAACCCCAATTGCCTCAGCAACAAAACAAACAAACAAATGTTCTCTAAAAGTGATGCTTTTGGTCTCCCCTCTAAATAAAAGTACAGACAGAAAGGGCACAAAAATCAAAACTAAGCCCAAAGAACAAAAGTATTTCCTCCCTCTTACCTTTATTAGGTATACCCTATACCTGACCTACAGAACAAATTTTTGTTTTAGCTTTACATATCCATTTTTTGAAACTTATAAAGACAATCAGCTAATTACATTCTCTGAATTTATTTGTGTGTGTGAAAAACATGATTAAAATTGGGCTGCTTGTCTGTATTGTGGAATTAGGTCCTTTCAGATTGTACTTTCAGCAGACATTGCTTATCAATTCAAGAACAGAATTTCAATGACTAAATAACTCAGCTTTTAAATAAAATCATGAATATTCAAATACATATGTGAGGGTCCTAATAAGAATGATATATAATAGAAAAAGGACAAAAATTGAAATAAGAAAGCCTACTTCCAAATTCCATCTTTGGTCCTTGCTAGTTATAGCTTTCACTAGTTATGTCCTTGGAAATAAGTCACTTCACATCTCTAAGTCTCAATTTCATTGTCTATGAAATGGACATTACAATATCAAACATCTTTAAGGGTTACTGTGAGGATTAAACAATCCAATATGTAGATAACTATAAACACATGAAAGTGATCATTATATATCTAGCATTCATTAAATGGAAATGAGAATTGCCTTAAGGTACCCAGGAAAATTACTCACATGCACCAGAAAGCAAATAAAGAAATTGACGGAAAGGTAAGTGTCTGGATTGAATACACTGGTCAATAAATTCTAAGTGCCTTCCATTGTTCTAAATTTTTGGGGGGAGGACAGGCAGTTATTGTTCTCAAGGATTTCACTTTCTGATGAAGGAGCCAAATGCAAATAACTACTTACAAGTAGTGTGACTATAAGAAGACAAGTTTGTTGAATGAGTCATTCAAGTATGATTTAATTCCCTTCCTTTTACAATACTCCTTGATTCTCTAGTTTAGCATCTACCTGAATCAAGAGTCCTTTTTAATAATCTTCTCTGTAGTAAATCATCCAGTTTTTTTTTTGAAAACCTGCATTGATAAGACATTTGCTACTTTTTGAGGACCCCCCCACTTATTTTGGAGTTTTCATCTTTTAAAAAGTTGTCCTTATATTGAGTTGAAATCTGATTTTTTCTAATATCTAGTTATACCTTTTGGGTTAATCTCCAAAAGTGAAATTATTTGTAAAAATAGAAAACAGCAGAGACGTTGGAGATGATTTAGGATCATACAGTTTATACCACAAAAGTAGGGGGGGGAGCATTGTCTGATGTATATCTGAAATTCAGGGGAAAAAATGATTCCAAAGAACTCTAAGACAGGATAGACAGAACCAATGACATTATGGGGCTAAGTTCCTAGAATTAAAATCTGAAGAAATAACCAGAATGATTCCATTGTAAAGAAAATGGATGAGCTGTCTAAAAAGACCAGGGTGACTTCCTACAGAACTCATTGATCAACTTAGATTTTAAAAGACATCTAGAAAATAAAAGTAAGTACAAAATCTGGAGATGAGTACAATAAAATTATAAAATCCTGATGATGATAAGACTGAAATAGTCAAGTCTTGTTTTGTCTCTATTTTCTTTCTAAGAGAATATCATTG
Source organism: Sminthopsis crassicaudata (assembly GCF_048593235.1). Taxonomy (NCBI): domain Eukaryota; kingdom Metazoa; phylum Chordata; class Mammalia; order Dasyuromorphia; family Dasyuridae; genus Sminthopsis; species Sminthopsis crassicaudata. Next base: position 552,106,153 of record NC_133617.1, on the reverse strand, counting down.
GACATGGAAGAATAGAACATAAATTATTAAGGTAGAATACAAATCCATTTAGGAAATAGTCAATGTCTGTTTACCTTCAATAAGTTTGTTTCAGCAGATCCTGAAAACCTGCATCATAAAAGTCTTGAGAAAACTAACTAACTGCTGTTGGAAAACTGGAAGATCTTAGGGAATGAAAGTGAGTATGTAATGTTAGAGAAGGCAAATGCTATCCCTGTTTTCAAAACAGGAAAGACTATTCATTTCAAAAACTATATATACCAATGAGCTTGACTCGAATTCCTGGCAACATTCTATAACTTTTTTTTTTTTTTTTTTGCAGAAACACTCTATTTATTAGGCTAACAATTCATTTTTACAGAATAAAACAATGCTGGTTACAAACATTTGATATGGTTTGATGGTTACAAATAATGTACAGCATAATTAAAAGGATGGTTTGTGACTACTTTAAAAGGGAAATAGTAATAACTAAATGCCATTGTAGCTTCATCAATAATAGTTTTGCTAGAATAATATTTTTACATTTATTCTTTTCTCTCTCATATGCATTATTACTATAGCTTCCTAATTGATCTCTCTTCTTCCATTCCCATTCATCCTCCACACAACTACCCAATTAGTCTGACCATGCTCCTCCTCTGGTCAAAAATTAACTTCTCGGAGAACTAGAGACCATTATTGATCACAAAATAGAAAATTTTGATTACACCAAATTAAAAGTTTCTGCACAAACAAAACTAATGCAAACAAGATTAGAAGGGAAGTAACAAATTGGGAAAACATTTTTACAGTTAAAGGTTCTGATAAAGGCCTCATCTCCAAAATATACAGAGAATTTACTTTAATTTATAAGAACTCAAGCCATTCTCCAATTGATCAATTGTCAAAGGATATGAACAGACAATTTTCAGATGATGAAATTAAAACTATTTCCACTCATATGAAAGTGTTCCAAATCACTATTGATCAGAGAAATGCAAATTAAGACAACTCTGAGATATCATTACACACCTGTCAGATTGGCTAAGATGACAGGAACAAATAACGATGAATGTTGGAGGGGCTGGGACACTGATGCATTGTTGGTGGAGTTGTGAAAGAATCCAACCATTCTGGAGAGCAATCTGGAATTATGCCCAAAAAGTTATCAAAATGTGCATACCCTGTGACCCAGCCATACTACTACTGGGCTTATATCCCAAGGAAATACTAAAGAAGGGAAAGGGACCTGTATGTGCCAAAATGTTTGTGGCAGCCCTTTTCATAGTGGCTAGAAGCTGGAAGATGAATGGATGTCCATCAATTGGAGAATGGTTGGGTAAATTATGGTATATGAATGTTATGGAATATTATTGTTCTGTAAGAAATGACCAACAGGAGAAATACAGAGAGGCTTGGAGAGACTTACATCAACTGATGCTAAGTGAAACGAGCAGAACCAGAAGATCACTATACACTTCAACAATGATACTGTACGAGGATGTATGCTGATGGAAGTGGTTATCTTCAACATAGAGAAGAGCTAATCCAATTCCAATTGATTAATGATGGACAGAATCAGCTACATCCAGAAAAGGAACACTGGGAAATGAGTGTAAACTGTTATTTTTACCTTCTGAATCCAATTCTTCCTGTGCAACAAGAAATTCGGTTCTACACACATATATTGTATCTAGAATATACTGTAATATATTTAACATGTATAAGACTGCCTGCCATCTGGGGGAAGGGGTTGGGGGAGGAAGGGAAAAAATCTGAATAGAAGTAAGTGCAAGGGATAATGTTGTAAAAAATTACCCATGCATATGTACTGTCAAAAAAAAAAGTTATAATTATAAAATTAAATAAAAATTAAATTAAAAAAATTAACTTCTCTTTATTGCAAATACAAATTCTGCTATCATTTAAAATCTTTCAAAATCTGACACCAACTTATTTATCCAAACTGATTTCTTATAACAATTCTTTACATACTCTATTTTCTACTTTCTAGTCAAACTGGTCTACCTTCTCATTCCCATACACAATATTTCACCAACTCTTTATCTTTCCTTCTTGACATCATTAGCTCTCTTGAAAACTCACATCAAATACCATTTCCAACATAAAACTTTTTCCTGATTTCTCAAGTTCTTAATCTTCTTCTTTTCTCAAAAAACTATATGTGTATTGTACTTACTTGAAGATTTATATGTGTGTATTATTTTTGTCTTTCTATACTTAGAACAATACCTGGCACATCTTAAAATGGAATTGTTTATTTTGAACACTTTCCAGTACAGTACAGTGCAGTACAATGCAGGGTATGTGTTCAGTTAATAGACACTAGATATGGTGAGATATAGAAGCTGGGAACATAAAACATTTAGATCCTACAAGCCTTTATGTACATAGATGTATTTCCTAGTACTATGATGTATGTAAGAAATTTCAAAGTAATGATACTGAAAATACTTAGTAGTCTTTACCTTTTGCTCATCATGCATCTTCTGTACACATTTTATAGTGGTGATTTATCTATTTTTTAAAAATCCACATAATACTTCTCACCATTTCTGTTTTCTGATATTCACACATCTGGCCCAGCTCATGGAGTGATGCAGGATCCATCTGTTGACTTCTGAAACTACAATAACAGCAACATGCCCATAAAATAAAGGATTCTTTTCAAAACACAATGGGCAAATAACCCAAAATTAGATAACCAGCAGATGCCTCAGAATATGGAAGTCATTTGTAAGTATTTAGTGGAGTTGAGAATGCTGAAACAGTTATCCATTTGCCAGATGTCTGAAAGAGAGACGGATGAGCTATTTCTCTGAAGTTCAACCTTAGCACCAGCTGAAAAAGCAGACCCTTCCCACCAAGGGTCATTTGTTGAAATTGTTGAGAGCAAGTCAGAGTCTTCCTTTTGGACTTGTTTTTGCCAGGAATAGGAGACTTTAATGTTCACATGAACTCTGTACCTTGGACAATCATAATCTGGCTCAATTTTGCTTGCTTACTATTTTCTAGCCAAAACTGGCTGCTCTGCTTGTTCATACATGGGAAAGTTCATAAATGTTCTTGGGATTCTATTCCAATCTCCACTCTCACAGACTACTCTTAGACCCTGAACAAGGCTGCATTACAAGAATTCTGGAGACTCTAGAGAAGTCAGAGATAATTGCCTGATGTAATTGGTTGGAGGCACAACTGTTTGCTTCCCTTTAAGATTAACAGTTAAAAATCGATTAAATCAGCCAACTTTAAGTTGCTTTTGGAAAGAGATTATTTCACAAAATTTTTCACTAAAAACAACTGGTACAGTGATAGACCCTGAAAGTCTGTGACATACTCTCTTATGACTACATACAGAGTTTAAGGCAAATTAGGCTTAATTTGGAAAAGGGTAACTCATAATTCTGAAAGTCCTTTTTCTCCCATTCATGGGATGTTCAAAAAGTTGCCATTATGTATAGTATAGTTTCTTTACTAAGTTTTTTTGTAACTTCCTCAAAAGTTTTAGAGTAAAGTCATACTTGCTCCAATCTCTCAAATGATTCACCATTTGTCAAAAAATTTCTAATTCCAGATAACCCATGCTTTTACATAAGAAATCTCAGCCAATTAGAACAGAAGCTGGCATTCCTTTTCTCCAATCGCTTGCAAAGACTTTTTTCACATAGTGTAAGATATTACTGACTGGTTCATATGGGACATTTCTACCCCACTTTTACACAGGTATTCCATTTCTAATCTCCATGCCTTTGTATAGACTTTCCCTCATATCTGTGATATACTCTCTTGATGGCTCCTGGAACCCTGATCACCTTCAAAATCCAGTTCAAGTGTTGTATCCTATAAGAAATCTTCTCTAATTTTTCAATTTTTAGTTCCCTCTCCTAAATAACCAGAATTGGAATTTGTGGTCAACTGCACTTACATATTTCCTAAGCAAGTTATTACACTATTTTGTGCTTATATGCCTCTATGTGCTACAAACTTATTTTCCTTACTTATTCTCATCCTGGGATCTAATTTAAACAAGAGTTATATTCTGATATTTACACATCAATTATCAAAATTGCAACATCCCTTTCATTAAATACTCACAGATCATGACTTAGAGAGATCTTAAGAGACTAATTCAATCTCTTCATTTTACATATTGAGAAACTGAAGCCTAAGAAGGCAAAATGACATCATCAATGTCATCATCATCATCAATAATAACAGGTTTATATCGTGCCTGCTCACTGTGGTAAGCACTTTACAAATATTATCTCTTTAATCCTCACACCTATCCTGCATTGTAGGTGCTGGTATCATACCTATTTATTAATTGAGCAAACTGAGTCTAAAAGAGTTATGTGACTACCCAAGGGCACACAGTAAGTTGTGTGAGGCTGCATTTGAACTCAAGACCATATGACTCCAGGTCCAGGCCTCTATCCACTGTGTCAAAATTATAGAAAAAGTAAAGAATCAGAGGCAAAATTTGAACTCATATCTTCTTCTCTTATTTCTGTTTCCTGTTTTGTTGGATAAATAGCTTCTTGTATACTTTTAATCAATTGGGTAAAGATAGGGATGTGCTTTACTATGGAATATTACTTGCCAGACCCTGCCTATTCTATAACCAAGGGTGCTCTTGGTACATTTGTAGATTATTACTTAAAAAATATAAAATATATTCATATATTTCAGAAAGAAAGAAAATAGAATAGCAGTATTCCTTTATAAAAGGAATATATATATATAATATGTTATATATGTATATAATCTATTCCTCAGTATTTCAAAGAAAAAAAGAGATAATAGGCTACCAGAATTTCTTTATGAATTTAAATATAATTGGATTTGGTGCTTATATGTATTGACTTGGTTCATTAAGTTATTCTGTTAAGAATAATACAATTTCCTTCTATCTCTATTGATATTGTAAATTTTTAATTTTAGTTTTGTCTGAAAGCATAATTATAATTCCTTTTTTAAAATTCACTCCACATGCAGTAAATATAATTATAGTGTCTCATTTTTCAATCTGTCTTTTAAAGATCCTTTTCTTTGATAACATCAGATCATTTTGTTACTTCCTTTTTTATATTATTTAATTTATTTGATGAGGAAACCCCCAAATTCTGAAAAATCCTTAAAGGAGAAAACCTCCTTCGACTCTGCCTCAGGAAGGGGACTCTACCCCAAGCACACAGTTCATTTTTGTTATCTGGGTGGGAAGGGCTCAGTCTGAAACCCATTGAATTCAATTCAAATCCTAACCATGGGAGCCAACCTGGGACTCCACCCACAAGCCCCCTTCAGCTTGTAGCCAAAGCCCCCTATTATAAAAGAGCCAGACTGGAGCCCTCTCTTTACAGAGGTCCCAAACATGGCAGCCTTATGCCTGGCACCAAGGATCTCTGCATCACTGAAACACCGGTTCCAGTGCCCTACTAACTAGACTTTAACTTTGCTTTCAAACCCCATAATAAAACTCTTTAACAATGTAGGTTTTTGGGTCTGTAAATTCCTTTACAAGGGACTCTTGTGCCGCCACTAGACCTCATTTAACTCTGTATTCTTGTGCAAAATCCAAAGGGGTTGCAGGGGAGTTCTATTTGACTCCCTGTACCCCGAACCCGCCACTAGACCTCAATTAAAATCTAATTTCATTTAGGTACTTCAATTCTAGACCTCATCACATTCACGTTTAAAGAAATTATTCTAAGGTATGTGTTTACCTCCATATATCCCCATAGTAATTTAAATTCTCTTGTTCTTTGAAGTCAGTACTTTCCTCCTATTATTAAATTTTCTTAAATAACATTGATGGACATATATTACTCCAAATTCTCTTCTTTTGTCCATTCCTATTTCACCTAGTTTTTTTTTTTTTAGATTTTCCTAACATATGAATTTCTTTGCAATTTAGCTATCATCCAAGCATGGCTTTGGGGCAGCAGCTCTGTACTAATGTGCTATATATGAAAAGAGTTGTGATTTCAAATTGGGACAAGAATACTGAGTACAATAATGCACAGCTTATTTAAGGATGTGCAGAATTGGTATCACAGAGAGAAGAAAATATATAGAGATGATGTTTACATATAGTGAAAGCTATTTCTTCAATAAGATTCTGCTTTCTAATCTGTTTCATTATAGGCTTCCCCTTAGGTGAAATTGGTTTGAACTGATTTATCTCACTCTGTTTAAAAGTTCATTCATTGTTGTCTAATTTTTTGAAATATATTTTAATCTGTGATTTTTCTGATTTCTGCTTCCTGTTTGGTTGGATTAACAGCTTCTGCACTCTGCTTATATATTATAGTCCACACACAAGTGTAAATATGCTTCATCAACCAATCCAAACATTTTTCCTATAAACTTCAGTTCATCAAAGGGTATTTCACACTTAATCTTAAATGTTCAATTGTTTGGCTGAGACTGTTCTTACCTGGTTAAGGTAGCAGGGCATTCTAACTGGATTGATTTATTCAATCAGTTCCACTCTTACTCTTGTTTTTCTTTCATGCATTTTATTTTTGGTTATGTATTTCTCATCCTATTTTCTTCTTTTCTTTCTCACTTAGTAAAATGGTTAGTTTAAAATGTTATCTCTTCTCATGCAACTTATTTTTATTAAATTTCTTTTACTATTGCTTTTTCTAACAAATTTCCCTTTACTTTATTATATTCATCATTTGGTATCCTGATTTTTTTTCATGCTTTATTTTGTGTTCCTCATGGGTTTAAAACTTCTGAAATAACTTGTTACTCTTAGAGTTGTATTTATAAAAATTACCTCTTTTATGCCATCCCTCACTCAAAGAACTATCAAATTATGAGGAAAGCAGCACTATGATAGAATTGAAATTCTGTTAATCATGTATCTCAAACATTCCTCCTTCTTCCACCATTAGCAGCCTCCTTCCCAGTTTGTACTAAAGCACTTCTAGTTCTATACAATCTAAGTTCTACAATTTTGAGTACAAGTTACCCCTAGGAATTCTTGGAGGGGAAGGGAAAAATTGTTGCCTATGGAGATACACTTTCAAAGAAGATAGTCTCTCAGTGCTCCAATTCCTTCTACTCTAATCCCATCATTTATTCCCATTCTTCCACTGCAGGAACCAGCTCCCATAAAAATGCTTTTCATTGGAATTATTAACATAACATTCCCCCAGTTTCTTGTTTTCAACCGTCTAATTCTTCCATCATTTCTATTTTCCCACATCCCTACCTTCTCTTGGTAAAAGACTATAAGAATTAAAATCTTTTCAATGTTCCCCATGGACTCCAAATAAATGTCCATTTTTCTTTTACTTCTCCCTATTTATGAAACTTCTTACTATGAAAATTTATCCCACAAAATTCATTCATCGACTTGTATGTAGATGTTTTACCTCCTCCATAAAAATATCTGAGACTGTCCAAATATGTTAACTCTACTGTCTATTAATATGAAAATAAGTTGACAATAGAATTTTATGAAGTTTCCTTCCTCTTTCTTACTCCTTTTGGGGCACAACTTTCTCTTTCATCTTTAAGTGCTCTTTGACAGGTTTTACTTAGTTGATCTGTTTCCATGCATTTTTCAACCTGGTTTTATCTTCAAGTGCTTTTTATGATTTATCCCAGAATGTTCCACTATCTTTTATTCTAAGGGTTTATAAATTAGCAAATTCTAAACCAGTGTTGTCATTGACTTATACATCTCTTCATTTGACAAGGAAGCCATGTTTAGTGACTAAAACAGTTTAAGATCTTTTGTCTCTCCATTGAAACAATTGTTTTTTCATTGGTTAAGTTTCTATTTGAAATATAGTTAGTATTTGTCTTTTTTCCCCATTTCTATCTAATTTGTATTATAAATAGTTTAAATGGATCAAATTGTAGTATTTCCACTGTACACCATAGTATTCTTTTCACATTTTTATTCTTTGTTCTAGTTTGATGTAAATCTTAACTTTACCGAATAAGTGTATCTTTGCCAAGAAAATTCAAAATGGAGTCATGAAAAGTTGGATACAATTTAAACAACTGAACAACAAAAAAATGTCTTATTGTAATTAGTTAAAGTTTCCATTATGAATTTACATGTTAAGCAATTTGGTGTATATAAATTTAATATTGATTTCTTTGAATATGGTTCCTTTCAGCTTAAGGTAGTTTTCTTGTTTTTACCCTTAATTATTGTGTTGTAAATGTTTGTTTTTGCTTTATTTGATAGCATGATGACAATTACTTTTGAAGAGCATCAATTTAAGTGTAGCCCTTCATTTTATTCTGTATATTACTTGGTTTTTTAAGTGCACTTCTTCTAAGGAACAGATTATGAGGTTTTATTTTCTTATACAATCTATTGTTCTTTTTTGTCTTATTAGATTATTTAATTCATTCACATTAAAAATATTAGGCAAATATTATAAAGCAGCAGTCATCAAAACCATTTGGTACTGGCTAGTAAAGAGAGTAGTAGATCAATGGAATAGGTTAGGCTCACAAGACAAAATAGTCAATGATTATCAACCTTTTGGGGTAAGAACTCACTATTTGACAAAAACTGCTGGGAAAATTAGAAACTAGTATGGCAGAAACTAGGCACCTAACACCATATACCAAGATAAGGTCAAAATGGGTTCATGATGTAAACATGAAGAGTGATGTTATAAGCAAATTAAAAGAACATAGGATGGTTAACCTTTCAGATCTGTCGGAAGAATGAGGAATTTGGGGCCAAAAAAGAATTGGAGTTCATAATTGAACACAAAATAGATAATTTTGATTATATAAAATTAAAAAGGTTTTGTACAAACAAAACTAATGCAGACAAACTAGAAATAAAGAATAAAGAACTAAACAAGGAAAACATTTTTACATTCAAGAATTCTGATAAAGACCTCATTTCTGAAATATATAGAGAATTGACTCAGATTTATAAGATTCCCCAATTCCCCAATTGAAAAATGGTCAAAGGATATGTCTTCATTTGAGTTTCTTCCCTAACTCTTTTCTGTCCTCTCCCCATTGTGCAAAGTTGTCTACTATGTCCAAGCTCCCATCTAGAAGAAAGCCCATTCTAACTCCTCATTTTTGTTTTTTTTAACAACTAGCAGTTTCCCAGCTGGGGTGATCAGGAAAAGGTTGATTGTAAAATAATGGTATCTCTCAGATTGGCTAAGATGACAGGAAAAGATAATGATGAATATTGGAGAAAATGTGAGAAAACTGGGACACCGCTACATTGTTGGTGAAATTGTGAATGGAGAGCAATTCCGAACTATGGCTAAAGAGTTATCAAACTGTGCATACCCTTTGATCCAGCAGCGTTACTACTGGGCTTATATCCCAAAAAGATCTTAAAGGAGGGAAAGGGACCCATATGTGCAAAAATGTTTGTGGCAGCTCTTTTTGTAGTGGCAAGAAACTGGAAAACAAGTAGATGCCCATCAGTTGGAGTATGTCTGAATAAATTATGACATGTAAATGTTATGGAATATTATTGTTCTATAAGAAATGATCAGCAGGATGAATTCAGAGAAACCTAGAGAGACTTACATGAACTGATGCTAAGTGAAATGAGCAAAACGAGGAGATCATTGTACACAGCAACAAGATTATATGATGATCAAGTCTGATGGACATGGCTCTCTTCAACAATGAGATGATTCAGACCAGTTCCAATAATCTTGTGATGAAGAGAGCCATCTACACCCAGAGAGAGGACTGTGGGAAATGAGTGCAGTTTACAACATAGTATTTTCACTCTTTTTATTGTTGTTTGCTTATATTTTTTTCTCATTTTTCCTGTTTGATTTGATTTTTCTTGTGCAGCAATATAATCACATAAATATGTATGAATATATTATATTGGATTTAACATATATTTCTACCACGTTTGGCATATATTGGATTGCTTGCCATCTAGGGAAGAGGGATGAAGGGGGAGAAATTGGAGAATGGGGTTTTGCATGGGTTAATGTTGAAAAATTATCCATATATGTGTTTTGAAAATAAAAAGCTTTAATTTTAAAAATAATAGACAGACTTCTCCCAATAGATCATTGATGCCCAAAATCTGCCATTAAATATATCTTATGGGATCTGGAGGCTCAGGGTGTGTTTGTTTGAGGCCAGATAGTTCTTGAAAGGCAGAATAGGCCAGGCACTGAATCTGCCAAAGGTAGGACACCTTCACAAATTTTGCTGTATTATTTAAATTAACTTTATTTTTATAATAATAGCTTTTTATTTTTCAAAATACATTCAAAGATAGTTTTTGGCATTTGCCCCTGTAGAACCTTATGTTCCAAATTGTATTCCCTCCCTCTCTCTCCATCTCCCTTCCCCTAGCCCAGGCAACAGGTGGGCCAGTGTAGGTTAATTAGAGTAATTCTTTTTGTTTGTTTGCTGTTGTTGTTGTTGTTGTTGTCTTTGCTGAGGCAATTGGGGTTGGGTAACTTGCCCAGGGTCACACAGTTGTGAGGTGTTGGATGTCAGGGGTCAGATTTGAGCTCAGGTCCTCCTGACTTCAGGGCTGATGCTCTGTTCACTGCACTAACTAGTTGTCTCTAACATGTATAATTTAATATATATATGTATATACATATATGTGTGTGTGTGTATGTGTGTGTATACATATATATGTATATATACATATATATATATAAATTATCCTTAAAACAATAAACTAAAAAAAGAAAATTATGAGTTAAGGACTTTAAAAATATGCTGATCTACTTATCTATAATATTGTTTTCCCTAAATTACTATTTTTCTGTTGTTCTCTAAACATACTAACATGTTTCTTCAGTTATTTTACCTTAATTAATTTTAATATAATCCTATTCTCCCAACTTTCTTTCTTGAGTCCTCCCCCTTTAATATATTACTCGTTTAATTTGTTTTTAAGTTTGGTCAACTTATCAGTTGTTTTTTCTTTCTTGATTTTAACTATTTAATTCTCTTCCTCTTTTTTCTCTTTGCATGAGTAAAAAAGAAAAATCTCTTATTCTCTTACTCTTTAATGTATTTTGTTAATTTTGTTAATTGCTTTTTTATTTCATTTTCTGATGTTTTTGTTTTCTAAAAAAATTATTTCCTTAATTCTCTTCTTTTCCAGTCTATTATAAACTTTTCTTTTTTAATTCATGGCTTTTATACTTATTTGATTTTATTCTCTGTATTTTTTTGTGGAATTAAAACTTATAAAACATCTATTTTGGGCTCCTTCATCTAAACAGCTTCTTGTTCTCTTGAGATACGGCTTCTATCTCTGTGTTCCTCATTCTTAAAAAATATCTGTTTTTGTAGGTAAGAGGCAGGGAAGTTAATGCTCCCTAGAAGAAACTTACTTTTGTTTAGGAACAGGCAGTTTATTATGAACTTTTGCCTTCCAATAGTCATTTTTCCTATTTATATTTACATCTCCTCTCTGAGTCTATATTCTAGATGTTAGGTGCCTCCACGAGCTCTCATTTCCTTTTTCTTAGGGAAGCCTGAATGATCTTTCTAAGTACTAAATCACTACAGATTATATCCATTATAAACTCCCCTTCTCCCTTTATATAATGACTTATTGGAGCATTCATTGGTGTTACCTTCTCCCATCATTTAAAAAAAGATTTCCCCTTATGTTTCTTCTATTTATAATTTTTTTTCTTTGCCTCCTCACCCATTGTCCTTTAGGATCTCTTCTTCCAGAAAGATTACAGGTATTATTTTCCCTTTAAACCTTTGACTTGACTTGGATATATCACATATTACCCTCCACATTACCCTCCATATTCTTCCTACCTTTTTCATCTCTCCTGCTGTAATTTGACTTGTAAAGAAAAAAAAATTCACCTACAGGCAAACTGTGGTAAAGTTTCAGGACTATTTCTTTATCATCACTTCCATTTGATTTTTCATTTCCCCCTTACCTCCCGGTTTGTATTTAGAAAAAAAAATGTTTTCACTCTCTTATTCTTTTTTTTTTCCAGTCATTTTTTATCTGCTTTATATTTCTGTTGTTCTGAGGGATTTGATAAGCAAATGGTTTTATTAATTCTGATTTTCCTTATATGGATGTTTTTCGCTTCCCTTTTTATTGAAGATACATTTCTTTTCAAAAGGACTGTGTCCAGATTTGGGATGGGTCACTTTAAGTTGCCTCTTAAGCTCTTTTGCTTTTCAAAACATGTTATTCCATTGTCTTCTGTATTTTCTAGTAGATGCAGAATAGTCTTGTGTTATTAAAATTTTACTTTTGGAGGCAGCTAGATGGTGGATAGTCAGGAGAACCTGAATTCAAATCCCACCTTAGATACTTAACACTAGCTGTATGACCATGAAAAATAATTTTTTTTTCTTTTCCTTTTTATGTGAATGCTGCTTTCTTGGTTGCTTGCAGAATTTGATGTTTTCCAATGATTTTTTTTTTCCCGAGGCAATTGGGATTAAGTAACTTGCCCAGGGTCACACAGCTAGTGTTAAGTGTTTGAGGCAGGTTTTCCTGATTTCAGGGCTGGTGTTTCTATCCATTGCATCACCCAGCTGCCCTACCAATGAAGTTTTTAATGTATCTTGAAATTTACAGCATAGATTTTTGTTTTATTTTGTTTTCCTTAGGGCATTCTGTTAATTCCTTCCATTGACACTTTATTTTTCATGTCAAAGATTCTGGGAAATTTTCTTATATTATTTACTACATTATCGTACATGCTTTGTTTTGTTTTTTTTTACTGTCACGGTCTTCTGACTTATAATCCCTAAATTGTTTTTACATAACCTGTTTTCAAGGTCAGTATGTTTGTTAATATGGAGATTGTTTTCCTTTAATTTATTAATTTTTGGTTGTCTTCTTCCAGAAGAGCTTCTGTTTTACTTAACATTTACATAATTGTATTCCCAATCAATTATCTTCTTTTTTTCATATGGTGGTATTTGCTGTAATAAATTCAACTTTTCCTGTTCTCCCAATTATTTCTGTTGTTTAGTCCATAAGTTCCAATTTCTTTTTTCTTTTAAATTATTATTTTTCTTTTTCTTTTAAATTATTCAGGAACCTGTTGGTGACTGCTTTTGAATGGTGAATTATTTCTATTTTATTTGGGAATAACAAATTATGAGGTTTTTTTTTTTATTGTGAGATATTTTAAAGGAAAACTTTTATATAAATAATTCAGGAACATCCTGCCATGGTTTCATGCTCCACTAGGAATCTACAGACTCCTCTTCCTCATTAGTTGTATATGCATTGTCCTTTGTCTTGAAATATTTACAATATTTATGTATATATACATATATATGTAGAGAGACTTTTTTATGTATTTTGGAGGCCCCATTTTTATGTTTAAGGTCTTTAATTTTTTTCCTCCTTAAATGTTTTATAATTTCAGTTTTTCTTTTTTCTTAATAGTTTCTTATCACTCATTTTGATTCCTTCCTCTTTGAGTATGATTTTCCTTGCATCTGCAACTCAAGGTTATTGAAGGCTTTTTTACTGCAAGCAACGCTCAGCTATCCAGACTTATACTTTGCCCCAAGTGACTTCTGCAGGGATCAGAGTGGGAGGGAGGGGGAGAGAAACAGAACTAGTCCCAGTCAGATTTGGGGCTCTTTCCCTGTGCCCTAGTGTATGCCACCCAGACATCTTGCCCCAGTTTTCTAGATCCCTCAGTTCTCTAATTAATCTTTCATGTAGCACAGAGCACTATGTGTATTGCTGTTCCAGCCTGAGATTGAATTTGAATGACACTTGGAGAAAGTGGGTGGTATAGAGTTGGATTTTGCTATAAACCCTCAATCAGTTTGTATTGCCCTCTGCAGGATATATTGGATCGGTTACTAAGTGGACATGTTAAAGGCTAGAGAGTGGCTCACTCTACTGTTAGTCTATTGAATAATTTCCTCATTTGCATTCTTTATGTGTTAGACAATGAAGAGAACTAAAATCATGTTATCTATATTGTACATAATTCTAATTTTGGAGAGCTGTGAAAAGTTATGAGTACTGGGGGGAAATGTCCAATCGTTTGTTATATGACCAAAACACTCCAATATAATTGAATTGATTCAAATTAAATTGAATTGAAATGAAATAACAAAAGTAACAGTGCACTTGTCTCTGGGGATTCTTACTTTTTCCTATCATGTGAATTTAGGAGGCTTTATAAAGAGTACAGATTTTCCTGGGTGTTTCTTGACTATTCTGAATAAATAAAACCAAAAATAGGATTAAAGTGTATTTTGTCTGCATTAATAAAAAGAAATAAGTATTTTGTGAACATTTCAGATATACACATAATCATATAAAGGCCACCACCTCAAACAACTATATTCTGGCTAAAATGGACAGGATTTATTAAAAATTTTATCTTCTGACCTCCCTCTTCTTTCCTTGCATGGAATTAGCTGCCTGAAATTTTTATTGTTTGGAATGAGTCTGTTTCTTTGTATTTAACTCCCAGGGTATCTAAAACACTTTAAAATAACAGCAGGATATCATAACAGTCTGTGTTGGCAACATAAGCGTTAGTGTTTGAAGTCACATAAACGTCAATTTGACTCTCATTTATTGAGCTAAGCAGAGAAAATGCCCAGTAGCAAAAAAGGCCCTAGATTTTGTAGGGTTTCCTATATTCCTATGTGTGGGGCCTGGCAAATCAACTTGGAACAACTGTTCCCTTTCCTTCACTGGAGAAACATTTAGTATTCCTAGCTTGCCAAATGACTGGAAGACCTCCAGTGTTGGTAGTTTATCTCTTAAGCTTCAAAGTCACTTTTCACATGGACCTCACAACTCATCTCCATTTGATACTCTGGTCTCCCTGAAACCTCATTTACACTCAGAAAACCCTTTTTTCAAGTAGAATGGGAAGCAGAGGGTACCTCTTAGTCTGTGGGCTATTAGAGTTAAAAGGAATTTCTTGGTAATCAATGTGCCTAAGGTGATATCATAAAAAAGTCACCAAAGGCATCACAGCCAAACCAAATAAACATTGTGGAAGTTTCTTGAACAGCTGACTGGAGATTTAATCTGCATTAAATATTTGTCCTAGATGAGATCAGCATATAAGGTCTTAACATAACTCTCTGAGGAAGGCACTCCTTTAATTCCCACCCCCTCTTTCTAATGCTTAAGAAAAGAGATTTAAAAAGACTTCCAGGACAATACCAACAGCTGTGTGCCGGAAAACAGACTTCAGAATTGCATCAGGCTCATGGAGGAGGGAGACATTGGTGTTTAAGAACAAATGGTTCAATAAATTGATTTTGAAGACCCCACTCTCCTAAGATAGAAACCATAGCTGCATTGCCAATGTTGGGATTTGGATTTTGTCTGAGGAAATAGAAAGTCTATAAAATATGATCATATACATTATGGGACTTAATCTCAATGTTAAGGCTCGAGAATACAAGTATTATGTTTTATCAATTGATGAAGTTTCTCGTTTGTCTCTGGATAAATATACCAAATAGTATCTAAAGTAAACTGATGCATATGTCATCTTGCTCTGCTTACAATATTTAACCATGTAGACTGATCAAGGATCCTCTTTCAAAAAAGTTCATCACTCATAATCATCATTAGCTCTTATCATTTCTCAGGTGAGACTCCTATCTCATTATTCAGTATTTTTGAAATGTCTTTTCCTCAGGCTGAGAATATTCTCCCTTTACCTAGGCTTCTGCCTTCTTTCAAAACTCAGTTTAAATATCACTTTCATCAGAAGGCCTTTCTGCTAAGAATACCTTCCTTTTAGTCTTTATAGGTCTCAAATTTAGTTATTTACATATTCTCTCCCTCATTCCAATGTGAGTTCCTTGAAGGGAGGGATTGTTTTTATCTTCCTTAGTATTACCAATTTAACATAGCATCTGGCATAATTTTTGTTAACTAACCAATTACTATCCAACCACATATCATATCCCACTACTCCTACTATCTTTCTCAATCTCCAGAATCTAAGAAGTAAAATATACAACAGTGAGATGGAATATACTCATATGTACATTCTCTTTTTTATATATGATCCAGGGTTTGCCCTAGGGAGAGAGAGCTCATCCAAAAGCTGAGAAAGACCCCATGGTAGAGAAAAGGCTTAGTGTCCCAGCTCCCCAACACCAATAATATTTTAATGTATTATATCTGGGAATCTGAATTAACACTATGACTTTAGTCCCTTTTAAGAAGCCCCCAATTTGTTCAAGGATCCCCTGAGTTTACCTAGTTGTCCTACTATTGGTTTGTTTGGAATTCCATTTGTATTGTCCAATAAAATATTAGGGTCCTTGGAGGAAGGGCAGATTTTGGTTCGCCTGTGTATTTCAATATACAGAGAAAAAAAAAAATTTGTTCAGATTTTCAGTTGGATTACTATGTATGTTGCAAAAATTCCTAGAGGAAGTTCAGGTAATCCATGTATTAAAAGCAGAATGGTATGTTTAACATTTATTTTCACGTAGTTATAAAACTTCATGTAATTTTATTATTATTAATATTATCAATTATTGGCACTGTGGATAAAGTCCTAGATCTGGAATCAGGAAGACAAGTTCGAACCCATTCTTAGATACTTACTAGCTATGTGACCTTTCCTAAGACATTTAATTTCTAGCTGCCTCATTTTCCTCAACTACAAAATTGGAACAATAACAGACTCTATCCCACCTCAGTCTTGTTATGAGCATCAAATAAAGTAATGATTGTAAAAACACTTAGTACAGTGCCTTTCTTTCATATTTAAATAATATATAACATTCTTTGAATAAGAAAATTAATAAGAAGTTATTTATGAAAAATTCAGAAAGGAAGGTTTGATATTTTTAAAGATGAAGCTTAACTTCATGAAGTTTGGAATCACTGAAAACTCATTGTCTCAAAGCCTGTCAGAGATTAATAAAACATGAGCAAATACCAAGGGAAAGAAAGACAGAATTTCTATATGTTTCAGTTTTCTTTGAGAAAAACATGAAGTTCATCCTATGGTGAACTCATCAGTTAGTAACTTGCTGCAAATCTAAGGGAATGACCTTGTATTCCTGATAGTGATACTAAGAAGTCTTTGAAAAAGCCATGCATAAACTTATATAACCAAATTACTACATCATAGTAAGATATAAGAAAAAATGTTACCCCTAAATAAAAGATGATTGATTCTTCAATTGATCTAATATGCAGCATTTTCCTCCTTAGATACAGCCAAGGTTTTCAGGATGTTCCAAGAAACTCTATTTGATATTATTCTTACAACTAAAATTTTTTTTCATGAAACAAATGTTCCTAAGTGTGACATTACATCCTATAACAATACACCATGGCATTCCCAGAACATAACATTATGTTCCGTATTTAGAGCTATTGGAACATTTTCACACCCAAAGCAAAACCAACAAAATGTTTGGCTGGCTTCCAGCTCCATTTTTCATATTATTTTGCAGAATCTTTGAAAAGCAGTTTGTGGCTGAAAAGGAAAACTTCTTTTCCTAACTCTACCTAGGCCCTTTTGACATGCCAGAACAAAAGACTAAGGTTTGAGTCTTATGTGCAATATAGATTCCTGCCCACAATTTGTGTTTTGAAGGTCATTTTCTGGAAGTTTTTATGCATTTCATTGTCAGAGGATGCTGTGTTCTGAATTTGCAGGAATTCCCTTTAACTTCTCTCGCAAACCAGGGCCTGGGAAGAAAGAATTGTAAAACACCACTATTTCTAGATATGATTTACTGATGAGGAGAAATATATTCATATCACAAAAAGAAGGACAGAGTTAGGGTGGACTAACCTAAATTCAGTGCCTAGCTTCCTCAGGGTAATGTGACTTTGGACAAGGAAGAAGAACTCTGATCCTTAGTTTTCTTAAGTATAAATCTAAAAGATTTAACTAAATGACCTTAATCTTTTTTGTTTTGTTTTGTTTTTATTATAGCTTTTTATTGACAGAACATATGCATGGGTAATTTTTCAACATTGTCCCTGCAATCACTTCTGTTCCAACTTTTCCCCTCCTTCCCTCCACCTCGGTAACAGGCAATCTCATACATGTTAAACATGTTAAAGTATATCTTAAATACAATATATGTGTACCTATTTATGCAGTTCTTTTGTTGCACAAGAAAACTTGGGTTTAGAAAGACCTGGGAAGAAAAACAAAAATTCATTTCCTAGTGTTCTTTCTCTGGGTGTAGCTGGTTCTATTCATCACTGATCAATTGGAACTGAACTGCATCTTCTCATTGCCAAAGATATCCACTTCCATTAGAATTGATCCTCATATAGTATCGTTGTTGAAGTGTATAATGACCTCCTGATTCTGCTCATTTCACTTAGCATCAGTTCATGTAAGTTTCTACAAGCCTCTCTGTATTCATCCTGCTTAAATGACCTTAATCTTAAGAGCCTAAAAAATTTTAAGTCAGTTCTTGAGCATATATAATAACATACATAATTATAAGATCTTTGAGGAATAACCAAAAATATTCTTGAGAGGTAAAATAATTAAAACACACACACACACACACACACACACACACACACACACACACACACATACACACACCATGCAACATCTATAAAGATAAACAAAGACCACATTATGGAATGGTCTGTGTGTAGGGGGCTAATAATGAAGCAGGAATCTAAAGAAAGACTAAACCCAGTTTTAATACTAAAATTTCCTTAGCAAAATGACTGTTTTACACTAGAAAAATTTATTGGTTTTTAATTTATTTTTTAATTTAAGAATGTATCTCTTAAGTGTTCTTTCTGACTAAATGCTGCCTCTTTCAGCTTTCAGTCCCTCTTGGAATATTGAAGTTTGTTCAATAAATTAAAAAGTGACAAAAATGGTCCAACAGCATTCATTCATTCCTCTTCTTTCCAACAAATACTTATCAGATTCTTACTGTTGTATTAGGGTTACATAGTTAGCCAAATTTAATTCAAGACCAAGAATCTATTTTGGTATCTGAGTAATGCAGATTACTTCTCAATGCACATTAATTTCACACAATCTTCTGGGGTGGAGTGAGGGGGAAAAAACTGGCCCTCAAGCCCTGGTGAATGAAAATCATTTTAATGCATGTTGTCCAGACTATCAACAGTGATGGAATTTACTAGATAACTACTATAACAATTCATATTGATGTTGCTGGATTAAGGAACCCAAGCTGTGGAGAATTATGATACATTACTGGGTTGGCAATATCAAATGTCACTGACACTGGCATGATAGAGTTTCAATTTTAAGAATGTATATATTACAACTATACCTGAAGGAGGACCATAGTAAAGTATAGCATACAAGTATAGCTTGTATATTCAAGCTTTGTTTTTTATTATAATGAAGTTGGTGAGAAGAGAAACAACAGAGCATTTCACTGCCTTCTCAAAAATTTAATGCAAATATGTCAATGAAAAGCAGAGATTTGAGAATTCAAGCCTGCTCAATAATTTCACTACAGTTTACAGCCATGAAAAGTGGGAAAAATTAGGAATTTCAAATCTTTTTAACATAAGAATCAGAATGATAACTTCTCTAAAATTTTATATTTTGAAATATTCTCAGAGAAATTGTATATTGGTACATTAAAAACAAAATCTTTATATATGGCACATGTGCTTTAGCTGTGTAAATTGCAATTCTGTAGAAAAAAAAAACATTTCTTTTAGTCCTAGAACCATTTACTTCTGAGGAAAATTCATAGTGTCTGCCATAATAATAATGATGATAACAGCTAGCATTTATGTAGTACTTGAAGGCTTATAAATCACTTTACATATAGTATTTCTTTTGATCTTATGATTTGCTTCATAACAACCCAGTGAAATAGGAGGTAATATTGTCCCACCCAGACAATTCCTAGTAACTTCTCACTTCTCAACAAGAAAGAAAGAAAGAAAGAAAGAAAGAAAGAAAGAAAGAAAGAAAGAAAGAAAGAAAGAAAGAAAGAAAGAAAGAAAGAAAGGAAGGAAGGAAGGAAGGAAGGAAGGAAGGAAGGAAGGAAGGAAGGAAGGAAGGAAGGAAGGAAGGAAGGAAGGAAGGAAGGAAGGAAGGAAGGAAGGAAGGAAGGAAGGAAGGAAGGAAGGCCTTCCAGTGCCTCTATGAAGTATTGACAACCTTGGGAATAGATTACAGGGAATCCTAGAAGGGGAAATAAATAAGAAATGGTTGAAATGAAAGCAACACTTTTTAGAAAGTAGGAATGTATGTTAATGTAATGAAATCAAAGAATTGATGAGGTGAGAAGTGGACTGAAAGAATTAAGAACTTGCTCTTATCTAGGCTGGGAAAAGGGGAAAAAAAGAGCAAATAGAGAGACAAAGACAAAAATAGACAGAGATATACAGATGAACAGAGTGCAATAAAAGAAAACTCAGGAAGGTTTAATTGTATTGAGTAATGGCAGAAGAGACCTGAGGGAAAAAGACATTGGATTTAAATTACTATAAGCCAAGCAAGCTACAAAATTTTGACATAAAAGAAGGAAATATAACTATTGGAGGACAATATACTTAATAAATCCCTAAATGCAAATGATTTAAATTCTCTACATTTAAAAATCAGGTGAATTAGAATAAATGATAGTAAATCAAAGGCAACTAATTTACTACATATGAAAATGCATTTAGAATCTATATAATATTATACATATATATATATATATATAAAGTATATATGAGAGCACAGAACAAAATATATGTTCTTTAAGAGGACTCAAAGTATAGTAGTTTTAATTATAATGTAAAATAAGATAATAAAATTGATACAATCAAGATAATTCAATAGGGAAACTACATTATTTTTAAAGGCATATGCATAATGTATGTGAACCAAATTTAGGAAAAAGTATTAATTTGAAGAGAAAATTAATATATTTCATTTTAGATACATTAAGTGTGAGATACCTATGGAACATCCAGAAGTAGACATCAAATTGCTAATTGATAATCAAGGACCGATGCTCAGTAGAGAAAGGAAGACTGAATATGTGAATCTTGTAGTTATCTGTATATAAAACCAGAGGGAATTTGGAAAGGATCAAAAGAAGAGGGGTCATCACAAAGAAGCTATAGTCATTCCAGATAGATTGGGGGGGGGGAAGTTAAATATATGTAAAACAGAGTCATACTAACAAGCTTCTTTATACTTCTTTCACATAATCTAATAAATAACAGGTTTAAGTGCAAATTACATGTATTTGCATCTAGAAGAAAAGACTGAATGTGATAAAGTTAATGCTGTTATTTACTAGGATAGGGAAACTGGCACTTTCCCCAGGGCACTGAAATATGGAGAGTTCACTTTCACAACAGATCTACCAATTCTGTGCTTCATAGTCTTACTAAGTACTATGTAGTGTTCTTCTGGAAGTTTTGTCCCCCTGCCTCGCTTCCATCTCATAACATCTCTACCTTTCATACCACCTTCCCCTTTAGTGCTAGAAGTCATCAGTCCTTCCAAAAGGCTGAGTCATATCCTTTGATAGACCCTCTCTTCTGGTGTGATTGAAATCAACCAAGACAGAGCCTCTTCCTCCTCCAATTAAAGCTAATATCTTGGGGCCTTACATGCTGGAAAAAATATTTTTATTTTTATATTCTTAAAAACTGACTTCCCTAAAATTCAGGGTCCTCCTCCAAATGAACAGCTTATAACACCACCCTGAGTGTCCTTCACATCTACCATTACTACCTTTCTTGAGAGCTATTGACTTCCCTTCTCCACCACTCCCAGCATTCATCATTCTTGAGGGAACATAACCTGGATTCTGTGAGATAAGCTTTTTTCTCCTTTGGATATGACTTCAACCAAGCAGATCCCACTAGTCTATGCATTTCCCTCCCACCTCAACTGAATTTTTTCCAAATGAAAATTCCCAATTATTTAACTCTAGATGGAGAAAAAGAAGAGAGAAGAGTAGAAAATATAACTATTTATTCATCTGGAAAGGTGTTCCAACTGTGATATTAGAACCTATCCCTTCTCTATGACTATACAATCAATCATTCAAAAAAGAGTCTAATGTTTCTTTGAACAATGTTAGGCACCATGAGTGAAACAGAAGTGACAGACATGGTCTTTATCACAAATTAGCTTAAAATCTAATTAAAGAGAAGAGATAGGCACATATGGAAGAGTGAAGGAGCAAGAGAAGACAGGATATAGCACAGTACAAAATTGTGTTATGCTGACTAAAAATACAATAGGAGATTAGAAGTTTGATGAGGCAGGGAAAGAAGGCTTCAGAAAGAAAGTTGGACTCCAAATTAAACTTAAGAATGGGTGATATTGAAAAGGTAAAAGGGGGAAGAACAGAATGTTCCAGGTAAAGAAAATAACATAAATTACCACCTTTTCATGACTCTTTAAAAAGAGAATCAGCTCTTTTCTTTAAAATTAAATGAAATTCATGGGGAATTCTTTCTTCCCATAATTCAGAAGAAGGGTATGCCTCTGGAACATACAACATTCTGAATATTTATAATCCAGAACCCAGGAAAAAGATGATTAATGTTGATGGAGTCTGCCTTGTAAAAATTAGTATGCTCACAATAAAAATGTCATGATTCTGTGTCATTCTAATGGCCAAGCTTGGGCCCCCAAAGAAATGTTTATTTCTTCTATTCTTGAAGAAGTGGGGACCGATGGGTGTGAAATACTATATATCCTATTAGATATGTTAATACATGTACTAATTTGTTTTTGCTTAGTTACTTTCCTTTATTTATTTCCCTCAGCCTCAGTCCTCTTGTTTCTTTGCAAAATGAAGAGAATGCATTGGATGGACTTTGAAATCTTTTCTAATTTTAGATATGCTATGCTTAAAAAAAAAAAAAGTAGGAATCACTTGCTGACTAAGAGTGGGAAATAGGGAGATAGCAATATATTGGAGAATAAATGTGATATAAAATTAAAAGGAATCAATTAAAATTTTTAAAGAATAGAATTATAATAGAATTTCAGGCAAGAAGGGAATGAAAACTTTGAAAAGATTACAAAATGAGAAAAGGGAAATAAAGTCAATGCTTTTATTGACATGAAGGTTTGGTAATAAAAATGGAGGAAAGAACCTATTAATTAGTCAAAATAAAAAGAAAAGGGATGGGAGATAATGGATGACCAAATGAAGTTTCTCCATCACTTTGAAGTTGACTACAAATCAAACAATAAGGCCAGGAAAGATAATGAGAGCAAGGAGGGAGAAACAGACACAGCTTCAAATGAATACTTTTTCATGAAAGTCCCTTGAAATATAAGCTAAGTAAAGATAAAACAGAGCAAATGCACTTCAAGGAGGTAAAATGGTCTCCAGTGCTCCGTGTTATTTGGGATTCCTAACCTTGCCAATCCAAAAGCTTCAAAGGGAAAATTCTCTTTATTGTAAACTAGAAAACAAAGTGTTTCCCAAAGGAAAAAAATTCAATAGATTGCATTAGAAATCATCTCTCAAAAAAATCACCTTACTATTCAGCAGGTCTTTTCTCTGTAACCCAAGAATGCCCATAGAACACTTGACAGGAAAAGACACAGTCAAAAAGAACTTAGAATGGTTCTGTTATTTTTTAAAAATGGTCACAATTCTCCTGCTTTGGGGTTGAAAAGGAAAATTCAAGAGAGGGTACCAGATACCAAAAGTTGTACTAGGGAATCCAAAAGATTTTATTTTTTGTTCATTTATATTTGGAGAAATAAAAGCATTAGTTTAAAAAAAAAAAAAAAAGACAAAGGTGTTCTTTTCTCTTTACTTTCCAAATTTTAAACAATACAAGAAAGCCTTTTAGTTATATGGGATAAAAGCCATTTTTATTTTAATATTTTCCTATTTTAGTTGTAAAATGATAGTTTAATTTTCCAGGCACCAACCACCAAGAGCTGAACAAATCTCTCTCTCTCTCTCTCTCTCTCTCTCTCTCTCTCTCTCTCTCTCTCTCTCTCTCTCTCTCTCATTAATTTTCTATAAGAAACAATGCAATTGAGGCAATAAGCTACTTACTCCAGTTGTCACCTATTTAAATAATTTTAGAGAATGTCTTGAAGTTTTCTGATACAGTAGAAGCCCAGTAAGTTTCTGGTTTTGTTTTTGTTTTTTGCTGAGGCAATTGGGGTTAAGTGACTTGCCCAGGGTCACACAGCTAGGAAGTGTTAAGTGACTGAGATGAGATTTGAACTCAGATCCTCCTGACTTCAGGACTGGTGCTCTATCTACTATGCCACCTAGCTGCCCCAGGCCCATTAGTTATTGACTGGTACTATTGAGTAAAAGTTAATACACACAAAATATTAAAGTTGACATTATGTCTCACTAAAGAAATGACAATCAATAATCTAAATTAAAAAGTGATGTTGAGTATCAAGGAAATATTCCTAGTACATCAGCAGTCCTCTATCATATCATTAAATTGATTTCTATAGTCTATTGAGGAAGTGGGGAGGATAGGGAATAAATGGACAAGTAAATTTCATATATATATATATATAAAGTAATGCTGAGAAACAAGATATAAACCAATTTATTTCACAAATTTGGTCTAGAATTAGATATATATACTGAGAATGGAAATTCTGTGTTTTACTGAGAATTAGTCCCTTGAGCATAACACTCTAAAATTTTTCTATGCTTCCTTCCACATTTTCTTCCTTCCTCACATTCTCAAAAGATTAAATTCATCTTTTAACCTATTCTTGATTCCATAGTTCCTGGTGTCCTCGGGAAATCTGTTGCATTAATTAACCTCCTTCTTTTTTATAGTCAGTCTTTTCTTTTCTAATGGTTCTTTCCCCTCAGCTTACAAACACATTTAAAATCTTCCCCTACGGCTATGATTGATTGAAGTACCTGAAAGAGTTTTTTTTTCATTCCATTACAAAAATCTCTTCAAAAGAGTGAGAAGAGTCATGACTTTGAAAATTCTATCATAGCAATAAATAGTCATGAGTCCCTGCTCAATTCGGTGACCCATCTCCTTGGATCATTGCTTATTGAATTGAGTAGTTCAGTCTTAAATTGTTTTGTTGTTTAGTTGTGTCCAACTCTTTGTAATCCTGTGGACTATACTGTCCATTGGGGGGAGGCATCTTTGCCAAGCAAGTAGAGGTTAGATGACTTCGGACAACTAGTAAATTTCTGAAGCAAGATTTGAATTCAGATCTATTGAGCCATCAAGCTGTCCCAGTCTTAAAATTAGCCTCTAACAAATAATTTAGGCTCACTTTTCTAACACTCTTTGGCTTTGTTCCCATGATGATTTATTTAAAGTTAAGGCTTTGGTTCATGTCTGGAGAAAAACAGAAAATAACTCAATATACAATATAAATCAGGTATGAGATAAGTATCCTATATTCACAAAACAAATGCTGAACAATTTTGACAGAAAAAGGTTTTTATAAGCAGAAATAAATATCATCTGTTAAAATCTCTTGGAATGTTAATCCTCATTAAATATTTTGCAGGAATCCTAGGCAAGAATTTTACATTTTTCCTCAGTTTTTGAACTGTTCTCCTCAAAGATATCTTCTGGCCATCTGGACCAAGACTCAGACTCATTTTTTTTACTGATGGTCATTTGGTCCAAGAGAATTCCTCCCCTTTCCAAAAGTCAGAATCACTGAAAGGACCCCAGGCTGCTGAGTTTTCGGAATCTTAGTATGTTTGAAGCTCATCTCTGCTCTGAGACTCATGAATATCTACAACAGAGTGGAACCATGGCTGGACTTGAAGTCATAAGAGTGTAACTTCTGTTTGCCCTTTATTAGAAGTGTGACATTAGGCAAGTTAGTTAAACTTTCTAAGTTTCATAATTATCCTTTAACTATATAATAATCTTTCAAAAACTTGAAGAAAGTTATCATGTAACCCTGAGTCTTCTCCAAGACAAATATCCCCAGTTCTTTAATACAATTTTCATATGATATGGACTCAAGGCTCCAGGGGATCACTATTGTCTCTAGGATCAAATCTGAAAGCCTATTTAGCTTTTAAATTTACTACCTCACTCCTTCCTGCCTTTCCAGTTTTCTTCCTTTTTACTTCCCTTCAAATACCACCCTTGTTGCTCTTCCTCCTATACAACTTTCCATTTCCTGAAGTAGCACCTTTTCAATGGCTGTCTCCAATGTCTGGAATGTTCTTTCTTCTGAATTTCTACCTCCTGATTACCCTGATTCCCTTCAAGATTCATTCCCTACCTTCTACAAAGAGGTCTCCATCCTCTGATTGTTACTGCTTTCCTTAAGATTGTCTCTTATTTATATTGTACATATCTGGTCTGTACTTGCATACTTAGTTGCTTGCATACTGTTGCCTCCATGAGACTATGACTCCATTGGGGGCAAGGACTCTGTTTTTCTTTGCATGTCCAGAACTTAGCACAATGCTGGGCATACAGTAAGTATTTAATAAATGACTGATCCTAACAGCCTGGTTACCATTCTTTAGACACTCATGCTTAGCATGTCCTTAAACTATTATATCCAGAACTGAATGCCATACTCCAAATGAGATATGACAAGAGCAGGATACAGTGGGATTTCTTATTACTGGAAGTTCTCTTAATGCAGCCCAAAATTACATTAGGTTTTTTGGCTGTCACTTCACAGTGCTATCTCATATTGAGATTGCAATCTATTAAAACTCTCAAATCTTTCTAATGACAAATGTACATAGCTCCCATGTCTTATATTTATTAAGTTGATTTTTTTAATCCAACTATAATACTTTACATTTATCTTTATTCCATTTCATCTCATTATATTCAGACTACTGCTATGGATTGTTAATGTCATGTAATTTGTTGACACTCCATCCCAATTCTGTGTCATCTATCAAGAACACCATCTATGCCTTTATCAAGACATTGACAAAAATGTTAAACAGCACAGAACCAAATGAAGATCTGTGTGATGCTCCAGATCCCTCCTGCCATGTTGACATTTAATCATTAACCACTACTCTTGTTATCTGCCTGAGGCTAAACCAGGGCTGAGCCTACTGAGTTATAATATCAACTAACCTCATGTATTCCTCTTCTCTACTAGAACAATTTTAGACACAAAACACTGCTAAAATTAAAATTAACTATGCCTGCAATATTCCCATTATATATTAGTTTAATTATCCTTAAAATGGGAAATGAGATTAGTATGATATAACCTTTTCTTGGTGAAGCCATCCTGCCTTTTTGTTAGAAGTGTTATCACTTCTTCCTTTTCTGGATGTTTACCAACTATCTATAGTAAATTTATTTTTATCTTTTTCAAGAACTGAAGTCAATTTAACTGAATTATAGTTTTCAAAGCCCTTCTTCCTTTTCTTTTTTGTTAAAATTGGTACATTTGTAATTCTCCAACATTGTATAACTTTTCTTCTTTTCCATAATCTTTCAAATATTACTGACTATGACTGAGCAATCACATTTATTAATTCTTTGAGAATTAGAGGAAGTAATTCACTTGGACCAGATAACTTGAATTCACCAAGGCTAATAAAAAGTCTATTTTATCATGTCAAGTCTACTCCAGTCAAAAGACATTTATATACATTTTCTACATTACAAGCACTGTTATAAGCCCTAGAAATATAAATACAAGAAGAAAGAAAAATATCCCTGCCTTTAAGGAATTTACATTCTGAAAGGTGGGTGGTGAGAGAGTACCTCTGCAGGACTACGATAATGAAAGTTAAAGAGTCAGGAGCATATCTTGTAGAATAATTAAGATTATAGTTGGTCAAGGCATCTTCCTCAAAAAGAATGTTCTGAAAGAAAAACACCAGTTGGAGGAAAAGACCACAGGAGTGAAAAGTATTTCCAGTGTGAGGTCAAGAGTAAAGTACATTTTCAAGATAAAGTTTTTAGTTATTCACTTATTTTTATGGAATGCGTGATTAAAAAAAAAAACAGTCCAGAGAAAATGGAGTATAGCCTAAATAGAGTGTTTTATTATCTACTTATTTATTAATCCATTTATATATTTTCTCTCATTTCTAGTGCAAAGATCATTCCCTTTGACAGAAAAAAAAAGTAAAATAAAAATTGAGCAGTTTTACCTTCTCTCAGTTCTTATTTTATCATCATCTCAATAACCTCCAACAAAAGTTTTCTCCTCTCTAGGAAGATCTCCAAATAAGTTTTTGAAAACTAAGTAGTACACATTTGTCCTTTTCCTCTTCTTTCTTTACAGTTATAATACTCAAGTATATTACTTTATTTTGACATGCATAAAGTTTCCCCTCGTCCACCCTAAAATACCCTTTTCCCAAAGATTTTGTTCCCTTTAAACATATTTCATTGCCCCTAACAACATGAAGTATGGAAAAGACTTCAAATCTTTTCAGCTATTTTTTTCTTAATTTAATGTTTATTTCTTTTTGAGTATTTAAGAAAAAATTATTTAGTATTTTATTTTCTCCAGTAATAGATAAAAACAATTTTAACATTTGTTTTTAAAACTATGAGTTCCACACTATTTGACAAAAATTGCTGGGAAAAAATTGGAAATTAGTATGACAAAAATTAGATATTGACCCACACTTAACACCATAAACCAAGATAAGGTTAAAATGGGTTCATGAATGAGATTATAAATAAATTAGAAAAACATAAGATAGTTTACCTCTCACACTTGTGGAAGAGGAAGGGATTTATGACCAAAGAAGAACTAGAGATCATTATTGATCACAAAAATAGAAGATTTTGACTACATCAAATTAAAAACTAATGAAGACAAGATTTAAAAAGAAGGAATAAACTGGGAAAACATTTTTACAGTCAAAGGTTCTGATAAAGGCCTCATTTCCAAAATATATAGAGAATTGACTCTAATTTATAAGAAATCAAGCCATTCTCCAATTGACAAATGGTCAAAGGATATGAACAGACAATTTTCAGACTAAGAAATTGAAACTATTTCTAGCCATATGAAAAGATGCTCTGAGTCATTATTAATCAGAGAAATGCAAATTAAGAAAACTGTGAGATAGCAGTACACACCTATCAGATTGGCTAGAATGACAGGGAAAGGTAATGCAGAATGTTGGAGGGGATGTGGGAAAACTGGGACACTGATGATACATTGTTTGTGGAATTGTGAATGCATCTAGCCATTCTGGAGAGCAATTTGGAACTATGCTCAAAAAGTTATCAAATTGTGCATACCCTTTGATCCAGCAGTGTTACTACTGGGCTTATAACCCAAAGACATTTTAAAGAAGGGAAAGGGACCTATGTGTGCAAGAATGTTTATGGCAGCCCTCTTTGTAGTGACCAGAAACTGGAAAATGAGTGGATGTCCATTAATTGGAGAATGGCTGAATAAATTGTGGTATATTAATATTATAGAATATTATTGTTCTGTAAGAAATGACCAACAGGATGATTTCAGAAAGGCCTGGAGAGATTTACATGAATTGATGCTAAGTGAAATGAGCAGGACCAAGAGATCATTATATGCTTCAACAACAATACTATATGATGATCAATTTTGATGGATGTGGCTCTCTTCAACAATGAGATGAACCAAATCAGTTCCAATATAGTATTAATGAACTGAACCAGCTACACCTGCAAAAGAATTCTGGAAGATGACTATGAACCACTACATAGAATTCCCAATCCTTCTTATTTTTGTCCATCTGCATTTTTTATTTCTTTCACAGGCTAAGTGTACACTATTTCAAAGTCTGATTCTTTTTGTAAGCAAAATAGCTGTTGGACATGTATACATATATTGTATTTAACTTATACTTTAACATATTTAACATGGTATTGGTCAACCTGAAGGGGTTGGGGGGAAAGAGGGGAAAAGTTGGAACTAAAGATATTGCAGTTGTCAATGCTGAAAAATTACCCATGCATATATCTTGTAAATAAAAGCTATAAAAGTTCCACATTCTCTCCTTTACTCCATCCTCATTATCTCTCATTGAGAATGCAAGAAATTCAATATACATGTTATGTTATACATGTATAATCATACAATCGCTAAAAAAATTTTATTTTCACTTTTTCCTCTCAGGATGAAGATAAGCCTATATTTGGAACATAACAGTCACTTTGTTATGACAGAAATATAAGCATCATGTAATTGATATAAGTCACTGCACAATTTTCACTGCTTTCTAGAACTAATTTAAAATGTCTCCCTTATTTTAAAGAACACTTTTAGTTGGTTACATCTTCCCCTAAGTATGCTAAGTCCTAAATCTTTATAGTCAATAATTTCCTCTCCATAACTTAATAATCACATAAATTTTCTTTCTGTATTCTCATTAACTCTGCATTTACACTATATACTTTAGGCCTGTTCAACAACTCATAAATGCATACTATCAGTTTCCTTTATTTCTATTGTTCTACTTACTTTATTTTTTTTATTTGACTTGGTTTTCCTTTTCTTTCTTGGGTCTTCCATTTTTCAGATTCTATTTCCCAATATTATTTTATCTTCTTAATTCTTTAATCACATTGCTTCTGCTTCCCTTCCAACTTCAAAGTGGTCTAGAAAATTGTTCTCCTTCCAATTTTATCTGTTTTTCCTTCCCAATTTAACCTCTGTTCAGCTTCACTAGTCCAAACCTCACCATACTATCTACAGAATTCCCATGCCCTTTGTTTTTTTCTCTTCTCCCATTTCTTCTTTCATAATCTTCTCCTACAAAAGAAGAAATAAATGGTATTTTTACCAAGTCATTTTGTATATTGGATTTTTGGAAATCAAATCATCATTTCATGTTCCACGGTCCCTTGTTTCACAAGCCTTTAAGTAAACACTACCTCTCCAATTGAGCAGGAAGAATGGAATTCCATAGTAGAGAGAGGAAAGTAAATAAATCTTACCCATACAAATTTTTTTTCCAGGATGTTACAGTAAAAATGTCAAGACACTACCAAGATGTATCAAGTAAATGAAGAATGTTTCTAAAATATTTCTAAACAGTTTCATTAAAATAGTGAGAAAACATGTTTTGTTTTCCTTTTTGATCTGATTTTTCTTGTTTAGCATGATAAATGTGGAAATATGTATAGAAGAATTGTATATGTTTAACATATATCAGATTCCTTGCTATCTAGGGGAGGGAGTAGAACGAGAGAGAGAAAAATTTTGGAAAACAAGGTTTTGTAAAGGTGAATGTTGAAAACTTATCTTTGCATATATTTTGGGAAAAAAAACTATTATTTTAAAAAATAAATAATAATGAGAAAATAGTCTACTTCATTTTCAATTATTCTGGTTTTTTAGCCTACTTCAGTATGGATAATAAAGGGAAAATGTTACTCAAAGACAAGATTCCCTTTCTTTGTTATAAAAGTAAAACAAGACAAATATGAAAATAAAGCTACAAGAAAACATATAATCTTTTTCAAGTAAGTTAGCACTTAGGTATGAATTTTCTCTATTTTCCCTCTGGTTCTTTTTTGCAAAAATGCTAAAGAAATTGGAAACAAATCTAATATATAGTATGTGTATGTGTGCATATTGTACATACTTACACAAATATATGTATGTGCTATAAAAATATCACATGAATAAGAGAAAAATGATAGGTCAACAGAGAGAGAAAAGAAAAAGTAAGTCACCTATATGCTTGTTGAATGGAATTTTGTTACTTTACCCTTTGTTGTTAGAGTCTGGGAAGTTTTAATGTCAAAATAAAATAGGGCAGACACTCAGAAAAGGAGGGAAAAGTCAAGAAATATCACTTAGGACTATTAACAAATAGTTAAGATGGCCAGATCTTCCTAGTAAACAATCATCCATGATATAGTTTGTTTATATGTTTCTATAGGAATTAGGTGCTTCTAAAATCTCAGAAAGAAAGAAAAAAAAAACAGCAACTTTAAATCCCCACAAAAGCATTCTTAGTTTAAAATGCAATTAATACTAAGTAAACTCTATTCTTAGAAATTACAGCTTTTTTTCCAGGATTAATTATATCATGAAAGATTTTTGAAGATTCAAAGGGATATAGAAAAAAAGTTTATACAAATTTAGCAATCTCTAGCATCTTTTGATTAGCAAATATGAGCATTTTGATCTATTTTGCAGTTATATCCCTTCAGTAATTGCCATTAAAATTATATGACTCCCCTTACTCTAACTCTATAAGATTCCCTAAGTAACCTTCTGACCTTAATTAGAATGTGCTGACAAGGGTCCACCAGTTTATTGGAAGTAATATTCTCAGTGTAAATTCTTAACCTGGTTTTCTAAGTCATGAATCAGTCTGTTATAAGTTTGGTTCATGTGAGTCAGTTCCCTAGAGACCTGATCAACTTTGAATAAATTGAAAAAACTCAAAAATCTGATCAAAGATAATAAATATTGCACCTGTGATGACCCTACCAAAGTACTCACTCCCACAGGACTCTGCCTAAAACAAAACTTTCTCACTTTACCAACATCTCATCACCAGTAATGTGAAATGTTCTGCTGAAAGACCCTTTACTAAGTGATAGCTAAAAATACTGTGTGGTGAAATGAATGAAATGAATATTTTAAAAGATGATGAGAATTCTGGCTAACTACACAGGAGATTATGAGCCAGAAAATCACAGTCTTATTCTCCATAAACCCTGGAACAGTGAAGAAAATGAACTTTTCTCTATTACAGATTTCAAAACACCAGGTTTTCAGAAGTCTGACAAGTATGCACTGCGGATAATATCATATTTTCATAGATGAGGAGATGAGAAATTCTACCTAGTTTATGGAGCTTGGGGGTGTAGAGATTAAAGTTAGTTAATATGGGTAGAAGTTGGGTATATTCAAAATTATCCTTGAAAATCACCAGAGTTGACTGATTTGGAATTCCATCCTCTTCATTATAGGACTAGCTCTCTTTTGTGGAAGATTTATGCAGCATGTGATTGTTAAACCTTTTCTCACAAGGTGTTGCACACATCATCCCACTATAAATCTAATTAGCTAGAAAGATCATTGCTTTCTTTTTCAGATGAAAAGTAATTTAAAAGAGAAATTCTGCCTCACTCCAGTGGACACATTGGAAAGATTGAAGAGTTGATCAAAGAAATATTTTTTTTTCCAAAAGTAATTTTGAAGAAAAAAATAGCACCCCACCCAGCCTTTGTATCCCTGTTTAAGGAAGGCAGCAGCAGGTTTGTTCACTCCCTATGGGAAGGATCT
This sequence comes from Sminthopsis crassicaudata, assembly GCF_048593235.1. NCBI lineage: Eukaryota > Metazoa > Chordata > Mammalia > Dasyuromorphia > Dasyuridae > Sminthopsis > Sminthopsis crassicaudata. The sequence goes on along the minus strand of NC_133617.1, from coordinate 552,073,040 downwards.
GGTTCACAAATACCTGAGCTAGATGTTTCCCCTCAATCCCAAAAGCTAAAGCCCAAACTGTGGTAATTGCTCATAGTGTCCTAAGAAATAAATTGTAAAGGTTCTCCCTGGGGATGTGGCCAAGAAAGTGAGCACACCCAGAGATGGGGCTGGCAGGAGAAGCCTATTAAGAAAAAGAAATAGGAAAAGGGCCTAGAAAGCCCTGGGATCTTCTATTTTATTTTTTCCCTGGAACTTTTTACATTCAGGCTGATTTCCAAATGGTGAATTCAGACTCTGCACTTCTCTGCTTAGCATCAGATTGCTGGAGGAAAGAAATACTTACAGACCATTGGCCATTCTTCACCTCAGACAAAGAATTAACTATTAACCTCTTATAAGAAAACAAGGGAGAAGAGTATGAGATGGAGCAGTGAAAAGACAAAGAGAGAGGAGAGTAAAAGTAAAATTAGAGGCTTTTGATCTTCATGGAAAGGAAAAAGTAGGATGGTAGTAAGTATATCAGAATTATTCATCATGCTAACAAATGCCCTAGATTACTTATATAGGATGATCTTTCCAACATAATTGGATGTTATTAGTCTGGCACAAGAAACAAAAATATTAAAATTCAGGAAGAATAGGAAAATTGTATTGGCTAGATCCATTTCATGCAAAACCAGTCTCAAAGTAAAACAAAAAGAAACAAACAAAAATTTATTCCTACCTTTATATGTTTCCTGGCAAAAGTTCTCATGAAAAAAAAAATGGCTAAATATCACATCTTTCACTTTCTAGTTCAAGAAATTATTTCCTTAGTATACTTAAGTTAGGTCTACAATTGACTAAACAAAGAATATATTTTCAGTCATCTGATAAACTATAATTCTTCTGTTGCTATCCCTTCAATTTCTATAATCAATAGACTGTCTTTGAAATCTTACTGGGAAACCAGGATCTGTGGCAATGCTGCCTATAAAATATTTCCTTTTGAACAATTTTATTTCAATACAGTTTCTTGGATGACATATTGAAGACAAAATTCTTGAAACCATCAAGAAAATGAGTCATTAAAAATTGAACACAAAGTTTGCCTTTCAGCTAAGAATAAAACAAGATTTTTATCTTGCAGCAGAAAAGAAAAACCAAAACTGCCCCTCAAAACTTCATGAGTAGTTAAATCACTTAAAAATAAATCTGTCTAAATTAAACATTACAAAAGGAAGATCATTAACTTAATTAATCCAGAGTAGATATGTTGGCCATAAGATACAGAATTAAGAATAAATTATGTAATATTACAAAGTGACAACTTATTAACTTCATTCACTCAAGGAAAAAATAAGCACCTATCATATGTTTAGGCATTGGTACATATAAAGATAAAACAAAATAGTTACTTCTCTGAAAGTGCTTATAATAAAGAAGGGGGATAAGACATGTAAATAAATATAAGGGAAAATATGTGCAAGGGCAACTAGATGACAATGGATAGAATACAGCATTTAGCATCAGGAAGACTAATCTTTATGAGTTCAAATACAGCCTCAGACATTTACTAGTTCTATGTCCCTGGGCAAGTCACTTAATCCTGTTTACCTCAGTTGCTAATCTATAAAATGATGTGGAAAAGGAAATAGCAAACCATTCCTGTATCTTTCCTCGGATAATGCCCCCCAGAAAAAATGGGGTCACAAAGAGACATGATTGAAAAATGATAAATATGACAAATGCATGAGAGGTCTTATGTGTAAATAAAGATCTATGAATTCAGAAGATAGGGTGAACACATATGAGTATATTTAGTTATATTTTTATGTCAACTTTTTTCTTATAGTCAACTATTTTAAAATGCCTATATACTTATTTACACATTTTACCTTAAAAAAAAACAAATCAAAAAAATAATAATAACTAGATGGAGTGGGTATTAATACCCTTAAAGTAACTAAAAATTTGAATGTGATAAGAAAAGGGATAAGAAGAATTATCACAAATAAATTCTTTACCTATCCTTAATTTACCGAGCGCCGCAAACACTATAGTTAGACTTATATTTGGGCCCACAGCCCCAACATATTGGCCCCCCCGCAACCATAACCATGCAAAGCCTCAGAGTGATATAAGAGAATTATGAAAAAATCCCATTTTGGGGAAAAGAAAAAGAATAAGCAATCAATGAACTCCCTAAGAAAAAATCTCTAGCATCAAATGAATTTACAAGTGAATTCTATCAAACATTTAAAGAATAATTAATTTTAGTATTATACAAATTATTTGGGGAAATGAGTGAAGGAATCCTACAAAATTCCTTTTATGAAACAAATACGGTATAGAAACCTCATAACAAGAGCCAAAACAGAAATTTTATATATATATATATATATATATATATATATATATATATATGTGTGTGTGTGTGTGTGTGTGTGTGTGTGTGTGTGTGTGTGTATGTATGTATATATATATATATACATATATATATATATATATATATATATATGTGTGTGTGTGTGTGTGTGTGTGTGTGTGTGTGTGTGTGTGTGTATGTATGTATATATATATATATATATACATATATATATATATATATATTTCACATTCCTTAATGAATATTGATTAAAATTTTTAAAAAGAATACTAGCAAAGAGATTATAGCAACTTATAACCAGAAGACTACAATATGATCAAGTGGGATTTATGCCAGGAATACAGAGCTAGTTCAATATAAGAAAACTCTTGGTATAATTGACCATATCAATAGCAAAACAAACAGAAATCATGATTATCTCAGTAAAGGCAGAAAAAACTTTTGACAAAATACAGCACTCATTCCTATTAAAAACATTACCAAGCCTATAAATAAAGGGAACTATTTTTAATAAATAGTATCTATTTCAAACCATAAGAATAAAACTATTATTCATTATCTGTAATAGAAATTAGCTAAAAGCATTTACAATAAGAAAGGATGCCCATTATCACCATTATTATTCAATATTGTATGAGAAATGTTAGCTTTAGCAATAAAAGAAGAAAAAGAAATAGAAAGTAAAGAAAAACAACAATCACCTTTTGTAGATGATATGATGATATATTTAGAAAACACTAGAGAACAAACTAAAAAACAACTTGAAATAACCAACAACTTCTACAAAATTTCAGCATGTAAAATAAACCCATAAACATCAGAATCTATCTATAATAACATCTATCTATCTATCTAATTATCTATTTATATCTATATCTATTTATAACCAACAAAACAGCAGCAAGAAATAGAAAGAGAAATTCCATTTAAAATAATTGTGGAAAACATAAAACACTTGGGAATATACTTTCCAAGACAAATCCAGGAACTATATAAAACACAAATATAATTCACTTGCCACATAAATAAAGTCAGATCTAAACACCTGGAAAAAAAATATCACTTGCTCATGTATGGGCTGAGCAAAGTAAAAATGACAATTCTACTTAAATTGATTTACTTATTCAGTGTATACTATACTAATAAAACTACCAAAAAAAAATTTTTTAAGAGCTAGAAAAAAAAGACAAAATTCATCAAGAATATCAAAGGAATGATTAAAAAAAGCCAAAGTAAGGTTATCTAATCACACTAGATCTAAAACTACATGACAAAACAGCAATAATCAAAACTATTTGGTACCAACTAAGAAATAGAGTGGTAAATCAATGGAATAGGTTAGATATACAAGACATAGTAATCAATGACTATAGTAATCTAGTGTCTGATATTCCCAAAGACACCAGCTTCTAGAATAAGAATTTATTACTTGACAAAAACTTCTGGGAAAACTGGAAAATAGTATGGCAGAGATTAGGCATAGATCAATATCTAACACCATATACCAAGATAAGGTCAAAATGGGTGCATGGTTTATACATAAAGGGTGACAGAATAAGCAAATTAAGTAAGAGTCAGAAATAGTTTGCCTATCAAATCAATAGAGAAAGGAAGAATTTATGACCAAAGAAAAGATGGAGAATATTTTTAAACTATAAGTGGGGTGGGGGAGGATTCTGGGAATATGGCAGAGTAGGTCAATAAATTTCAAGCTCTCCAGATTTCCCCCACAATCAGAACAAATTTGTCAGCACAAACATAAACTGGTAAAAAAAAAAATAAGAAGACTCAGGGCAGTACAGGGGTACTTCTGATGTAACCCAAAAAGACAAGATCCCAGTCTGGAAACTAATCAGTATGAAAGCAAACACCTCTGGGCTAGCTCCACAGAAACACCATGTAGAGAACCCTAGGACTAGCAAAGTTTGGCTGGAGCCTGAGTAAGAACCACAGAAATTTTTACTTCTAGACTGTGTGTAGAGCCAGAGATCTGAATCTGGAAAGATTTTCATGAACTTCAGTTGATTAGGAACATCAGGTCCAGCTGTGCTGCAGAGTCATGGAACTGAGCAGGAAAAAGCCAGCATACCTAGTGAGTGCAGAAGTAGTGTCTACAAGCATTTGCAGAAGGAACTTTTGGTTGGAGTTTCAGGTCAGAGGGGAGAATTGAAGTGAAGCTAGAGGCATCATCCCTCACCCCACAATTAGAAGGACTTACATTAACATTTTTATTAAAAAAAAAAAAAATGAACCAGCAAAGGAGAAAGAACCCAACCATAGAAATTTACTATGGGAACAAGGAAGACCAGAGGTCATCTTCAGAGGAGAACACTGAAGTAAAAAAAAAGAAGCTTTTTCTACCCCAAAGAGTAATTTTAATTGATTCACTGCCCAGAGACAATTTATAGAATAACTCAAAAAAAAAAAAAAAAAAAGTTAAATGAGAGAGATTGAGAAAAAATTTTTTTAAAAAAATTAAAAACCAAGAAAAACAAGATGATTATGGGGGGAAAAGTTAACTAACTAGAAAATGATATCCAGAGTCTTAAACACAAAAATAATTCTTTAAAAATTAGAATTGGCAAGGGGAAGCCAGTGAAGCTTGATTTCTATATCAAGAAATAACAAAAACAAATATAAAGAATGAAAAAATAGAACAGAGTAGAAAATATTTTATAAGAAAAACAACAGTTCTACAGAACAGATCAAAAAGAAAAAATGTAAGAATAATTGGATTATTTGAAAGCTTTGACAAAAAAAAAAAAAAAAAAAAAAAAAAAAAACATCTTGAGACAAAGATGCAACAAATAACCCAAGAAAATTGTCCTGAAGTTGTAAAGGGGTAGAACTGAGCAATGCACTTGGATAATGAAGCACATGAGACTAATTGCCAATTGGACAGTTCCCTATTAACTTGTTTGAAGGTTGACCCTCCCCAGCTGTTCCATGCTGACTTGATTGGTGGGACAAAGGGGGGGGAGTGACGTGTGTGGGAGTAGTAGGAGGAGGAAGAGGAAGTGAGACGCAGAAGCGGAGTCAGTCTCTCCTGGCATTTGAGGGAGGAAGATGTGTGTGAGGTAGGTAGGCCTAATCCCCTGACCTTGACTGTGAAAGATCAAGCATAAAGACGTTTAGTGATCCTGACTCCACTGATTTCTGGGAAGACAGAGTTCCAACATGGAGTGATAGAGCATCAGAGGAAAATAGAAATTTTAAAAATCCACCAGTCACCATCTTAAAGAGATCCTTTGTGGAAAACACATAGGAATAATTTCGCCAAATTTTAAAATCTCTAGATTAAACAGAAAAATGTTCAAGACACAAGAAAAAAGAACAATTCATATATGCTGGAACTACAATTGGAATTGCACAGGACTTATCAATAACCACAATAAAAGAGCACAAGTCCTGGAATCATATATACTGGCAAATAAAAGAACTAATCCTATGGCCAAAAATGTCATATCCAGCAAAAGTAACCCTAATAGAGGGGGAAGGATATTCAATGAACTTGCAGATTTTCAGGACATTGTCTCAACCAATCCTGAACTTAAGAGAAAATTTAACATATAGAAGCCAATATCAAATATTAATTTCAAGGAACTTTTAACATAGTCAAATTGTTTATGTTTTTGTTTGTTTTTAGCATGGAAATATATATCATATGTTTAAGATTGACATCAGTAATTGGGGAGCTCAAAAGAAAGATTGGGGCAGAGTTGAGTATGATCTAACTCTAAAAAGCAAAACTATCTGGGAAAAAAATAATAATGTTATACAAATGAGGTATAGAGGAAGAATAGACACAGAGGTATTAGAGGGAGAAGGAGAGCTCATAGTTCTGAAACTTATTCATATTGGGAATGGGTTAAATAGGCAAGACCACATATATACCAAAAAGGATATAGCACCCTCCAAAATCTATAAAGAAATAAGGGTGTAGGGATAGGGAGAGGGAATAAGATAAGGTGTGGTATAGAAAGATGTGTAGATTAACGAGAAATGAATAAAAAATGGAAGAAGGAGTAGAATGAAATAAGGCAGGAGTACAGAAAGGTGTTTAAATTAATAATAGTGGGATAAGGTATGTAAATCAGTGGGAATGGGATAAAAAGAGGAAGAAAGGGTGGAGAGAAAAGATAAGGGAGGGATCCAAGTTTAGAAGCAGAATTAAAGTAGAAAAGTTATCCGGAATAAGAAATAAGAGATTTACAGAAATACTACAACAAAAATAAGGACTAGAATTTACTTAGACAAATCTTAGACAAAATCAAACTTAAAGATTCAATCAAGAGAGAAATCTGCCATATTATTATAGTTTTACAGGTATATTTACATATGGATAAATGCATATACATATATATATATAAATATCTGACTATATGTGGATATATATATATGTAAGCTATGTTTGTATATAGACATATGTGTGTGTCCATGAGTGTATATGTGTGTATATGTGTGTATAAATATATCTGGGTTTAACTGTAGCCTGCTTGAGGAAGGTGGAGGGAATGAAAGAAAAAAAAAAAAAGAATAAAGTAAAAAGTGCTCATCAGAGAACAAAAGAATAGCCTACAAGGAAGCAAATAAAAGATGAACACTATGAATATAATTTCTTTTATTATGATATAGGCTCTCTTGAAATGGAAATTTTTTTCTATATATTTTGAATCCTCTCCAATGTTCTGCTGAGCATGTAGCATTGCTTTGTTATTTTTTTTAATTTTCCTTCTTTTTTCTTATTTGTTTTTAGTTCAATAAAAAAATTTTTAAATGAAATAACTGTATAATTTTGATTGCACTAAATTTAAAAAAAAAGATTTTGTACAAACAAAACTAATGTAACCAAGATTAGAAAAAAAGCAAAAATATGGGAAACAATTTTTTATAACCTTTCCAATAAAGACCTCTTTTCAAATATATAGAGAATGGAGCCAAATGTATAAGATCACAGGTCATTTCCCAATTGATAAATGATCAAAGGATATGAACAGATAATTTTAACTGAAAAAAATTAAAGTGATCTAAAGCCATATTTTAAAAATGCTGTAAATCACTACCGATTAGAGAAATGCAAATTAAAACAAACTGAGATACCACTTCACATCTGTCAGATTGGCTAATGTGACAGAAAAGAAAAATGATAAATGTTGGAGATAACATGGGAAAATTGTGATATTAATACATTGTTGGTGGAGTGTGAATTCATCCAACCATTCTGGAGATCAAGTCAGAACTATGCCTAAAGGGCAATCAAATTGTACATACCCTTTGATCCAGCAATACTACTACTAGATGTGTATCCCAAAGAGATCATGGAAAAGAGGAAAGGACTTAGAAGTACAAAAATATTTATAGAAGCTTTTTGTGTTTGTGTGTGTGTGGTAGCAAAAAATTAAAAATTGAGGGAATGCCCATTAGAAAATGGCTAAAGTATTTATGGTATATGAATATAAAGAAACTCTATTGTGTTATAAGAAATAACAAGAAAACCTGAAAAGACTTAACATGAACTGATCTTGAAGGAAATGTGCAAAACCATGAAAATCCTAATAATAGCAATATCATGTGATAATCAACTATTCCTTAGCTCTTCACAGCAATATAGTGATATAAGACAATTCCAAAAGATTCATGGAAAATGCAGTCCATACTCATATAAAGAACTAGTAGAGTCTGAATGTAGATCAAAGCATACTATATTTACTTTGGGTTTTTTGTGGTTTTTCCCTTTTATTCTGTTCCTGCTTTCAAAACATGACTAATATGGAAATATGTTTACATAATTGCAAGTGTATAACATATATCAGATTATTTGCTGTCTTGGGGAAAGGAAATGAGGAGGAGGAGAAGGAAGAAAAAAAATTTGGAATTAAAAATGCTATGAAAAATGAATATTGAAAATTATCTTTACATGTCATTAGAAAAAATGAAATACTACTGAAAAAAAAAAGTATTACATAAGCTTCTTGGCAGAATGTCTATAGCAGCTGTCAGTCATTAGTCTTGTGTTAAATCAATGATTCATTACATCCTCAAAAAAGAGGAAAGTATTGATGTTACTGCAGATTTCATATATCATGAAAAGTGAATATTGTCTGAAATCAATATTGTTGTTGCTATTGTTTCAATTGAAGTATTAGCACAAAAAGTCACAGAATACAAGGAATCACTAGTTAGAAAAATGATTTCCATAATACCAATTATTGTTTACTGCATTTTAGGTTTCATAGTTACTGTTAGGAAAAGTGCTTATTATCAGAATTAATGTCTAATAAAGAATTGTAAATAAAAATACATTTTCATCGATCTCTCATGAAAGATTATACTTTTTACTGGTCATGGGAATCTAATGCCCTATTTCCCATAAATTCAATGTATTAGCATTCACAGTTTTTATTTTTTTTTACCATTTTCTAGGAACATTATCCCCATAAAAGTTGGGGATTGAATGTATGTGTATTTTTAGTACAATTAGAATCATATATCTTTCAATAACTAGGATTATCACTTTGAAGCATATGGTCCCTAAGATATCTTTGACTTTTAAGGATAAAATCTTAATTATTAATCTTTCCAATTATTACTTCTATTTATTATTCAAGAATCTTGTTAGTGACAACTGAACATATAGTTATAAATTGTGCCATCATAAGAAATGTGTATGTGCACATCTTAGTTTCGAAACTAATTTCTATGAATTGGCTAAAGCCACACAAAGATCAGTAAATTAATAAAATAACAGTATTTAGATCTTGAAAGCACTTTAGTAGCACATATTTATTATAATACCATCATTTTAAGAAGGGCAGTTAGGTGATACAGTGGATAGAGCATTGCATCTGGAGCCAAGAAGTTCATCTTCTTGTAGTCAAATTTGTTCTCAGGCATTTGACTCATTGTGACCTTGGACACATCATTTAATCCAGTTTGCATGAGTTTATTCATCTTTAAAAAAAGCTGGAGAAGGAAATGGCAAACCATTCCAGTATTTTTGGGAAACGAAATAAGGCCACAAAAAATAGGACACAACTGAAGACAACACAGCTAATCATTTTATCAGTGTCACGATTTAAGGTGATTTTTCCATTTTTGTACAAGTAGCAAATAGCAGAGACAGACCTGGACACCGAAATATTCTCATTTCAAATTCAGTGGAATTATTTTCTAGCACTACCCTGCCTCCTCTCATTGATTATGCCTATTTTTACATTTTTAACTTCACACTGATATTTTTTATTATAAATATCTGTCATAAGAATAACATGTGTGAAAAAAAGATAAAGAGCTAAGTTTATATGCAAATTGTATAATTATGCTTTTTCATATACATCCTAAAAATTAATTATTCTTTGCAATGAATGATACTATGGGAACTGGGTTTCATGGTAAGCACATGGAAAAGGAAAAACAAATAGAAAAGTATAATTCATCTTGACTTTTTTTTTTTCATCCCCCTTAACAAATGAAGCAGCATAGCTCACTTAGAATGGAAGGCAATGAGTCAAGTCATCACCCGTTGAAAACCTCTTAGGCAAAAAGAGACTTTATGAGATATTTTCCCAAAAATTCTACCTGCCATTAAAGGCTAGATAGAGATGATTGTTTTACTGAGGGGCTGGGAGATGGAAATTTCATCTACCAACTATAATTGTTATAATTCATTATATATATAATTACATTATATGATGTATAATATAATTATATATAATGTTTTATATATATATATAAGTACATATACATACATATATATATATGTATATATATATATATATATATATATATAATTTGCCCAGATAGTTAGCATCTGAAGCAGAATTTGAATTCAAATCTTCATAACCCCAGGTCCAGCTATCTATCACCTACCCAAATATTAAACTTTCATTGGTGAATATTGATATTAACATATTATCTTCATTAGGATCATAGATTTAGAGCATGACATCATTTACCAATTCCAGTTCTTTCATTTTATAAATTAAGAAGCTGAGACTCAATATATATATATATATATGATTTGTCTAAAATCAAATATGGAATAAATAGTAGAACTAATATTTGAAACCAGGTCCTGTTATTCTAAACAGTTGGATCTTTCCAGGTTACATTCTATCTTGGGAGTTTAAAACAGAAAGAAAACAAATTAGTGGAAGTATAAAAATCATAGGCAAAGCAATGACAAAGTACAGTGGTAAGCACTCTGCTTTAAAAGATTTTTAAAATTTTTATTTTAAATGTTGTAAAGTTTCTATTTAAAAGTGTATTCTATAATTAGAATAGATTCCATATTTTGTGTATATGTGAATTTATGTACCTATATATCAACAATTTGTATTATAATTTTATTTTTTAAAAATCCAAACTCTTTATCAGAATTTAACAGCATGTGTCTAATGCCATATTTGAGCTGGTAGGTAAGGGAATATTTGTATTCAGAGCAGATCCAGCTAAAGAATCAGTCAGAAGAGAGGAAAAATTTGGAATGATTTCCTTTTAACAAAAGCACCATTTAAAAATAGATAAGGAAAGAATAAATGTATGATCAAAATAAGTCTACGTTTGGCCAAAAGTGAGTCAGAGTTTCAGGCTGCTGATGCAGAGATATGCTGTGTAACTATCATCTTTCTACTGGGTACCAAGAAATGAAATTTGAGACCAGGGAAATGGAAAAATCAAATTCAAGCCTTTCTTCCAATAAGTTGTGAATAGATGTATAAAATACTTTTTCTTTTCAGAAGAGTTGTGGCAGGCTTTCACCCACAGGGGAGGCTACAGAGCCCCATGTACAGTGCATATCTCCCAGAAAAGATTGGGCTCCATAGAGTGAAGAAAATATGTGAACTAGAGGTATTAGTGGGGTAGGAAGGGAGTAAAGGGAAGAGAGGAAAAATAGTATGGATTTAGACATATTGTATTTTTTAAGCTTTTTATTTTCAAAATTCAAAACAATTATATGTATAATTTTTCAACATTAACGCTTGCAAAACCTTGTGTTCCAATTTTACTTTTCCTTACCCCACTCCCCTAGATGGCAAGTAATCCAATATATATTAAACATGGTAGAAATATGTTAAATTCAATATATGAATACATATTTATATAATTATCTTGCTGCACAAGAAAAATCAAGTCAAACAGGAAAAAAAGAGAAAGAAAATAAAATGCAAGCAAACAACAACACAAAAAGAATGAAAATGCTATTTTGTGATCCACACTCAGTTCCTACTTTCCTTTCTCTGGGTATAGATGACACTCTTCATCACAAGATCATTGGAACTGTCCGAATCATCTCACTGTTGAAGAGAGCCATTAGACATATTATATTGATGATGATTTAAAAGTAGAAACATTCAATGGACAATTTAATAATAATTAACAATAATAATGTATTAGCTATTTTTATATAGTACTTTAATTTTTACAAAGATTTTTACAATTTTTATCATGTTGCATTCTCACCATAACCCTAGGAAGTAGATGCTATAGACAAGTAATTTGACCAGGATTTGAGACAGAATTTGAAATCAGATCTTACTGAATCTATCTTAGTTCTCTATCTAATTTACCATCTATCTACCTCCTACAGAACAAAAGCAAAACCTAGTTCTTGCTCTCAAGGAGCTCTCAGCCTAATGGATGAGTCAATAGGCAAAAAAAAAAAAAAAAAAAAAAAATGCTACAAGTGAGATATTAGAGACAATTCCAGAGTGAAGGCAGTAAGATTAAAAAGAACTAGGAAAAACTGATTGCAGAAGATGGAATTTAGACTGAGAGAAACCAGGGAAGCCAGGAGGTGGAAAGGAGACAAGGGAGAGTTTCAAGGACAGGAAGTAAGTGTCTAAACTGGGATTTAAAGCTAGGCTCCTTAGCTATAATTCTAGCATGATTTCTGCTTTGCCTGACTGCCTCCAAAGAGGATGTCTTTCCAGGAAAATATTACTTGACATATCCTCCTCCTTGTCAAGAGATGGGGAAGTACTAGGGAAGAAAGTTTGGTACAACATCAGAGATAATCTCTGTTTTTCCTAATGTTTTTTTTTTTGTTTGTTTGTTTGTTTGTTTTTTTTTGTTATTAGGGAGGGTTAGTTCTAGGGAAAGGGAGAAGAGTATTGCCAAACTGTGATATATATATATATAAAAGTTAACAAAACATCTTTTAAAAATTCATCTTATTAACTTTTATTGTTTTTACCTAACAGTAATGCCTTATAATTATCTAATATTTTAATGTTTCTAAATCCCTTCTCACTGAATTATCTAGCATTTTAATTTTTTTTCAATCCCTTCTCACTTATAATACTTCATCCTCAAAAAAAACAAAAAAAAATGATACCAGGAAATTTAAAACAAGCATTTTGTGAGGGAAAAGTTGAGGGATTTTGGCTGAGCCTATGATTTCACTGCCAGGGTCTTCAAAGTATATCCCAAGGGCTAGGCTGCCTAGTTTTGTACAATCCAGTATCTTAGAATAGTTTTTGTGGAGATTTTTTTTTTAACAAAATAAAACTTTATTTTGATAAATAGATTTCTTTCATGGCTGTTATCAAGATTTGACCTGCCACCAGTATTTTGATGACTTTTGGGTTAGAGAATTCCTAAAGAGGCTCAGGCCAATGAAAAATTCCTTTACCCAAAGAGACCTTATAGTCTTGATCTTGTAGTTTGCATCTTAGAGAGTAAATCTACTGCTTAAAAAATATATCAATGTTCTTAGTTTAAAAATAAGAAAGCCACAGAATTAAAGAAAATTATTCACTATTATAAAACTAGGTGATAGAGATCAGAAGACTGATCTCCATATTTTCAGTCATTTCATTCTTTAACCAGTAATGTTTTCTCTATGCGAGACTCTACCCCATCATAGAAACTTGTCAGTCATCTTACTTAATAATCCTCCCCAATTTCGGGCATAATCAAAGAGTAAACCATCTACTTTGGGGAGAAGAAAATACAAACTGACATCATATTGAAATACCTGGGAAGAAACACCATGGCAAGATGGACAACAGAGGGTGCACTTGACTTTGCATATAGGATGAGCCTGTGATGCTAAACTTTTTTTGAATCATTATTAAGTGAGGTTTCTTCATATTCTTAGTAACTTAATCTTTTAAACAGCAGCAGGTTGTGGAATGGAAAGTAATACACTTCTGAATTTTTCTCCCTCAAAACAGTTGAGAGTCAAATAATCAAAATCAAAGTAAAGGAGTATTGACACTACCTAACCAAATGTGGAAAACCACAAATCATATTAGAAATACTAACAAAGGCTGTTTTGCACAATGAAATTAGGAGCCACTTAACCAATTTCTAAGTCAGAAGTGAAAGGGAAAAGTACTTGGAAAGCTTTCATGTTGACAATAATAATGGGCTTACAGAGAAATGATCTTCATAAACAAGGCCTTGACTAATTTTAGAGTTTGCCTCAAACAATTTCTTGATTTAACATTTACTGGGACTCACTTTTCAGGAAGTAACAACAAAAGGAATCACCTGCTGGTCGCACCATGTTTCAAAGTAATTTTAGCTAATAATATATTTACTGTATACTAATGCCCCACAAAGGAGATGTTATCCTCATACAGGGACTGTGACCATAAAAGTCACGATCCATTTTCCTTGTAACAGAAACAGATGGTCCCACAATCAAAAGGGAGAATGTAATCCACAGGTTTAGGAACAGGGCCTTGTGTGAGAGTCTGAAAATAATTTGAACAGCTGGCAGGCTTTAGGGTCTATCCAAGACACACTGGCTAAAGAGGCCTCCTCACCATTAGCACATGTCTCCCACTCCTCTTTCACCGGAACACCAGCAGTAAATTGGATTCTTTAGGAATTATGAGAATGAAAGACTAAGAAAAGATGTTCTGAAAGCTTTCTCATAGTTGTTGCCACCTGTTTTCCTGCTAGTCTGACTGTATAAATTCAAAGAATTATTCAATTTGAGAGCTGGAAGAGACTACAACATTCATGTAGTCTAATTCATATATCTTTCTTATAACAGATCTGACATGTGGTCATTCACCTCTCAGTTTTTTCTCCAGGACTTTGCCATTGTATTGATTATACTCTCCTTTCTTCCACATTTTAACCTCTTACTGTACCAGTTCAATTAACCCCTGACTTCTTTTGAATTCCTTGCTCCCTTATTCTATCAAAGACCCTATCCTGCCAGACCTCAGTCTTGGATTACTTTTTTCAAAAAATATATCTAAATCCTTGGATTACCGCCCACTATCCACTGCCTGCTGTTAAGTTTAGCTAGAGGAAATAATGAAACCATGCTGACTGAATCCACTATAAATTTATGTTACATAATCTCAACTGAACTCCCACAGTGGCAAAGCAATAATTTTATGCATCTCTAAATCAGTTCACTATCTCATTCACTAGTGGATTTTTGAAAACATTTCATCCCTCCTCAAACTCCCCATAGCTCCTGTTTCCCTGTGTCCCCCAAGGAGTCCTACCTCATATTTCACTGAATAAAATTGAGGCTATTTACCAAGTACTCCCTCTTCTCCTAACCTCCACATCTCACATCAATATAATGTTTTCCCCAACAATCTCTTCCTTTACTTCATGTCACATGAAGAAGTGGTCCTTCTCTTTACCAACAAAAAATTCTATACATTGCAAAATTATCCTACACCATCCCTTCTTCTCCAACAGATTGTCTTCTCATTCCCACTCTCTCACTTACCTTTGATTTTTCTTAGTGTACAGGCTGCTTTTTTCTTCCATATAAGCATGTCCATTTTCCTCATACCTCATCCTCAGAATCTCATGTGATCCATCTGTCCTTGCTTGCTATCATCCTATCTTTCACTTCCCTTTCATGGGCAAACCCCTTGAAAAAGCCATCTAAAATCAGTACCTCCAATTACTTTCCTCTCAGTTTCTTCTTAAGTCTTCAAAGTATGATTTTTCTATCTCATCATTCTTTATCCAAAAGTTGCAAATAATCTCAATCTATTAAATCTAGTAGCCTTTCCTTATTCCTTAAGTTTATTGATTTCTCTTCAGATTTTGACATTATCAATCACCCTTTTCTCCTTGATACTCTTCTCTCTAGGTTTTTTGGACATTGATTTCTCCTTATTCTCTTCCTACATGTCTAATGGATCCTTATCCATCTCCTTTACTGAATTTTCATCCAAACCACAACCATTCCCCCTTGGATATTCATCAAGGCTCTGTCCTATGCTCTTCTTTTCTCTATATACTGTTTTGTTTGAAGATAACTAAATGGATTTAATTATCATCCCTATACAAATTATCATTTAATTATCATCTCTACATAAATAATTCTCAGATCAATTTATTTTGTTCTAACCTCACTCCTGACCTCCAGTCTCAAATCTCCAATTGCTTATTAATATGTCAAAAATGGATGTCCCATAGACATCTCAAAATCATCATGCCTAAAATTGAACTCATTATTTTTATCTCTATACCCTCCTATCTTGTATTTCTATTAAGATCACACCTATGTTCCCAGTTATCCATGCTGGTGCATACCTTCCCATTCTCCAGTTCATCCTCCATTTAGTTCTGTCATTCTCCTAATCAATAAAACCAAACCTTATTAATCCCATGAACAAATATTAAATCCTATTTTGGGCTTTTAAAGCCTTCATAACACTGTTTGTTGCTACCTTTCCAAGCTTCTTATATCTTACTACACTCCATGAATTTTATGATGAAGCGACATTGTCTCTCTTGATGTTTCTTGAACAAGAAGGTTTACTGTTATGGGCCAGAACTCTGAACTTTAAACAAAGGATTCTTACAAGGTACTAAGTCAGTGGTATTGATAGAGACAATAGTTTTAGCATGGTTCAGTATGATTGATCTGATCCTACAAGGAGATGTTATGAGCCAGAACTTGAAACAAAGTACTAAGTGGAATTGAGGAGACAATCTATGCTAGTTTAGCATTGATTTAATCCTACAACAAATAATGTGTGGGGCATATAAGCAAGAAGCTCTCAGAGCCAGAAAGACAATCGCACTAGAAGCTCTAGGAGTCTCATCCAGGATTCAGTCGGGAAGATTCAGAAGACAGAGAAGGCAGGCGGGAGCTCAAGCTTTCAGAACCAAGACCAGTCTGAAATGCTCTCCAGAAAGCTGCCCAGCCCCAGGGAGGAGATGATAAAGAATCTGGACTATAAGAAAGCTAACCGGGCCACAGGAAAGGAGACAAGACTTGGAAAGAGACAATAAAGGATTTGGACTTTAACCCCTGCCTACTCCTGTTGTGATTACTGAACTGAAAGGAAGGCTGCCTCCAGAGACCCCAAGAAAACCCTAACAAGAGAAGATTACAGGACACTACACTTTACCTCTTGATTCAATTCATTTTTAGTGGCTGTCCCCTAAGCACCAAACTACAGAGAAGGAACTGACTGTTTGAACATAGAATGAAGCATTCTTTCATCTATCTCTGCCTCTCTGTGTCTGTTGGTCTGTCTGTAAATCTCTCTGACTCTCTGTGTTTCTAATTCTGTCTGTCTCTGTGCATCTCTCTATATCTCTGTCTCTGTCTGTCTGTATCTGTCTTTCTATCTGTGTCTTTCTGTCACTGCCTGTCTCTGTCTCTTTCTATCTTTGTATCCATCTCTCTTTAGGATGGAAGAGCTAGGTTTTTAGGGTTTTTTTTTTTCACAACATGATTTTTATGTAAATGTTTTGCATTTTTTAAAAATGAAGCACAAGTTGAACACAAAAAAAAAGAATAGCATAGGCTATCATAGATTATCAAAATCTTTGCTAACAATCTAGGTAAACTATATCCTCAGCATTTACTCCTCCATTGGTCTAGTAATCCTATTAAAATCCTATTAATAGGATTATTAAATAATAAATATAATCCAGCATGACCTAGTCTAGATGAAGCCATGCTGGCTCTTTATAATCACCAATGTTCTTTCTAGACATTCACCAATCATCTTTTGAATTATATGTAATAATTTTTTTTTTCTGGTACAGCATCAATACTTCTGTCTTGCTCTAAAAAAATAACTTGGGAAATTTGCCTTTATCTTATAGTACTACTATTTTCTATGACTTTTAAAATCTCATTCAGCAATCCCATCTGATGATGTTGTTTGTTTCTTTGTTTGTTTGGGGTTTGTTTAGTTGTTATTTTCCCCAGGAAATGAGGAGATAGTTTAGTTGAGTGAAGTGATTCAAATTCATTAAGGACAGTGAGATGCTCTCTTACCAGCTCTCTCTATTTTTAGTCCTTTCATTTGCAGGGCAAGGGCATTCTCCTTGACAGAGAAAACAGAAACAGAAGAAGAATGGTCAATTCTGCCATCCTTCAGTTTTCAGTTATCATCAATTTATCTAATCCCTCCTCAAGCAAAGATCATATCCCATCCTTGATCTATGTTTTGCTACAAATACAACCTTAACTATGCTTTGGGTTACCCTTAGCTTCCCTCTCCAGCCTCAGCTAACTTTGAACTTAAGCATTCTTGACATTGTTTTTCCCCAGGACTGCACTATGCTTATTTTCATTCTCTTTCATCCCCCTCAATATAGTTTTTTTCCAATTTTCTATGCATTTCTTAATAAAATCTAGGTTAGTTGATATCTTCTCTGGCATCTTCAGACAAACACCATCTTGCCTCTTCATTAGAATTACCTTTGTATATTCAGAATTTCATTCTTGAGTGTCTCTTTTCTTTCCAGGCTGGCTTCTCCTACCATACTTTATTCCATGAGATACTTTCTTCTGAAGTTTTTTCAATCTTGTGCCCCAAAATCTATGCTATTTTTCAAATTATGTCTAATTTATCTATTCTCCATCACAAAGTCTCTAAATTGATCATTCCCCACTTCAAGGTTCCCATCATTTCCACCAATAACTAGTTCTTTATCAGAATTCCCCCTTCTTACTTTCTCCACTTTTTGAAAGATGAGACTATCACTAAGTCAAGTCACAGAATATGAGTTATTCTACTTTTGGCAAAGGGAGAGCTCCAACATTCTGTATAATTGAAATCTTCTGTCATTGCAACCTATTTCCTTGGTCTTAAGCTTGTGATATTTTCTGAATACCTCATCTATTTCCTTTTATTATCCAGATGGTTTGTATCATAATTCAATGACAAAATCACGTGTTTCTTCCTCCTTAGACTATCACACAATCTTATAGATATCCTCAAATGAATATATTTCTTTATAAACAATATTATTCCCTCTTACCTATTCTCTTTATTTTGAATAAGTAAAATACACCCATGTAGACCTATAGTCTAGTCTGAGTTTCATCCTATTAAATCTCAGGGATATTTTTGAGACCCAAATCATCCTTTTGTTTTAGGAGCGCCAGTTCTTCCTGAGCTTTGACATTTGTGTATAAATATTTGGGACCAGGGACTGTACTCTATCTGCTTACTTGAATTTTGTTTCCTCTGAATTTCTAAGTGTTGCGTATGTTATTTTTCTTCATCCTGAGTATTCTCTAGACCAGAGTATCTAACTTGGGGGAAAGGGAAGTGGTTTTAATAAAATATCTTTTTCTTTTCCTTCCTTCTGATTTTAAACCCTTTTGATTATATTTGCAAGGACACTTGGAAATAACTCAAGAGCTGCTTTGAACTAATCTCCTGCCTACTCACCAGTTTGCCTCAATCAATCTATTCAATCAATGTGCTTAATCCTCAAATTGTTATACTTTCCTTTCTTATTTACCTTCACTTATCTTGTCAATTGCCTTCTTCTTCTTGAATCCACTACTTCATATTCTACTTCTTAGTCATCCTTGATAGGCCTTGGTTCTCTTTAATCCTTTTAAAGACCCTTTATAATACTCCTCATTTATTTTTTAAGCCTGGAAGTAAAATCTGAACCAGCATCATTACCTGAAGATTGTTCTCAAATTTTTCCTCAATTTCTCCCAAATTTCTTCTTTTGAAATCCAATCTTTAACCTATTTTACATGGAGACACAACTTAAAGATTCTAGGACATTAACCAAAAATACTCTTATCTGATTAGTCATGAAAAATATTTACGATTGTTATATATGTTTTAAATAATTTTGTTGCATTGTGCAACTAGTGATATTAATCCAGAAAAAAATCATATTGAGGGAAAGGCATATGAGTATGAAACATAAAAGATAGGCAGGAAAAATAAACCATAGTCATTAATTAAATTTGAAAAGATATAAGTAGTAATTGAGTTCAGCATCTGTCTTGCATCTCAAATATGCAAACGAACTTAGAATTTGAATAGCTCTTCAGCCTGAATAAATCAATAAATCAACCAACTAGTATTTATTAAATGCTGTGATCCAGCTACACTTCTGGAAAAGGGTGGAAAGGGATGGGGATGGGGATGGGGATAAAGTTAGATTGTGAAGGGTTTTGAATGTCAATTGGAAGATTTGACATTTGATCTTGAACATGCTATGAAGCCATAAGAGTGTGTTGCATAGAGAGCTGTTATAGTCGAATATGATCTTTAGTGAAATCACTTTAATGTCTGAGTAAAGGATGGACTGGAACAATTACTTTGTCTATAGGAGGTTTAACTTCAAGTGGACATAGACATGGCTGAGGAAGAAAAGGCTATACCTCCATTCAGCATCCAGACTATAACACTGGGAGCTAGTTCCTTGCAAAGTAAGGTAAGATTGCAACAAATACAGTTCTACATGTAACACATTTTAAGTGTCCATACTCAATAGAAAGGAACTGCCACCATTTACTGTGTGATGTATGTTTATGGCTTTGCCATTTTTATTGCTTGCCTTCTGTTGGCATCTATAATGTACTAAGAGATTCATGACTGGGACTTTTGAAACACCTGAATAGAGACAGCTTCCAGGGATTGTTATAAAGATTTACCATGGGTCCAGCATGCAGAGGAAGTTTACTCTGAATTCCTGCTGAATGTCTTATTCAGAATGATATACAGCACCCAAGATGAATATTCAGTCACTAGTTGCTTTTTTATAAAAAGTAAAAACATAGATCTTATTTCAAAATGAACAGAACTGTTAACAAATTAGAGAATGGAATAGGAAAAGGGACCTAGAGATGTGATTTCATCAATATAAGGAGAATTTTTATTCATTGGAAAACTTTACAAAAGCAAATCAGCAGCTGTTCTGAAACTTCTAATCTTGAGTTGCCTAGAGCACAAAATGTAACTCACTCAGAAATAGCTAGCAAATGTCAAGGGCCCAAATTGAAAACCTTCTATGAGAGAACACCATCATAAATGATAAAGTGATAACTATTCCTCAAACACATGAATCACTCAGTTCTTCAACCTATTCACTTCTGATGCCTCTTTAGCCCCACACAAAGATAGTATACCTTTGATCTTCCCATCAACTATAGATGTTCTACCTCCATGTTTAAGAATTCTGAAATCCCCTTATCTGACAAAAATCTAGTGATATCCCATCTGTTCCCAAGATTTTACTTACCACCACTACTCTTTCTTTATATCACAACATAGAGAAGAGCTAATCCAATTCCAATTGCTTAATGATGGACAGAACCAGCTACATCCAGAAAAGGAACACTGGGAAATGAATGTAAACTGTTATTTTTACCTTCTGAATCCAATTCTTCCTGTGCAACAAAACATTCGGTTCTACACACATATATTGTATCTAGAATATACTGTAATATATTTAACATGTATAAGACTGCCTGCCATCTGGGGGAGGGGGTTGGGGGAGGAAAGGAAAAAATCTGAATAGAAGTAAGTGCAAGGGATAATGTTGTAAAACATTACCCATGCATATGTACTGTCAAAAAAAAAGTTATAATTATAAAATAAAATAAAAATTAAATAAACAAAAAAATAAAAATAAAAATAAATAAAAATAAAAAATATGTAGTTCCTCCAAAATAGAATTGCTCCCTTAGAAAGTTCTTAATTCTTTCCAGAAGTATCCAACTTTTTGTGACCCCATTTAGGGTTTTCTTGACACAGATATTGGAATGGTTTGCCATTTCCTTCTCCAACTCATTTACAATATTATACTTCATGTTGTATTTTATATTATAGAACCATGAAGCAAATGGTTCTAATAATTCAGAAATTTTATATTTTCTAGAAAAAATTATGTTATAGAACTACACATGAGTTATTACATTAACTCAATTATTAAGATAGAATAATTAGATAAAGGCAAAAGAAAAGAAACAGATCTTTTTACAAACATTAGTCTCTTTCAATACAGTGTGTGTGTGTGTGTGTGTGTGTGTGTGTGTGTGTGTGTGTGTGTGTGTGATAAGACACTTTTAACCTTCAGAAAAAGTGAAGGGTAATTAATATTCCTCTCTCCTTCCTTCTTATTGCCATCTTAGTAATATAGCAGTTTTCAATGATTTGTATGTAAAAATTTTCATTTTGGGTAATAGCATATACTAGAATGAGAGAGAAACTTGGAATAGAAAGAGAATCCTAATTTCATCCTCTTATCTTCTTTGACCACCAAAATATTAAAATCAGTTACTTGTATACATCTAACCATTCAGTGAATTCGAGCATATTTGTCATGATAACAACAAAAACACTTCTATGATTTACATTTGATTTTGCTCTGGATATCAGATTTTATTGATATAGGGAACTTATTATGCTGAGGAAACTCCCTTTACCAATCAATACCCTATAGATTTAATTGGTTTCTCTAGAGTCACACAATCTGTTTACAACATAGTATCTGAACCCAGATTTTCCTGACTCCTCGTCAGGTTAGCTAGCCAAAAGGACTTATTTAACTTATTAACATTTAAATTATAATCTAAGGTAAATGGAATGTGTTATGAATAGAATTTTTTTTTTTTTAAATTTGGAGTCTGACACATCAAGGGCCACAGTAACACTCTTTATCAGAAATGAAATATTGTGCTGAATGTGAATAGGATAGAAAACTAGCATTATACATTTTTAAAGTGTACTCTGGTTCCTCTCAGTTCCCAATAGATGAGATTGAATGAATTCTGAGTGTCAAAATTACTAGTAGAGTCAAAATTCAAAGGGACCCCTGTCATACTAGAAAATATGCAATAGGGTCATCTTTTTTTTTTCTTAAGGTGGTAGTCTTTGCCAGTCAAGACTCCTACATATTGATGAGATGAGACAAAGTCAGATATTAAAATAGTGCTGCCCTATGCTGAAAGTGGCAAGAAGATATATAAAGAATGCTGACTTCCATCAGTATAAACTTTTATACTCAGTCTTTGCTATAGTATTTTATATTTTTTTAAATTTCATATTTTATGATTTAATATTAATGTCTTTCAGAATTTTTAATCTATATGTACTATATGTATGTCATTATAATTGTATATGCACATACATATATGTATATATTTATATACAAATGCATAAACAATAAATATGTAACAAAATAAAACTCCTTAATGGTCTCTAATATCCTGCATGGTGAAGATTCCTTCATACACAGAAAATAGAGTGATCTGCTTCTCAATATAGCTGGATTTCATAATCATCTTTGACTTCTATCCTTTATCTTAATTTCATATTTGATATTGAACTCAATTCCAATTTCTTAGTTGTATCTTCAAACCTTGGAAACAGAATAATTCACTAATTTCTTATTCTTTCCCTAATCCATATGACATAATTATTTTATTTGTAGATTTTCACAAAGATTGAATTAGTAGAAATTATGTACTAGAGGAAATTTCTGCGATTCTAACTCAGGCTTAATTCAAAGCTGGTTAAAAATATTAAACAATTCAGTGCAACAAGAATTTATTTATTCTCATTTTAATTTTTTTCTTTTTTTAAGTTAAGAAACACTTTCCCCTTAACAATCTGATCATTTGTCCTTCCCCGAAAAAAAGTTTACAGTATTTTCATATGATTGTTGATAGATTGGATTACTTCCTTTGAAATCTGCCTGTTCATAGCCTTGGACCATTTAGCAATTGGGTCTTAATATAAATTGGACCATCCATTCATATACCTTGGATATAAAGTCTTTATCAGAGAAACAAGCAGCATTATGAAGCACTCAGTTATGTGCAAGGCATTGAGCACACGGTGACGTAGAGAAAGAAAAATGTTAATACAAAGAATACAGGAAGGAAACTAGCACCTAGGAAGATCTTGAAAGGTTTCTTGTTAAAAGGTAACAAATGGACTGATATCTGAATTAAAGGAAGGATTCTAAAGGACAGAATAGGGAAAAAGTACATTTCAGGCATAAGTATAGGGGCAGGATATACCCCAAAAGTAATCACAAAAATCAGAGATGGCATTTGGAGAATTAGTTAGACTACACCACAGAGTATATGAAAAGGAATTGGGAGTAATGTGAAATAAACCTTGAAAAGTAAAATGTATCCAGATTGTGAAGGAAATTAAATGTTAAAATGAGACTTTGCGTTTGATATTACACCATCATTGAAGGTTCCAGAGGTGGGGAATTAACATGATCTCCTTTAGAAAGGTTTTTTTTTTTGTTGTTTGTTTGTTTGTTGTTGTTTTTTTTGGTTGGTTGATTTTTTTATTTTTTTTTTTTTGGCACTTCTTTCAACGGAAATAATGAAAGTTAGGAGACCAAATAACAGGCTATTGTTATTTTTGTTGTTGTTGTGAAATGTGAGAGGGACTTTATGAGGGGACAGACTGGAAAAGATGTCACATTGTTTATAGAGACAGAAACAGCAAGACTTGGCAACTGATGCAATATAGGGAGTGATGTATAAGGAAAAATAAGGATAATGACAAGATTAGTAGGAAGGGAAGAGTTACTAAAAAGTTCTTTCAACAGAAATAGAGAACTTTGGAGAATGAGCTGGTTGATTTAGAGTATAAGATAATGAGTTCTGTTTTGTTTATATGACTTTATGATCAACTTTGAGACATCTAAAAAGCAGTTCAATATGTAGGACTCAGTCTCAAGAGAGATACTAGTTCTGACCATTTAGACCTAAGAGTCATCTGCATAGAGACAATAATAGAATAACTGAGAACTGGTGAACTGATCTTGAGAGGGTAGAGAGAAAGAAGGAAAAAAAAAAAAAAAAAAAGTTGGACAGAACCTTGAGAGATACCAGAGGTAGGGAAAAGATTGTGAATGATGATCTAAGAAAAGAGACTGAGTCATCAAACTATTTGAATGAGAAACAAGTAATATTAATGTGATGAAAAATGAGGAAAGTATGCAGGAGAAAGTAGTAGTAAACAATGTAATATGTTTTAAAAGAATCAAAAAGATGAAGACTAAAAAAAGATAACTGGAATTATCAATTCAGAATTATGGATAATTTGGAGAGAGCAGTTTCAATTTGGTAATTAGTGCAGAAGCCAGTTTGCCATAGATTGAGAGAAGAATAGGAAGAATGTGTAAGTAATGAGTATAGATAATTTTTAAAGAATTTGACCATGACAGTTTGAAGGAATATTAGGGTCAAGTGAAGAATTTTTTGTTTTGTTTTAAACATGAGGGAGACCAGATTATGTAGGCATTGGGGAGATAAGTAAATGGATTCAAAGAGTATGAAGATTAGGTAGAGTTAGAGATGACAGAAGAGAAGTACCTAGAGGAAGCAGGGGCAGAGTAATATCGATGGGTATTAATATAGAAGTTCGTAGAGGGCCAGAACTCTGAAAAGATGTACTTGAATCAAAGACAGCGTGGTGCTTATAATTAAGCAACTACTCAGTATGAGATAATGGTTCTCTAAACATATACTTAATGTGATGGTGATGTAATGGTTCTATGGCACATGCTCAGTTGCTGTGGTGATGTAATTGTACCTCTTAGCCACAGACACAAGAGAAGACTCCAGTCTCCATCTTTGTCCATCCTTGTGAGTCTCCTGCCTGCTTCACTCCTCCACTAAGAATAAGGGTGTGGGCTGATCTCCAGATCCTCCAGAGAGCTAATCCAGACATTTCATTTTAGTGCCTAAACATGGGGTTCTAGAAACGCAGGGCCTTGCAAAGTAGGCCACAGATCTCAGCAGAGAAGTTCCTGTGACCCAGATGAAGGATGAGTATAAAAATAGACAAGCAGGAAACTTTGGTATGGAATAAACTAGTCACTTTCATTTTTCAGCTGAAATGGAGTAAATACTAAGAAAAGAGCCTCCCCGACCCCAAGGGGAGTGTGTAACATACATAGTTAGGTTAATAAAGAAGCAAGGTTTATTGGTAACTTGGAAGCAGATCATTGGACTCTTCAATATATTAGAGTGCACATCTCCTTGGCTATCTAAGGAAGAAAAATTAGAGCCAGATATGTGGGAAATAATGAAAGAGCAGCTAATTAATTATTACAAGCTATGAGTCCTAATTCAGTTCCTAAGGAAACATTCCTTATGTAAAACATAATACAATTGGCTTTAAAGAATCTCACAAATTCTTTAAAAAAAAAAAAAAAAAAGAAAGGAAAAGTTTTAAGGTAGATAGCCAGACAAGGAAGTGTGAGGAGAAAGAGAAGGAGGGGGATGGTACTGACAAAGCTGCTGGAAGACATGGAGAATTGGACAAGAACAGCACTGATGAACTTAAGGAGTGTGGTGCTTCTCACTTTCACAGCTCAGTTACACCTAAGCAGGTGCTATTAGGGCATTCCCCATCTCCTGACCATCCTCCCTCAATATTCCCTTCCTGGGTGGAGGGAGAAAGAGGAGGGGGAAGGGCAGTGACACCATCAGCACCACACATGCAGCAGTTTTGTCCACTCCCTATAATATGATTACAAAAGGCAGCACTAATTAAATCCAAAAAGAAGGACAGGATACATCTGATTTGAGAACAGAAGCATACCATGTGATTGAAGAGTTTGACTCTTCAGGTCAAGAAAAAATAAGATGCACTCCTTTTAATCTGGAAATTATGAAAGACCTAAAAAAGGCTTGCACTCTTTGAGTCTACACCATCTTATGTTAAGATGGTATTACAGAATTTGGCTTTGGAAGTTTTAATCTTTAATGATTGGAAATCTATAGCAAGGACAGGTTTAGAACCTGGACAAAATTTGTTGTGGCTTTCTGAGTATAGTGAATTCTGCAGAATATAAGCCCAATGAAATAGGCAACCTGGAGTTAATATGCCAGTCACCTTTGATCAACTAGCTTGTTTAGGTCCTTATGCACACACTTTAGCACAGATTTATTACTCTTAGACAGCATATGAGCAAATTGCTTCTAATGCTACCAAAGCATGGGGCACCATCCCAGGAAGACAAGAAAGGAGGGAAGCCTTCATAAAAATAGCACAAGGTCCAAATGAATGTCTGCAGACAGCTGTCATATGAACTATTAGTGAAAATGTAGCAACAGAAATTATGATAAGACAACTTGCTAGAGAAAATGCTAATGAGGTTTGTGGAAGAATTATACTAGGACTACACAAGGATGTTCCTTTAGATGAGATCATATGATGCTGTGCCACAGTGAGCACAAATACCCTTTATACCCAGGCTATGATGCAGACTTCCCAAGATCTGAACATGGAAAGACAGGGTCCCTTTTGGCACGGGACTTCCAGAGAGACTTGTCAATGCTTCCAATGAGATAAAGTAGGGCATCTGAAAGCTCAATGTCAGCATAAAAATGTAATGGAAAAACAGGGTGGGAGAATAAGACCTAAAATCCCGTGTCTAAAATGCAACAAAGGCTTCCATTGTGCATCAGAATGTAGACTGACTCAGAGAAATGGGAAGCGAGGCGAGGTTCTAGGGCCCAAGGCAAAAAAACACTTGGGGCATGATGGCAGCCAATGTTACACCCAGAGAGTCTCTAAAAGTTCAGTACTCCAACATGATCAATAAGCTAAGAAGCAATCTGATGGGAGAAAGGAATTACAATTGGGGAGAATAGAGTTGTATGCAGCTGGGGCTACTGAGATATCCCCTGGAGAAGTGAAGTCTTTCCCTATCCAGCCTATAGATCCTTTGCCTCCAGGCACAGAAAGCTTGACCATTTCACCTCCTGAGAAAACTTACAAAACAGTATTCATCCATAAACTAATGTGGGAAACTGAGGAATGTGTAGCTAATATCAAAGTCACTAATACAGGTAGACAATGTGTGACTTATCAACTAGGAGAAATAGTAGCATTAGATTTACTGATATATACTTGTAATAGGCAATTTGGTTATGTTTATCCAGATTTTGACTCCTAACAACAGAATCCAGAAATATTCTGAACTGCTGCTGTTATAGTTGACCAACCTATGCTCACTATCTATGTAAATGGATACCATTAGGATTGGTAGACACAGGTGCAGATCATACACTCATTATAGGTGCCAGTTGGCCCAGTCATTGACCAGAGATTAAGACAGACACCTATATGTCTGGCATAGGAGGATCAATAACAACTGGAGTTATGGATATTTGAAGGTGAAACAGGAGGGGTTTTTTTTGTTTGTTTTTGTTTTTGTTTGTTTGTTTGTTTGTTTTTTAATAAAACAATCCCCATCAATCTGTGGGGAAGAGACATCTTACAACAATTAGGATTACAACTGAGTACTTCGACTTTTTAGGCAGGGCTGCCAACACTCTCACCTGTTCCCATTCAATGGAAAACTGATACACCAGTATGGGTAGAACAGTGGCTTTAACAAGCAAAAAAATTCAGGCCCTATTAGATATAGCACAGGAGCAACTTGACTAAGAAAACTTAAAACTTTCTTTAAGTCTTTGGAATTCCCTTGTATTTGTTGTAAAAAAGAAATCTGAAAAATGGAGGATATTGACTAATTTAAGAAAAGTAAATGAACAGATGGAAACTATGGGAACTCTTCAGCCTGACTTCCATTGCCTACTCAATTGTCTAGAGAATGGCCTCTTTAGGTAATAGACATTGTTTCTATTCTATCCCTCTAGACAAGGAGGATATAAAAAGATTTGCCTTTTCAAAGCATTAATTTAGGTGAGCTTTATAAAAGATGCAAATGGACTATTTTGCCACATGGAATGAAAAATAGTCCTACTATGTGTCAAATGTATGTCACTGCTGCTCTTACTCCAGTAAGAAAAGCATATCCAAAAGTTATATTGTTACATTAAATGGATGATATATTGGGGTGTGCACCTGCAGAGCAAATGTTAGAAGCATGTCTACAAAAAAACCATAATGATACCAAAGAACTACAAATTGCATATAGTTCCAGAAAAAATTCAAAGGCATGCTCCTTTTCAATATTTAGGATATGAAGTATATCTTAAGGTATTTACAATACAAAAGCTTTCTTTAAGAACAGAGAAGCTGAACACCTTAAATGACCTTCAGAAATTGATAAGAGCTATCCAATGGATGCATTCAGTGTTAGGCTTAACTACCTATCAATTGTAACCATTGTATGACATTTTAAGGGGACACAGTGCTGTAAACTCACCATGCCAGCTTACAAAAGAAGTTCAAGAGGCTTTAAGAGAGGTTGAACTAACTTTATCCAATATGGTTGAAAGAGTTACTCAAAAATCCTTGGAAATATCAGTTTTTACTATTACATAATTGGCGATGGATTCTTGAAGAAAAGATTTCTAAGGAACTGTGACTCTTAAAGGACCAACTATCTTGACAGATGCATACAAACATAACCTTTGTGCTGTATACTCTTTTGACTTACCTATGAAGAGAGTAGTCAGATCTCCTTTTCAGTCCACTCAGCAGAATGAATTGTATGCAATCATTCTAGCTCTTACTTATTATCCAGGAGATATAAATATAATATCTGGTTCAGCTTATTCAGTAGGTGTGGTACAAA
This sequence comes from Sminthopsis crassicaudata, assembly GCF_048593235.1. Taxonomy (NCBI): domain Eukaryota; kingdom Metazoa; phylum Chordata; class Mammalia; order Dasyuromorphia; family Dasyuridae; genus Sminthopsis; species Sminthopsis crassicaudata. The sequence continues at coordinate 552,043,951 of NC_133617.1, read as the reverse complement.
GAATTGCCACTGCCCAAATAAAATTTGTAGCTTCTAATATATATCAGCTCTTTAAGGAACTTCAAGAGCAAGTGAGAAAGCATCCAGGTAAGCTTTATATCTTGCATGTCCACTCTCATAGTGGACTTCCAGGTCCTATTTTTGCTGGAAATTCAAAGGCAGATAGCCTTCTAACCATGAAAGCCAATACTCCTTTATTTCAGGCAGCCCAAGAATCTCATTCTAAATATCATCAGGCTGCTTAAGCTTTACGTTAGCAATTTTGGATAACAAAAGAGAAAGTTAGGAGCATAGTAAAAACCTGTACAGCTTGCCTTCCTTTCCATGATCCTATCCTTCCTCCAGGGAAAAACCCTTGTGGTTTGAGACCCAATAAAATTTGGCAACTGGATTGACCCATTATAAATCTTTTGGTCATCTGTCTTTTATTCATGTTGTAGTAGACAACTTTTCAGGAATCACTTTTGCTATACCAGCAGCAAAAGAGACAGCCCAAGTACTCACTAAATTCCTTATACAAGTTTTTGCAATCATGGGTGTGCCACAAACAATAAAAACAGATAATGAACCTGCATATACTTCTAAACATTTTGCACACTGGTTGTGCACAGTATTAAATTTTACACACCACTGGTATACCTTTTAATCCTCAAGGACAGACAATAGTAGAGGGAAGAAACAGAGACATCAAGATGCTCCTTCAAAAATAAAAGAAAGAAGGAGTCACAGATAATCCTAGAGAACTTTTAAATTTAGCTCTTTATACAATTAACTTCTTGATTTTTGATGAAGATGCACTGGCTCCAGTGGACAGGTTTTATAACCCACCAGAAGAGCAGTGTCTGCTGGGAGCAGCTCCACTATCTTTAGATAATCACCAGATGATGTGGAAAGATCCAGAAAGTGGTGAATGGAAGGGACCATATAGGTCCCTCCACTTGGGGGAGAGGGTTTGCTTGTATTTCTAGAGATGAAGAAGGAATCAGATGGATGCCAACAACCCATATTCACCTTATCCATCAGAAGGAGATGGAGAAGACCCTTTAAACAAAGGAGAAGACCCAGCCATCACTGATTGTGCCCACCACTGAAAGAGCATGGCAGTTATGGCAATTAACTCATGAACATCAAAAATTGTTGAAACATTTGTTGAAAAATTGTTGAAACAATGGTAGGAACCATTGGATTCCCTGACACATGATTAGACTGTTGCAGAAGTTCCAAATCTGTAGGAATCATTGGATTCCCTGACACATGAAGTAATGGATCATAGACTGGTTTTGGACTATCTCTTTGCTGCTGAAAAAGGTGTATGTGTGATTGTTATTTATATACCCTCCTTCTAGGTCTTATGGACATGTATAATTCCTCATATTGACTCATGCTGTTTGTTACATCACTACTAGACTGTTATATTACTATGTTCTTATGTAATACCAACCATGCTGATAGATTTATGTATACCTATTTCAAGTAAGACCCTTCAGCCCAGAGGAAACCTGCTAACAATATCTGGTTTGATTCCCCATTTCCCTTTGGTGCCCATATCCCTTTGGTGTTTTCACCCACTTCCTGGGAAGTCATGGAGGGCATGACCACTTGTGTTCTAAAACAAAAGAAAAGCAGGAGATGTAGAGGGCAGGAACTTTGAAAAGGTGTACTTGAATCAAGAACAGCATGTGGTTTTTATACTGAACAGGTACTTAGTGTGGGATAATGGTTCTCTAAAGATATACTGAATGTGATGATGATGATGATATAATGGTTCTATGGTGCATGCTCAGTTGCTGTGATGATTTAATTATACTGAAGTATTTAAGGGCTGGAAAGACTGGGAACAACCCTCTCAGCCAGAGACACAAAAAAAAGATGCCAGACTCTAGATTCCATACTCTGGATTCCATCTTTGACCAGCCATGTGGCCCTCCTGCCTCCTTCACTCCTCTACTAAGACCAAGGGCCTGAGTTGGTGATGAGATCCTCCAGAAAGCTAGCTGGACATTACAAAAGTTAGCCTTGGTAAGAAGGTCCAGGGGGCAGAGCCAACAAGGAGAGGAGACATATTTCTTTTTGAGCTCTCCTACTAACCTCACACTAATTACAAAATTCAGCCTCTGAAATAGTGCTGGACTGACAGAATCCACAAATATTGGGAGGGCAACAAAGTATCAGCAGAAAATAATTTTGAAAATCTCCAGAAAATGTCTGTTTAAGTTGAGTGCTGGAGGAGGCCAGGCATGGGCAGAGAGATAGAGCACAGAGGCCAGAACTCACTGAGTAGACTGGAGCGGGGTGCAGTCTGTGAGGGGTGGACTCTATGGGGAGGACTCTACCACAGTGTTGGCCACTATGCCTTAGTTGCAAGGCAGTAGATCAGCAGAGAAGTTATAAAAGTTCCAGCAGAAACACAAAAGGTAAAGAATGTACCCCAAAGTTCCAGAGTTTCATGAGATTTGGCCACACCCACCTAGCACTGGGAGTGAATCAGCATGATCCCAGCATAGCCGATGTCATTTCTTGGTCTATAGAGGAAGCTTGGAACCTCCTTGCCCTAAAAGCAGATGCCAATGGTTTTTTAAAAATAAGTAAAAATGCAAAGCAAACTTTAACTATAGATACACTATATTATATTTTATATATTTCACTATATAGTGAAAGAGAACAAATTTTAAACTCTGAGGAGATTAAAGGAAGATTGTCTTCAGATGAAGCCCCAAAGGGTGATATAACCTGGTCCCCACCACACAAGGCTCTCCTAGAAGAAATTTAAAAGGATCTTCAAAGTGTGCTAGAAGAAAAATGGGGAAAGGAAAGGAAAACTTTGCAAAAGGGTTTGAAAAAGGCATATAACCCATTAAAAGATAGATTGGAAAAAGAAAACAACTCCCTGGAAAAAAAAGAATTTGTGAAATTGAAAAGGTAGAGAACTCCCAGGAAAAGAGAATTTGTGAATTGGAAAAGGTAAAGAACTCTCAGGAAAACAGAATTTGTAAAATGGAAAAGATAAAGAACTCCCAGGAAAACATCATTTGTGAATTGGAAAAAGAAAATAATTCCTTAAAAAAAATTGAGAAATGGGGGGAAAAAATTCCATAGACAAAACAACTCATTTAAAAACTCAATTGGACAAATACAAAAAGAAGTAAAAAAAATGAAGAAAATAATTCATTAAAGATTAGAACTGAACAAATGGAAATTAATAACTTGATGGGACATCAAGAATCAGTCAAGCAAACCTGAAAAAATGTTAAAATAGAAAGAAATGGTAAATACCTACTTGGAAAAACAACAGGCCTGGAAAATAAATCTAGGAGAGATAATCTAAGGATTATTGGACTCCCTGAAATATATGATGAAAAAAGAACCTAGACAATATTTTTCAAGAAATCATCAAAGAGAACTGCCCAGATGTCACAGAATCAGAAAGTAAAATAGCCACTGAAAGAATTCATTGAACACCTCCTGAAAGAGACCCCAAAATTTTTACTTCATTTGAAGCATAACAGATTCTGCTCCAGCCTTTTACCTTTACCCAGTATTTATTACTCTGCTTTAAACGTGTTTCCTGTAAAAAACATATTGTAGGATTCTTGTTTTTAATCCATTCTCATATCCCTCTCTGCTTTATAGGAGAGTTCACCCCATTCACATTTACAGTTAAAACTACTAATTCTGTATTTCCTTCTATCTTATTATCCCCAGATTATATTTTTCTGTTTTCTTTTCACCTCACCTCTCTCCCCAGCATTTAACTTATGGGCACCACTTGCCTCAAGTAGCTCCCTCCTTTAGAATCCCTCCTCCTTTAGAGTCCTTCCTCTTTTCTTATATCTTTCCCCTATATTGTTTACAGGAAACACATTTAAAGCAGAGTAATAAATACTGGGTAAAGGTAAAAGGCTGGAGCAGAATCTGTTATGCTTCAAATGAAGTAAAAAACCAGGGCTAGCCATCCTGATCTCAGACCAGGCAAAAGCAAAAATTGATCTAATTAAAAGAGATTAGGCAGGAAACTATATCTTGCTAAAGGGTACCATAGATAATGAAGTAATATCAATACTAAACATATATGCACCAAATGATATATAGCATCTAGAATTCTAAAGGAGAAGTTTTCTCTCTCTGTCTCTGTCTCTGTGTGCATCTCTGTCTCTCAGTATCTCTCTCTGTTGTTCTTTGTCACTTTGTGTCTCTTTTTTTCTGTCTCAGAGAGAGAGACAGACAGACAGAAAAAAGAGAGAATGACAGAGAGCAACAGAGAGAGAGAGAGAGAGAGAGAGAGAGACAGACAGAAATACAAAGAGAGACAGAAAGAAAGTGAGAAAGATAGAGAGAAAAAGAAAAAGTGAGAGAAAACCAGCTGCAAAAAAAAATAGACAGCAAAACTATAATAGTGGGAGATCTCAATCTTGCATTGTCAGAACTAGATAAATCAAACCACAAAATAAATAAGAAGTTAAAAAGGTAAATAGAATACTAGAAAAGTTAGCCATGATAGATCTTTGGAGAAAATTGAATGGAGAAAGATGGCAGGTGGTCTTATACATGTTTAATGTTATAGTAGTATCTTAAATACAATATATGTGTGCAGAACCACACAGTTCTCTTGTTGCACAAGAAGAAATGGATTCAGAAGGTAGAAATAACCTGGGAAGAAAAACAAAAGTGTAAGTAGTCCACATTTATTTCCAGTGTTCCGTTTCTGTGTGTAGCTGATTCTGTCCATCATTGATCAATTGGAATTGAATTAGATCTTCTCTTTGTTGAAGATATACACTTCCATCAGAATACATCCTCATACAGTATCATTGTTGACGTGTATAATGATCTCTTGGTTCTGCTCATTTCACTCAGCATCAATTCATGTAAGTCTTTCCAAGCCTCTCTGAAATCCTGCTGGTCATTTTTTACAAAACAATAATATTCCATAATATTAATATATACCACAATTTATTCAGCCATTCTCCAATTGAAGGGCATCCATTCATTTTCCAGTTTCTAGCCACTACAAAAAGTGCTGCCACAAACATTTTGGCACATACAGGTCCCTTTCCCTTCTTTAGTATCTCTTTGGAAAATAAGCCCAGTAGTAACATTGCTTGATCAAAGTGTATGTATAATTTGATAACTTTTTGGGGATAATTCCAAATTGCTCGCCAGAGTGGTTGGATTCATTCACAACTCCACCAACAATGCATCAGTGTCCCAGTTTTCCTACATCCCCGCCAACATTCATCATTATCTTTTCCCATCATTTTAGCCAATATGACAGGTGTTTAGTGATATGTCAGAGTTGTCTTAATTTGCATTTCTCTGATCAATAGTGATTTGGAATACTTTTTCATATGAGTGGAAATAGTTTCAATTTCATCCTCTGAAAATTGTCTGTTCATATCCTTTGATGATTTATCAATTGGAGAATGGCTTGATTTTCTTATAAAATTAGAGTCAATTCTCTATATATTTTAGAAATGAAGCCTTTATCAGAACCTTTAATTGTAAAAATATTTTCCCAGTTTATTGCTTTTCTTGTAATCTTGTTTGCATTAGTTTTGTTTGTACAAAGCCTTTTTAATTTGATATAATCAAAATTTTCTACTTTATGATCAATGATGATCTCTAGTTCTTCTTTGGTCACAGATTCCTTCTTCCTCTACAAATCTGAGAGGTAAACTATCCTATGTTCCTCTAATTTATTTATAATCTCATTCTTTATGCCTAAATCATGGACCCATTTTGATCTTATCTTAGTATGTGGTGTTAAATGTGGGTCCATGCCTAGTTTCTGCCATACTAATTTCCAGTTTTCCCAGCAGTTTTTGTCAAATAGTGAATTCTTATCCCAAAAGATGGGATCTTTGGGTTTGTCAAACACTAGATTGCTATAGTTATTGACTATTTTGTCCTGTGAACCTAACCTATTCCATTGATCAACTAATCTATTTCTTAGCCAATACCAAATGGTTTTGGTGACTGCTGCTTTATAATATAGTTTTAGATCAGGTACAGCTAGGCTGCCTTCTTTTGATTTTTTTTTTCATTAGTTCCCTTGAAATTGTTCTTCCATATGAATTTTGTTGTTATCTTTTTTCTAGGTCACTAAAATAGTTTCTTGAGAATCTGATTGACATGGCATTAAATAAATAGATTAGTCTAGGTTGTATTGTCATCTTAATTATATTCGTTCGGCCTATCCAGAAGCACTGAATGTCTTTCCAATTATTTAAATCTGACTTTATTTGTGTGGAAAGTGTTTTGCAATTTTGGTCATATAATTCCTGACTTTCCTTTGGTAGTTAGATTCCCAAATATTTTATGCTATCAACAGTTATTTTGAATGGAATTTCTCTTTGTATCTCTTGCTGTTGGATTTTGTTGGTGATGTATATTTTTTTAAATGTGGATTTATTTTGTGTCCTGCAACTTTGCTAAAGGTATGCATTATTTCTAATAGCTTTTTAATAGAATTTTTGGGGTTCTCTAAGTATAACATCATATCATCTGCAAAGAGTGATAATTTGGTTTCCTCATTACCTATTAGAATAGGTAATAGAATTCCTTTAATCTCTTTCTAAACTCTTATTGCCAAAGCCAGCATTTCTAATACAATATTGAATAATAATGGTGATAGTGGGCAACTTTTTTTTCACTCCTGATCTTACTGGGAATAGTTCCAGTTTATCCCCATTACATATGACACTTACTGACAGTTTTAAATAGATGCTCCTGACTATTTTAAGGAAAAGTCCATTTATTCCAATATGTCATGTGTTTATTAGGAATGGATGTTGGATTTTATCAAATGCTTTTTCTGTATTTATTGAGATGATCATATGTTTTATGTTAATCTGGTTATTGATTGGTCAATAATGCTAATAGTTTTCCTAATATTGAACCAGCCCTGCATTCCTTCTATAAATCCTACTGGATCACAGTATATTATCCTCAGGAATATTTTCTGTAATCTTTTTGCTAATATTTTATTTAAGATATTAGCATCAATATCCATTAAGGAGATTGGTCTATAATTATCTTTCTCAGTTTTCAGCCTACCTGGTTTAGGCATCAGTACCATGTCTGTGTCATAAAAGGAATTTGGTAGGACTACTTCAATCCCTATTTTTTCAAATGGTTTATATAGCATTATATATTAATTGTTCTTAAAATGTTTGGAAGAATACACATGTAAATCCATTTGGTCCTGGGCAGTTTTTCTTAGGGAGCTAATTAATAGTTTGTTCTATTTCTTTTTCTAAGATGGCACTGTTTAACCAAAAAGTAATCTTCTTTCTCTGTTAAACTGGGCAAGCTATATTTTTGAAGGTATTCTTCCATTTCATTTAAGTTACCTAATTCATTGGCATAAAGTTGGGCAAAGTAACTTCTAATTATTGCTCTAATTTCTTCATTAGTGGCAAGTTCTCCCTTTTCATTTTTAAAATTAACAATTTTATTTTCTTTTTTTCCTTTTTCTAATCAAATTTACTAAGAGTTATCTATTTTGTTGATTTTTTCATAGAACCAAGTCTTAGTTTTATTTATTAATTCAATAGTTTTTTTTTTACTTTCAATTTTATTAATTTCTCCTTTTATTTTTAGAATTTCAAGTTTAGTGTTTGACTGGGGTTTTTAATTTGTTCCTTTTCTAGCATTTTTAGTTGTAAGCCCAATTCATTGATCTTCTCTTTCTCTATTTTATGCAAGTAGGACTCTAGAGATATAAAATTTCCCCTTATGATCACTTTGGCTGTATCCCACACATTTTGGTATTACGTCTCAGTATTGTCATTTTCTTGGTTGAAGTTATTAATTATGTCTATGATTTGCTGTTTCACCCAATCATTCTTTAGTATGAAATTATTTAGTTTCCGATTATTTTTGGTCTATTTTCCCCTGGCTTATTATTGAATGTAATTTTCATTGCATCATAATCTGAAAAGTATGCATTTACTATTTCTGCCTTGTGCATTTGAATTTGAGGTTTTTATGTCCTAATATATGGTCATTTTTTGTATAGGTTCCATGGACTGCTGAGAAGAAAGTGCACTCTTTTTTGTCTCCATTTAGTTTTCTCCAAAGATTTATCATACCTAACTTTTCTAGTATTCTATTTACGTCTTTGACTTCTTTCTTATTTATTTTATGGTTTGATTTATCGAATTCTGAGAGTGCAAAGTTGAGATCTCCCACTATTATAGTTTGCTCTCTATTTCTGCTTGCAGCTTTCTTAATTTCTCTTTTAAGAATTTAGATGCTACACCTGTTGGTGCATATATGTTTAATATTGATATTGCTGCATTATCTATGCTACCCTTTAGTAAAATATAGTGCCCTTCCTTATCTCTTTTAATTAGATCAATTTTTGCTTTTGATTGATCTGAGATAAGAATGGTTGCCCCTACTTTTTTGGCTTCACCTGAAACATAGTAGATTCTACTCCAGCCTTTTACCTTTACTTTGTATATATTGCCCTGCTTCAAATGTGTCTTCTGTAAACAACATATTGTAGGATTCTGGCTTTTAATCCAGTCTGCTATCCACTTCCTCTTTTGGGGGGAATTTATCCCATTCACATTTATGGTTAAAATTACTAATTCTGTATTTCCTCCCATTTTGTTAACCCCAGTTTATGTTTTTCTCCTTTCCTTTCTCCTTACCCCCCTCCCCAGTATTAAACTTTTGAGCACCACCTGATTCTCACAGCCCTCCCTTTTTAAGATCCCTGCCCCTTCTTTAGAGTTCCTCCCCCTTTCTTACCCCTTTTCCTCACAATTTCTGTATTCCCTTCTTCTTAGCTTATTCCTTCTCTTTTCACTTTTCCCCTCCCACTTTTCAATGAGGTGGGAGAGGTTTCTCTATAAATCGAATATGTCTAATATTTTTCTCTTTAATACAATTCTAATGAGAGTAAGATATACACTATTTTCACCCCATTTCCTTCTTTCTCTCAGATGTAATAGGTTTCCTTTGTCTCTTTGTAAGGTGTAGTACCCCCACTTTATCCTTTTTCTGGTACAATTTTCCTCTAGTTTCTAGAACAAGTTATACATGTGTCCTTTATGTATCTTTATAACAGAACTATAGTTCCCAAGATTTCTTTTTACTTTTTTATGTTTCTCTTAAGTCCTATATTTGAAGATCAAACTTTGGTTTGGTCCTGATTTTTTCATCAGAAATAGATGAAATTCATCTATTTCATTGAATGTTCATCTTCCCTGGGGAAAAAAATGCTCATTTTGGCTGGGTAAGTTATTCTTGGCTACATTCCAAGTTCCTTAGCCTTTTGGAATCCAAGCCCTTCCATCCTTTAATGTGGACGCTGCTAGATCCTGAGTAATCCTTATTGTGGCTCCTCTATATTTGAATTGCTTTTTCTAGCAGCTTGTAGACTTTTTCCTTGGTCTGATAGTTCTGGAATTTAGCCACAATATTTCTTGGAGTTTTGATTTTAGGGTCCCTTTCAGTAGGTGATCGATGAATTCTTTCAATGTCTATCAATGTCTATTTTTACCCTCTGTTTCTATAACATATGAACAGTTATTTTTGATAATTTCCTGGAAAATAGTATCCAGGCTCTTTTTTATCATATTTTTCAGGAAGTCCAATAATTCTCAGATTCTCTCTCCTAGATCTATTTTCCAGGTCTGTTGTTTTCCCAAGAAGGTATTTGATATTTTTCCCATTGTTTCAGTTTTGGGGGTTTTTGTTTGTTTGTTTGTTTGTTTGGTTTTTTGGTTTTTGCTTGACTGATTCTTGGTGTCTCCTTGAGTCATTCAGTTTCATTTGTTCAATTTTGATTTTTAATGAATTATTTTCTTCACTCACTTTTTTAAAATTTCTTTTTCTAATTGTCCAATTGAGTTTTTAAGTAAGTTGTTTTGTTTTATTCCATTTTTTGTTTTTTTCTATTTCACCAATTTTATTTTTTAGAAAGCTATTTTCTCTTTCCAATTCACTAATTCTGTTTTTCAAGGATTTGATTTCTTTATCCACTCTATCTTTAAATGAGTGGGATGACTTTTTCAGACTCTCTTGCCAAGCTTCCCTTTCCTTTTCCCATTTTTTTCTAGGTTTCTTGTAAGAGCCTTTTTAATTTCTTCTATGAGAGTCTTGTGTGTTGAGGACCAGATCATATCCCCCCTTTGGGGATTCATCTGGAGACAGTCTGTTTTTAGTCTCCTCAGGGTTTAAATTCTGCTCTATCCATACAGAATCTCTCTATTGTTAGAGCTCACTTTAATTTTTTTGCTCATTTTGTCAAAAAAGAATCAAAGAAAACAAAAAAAGCAAATGCAGTTTGCTTTTTTGGGGGGTAGGGGGGGCTGGATAGTATTACTGAGCTTCTTCTAAAGCCTGCAGGGGACAGCAGTGAGACACTAGTAGGACAGCAATAGCTGTGCTGCATCTCCACTCGGAGACTCGAAGAGCATGCTGAGTCATTCAGGGTACGTATGGGCAGGTCCTGAGAGACCCTAGCATTTCAGGGTTATAGCTTCTCTGCTGATCTACTGGCTTGCTGCCAGGGCAAAGTAGCCACACTGTGGAAAAGTTCTCCCCACAGAAATGTCTGAAATCACACCCTACCTAACTCAGGTCTGCTCAGTATAAGCTGCCTGAAATGCTCTCCCTTCCTGTTGTGCTCTCACTGCCTGCCTTCAGTCTGCACCTGATCTAACTATCCCTACCCATGAGCAAAAAACAGACCTTTTCTGGTGAATTTTGAGGATATCTTCTTTTGCTAATGTATTTGTGGGGTTTTTTCAGTCAAGCCCTAATTCGGAGGCCTTGTCATGAAATAAAGTATTTGAGAGCAAGAAGGAGTCTAGATAGTTGCATATGTCTTTTCCACCATCTTGGATGAAACAGCAAACCATACACACAATTAATAATTTCACCCAATATATGAATATTATGAAATATTATTGTTCCATAAGAAATGACTAGCAGGAGGTTTTCAGAAAGGCCTGAAGAAACTTACATGAACTGATGCTGACTGAAATGATCAGGACGAGGAGATCATTATGTATTTCAACAACAATACTATATGATGATCAAATCTGATGGACATGGCCTTCTTCAACAATGAGATAAACCACATCAGTTCCAATAGAACAGTAATAAATTGAACCAGCTACACCCAGTGAAAGAACTCTGGGAGATGACTATGAACCACTATATAGAATTTCCCAATGCCCCTATTTTTGTCTGCCTGCACTTTTGATTTCCATCACAGGCTAATTGGACACTATTTCAAAGTCCAATTCTTTTTATACAGAAAAATAGCTGTTTGGACATGTATACATATATTATATTTAACTTATATTTTAACATATTTAACATGTATTGGTCAACCTGCCATATAAAATAAAAATAAAAAATAAGAAAGAAGGTCCATTCATATTTTCATCTAACTTCAAGGAAATGAAAGAAAAATAAGAAATAATGTCAAATAATTTTTAGATTTAGGATAATTAAAAAAAAACACTATGGATAAACTTTTTTGTAGGTAAAATAAAAGAGGTTATCTGAGTCTGTCTGGAGTAGGCAGGGAGTTTAGTGTAAAGGATTTTAAAAATATGAGAAATTTTTATAAAAAGCATAAAAACAGGATTTTTAGAAAATCTGCTTGGAGGCTTTTTAGGGAACACAAAAAAGTCAATTAGTATAAATTAAAGAGACTTTATGTAGCACTGAAAGGCCATTTGGCACCCATATGCATTCAGTGGTTTTTTAACTCAACAACATACAAAGAACAAAGAATATTATTTAGGATATTACCATGTTGGTGTCTATTTATGGCCTTCAAGAATAAAGGCAGTGTCTCAAAATTTCTTACTTATTATTAACAAATAAGCTGAGCACTTTGAAATTCTTACTTGTTGAGTTCTATATTGTGTAGGCATGCAACATTATCCCTGATAAAAATGTCTCATTTCTCTTTTTTCAATAACACTATTAATATTGCCAAGTTAAAAAAAAAACAAAACTAAAGGGTAAAATGTCATTTTTTTTTTAGTCTCATAACATTAGCAAATAGGGAACAAATCAACCACTGGTAGGCTATTAAACTTGCAAAATCACATTAATATTCAAGGTGACCATTCTCGCACAGAAAGCCTTCAACCACTAATTACTGGAGATCACTTCTCATGCCTTAAAAGAAGCCTCCTGAAAGAAGCAATTTAACCAATATTTTACATTATAATTTACATGATAATTACAAGATAATTCATGGGCCAAAAAACATTCCAGTAGAATAATAATTCATTCTAAGTCAAGTAATACTAACAATTCAGATGTACAAGGATCAAGTTCTTTTTTTTTTTTTTTTTTTTTTTTTTTTTTTTTGTCATTATTGCTACTTTTCTATTCCCTGGGCATATCAAACTGCCTACCAGGGGAAAAGAAGTGGAGTACTTTATGAAATTTCAAAGAAAAATGCAATTACTAATCTCTAGCAAATATGGCCCTGAAATATTTTCCTAAATAACAACATATTAAATGTTGCTGTTTTATGAATTCAAGAAGTTTCATAACTCAGAGGAAAACTTTCAGCTTTATAAATTGGTTCTGCCTGTCTGAAAATTTTTTTAAATTGAAATTGCATTTTCTTGATATTTTAAAATTTAGTAAGATGTACTCTCAACATTCATTCATATTTTAATTACTATTTATAAATGTTTACATGACAAATTTCAGTCAAAATTCAGTTAATTCAATTAACATTTCATTAAGCATCTACTTTGTGTCACAAGTGAGGTAGGAAGACAAAATAAAAACATTCTTTGCCCTCAAAGATCTTACATACTACTAGGGAGTAGTGTGGGAAAGAGAACCCAACTGTTTCATTTCACAAATAAGAAAACTGAGACACTAGAAAAAGGAAGTGAGTGCCCACAGTCACATGGGTATTAAGACTAGAATTAGGATTTGAACACAGATTCTTTGGTTCCAAATGCAATACTCTTTCCTCCATATCTCATAGAAATCATAATACACAAAATGTAATGTAATTTGGGCAAAGAAAACATCCACCTAAGTATTCTAGCAAAATTGGAAGAGAAAGCAAATATAGAATGTAGGACATTTGAGGGCAAAGATTTTTTTCTGCCAAGAAAATTTAAAAATGGAGTCATGAACAGTAAAACATGATTAACAACAACAATCAAAGTTTATTTTATAAATATTTGATTGCTATCTCTCTTATTAGATTGTGAGCTCTTCAAGGGTGGGGGTGGTATGCTTTTTCTTTCCTTTGAATCAACAGAAATTATTACAGTTCTTGGGACATAGTAAGTGTTCAATAAATTCTCATTTTCTGAAATAATAAATTTATATTTATAATAATAAATACATAAGTATATTAAATTATATAAATTGTATATGTTTAATAAATATATATTTATATAAATAAATAGATTTATGTTTATAGAAATAAAAATATATTTATATAATACTTTATAAAGTGTTTTACAAATACTATATCATTTTATTTTCACAGCAACCCTAAGAAGTAAATATTCTTACTATTTTATAGATAAAAAAACTGATTCAGAACAAGGTTAAGTGACTTCCATAAGGTATGATATAGCTGGCTTTGAATTCAGGTCTTCCTGATTCAAGGTGCAGTGTTTTAACCTCTGTATCACTAAGACTCTCAGCACATAAACACTGTGTCTACTTCACTTCTTTTTCAAAGTTCCCATCCATACACTGCCCTGCAGCCTTCCATATCAAAACCATTTAAAATTCCTTGTTCCCTGATTAACAATCATACAATGACACCAAGAGAATATTATAAGCAAGAAGCTTCAAATATTCATACCTAAGAGGTACAGGCAGCACATTTCTTTATAAACTAACCCTCTCTCTGCTTGAATCATTTGCTCAAGGATGGTAAGATAGAGATTAAGAGGCTTCCTTTGCCAAGCAGGTCAAAGTAGGAAGGTTATAAATTAAGTTGAATATACTGAAGTCTGAAAGGACACTTCCATTTTATCATCAATTTCATATCCCTCATTTCCTAGAAAAAGGAAGTAAATGCTCATCTTCACACGAGTATTAAGAATAGTTAGGATTTGAACACAGATACTCTTAATATGGTACAGCTTCTCTAGGGAAGATGTAGCAACAACCCCGAGACCACCTGACTATGGGAGTGATGTAGTTAGAAATGATGTATTTTTCCCCTTAGGTTATCCTACCCCAGTTTACTCTATATGACCAGGATACTGTGGTTATAAATATTACTAGCTGTCAGATAACAATTTGTTGGTATGATGACAAAGTTTCTGAGACAATAATAAGGTGCAAACCAGACCACTCCTCAACTCTACCTCTATGCCATAAAATTAGCACATCAATGATATGAAGCCCTTGGTCTCTCTTTTTCCTATAAATTTATCTTCTTGCTCCTGGTTCTTTGCTAAATTATTTTGGAACTTAGTTCACTTTAATTGGTTTTACAATTATAATAAACTTTGACCCTTGACTTGGAGATGGGTCCAAATTTGCAAATTGTTTTAAGACACTTCACAACACTGATCTAGAACTCCAACCTTTTTGGAGTCCCCCTTGAACCTCAATACTCTGATTCCAAATTCAGTGCTTTTTCCTCTGTCTCTCATAAAAGTCATAATAGCCAAAATATAATGTGATATAGGCAAAGAAGAGATCCATCTAAGTGTTCTAGGAAAGTTGGAAGAGAATGCAAATGTAGAATGTAGAATGCTTGAGGGCAGAAATTTTTTCATAAATTGCTACATAGGAGTTTATTAATAAAGATGTCCTGAATTCAATTGAGAGGTTACTTTTAATTAGGGTAGGAATGAACAAAGGCCTCGATAAAGAAAATACTAATGGAGAGGGATGTTCAAGGAAAATAAAGATGTCAATAAGTAGGAATGAAGAGTATGCTCCAGGTACAAGGAGGATGGCTTCCATGAATATGTAGGGAAAGGTTAGACAAGATCAGGGAAAACTAGTAGTCCTGTTTAGCTGGGACATAGAATGTATTCATGGAATAATAAGAAATAATTCTCAGGAGACTTACCATATCAATTCACAGAAACTATCTAAGGAGGCAATATTACTCTGCATAATTCATTAATGTACCAATGTCATTAGAGAGTTGTTAAGTGCAAATCATGCACTTAAAAGTATAGTGATACCTCAAGGGGAAAAAAAAAAGAAAGAGAATATTACTATTATACGGGGACAGCTAGTGGATAGATATCCACTACCTACAGTGGATAGAACACTGGGCCTGGAACCAGGAAAACCTGAGTTCAAATAAGATCTCAAACACTTTCTAGTTGTGTGACCCTCAACAAGTCAATTAACCCTATTTTACTACTGCCTAGACACACACTGAATGGGGGGAGGGGAAGAAGAGAATATAAATATTATAAAGAAGGACCTTTGTTTCAGATGGTAATTTGCAATTATAATGTAATGGCTTTCATTGATTGGTCAACAATAGGTTCCAGGCCCAACCCCACTTGGTCATTGATTGAATGAATATAAATAGGAATTGTTTCTGTTTTGACCAGCCATCCAAAAGAGTCTTCCCCTCTCAGATTGATTTTCTTTTTGACTAAATAAAAGAAACTGTTCTCTGCCCCATTTCTTATCTTACTCTACTCATTGACCTGTTAAACACCTTAGATTACAAAAGCCATTCTCTTTCACTGCATCCAGAGTCATCTCCAGTCATCCTGATCCATATCTTGTCATTGGACCTAGATGACCCTGGAGACTGTGAGATTGGTGACTTTGCACTTAAATCTGATTATCTTGCATGTCATGGCATCAACTCCCTGATATCATGATCCAATTCTCAAGAAAGGACAAACAGCAGCAGTATCAATTACTAAGGAAGCTTAAAGATGATCCAGCCTTATTTCCACCTGATTAATTCTGGACCTCTCCATTTATCTTTGAGTTCTCTAATTCTTTCCTCTTGATCCATGTTTTTCCAAAATATTTTTCTCTCCATCTTCACCAATTTTGTATTGTACTGTACTGAAATAACTGAGTATTAAAGTATATATTGATTCCATCTGTCTTTTCAAGTTCCTGGAATTTCTCTAAATTCATCCCTTGTAACTGATGATGTTGAATAAGTTGCAGCTATATTCATGCTTGCCTTTTTGCAAACCCTTATCATGAGCACTATAATACCAAATGCCAAATATACAATGAAATGATATCTCTTTTGCATCTGGGCACACAATAAAATGGAGCCTGTCAACTTCTTTGTTTGTGTTTTTATGAGCCATCCTTCCTTTTAGCAGCAATACCCTTCTTCTGTTTTTTTGTTTGTTTGTTTGTTTGTTTGTTTTAATAGCAAGAATGTCAAGATTGATACATTTCACTATTTTTTAGCAGCACATTTGCTTGTTGGTCATTAGACAAGGTTCTGACATTTAGAATAACAATAGCTAAGTTAAAATTATAGACTTCTGGGTCATGTGACAAGCAATATAGTAGACTGGATATTGTTTTCCAGTCCCCTTTAACTCATGAAAAAATCCTACAAGGTAGTTGCTATGTCTATGTCTACATTAGTTTGGATAAATGCAGCTTACTGGGAGACATAAATAGATAACTTTTGAATCTAACCTAACTCTCTAAGGGGAATTTTGATTTCTGACTAGGAGGAATTAAGAAATTGGGGGCCACTAGTCCAATTATTATTCTCTTCTCAGAGAAGAAGAAATGGACTAAAATTGTAATTAACTCCTTCTCTAAATATTTCATATCCAAGGAAAATGATTTTTTAGTTAAAACTGCTTCCTAGTCACTATTCTTTAAAGAAGAAGTGATACAATTTATATCTTTAAGGCTCAATCCCTTCCCTCCACATGCCAGTTACATAAAAGAATAAAAGAACACCCACCATATGTTATGCCACGGTTCTCTTTTATTATCCTGACTCAGTCTCCCTAATTATCCTGACCCAATCCTGACTCAATTTCTCTGCTTCAGTTTATAATAATCAGCTCAAAGCTCAGTCCTGCAAAACCTCCCCTCCCTCTTTATCAGAATATTTGATAAGGATAAAAGATCTTATGTTTTAGAATATAAGAATCTCTCCCCATCCCAAGCTACTGCAATGTCAGATATCTTATCAAGATGCCTCCTCCCTTCTCTGGAGCTCACCCACCCCGTCAGAGTTCTATTCCCTCTCTCAGCACCCTGACTCTTCCCCTGCCTCCGTTCCTCCCTGAGTCTGAGCCATGTGTATATAAGTCATTGAGAACTCACATTGTTGGATGGATTCTTGGAAATATTAGTCTCATTCAGTCCTGGGACCAAATCATGGATCCATTTGGTCACAGTAAATCTCTCCCATTTAATAAATTTTTAAATACTCTTCAATCTCTATCTTGCCTCAGTTTCTCCGGCATTATACATAAATGGTAAATAGAGAACAAACTCATTGAGACAAGAAAAGAGAAATCAGAGATGTTATACAGATTAAAGAATACCAGACAATACAAATAATGAATGAACGGAGAGGGGAAAGGGAGGAGACAAACAGACAGAGAGAGAGAAAGAGAAATAGAAACAGAGAGGGAGGGAGGGAGGGAAGAGAGAGGGAAGAAGGGAAGGAAGGAAGAAAGAAGAGAGACAGAGAGAGAAAGAGACAGAGAGAGTGTGTGTGTCCTTGATTCCCTTGACTGAGCTAACCCAATGGGAAATTCCTTGAAGTCTCTAGGGAGGCAAGAGACAGCTTGGTAAACCAGTTTTCCCTTCCATGTCTACCTTCCAGAATCATATTCTTCTCTTTAGTTTCTCTCATAAAGAGGATCTGGAACCACATTTACCCTCTCTCAAAGCAGGAAGAAGTTCTCTCTTCTCAAGTTCTTGCCCCAATTCTGTCAGTCACACAATTATGCAGTATTCTCTCTACCAATTAAGTCTTTTGTAAATGTCAAACTTGAACCCCAATTTGCTACACCAAAATAAGAATTATGCACAAAATGAAAAATAATTATGATTGAATCCACAGGACAAAAAGTAGATAAAAGTTTTATTAAATTAAATGCTAATCTTTACTTACTTAGCACCTCCTGGGATTCTTAAACTGACACAAAGCAACCAAATGGTTGATGCTAAGGACCTCACATGGGAATGACCCTTTGCTACAGAGACTGTCAACCCCTTCCCACTTCTACTTGTGGCAGTTGACAGGTATAGATTCTACCTAGACATGTGGGGTGGATAGAAGGGGTGGGGAATAAGGCAGCACATTTTGCCTGGGGTACTCCTGAGAATTGCAACCCTACAGAAACCCATCCTGAGTTAAGTGTCTCCCCTACCCTAAAAAAAAATAAAAAAAAAAACAAACACGGGACACTAATACATTCCACCGAGAAAAGAAAGGGACAAGAACCAAAGGAGAAACTGGGGCAAGCGACCAGCATGAGTGGCTAAAACAAAAGGGACTGAGACCCAGAAAGCCCTGTTTCTCAGAGGAAAATTAAGTCAGGGCTCCTAACTGTGCAAACTTTACAAACTGAAAGGAAGCAAAGATACCTTTCTGCCCAATTCCCAGGGAGTACCTACTTTCAAGAGGGAAAAATCAGCTTGAAACATCAAAGTTTTCAAAAGGGAAAAAATTCATTAAAAAAACAGATAAAATCCATCATCAAAGAAATTAAGAAAGAACAAATGTCAGGATTTATAGCTATCAAGCTGAAATACAAAATATCACAATAAAAACCATAAGATTTATGAGAAAAATGGGATTAGGGATACAGTGATCAAAAACTTCATCAATGATAAACACTATAAAAGATGGAAATCTCTTTAAAATGATAGCACAGTTTTATATATTGTTAAATAGTTACTATTTATTTTTATTATAATAAATATGAGCAGAAATCAAGGATTTGGGTTGCTGTTTGGCCTGAGTCACTCACTGGTCTTGTCCTAACTATAGGGTGAGAGGAGATTTTTTGAGAGTAATATCGCCCTGATTTGGATGGGGCCCATGACACAACATGGACGGGTGGCAAAGTAAAGTCATTTGAAGTTGTTCCAACAATAGATGTTTCTTATATTTTTGTAGGGTAGTTTCTGACAGTCCACAATGTGGATTCTTTTATGCCCATTGCTCAGGAGAGATTACATGGTTTCTTGTTTCTTTTGAAATCCTTTATTATTTCAAGCTTCTCCTTAATGCTTTCCTTTGCATGCACTGCTTGACATTTTTGAACCAGGACAATTAGACATGTTTGGGATGTTGAATGAGTGGTTTTTATATAGAAAAGTTCACAAAAGAATAGGAAAACACAACTTTGTAAGATATGATGTTATATAGTGTGATGATCTGAGGTAGCTGGTAGGTATTTGAAGTATGAATGTGTGTGTGTGTGTACGTTTATGTACAGGCACATGCACACCTGCATTTCATGTAATCCTATATATTTCAGTTCATCAGTGTGCAGTTTTCTGTATACTTTATGTTTCTCAGCACAAAATCACACATTAACAAGATTAAATTTATATTACACTCTAACTGTTCCCTAACATATCAATCATAATGGAACAAATTCATGTTTTTAAAATAAATGTTATGGCAGAACTATTGCTCTTCTAATTTTTTAGTTTTCACAAAGACCAAGTCAGTCTAAAATCATATCCTTAAAGATACTTGAAGAATATTAACAAAGGCTAACTCTCATTTGTCATTCATCACTGTTTTTAACAAGCATTTCTTAGAAGATTTAACTTACCTCGTCAAACAAAACAAAAAAATTCCATACCCTTTGATAGTATCAGCCAAGATGTACAATATGAAATATATTACTTTTTTTGGAACTCAATCATTAAGGATTATGCTTAGATATATGAAATAAGGAAAGTACAATATGGTAAATTCATTCAGTCTAACCACCCAACAAATTATATAGTGGATGCACAATCAATCCCAGATGCATTGGGATTGATCATAGAAGTGGTCAAAATGAGGGAAAGTGGCTATTCACCAATGGACATCTTTTCTGAGAATAGTTACAAACTGAAATTGATGGATGTCATTTTTTTATCTTCAAAAGAGTTTTTAAGCACACTTCCCATTATAACTTATATGATTCTGAATTGTTGAGTTCTTGGGAACCCTGTGTATTTCTTTGGGGTCTTTGTATCCTAAGAATCTGTGACACTCCATTTCCCTTTGAAGCTAATCTGACTTTTCTCATGTGAAATCCTTCTCTTTCCTGGGTCCTGATTATTTCCTTATGCTTTTTACACAAAAGATTTAGGTGAAAGATAATGCAGAGCTACATAAAATATTTCACCACCTTAAAGTTAACTCCCTCAGCATACCAGGAACGGTTACAATTCCTGGAACTAAAAACCATTACCTTACACATCCTGTGATTTATTTTGAGATTGTATTTGGTGCACTCGTCAAAGAAAGCATTCAGCAGTCTCCAAAGGCCAATTGGGGTTTGAGAGAATAATAAATACTGAATCTTCAGCACTAAAAAAGAACAGTCACACAGATGTTAGAAACATTTGGGCATAGAAGCTATGCCAAAGACCTTAGTGATATCATTGAAGTAGATGTAAAAAAGTGAGTGCACATTGAATGGGAGTTGGCTCAACAAACTGTGATATATGAATAAATGAATGAATAAAGCATTTTAAAGAAGTTACTCTGTTTTAAATGCTATGCTAAACATGAGGCATCCAAATAGAAAAGTAAGAATCCTTGATCTCGAGGAGCTTACATTCTAATGAGACAGGTTTCAAGATTTCTCCTCTACTCCAAAAATTCCTCTGCTTATCCTTCTTTTAGTAGCAATAAGCACTAGATGAATGTAATGCTTATTATTATGCCACCTGAAATGACAATTATGAAGAATTCAGGAAAACTTGGGAACTCAAAACCCAATGAAATGATTAGAAGAACATTTATACAAGCAATAATTAAAGGAAAATAACATTTAAATACATCATAATTTTTATTAACTTAATGACTAATAGTGAAATAGGTCAAAATAAAAGAAATCAGTGAAACATTTAAATTTTTTTTTAAAGGAGAGGATGTAGTAGAACCAAGATGGCAAATTAGGGGCATCCACCCAGCTCAACATTTCTCTCCAAACAACTTTTTAAAAGCTCTTTAAATATAATATTGGAGTAGTAGAAAAAAAAATGTTGGGATGAGATATTTTTTCCAAGAATACTTAGGAAGTTAGCAGGAGAAGTCTGTGACCTGTGGGTGGAGGGAGACCTGATCAGACCCCACATATCGGTTAGTGAAAATTGAAAATGTTTTCAGAGCTCTCAGCTCAGAGAAAGTAAGGAGGATGGACAAACTGGTTAGAAGGAGATTAGGAGGGACCCTTTGCTATCACTGGGCATAGCTGGCACTGATTGGCCAAATATATGGAACTGACTTGCAGTTCCAGGGTAAAGAGGAGGTTAATGATAGTTCACAAGGGAGTAGAGACCCTGGTCACAGCTGAAAAATAAAGAGGAATCCTAGGGCTTGTAGCTATAGAGGATCGGGGCCCTTCCTAGGACTAGGATATAATTTAGAAGAGTAATGAGCAAAAATCTCTCAGAAAAATCAAATCACTTTGAAGGCACTAAAAATTTGTGGGTTACTAGAACTAGTTCTGAAAATAGCAATATGAAAAAGCCTGAAGTTTAGGACAATACCTCCCCAACCCCCTATGAGCAGAGCCCAACTTTAACATAACATTCAAAGTCAAGAAAAAAAAAAACTGGAAAAGATGAGAAGAAAAGATATAAACTACATTATAAAGCAGCAGTCATCAAAACCATTTGGTATTGGCAAAGAAATATAGTAGTTGATCAGCAGAACAGTTTGAATTCACACAATAGTCAATGATTACGGTAATCTAGTGTTTGAAAAATCCAAAACTCCAGCTTCTGGAATAAGAACTCAATATTTATCAAAAATTGCTGAGAAAATTGAAAAGTATGACAGAAACTATGCAATGACCAATACCTAACACTGTACCAAGATAAGGTTGAAGTTGGTTCATGATTTAGATAAAGTATGATACTATAAGCAAACTAGGAGAACAAGGGATAGTCTAGCTCTCAGATCTGTGGAGAAGGAAGGGATTTGTGGCCAAAGAAGAATTAGACAACATTATGAAATGCAAACTGGATAAATTATATTATATTAAATTAAAAAGGTTTTGTAGAAATTGCTAAGGACCATGCTTAAGTGTGAAGGGGCAGGTCTATTTTTAAAAAGCTCCCACAGCTGTGAATCATAACACCCTTGAAGGAATTGTGAATTAACTTTTACTGAGGCAGATGTTACTTGTGAATTGGGAATGAAACAAATCACAGACAAGAAGAAAGAAAGGAGAGGTCAGAAAATACACCTTCCTCTCAGTCTTCTTGTATCCTTATCATCCTCTCACATGAAGGGATCTATTCTGCTGGTCAGAATTAGATCCCAACAGCCACTACCAAGTGGCTCTCATAACAACAATCAATGCAGAAAAGATTAGACAGGAAATAAAAAACTGGGGGGAAATTTTACATCCAAAGGTTCTGATAAAGGTCTCATTTCTAAAATACATAATTGACTCAAATTTATAAGAACACAAGTCATTTTCCAAATTATAAATAATCAAAAGATATGAACAAAAAAATTTCAGATGAAGAAATAAAAACCATTTCTAGTCATATGAAAAAATGTTCTAAATCATTATTGATGAGAAATGCAAATTAAGACAACCCAGGTACCATTATACATTTCTTAGATTGGCTAAGATGACAGGAAAACATAGTGGATAAATATTGGTGGGGATATAGGAAAACTAAGACACTCATACATTGGTGGGATTGTGAACTGATCCAACCATTTTGGAGAGCAATTTGGAATTGTGCCTAAAAGGCCATCAAACTGTGCATACCCTTTAAACCAGCAGTGTCTCTATTGAGTCTGTATCCCAAGGAAATTATAAAAAAGGGAAAGGGACCCACATATGCAAAAATGTTTGTGGTGGCCCTTTTTGTAGTGGCAAGGAACTAGAAAATGTGTGGATACTGATCAGCTGGAGAATGACTATATGAATGTAATGGGATATTATTATTCTGTAAGAAAAGATCAGTTGGATGATTTGAGAAAGGTCTAAATTGAACATGAACTGATGCTGGGTGAAGCAAGTACAACCAGGAGAATATTGTACATGGGAGAACAAGATTATGTGATGATTAACTGTAATAAATTTGCTCTTTTCATCAATAAGATGATTCAGGCCAGTTCTAATAGACTTGTGATGGAGAGAGCCATGTGCATACAGAAAGAGAATTATGGGGACTGAATGTGGATCACAACATAGTATTTTCACCTTTTTTGTTGTAGAGGTTTGCTTGTTTTGTTTTTTTTTTCTTTCTCATATTTTTTTTCCTTTTTGATCTGATTGTTCTTGTGCAGCATAATAAGTGTTGAAATACATATAGAAGAATTGCACATGTCTAATTGAATTGCTTGCTATCTAGGGGAGAGGTTAGGGGAAAAGAGGGGAAAAATTTTGGAACATAGAATTTTGCAGGCGTGAGTGTTGAAAACTATCTTTGTATATATTTTGAAAAAAGAAAAGAAAAGAACACCTAAAAAGCAGAACTGGCCAAATGATAAAAGAGGCACAAAAATCTATTACAGAAAATAATTCCTTAAAAAATTGAATTTGAACTACAAAACACTTTCCATACAAATAAAGTCAGATTTAATCAGTTGGAAAAATATCAAGTGCTCATGGGTAGGCCAAATAACACTACTTCCTAAATTAATCTACTTTTTTAGTGCCACACCAATCAAATTCCCAAGAAAAAAATTTTTTTTACAGATCTAGAAAAAATAACAACAAAGTTCATCTGGAAAAACAAAAGGTCAAGAATTTCAAGGGAATTAATGAAAAAAAATGCCAATGAAGGTGGCCTAGCTGTGCCAGACCTAAAATTATATTATAAAGCAACAGTTATCAAAACCATTTGTTACTGGCTGAGAAATAGAGTAGTTGATCAGTGGAATAGGTTAGGATCACACAACAAAATAGTCAATGACTACAGCAATCTAGTGTTTGATAAATCCCAAGACCCCAGCTTTTGGGATAAGAATTTACTATTTGACAAAAACTGCTGGGATAATTGGAAACTAGTATGGCAGACACTATACATTGACCCACACCTAATACCATATACCAAGATAAGGTCGAAGAAATATCTCATCAGAAAAACAACTGGAGAGGAATACAGATGGAGGAGAGATAATTTAAGAATTATTAGATGACTTGAAATTCATGATCAAAGAAAGGTCTTAAATATCATATTTTAATTTTATTGAGGAAAGTTGTCCTTATATTCTTATATTTTATATCCAGAAGGAAAAATAGAAATCAAAAGAATCTACTAATAAACTCTTAAAAGAGATCCCCAAATGAAACTCTCAAGAATATTATAGCCAAATCCAAAGCTTCCAGTTCAAAAAGAAAACAAGGCAAACAGCTGCAAGGAAAATAGTTCAAATAACATGGAGCCATAGCCAGGATCACACAAAATTTAGCAGCTTCTATATTAAAGGAACAGAGAACTTGGAATATGATATTCCAGAAACCAAACGAGCTAGGATTACAACCAATAATAACCCCACAAAACTGGATATAATCCTTGGTGGGGGGGAGGGAATGAATGTTTAATGAAACAGAGGGCTTTCAACATCCCTGATGAAAGCCCCAGAGTTGAATGAAAAATTCAACCTTCAAACACAAGACCCAAGAGAAGCATAAAAAGATAAACATGGAAGAATAAGCATAAGGGACTCAGTAAAGTTAAGCTGTTTGCATTTCTGTATGGAAAAAGTGATACATATAACTCCTATTGTTGCTGTTATTTGTTCTTTGTTCTTGAACACCATGACATCCGAGAGGGTAAGTGAAGGAGGGCTTTCCAAGGTCACCTGCCTTACTCATCTCTTTAGAAATACCTGAGTCCAGTGGCCAGATATAGATCAAGACAACTAGAGATGTCCCTGGATGCAATGGGAGACCTTAGCCTTTTTAAACTAAGATTTACAATGGGTCTCAGTTTGAGGATGCACTCATTCAGTGATTAAGGGCAAGTAGCAATTGAGGCAAAGAATCTCATTATTACAGCATTTAAAAATAGTTCAACTAGACAGGTGGCACAGTGGATAGAATGCTAGGTTTGGATTCAAGAAGCCTCATCTCTGTGAGTACAAATATACCTTCATTTACTTACTAACTGTGTGAACTAGGGCAAATCACTTAACTTCTGTTCTGAAATCTTTGCCAAGAAATCCCCAACATGGAATTATGAAAAGTTGAATACAACTGAATAACAAAATAAAAGGATATTACATGAATATGAGTATGAGTCAATTATTTTAGAATGATATCTAAAAAAATGAAGTAAAAAAGAAAGAGATGCACTGGGAAAGGGGGGAAGGGAGAGGGAGGATGGGGAAAATTTCTCACATAAAAGAGGCACATAATGGAGAGATTTTGTAATGAAAAGGAAAATAGGGGAAGTAGAAAATGCTTGAACCTCACTTTCATTGGAATTGTTTCAAAGAGAGAAGAAGATGATAGATAGGTAGAGTGCAGGAAAGTGAGTATAAAAAAGCAAAATAGGTTCTGTGCAAGTTATGTTATTATTATAATTGTTGTTCATTCATTTTTCAGTCACATTTGACTCTTCATGATCCTATTTGAATTTTTCATGACAAAGATATTAGAGTAGTTTGCTATTTCCTTCTCTGCTTAACCTAAGGTAAACTAAGTTAACTTGTCAAGGGTGACTTACCCAGTTTCACACAATTAATAAGTCAGATTTGAACTCAGGAAGATAAGCTCCTGACTCCAGGACCAAAACTCCATCAACAAGACCACCTAGCTGCCCTAGAGAGAGATTAGATTGTGAAAGGCTTTAAAAGTCAAACAGATTCTCAGCAGTTCAGTGATTCAAGATAATTCCAATAGACTTTGGATAGAAAATGCCATCTGCATCCAGTAAAAGAAGTATGGAGATTGAATGTAAATAAGCCCATTATGTTCACTTCTTTTTTTGTTTTTGTTTTTGCTTTTTTTCTCTCCCATGCTTTTTCCCCTGTTGTTCTGATTTTTCTTTCCCATTATGATTCATAAAGCAATATATATGAAAAATAAATAAATTAGCTTTATTAAAAAGTCAAACAGAGTGGTTGATTGTCAATAACATTAATCAGTCATTCTTTTACATATACTAACTGGCACCTTCCACATATGAATTCATCACAAAGTAAATGTTGTAATAGAACCAGAAATCATAGGCAAGAGCTGGGGAGAGTACATATGGCTCAAAAATTATTCTCAATAGTTGCATTTTTGAAATCTTCACAAAAAAGGATGGAGGGAAAGGCATGTGAAATCAATTTAAAATATTACATAAATGGGACAACTAGATGGCACAGTAGATAAGATCAGAAAAAGTCCTGAGTTCAAGTCTGGCCTCAGACACTTAACCCCGATTGCCTTGGGTGGGGGAATTATATAAATTGATTATAGCTATCAGTGGTTACCACATAGAAATAGGAATTATTTGAGTATTATATTCAATTAATTTACGTGTCATTTTTCAAGAAAATCTGAAGATTTGTGTTTTGTACCTCTTCCTATATAGAAACTATAATTTTGATATGAGGAATGTATGACTATTTCCAAAAAAAAATCCAGAATTAACTGAGAATTACTTAGCTTTCACTCATTAATGAATGTTTTCCTTTCCTCTGCCTCACACTTCCTGTTAACATTTATTATATTTTTTTATTTTCAGATTCCCAAAGCTTTCTAGCTAATCTGTATGAAGTTTTGAAGTATAACAACATTTCTTATTAAATTTATTCTGCTCAACTAAAATAATCAGAGACAATCTTTACTTTAAGTGTTGTGAAGGTACTTTTCAAAGTTCATTAATGATGTGGATTGGTCTAGATACTGGAATAAAGATTTTTGGTTAGAGGATACTTGTTTTTTGTTGTTGTTGTTGTTGTTTTTTATTTTGTTTTGTTTTTAATAACTAGTTAAGATTTCAGTCAACTCAGTTGTGAAAACTTGAAAGAAATTTCAGGAGTTACAATTCCTGGCAAGAGTTATTTTTGCTGTCATATACTTTGACTGCGGAGTTGGTATCACAAAATCATAGATTTAGAATTGAGAAAGGATCTTAGAGGTTATCTAAACATCTCCTTTTTAGAAATAAGGAAATAAAAACTGAAAAGTTCAATGATTTGCCCAAGAATCAACTAGAAAGTAAGCACTTTATATTTGATATTTAATCTTTTCTCCCTCTTTTTCAATCTCCCTCCTTCTTTTTCTAACATGGTAGGGAAATGAGGTGCTCTTGTTAACTGAGAATTGATAATGGAAACAATGATGCATTTAGAGTTAAAAGTCATGAACAAAAACCCAGGCTTTATTACTTACTTAATAGTTGATTCTTGGGCAAGTCATGGATATGGTCATCTTAGTCACTTTATTTGCATAATTCCAGGTTGCTTTTTAAAAAATAGTTGTACCAGAGAATTTTGCCAACAAAAGTATTAATGTGTCTGTATTGCCATTTTTGGTGATCTTTTATTAATTTTCAAGTCCTAAGGTGAAACTTAAGGGTTGTTTTGATTTGCATTTCTTTTATTATTAGTGATTTGAAACATTCTTTTTCCATTTTGCCATTCTTTTAAGAATTTTTTATTCATATTTTTGGTCATTTTATCTATTGGGTTAGATTATTATTTTATATAACTAACATATCTTGTTTATATTATATAGAAGTATATTGTTTATATATCTTGGATACAAAATCTTTATCATAGTCATGTTAGTGGGCCTGAGATTTCATCAGTACCAGGAACTCCTGGGTAAGAAAACTCTATAGTAATATAAGTCATCATTTTCTTGACAATTTATAGTCACAGAGAGTGACCTAGAACACTGAGGGATTAAGCAGCATACCAAAGGTCACACACTCTGTAAGTGTTAGAAGCAAAGGTTCCCAAACTTTTACAGTGACCTTAATAGCTAATTTATCACAGAGATTTAACACATTTTTGAATCCTACAGATGGAAAGTGTTTTCACTGTAGTAGAATCCCATTATTCCTAAAATGAATAATTTGGTCCTTATATTTTATTATAAATGGATTTTATCTATATCTCTTGAAATACAAGTATCTGTACAGACAGTTCTCTTCAAAACTAGGCTTTTCAAGGGCTTACTTTGGGTCAGAGGTAGCGTGGATTGAATTGTATATTTCTGATCTAAGAAATTCCTGAAGCTTAAAGAGATCAGACAGTTCTGAAGAGAATTTAGACCTATAGCAGTTAAGGACTATCATTATAACTTTCAAGTTTTCAGAAGAAAGTGGGGAGGGAGAGGGAAAGAGAGAAGAAAGGAAGAAGGAAGGAAGTAGAAAGAGACAGAGGAAAGAAGGAAGGAAGGAAGGAAGGAAGGAAGGAAGGAAGGAAGGAAGGAAGGAAGGAAGGAAGGAAGGAAGGAAGGAAGGAAGGAAGGAAGGAAGGAAGGAAGGAAGGAAGGAAGGAAGGAAGGAAGGAAGGAAGGAAGAAAGGAAGGAAGGAAGGAAGGAAGGAGGGAGGAAGGAAGGAGGGAGGAAGGAAAAGGGAGAGAAAGAAAGAGGGAGACAGAGACAGACAGAGCGAGAGAAACAGAAAGAGGGAGAGAGAGCATGCAAACAGTTTTAAAAATTATACTCCACATTTCAATTTTTTTTCTCAATTAGGAATTTCCCCCTCTTCATTTCAACTTGCTTCATATACATCATTTTATGGAAAAACCTTATTAGTTTCCTGTACCAACGGTTAGACACTTTTGATGATAGTAATCATTGTGATCTTTTGATAACAATAATAAAATATGATAAGAAGGATACTTTGCACTGTATATTTTACCTCTTATCATCGCAAAGCACTAATAAAATGGAGTTTTTAGGCTCTCCAGCAGGCTTTTCACTTGTATGCCAAAAAAGTTGCTACCCCAAGTGTAAACAGAAAAGAATAGTGCCATTATATTTTGGCTTTCTTTATTCACACCAACGATGATAAATGTGGTTCTAAGTCCCTTGAATAGATAGATATTCTGTTATAACTAACAGTCCAGGAGTCTTTGAGACAAAGATCTATGCAAAGTGACAAGCTGGGAACATGGATCTAATTCATTTTCTATTCTTTATGTAGCAAGGGCTGTCCCCCACATGTTACATAGGGGTGTTATTGTGTGTTTCAAAGGGAAACAGAATAAACATCTTTAGCCTCTTTTCCATACCCCAACCCCCTGAGTTAAAGTCTCCATGTAATTTCTAACAGGAGGGGAAGCAAAAATTTGAGTCCAGAAGCTTTGGCTATTCTGTTTTCCTCAAAGAGGGGAGTACAAGGCTAGATTTAAATCTATTGGCTCCTTTAAGTATTACTATATTATAAATCGTCCAGGAGATGTAGTTTTAAGGTTAGATCTAACTTCTGATCCTTGTTTCATTAATTGAAAAGAAGCAAGGTTTATATCCAAGGCATAACTCCCCTCTTACCAAATATGAATTACAAAATTAACAGTAATTATTTTTTAAATCATTTATGGAATTTTATAGCAAACAGAAAGTAAAAGAAGTGTGCATAGAAGACTATATATCAGACAATAGAGTGAAGTAACTCTTCCATTGGGGACAAGATAATTCAGCTTAAGAGAGTCTTAGATCCCACCCATAAGAAAATTCCCCTAAGTCTTTAGTACAATAAGATAAGGATGGGGATATGCTGAAGACTGTCAGTTATTCTCATATCAGCTTCTGACCAGCATTCTTTGTCTTAAGAAACTTTCTTGAAGTTGAAAGGCAGAAGTACTCAAAGTAAATGCAGAACCAGAAGAGGTTGAAATGACTGAAGCAACTTTGCAGCTTGAAGAGAATTGAAAAGACTTTCCTGTCTCCAATTCATATCAATTCTACCGAGTTGATATTTCTCACTTAGGCACAAGGTATTGATCTTTACCAAAAAGGACAGAAGCCCATATCAATAGGTTTTGGGATTGAGGTTACTTATAATTTTAAAATATAATGTATGGGGATCACATCCATGACTCCTGGAAGATTAGTATCATATTCAAACTTTGCATTTTTTCTAGTATTCAATATTTTGGGCTCATATAGGAATATAAATTGACTTTTTAGTATTTAAGATTAACCTGCTATCTTCATTCTTAAAAAATGAAATCTATAAAATTTTGAAATATAAATAACAAAGTTGATGACTAACATTTCTATTTAGGGAATTTTTAAAGTACATTCTTTCTTGGTAATTCTGCCATCAAGTATATAAGA
The DNA here is from genome assembly GCF_048593235.1 of Sminthopsis crassicaudata. Classification (NCBI taxonomy): domain Eukaryota; kingdom Metazoa; phylum Chordata; class Mammalia; order Dasyuromorphia; family Dasyuridae; genus Sminthopsis; species Sminthopsis crassicaudata. The sequence continues at coordinate 552,013,561 of NC_133617.1, read as the reverse complement.
GGTAGAATATAGGGACTCTTTGGTTTGTTAACTGCATCATGGGCCCCTCCCACTTTTCCATTTTTTCAATTCTCTCATCACATACCTTAAAAATTATTTTAGCACTCTCTGGAAGAGATTCAAGAATACTTTTATAAATATTCTCTTTCTTTATGTGTTTATAAATTCCATTTGCTATATTTCCAGGCTTCTTACAATTTATTCCCCTCCATATACTCTGAAATCCAGAAGATCCGACCCCACTGACCTTGTTCTTTGCAAAGATCACTGAGATGAATCCTAAAGAGACTAAAGGAAAAAACAGGTATATTAATATACTGTTGGTAAAGTTGTGAACTGGTCTAGCCATTTTGGAAAGCAATTTGTAACTATGCTCCCAGAGTTATTATAATGGAATCTTTTGACCCAGTGATACCACATTATGTTGATATTCCAAGGAGATCAAAGAAGAAAGAAAAGAATTCATATGTACAAAAAATATCATTTTTGAATTGTCAATGAATTGGAAACTAAAGGAATACTAATCAATTGTGCAACATAAGAATAAGTTATCATATAAAATATGATAATGTTATATTATATTATACTCTAAGAAATGATGAAAGTATGGCTCCAGAGGGCTGACTAGGGTGAACTCCTGCAGAGTGTAATGGGCAAAATTAGAAAAACAATTTGTCTAGTAACATTCTTTTTCCTCTTCTTTCACTTTCTTTCCTTTTCTGTTTTTACATTAAACTACAAATTCACTAAGATATGCTACTAGGTTAATTTTTCTTTTGCTCTCTTAAAAAAAATTAGTTATCTCCTGTCTTTACATTGTAGTGAATAGAAATCCAGCCTAGAAGTCAGAAAGAGCTGGTACATAACCTGGATTATATATGTTGGCTATCTGATACTGAGCAAGTAACAAAATTTCAGTGCTCTAGAATCTAGACAACTCTCTAAAATAATAAGTTTTGAAGAAATTTTAAGGCTACGTTGGTAAAGGGAATTTCCTCATTGGGGAGCTCCCTGAATCAGTGACATCATTGATCCAGACTCTATCCCTATTCTATTTTTAAATATATCACTTCCTTCTCTCCTTAGCAGATCACCCTAGTAACAAAGAAATAAAAAAAAGAAACTGAGAAAATATCATAAATACATAAACCATGTATGACAATATATGTAAATGACATATTTGTAGTACCTGACCTCTACAAAGGCAGGACAGAGTTTTTTTTTTTTCTTTCCTAAGGATCATATCTTTATTTTCTGAAGCTACATAATATATAGTACATATATATATATATATATATATATATATATATATATATAAATGTACTAATACTAATCCAAGTCAAGTGATAAAGGCAATATAGCTAAACTCTTAGAAAACATTCCAGTTTTATTATATAATGTTAATTGCCTTTCCTTTTAGGCTTCTTATTGCCAGCATAAATAGATCTTCCTTTGAACAAACGGAATACGTTAATTTCTCTGAACACGGAAACATCAGAGGATCATCAGTAAATATAGGAGAAAAAAATTATCAAACACCTGAGAATAATATAACATATTCATATGGTAATTAAATCCTGGGAAAATCATGAGGTAACCATAATCCTCACTGTTGTTCATGATTCTCTGCAAACTCCTGGATATTCATTCCAAGCCTCTTTTCTCAACCCATTCATTATTTGAAATCGTGTTCATTCTACTTTGTTCATACACATGTCCTTTTGCAATTTAACTTTCTTGGAAGTTAATTGCTTTCCCTTGTTTTTTCCAAGTGAAAAGTCACACACCATAACAAAAGGGATAGGGACCAAACCTATGATTGCATTTGGTATGAAGAACAGGAAAAGGAAATTCCTTCTACCAAATCAGGTCTATGTCTTCCCTGCAATTTATTGTCCAAGAAGTTACGTGATTTACTCAGGATTGCAGAGCCAGAATATGTCTGAGGCAGGATTTGGATCTATAGCTTCCTGGCTTCAAGGAATTCAAAGAAACTGTCTATATTCCAGGCTCATATATAAACAAGTAAAGGTTTAGTAATCAATCAGTTTGGGTCAATATTTTTACACTTTTAAAATTCTGCTCCTTGTCAACCTATCAGTTCTTTCCTTTTATCCTTGTTTTTTCTATTGTTCTCCCCTGACAGCTATATTAGTACCTTTGTAAGGTTAATTATTGTCAAAGTCCTTGCAGTTCAAAAAATCAAAGTGGCTGCCCAATAAAGGAAGTAGAGTAAGGGGGAAAGCATGTAAATTATTATGTACAAGTAAGTACTTGATCCTTAGGTTTCTTCCCTAGAAAAGTATAAAGGTCAATTAAATTTTATACCATGTGACATATGTAAATATTATATATACATATATATATATATATATGCATATATACACATATATATACATGCACATGTATGTATGTATATGCATAAGATCATGTTTTATGCTGGTGGTAAAATATTTACTGTTTAATCTGGCAGTCATTTATTCTTTCCAAAGATCTGTGAAATGTATATTGCTAACATTAGATTTATAATGAATCACTGTTGCTCTCAAAGTGAATATAATTCCCATTTAATTTCTTTGTACATATCTTTTTTTAGGCTAAAGAATCCTAATGGATTCCTTAAAATTTTAACTTCTTTTTTCAAACATCCTGGGAATTAGACATGTAATAAATCACTTTGATTGGCAGCTTTGGCATTCAAAAAAGTGAATCTCCAGCATAGAACTGAGGGACTAAGAATTTTTCAACACATGATATCAATTCTGTCAGGAACTGTGTCTCCTGTTCCTTCAAACAAAACATCAGGTCACTTTTGCCCACACTTTTTCTTTCAGATAATTGTGAAAAGGACTCTGATCATTTGTCAAAGGCTTAGTTTTATAGCTTTGGGAGCTTGGGACATTTTAGTTTTTTTAATAATTTGATGATAGAAGAGCTGGAAAAAGTATTGGAATGATAACATAGGAAAGATATCTGGAGGTTACCTTCTGCTATTACTGTGAATTATTCTAATAGTGTATATTAGTGGGGAATAGTGGGGAAAGGGGTTGCTTACCCACCTTTTAACTTCTGAGGAAGTTCCGGTTTGGAGTAGAGTAGTACCTTAAAGCTGACGATTTATATGAATTTTTGTGAGATGAAAAGAAGGCCTCACAGTATAGCTCTATGAGTCTAGAAAAGAATAGAAGAGCAATTATCTCTGTGAAAATTGGAACTCACCAAAAAGTAGAGAAACTGCCCCATTAGCAATCTTCATGGCATTTCCTATTGCAGGGTTAACTTAAATGGGTCTCATTTTCTATTCAAGATAAGTTCTAAGGGTCTTTCCATGTCTCTACCATTGGATATTTGAAATATGATTGCACTATTTTCTATATATAATTTTGTTCACATGTAGACTCATATGTAGAGTCTATTCGAATATCAGAAAACTTTCATATATTGTATTTTATTGGAAACAATGTGGAAGCATAATGATGGCCTTAATGTAGACTTGATATATTAGAATCACTTTGATCCAATTTCAAAAAAGTTCTATGCTCTGCTCAAATATGTAAAAGTTTCAGACCTCCATTTTTTAAAATCTGATCATTTGAGGAAAACAGAATTTAAATTTTAAGTGGAATGAAATAACCAGAAACACCAAATTAGTGGCTCAATTTTAGATGCCATTGTCCAACAGTAATCCTTATCTCATCATCACTGACATATATACATATGTCCCAAAAGTCTTACATTTTAAACTTTCACAGCTTAAACATTTAAATTCTAATAATTTAAATCTAAGACTTTTGGGAAACCTATATATACACTTTAAGCTTTATGAATGGTTGCATTTTAGCCTCAGGTTCTACAGATAGCAGTATTCCCATTTTACAGATGAAAAAATAGTAAAGGATTAGCATCCCAGCAATGAACAAATTTTCTTTCATATTGCCCTTTTTGTGTGGTCCAAAATTTGTATTATAGTTTAAATAGATACAATTATATGTGTAACTTAGGTCTAAAGACTCCCACCTCCCAAATAGCTCTCAGTTCTCACAGAGTCAAGTTCAATCTTGTGAGTTTGATTCAAACAAGTTAAGTTATTTTTCTTTAGATTATTCATACACTTATCTGGATGCTCCAAGAAAATATCTGATGCAAAGCTTAAGAATAAATTATGTCTAAAGATATGAACACCAATAAATATGGGAAACATAAGACATTAATCTAACCCCTTATGTTTCCCAAAATATAATGGGTTATTTGAATGTTTTATGCTCAGAGAAAGAATATGGAGGAAAGTAGTTCTGAGATGTCTATAGACCCCAATCTCAAGTTCAACCTTACAAACACATCTTCTACTACTATGTGCTTCAGCAATAAAGCTATATCATACAAGAGGCAGCTAAATGATACAGGGAATAGATTGTTGGACCTGGTATCAGAAAGATGTGAGTTCACACATTGTCATAGATGCTTACTAACTGCAATTCTGGGCAAATCACATTTATGTGCTTCATTTTCCTCAACTATAAATTGGGGGTAGTATAGCACCTATCTCCTATGGTTATTATAAGGTTCAAATGAGATAATATTTGTAAAAGGCACTTAGCATAGTGCCTGAAACATAGTAGGCAACATGCAAATTCTTATTCTATTTTCCCCTTCTACTACCTGTCCTGATGGGAGAGAGGAGTGAGAGAAGAGTATAAATAATCCCCCACAATTGGAAATCCAAAGAGGGAAATAGTATAAAAAGGGACAGGGAATCAAAAAGAGGGTGCACTCCATAGGCAAGAAGCAGAGATGTTCTTCTAATAAAAGTCTTCTCAAAGAAACTTTCAGTCACCAATCATTATAGGTAGACCCCATTCATAGGAGACCAATAAGAACTAAATCCTCCTCCACAAAGTGCAGGTCCCTTCACAATGAGGAAATGTCTATATCTAGCATCTAGATCTTTTCAAAGTAGCTCCTGTCTGATACAAGAGCAATACTATTTCTGATAATTCAGTTTGTGACAATTACTACTACTACTACCACCACCACCATTGTTGTTGCTGCTGCTGCTACTACTACTGCTATCACTAATACACTGCTACTATTGCTGTCATGGCTACTATTGCTGCTGCTGCTACTATTGCTACCTCTAATAGACTACTACTGCTATAATTAATACACTGCTACTATTGCTATCATTACTACTACTATTATGTTGCTCCTGCTGCTACTACTACTCCACCTCTAATATACTGCTACTGCTACTGTTGCTATCATTACTACTACTACTGTTGCTGCTGCTACTACTATTGTTACCTCTAATATACTGCTACTGCTATTGTTGCTATCATCATTATTACTACTACTACTATTAATACTATTCCTCTACCACCACTATTACTTCTTCTCTTATTGCTTCTGCTACTACTATTTTGTTACCACTGCTACCACTACCACCATTACTCCTCCTCCTACTACTACCACTACTACCATTTTTCTCTCTGTGTGTCTCTTTCAAAATCATCTCAGTTAGATCATTTCTTATTAACCAATAAGTACCACAAATCAGTACCACAAGTCTCATATATGACAGGTAGCCAGGCCCAGCAGTTAGAGTACAGGATTTAGCCTTGGAGAATAGGGCTTGAATTTTACATTTGCTACTTACCACAGAAAAGTCACTCAACATTTTTGATCCTCATTTTCTTCATTTAAAAAATGGGCATAACAACATTTTAGTACCTACCTCACAATGTTTTTGTAACTGTAATCTGGTTTTCTATGAGGACCTAGAATATTTTGCTAAAGACTGTCCTAATTGACAGAGAGAATGTTTATATGGCAATGTATTTTTAAATGAGGAGTAAAATTAGTACAAGAACTTAGGAGAAGAGAAATTCCTCTGCAAAGAAGACACAAACAGTTCCAGAAAATCTTTGAAAGATTTTACAAAAGGCAGATGTATAGGGGAAGCTGATTCCTTAACATGTATCTGATTTCCAGTGTGCCTCCCTAGACACTTCAGAGAACTTATTCTTGGATGATACTTTGCCTTCATGCTTTAGCTAATAGTTTCATCTCATTCCCTTATAAGAGTTCATTCACTGCCTGTATTTTCTAGTATATCCTTATCTACATAACTTCTCTAATTATTTGTTATTTCTTTGGATAAAAAGGTTATTAGATATATTTATTAAATATAAAAATATTAAAACTAGTACTTACTATTTTTAATTGTCTTTTGTGTTAGTACCATTTTATGGGAAAGAATCAAATTTGAGAACATATGTTAAGGGTCATTCTCTTTTTTTAATAGATAATAGCCACAGAAGCAACTTTTATATTATAAATCTAATCATACTCACTCATCAGCAATATTTAGATAAATCAACATAATTTTAATCTGGTACCCCTGTCATAGACAGACAGACAACTTCTGGCTACTTCTTCTGATGCCCTCAAGGCAGGAAGCACAAAATCCCATGGGAAAGGGAGAGCAAGAATTCTAATCTTATCTATCAGTCATATCTACAGTATCTATCAAGCCTCATTTAGACTATTCATGTGAATATATGCATATCCTTTACATAAGATTCAAAAATGTAAATGTGTATAAACTGCTCTGTAAACTTATAGCATTATAAAATGTTATTCTCATTATATAACAGAAGTGACTGGAGAAGAAGCAAAATAATTTTTATAAATTTAAATAAACTTAAGCAAATTCTGTGTTGCAACTAAACTTCTGTATTGATTTTTCTTTTTTTTTTTTTTTTTTTTTTTTTTTTTTTGCTGAGGCAATTGGGATTAAGTGACTTGCCCAGGGTCACACAGCTAGGAAGCATTAAATGTCTGAGATTAGATTTGAACTCAGGTCCTCCTGACTTCAGGGCTAGTGCTTTATCCACTGCGCCACTTAGCTGCCCATTGATTGTTCTTTATATACACAATTTTATTTCAAGTCTCTGTGTTTTTGCCCAGATTGCTTCCCATTTCTGGAATGTATTCTATCCTCACTTCTCCCTCTTAAATTCCCTAAATTATTTCCTTTAAGAATTAGTTCAACTATTATTTTCTCCATAAAGCCTTCACTGTTTCTCCCATTTGTCAGTTCTCTTTCCCTCTTAAATTACCTTGTATTTCCTCATGTGTATGTTTTATTTCTCCTAGTACAATTTAAACTCCTTGGAAATGGGAAACATTTTTATCTTTAAATCTGTAAGGTGTATTATGTACTTGAATTAATTTTTTTCTTTACCCAATGATCTGAAATCATTCTCTCTCTCTCTCTCTCTCTCTCTCTCTCTCTCTCTCTCTCTCTCTCTCTCTCTCTCTCTCTCTCTTTCTCTCTCTCTCTCAATCTCTCTCTCTCTCTCTCTCTCTCTCTCTCTCTCTCTCTCTCTCTCTCTCTTCTCTCTCTCTTTCTCTCCCTCTCTTTCTCTTTCTCTCCCTCTCTTTCTCTTTCTCTCTCTTTCTCTCTGTCTCTTTCATAATATTTCAATTGTTTATTCCTTTTTGTAATTTTTGAGGCATTCATTACTGTAATATTCTAAGGTCAAGAAAGGTGATATGGTGATAGGAGGACAATTTAAGCAATGTAATACTTGGATTAAAATGGAATTTCCTTGTGCAATATGTGGCCTTTTTCTTGTGAACACCAACTAAGCATTTTAAAAGACAATATTAGCAAGCTCTAATATGAAATTTTTTTTAAAGTAGCTTTATGTTAGACCAGAAAGCTTTTATTTACTTTGTTCTTTTCATTAATTCTCTTCTCCTTCTGTTTATTCTAAATGTTTGTTCTTTGATTCAATGTCTTCATGGTTATTTCTTCTCCAGTTTCTATGTTCCTTATGGAATTAAAGCTTCTAAAGAACCTATTTTAAGTCTATTCTTCTAAATAATTTCTGTATTATTGCCTTATAGATCTTTTTTCCCTTCTCTCTTGCACACTTTAAGAAGAAACCTCTTAAAGATACCTCTGTTGTGATGTTATTTTTGTTTAGGTCCAAGTTCTTTTTATTTTCCTTCTTTTTTTCTTTTAATAGTCTCTAGAGATGGAGTAATTTCTTTTATTAGTTGGTTTTCTTTGGTACCTGCATATTTTAAAAACTTATTTGTATTGTCTAGTATGTTTGTAAAATGAAAAATCTGTTCATGTCTTTTTTGAAGGTTAGGAATACTTTAAATTCTTTAATAAACATTCATTCCCCTCCCCCCCCACACTGTTGATTAAATTTGGAGGGTTGGGGTTGTTTTGTTTTGTTTTGTTTTTGCTTTTTTGGAATTCATTATTCTATTCCCTTCTGTAATTTCTACTGGATACAAAATACGTTTTGATATTTCATCATCCTTTTTTTTTATTTGATTTCTTTCTCCTGGTTGCTATTATTTATTATAGTATTCTTTAATTTAAATTAAATTAAAGTCTTAGTTTTCAACATAGTTCTCATCCTACAACCATCCTCATCCTCTATTCTTTGCCCCACTAGATATATATATATATATTTTTTTTTATTAATTTTATAATTATAACTTTTTTTGACAGTACATATGTATAGGTAATTTTTTTTTACAACATTATCCCTTGTACTCCCTTCTGTTTTGAATTTTTCCCCTCCTTCCCTCCACCCCCTCCCCTAGATGGCAGGCATTCCCATACATATTAAATATCTTATAGTATATCTTAGGTACAATATATATGTGCAGAACCAAATTTTGTTGTTGTTGTTGCAAAGGAAGAATTGTATTCGGAAGGTAAAAATAATCTGGAAGAAAAACAAAAAAAAATGCTAACAATTTACACTCATTTCCCAGTGTTCCTTTTCTGGGTGTATCTGATTCTGTCCATCATTGATCAATTGGAATTGGATTAGCTCTTCTCTATGTTGAAGATATCCACTTCCATCAGAATACATCCTCATACAGTATAATTGTTGAAGTGTATAATGATCCCCTAGTTCTACTCGTTTCACTCAGCATCAGTTGATGTAAGTCTCTCCAAGCCTCTCTGTATTCCTCCTGTTGGTCATTTCTTATAGAACAATAATATTCCATAACATTCATACACCATAATTTACCCAACCATTCTCCAATTGATGGGCATCCATTCATTTTCCAGTTTCTAGCCACTACAAAAAGGGTTGCCACAAACATTTTGGCACATACAGGTCCCTTTCCCTTCTTTAGTATTTCCTTGGGATATAAGCCCAATAGTAGCACTGCTGGGTCAAAGGGTATGCACATTTTGATAACTTTTGGGGCATAATTCCAGATTGCTCTCCAGAATAGTTGGATTCTTTCATAACTCCACCAACAATGCATCAGTGTCCCAGTTTTCCCACAGCCCCTTCAAAATTCATCATTATTTGTTCCTGTCATCTTAGCCAATTTGATAGGTGTGTACCCCACTAGATATATTGAAGTGATCTGTAGATTCTTTCAATCAACACTTTGTTTTCTATATTGAGAAATTCTGGGCAGTTTTCTTGTATTATTTCATGCATTATGATATTTGGCTAATTTGATTTTCAGATAGCTATCAAAAAACTTTAAGTTCAAGGAGCCCATTTTAAGAACCACATAGCAGAAGACTAGCTACTAGATGATAGATCAGGAAGGTACAAGAGTCTAAATTAAGAAGCTTACTAATCATTTTCAGCAGTTAGTAATAAGTTAGTCTTCCTGATGGTCTCACACTTTCTCAATTATAAATAAATATAATATTAATATAAATAATATTGCCATTACAGTGATACCTTTTCTACAATTATGGTGGCAGAATGGCAAAAGAATGGCACTAAGAATCAAATATTTCTTAGATCCAAACATATTCATTAGCATTTGGTAGTCTTAATTTATAACATTTACCTTTAAGTCATTTACCCAGTGTCTAATAATTTGATTACAGTAACTGGACCACATACATGTTGATATTCCTGTTAAAATGAACCCCATAGAAATAAGTTATGGTTTAATGAAGAATACTTCACAAGTTCTTATCAGAGAAACAAATAAAGGAATTAGCAGATTTAGTTTCAACTTAAGTTAAAAGCAATGCATTCTACTAAGAACTATACAAGATACTACAAACTAAGCCATCATATTTCTTAAGGTAGGATTATAAAAAGCATTAGTTTACAGATGAAAAATAATTTAAAGGTCATTTTAATTTTCCAAGTAAAAAATCAGACTCAGAGAAATTAAACTTGTTCAAGGTAACACTGGCAATAATTAGAAGAGTTGAATCAAATACAAATATTAAGTGACATCAATGAAAAGCAAATTCAGCAATGGATGGTAAAGAAGATCTTTAACAAAAACATCCACAATGTCAACATTTATATTACACTATGTCAAGCATTGTGGTTAATGATTATAATTATTGTTTCAAAATATTAGCTTCAAAAATATGATTTGTGAACAAGAAATGAATTAAGTCAAATATTTCATACGCTCACAGATTGAGAACTGTAAGAGACCTTAGAAGTCACAGTACTTAGATGTCTTACAATTGAATGTCAAGAACTTTTTCCTGCTGAAGGTAGTGGATATGGCCAGTGTAGCACATGACTAAAAATGAAACTGAGTACATCCTAACAGCTGTCAATAGATATAGCAGTCTTTCATAATTCAATATATTCAATATTCAATATTATATTCATATTCAGTAATATTCAGTAATCAAATGACTTAAAAGGTACACAGAGGTTATTCCTTAAGCTGCCACTTACTACAAATAATGGTCTGCAATAAGAACCTATATATACAGGAAATGTGTGTCTAGAAAGGAAGGTAGGCAGGTCACAGAATGACAATGTGAAACATCCAATGGACAGCAAAGAATAATCTTGGTGATTCCAGAGAATAAAAACAGAAGGCCTACAGGAAAGACACAGCTGAAAAAGCCAGGATGGATTTTGCCAGACACAGAAGCATTTATGATGAGATCATTAGTCTAACAAAGTACACTTCAAATTTATCAGCATTGGTAATATGGAAATTAGCTTCTGACTCAAAAAGAATTTTTTTTGGTGGATTTTAAATCGGTTATCTAAGTTCTCTACCACCAATTCTATCTTTTTTTTTTTTAATGAGGGAATGTAATTTTGTTTTTTTTATTCTTTGTTTATTATTTTATTATTTTATTAATTTTATAATTATAATTTTTGACAGTACATACGCAGAGTAATTTTTTTTACAACATTATCCCTTGTATTCATTTTTCCAAATTTTCCCCTCCCTCCCTCCCCCTACTCCCTCCCCTAGATGACAGGCAATCCCATACATATTAAATGTGTTACAGTATAACCTAGATACAATATATTGTGTAAAACCAAATTTCTTCTTGCACAGTAAGAATTGGATCCGAAGGTATAAGTAACCTGGGTAGAAAGACAGTAGTGCAAACAGTTTACATTCAATTCCCAGTATTCCTTCTCTGGGCGTAGCTGTTTCTGTCCATCATTGATCAACTGGAAGTGCAATTCTGTCATTTTAACAAGGTTTATGTTATTTTGTTTTTTTCATCTCAAGGTCTAAGATCTCACCTTAATAAATCCCATTCCCAGTTGCCAAAGGGGTTAGAAAGCTATCCATGCTCACCTGGGGAGGGCAGCTGGTCAGCATAGCTAAGGAAATAGAGCTAAGGAAATAAAGAATTTACCGGGAGAGAAGCCTTAAAAGCACCAAGCCAGAAGACATTCATAGTTTTTCTCTTATTCCCTCTCCTCCTTCCAAACATTTCCATGTTCTTTTCTTTCCCTCCCCAAAAATCACAATTAGATCTACTAATGTTTCCTGCCTTGCCAATTAAACATTTTCCCTGTGGCTGCATTAAATCAATCACAGTTACTTCACCTGTACAAACCAGAAAGAATATTCAAGGTCTAGGATAAGAAAGTATGATGCGATCTCCAATAATGGCAAGGTGCCTCATCCTGCCTGGGCCTGAGTACACCTGTGCCACAGAGTTTACTGACTCTGGAGGACAACAAAGGTGAGCTGGGGGATGGGGAGGATCAAGAAGGCTGAGAGTGTGTGCAATCTCCTTCTGTTTCATTGCATTACTGAGAATTTCCTGTCCCTTGTAGACTAGGCTGCCTTTCCTTTAGGATATCAATCTCCCAGTTTACAGTTCCTATCAGGGCACCCCTTTGTGAAAAACAAAGCCTCATTTGTTAAGAAGTGTCACAGATCAGCATGTATCAGATGCAAGATTGAATGTCCCCCAAACACAAAGACATGCAAAGCAATGCCAGCAAACCAGCAATGGAGCTTTTGACCATGAGAAAACAGATGGTCTGGGTGGGGAAAAAAAAAAAAAAGACCAGTCTTTATGGAAAAGAAATTCTTCCAGCCAACCCTCCCTCCCCTCCCATTCTCTCCTTTCACTCCCTGGTCGTTCTAGGGCAACATTTGATATGCTGCAACATCATCTGACGTTTGTGTCCTTTTAATTAAACCAAGAGATCTGGAATAGGGACGTTTTTGTTTTCACAGGAAAATAACGATTTCTAAAGATAATAGAATCTATTTTTCTCCAGGCTTGCAAAAGCCTTGTGTATAATTTGTCCTTTGCAAGAGCAATCAAAGATAACCTGTGTGCAATTGATTATGGACTTTGTATCCTTTTAATTACTTGTTTCTACACTCTGGTTTAGTTACATGCTGAAAGCTGATCCATGTTGAGCCGTCTCTAAACTGTAGTACTTTCTTTTGCTTACATGGTTAAATAATAAAGCTATTAGTGAGCTACCATTCTACCCAACAATCCTATCACTACTGGTCAGAATCTGAATCTTGTCTTCCCTTATCCCTCCCAATAGGCTTTTAGCTATTTATATGGAAAAAGAAGGGGGAAGAACTGCAACATTTCTTGACTGAGGAGGTGAGGAAAAAACTATATAAAATCAGGAGTTTACCAAAATTCTCTCTTGTTTCCCAAAAGTAAAAGGTACCACTCTATCTGGCAGAAAAATAAAAGGTTGAATTTGGGAAGCAGTTTATCTGTAAATAGGAAGTTGGCTTTCTCTTTTTTCCCTCTAAGCTATATGCTAATGTTTTGCATTTTAATTGAATGTCCTTGACAAACCTCCAAGTCAAAGCCACAAATATATTTGCTTTCTAGTGTTTACATGCTAAGTATTGATAATGCCTTCCAATGAGTTAGTGTAATCCTGAAAAATGGGGTGATATTGTTTTATTCACACATGCAGGGATTGTGGGAAGGATCCTTTAGTTATAAGAAAATAGATGAAATATAAACAATATATCTTAAATAGAAAGCCATTTAGTTACTTCCCACTGACTGATGCCTGGGAGAAAAACAAAAGCTGTACCTTCTAACTACAACAAGAAAAGAAAAGGAAAAGAAGATAATACTGTGACTGAGTCCCTGAGATAGAGCATAGGTTTGAAACTTTTCTTTAAAATAAATCATGGAACAATGACAAAAGATACAGCTTACTTCCCCCTCATAATTATGCTCCCAAAGCCTGAAGCCTTGAATATATCTCAACTTCTCTTGCCATAGACTAATATGCTTCTAACAAAGAATATGATCCTTCTCTTTCTTTATGCAATATGCGGTCTATTGAGCCCTTCTATGTGTTCAGTCCTATCTTGAGCACCAAAAGGAATAGAGCAGAATGTGCTTTGTCCTCAAGGAATACCTAGTTAGGCATATGAAACACTAATGAACAAGTCAAGAAAGCAGGTATTTAACTACCAAATTATGTAGTTGTTATTTAGCTGTTTTTCAGTCAAGTAAGACTTTTTGTGACCCTCTTTCAGGGTTTTCTTGGCAAAGATACAAGAGCGGTTTTCCATTTCTTCTCCAGCTCATTTTACAAATGAGGAAACTGAAGGCAACAGAGTTAAGTGACTTGCCCAGTGATAATGAGGGAAAGGAAAGGGGGGACCCTGTTTGTCAGTGCAAAGATCCCATGAGTGGCAGTATCCCCTGTAAATGAATTTGCAGTCCTGAAAACCTAGATTGATAAAAGAGGTTTATTATAGGAATTTGGAAGTAAAGTTCAGTTAGAAAGACATGGGTCTTCTGACCAGGTGTTCACTCGAGAACCAACAAGTCAGGGCATCAGTCAGGGCATTATGTGAGTAGGTATAATAAAGGCTTTTAAGATTACATGTGGCTGTTCTTGAGCGCACTACCGGTTATTATGCTATAGATTCAAGAGATCATGGCCAGAGACCTTTGAAGGCCTCAGAGGAGGCGAGCCGGGTAGAGTTCACACTGCAGAGGTCAGTGGTCAAAGGTACTCTGTTGGGCCTATGGCAGACTAGTAATTGTAACTGCCAGGAGAGCATGTTACAAATGGTGGCTGCTGGACGGGCAGGAACCCTTACATGGCCGGAAGGATACCATGGTTGGGGGCTGCAAAAAGAGAGCTACAGCTCAGCTCTTTTATACCTAGATGGGGATTGTGGGTGGTGCCCCCAAGTTCTTGGCGGGCTTTTCAGATAGTTCAGAACCGGTGGGGGCTGGGGGAAGCTGAGCTGATGGTGGGGCTGGGCCCGGATATTCAAAAGGGTGCTTTTGACCAGGATTTGGGAATCAAGGTCAGCCATGGGGGTTGGGCAGTCAGAGAGGAATCTTAAAGAGACCTCAACCCCTATCAGTGACAGCCAGTAAGTGTCTGAGGCCAGATTTGAATTTAGGAAGATAAGTCTTCCTGATTTAGGGCCTGGAACTCTTATCTACTGGGCCAGCTAACTACCCATAAATCATGTATTAAAGATCATGAATAGTATAGAAGTTCAGAAAAGAAAAATAAATAAATAAATAAAGAGGGCTGAAGCAGTGAAATAGGCTCAGATAGGACTAAAGTTTGGTCTCCATAGATGGAGAAGAGTAATATATTACTGTTGATGTTGATGTCAGACCTATGACTGGGGGTAGAAAGCTCCTAGTAACTCTCTCTACCAATGCACATTGGTATCTTGTTTTCAATTTACAATCTCAGAGAGCACTGAGCAGTTCACTGACTTTCCTAAGGGGACACAATCAGTAAGTGTTAGAGACTCCACATCAAGCACTCCTGACTATAAGGCCTGCTCTCTAGACAGTGATGATAGATGATGTCTCTTTAGTCACCCATGCTAATGTCCAGTTTATCATTATGTCATTCTCCTTCACTTAGTCTATGTTTCAGCCCAAATACCCATTTGCTCTTCCTAGTTCATAATATTCCATTCCTCCATCTCCATGTCTTAGCATAGATTCTTCCTTATGGCTGGAATATATTCTTTCAGTTCTGCCATACTGAATTTCTGACTCCCTTCAAAGCTCAGTTCAACTGAGTGGATGTCCATCAGTTGGAAAATGGCTGAATAAGTTATGGTATATGGATGTTATGGAATATTATTGTTCTGTAAGAAATGATCAGCAAGAGGATTTCAAAGAGGCGTCAAGAGACTTACATGAACTGTTGCTGAGTGAAATGAGCAGAACCAGTAGAATATTGTACATGGCAACAAGAAGATTATATGATGATCAATTCTGATGGAAGTTTTTTGGGTTTTTTTTTTCAATAGTGAGATAATTTGGGGCAGTTCCAATTGTCTTGTGAGGGAGAAAGTCATCTGTACCTAGAAAGAGAACTATAGGAACTAAGTGTGGATCACAATATAGTATCTTCACCTTTTTTGTTGTTGTTTCTTGCATTTTGTTTACTTTCTCATTTTTTTTTCCTTTTTGGTCTGATTTTTTTTGTGCAGCAAGATAATTGTGGAAATATGTATGGAAAAATTCTACGTTTAACATACATTGATATCCTTTTTTGTTTTTGTACAATTAAAGCTTTTTATTTTCAAAACATATGTATAGGTAATTTTCTACATTCACCCTGCAAAATCTTGTGTCCCAAACTTTTTTTCCTTCCTTCTCCTACTCTATCCTTTACACAGCAATATATGTTAGGAAAGAAAATGGGAAGAAAGAAAGGAAGAAAACAATTTGAAACACAAAAGTTTGCAAGGGTGAATGTTGAAAACTATCAATTATATGTGTTTTAAAATAAAATACTTTAATAATTTATTTTAAATAAACAAATAAAGCTTAATTCAAATGCCATTTCCTATATGAAGTTTTTCTCCTAGATTTCACCAGCAACTAGTTCCTCCACACACCAAAATTTCTTTGCAGTTTTGTATATTTCTTTGTATATTTTTGTTCTACTAAAATTAACACATTTCTTTTACCTGTTAGATGTATTATAGTATAGGGCAAAATATTTTATTTTTGTCTTCCTATTCCCATCATCAGGCACATTACTTGATATATAATAAGTGCTTAAAAGCACTTGTTGATTAAATGTTAGTGGTAGTTAGTGTCTTAGTGTCGTGGTAGTTAGTGTCGTGGTAGACACCTTTTCAGGATTCACATTTGCAATGCCAACAGCAAAAGAGACAGTCCGAGTGGTCACTGAATTCCTTATACAAGCATTTGCAATTATGGGTGTGCCACAAGCAATTAAAACAGACAATGGACCTGCATATACGTCCAAACATTTTACACACTTTTGTGCACAATATCAGATTTTACACACCACTGGCATACCCTTTAATCCTCAAGGGCAGGCAATAGTAGAGAGAAGAAACAGAGATATTAAGACACTCCTCCAAAAACAAAAGAAAGGGGGAGCCACAGGTAGCCTTAGGGAACTTCTAAATTTAGTTCTCTATACCATTAATTTTCTAATTTTTGACAAAGATGCACTGGCTCCAGCAGACAGGTTTTATAACCCACCAGAAGGGCAGTGTCCAGTGCGAGCATCTCCACTGTCCTTAGATAATCGCCAGGTGATGTGGAGAGATCCAGAAAGTGGTGAATAGAAGGGATCAGATAGGTTAACTGCCTGGGGGAGAGGGTTTGCTTGTATTTCTTCAGCAGGAGAAGGAATCAGATGGGTGCCAACTAGTCGTATTCGCCTTGTCCATCAGAGAGAGACAGAAAAAGAGAAAGACCTCAAAATAAAGGAGAAAATCTAAGAAACATCTGACACTGAAAGAGCATGGCTAATAAGAAGACTGTTAACTTTAAAAACCAGCAGGAATCATTGGACTTCCTAACACAAGATGAGACTAATGGACAATGGACTTATGGACATTTATAAATTTTCAATTTATGATTATTTGATCATGTTATTTGTTATATACTTCTAGCATGTATTATGTTACTATGTTACTATGTGCTTATGTAATCTATGTAATTATGTGTAATACCTCCCATATTGATGGATTTATGTTTCAAGGTCATAACCACCCTATGTTCTAAATCAAAAGAAAGGGGGGCAGCTAGGTGGTGCAGTGGATAGAGCGCCAGCCTTGAATTCAGGAAGACTCGAGTTCAAATCTGGTCTCAGACACTTAATACTTCCTGGCTGTGTGACCCTGGGCAAGTCACTTAACCCCAGCCTCAAAAAAAAAAAAAAAAAAAAAAAAAAGAATTAAATCAAAAGAAAGGGGGAGATATTAGGTTCTTACTAAGTGCTAAGTCAGTACTTAACAATTCTCTAGTTCCGGCCTTTCCTGGTAGTTTGACTTGTGAATTCCTAAAGAAGAGCTTGAGTGCTTGGGAGGAGCAAGCTCATTGGTTGAAGTGGTTCTTCCCAGAAGCCCTTGCATTATCCCATGCCCATTCTCTGGGAGGATAAAAGAGGACAGCACTCTAGAAAGAGGAGAAGTCTCTGTGCTACATCAGGCTTGACAGCGGCTCTCTGCAGGAAGGGAAGTCACTTTTCTGGACGAGAGTTAACGGCAACTGTCTGGAGACAATGGTTCTCTACAGGAAGAAGAATCTGTCTGAGAGATTTGAGTTGACACAGCAGATCTCTTCCCAGAGAGCGATCGGCAGCGTCTGGAGACAACAGCACGCTACAATTAAACAAAATATTTTACAGACATTACCTCTTTTGATCCTTACAATAAGACTGCACAGAACAAAAAGGGAATTGTTGTTTTTCCTTTTCTTTTCTTTCCTTTTTTTAGATAATCCAGGTCAACTGACTTGCCCAGGGTCACACAGCTATTAAGTGTCTAGTATCTGAGGCTACATTTGAAAGGTACTCCTGAAATTGAAGCAGAGTTGCACAAAGTGGTCAGTCTTACTCTTCCAGAGTTATTGAAATCTAGTAGCAGGACTAAAGTCAAGATGACTGGAGATGGTCAGAGATGCAGTGACAGATTCAATGCCCAACCAAGCTTGGAGGACTCCACAGATCCTGCTTCAACTACTATCATGGCTGTTGGAACAAATTGTTCTCATCCATCCAATCAAGCTACCCCTGCTTGGGGTAGACATTCCCCTAACTCACCAATAGGTTTGGAGCCTGTCAGTTACTGTCAACCTGGTTTCACCTGTCCACTGAGATAGTTTTACCAGGATGTGGCCGCTGTAATGCCAACAGCTTCTTAAGAGTCACAGGTGAGAGTTGTTTGAGTAGTTCTAAAAAAGTGAATGAGTTACTCTGAAAAGGCCACATCATAAGGCATAGACCTCCCTAAACACCCTATACACCCCAGAAGCAACTAAAATTAAAGGAGAACTAAGATCAAATGACTCGTTGGCTCTCACACAGTTTCTGAGGCAGATTTCAAATCCAGGTCTTCTTTACTTCAACATCAGAAGGAAGTTAGAAAGGAGAGGGAGAGGGGGAAGGAGAGAGGGAGAGGGAGGGAGAGGGGACTGGCAAAATGTTTTGCCACTTGACAAGCTACTATAACAAATAAACTAGTTGGTAGCCAAGTCAGCTTTTATCTGTTGCCATGCCTTTGTCAGAACTTCTCTAAACTGGACCAGCTGGTCACATAGCTTTGGGGAACAAGAGAAACCAGAACACTTGGCTAACTTTCATAACAGCCCACCCTGACAGCTGTTAACTCCTCCTCTTTGGTGTTAAGGTCAATAAACTATGCAGTCAGACTCAGGTCTGAGCCTGTGCAAAACTATGATACAAATGAAACTTGTTTCCAAGAGCCTGTATCCTTTGCTTTACTCCTCTCTTCTGCTGTATATTCTGTTAAGGGACTATCATCCCCTAAATTATTTTCTCCCATTTCCCTGTTTTCTGGGACTAGAACTAGTTTACTTGTATCCAAAAAATGTATCCTGCTTACAGTCCCCTTTCTTGAAAATTTTAAAACAAATGGATGAAGGTAGGTGATAGCTAGTGAGTTAATTTGAAAAATTAGTAATGAATGCTGGGGGGTTATGTCTTTTCCTCTCCCTTTATCTCCTCTAGCTCACTCAACACAAATTGCATTTTCCAACAAATTTTTCAGTACAGGATTTAACCTTCCTTTGCTTCAATTATCTATTTGTAAAATGGATAGATGGAAGAAGTTAGGAGACTGGATGGTTTCTGATGCTCCTTCCATCTCTAAACTTATGGTCCTATGATCCAATAATCCCCAGACTGTTTGCTTCTCTTCAAGACTTTATGTATTTGATCTGTATCCCAAGGAAATAATAAAGGAGAGAGAAGGACTCACATGGGCAAAAAAAATGTTTATAGCAGCTCTTTTTGTGGTAGCAAAGAATTGGGGGGGAGAGTGGATTCCCATCAATTGGGGAATGGCTTGATGAACAAACTAATTATAGAAAGATCTGGAAAAAATTTACATGCTGAGTGAAGCAAGCAGAGCCAGGAATACATTGTATACAATAACAGCAAGAATATGCAATGATCACCCATGCAAAGTTTGGTTCGTCTCAATAGTTCAGTGATCCAAAGCAATTCCAAAAGACTTTGCATAGAAAATGACATCTTCATCTAGAAAAATAACTAAGGAGACTGAATGTAAATCAACACATGCTAGGTTTACTTCTTTTTCTGTTTTTTTGTTTGTTTGTTTGTTTGTTTTTATCTCTTGCAGGATTTTTCCCTTTTGCTCTGATTTTTCTCTTCCAACATGATTCATAAAGCAATGCATAAAAAAATACAAAAAATATAAAAAATAAACTTCCTTCAATACAAAAGAAATCTAACAGATAAAACTTTTTAAACAGATTATATATATTTGAATTGATGCTAAGTGAGAACATTGTACACAGCAACAAGACTATGTTATAATCAATTGTGATGAACTTGGCTCTTCAATAATGAGGTGATTCCAATTTCAGTTAGGCAAATCCAATAGATTTATAAGCAAAGATTCATCTGCATCCAGAGAAAAGACTGTAGAGTCTTCATGTGGAACAAAGCATGGTATTGTTCACCTTTTTTGTTGTTTGCTTGCTTTTTTCTTTCTCATTTTTTTTCTTTTTTGATCTAATTTTTCTTGTGCAGTATGATAAAGATGGAAATATATTTATAAGAATTTCACATTTAACCTATATTGGATTACTTGCTTTCTAGGGGAGAGGTAGGTGAGAAGAGGAGAAAAATTTAGCAGCATGGTGCTTATAGTTAAGTGCCTACTCAATGTGAGATAATGGTTCTGTATGGTGATATAATGGTTGCACACGCTCAGTGTGTTGTAGTGATGTAATCATACTGAGGTATTTAAAGGAGTCTCAGACACAGAAGTCTCTCTCAGCCACAGATAGTCCCTCTTTGACCAGGATGGCCGTCCTGCCTCCTTCACTCCTCCATTAAGATTAAGGCCTCTAGCTTATCCCAAGGTCCTCCAGAGAACTAGTCCAGACATTACACTTCTCCCCTCTAACCACTCAGTTCCTCAATCATCTCACCTCCCATGTGCTACTCCTTTCCCCTACACAGGTACACACAAAGAAAGTCACATCATTGAATTTTGTTATAATCCACAAATGTACCATTTCTATATTCAAGAATTCTGAAATCTCCCCATCCTTCTCTTTTTGCCTTCCCTTATAAAATCTCAGTCTTCATCTATATCTTCACCTCCAATCCCTTGACATCATAGTTCTTTCCAAGGCTATCTCCTTTGCACTTGCCACTCTCTCTCTTCTCATAAAGATCCTTTGGTGAACAATTCAACTCTATGCTGTCCTCTGTCAAGTCCCTACTCCTCTTTATCATGTTATCCATTGTACCCAAGCAAAACCTCAGACACAGATCTCTCCTACGATTTGTCACTTTCACACCTATACATATGCAGCTGAATAAAGATGGAGAAAATCACACAATAATTTTGACTACATCCACCACAAATTTATATTACACATCCTCAATTGGATCTTTATTGTAGCTAAGCAGCCCCATTATGCCTCCCTTATGAATACATTATTTCACTCTCCACAGTGGTTCTTCCAAACTCTTTCATCCCTCCTCAAGCCTCACTACAAATATGATTCATATTTTACATAAAAAATTAAACCATTCTCCAAGGACTCTGTCTTCTTCCTTCTTCCTTCTCTCCCATCACTCAGTTCCCTTCTGTCATCTCCTCCTTCACTCCTTTTACATGATAAATTGGCACTATTCCTTAGCAAGGTTAGCCTCTCTACATATTCAAGTGATTTCATTCTATATTAGAAAAGAGATTACACAAACTTATCCCCAGGATAATATACCATGATCAAATATGATTTATACCAGGAATGCAGAGTTGGTTCAATATTAGGAAAACAATTACTATAATTGACTATATCAATAACCACACTAAAAGAAATCAAATGATTTTATCAATAGATTCAGAAAAGACACTTGACAAAATCTAACACCCATTCCTATTAAAAACTCTGGAGAACATAGGAATAAATGGAGTTTTCTTTAAAATGGTAAATAACATCTATCTAAAATCATCAAAAAGCATCATATAGAATGTCAATAAACCAGAAACATTCCCAATAAGATCAGGGTGAAATAAGATTGCCCACTAACACCATTACTATTCAATATTTCATTTGAAATGTTAGATTTAGCAATAAGAAAAGGAAAAAAAATGAAGGAATTAGAGTTGATAATGAGGAAACAAAATTATCACTCTCCAGATGATATGATGCTATGCATAGATAATCCTAGAGAATCAACTAAAAAGCTACTAGAAACAAGTAACTCCTTTAGTAAAGTTGCAGGATACAAAATAAATTCACAATAAAGCAAGAAATAGAAAGAGAAATTCCATTTAAAATAAATGTTGATGATATAAAATATTTGGGAGTCTACTTGTCAAGACAAAGCCAGGAACTATATGAGCACAATTATAAAACGCTTTCTATGCAAATAAAGTTAGATCTAACAATTGGAAGAATATCAAGTGTTATACATAAGTAGGCTGAGCTAATACAATAAAAATTACAATTCTACCTAAATTAATTAACTTATTTAGTGCCATACTAATTGAACTGCTAAGAAATTATTTTATAGAGCTGAAAAAATTAATAACAAAATTCATCTGGAGAGAAAAAGGTTAAAAATTTCAAGGGAATTAATGAAAAAAATGAAAATGAAAGTGGCCTTAGCTGTACCAGATCTAAAACTATATTATAAAGCAGTGGTCATTAATACTATTTGGAATTGGCTAAGAAATATAGTAATTGATCAGTGGAATAGGTTGAATTCATAAGACACAATAGTCAATCAACTCGATCTTCTGGGATAAAAACTCAGTATTTGATAAAAATTGTTGGGAAAATTGGAAATTGGTATGACAGAAACTAGGCAATAACCAACACCTAATACCCTATACCAAGATCATGTCGAAAGGAAGTCATGTTTTAGACATGATGGATGATTCTATAGGCAAAGTAGGAGAACAAGGGATCTGTGGATAAGGAAGAAAAATTGGAGAACACTATGAAATGCAAAATTAATGATATTGATTATAATAATTTTATATATTATAATAATATAATATAATAATTTATTATAATAATTGAAAATTGAAAACAAAATGAATGCAGTCAGGATTGGAAGGGAAGCAGAAAACTGGGGGGGAGGAGGAATTTACATCCAAAGGTTCTAATAAAGGCCTTCTTTCTAAAATACAGAGATAATTGACTCAGATTTATAAGATTGCAGACCATTCTCCAACTGAATCAAAAGAAATGAATAGATAAAATGAAAAAATTCTTTATAGCACTATTGATTAGAGAAATGCAAATTAAGACAACTCTGAGGTACCACTACATACCTCTGAGATTGGCTAAGATGACAGGAAAAGATAAGGATAAATGTTGGAGGGGATTTAGGAAAACTGGGACACTAATATATTGTTAGTGGAGTTGTAAAGTGATCTAACCACTCTGGAGACCAATTTGGAACTATGACCAAAAGATTATAAAACTGTGAATACCCTTTGATCTAGCAGTGTCTCTACTAGTTCTATATCTCAAAGAGATGATGTTTAAAAAAGGAAAAAAGACCCACATGTGCAAAAATGTTTATAGCAACTTTTTTGTCGTGGCAAGGAACTGGAAATTGAGTGGATACCCATCAGTTGGGGAATGACTGAATAATGCTATACGAATGTAATGAAATATTATTGTTTCATTGGAAATACTGAGCAGGCTGATTTCAGAAAGGCCTGGAGAGACTTACATGAACTGAAAAGTTGAATAGCAACAAGAAGGTTATATGATTCAATCTTCTTGTTGCTGTGTACAATGTGATCTTGATTTTATAAACTTCACTTAGCATAAGTTCATGAAAAGCATGAATAAGATTCACAACAGAGAAGTTGTTCTGGACTCCTACAACAAATTTATGGCCAAGGCCTATTGATTTCACCTTTCCAATATCTCTCAAATATGCTCCTTTCCCTTTTCTGGTATTATCACCACTTTAGTGTAGGCCCTCATCATCTCATGTCAGTAGCCTGATGGTACCTACTTCAAGTTTCTTCTCATTCCAATCCATCCTCCATTCATACACTGAAGTGATTTTCCTAAGGAGTAGTTCTAATCATATCACCTCTCAACTTCTATTCAATAAAATTTCAGTGGCTTCCTATTGCCTCCAGGAGCAAACATAAAATGTTCTGTTCGGTATTCAAGCTTTTCATAACCTAGCTCCTTTCCATTATTCTTATATTTTATTCCATGATATGTATTCTTCAATCCAGTAACACCAGCCTCTTGGTTCTTGTTCCAAGAACAAAATACTGCATTTCTTCATTCAAAATTTTCTCTTTCTCTTTCCCATGCCTGGAATTCTTCTTTCTTCTGTACTGCATACTGACCTCCCTGGCTTCCTTTAAGTCTCAACTAAAATCTTATTTTTTTACTGGAAGTCTTTCACAACCCTCTTAATTCTAGTATCTTCTTTCTGTTAATTATTTCCTATTTATCCTGTATATAGCTTGTTTTGTCTATATTTGTTTGCTTGCTATCTCCTCCATTGGATTGGAAACTCCTTGAATGAAGGGGCAGTCCTTTGTTTTTGCACACTGTCTGGCTTAATAAATGTTTATTGATTGGCTGTTATTGTATGGAGAATTGGGAGGTTAAGTGCTTTGCCCAGGTCACATACTAGCATGTGTAAGAAAATCAGGAGTTGCATCTAGGACTTTCTGATTTCCCCAAAGAATGTGACCTTCTTTAAGTGTCTTGTACACAGAGGGCACTTAAATCCTTACTGATAAAATAAAAGGCTGAACCTCAAAGAAGGACTCTAGTTATGGGAATTTCAAGCCCTATAGCAAGTCAGCAAGAGTTTTGATGTACTTCTCAATGTTCCTCAAATCACACTATAGGAGTGAAACCTCTCTGTGAGTCTCCAGAGAAAGAAAAGGCTTCAATATAGAATCCTGATTGTCTAGTGCCATTTCTCTTTGTCCTCCCCCCTCATCCCACTGCCATCATAGCATGGTCTATTTATTGTTAGCAAGCTCCCATTCCAAATACATTGAAAATTAGTTCATTTTTATATAGAAACAAAATATGGTCAAAAATAAAAAAAAAAATATATATATATATATACACAGAGAGAGAGAGAGAGAGAGAGAGAGAAGGGGGGGAGAGGGAGAGGGAGAGGGACAGTAAATAAATGCAATTTAACATTAAACATGCCAATTTGTCAGCAATGGAGCAAGAATGAGAGAAATGTAAAAGAGGATTAATTCATATGGTCCCAGGAAGGATGCACCAAATTCTCTCTAGGTAGATCAATAGTTAAACAATAAGTGAGCCAATTGAAGTTCTAACTATTCACAGTAAAAAAGCCATTGTTGGCCATATACTGGGACTCCAATATTCCCATCCTTTGTATTTCCCTCCTTTCTTAATCTTTCAGACTTTCCTTCTACCTGGAAAAACTACATTTTCAATTAGCCTTCTTGAAAGCAATTACCTTTTTTTATGTCTATGTTCAAACCTAATCAGAATACTATTTTATGAGCTTCCCTTTCTTTTTATAGACATTGAATTCTTTTTCTCTCTCCCTCAGAAGTTGGCAACAGCTGTTTCTGCCACCTAGGATAAAATTACAATAAATAAAGTCCAAATAAGGAAAAGTTATTACTAATGAAAGCCAAATGGCTCACTTCATCTCCATAATTTCTTTCAATCATTTAACTAAAATAAGACCTCAAATGTGTTGCTTAAGTTGTCAGAAATGACATTCTCCCCTTAACTGTAATAATGTTATATCTTTTTTTTTTTTTTTTTTTTTTTTTTTTTTTTTTTTTGCTTTCCGTGTTTAGGAACCTGTCTCTCTATTGGAGCATGCTTCATTTTATTTCTATGCACATCAGAATCAAAAAGGAAAAAAAAGGAGATAAACAAAACTCCAGGCCCATACATTAAAACAAATTATTGAAAATTTACTGAAGAGTTTTTGTTTTATTTTTTGTTCGTTTCTTTGGACACGAATCTTAACTGGTTAAAAGATGCTGTTTATGGATTTTTTTCCCCTTTTTTGAAGGTAATAAAACACCAAATTAGAATATCTAGTCATTAAAATTTTCTCTTTTGACTTGAACCTATATAAGTCTGTCCAGCTGTAATAAATGCTATTGTAGCCTTCAATGATTTTATTTCCAGGGGAGAATAGTTTATGACATGACTGCAGATTATGCCCATTTTTGAGAAAGAAGGATTCTAAAGGAACCTGCTTGCTTGGCATTCTCCTTCCTTTAAACTGTAGTAATTCTCTTGACTACTTTCCCAGTACTTCCAGATCTCTCCAAGAGGGAATATGACAGTGGAGTATTATTCAGAAATTTGAGTGTAGCTGTAGAGTTCTATTCAGTAGCCAAGAAAAGCTAGAGTAATATGGGAGTGTTCTGGTGGAGGATGAAGAAATGCTTTTCACCCTTAATAAATAATCCCCTTACCTCATCCAAGTACTGTATTTCAAGAAAGAAAGAAAAAACTCCTGTTTTTAATTTTAATTTAATTAATTTAATCCTGTTCTTAATCACATGATTTTCCTTGAACACCAAGTGGTCACATACAATTTTCAGATGAAGAAATTAAAGTCAGTCCCAGTCACATGAAAAAATGCTGTAAATCACTATTGATTAGTGCAATGCAAATTAAAACAACTCTCAGATACTACTTCACACCTTTAAAATTGGCTAAGATGACAGGAAAAAATAATGATAAATGTTGGAGGGAATGGGGGAAAACTGGGATACTGATGCATTGTTAATGGAATTGTGAACTGATCCAACTATTCTAAAGAACAATTTGAAACTGTGCCCAAAAGGATATAAAACTGAGCTTACCCTTTGATCTAGCAGTGTCATGACTGGGTCTGTATCCCAAAGAAATAAATAACCACATGTACAAAATTGTTTGCAACAGCTCTTTTTGTGGTAGCAAGGAAATAGAAAATAGATGGATGCCCTTCAATTGGGCAATGGCTGAAAAAGTTATGGTATATGGAAACAATGGAATATTATTGCTCTGTAAAAAATGATGAACAGGATGACTTTAGAAAGGCCTGGAAAGACTTTCAAGAACTGATGCTGAGTAAAGCAAGTAGAAGCAGGAGAACTTTGGGTATTGTAACAACATAATTATGTGGTGATCCACTGTGATGGACTTGGTTCAGTGAACCAAGACAATCCCAATAAACTTTGAATGGAATATGCCATCTGCATCCAGAAAGAACTATGGAGACTGAATATTTGTTTTGATTTTTCTCTCAACATAATTTATATGAAAATACCTATAAAAAGAATGTACATGTATACAAAAATGTTTTACATATAACTGGGGAAAATAAAAATAATCATAAAAATCAAATAAAAGCAACCACAAAAAAGAAACAATTAACAATAAAAAAGTCTAGTGAACAAATAGACTAATTAAGGTAGAATTGCCATTCTTATTATATTAGCTTGGCCTACCAATGAGCAATTGATATTTTTCCAATTATTGAGATCTGACTTTATTTGTGTGAAGTGTTTTGTAATTGTTGTTCATATAACTCCTGGGTTTGTCTTGGCAAATAGACATCCACATATTTTATTTTTTCTACAATTATTTTTAAGTGGAATTTCTCTTTCTATGTCACCAGTCTTTTTTTCTTGTTTTTTTTTTCCTTTTGCTCTGATTTTTCTTGAATAGCATGACAAATTAGAAATATGTTTAGAAGAATTACACATCTTTAACCTATATCAGACTGCTTGCTGCCTTGGGGAGAGAAAAAATTTGGAACCTGAGGTTTTGCAGAAGTGAATGTTGAAAATTATCTTTGCATATATTTGGGGAAATAAAGTACTATTTAAAAAATAAAAGAAATGTTAGCATTTTAATATGGAAGAATGAAAAAATTTTGAGGTGTTATCAAAAAATTGCAAGAAAAGAGAAATGACAGGTGAAAGTCAAAGACAGGGCAAAAGGATATGTGAAGTTTTTCCTCTCTTCCTATCTACTATATAACCTTCTGCAAAATGATAACAAAGCAGCTGTACCACCTGTTTTCCAGATAGGGACAGATATATACTTTACATTCTTACCAGCCACATCACAGAGGGTACTTAAGCCCTTTGAAGATAACTTCAGCAAATATGGGGGCAGTCCAGCATTGTTTCCCCAGTCTTCTTAGCCATAGTTAGCTGTCTTTTTTTTTTTAATCAATGTATTCCTCAACCAATTGGGTTTTAAAGTTACTAGTGTTTTGCTCAATGATCACAGCTAACATGTATCATTCTCTTCCTCAAGTCTACATTATCTGGGGGAAAAAAAAGTATAATTAAGTAAAAAAAAAAAGTGGGAATCCTATGATATTAGAAGGAAATAAACATTTATATAATACCTACAGTGCTAAACTCTTTATAAATATTATCTTATTTGATAGACAAGTAAAGAGGAGAAGAGAACAGGAAATTGGCCAGAAGTAATGCTAAGGACATTTTTTAATCATTTTTAATCATTTTCATTATCTCAGATTTAATCCTAAGACACACATATACAAATAGTTTACCAGATTTCTAGCATCTTTTGGCTGAGCATCAGTAAGAGATGACTGACTCCATCTCTCCTTCTACTTCTCCCCTCCCCAACTTGATTCATAGAGCTTGGAGCTAGACGGAATTTTAGAAAACAAATTTAACTTGTTCATTGTACAAATGAGGAAACTAAGTCAATGATAGAATACTTTACTGAAGGTTGTACAAGTAGTAAACTGCAGAGCCAGGATTCAAAGCTGACTAAATCAATCTCTCGTTTATTAAGCACTTATTATATAGCAGGGATACTTCTGTCATACTCAATATATCTAATATAGTACCTCACTCCTTCTGGTTTTGGTGATACTAACCCCTTCACAACATAAAAGAATTCATTGTAGTTTGTCTATAAATAAGCCACATATTATTTCCCAGGCATTAGTCATACAAATACTCTCCAGAAGCATTCTGGTCTGCTGGGACAAAAATCCTGGACCCTTTCTTTTCCTTTCATATTCTTGTGCTATTATACATAATGGAGGGCAACTGGTTGCCAAACTAGATAGAGTAGTAGCTCTAAAGTGAAGGGAACCTGAATTTAAATGTGACCTCAGACCCTTATTATTTGACCTTGAGCAAATAACTTAACCCTTTTTTGCCTCAGTTTCCTCATCTATAAAATGAGGCAGAAAAGGAAATGGCAAATTATTATAATATCTCTAACAAGAAAATCTTACATTGGATCATGAAGAGTTGGACATGACTGAAAAATGATTGAATATATCATGGAATTCAGAGATAAGCAGCAAATCTAAACCCTATTTAGGAGATTGTAATTTATTACTAGCAGTAGATCACCTCTTTTCTTTTGATAAGTAATTTAAGACAATTTACTCTTTTCCTTCAGTAATATAGTGTCTGTCCAGCCTTTTACCGTCTTTGTTTTTCATAACAATAAGTTAAAGAATGTAAAAAGAGAAAGAGGGAAGGAATATAAAAAATTAAAATGGAATTCCCTTACATTGGAGGCACAATGAAAGCATTTACTAAACATTTACTGTATGCAAGGCATCCTACAAAAGCTAGGAATACAAATAAAAATGATCTCAGTGATTTACATTCTAATGGGAGCGATATGGAATGTTTCAGATGCAAGTCAAAAAGAAAAATCCTACAGTCCCTAGGGTATAGCAAAAAAACAGGAGTTAATGCTTCTTCTTCATTGTCATTTACACTGTGAAAATAACCGACATTTATATATTATACAAAGCTCTTTCAAAAAAACAAAAACAAAAAACAAAAAAAAACCTCTTCTAGATTATACCAGTTTTACAGTAATTCCAATTTTACACATGTAGAAATTAAAGATGAAAGACTTTATCCATGCAGATAATTAAAATCAGAACTGTGATTTGAACCAAGGTCAGATCATAGAATTTAATACTGAAAAAGTACATTACATATCATTATGTCCAACCTTCATATTGCAGATAAGGAAACTGAGGACTCATTGATTCACTGAAGGATATACTGATGGTAAGTTATAGAGCTCATACTCAAACCCTGATCCTCTGCCTTCTAACTCAGGCTTCTTTCTTTTGTACAACAGCGGTACTAACTCTGTGCTCTATGTCCAATTTTCTTTCCATTAGGGAACCCTGCTTTTGAAATTTCCAGTTATGTGTATGTGTGTGTATATGACAGAGACAGAGAGAGAGAGAGAGAGAGAGAGAGAGAGAGAGAGAGAGAGAGAGAGAGAGAGAGAGAGAGAGATGGGCCATCCATTTCACTTTACTAATGATATACAATTGATTTGATCCAGAAATTTAAAAAAAAATCCCAGTGATGCTCTCTTTACATCTTGTTTAGAGTGTCTAGAGTTCTCATTGTTACCTTTGGGAAATGTTAAATCAAAAATGGTTATATAGTATTAATAGATTATATGATTTATATAGAGAATAGGTTCAATTTTCAGGCTCTTTAGATAACAGGAAGTGACTGTAGTTTTTTCATATGGTTCATCAAACTGACCAACACTTCAAATGCAGCACTTTCAGCTGAATGGATTATTTATTCATCACTTTTCAATGTCCATGAGACTCCAGAACATGAAAAGAAAATGACTGCAAATCAGAGGAAGTACAAAAGATCAAAGGAAAGGCCTAAAAAAGGAAAGACAATTATTTTAGTTTGCTGAAGACTTTTGCACATGAAATCCTCTTTCTTTCCAGGCACCCTGAATCAAGCAACTGGTGTGCAACATATGCTGAAAATGGAGAAGCGGTACAGATGCTTTGAGATGGGACACAGGTGTTTTCACTGATATTCACCAGCCAAGCAACTCCTTTTGTGAAGACTCTTCTGCAGCTGTTTTACTGGAAAACTGGAGGGAGCAGGACCACCCACTGTTAATAAATGATTCTATTCTTATTGCCTTTGCACCAGTCAGAGACTCTCCAGGGTACATTAAGATAGGCCTCCTCTGCAGTCCTACGAAATCCTGGAAGTACTTTGAGAAAGTGAAAAGCTCAGTAATGAGCCCTTTATTTTGCAAGATCTTGCTGAGAGTATCCCTAGTAGCAGAGAAAAGTTTGGATCGTCAATCCCAACAGCTAGTAAGCTTTGAAAATACCACTCCATGTACTTCCAAAGCTTCAGCTCTTAGTCCCTTGGTACCTATAAGCTTTTTGTAATCTTCACTCTGCTTCTGGGCATTCTCATGGAGTTGTTGCTTATCCCTGGGCAAGGGATACCCAATCCTTGTGGTGACCCAATCCTTGGCACAGCAATTTTGAACAAGAGTGCCAATTCTGAGTGTATGAATCCCAGGATATAATTGGATTTTTCTTAGATGCCTAGAGCAGATAGATTAAAACTGAACAGATAAATGAAAGAAACAGAGTGGAAAATATGGCTGTCCAGAATCAGGTTTGGCCATTGGCCTGGTTCTCACATCAATTAACTTGGTTATCTTGGTGAACTTCCCTTAACCTCTCAATGAACTCCAGTTTCCTTCTCTGAAAATGAAAATAATAACACCTGTGCAACCGACTTCACAGGATTGTTGTTAGGATCAAATGAGATAACATATATGAAAGTACCTGGGATGGGGAGGGGACAGGAAGAGTAAATAAAAAGGGCTATATAAATACAAGATCATATTAGGATCATCGTTACTTCAGGATTTTCACACATAAAGGGATTATGTCTAATATTTCACATTAAAAAAAATTCTAAATTTAGTAATGATCAACAAGACAAACATCTAGACAAATATGATGTTTGTGTGTTTTTTATGTACATAAGGAAAGTTTTTAAAACTTTTCTTATATACATTTTAAAAAAGAATAAATTAACTTGAACAAGATAAGTAATAACAATGTCCTGTTAGATTGTTTTATTTGTTTTGTCTCTCTGAAATTTTCCTTGCATTCATATTTTCAGATTTTGTTATTATTAATATTAGTTGCATAGTTGACCTGAGGGTGAATAGTATTTTTTAATGTCTGTTTCTTCCCACTGAATCATTATGTTTTTACATATTGTTTTTCTATCCAAATTTTTAATTTCCTTATGGTACACAGTGACTAAAGAACACAACAAATCTCAAAGTCAGAAAAGTAGATTCAAGTTGTTCTCTGACACCTATTGGCTGTACCATCCTGAACAAGTCACTTAATTTACCTCTGTGCTCCAAAAAACTCTCCAGTATTCTAAGCTACAGAACAATTTCTAATCTCCATTTGGGGAGGTTCCTTAAATCAATGAAATCGCCTAGTATAAGATCTTACACATACTGAACACTAATAAATATTTGTTGATTGATTGATAGGTTTAATAAGAAAAAAAAAATTTTATATGCCACAATTTGTTTAGCCATCTATAGCTGTTAGGCACATAGATTGTTCCATTTTAAAAATATATTACAAATGATGTTGAAATTAATATTTTGTATAGATAGATCTTGGATGTCAATAACACACTAACAGAAGGGTTACTAGGACAGAGGACATGAAAAAATATTATTATATAATTCCATTTTGTTTTCCAGAAAGATTGAACCAATTCATAGTTCCACCAATAGTATAATAGTGCATATTTCTTCTTAGAATTTCCAGAATTAATTTTAATCATTTCAAACCTTATTTCTTAACTTAATTTATATAAGGTAATTTCTCTGGGATCTTTAATTCTTATTTGTATGATTTGTATAATTTATATTTGTAGGCTAAAACAAATGAACAATTTTTCAAGTGATTAAAATACTCAAATTCTTCAATCTCCTCCATGTTGTTGTTGCAGATGGTGAGCAATCCATGCTTGTCTTTCCTGAGCAGCTCTCATCCACATGTGCCCTTTAGTTTGTCAAAATGGGATCAATTGCTTTCTTTTGACATCAAGTAGACACCAGTAGAATATAACATCTGTCTCTGACTTGCTCTTGGCATAACAACCAATCCAACTTTTTTTCACTCCTGATTATTTGATCCAGTAGGGCAGTAGACAGAGCTGTCAAGAAGACCTGAGTTCAAAAACAGGCCTCAGATATTTAACAACTGGGTGAGCCGGGCAAGTCACTCCCTGCATCCATCAGTTCCCTCTTGGGGATAATATGGGGGTAATAGCAGCAGCTATCTTCTGAGGTTGTTGTGAGGATCAAAGGAGATAATTAAATTATAAAGTGCTTAGAACAGTGCCCAGTTCATTATAAACCCCACATAAATATTAGCTTTCATTAAGATAGTTCTTTTACTCCCATTCTACATTATTATTTCTCATTTATAATGTGTTCCAACTGTTATCCTTTTTCATAATTCCTCTTGGTATTCTTATTTGTTTTTTAACTTCCATATAAACTTTGTTATCATTTTAATTCTATAAAGTAGAGCATCAGAATTTTATTGCTCTTGTGGCACTAATTTGGTAGCATCTTTGCTGTTTTGTCTTACTCTAGCCACAGTTGCTAAGAAGCTCTGCAAAGATTTATTTCTTTCTATTTTTCTGTTAAAATTGTTTATAGTTGTCTTTCTATAGGTCATATGTATAGAATGATAGGTTAATGTCCAAGCATTTGACATTTTTGGTAATTTTTGTAATTTGATTTTTTAAAATTCTGCTTTTTCATTTGTTAAAAATAGAAACAGTGATGATATTTCTAAGCTTATCTTACATCCACACATTTTATTTTGACCTTGCAAATAAAATTCAAAGAGAACTAGGCTATTATAATGGAAACATCCCTGATTTTCAAATCAGAACCCCCTTTAAATTTTCGCTGTGTCATAGGTAAGATCAACAAGCATTAAGTGCCTGAAAATCTCAAAAAGGTAAGAGAGAAAAAGCAGAGGCAGGGTCTTTAAGCCCAGAGCTGGCAGATATAAAAAGTAAAAGGAAGAATCCCAGGCTCCAGAGATTACAGACAAGAAGAGGGAAGCCTTGGGCTCTAGGAGGGAACATTGGGCCTGAAATGCAAATTCTTAAAAGTTCCAGAGTATTGGAGAGAAGAGGAGAGAATTTGAATTGTGTGATTTGAGAATACCCAAATTTACTTCCTAGACAGATGAATAGTGTTTTTTGGATAGTGCCAAGTTCCTGGAACCACATTCCTAGGGGAAGGGAAAGGGTGAGCTTTTTGAATTATTCAAATCTGATGTACTAATTTCTAATCAACCCCTTAATTCATCTTCTCACTATAGAATCCAAACTTTTAAAATAGTGCTATAAGTCTGGAATACTCAAAAGGTCCCTGAGGAAAAGGTGAATTAGATATAGGAAAGGTTTTGTCTTTTTTTTTTTTTAATTAGTGGGACATCTTGAAGTTTCCTGCTTTATATATATATATATATATATATATATATATATAAACATAGTATGTTAGCTGGGTGCTTACATAGGAACTGAAAGCCCTTTTGCCCACAATTGTAGAGACCTAGTCATGAACCATATTTTAAGATTTCTAGGAAAAAGTTTTAGAGTTGGTAAATGAACTGAAGAGAATAATTTGTGAGAAGCCACTCTGATTTACCCAATCTATGTAAACTCCCAATTTATAGTACTAAATTATTTTCTGGAAAGAAAAAAAAAACATGAAGTTTGACAGGTATAATGTAAACCACAAGTTCTTTTCACATTTCTTGGAATATCTTTCGGAAGTAGTCTCATTTAATAGTGTTATATAACAGTTTGCACAAAACCTATATCATTCTGTTGGAAATAAATCTTTAAAATACAACTCATGATAAAGTGAATTCTCTGAGAAGAGCATTATATCCCACCTCAGCTAGAAAAGCAATATCTAAAATAAATTGCCTGTTTATTCCTTTCTTGGGTATATATAGCATTTAGCACAGTGTCTGGCACATAGTAAATGCTTAATAAATGCTTATTTTCTGGCCAACTGACAGTATATAGTCAAGTCCATCAGTCAATAAAAATTTGTCAAGCACCCACCATCTGCCAGGCACTGTATTAAATACTGACAATACCAAGAAAGGTACCCTCAAAGACAGACATATATATATATATGTATATATGTATATATATAATAGAAAATAATCAACAATGAGAGGAAATGCACAAGAATTAAGAAGAAATTGAAAAAATCCAGGAGGCAGAAGAGAAGAGAATGGGAGGGAATAAGCATTTATATAGTATTCACTAAAAGCCTGGCACCACAATAAGCACAATTGCTAATAATGTCTCATTTATGGGTGTTATCATCCTCATTTTACAGTTGAGGAGACTGAGGCAATCAGAGGCTAAATGACTTGCCCAGGTTTGCAGAGTTATTAAGTATATAAAGTCTAATTTAAACTCAGGTCTTTCTAATTCCAGGTTCAGTACTCTCTCCACTGTGCCACCAAGGAGAGCATTCATGGAAGATAGCTAGCAAAAATATCTGAATCCAAGAGATGGAATGTTCTTGTTTGTGGGATGGCAAGGAAGTCAGTGTTACTGGATCACAGTAACATAGTATCATAGGGGCAAGGGAGAAGATGAAGATTAAGATATAAAAAACTGGAAAGATGGGTGGAGGAGGAAGGGTTTTGAACCCTATTTGATCCAAGAGGTGATAGGGAGCCATTGGAATTTATTGAGTAGGATGATGACATGGTCAGACTAGAGCTTTAAGAAAATCTCTTTGACAGCAAATAGAGGATGGATTAGATTGGCCGAAAGAAAATGTTACCCAGGAGGTGCTAAATAAGGAAGACAATGGCAAATGGGGTCTTAATTCATGCTTCAGCATTACCCTAGCAACCTTGGAGTAGCTATTTACTGGCAGCAAGTCATCATTCCACCTCCTCTAAGTTATTGTAGCTACTGGTCAGCCTTTTTCTGTTAATAGGGACATCCATAAGCAAAGAGGAAGCTGCTTTCAAGGTTGGAAATTAATTGAGGGGGGTGGGGTGGAAATATTAAAAATAAAAACAACTGTGCCAATCTACCCTTTTACCACATCCTCACTACTGTCACATGAAAACATTTGGTTGGTGTGACTTCTAAATATTTCATTTTGCTATTAGCCTCAGAAAAATTCCACCACAAAACTATTTCAACTCTACTTTTACTTCACAGAGTTTTTCTGGGACTTTTTCAAGCAAGGATATAGTTCCAATTTTAACCAATAAGGTGAAAATCAGCACATTTTGAGGAACCTAACAGCCTATCATTCTTATGTACACATACTATGGACTATATTGGGAATATAGAGAAAGAATTTACAGGGAATTGATATTTTATTTTCACTTCCAAGTTAAAAAAAATAAGCTGACATGAATTTGAACTTTGATAAGAAAACAGGGATAGGGGACATTGTACAGTGTGTTTCAAAATATGGTGCAACTTTAAACTGTTAAAACTTAAAAATTGACCTGGATTTAGAGGGAAATAATTTTGGAATTAGAGGGAAGCAGAATGTTTTTGGATCAACACAATATCTAAGAGATATTTAAAAGGAGACAATATGAGGAGGGTAAGCTATTTCTTAAGTTCAGAATAAGATATATATGTGTATATATATATATAAATGAGGGGTTATGGTATCTAGGTGGCAGCATGCTAGCAAACAAAAATAACCTGAGGGCCTAGTGTCCAGCAAAAAAAGGTGAAAGATAATT
The DNA here is from genome assembly GCF_048593235.1 of Sminthopsis crassicaudata. Taxonomy (NCBI): domain Eukaryota; kingdom Metazoa; phylum Chordata; class Mammalia; order Dasyuromorphia; family Dasyuridae; genus Sminthopsis; species Sminthopsis crassicaudata. The sequence continues at coordinate 551,977,172 of NC_133617.1, read as the reverse complement.
CTTCAGAGTTAGTGATAATGAGGAAAAGGGAGAAAGAGATGAAAGGGTAGAGTCTAAGATTCTAACAGCAGAGGGATGACCAAAGAACAAATGGTGTGGTGAGAAGACTAAAGGAAAAGGTTTAGAAGCTTTGTAATCATCAAGGTAAGGTGAAAAGACTGATGTGGATTCACTGAGAATTCATCAACTAACTGATCTACAGAATGAGATGATGGCACTCATTGGCTTCTAAATTTCCTTCTAACTCTAAATATATTATCTTATATGTTTTAGATATAAAACATTTACTTTTACACTTAGTCCTGTAAACAAATTTTTTTCCAAAAGTAGTAAAGAATTCTGAATTCATAGAGTTCCAGATTGTAATTCAAAATCTACAAACACTCACAGTCTCTCAAGTCTCTTTCTGTCTCTGTCTCTCTGTCTCTGTCTCTCTCTGTCTCTGTCTCTTTGTCTCTCTGTCTCTGTCTCTGTCTGTCTCTGTCTCTGTCTGTCTCTCTTTGTTTCTCTGTCTCTGTCTGTCTCTGTCTGTCTCTGTTTCTCTCTCTCTCTCTCTCTCTCTCTCTCTCTCTCTCTCTCTCTCTCTCTCTCTCTCTCTCTCTCTCTTTTCACAAACTCCAACTCTGGAAACAAACTCAGTTATGAACAGATACAAATATGTAAAGCCAAGATTTTTGCCAGATGAAGAGATATATGGATCTGCCTCTGGTCCTGCCATGGAGAAAAAATAAAATTGTAAAAAAAAAAAAAAAAAAAAAATTCCATCCCATGTTGCAAAAGCCTTTTGAAATCAACATAAGGCACACATCAAAACCTTCCAGTGAAAGACTCCATTAGTTATGAGATGCAGTTAATTGATTTCAGAAGCATTACTAAGGACATTTAACTTTTGGGGATGGGTGGGGGTGGGGAGGGGAGGGGAGGAGAGGAGAGGGAGGAAGGACTTGAAAAAATCTTTCCAGTTAAAAAAGCTCCAGGGTTCTGGGAGTCACCAATTTAATCGCAGTGTTTATTGTACCACAGAGATAGACAGAAGCACATAGTTTCCTATTGTCTCCCTTTGTCTTTAAACCTAAAGATGAATTATCTGAAAGGCAGATTGGAACCTTAGAATGAAAAATAAATTATACATAGGGTACTACTGCATTTAGCAAGCAGCTAGATGAATCATCTGATGATTACCATGGAGTTATGCAACCTCATAGCCTTTTGCTACAAATAAACAAGCAGTAAAATTTTAGTGAGGCAGAGGCATTCTAAAAGGTTGAAAGCCTTATGGGATTTGAAAAGCTCTAGGGACTAGAAGCATTCTGGGCTCTCAGCTGTCTTGCTCCTTGAACATAATGAAGAATAAACTGAAGGCCTGGGGCACAAGGTCAGAGATATCCACTCACTTCTTCTTCTTCTTCTTCTTTTTTTTTTTTTTTTTTTTTTTTTTTAGCTACCTAATCGTTTTTAAGAGTTGTGGTCTGTGACCAATAAAAATGATGGAAACTAAATACAGTATTTAAGTTCAAATAACTTAAACTCTTTTTTTTAGCTAATGATAATAAGTAGAATTTTTGTAGCACTTTAAAGTTTGCAAAGTACTATACAAATATCTCATTTTATTCTCACAACAATCATGGCAGATAGGTGCTGTTATTATCCTCTTTTCACAGAAGAGGAAACTGAGGTTAAATGACTTGCCTAGTATTGCATACCTATTAAGTGGCAAATAAGGCAGAACTGGAACTTGTGTTTTCCTAATGGAGGCCTAAGAGTCTATCAATTAATAGTGTCACTTTGATGCCTATCCACCTAGCTTCAGGAAAAATGGTCCCTAAATATCAGACCTGATCCAACACATTCATTGTTAATTTCCAATGGATGTTAAGAAAGTCAATTTTTTCTAAAGATTTTTAAAAAGTGAATTCTGAAAAATTATAATTTTATCCTAAATCTATAGTACATGAATAAGAGTGTTAATGAAGTTGAAAAAAGTCAGAATGGGTTCAATATCACTGACATGGGAGGGATAATCTGTCCCATAGGAGCAGAGGAGCTCTGAATGGGAACGGCTTTTGATGGTGAAAGTTCACCTTCAGGGTTTCATTTGATTTTCCAGTATAGTACACCTGATTGGCCCTGAAATCAGTTGTTTCTTTGATATCAATAAGCCTGCTGTTGTGAAGCACTTGAGAATCTGGGCACACAAATTGAAAGGCATTTCCTTCCTTGAACTGACTTTTTTAAAAAGAAAGATGACTCAGGTTTGACAGGAACTGAAATGAAACTAAAATATCTACTGAATACATTACATAGTTTAAAGCCAGTAATTGGTCCTTTCATCAGAAGTGTTACCAGTCAACTTGCTTTTATTAAGCACCTACTTTGTGCCAAACATAATATTAAGTGCTGGGGATACTACTAGAACAACTGAGTAAAAGTAAAAACAATCAAACAAACAAAAACCCTAACAGTCCCTGCTGGAAAGGAGCTCACAGTCCAAAACACAAACTATAGGAATAGATTTTAATTTCATTAATTTTTATTTTTATTTTCAATAAACTTGAGGAGATAGAAAATACTAGAGACTTTCATGAAAATCATTTCCCTTATGTTTACATTTAGCTGCCTTGCCACATTAATATAATGACTTAAGTCTGTTTTCCCTTTGCAAACTCAGCATGGTTATAAATACAATAAAGAACAGCATTTCTTCCATCATCACTGTTCCCAAAATAAGTTCAAACCAAACACATGTCATATAATATGCCATCTCTACAGTTTTCTTATTACTCAAACATATTTTTCCCACTATTTCTGCTGACAAAAAATTAGTCATCATCCTTCCCAATTTGGAATCTTGAAAGTACATAAGGTTTTATATACATGGCTTCCCTTCTTAGTCAATCCTTTGCTGGATGTAAATGCAGCCTTCCATGATTGATTTATGGGGAAAAAGTGGCTGCAATCCAAGGTAGACAGTGAGGGGCATCTCAAAAAACTATCATGAGTGATCCAGTACTGTTCCATTAGGCCATACCTCAGTTCCAGACCTCACTCTTCCATCACCTATTGTCATAATATATTTTCAAAGTGTCAAAACCCATGCAGCAGATGACTGTTGCAAATGAAGTAATTATGGGAAATCGTGACCAATGAAAAACTGTATGCTTCTGCTGCTTGGTAAAACTTTGCAGACAGGAGAATACATAGGAGAATCCAGTTACTATTCTCATCTACTCTTTTTAAAGGATAGATTCCTCAATTGTTCTAGAAGGGCTTACCTATTGTCAAAGGAGAACAATAAGAGTAAGACTAGGAGTAATGCTCTTATTATTTGTTACCTAGCTGAAGGAACTTCAGAATAAAGGAGACCCGGATATTTTTAGGCATAAAGAAATGTACTTGACTACAGAAAAACTGACTGAGTTAAAATTAAGTTAACTGTCCAACATCATCATTGCTTGCCAAAGACTAAAAATTCTCACAGATTTAACCCCGGGTCTCACTTTTGAAAATCCCCAAACATTGTTATGACCCTTTTCCAATTCAGAGACTGCCTCTTACCTCTAGTCTTAACTCTAGTAAAGATTGTCAATAGGGAAATCTGTGATTCATTCAAAATGTTCCCTAAATCAATCTGATTGCAGGACTTGGTTTTGGAGAATTCTGAAGGGTGTCTCAAATGGGGATGGACTTGAGCTTATTGAAAGGTAACTTCTCTGAATGATTCCCAGTAACTGAGGTTTCTTCCAAAAGTTATATTCAACATAAATAAGAAGATAAAGTCTTGTAGAAAGAACTGTGCTTCCTACTAGAATTTATATTCTTAAGAAAAGCTTAATGCTTTTCTTTTCCCCATGAGCTTCCAGCCTGGAACATAGAAAACTGGATCTTAATTTGGGGGGAGATGAACGATCTCTCTCTCTCTCTCTCTCTCTCTCTCTCTCTCTCTCTCTCTCTCTCTCTCAGTCTCTCTCTCTGTGTCTCTCTCTCTCTCACAGACACACACACACACACACACACACACACACACACACACACACACACACACACACACACTTCTTGACTCCTAGAGAGATTTTTCTCAATATGATGCTTCTTAGAGAAAGAAAAGAATTGCCAATGGAAGAAAGCTGTTAGAATGTGAACTCTTCCATTAGATTTCAAGCTCCTAGAGGAGGGGAACCAGATTTTTGGCTTTATTTGCATTCCAATGCACTTAGAAAGTGCTTGTTGACTGCCTTTAAAAAAAAAAAAAAAAAAAAAAAAAAAAAAAAAAAAAAAAAAAAAACTAAAATTTGCCAATCTTGATATTACAATGAGTCTCTTTAAAGTATGTTTATCTTCTGGGGGAAATCCTAATAGACTTTTTGAGTGCTTTAAGGGTTTACATGGGCTTCTTGAATACTCATAACTATTTTTTTTGTGAGGGGGGGAGTGTAGGTGAGGATGGGAATAAATACCCTCTCAAATGAACCTTATGATATTCATTAAGTACCTTGCCAGAGTTGAGGTGATGTTATTCAAGTTTATGTAAATCTAGATGTGACTTACAACTAAGCTTTGTAGTAGGGGTGATTCTCTCCCTCCCAACCACTTCTACTATCTACTACAGAACACACTCAAAGCTGTCCTTCCTGATTTTAATCAACAGTGTGGAAGTTTTGGAACCTATTTCCAACCATGTTGTAGCCCAATATTGAAAGTACTTTGAATTTTAGTATGGCATAGTAAATCCTGAGCAATCCTTGCATTATTTCCCAGGATAGTACGGGGAGTTAGAGAGATGCACCAATTAAAAGAAGAGCGTCTGGTAGTTATTCTTTTGGCTCTGTCCCTCCAGGTGGCATCATGGGTTTGAATGAGAGTTGAGGAAGGATGAATCTACAAGATAGGCTCACCCAAGTAGTAATTAATACAAAGGCTGAAATTTCTTGTTCTTTTGTGCTGCCATTTCTGATTCTTCAACTGCCTGCCAACAATCTTCTTACTCTGAAGAGGTCTCTGCCCTTGCAGTATTGGTGGGTACCTGCCCAGCTCCAATGTTTCATGAAGATTTCAGACCAGCCATGCTAATTTCTCTTCTGGATCTGCTTCTTACTCTCCAAACTTTTCCATATCATGTCTTCGGGATTCCCTTCTCTCTGATCATTTCTCCTACCTTCCTAGCTTCCTTTCATGTGTTGTCTTTCTCATCTAGAAAGTAAACTCCTGAAGAGCAGGGATTGTCTCTTTTTGAATTATATTTTAATTCATAACATTTATCAAAATTCCAAGAATATACTAAGTGCTTAATGTAATGCCTGGAGAAACTGAGGCAAGATAGAGATTAGAGAGTATTTAATAATTTATTTAAAAGGGGAGATTTACTGGGACCAAATGGATCCGTGGTTTGGCCCCAGGACTGAATGAGACTATTGTCTCCAAGAATCCATCAAATAATGTGAGTTCTCAATGACCTATATACACGTGGCTCAGACTCAGGGAGTACACTGATACAGGGGTGGAGTCAGGGTGCTGAGAGCAGAAATGGGACTTTGACAGGATGGAGCAACCACTGAAGATGGAATGACATCATGAAGGGAGGAACCCCAGAGATGGGGAGAGGCATCTTGATAAGATGTATCTGATATTCTTATAGCTTGGGATGGGGAGAGGCATTCTGATATTCTAAAACATAAGTCTGATATCAAATAGTCTGATAAAGAGGGAGGAGTGGTTGAGCAGAACAATTATAAACTGTGGCAGAACAATTAGGAAAATTGAGTCTGGATAATTAAGGAAACTGAGTCAGGACAATAAAAGAGAACTGTCATATAACAATCCACACACTCTCTCTTCTGAATATTCAAATAATTGAATTACCTTCCTCTAGAAGGTCTTAGCACTATAATTTTGACCAACCAAAATAAAATTAGAAAAATGCAAGGACTTATAGCAATGACAAGTCTCTCCCTGATAATCCCAGAGTTATTAGCATAAAAACAGCATTCCTCATTTAGGAGGCACACAGGCCTCCCTGCTGCAGAAATAGCAGGTCCTCTGCACTTGAGACATCTCAGCCAGAGAATCCAGTTTGAGATTGACAGTTCACTATGAGTTAGGTCTGTGATCATTTGTGCATGTAACTCAGCTTCTGCTTACATAGGGAGTAGCAGTGCTCAAGACAGTCCTGCTGCCCATCCTAAGAAGGGCACCCCAAGTCTATCAGGGACTCCAGAAAAGGGTAAAAGTAGGGCCTGGAGTAGCTCCACCTGAACCCTCTGATAGAACAGGAGCTGCTACTAGGAGACAGATTTCTCAGCAGCTTATGCAGTTAGACCAAGGCAGGCAACCCCAAATTATTAGAGGCCTGATATCAAATTGCTGAAATACTAATTAAGGAACTGGGGTAACAGGAATGGAGAAACAAATCAGAGAGACTGCCAATTTCCAAGAAAGGTGTCTGATTTCTGGTTGTTTCTAAAAAATAATCCCCAAAAATTGAGTCTGCCAGGGCAATCCCAGCAGAATAAGGGATTTCAAAGTTAATACATAGCCAGCCAATCATAATACAGTAAATTTTAAGCAAGGAGTAAAAAACGAAAAGGGCTGTTTAAATTATTTCCAGCTCAATCTGAACTAATGAGATGGGGGGCAGGGCAGAAGTGCCTAAAAAAAAATACATCAGTTTTCCCAATTTCCTAACCAGTTTCTTCCTCCCTTTTTTTCTCATGAAAAGGAATTATCAAATAACCATTCCACATATAAACCCCAAGAGTGAATCAAAATTCCTATACATAACAGACTAGTACAGTAAGTTTCCTAAAAATCCCTCAAACATACAGCAATAGTAACAGTTTTACCAATCCCAGTCTTAACAAATCTTAAACACAGTGATACAGTTAAAATTTTAACAATAATTCAGCCACTTTCTCACTCCCCTATATCAGTCTAATTTACATTAGGAGCAATGGTCTCTCAAAAATTGCTTCATGCTGAGGATGGTACCAGATGCTCAGTCCAGAAAGGGGATGGGCGTGGCTATGCTGCCTACTACCAACACTTCAGATGGGCTGATCCATGTCTCAGAAGCAAGTCAATACCTGTAATTTGACCAAAATCTAGAACAAAAATACAAATCTAACAAATGAAGGTTAGAACAGACTGATATAAAATGTGAAGAGGCGAAATTAATTGGCCAGCAGCTTCCCAATAGATAAAATGGCAGTTAGGCTTTTGTCTTTTCTTAGTTAGAAACCTTAAAAAAAAACTTGAATGTCCAACACAATATCCTATAACAGATAGATGATCAGACTAAATACTTATTTGCCCAAGTATTTAGGATATAATGATTACATTTAACCAGGTTGGAAACAAGATATAATATATAACCATATTGGAAATAGCAAGGTATGACATAACTGAATTGCATTAACAGTTTCTATTGACCATTGCTCTGATTATAGAAATTGGTTACAGGAGAAAAAATGCAGGGACATAACTATAACATAAGCAGTTAAAACTTAACTTTCAGCAATCAGGATAAAATAGTTTTAATTCATTTTTACTCTAGTTAATTGTCCCACTAACTGTCAGAGGGTGGAACTTTAAAACTCCCAAATAGCTATAAGCCCAAGAAATTTTACTTCCAAATAACAAATTCTATTAACCAAAGTTTCAGATAAACCCTAAACAGATATTTACCATAACCTTATATTTATAGCAGTAAGAATTTATCTCAGTAAGTTCACTTCTTTCATATCTGTTTGACTTCCCCCCGCCCCTGAGGCTGAGGTTAAGTGACTTGCCCAGGGTCACACAGCTAGGAAGTGTTAAGTGGCTGAGACCAGATTTGAACTCGAATCCTCCTGAATTCAGGGCTAGTGCTCTATCCACTGCGCCACCTAGCTGCCCCCCACTTCTTTCATATTTAAGTAGACAGTTTCACAAGTGAACATTATACATACAAATCATTTTCCTTTAAAATACCCAATACATAGACAAATATTTCAAATTGCATATTGTCCATACCAGAAACATTTTCAAAAGAACAAAAAAAGATATTATTTTCAGCGACTCTTTAAATGACCTCAGGATGACCCAATATAATCAATTAAAACTTAGATAGAATATACTATACAGAATATCCTAATACTACATAAAATAATCCAAGGTTCTTAAAAATATTAAACTTTTAAAAATGCCATAATCTCATATTGATAACAGTAATAAATTTGTTTCAGTAAGTTCACAAGTTATCTTTCATATTTAACTTCATTCAAAAGGACAAGGAAAAACTATTATTTTTAAATGATGGGTATAACCTCAGGATACAATCAATTAAGCTTATACAGAATACCCAATTCTACATAAAAGAATTTGAAAGATTCTTAAAAATATCCTTTAAACTTTTAGAAATAGCTCCACCAAATTATAGATCAATCAATTAACTTAAAAGTGGGCCTATTTCTTGAAATCTTTTGCCAAAGCCAAGCCTCTGCAGCAAAAGGCTTGGGGGGGGGGGGGGAGGGAATTCCACATGGCCACCCTTCCCAATGGACTTTTCCTAAGCTCCAACTTTGGCCAGAGTTGGAGCCTTTAGAAAAGTCAGACCTCTCTTTATCTAATTAGAGGCACGTGACCACCCCTTTCAGGTAAGTTCACAGACTTCACTTCAATAAGTTCTTAAGATCTTACATTCAAAGATAACTAAATATAGCTTGCATAGGCAATAGTAAAATTATTTACCACAATTTTTAAACTGCCCAAAGAATACAAAACAAATCTGTCATGCAAAGACAACAGTAAAATTATTTCCCACAAATTTAGAATCATCATAAAATTCCTAATCAAATATTTTCTCCAGTCTGAGTTTCAATCAAATAAGGTTTTATTGCCTTTTACTCTAGCAGGCTCTGAAACCCTGTTTCGAGGAAAAACCATCTGCTTTTTTATTCCTTTTACTCACAAATTAGTATAACAGGTTAAAAAGTTTAAAATTACAAGCAAATTTTATATTAAGTACAGTTGCAACATTGAAATAACCAATTCCCAAATTTCTTAATTTAGCAGAGCTCTGATCTGAACAAGTCACAAGCAAGTCACACAGAAAACACAGACAAAGACTACACAGTCAAAACATTTAACACACAGACCAGGGGATATCTGGAAACCTTAGAATAGCCCTGTGGGAAGTTGTTAGCTCTAGAGTCTTCTCTCCCAGTTTGGTGCATTTCTCTGCCTTCACAGAGAATGCCCAGATTAAAACCAGGTAGTACCAAAAGGTACGCAGGTACCCAAAGGGTACTTCAGAACCAGATAATGCAATATAGCATCCTACTGGCATTTCCCAGAGTTGTATGGCTCATCAGCCCAGATTTTTCTGGGGACCAGATTTGCTAGCAATAAGACCAGACAGAAAACTTACCCTGCAGGGAATTGAAACCAAATTCTCCCTTGGCCAAGTGGAGGTGTCCAACATCAGGCACAGTTGTGGCTGGAAACTCCTCTCTTTCCTGGAGGCTCTGGAAAAAAAATCCAGAGGGCCGACTTCTCCAAGCAAAGAACCCAGATCCCCAGCTGCCCTGAAGCCCAAGGTGGAGAACCGAATGTCTCTAATCCTGCTCATTTTCTAACATCTCGGTGGGAAGCCTCCAAAATGTAATGCTGGAGAAACTGGGGCAAGATAGAGATTAGAGAGTATTTAATAATTTATTTGAAAGGGAAAATTTTACTGAAACCAAATGGATCCATGATTTGGTCCCATAACTTAATGAAACTATAGTCTCTAAGAATCCAGCAAACAATGTAAGTTCTCATGACCTATATACATGTGGTTCAGACTCAGGGTGGGTAGACTGAGGCAGGGGTGGAGTCAGGGTGTTGAGAGTGGGAATGGGACTCTGACAAGGTGAGGTGAGCCTCCAGAGATGAGATGAAATAATCAGGGGAAGGCACCCCGGACATGGGGAGGGGCATCTTGATAAGACATTGCAATAGCTTGGGATGGGGAGAGGAATTCTGATATTCTAAAACATAAGATCTTTTATCCTAATCAAATAGTTTGATAAAGAGGGAGGGGATGTTTTGCAGGATTGAGCAGAACAATTATAACTGAGGCAGAACAATTAGGGAAACTGAGGCAGGACAATAAAAGAGAACTGTGGCATAACACTAGAATATACTAAGTGCTTAACCAATCCTTTATCTCCCTGTCTTTCTGAATTGAATTCTTCTTACTCTCCCTGCTTAGAAAGACCTAGACATGAGCAATAATTTATCTCCTAGAAGGTACCTTTCCTGATTTCTCTTGTTAGTGCTGACTCTTCTACTTTAATTAAATTTTTGTTATTCAGTTTGCTCAGTCCTGTATGACTCTTTGTGACCCCATCTGGGATTTTCTTGGCAAGGATAATGGAGTGGTTGCCATTTCCTTCTCCACCTCATCTTACAGATGAAGAAACTGAGACAAAAAGAGTAAATCACTTGCCCAAACTCATACAGCTACTAAGAATCTGGATTTGAACCAAGGAAAGAGAGTCTTCTTGACTCCAAGCCTAGCTCTATCAATACAGTATACCACATAACTGCCCTGTTGAAAGTAATTTTGAATTACTTTGAGCCTATTTTGCACTTAACTCTCGGTGATCACATTTTCCTCAGTTGAATGTAATTCCTTGAAGACAGTATTGTTTCATTTTTACCTTTGTAGCCTCAATACCCAGCACAGAATCTGATATACAGGAAGCTTGTTAGTTTGAATTGCATTTATTTATTTATTTGTTTGTTTGTTTGTTTAGTGCTTGTTAGTTTGAATTGCATTTATTAATACTCTATTCCCCACTTCTGAGAACCCTAAGAAAATAGTCTTTCTCCTAATAGACTCCAGGCTAATTATAAAAATCTAAATTTGAAGTCCTTTCCTTTTCACTTAACATCTCCATCCCCCTTTTCTCCCTTCCCACTCCAGAAAAACTCAACCCTCACTTATCCAAGTTATCTAAATCCCTTCACAAAAGAATAGAGCATGAAGTTTTCAGTTATACATACAGAATCCCATCTTTCTCACATTGGAGGCAAGCCAAGGCAAGTGGCAGCACTTGGTACTTGGCACATATTTTGTTCATTCCTATCAAGGGACAGCTTGGCTATGATGGGAAATGGAAAATAAGTGTGTGGGGGGGGGAAGACCCTTGTTTAATGAGCCAGATGCTCCCAGTATGTTAAGAGGGCTGTCCAAAAGTTCATTTGGGCAAACCTTTAAACAAACAGCACATCCTCTAGCCCTTAGAGACACATTCATTCCCAACCTGCATCTTACCATGGCCTGCACTTGAAAGAGAAAAATGTGTTCACAAAGCATGCCAGAGGCTATAAGCATATTTTCTTTAATTATTAATAGGCCTATACTTACCTATTTTGTCTCTCCTATTTAATAAGTTCCTTGAACATTGTGGCCATATTTAAATTTCAGAAAGCCTATCAATCAATGAGATTTTGCATGTGCATACATATGTGTATATACATACACAAAAATACATACACGTATATATATGTGCATTTTATACATATTATATGTAATTATTTTATTGCATTTGTATGAGTATATAATGTATATATAAGATACATTTATAAAGTACTTTACAACTCTTAAATTTCTATATAAATATTAATTATCAGTATTTATTGTATATTGAGGATTTGATTTAAAAGGTTAGCAAAGGAGGAGTGGATACAAAATGTGTAAAAAAAAAAAAAAAAAAAAAGCTTAGACTTTATTGATTTCCAAGAAAGTTGATTATAAAATATCAATTGCAGGCAAATAAGCCTACTATCTAATCTATTAAAAAATTATGGGGCCCATCTAAACATGAACTTAGGATATTTTTTATGAGAATGCCATAAGAAACAAGCAAATTTTCACAAATCATATTCAACAATGGGCCATATCTTTATTATTTTACAACTGACAAAAATATGATTATTATTAGTTGATTATGCTTTTATTAATTTTTCCGAATTAACAAGTATTTATTTCTCTTCTCTTTTTCCTGACCCACTAAGTAAAAAAAGAAAAGAAAAACAATAGCAACAACAAAACCTTATAATTAATAAGCAATTTCCACATGTATAAAAATGTTTCTTGCATTCTGCATATTAACCTGTCATCTCAAATTTAGGAGGTAGATAGCATTCTTTATCATTGGTATTCTGGAATTATGGTCAGGCAAGGCATTGATCAGAGTTCTTAAGTTTTTCAGAATTCCTCATTTTTACTATGATCATAAAATAAACTGTTCCAGAGTTTTTACTTATTCATATATTCAGTCAGTCCCCAACTGAAGCAGATCCTTTAGTTTCCATTTTTTGCCACTACAAAGAGAGCTGTTATAAATATTTTTGTAATATAAGAGTTAATTCTTTTTTTCTTTTTTAATTTTGGTGAATAGGTCTAATAATGATATTCCTAAGTGCTTATTGATGGGCATGCTTAGTTTAATAATTTTTGAGGCATAGTTACAATTTGCTTTCTATAACTGCTTTGCCAATTCATAGCCACACCAATAGTGCACTAATTTATTTTTTTCCTGCCTGTCCTCCAACATTTGCAATTGTTTATTTTTTTGTGAATTTAGCCAATCTAATGAGTGCAAAGTAAAAATCTGAGAATTTCTTTGACTTGTCCTTTTTAATTATTAATAATTTGGAGTGTTTTTATATGGCTATAGATAGCTTGATTTATTTCCTTAAGAACTGCCTATTCATATTCTTTGTTCATTTTTTAAAAATTTCTCAAGTACCAGGGCCAGCTAGGTGATACAATGGATAGAATACCAGCCCAGAATTAAAAGTACCTAAATTCAAATCCAACCTCAGATCTTTATTAGCTGGTGTCCCTGGGTAAATCATTTAACCCCAATTGCCTGAGAAAAAAAATTTTATCAAGTACTGAAAAGCTCTTAATCTCATATATTTGTATTGGTTATTCATCTAGCTTGGAAATTACACCTTATCAGAGAAACAATACAAAATTTGATTCTCCTCTTCCCTATTTGTTTCCTTTTTGCTCTGAGGTACAGCACATTTATTTATGCAACAATTTTTAAACTTGTGTTTGTTATGAAGAAGTATTTGACTCAGTAGAAAAAATTTACAAAATGTCACCCTGAAAGTTCTTTAAAAACAAGATGATTCCTTCTCCATATACTAGTACCCTTTTTTGGAAGCTCTAACAAAGCTTGTTCAATGAATCTCTAATGATAAGTATCAATTAAGGCATAAAACAGTAAGATGTTTTCTCATAAGTCTTCACCACTGTGATGAAGAAAATACATCAGAGAATATACATCAAGGAAGAATTCTCTGTGGATGATAAAGTCTTCCAGATAATCATGTTTGTGGATAACATTGTGTATGAATGGCATCAAGCCCCTAAGAAACTGCAGTCTTCTGAAAGAATTGAATAATCACTCAAAGAAGTTTAACCTGTCAATCTCTACAGGAAAGACCAAATGGATGAAGGATGTTAATTGCTCAGATTTTAACATTCATCTGAATTTCACAGTACAGATTTGTCCAACAATATCTATACGAATATTGTATTCAGATAATACAAATGAGATTTAATTTTAGGTAACTAAAATTTAAAAAAATATAGAGAATGAATTGCTTTCAGAAAAATTGAAAAATACTTTTATTGGTCCCTAATTTCCCTACTAGCAAAGGCCCATCTTTTTAGTACTAACATTTTCAGATGTTATTGCTTGACAATGAGACCTAAAACAGCATTGCCTCTGAAGAACTCTGAAGAGGAACTGGACATATAAGGCAATGAAAAATATTATGGTGAGTGTAAAAAGGCTACAACATATAGCTAATGAAGAAATCCAAAGAAAAACAGAAATAAAGTATATAATCAATAAATTGTGTGCCAGAAAAGAAAAGATAGGCTGGTCATATGGTGAAAGTAAGGAAAGACAACCAGAGATTCCACTGGTCCCGTTGCATTGAACTGAGAGAGAGCAGGAAAGAACTCTAGCATGTCAAGTGGACTTCTTGTGGTAAATTTTGGGAGAACATGGACTGGTAGACATGGAGAAATTGTGATAAACCTCATTGCAGGAAATTGAAATACCAGAATTTGTGAGATGGCAGATCCATTTCAGTATCTGATATTATTGAATCTAGTACCTAACTGTGAATCCCAGGTACACTCAGCCAATATTAACTAGTAATAATGAACTTTTCTATTTTGTGGATGTGGACTCAGAAACCTAGAAAGCCACAATATCAGAGGTATTTGCCATTTTCAGGGATAGAAACAATAAACAATGACTCCTGATAATATGTTCGATTATCTTTACAAAGAAGAATGTTGTTTTTCCATATGCATTCCTAGAGCATAGGCCAGAAATGCAGCCACACTTTAGGGGACTAAATATTCCCACTGCCTTGAAGAGAAAGGTAAAGGCTAATGAAAACGCTTCCTCCAAGAGTATAGGGTATATCACCCAAGCCATATTTCATACATGCCTGTTATTTAAATAACTGTATGTACTCATTCCCAGTTAAAATCTAAGAGACAAATGTAGATATTTAGTATCCTATGAGAAAGGACCAAAGCTAACTAGAACCAGGCACTATTCACAGTACCATCTGGTATAATACAAGGTTCTTATTATGGCATGACCAAGTTATATCCATCCTTTACTTTTCCATCCTGGGTATCATCAGGTCATCTTAGAATTATAGTCACAGGGCCTATGCTATGCTGTACCATTTTTGGTGCTACTTTATCCACAAACTATACTAGGCTACCTGTGAATCATGTATTCATACTTCTTTGTTTCTGGTGGTCCTGTCATAGTCCATTGGTACAGCAATTGGGCTCAGCATGAAGAGATTCAGTAAGTCATAAATGGTTGAAGCATGAGGAAAAGTGGAGAATAATAAATTACTCACAAGAAAGACAGCATGAGGACTCAATGAGTCAGAGAAAAGTGGGGGATGAGGAAAAGTAGTAGAGTAAAAAAGGAATGAATTTACCAAGAATGGTATCACAATAGAGGGGGAATGAAAAAAAAAAAAAAAACAACTAACCTAGGAGTTAGGAGATCTGAGTTTGAGTCCTAGTTTGACTTTATTACATTTATGTTATATTATTTTGGGCTATGCTATTCTACTAATTATATTATACTACATATTATATTGTATTACATATATGTTATATATAACACTATATATGAACATATATAATAGCATGAGTATTGTATATATAGATATCACACATAATATTGATCTTAGAAAGTTTTTTCTAAGTGTCAGTTTACTTATAAAATGAAAAGATTCTTTCTAGTGCTATTATAGCATGAATTAAAAAAAAAAAACTAAATAAATGAGATTCAAATCAGACCAAGAAAAAATGAAGAAATTATTGTCTCACCAAAAAAAAATCTGGCTCTTCAAATTCATTTCTGTTTCTAATATTGTCTACCATGTAACCATTTTATTCCTGGAGTTACTGTCCTGAATTTATAGAAAGTCCCCAAACTCTTTATGGATTGCTATTCAGTTGCCATGGTTTCATGACCATCATTCCTCTGTTCTGGGGATTTTAAGATTATTTTAGCCTTATAGGATTGTATCTCCTACCAAAACTTTCAAACTTACTGGTATCCTTTAGGTTTATTTAGTGACCTGAGTCTCTTTTCTTTCCATTTCCATTCCAGAAACTTAAATTCCCATTTTATAGCTATAGAGTTACACAATACTTGACCAATTAAAGGTAGAAAGTTATGATGCACAGATAATTGAAGAAAATAACTTACAGTTATATAATACTTATAAGGTTTACATATCTCATTTGATACTGAGGCAGCTGCTATAATAATAATAATAACTATTATTATATTCACAAAATTGTTTATTTTTATTATCAAGCTTTTAAAACTTGAAGCACAGAGAGTTTAAGTAGCCTGTCCAGGATAACAAAGCTAATAGATATTTCAGGATTTCAACTCAGGTCTTTCTGTTTTCAAATTCAGATACAATTCCCTTTCCCTGTGATACCCATGATTTCTTTTCAGTGAGGTAGCTTTGAATATAAAACTAAGAAAAATATATTTTCCTCATCTTCGGCATTCTCTACCTTAAGGAAGGATAGAAGTTTTGTCAGTATGTTAATACTTTCTTTGGCCAGTTTTAGATAATCATTTACAAACACTATATCAAGATTGACTAAGGTATCACTTGGATGTCAAAGAAGTAGAAAATTGTTTGGGCAAGTTAGTCTAGCTTTAGGCATTATTAATGGGCGAGATAAAACATAGCTCAATTTTATACATGCAGATTTGTAGATATTTTGTTCCAGAAGAGATTTTTCTAAATCACCTATTTTGACTCCTTTCATATGAAAGATAATTATAACTATCTAGGAAAGTTATTTTTTGTCCAAAGTCATGTAATTATTTAGCAGCAAAACTGACTCTCTAGCCTAGATCTACTGACTCAATCTGACATGATATACTGGCATTCCAGGCAGATTTAATTGATTTGACATGAGTATTGTTGGCATGGATGTATTTGCATCAATTACTTTGTGATTTTAACTACATGCATGTTTGGATATATGTATTGTGCTTGCATTTATGCATGCATGTATGATTGCATATTTCCTAAATACAAACACCTCAGACTAACAGTAAACATAACAAACACTAGAATAATCTGTTACAAAGTTAGTTGAAAAACATTAGGAGTCTGTGAATCCTGCTTTGATAACATGTGCAAGAGAACGTGTTCCCAATATAGAACATACTATGACATCATATAGACTAGATTTTTCATTGATTAAGTCATATCCTCTGAAATATAACTCTTTTTGGTAGAATACTATTTGTCTAATTATTCTAGAACTTGCCTGGTTAGTAATTTCACCAGAATCAGCATTAATACCATAATTCTACTTATGCACTTTATACATGCCAATATGACACTTTGTTTTGCAAACTATTCTATACTCTTTGCCAATATAATAAAAACTAGCTCATGAACCCCATCTGACTATTGGAAGTCTTACATAATGTTCTTCATAACGACACCATAAGCTATCAGGGTAACTTGGCTAACAAAAATGTGTGTTTTAAATAGCAAAGCATGAGAAAAAAATTAAGTTTCCTGCAATGCACACACATAACAGCTTTATGTGTATTTCAGACAATATTAACTAGTTAGTCTATGCCTATATGTATGCTAACAGACATGTTCACATACATATTTGTAAACAAATAAATGTCAGGTGTGATCAAATCCCCTAATGTGATGTTTTCTAAAATAAATTCTTCCTAAGTTAAGAACTTATGGGACTTGGCAAAAACTGTCTATGATATATCCTAAAAATTAAGCCCTTATAACAGATTTTTTCACGAGGACATGGATGCTTCATATTTTTAAAGCAGGACACAAGTTATGAAAAAGGTCATTATGATAAATCAATCTTTAGTTTTTGCTTCTTTAAAAAAGCATACTCCCAAAGTTTTAGACTAAAAAACAAATAGCTGTAAATTCTGTCTGTGAGGTTGTTTCTGCTCCTTCTGGACATTAAATTAAGTCTTCACAATTCTCCCAGAGCCAATCTGTCATCCTTGGATTGTCAAAACACTTCTCTGCATAAAAAGGTAACTCTCCAAAGAACAGTACCATAAATTGTGTAGGAACATAAATTAACAAGAAGAAGAAGAAAAGAGTTTATCATTAGTAAAGAAAAGAAAGGAAATGGTGTGAGAGAAAGCAAGCTAGAAATATTCTCCCTATGGTCAGTAAAAATATAGCTGTTGAGTATCCTGTTTTCCATTGAAACTGAAGTAGAACCAGGCAGGATGTCAACCTTTGCATCTCAAAGAAAATTTTCTGAGATTATGATAAAAATCTACAGATCCATTTTTTACTTGAGGAGGTCATTTTGTCAGTTAGTTTGACAGAGATGCAAGGTTCCCATCATGCTCTGTTTTAACTTGTGCTGCCTGTTTTAAAACACAGCAAAGCAACCTTTCTGGCTGCTATTCAAGGGCCATCATGAAGAACTAGGTCCTACACTGATATATGTGACTTCATCATTATCTTGCCAGGGGCTACTTCTCCTGATGAACCAGTGGAAAGGCATTTTTTAATCTTTAATGTGTGCTTATGAAGCTTTATAATAGAACTATTCAGTTGGCAAGCATCACTAAGTTTTACACACTAATATAAAATGTAAGAACCATGTCTTCAAAACTCAATTAGCTTTGCATTCTAGCCATTATTAATGGCATGTTTATGACATGTGGTTTGTTCTACAAGTTTTTCTGGGCTTTCTATCTCCTTTGTCTCCTAGCAAAATATTTCTGATATAATAATGAAGCATATAATACTCATACTGTGCAAAGATGTATTTGCAGTATGAGAGGCTGGACAAATTGTGATATTGTCCTGGAAAGACTGAAGCTTGTTCACCCTTATCCAAGCTATTGATACAGAAAATCACTCTGTTTCACCTATGGAGACATGCATCAAAGAACACTGGGAATGCAGGATTTTCTTTCTTTCCTCTGGTGTCACTACTCAAGATTTTAGAGATTTTAATATCCTCCCATTTCATTGTGATATAGAGATAAAACTCAGTTCTTGAAGGCTATAATTTATGAGCTTCCACCAGTGTTTTTCCTATCAACAATTAACCAATAAACTCAAGTGTCTTTTAAACTCAAATGATATAATAAGAATAAATATTAAAAATAATTCCTGTCTAATTCTAATAGACTTGTGATGGAGAGAGCCATCTGCATCCAAAAAGAGGTTAGACTGTTTGCATACCTCCATGGGAAGATGATACTTGTAACTCATAACATTTCTTTCATATTAGGGAAGTTAGAAAGATTATAAATATAGACAGAGGGCATAGGTATTGAATATAAAGTTATACTATCTAAAAAGATAAATTTTAGAGCTAAGAAAGATATGTACTGGGAGAAAGGGAAAGGGAGAGATAGAATGGGATAAATTATATAAAAAAGAGACAGAACAGTTTTCACAAAGGAGGGGAAGAGGAGAAAAGTAAAGGATGTGAGTGAACCTTATTCTCAACTGAATTAGCTCAAAGACTGAATAACATATAAACTCATTTGAGTATATAAATATATCTTACCCTATAGCAAAGAAGGAAGGGAAAAGAATAAGATTTGAGAGTGTTAGAAGGAAAGCCAAATTGTGGAAGGGAGTAGTCAGAAGTAAAAATCTTTTGAGGAGGGACAAGATGAAAAGAGACAGAGAGAATAGAAAAACAAGGAGGAAATAGTTATACAAAATAATTATGGAGAAAAAATTGAAACAAGTTTCTTTGGCAAAAGCCTTATTTCTCAATCATATAGAAAACTAATTCAAATTTATAAAAATAAAAGCAATTTTCCAATTGATAAAACATCAAAAGAAAAGTTTTCAGCTAAAGTAATCATAGCTACCTATAGTCATATGTAAAATTGGAGATTTTGATTGGATTGATTAGAGAAATGTGAATGAATCAGCTGTTCTCAACACTAGAATGATTCAAAATATTTCTGAAGAACTTATAAAGCATAATACTGTTCATCTCCAGAGAGAGAACTAATAGATTCTGAATACAAATCAAAGCATACTTTTTCTTTGCTTTATTTTTCTTGGGTTTTTTGTCTATGTTTTCTTTCACATGGCTAACATGGAAATGTGCTTTATATGACTGAACATGTAAAACCTTTCTCAGATTGCTTGCCTTCACAATGGGGAGGTAGAGGAAGGAGGAAAGGAGAGAATTTGGAACTTGAGATTTTTTAAAATGAATTCTAAAAGTTTTTTTTACATGTAATTGGGGGAAATAAAATATTAATTTTTTTAAAAGAAAGAATAAATAAAAATCACACAAAAGGAAGTGCGGAAGAGAAGAGATAGTAGACTGACTACCAAACTGAAGATCTATGGAGTCAATGTGCTGAGCACATTGTTATATGCCTGTGAAATCTGGACAATCTACCAATTTAGCACTATGCCAGAAAAATTGTCACCTTCCATTCAAATTGTCTTAGGAAGATTCTAAAAATCATCTAGCAAGATAAGGTGCCAGACAATGAGATCATTCCTAAAGCTTAATTGCAAACATTCAAACTACTGAAGAGAGCACAATTCTGATGGGCTGGCCATGTTGTTCAAATGCCAAACGTATGCTTGCCTAAAATACCATTTCTCAGAGAACTCAAACAAGAACTAAATCATACAGTGCTCAGAAGAAGTGATACAAAGCACTTTCAAGGAGTCTCTGAAGAACTTTGGTATCAATTATGAAATAGTGAAAACCTGGCATGGGATCATCCCACTTAAAGTGCCTATATCAAGAAAGGCACTATACTCTATGAGCAAAGTAGAATTGCAATAGTTCAAAAGAAATGTGGGATGTGCAAATTTAGACACATCTACCTCCCAAAGGTCATACAGAATATTTGTGCCCAAACTGTGGGAGAGTCTTCTAAACTCATATTGATAAAATCAGCCACAGCTAGATAGCCTGTACCTTGCCCTCAACATCATGATATCATTTTGGTCCTCTTCAAGTATAAAGAATAAAAACAATCAAAACTTTGGAGTCCCCTACAAAATGTGAAATACTTTATACTCCAAAAGACTTTACTCTTAACATTTCATTGTCTCTCCTCTGTACTAAGACTTTCAATTTTTTGTAATCTAAATGAAGGCATTGCTTTATATGAATCTATCCAAAGGAATTCAGAGAAGGATATTAATTGCACAATCGATCTCATGCTATCTGCCTTTAGTAAGGAAAGCACTTTGCAAAATTGTGCTCTTCATCTCACCCTGTTGTCTCCTGAAGGCCTCAAAAATTTTCCATTTATGCCATTCTAATAACTCTACAAACATTTTCAAATATACGCTATTCTAAAAGAAGAAAAAAAGAAAGAGAAAAAAGAAGGAAGGAAGGAAAAAAGGGAAAAAGAAAAGCCTCTTGATTCTATCCAATAATTATCTTACATGTCTTCTTCACAGCCAAAATTCTTAAAAAGGTAATTCAAATGTAATTCCTCACTACCTATTCTCTCCTCAACCCCTTGAAATACTGTTTCTCCTAACTTCATCAGTCTACTAAACTGATCTTTCAAAAATCACATATGTGCTACTAATTTGCTCAAGATAATAGTCTTTTTTTCGGTGTGTTTTTTTGACCATGTATTTATTTTACATACAACAAGAAATTGTTGATAAGGTCATACATATAACACGTATATATATACATAACATGTTGTTTCCTGATAGAATATAAACACCTTGAGGGCAGAGACTATTCCACTTCATGTACCTAGCAAACAGTAAGAATTTAATATATGATTAATATGAAGGGGCAGCTAGGTGGCACAGTGGATAGAGCACCAGCCCTGAATTCAGGAGGACTAGAGTTCAAATCTGGTCTCAGACACTTAACACTTCCTAGTTGTGTGACCCTGAATAAGTCACTTAACCCCAGCCTCAAAAAAAAAAAAAAAAAAAAAAAAAAAAAAAAAATATATATATATATATATATATATATATATATATATGATTGGTTGATTTTCCACATCCTTATTCTAAAAATTCTCTCTTCCCTTAGTTTTCATATCAAAATATTCTCCTTATTCTCTTACCTTTTTATCCTTTATTTTGATGGCTTTCCCACATTTTCCTAATCTTTTACAACGAAATTTTCTCAGGATTCTGTCCTCAACCATCTACTCTTTTCCATCTATACTCTTTGCCTTAGCCATCACATTCACTAATGACATACTCAAAGTCTTAAACAATAGGCTTTTGTTTTCTAATCACCATCCATGTTGATTTCTCTACAACTTTTGTCAATTTTTTGATGACCTTTCCCTAATTGATACTCTCTCCTCACTTGCCTTCAAAAAAAAACCAGTCTCCTACTTTTCTTCCTATTTCTATAATTTAAAAATAAGAATAAAAAATTTTAAAGAAAATAATATACTATATTACATTAATCTCAAAGATACTAGAAGTAAATTATAGTTTCTTGAAGAATTATTTCACAAATGCATGTATCTATTACCTTAACCATAGGAAGAAAAAGAAGTTGTTGGGAAAATAAAGTGTGCAAATGTTCTGTAGCATTAAAGCAGAATGTAAATGTGCATAATTAATCAGAGAATTCAAGTAATTAGGAAAAACACTTTACTCCCTAAATTTTCCACGTAATTATCTCAATTATTTATTTGATCAGTCACTGAGTATTTCTTAAATGTTTACGAGGTGCCAGGCACCAGAAAGCTGGGAGTACAAAGGAAAAGGAAAACACACACACAATCAAAGAGAGATCTACCCCACTATTCACATTTTATTAAGATAACTTCCAAAAGATATTGCAATGATCAATTGGGAAATTAGTATAATGTTCCTTGTTACATTAACATTTTTTCAGAAAACCTAAACCAGCATAATTAACAAAGTCAGTGACTTCAACTAATTTAAAAAGTGCATAATTATCTTTGTTAAAATGTGCAGTGATTTTCCTGATCCCATGTTTCTCCTTGAAACAAAAGCCCATCATTTCAACAAAATTATTCTATTGAAGTTCTATAGTTTTGGGAAATAACACAGTTTATGAAGAGTTAAAATTGAAAGTTTCCTAAAGAACAAATACATTTGTTGAGCATGAGTAGGCTGCTGGCACATTACTAAATGACAGTGATTCAAAAGAATTGGCATAAGAATCTCATTAAAGAGATATATAATCACAAAAGATGGGTCGGTCATGTGGTGTGAGAAATAACCTTATTTCCATCTCAGATGTTTTTTGTTGTTGTTGTTTTTGTTTTTTGGTACTCACACTATGTCAAGAGAAATAAAGGAAGGGCCCTTCATCAATATTTATGGGATTCAATAATTCTGATCTACATTGATGAAAGGAATATTTATATCACTGATACCACAGATCCATTAAAGTACAAAAGAAATGAGAGTAAAATACTACAATAATAAAAATTATGCTGATAATAACAACAATAATGACTCAGTATGATCAAGCTTATGAAGTAGTTTTTGCACAATAACACTATAAAATAGATATCATAAGTATTATTATTCCTATTTTGCATATGAAGGTTCAGAAAGGTGTTATTACTTGCCTATGTTCAATAGTAGATTGTTGAGAAGGTGCTGTAGTGATAATAGTATTTGAGCTGGTCTTTAAGAAATAAGAGTGCATTGAATAGGTAGAATTTCCAGCATATAAAAGAATGGAAGGTTTGGATGACAAGACATTCAAAAGATAAGAAAAGATATTACCAAAAACAAGGAAGTACTTTTGGTAAGTGGGGGAAACTATGTACATTCTAATAAATCTGAAACATAGATCATATTGAATAGAATAGCACCAGAAAAAAAGTGTTGCAAGATGATAGAGGTCTTGAATACTAACCTAAAGTGTGTTAACTTTGTATTAGGAAAATTGTGAGTTATGTTAGTGTTATCAACATGTAAATTACATGGTTATATTAATGAATTAAAGAAGTGCTTTCCAAATTTAAATTCTGTATGAAAATCAGTGATATGAATGAGGAAGATTACTTGGGCAACATTGTAAAGGATAAATGCGGAAGAAGAGGAGGATGATCTAGAGATAGATTAGAGGCAAAAAGACATATCAAAAGACTTTTTAAAAAATCTTTAATTAGACTATTAATAATGATTGCCTCAGGGTAGGAAATTAGGACTCTGGAAAGAACACGTGGACTTTGTCCTCCGGTTCTAATACTGCTAAGAAAATTTATTTTATGATTTCTTTAAAAATAGTATTCAGACTTTCAACCTAATATTGCCTTTTCTTGGAACCTGATTATTAGACTACTTTTCTGTTTTGTTTTACAAGTCAGGTTTGTTGATTTTTTAGCATCAAGTCACTTTTTTTCAGCTTTTCAGAACTTAAAAATGTTTGTTGTTGCTTTTACTTTGCTATACATTTTTTTTCCTGAGACAATTGGGGTTAAGTGACTTGCCCGGGGTCACACAGCTAGGAAATATTAAGTGTCTGAGGCCACATTTGAACTCAGGTCCTCCTGACTTCAGGGATAGTGCTCTGTCCACTGTTCCACCTAGCTGCCCCTATACATTTTCATATTCATTTATATCCATTTTTTCAGTATATCTACTACTTTGTTAAAGCTTTCCAACTTCAATCCTAAGGAGTCTATTTCCTGCCCCTATTGCTTAAGTTCTTTTATGAGCTCTTGAAAAATTTCTGAGTTTTAGGACATGCAGACATTTTTCTAAGATTCTAGTTGTAGTGATTAATGAATTGTTTTCTTCTTCTAAAGTTTTCCATGGCACAAAAAATGGACAGAATGGATGAGATTGTGATCTACATTATTGGATATTAATAACATTAATGACATAGCATACACATAAAATTATTAAAGTAGATGGAAGTTTACGTATTAAAAAGGAAACACTCTTCATCAGGTATTTATTACTAATCAGAATATCAGGATTCAATAGTTATGATCTACATTGTTGGAGTAAATATTCACATTACAGATGTCACAGGTCAATGGAAGTATAAAAGAATTACAAGTAAAATGCTACAATAATAAAAGTGATACATATAAATAAAAACAATAATGACTAATTATCATAATTAAGCTAATAGAGCAATTTTTGCACAACACTGTAAAATAGGTAGCATAATTATTATTATCCCCATCTGCAGGTGAAAATACTAAAGTACAGAGAAGTGATGTTATTTGTTCATGGTCAAAGGTAGACACATTGTTGGTATTGCTGGTGAAGGACCTTTCTAAAAATGCTAGTACCAGATGCTATTAGTTATGGTATTCCCCTTTTTCTATAGGCACTGAAGCCACCCTTTTGAGGAATCTGGAGTATGTGTATAGAGAAATGGCAAGAGTTCAGAGCTCAAAGTACAAAAGTAAGAACTGAATCAAATTTATAGGAATTCAAGTCACTTTTTAATTGGTAGACAATTAAAGAATATGAAGAGGCAGTTTTCTAATGAAGAAATTAAAGTTTTCTATAATTAGATGAAAAATGTTCTAAATCAATTAAGAAATGCAAATTAAAACAATTCTGAGATACTGCCACACATCTTTCAAATTAATTAATATAACAGAAAAGGAAAATGACAAATGTTGAGGGGGTGTAGGAAAATAAGATACTAAAGACCTTTTGGTGGAGTTGTGAACTCATCCAACTATTCTGGAGAGCAATTTGGAGCTATTCCCAAAGGGCAATCAAACTGTGCACACCCTTTGATGCAGCAGTGCTACAATGGGATCTGTATTCCAAAGAGATCAATAAAGAGGGGAAAGGATCCATGTGTGCAAAAAATGTTTGTAGCAGGGGTTTTTTGTTTTTTTTTTTTTTTTTTTTTTTTTTTTTTTTTTGTGGTGGCAAGGAAATGGAAATTGAGTGGATGCCCATCAATTGGGGAATGACTGAATAAGTTATGGCATAGAATGTGATGGAATACTATTGTTCTAAAAGAAATGAGGAACAGGCTGATTTCAGAATAGCCTGGAAAGACTTACATGTATTGATCATAAGTGAAGTGAGCAAAACCAGGAGAGCAATGTACAGAGGAACAGCAACATTGTACAATGATCAATTATGATAGACTTAGTTCTTCTCAGCAATGCAATGGTTCAAGCCAATTCTGAAACATTCGTGATGGAAAATCTTTTTTTTTTTTTTTTTTTTTTTTTTTTTTTTTTGCTAAGACAATTGGGGCTAAGTGACTTGCACATAGAATCACATAGTTAGGAAGCATTAAGTTTCTATGGCTGGATTTGCACTCCGGTCTTCTTGACTTCAGGACCAGTGCTCTATCCACTGTGCCATCTAGCTGCCCCCATGATGGAAAATACTGACCACATTCAGAAAAGAACTATGGACTGTGAGTGCTGACTGATGCATACATAGTATTTTGACTTTTGTTGTATTTTGTTTTTCTTTCTTATAGTCTTTCTTTTTTGTTCTGAGTCTTCTTTCACAACATGACTTAAATGCAAATATGTTTAACATGATTATACATGAATAACTTTTATCAGATTGTTTTCTGTCTTGGGGAGAGGGAAAGGAGGAAAATTTGGAAATTAAATCTTACAAATATGAATGTTGAAAACTATCTTTACAGTAATTGGAAAATAAACTATTAAGTAAACAGAAAGAGAAAACAGTATAAAAGTAGTGTGGCATCAACAGTAACAATTGTTACTGTGAAATTGTTGGTGAAGGCCCTTGGTGGGTACTCCTGGCCCTCTACTTTTTGGAGCCACCACCATGCGTATCCATTCATGTGTCTAAATAAAAACCTGTACAGGATTTTCAATTCATCAATCTGGATGAGTGTGTGGTTGGCCACAAGGAGCAGGTATTGGGAGCAAATACATGAGGCTTGCTTTAAAAATATTTTATGGATATTATTTTAAGGATATTTCTTTTCTTTTAATTCAATTATTTTTAACTTAATTTTATGTTTTTCATGCTGACCTGATGAGAGGGATATGGAGTAAAATAAAATCTTTCATTATGCCATCTTCCCAGAAGTCCCCTCATCTTATTATTTTGAGAGTTTTTGTCATTGTTGTTTTAATATATTCTTATTACAGAATAAAATGTCTCATAAAATAATAACTTTCATGGCTTGAATCATCTTTAAAACTAAACTAGAAGGCATCTGCTATCTCTTTTTTTTCTTCAACTTTTCTATAATCCTCTGAAAGTTTAGAATTTGGAACAAGAAATCTTGCTGAGAAGTCATATATATATATACTTATCTTACCAGACAACATAACAGGAAAAATGTATAAGAAAATATAAGAAAATCCTAATATAAAATTAGAAGGGTATGAGATTAAAAAAAAAAAAAACAAGCAAATAAAAAAGAGGATTCATACAATGGAGAAAGACTATGAAGTGAAATAAATTAAAAACTTAATCCTTGGTGAATAGAAAATATAAAACAAGTGCTAGAGATTCCCTGGTTAGATGAGTAAACAACTACAGCAAACTTCCAAAATGATCCACAGGAACCATTAGATATTTTGAGCACTAAAAGAAGCAGGGATAGAAATCAGAGCTCTCAGAAGAGACAAACAGGAGCAGTCAAGTAAGAACAAGTGATAGATTCATTTTTGAAAAATATGAAAGAAATGAAAAGCATCCATAAATTTCTTTGAAAAGAGATTTAGTAGTCAAAATATAGATATGGAAAAAAATTACAATTTAAAAACCATCAACACTGGAAAAACAAAGAATCTCTTCAAGTCAACAAAACTGGACTTAAAGTTAGCATGAAAAATAATAAATAATTGTAAAGTAATTTAGAGAATCATGGGAAGAACTGACGAGGCAGAGTGAAATTATTATCAAAAATGTATAAAATGTTTTCAATATTATGTAAAAGAATAATAAAAATAAGCTACACTTTGGATAATTATAAAATTCAATATTTGAGAGAGAAGATAATAAAATATTCTTTTTTCTGAGCAAAAATTCAAGGAATGAGGAACGCAAAATGTTGCATACATTGCAAAAATGTGGTCACTACATTGGTTGTTTTTGGTTACCTGTACAAATATGTAAAATATAGAAAGATGACTTGGAAGCAAGGCGACAATAATTTTTTGAATTAATGCAGAGTAATCTAAAGCCTAGGTTTTACAAAAAAAAAAACTATTAAAATAAAAATCCTAAATTTCATACTTGAGGAAAATATATAAGAACCAACCCATAAGTATTACTAACACAGAGAAAAATATAGATAGACAAAATTCACAAAACACGGAGAAAAGCTCTAAGTTTAACTCACCAAGAAACGGTCCAACCAAACTTTAGATTTTCAACATGAAACAACAGATTTTCTGAAAAAGTGGTAAGTGTTTTGTATAGCAAAAAAGAGACTGAATCATACCAAAAGAATAATCAAAATATTTTGATTCAAAAAAATCAAATGAATTCATTTTTACCCTGAAATAACACTCTACAAGCTTTAAAATATCCCATCAGAAGGAAAGGATTTGCATTTTCCCTTAAAGACATCAAACATAAGGTCATATAGCAAGATAAGACAATTAAATCAATGGTTGCAGGACTCTGGTTGGACAAGGCTATTGCACTTTAAAATTTTCACCTTTTATATGAGGATCATTAAGAGATGAGAACACATGTAAGTGAAATTCAAAAGTTGGTTCAAATAAGGAACTAAGAAGAGAGAAGAAAAAGAATTGAATTTAAGTTTATTGGATTAAAAGCCATGCGCCTGTCTTTATGAATTAAGATCTCTAGTGGTAGAAATAAAAAGAATTTTTTTTTTTTTTCAAATGGGGAGTTAGGGAGGGGAGGATTCAATGAATATACAGATGTATTCCTGCCTGGCTGTGTTTTGTTTTATGTTGTTTTGTTTTTGGTTCACTTATCTTGACCAATCTTGTTCCATGCAATATGTTATCATAAGAGTAGAAGGAGGAATCCACAGACCTACCCAAAGTCTCTTATCTTCTCCTTTTAGGGCAAAACTAAACTCCCATTCCCCTCTTTTCCTCCATTGCACTTTCTCCCATCCCTGCTTTCTCTTCCCTCCCTCCAAATTTATTGATACATTTAAGGAATTATTATGCCTTCTCTGTTCATCTCCAGGTGTATGGTAATCCATCTATTTTCCCTTCTGATCCTAGTCTCTCTTCTAACCTGTCAAATGAGTTTCCATGTATTATTTCTCTTATAAAAGTTAGTGATTCACTTATAGCATGTGATTTATTTCTTTAATTAGTTCTTTACCATTCCTTCCTTTTTTAAAAAATTTATTTATTTATTTTGGTTATACATATATTATTTTTACATATTTTCCCTTCTGATCCTAGTCTCTCTTCTAACCCATCAAATGAGTTTCCATGTATTTTTTTTTTCTTCCTGAGGCTGGGGTTAAGTGACTTGCCCAGGGTCACACAGCTAGGAAGTGTTAAGTGTCTGAGACCACATTTGAATTCAAAAAGTTGAAATCTGAATTCAAGGCTGGTGCTCTATCCACTGCGCCACCTAGCTGCCCCTATTATTTTTCTTATAAAAGTTAATGATTCACTTACAGCATGTGATTTGTTTCTTTAATTATTTCTTTGCCATTCCTTACTTTTTAAAAAATATATTTATTTATTTTGGTTATACATATATTATTTTTACATATTTCTTTATAAACAATATTGGGAAAGAAAAACATAAAGGGGAGAACCATGACAGAAAAGAAGACAGAAGAAAAAGGGAAAGATGCCGATGGCATTTTCCATCCAGAGTTTACATGGGATTACCTTGGATCACTGAACAAATGAGAAGAACCAAGTCTGTCAAAGGTAAGCATTCCATAATCTTGCTATTACTGTGTATAACAAATTCCTGGTTCTGCTTTTGTTTAAGCTTTTCTAAAATCAGCTTATCATTTTTTATAGAGCAGTAATATTCTATTACTTTCATATACCATAGCCATATTCAGCCATTCACCAATTGATGGGCATCTACTCATTTTCCAATTCTTTGCCACCACAAAAAGAGCTACTACAAATATTTTGGCACATGTGAATCCTTTCCTCTCTTTTATGATTTCTTTGGGATATTTACTCAATAGTGGCACTGCTGGTTCAAAGGGTATTCACAATTTTATAGTTCTTTGAATATAGTTCCAACTTGGTCTCCAGATTGGTTGGATCACTTCATAACTCCAGCAACAAGGCATTAGTATCCCACTGTCCCTACATCCCCTCCAATATTTATCATTATTTTTTCCTGTCATTTTAGCCAGTCTGAGAAGTGTGGGGCAGCACCTCAAAGTTGTTTTAATTTACATTTCTCTAATCAGTAGTTATTTATTAGAAAAGAGGTGTAAATGTTTTATTTTGTTTTGTTTTTCTCAGCTTTATATTTCCCTTCTAATCTTGGCTGTGTTGGTTTTGTTTATGCAAAAACTTTTTAAATTTAATGTAATCAAAGTTGTCCATTTTGTATCTGTAGTTCTTCTTTGGCTATAAGTTCCTCCCTTCTCCAAAGATCTGACAGATAAACTATCCCTTGTTCTCTTAATTTGCTTATAATGTCATCCTTTATACCTAAATTATGTATCCATTTTTACCTTATTTTGGCATGGGGTATGAGATGTAAGTTTATGCCACGTTTCTGATATTATTTTCCAGTTTTCCCAGAAATTTTTGTGAAGTAGTGAATTATTATCTCAGAAACTGTAGTTCTGAAGTTTATTAAATACTGGATTACTATAGTCATTGACTATTGTATAATATATATCTAACCTATTCCACTGACCTCCCACTCTGTTTCTTAGCCAGTACCATGTTTCTGATAACTGTTGCTTTAAAATAGAGTTTTAGTTCTGATACTACAAGGCCAGCATTATTTGTATTTTTTTCATTAATTTCCTTGAAATTCTTGAGCATTTGTTGTTCCAGAAATATTGTTTCATTTTTTTCTAGTTCTATAAGATAAATTTTGGCAGTTTGTATAGCACTGAACAAATAGACCAGTTTGGGTAAAATTGTCACTTTTATTATATTAGCTTGGCTTACCCCATTCTTCTCTTTTTCTAACTCTATCATTTTCCTCCTGATCATCTATTTTGGTTCTTTATTTTATCTTTCATTAATTTCTTTTTTTAGAAAACCTAGAATCAGGATATACTATAACATATTTAACATGTATGGGAATGCCTGCCATCTAGGGGAGGGGGTGGAGGGAAGGAGGGGAAAAATTCGGAACAGAAGGGGTACAAGGGATAATGTTATAAAAAATTACCTATACATATGTACTGTCAAAGAAAATGTTATAATTATAAAATTAATTTTAAAAAAACAGAAAACCTAGAATCATTAGAGAATTGATTCATTAATTAGTCTTTTCCTACTATATGTACTTAAAAAAAAAACTTTTGTTGTAATTTTTTGTTTGGAGTGATCACAAGTTGAATTCCGAGTTAATCAATTATTTCTTTGTTAAAAGTCAAATAAATACCTATTGAAAATACATCTTTTTTTCATATATGATTATGTTTAGCTCTACAACATATATTATTTTGAAGTATATGTTGAGTTCCTTCATTTTAAAAGAATAACTTGTCTGCATTCTTCTTTAATTTTTCATGAATGCAGTGATCCATGATCCCAGGCTATCATACATCGTTTAAATGAAGTTCTGAAATTTAATCACTAATTTAATCCTGGAGTTTCTAGCCTAGAGTTTCCTCTGGATGATAATTTATATATTTAGCCAATCAGTTCATTATTGTTTATATTCATAGGATCATAGATTTAGGGCTGGAAAATATCTTGGAACACATTAAATTCAACTCCTTTATTTTTCAGATGGTGAAACAGATAGGTTTAATAATGTAACTAAAACACACATATATAAGATGCAAAGCTGAGATTTAAATCCTGATTCTCTGAATCAAACCTGTGGATAATTTTCTTCAATCATTTTCTAAAGTATTCAGATTTTAGGACTTACATTTTCAGAGACAACTATTCACTCTAAAATAATTTATACATATATATGTATATATATATGTACATATGTATATATATATGTACATATACATATATATATGTGTATATATATATATATATATTTCCTCCAAAATGAGTCACTTGTTTGTATGGAATTTGTAAGTTATTTCAGTTATCTTTTGCTTCTCCTAATTCTTTTCCAATTCTTTGAGTCCCAAAACTATTATTCTTTTTTTTTTTCAGAGATTCCACTACTTTGAAGAAAATTTCTTTTATGTGTTCAAAGTTGCCTACTTGATTGCCTTAATTATTTTTTTTAATAAGAACTTAGATTTCTGACCTATTTCCATCCTAATGTCTTGTAAAAGTTCTACTTCTTTTTGGAATTATTCTGAAATTTCTAGCTGTTGTTCCTTGACCTGGAAAGAATTTTTAAAATCTCTTTTCACAGGGTGGATTTGTTGTTTATTTTTCATTAAAGCATAATACTTTGTCAACATTTTATGACCTTTTTCAAATTCTTACTCATTTTTTATTCTGCTTTTATGACTGTCACTTTTGGTTTATCTTCTTAATCTGGGCACTCACCCAGCCATTCATTTTTGTCTTCAACCTTTTTCTAGTATTTTTGGTAACAGATTTCTGGTTTCTCTCCTTGTTCTTTTACTCCTCCTACTAATGCTGAAACATGCATTTGGAGCTGATTTTAATCTTTGCTCTAACTAGCCAATGGCACCAAGGCAGGTGTTTCAGAAATTACTCTTACATCAGTAATCAGAAATTTCCTGTCTGTCAACTTAGTCAATTTCACTTTTTTGTGATTCTGTTCATTACTTGCCATGTCTAATTCCTTCCCATTCAGTTCTTGAAATAAATATTTATGAAGCTTGTAAGACACCTACAGGACTCTGACCTGTCTCAAATTTTAATATGGACATATGCTTTTTTAACATTTTTCACTACTATCATCTATGCCAATTTTGGTATCAAAGTTTTATAGTATTATCTAATACATATAATAATACTATTTTGTGCTATGTTGTGCTATACCATGTCATGCTATGCCATACCAAATCATATCATCCTAGACTATGTTATGTTACATTATTCTCTATATGCTGTGCCGTTCTACGCTGATGTCTATTTTGGAGGATTTCTTTGACTCCTTCATAAATTCTTTTATCCTTATTCACAACTTGAATCATGTTGATGCAAAGTTGTGATTATCTTCATGATTTTCTTTCTCTTGAGTAGATTTACCAATGTAGAATTACCAATGTGCTATGAATAAGATTTATTATTATTTTTGTTTCATTGCATAACCTTATTAATTCCCTGTTTTGACTTTGCAAGGAGAAAAAATGAGCCATTTTTTCATGGTTACAGTTTCCTCATATTTTCTGTTTTCATTTATAGCAACAATATTAATGTTAAAGTAATTTAATTCAGTAGTATAATCTTCTTTGTGGTCATTGGAAAAAAAAAAAAAAGATCTCACATTTAGAATACCAATTGGTTTTTTTCCTGAGGCAATTGGGTTAAGTGACTTGCCCAGGGTCACACACCTAGGAAGTGATAAGTGTCTGAGGTCAAATTTGAACTCGGGTCCTCCTGACTTCAGGGCTGATGCTCTTCATCACCTACTTCATCACCTAGCTACCCCTAGAATACCAATTGTTAAAGTAATTTGATAATTGGTCTAAAAGCACTAGGATTGTTTTCTCTACTCTTTTTTCTAACTACTTTGTTTCAATACTCATTGGTTTGTTTTTTTTGTTTTGTTTTGTTTTGTTTTGTATTACCAGTGATAAGCACAATGTTTTGCCCATGGTAGTTACTAAATAAATGCTGTGAGTTATATTAAATTGTATTGGCTTGAGCCAAATAGGATTGAAAACCATTTTCTTGAATGCTCTTTTGTATATCAAGTATCATGGTACAACATTCTCATGGATCTCCTCCTACCTATCTGAATGTTCCTTCTCTGTTTCTTTTGCTTGCTCTTCTAACTCATAAAAAATGCCCCATTGCCATCTGAACCTCAAAATGTCCTACATAAAATTAATTTTTATTATTAATAAAATAATTATCATTATTTTATTATCTCTAATTTATTATTGTATCCAGCCACCTCCTTCCTTCTTAAAAAATCCTTGCCCTTCTTTCAAACCTTTACATGAGAATGTCACCATCCCTACTGTCAGCTAAGTTCAAAACCTAAGTCTTCAATTCTTTACTCTTCCTTCCACCCTATATTTAGTCAATTAACAAGGCTTGTCAATATTGATCTCTAGAATCTGTCTTCTTTTTTCTCCATCCATGTGAATGTCTTTAGGTCCTTATTATCTCCTTCCTGGACCAATGTAAAAGTCTCTTTAGCTGTTCCACTTCTATTCTTTCCTATCTATGAGATAATGCAGTGAAGGGAATGATGGACATGGAGTCAAAAAGACTTCAAATTTGTCCTTAGGCAATCCACTTCAATTTCTAGCCTCAGCATACCACTTAACTCCTGCCTATCTTAGTTTTCCCAGTTTTGAAATAGGTATAGCAACATTTCCTTAGAGGGTTCTTGTGAGGATCAAATGATATAATGTTTTTAAAACACTTAACACAGTGCCTGGCAGATAATAGGCTCTATGTACATGCTTATCCCCTTCCTTCCTCTCTAAGCCTCTATACTAAAATAATCTTCCTTAAGCATAGATCTGACCATGTCACTTCCCTGCTTAATTATATTCAGTAGCTTTCAATGATCTCTAAGATAAAATCTAAACTTCTCAGCTTGGCACCAAAGGTAGATAGAAATAGAGTTTCTCCCACCTGACTAGTAGGATAATTACAAAGTTGTCTTCATTTCAGAGAATACTTCCTCACTTCAATTACTTTGCTTTGGCCCAAGACTATAATTCAATAAGAAAGTTGATCATTTTGCTCTCCTATATATCTCCCAAACTTCTAGTTAATTTTCTGTATATATAAAAAAAAATTATTCTGGGGCATAATTCTTATCCCTCCTATGTCTGAGTTGTTGAAGAAGATACTGTTCATAATCACTTTAGCTACATTTTTTTTCTCCAAGGTAAATCTCATGCTGCTACTTTTTCTGCTCTTCTATTCTTTGAATTCATTTGTATTTACTTCTGTGTCCTAAATGATATTAGCATACACTTTATGTTCTAAGATTTCACCTTCTGCATTCTAATCATTAGACGAGTACTCAGGTCCATAGGATTTAATATTATCATGCTCTATACTTCAGAATATAAAATAGCATCATTGTCCTGTGTCCTTTGAAGAGTTCCATTATCTCTATTTTTCCATAACAGGAAACTGAAATATACAGAGATCAAGTAACTTGGAATCAATAATGGAGCTGGAAGCTGAGCGCACAAGCTTCTAATTCACACTTCATTGTGTTCTACAGTAGCTTTTGCTGCCTGTCCTTAAAGCATTATTTCATTTAAGTATTATTTACTCTTTCTTCCAGATCTTTAATAAAGATGTTAAACAAAACCAGACCTCAAATTGACCCCAAACTCAACCATTGCCCTGCATCAATAGAATTTGTTCTTTAGTTAGTCTTCAGTCTGTGACAGCGTACATATCAAAACTAACACTAATTAAGTTTGCAAATAAGATTTAAGATGCTGTTCTCAAGTCATTCTTAAAATGTAAATATACATATGAAACATTCACTATGCTTGCTAATATTTAAAATTCTACTGAAAATTTTATCAAGTACATTTAGCATAACTTGTCTTGACAAATCTATTTTTGTTAATTACAAAGATCTTTTAGCCTTCCTAATTTCATTTTCCTTGCAATACTGGTCCTATAAGAATTGTGCTTACAATGGGACCAAGCACAAATCCCTCTTTGTAATTTTACTAAGAATGATATTAATAAAGATTAATTCCATTGAAAGGCATTAAAAAGAAGAACATTTTGACCAGCTCAACAAGCATGTCAGAGTAACCAATAACCCATGGGAACATAACATTTCCAATTTCTAGGTGCACAATCCAGGCATGAATTTTTTCAGCACTAATAGACTTGATAAGATTTTCATATTCATAACAGGAGTAAGATTAAGTCACAATACTCTATGACTTGAAAAGAGGAAAGTTAGAAGCCTTCATATTGCTTGCTCCTCTCTAATATAGTTGTATATATGCCTCCGCTTGACCCTCAACCAGTTTACTTTCTTATTGAGTTATCTCCTTACTGATGGTATTATTTTTTTATATCAAAAGATTAAATTCAGTGTAAATGTGACAGAGTTAGGTCTTTTTGGTAGTTTCCTTTCATAAAATCACTATCATGTCTGTCCATTTTCAAGCCAATTATAACATAAATGGTTTTGGTTTTTCCAGATTTCACTGATGGTAAAAATTAAAGCCAATATGATACCAAAAAAAAATACAAAACAAACAAACAAACAAACAAAAAAAACTACTGGTTTTGAGTAAGGTTCCAGGTTCACATATAGTCTTAGCTTCTTTATACTTGTGTGATCTTGGGCAATCATTCCATCCTTCTGGGCTTTAGTTTCCTCATGTAAAGCAAAGCAAAACAAAACAAACAAAAAAGTGGATTTGGAACAAATGTATAGCTTGTTTTCTATGATTTTTATATGAAAATGACTTTCATGAGAAATCCTATTTAAAGGAGCCAAATGAGGTCTCTCAACTACTGACCTAGAGCATATTAGATTAATAATGATCATAACTCCTTAGCCATAATTGCCTAATCTGGTGTTCAAGGGCTATGGTGATAGCCCCTGAAGAGGCATTTACCATTTATTAGCCAATGTGCTTAATGAGTACTTAAGAATTGTTGGCCTGCCATTACCCAGGATCCATCTGTTAGGATGGCTTGCTGCCTTTTGTCATAATGTTCTGACCCAGTTCCCAAGGGCAGATTTGCATTGTATATCAGACACAGTTTTGTAATTGGTGGTATGCACAGCAATACAAATGTTGGCCATGTGCTTCATTGAATTGCCATAATAAAACAAAGTAGTAAAAATTCAAAAATTGTAGAATCAAAAATGTGAGACTTAAAAAGAACCTTAGAGGTCATTAAGTCAATCCTTCTTCTTATATGAAGTGATCATGGGCCAAAAGGAGTCAATTAATTGCCTACCCCACCTCATTTACGTATGTTCCATAAATATTCAGGGCATGTGTATAAAAAGAATACTGAATCTATATTAAAAGAATAAGACAGGCCACAGAGGAAAGCTTTAGAGGGGTTGTCACTGCATGAACTCAGGAACAGGGCTTTACTGAGACAAAGAGGAAGGCAGTTTTAATCAGTGATAGGGAGGATCAAGAGTAATGTTTCTGATGAATAGCATCCATACCCTACCCCCACTTCTAGGAAAGAAGCAACTGTATTGAGCAAGGTCTTTGAACCAGCAAATGGAGTGTGGGCATTAGGAAAAGGTAGGAGAACCATTTCAGTATAAGACTAGAAATCATGGAACTGAGAACCTAGAGAGAAGCCTATGTTGAATAGCACTGCAACTGGACAGCCCCAGAGAAAGAGAAAAAGAAGAAGAAAGAGAAAGTATGTCAGTAAGAGAAGATAGCAAAGTAGAGAAATAAAACAGAGAGCCAGAGAAATTGGCCAAGAGGGAACCAAGTGGACCAAGAAGCAATGAAATACAGCTCCATGATTGAGAATCACATGGATTGTAGAGGTCCCCAGAGAAGGTGGAATCCACTAAAAGATAGGCAGGATGGTTGTTGAACACCATCTGGGAAGAGAGTTTTCTTGATTTTTGAGGAATGCTTTCTGAAATTTCTGCAAAATTAAATAAAACCAGATTTAAATTTAACATCATATTAGTTTGAATGTTTCTGAGTAATTTATAGCTCTTTTGGGGAGAAATCAAAACAAACCATATTTCCCTGGGCAAGAATGAGCTGATGAGAGAGTAAAGAAAAAAAGTCCTCAAAATTGTATCCAGGTTTTTGTGTTAGGATGAATGTTTTGACACCAGAGTTATAGATATGAGTAAACTAAGGTTCAAATAAGTGAAATAATTTACCCAAGGTTATTCAAGATGGCATTAGTAGAGTTCCAAAAAGAATCTGTGTTTCTGATATTCTCATCTATTTTTCTAAGCTATAATTTTCAGATACTTTTATTTGGAGGCAGTGGTGGGAGTAGAGAGATAATTTTTTAGTCAATAAAGATTTTTCTAGGTGTAGAATGATTCAAAATTCAGAATATACTCTTCTTAACCAAATGCACTGGAATTATTTTATATATGATTATTGGTCACAAATTAGTACAAGTTGATATTGATCTCAATATGGAAAGTGCAGTGAAAGTATTTCAGTTTCAAGAATTGCATGTGAGGTCCTGCTCTTTATGTTGTATGTGTTCTTTGCCTCAAGGACAACCCTGTACAGGCAAGTTTCAAGTCTGCTTAGATGGTAAACGCCAAGTGGTATGTTTTATTATTAGCAAGAAAAATGTGTGTTCTCCTTTAAAGCAATCAGTTACATGAATAAACTTGCAAGTTGGTTTCTGAGTTTGCTCCCATCACTGTTTTCTCTAAGCTGACTTTCCCAAGGTTGTATTATGTCATCATTTTTGTCAACTTATAAACAATATTCTTACTAAACATTCATTTATTCCATATAAATGTAGATGCAAAAGTAATTGCATAAATCTGATAATATTAAGAACTGAATCAGAGAATTATTTAGCATTCTGAGGTAAAAGTCTCACTTCTGATTCTATTTTACTTTTTTAATGAGAACATAACAGAAGAATTATAAGTCTGAGCAGAACCCTAATAGTTTAAGACCACAATGGGACCTTCCATATGGGAGAAAAGATTATGTAGTCAAGATTTTAGGATTTCTCCCCATTTGTAGCTTTATTTCCTTTATATGTCAGTTTCTATTTTCTGTCTTTGTTTCTGATGATATTCAGTCAGCAGATTACTTAAGCTTAGGTCTGAAGGAAAGCATTGTATATGTCTACATGATGCTATATAATTTTAAAAAGGGATGATTGTATTGAGCCTATGGTGTTTAAATCTGGAGCCACAGAGGTGTATTTAGAGGTAATGAGAGAAAATTGGATTGTCTAATATAGGATGCTTCATAGGCTTGTGATGGGAAAGACCATGAAAACTGTCAACATGGTCAATGGAAAAATTATATAAGTAAGATTTGTCATTTACTGTTGTTGTTGTTGTTGTTCTTTTTTATGGAATTTATTCAAGGCCAACT
Source organism: Sminthopsis crassicaudata (assembly GCF_048593235.1). Lineage (NCBI taxonomy): Eukaryota > Metazoa > Chordata > Mammalia > Dasyuromorphia > Dasyuridae > Sminthopsis > Sminthopsis crassicaudata. Next base: position 551,938,360 of record NC_133617.1, on the reverse strand, counting down.
CGAATTACATTTGAATTAAAGTATCATGCAAATTCTCTTACTCACCAAGCAATTTTTATGAGACAGTATAATTTTAAAAATTAGAGTAGGGCAGGATAGTTATGTTACTATTTCTGGGTAGTTGGCAACTAATAGCAAAGAGTACACATGAGTTAGGAACAGATTGTGAGGTGTCTGACAACTGCAAAGCTTGAGTTTATTATTTCCCTAGAGCTGAGTTTCCTCAAGGCATTTGTAGATAATATCGTGCTCTGTAGTCCAAAATATGTTTCTGTACTTAGTTTTGTTTGGCTCTTCAGTTATAGAATAAAGGAATGAGACTATTGGTAGCCAAGAACCTTTTGTCTAGCACTTAACCTGAGGAAAGTTCTTACATGAATGAACAGTTGGGAGCCACCTGTCCCTTCATCCCAACCAATTAGGTGTTATTTTCACAAGATTAACTACTTCTTGTAAATAATATGAGACCATCTTTATTTGCTTTATTTTGTATTGTTGCTGCTGCTGTTATTCAGTCATTTTCTTTCATGTCTGAATTCATGATCCCATTTGAAGTTTTCTTGGCAAAGATATTACAATGATTTGCCATTTCTTTCTCCAATTCATTTTACAGATGAGAAAATTGAGGTAAATGTAGTTAAATGACTTGCCCAGGGTCACACAGGCAGTATCTGAGGTTAGATTTGAACTCAGGAAAATGACTTTTCTTCATTCCAAGCCCACAATTCTATCTACTACACCACCTAGTTGTCCTTTTATTGTATATAATTTTGGGAAAAGATAAGGTGCCAAAATGGCAGAAAAGGCAATGTGATATAGGAAAGAAGAGTTGCACATGAAGTTTACTGAAAAAGACACATGTGCTCTGGTTCCAGGTGTGCCACTTATTAGTTATGTGACTTAAAAGTAACATTTTACAATTAGGAAATTGAAACCTAGTGACAGTGAATGGTTTACCCATAGTCATATACAATTTAAAAGTAGATCAGGGACTATAATGACATTTTTTTTGATTCTCAGAATAGCAGTCTTTTCTTTCTACAACAGCACAAAAGTATTCTTAAGCCCTTCTGCAAGGCTTCCCCTGTTTTCTCCTATTTGTAATTGCTTCCCTCCTTCTATCAAATATTGCCACTCCCCTTATACACTTTTTTAAGGGACCAAGAAAAATTTAAATATGGCAAAAATGGACATACCTATGCTGAAATAATTTTTGATGCATCAGAAAGTTATTATTGTAAACTTCTATTTTCTATTTTTTTTCATTTGTCCTTTGTACATGGATGATAAAAACATGATGATCAGGTCAAGGTGTTTGAATGTGATTGACCAATGCTATATGATCTCAGAAGCCTCTACCTCGGGTCAGCCACAAATAATTCCTTTGAACATTTGGGATAGAGATGTCTCTAGATGTGTACATTTCATGTTTCCTTACATTTTTCATTCTATTTTCTCAATCCAAAAAAAAAAAAAAAAGGAGGGCATTTGATGATTTTTAAAATCACTTCAAGTTCCAAGATTTTATAATTTTCTGATTTTAAGTAATCAAACATTCTGTGTGGTATAAGTCCCACATTGCCGAATCATTGGAAGCCAAAATCTTCATTTTTCTTGATGTTTTTACAGTTTTCTTTACTGATGAACACATCTTCCTTCTAGATATTCTCCTTCTCTTTCTGTTCTACTTCTCTGGCCATTTCTTCTCAGTCTCTTATTTTTCTATTTACTTTATAAAATTGTTCTGAAGTATAAATGAGCCCATATAAACAAAAGTAATTAGAAAAATATAAAGAGCTATGAAAGTATAAGATCATAGGATCAGAGATCTTCAGAGACAATGAAATACAACCCCCTCATTTTGCAGATGAAGTAACTGAAGCTTAGGAAGAATGACTAGGATATTATGTAGATGTTTTGTACTGTGCCTTTCTTGTCTACTGATATACTTTTCCATTTTAAAAGAGATAGTAAGTAGTTGGACAATGGCATCTTTTATATAGTTTTTGATTTGATAAATCAAAATTCTTTCACTCCTATTTTTAAAAATTAATGCCCTTCACATTCTACATATTCCAATTAACTTTGGGTTTTTTTATATAGCTCTACAAAATAACTTCTTGATAATTTGGTTAATATGGCACTAAATCCCTAGGCTGAATCAAGTAATATTGTCATTTGTGTATATTTTAGATGCCAAAAATGAATCTTTCCTTTTTTTCTTATATCTTAGCAAAGAAGCGTTTTAGTTTAGTTTCATTTTGTTATAAGGCCCAAATGTATCTTCACAAGTCAGTATTGATGTAGTTCAGTAGCTTTACAGTTATGTTAAAGGAAATTCCTCTTCCTAACATTGTCTTCTGAGTTTTGTGACTAATGAAAAGGAAAAGGCACAATTTTGTGAATTCATTTTGTATCCTGCTGCTTTACTCAAGCTATTAATTGTTTCCATCACTTAAATTGCTTTTTCTATCTAATTTTATAAATAAATCAATCAACCAAAAAAGTTTTTATTGTGTGCCCACCAAAACTACTAGGACTGGGGATTCAAATACAAAAGGCATGTGGTCCTTATCTTTAAAGCTTACATTTAATTGAGATAAGAAGAGTACACTTACAAATAAGTAAATCCTAATTTTAAACAAAAACATAATAAATATTTTAAAAATTAAAAAATAATAAAAATAAAGAGAAATCATTGGGTACATTGAGAAATGAGACTTTTATCAGAGAAACTTGCTATAAAAAATTTCAGTTATTACTGTATGTATTTCCTCCATTCTGTTCCTCTCTCTCTCTCTCTCTTTCTCTCTCTCTCTCTCTCTCTGTCTCTCTCTCTCTCTCTCTCTCTCACTTTCCCCTTCCAACCTGTCCCACCTCAAAAATTGTTTTGCTTCTAGCAATCCCTCGCCACAATTTACCCTCCATTCTATTAGTTTCTCCCCCTTTCCTTCAGTCTCCTATTTTCTTATAGAGGTAGACAGAATTCTGTAACCAACTGATTGTGTGTCTGATGAGAGTAAGGTTCTAATGTTATCCACCACTCCCACATCTTTCTCCCCTATATTTCTTACTTCTTTTATGTTAGATAATTTTCCCAATTGTTCCTCTCCTTTCCTCCTTCTCCCAGTATATCCTTCTTTCTCTCTCCTTAATTTTATTTATTTTTTAAAAAATATCTTCCCATCATCATTAACTCACACCTATGTTCTTTATCTTTATGCATTCTAACTGTCCTAATAATGATAAAGTTCTTAAAGTTAAAAGTATCTTTATCATCTTACCATGTAGGAATGTAAATAGTTTAAGCTTATTGAATCCCTTATGATTTCTCTTTCCTGTTTAACTTTTTAGGAATCTCTTAAATCTTGTATTTGAAAGCCAAATTTTCTATTCCGCTCTTTTTTTTTCATCAGGAATGCTTGAAAGTCTTCTATTTTATCCAATATCCATTTTTTTTTCTTCTGAAGACTTATACTTAGTTTTCAATAGCAAGGAGAGAGAAGCCACAAATGAACTATAACCAAAGCAAAACCATAGAGGAGGGAGATAAATTAGGATGGATGGAAAATAGCAAATCAGCCAGTTGGATTGCTGCATAGAACATTTTAATGGAAGAATGTGGAACCATGCTGGAAAGATGGATGGTATTCAGATTGTGAAAAGTTTTCAAAGCCAAACAGAGGAGTTTGTTGATTACACTAAAGTCAACAACTTCTTGAGAAGGGGCATGAAATATATTTTAAGAATTACAATTTGATGTCTTGGAAAATACTGAATAGCAATAAAAGAGGTCTAATATAGCTAACTAGTATTTATATAATTTATATTGTATTTATATATATGCTATGTGTCAGATCCAATACTAAGAGATTTACAATGATTATCTCATTTCATTTTCACAGCAACCCTGTGAGATAAGTAGTATCATTATCCCCATTTTACGATTAGAAAACAAAGGCAAACAGGGATTAAGTAATTTGCTCAAGATCATACATCTATTAAATGTTTGAAAATAGATTTGAACTTAGGTCTTCCTAACTCTAGTTCTAGTGCTATCCACTGGGTGTAGAATATTATAATAGTCCAACCAAAAATGATCTCAGAGTCTGAACTACAATAGTATAAGGAGAAGGGGAAAGACCTTGGGGGAAAAAATGATTTTTCTTCGTGAGGAAGAAAAATTTGGCAACTGATTTGAACATAAGAGGTGAGAGAAAGTAAAGAGTTGAGGATGACTCAAAAATAGCAAACTAAATAATTCAATCAATCAATAAACATTTATTATGTACCTACCATCTGCCATGCACTGTGCTGTGTTTGATACAAAAAGAGGTGAAAGATAGTTCCTGTCCTTGAGGAATTCAAAAATCTAATGGTAAAGACAATGTATAAACTAAAATATAAAAGCAAGCTATATACAGGATAAATGGAAAATAATTAACAACAGGAAGGCAGTGAAATTAAGAGGGGTTGGGTAAGAGAGTCTTGTAGAAAGTGGGATTTTAGTTGGCTCTTAAAGAAAGTCAGTAGTCCAAGTGGAGAGAATCCTTTCCAAATCATGTTGGACAGTTAGAGAAAATATCTGAAGCTGGAATAGTTTCTTGGTCTAGTATCAGTCAGGAGATCTTTGTCACTATATTGCAGAGTATATTTTGGGAATAAAGAATAAGAAGCCTGGAAAAGTAGGAGGTGGCTTGGTTATGAAGGACTTTGAATGCTAAAAAGAGAATTTTATATTTGATCTTGAAGCCAATAGGAAGCCACTGGAATTTATTATTGAGTGGAAGATAGCAGTAAAGGTGCAGAGTGTGTGTGTGACATGATTGGACCTGTGCTTCTGTGAACAGAAGATGAATTTGAGTGAGGAGATACTTAACGCAAGCAGATTCACCAGCAGGTTATTGCAATAATCTAGGCATGAGGTAAGAAAGTCTGTACTACTTTAGTATCAGTATCAAAGGAGAGAAAGTATCCAAGAAATATTGCAAAGTTGAAGTCAATAGTCCTTGGCATAGGTTAGATATGGGATGGGGGTAGGATGGGAGAGGATGCTGAGATGAGGGATAATCAATAATCCAGAATGATTCCTAGGTTTTAAGACTGAATGACTGGGATGATGCTATTGCATTCTACAGTAAAAGGAAAGGCAGAGATGGGGGAAGGGTAGGGAGGGGTAGGAAAGGGCAAGACAGGAAGCAGAGAGATTAGGGGAAAAGATAATGAGTTCAGTTTTGGACATACTGAGTTTTAAGGTATCTACTGGGCATCTAAAAGATGTCTCTAAGATATTTTAGATGTATGGAAATCAGTTCCAAATGTAAGATTGGAGATTAACCAAGAGATTGGGGCTGGATGGATAGATCTGAAAATCATCTGCATAGAGATATTAATTCCCTGGTTGCTAATGACATTACCAGTAAAGCAATATAAAGAGATAAGATAAAAGAATCCAGGGTAGTACCCATGGGACAATTATAATTAGAAGACATGACCTAAAAGTGGATCCAACAAAAAAGACATAGAAGGAACTGTTAGATAGATAGAAAGAGAACCAGGAGAGAGTAGTGTTCCAAAAACCTATAGAGAAAAGATTATTCAGGAGGAGAAAGTGATCAATAGTATCAAAGACTGCAGAGAGGTCAAAGAGAATAAAGATTAAGAAAGGTCACTCAGTTTGATAACTAAGAAATTATTAGTAATGGAGAGAGCAATTTTGTTGGAATGGTAAGGTTGGAAGACAGATGGTAAGGGGTTAAAATGTACAAAACAGATATAGGGTGATAGCTAGTGGGGATGAAGAGATGCAGTAAGAATTGTATTTTTTACCCAGATAAGGAAAACATGGACATGTTTATAGGCAGAAGAAAGTGAATCAATAGAGAGGAAAAGATTGTAGATAAATGAAAGAGTGAGGATGATTGATAATCTGTTGGAGGAGAGGGATGGAATAAGATCACTTGAACAGAGGAATAAGCCTTGGAAAGCAATAAGGTCACTCTATCATATGAAACAGAGAAGTAGGAGATATTGGTAAATAACATTTGAATGCCAGAAGAGAAGGAAAAGGGGGAAAGAAAAACAATGAATGGGGAGAGTTTTCCAAATATGAGGAATGACTGATTGTATTCATTGATAAAAGTAGAATATGGATTCATGAAAAGAGGACAGTGTTGAGAAGATAGGGATCAGAGGTCACAGTGCAAAGAGTATGGTTTTATAAGAGAATGCAGAGGGAAAGGTGAATAGCTAATAGATTATGGTCAGTCAAGGAAATTTCAGAATTCTTGATCATAAACATGGCACATTTGTGGGTGATGCCATTAAGGATATAATCATTTTTTTCTGTGGTTGAGTTTAAGTAAAGATGTAACTCATGGGTGGTGAGTAGATTGAGGAATGATTGGTTAGGGTATTTGAGGGACAATAAATATTGTACATTGAAGTCATAGTATGAGGGCAGGAATTGGGGAGGAGGAAAAAATGCAAGCTAGGTATTGAACTCACTAAAGAAGGAAAGGATCTATAGATAAGCTAGGATTTTGATTAAGTGGTAGATATGAATATGAACCTCAGGGGAAGAGAGGTTACTATGTGATGAAAGAGAAAAACCTGGAAGTAGCAATAAGGAACAAGGAGTATTCTAATTCTCTCAGTGAGTTGAAGAGAATGAGTAAAGGTGCAGCCAGTATTGGAAAAGATGGCCAGGGGAGCTGTGTCATTAGGAGGAAGTCAGATTTTCATAAGAGATAGTAGATGAACGGAGTGGAAAACAAAAAGATATAAGATGAAAGATTCCTTGTCTGATCTCCAACTTCCTTTGGGACTGACCTTTGATTTCAAGATCTGGTCAAAACCACCCTTTGTATTCCAAGGGGAAAGATCCAGATCTGAGCCAGTTTGGGCTGTACCCAGCCCCCACTGGATCTGAGATGGCTTGAGTTTTCAGCCCCCACTATCTGCTCAGGTTTCCCCAAAACAATTTCTTCCTTATCTGAAAAGCCCACCAAGAATTTGGCCACTGTCCTAGGCTTCTTGAAGCAAATAAAAGAGCATAGGTAGAATCATCCCTTGGCGGAGAATTAAAAGATGCCAGCATCACAGACCCTCTGTCCCGCCACTTTTGGTGTATTTCTTCCTCTATCTAATGCCTTTTACTAACCAGACTTTAACCTTGCTTCTAAAACCTGCAATAAATCTCTTTTTATCAATCTAGGTTTTCGGGCCTGTAAATTCATTTAAAGGGGACTCTTGCCGCCAGTAGACCTCATTTAACTTTATATCCTTGCACCGAATCCAAAGGGGTTGCAGGGGAACTCCATGTGACTCCCTGTACCCCATTTCTGCCACTAGACCTCAATTAATCCTAATTTTATTGAGGTATAAACCTCATCATTAGTTATATACCTCATCAAAAGGAATTTTGTTGTCTGTACAATAGGCATTCTGGACTGCACAAAGGAAGGTCTGGATAGATTTAGGTTGAAACTTAGTTGGGAGTTTTGAGAGGAATGGGAATAGGGAAGCAGGTGGTAGGGATTTTGTTATGGGATTTGGATAGTTATCTACAGAGGGTTCTGAGTCACTGGAAAGTGAAGGAGATGGCTCATCACTGAGGAGAGGATGCCAGTCCTCTACTCTCAAAGGATAGACACAGCAAGAAATGAGAGACTTGAAATCAAAAAGAGGGTTGTTCTTTATACCAGAGATTCTTCACAAGCCTGTTGGGAGATTAGGCTAACATCAGGAGGTAGAAGTTAGACTATTTTGGCACAGATGGAAGTGATTGATTTGCAAGATGTCTATATCTCAGCCCTTAGCAGCTTTCCTCAGGGGACACTATGCCCAGCAGGAGGTGAAATGCTTAAGACACTAGCATATGTTTCCATAGTCTAAGGTGTTATCACTTTAAAAAAATGGTTCTTAGGAGGGTGCAGGAAGTAATATTCTGTAGCCATCAACAATTACCACTTCTAAAGGTGGTACTCTTTTGACAGAATTAGGAAAGTCAGGAGGAATAGAGATTTTAAGAGAAAAGATAAATTCTATTTTAGATGTGGTAAACTACAGATTTTTATGAAACATGCTCAAAAATGTCTAGTAAACATTGGCGTTGAGATGTTGAAGATAAGAGACTAGAGGTGAGAGATAAGAATTATGCATAAAATTATCATTCTACATAGACAAAATTAATACAATTATGATAAGAAGAAAAGTGGTAGAATGGAAGAATATCTTTGTATCAATTCCTCTGTTAAAAATTTGGTATCCAAGATAAATAATCAATCTTATTTATATATACAAACACTTCAGTCATATTCAACTCTTTGTAAACTTTATTAGGGTTTTCTTGGCAAATATAGTAGAGTGGTTTGCCATTTTCTTCTGCTCATTTTACAAATTAAAAAATTGAGGCAAGTAGGATTAAGTGTCCTCAAGGTCACACAGCTAGTAAGAATCTGAGGCCAGATTTGAACTCATGAAGGTAAATCTTCCTACTTCCAAGTCCAGATTTTAATTCACAAAACATTGATTCTCTCCTTTGTAAACTATATTTTGATTCCAATTGATTTGCTTTGAAAAAATTGATTTTTTTTCTCTTTTTAAAATGTGTTTACCTGCTAGTTATTCTCACTTTCTCAGTTAAATTCTTGAAAAAGTTATTTACTGGGGGCAGCTAGGTGGCGCAGTGGATAGAGCACCAGCCCTGAATTTAGGAGGATCCTAGTTCAATAGGAATAGGAATAAACAGTTCTTGGAAGAACTACAAAATATTTACAATCCCATGAATAAATGCTCTTAACAAGAGAAATGCAAATTAAAACAATCCTGAGATTTTACTTCAAACCCAGCAATTAGCAAAAATGACTAGAAATTGTAATTCTCAATGTTGGAGGAGTTGTGGAATGATAGGTGCACCTATCGATACAATTGATGGAACTATGAAATAGTATAATCATTTTGGAAAGCAATTTAGAATTATGCAAATATAGTAACTAAAATGTTACTCTGTAGACCACAGATTCCATTACTGAGTTTATGCCCCACAATATAAATAAGAAAAGGGTCCCCATATGCACTGAGATATTTATAGCAGCACTTTTTGTGATAGCAAAGAAGAGGAAGCAAAATAAATGTCCATTGATTAGGAAAGGGCTAAACAAATTGGTTACATGAATGTAATGGAATATTACTATAATTTGAAAAAGAATATTATGATAAATCAAAGAAGCATGGAAAGATTTTATTAACGGATTCAAAGTGAAATAAGCAGAGCCAAGAAAAATATACATTTTGAATAGAAAAAAGCACCACACACCAAAATATTAAATGTGAATTAGCAAAATTAAAAACATCAAGCACAACAAGAATGAAGATATATGAGAAAATATCCAAATTCACTCCTTTGCGATAATGAGATCTGTAAGTGTTACACATTGCATATGTTTTCAGACTTTTCCATTCTATCAGTTAGTTATGCTGAATTTCTCACTTTAAAAAATGCTATTTAATATATAGAATAGCTCTCTGGGAGGGAAAAGGGAAAAAATACTGAGAATAATTATGATGATGTAATAAATGTCATCAATAAAAATTTATTTTTTAAAAAAGACAATTGCAAACATAGCTTTGGGAGTCATCTATGTAGAGATGAGGACTAAATCTATGGGGGTCAATATGAGGAGAAAAAAATGTAAAAAAAAAAAAAAAAGACAGGGCTCTGGATAAAATCCCAGAATATACCCACATAAAAGGGACATTCTATAATAATGATTTTTCAAATAAAACTGTGAAGAATATTTCTGATTATTAAGAAGTAGAGTGTCCAGAAGGTATGATCAGTAGCATCAAATACTGCAAAAAAATTTAAGATGAAGACTAAGAAAGAGCCTATAGATTTAGTAAGAAAAGCATTTGTGATCTCAAGAAGAAAAGGTTTATTTTTCATTGGCCCAAATGGAAATCAGATTACAAAGGGGTAAGACTTGGGTGGGAGGGAAAAGTGGAGCAAATTAATATAAGAAGCTTTTTTCTATAAGCTTCGATATGAAAAGGAAAAGCAGATTGTAGGATAGATACAGTGAAATACATCAGCATTTATTCAGGGTTTAATATGTTCCAGGCCACATATTAAGAACTTGAGGAAATTTTTTTAAGGATGGTAGAGGTTTGGGTATATTTGGAGGGAGAACAGAAGGAAATATATATAACCTCAGCAAAAACTAGGGAGAGAGAAAAGATAATTAAAGGGGCAAGCTCCTAGAGAATATGAAAAGGAATGCATTTAAAGGTACAATGAAATAATTGGCATAGGCAAAGAGAAAGACCATCTCATACTTTCAAAGAGCAAAAGAGGGGGAGATGATCTGGAGTATAGATTTGGGGAGAAAAGTAAGTTTGCAATAGATAGCCTCAACTCATTCAGTTAAGTGTGAGCTGTGACCTTATGCTGAGAGGGAGCAATTACTGTTGGAAAGAACAATCACATAGCAAAATATTAGAAGTGAAAGTAATCTGCATCTTATCTGTAGTCAAGAACATCTGATTCAAATCCAACCTCAGACACTTACTAGCTATGAGACCCTGGGCAGGTCACTTAACCCAATTTGCCTCAGTTTCCTCATTTGTAAAATGAGCTGGAGAAGGAGTTGGCAAATTATTCCGATATCTTTGCCATGAACACTCTATAAGATCGCAAAGAGTCAGACACAACTGAACAACAAATTCATCAATGAAGTCACAGATGGGATTGGGAAAAAAACTAATCTTGATGTGAACCTCTGCATAATTTCTTCCATCACTGTTTCAGCAGTACATGAGAAGCAATGGAAAAGGCAGATGGTGATATTAATCTAGGGCTGGAATTTAGAAAGAAATGAATAAAAATAAGACAAGGAGACAAGGACTCAAGCATGGAAAATAGCATAAATTTGTACTAACTATATGGTCAAGGTTTTGAAGAGAGGAGATGAAGCGCAAGGATGATAACCTGGAAAAGCAGGGAGGAATAGATTGACTAGAAATAGGGGAGATGTAATCTGTCAGAGAAAATTGAAGGATAATTATGAGGAGCATAGTCTCTATATAGAGATGGAGTTTCTTAAATCCCCCCACCTGAAGAAGGGATTAAACCTAACACATTCTCATTTTCTCTTGAGCCTCAGCAAGGCAAGAGTATAACAATTATCTTCTTATCTTTCCCCTCCTTCTCACCAAAAGACCTTAATCTCTGCTTTCCCTTCCCTCAGAAATGTTATTTCTCAAATAATAAAACCAGATTTTAATTCACAAAAACATTGATTCTCTCCTTTTTAAACTATATTTTAATTCCAATTGATTTGCTTTGAAAAAATTGATTTGTTTCTCTTTTTAAAATGTGTTTACCTGCTAGTTATTCTCACTTTCTCAGTTAAATTCCTTGAAAAAGTTATTTATAGGGGGCAGCTAGGTGGCAGCTATGTGGCGCAGTGGATAGAGCACCAGCCCTGAATTTAGGAGGATCCTAGTTCAAATCTGGTCTCAAACACTTAACACTTCCTAGCTGTGTGACCCTGGGCAAGTCACTTAACCCCAGCCTCAGGGGGGGGAAAAAGAAAGAAAGTTATTTACTCTAAGTGCCTCCATTTCCCCTCTTTATACTTTTCTACACTCTGCAATCTGGTTTTTGACTTTATCTTCCAACGAAGTCACTAATAATCATTTAATTGTCAAATCAAATGGTCTTTTCTCAATCCTTCTCCATGATCTCTTTGAATCACTTGAAACTGTTGATCACCTTCTCTTCCTGGATACTCTCTTTTGTATATTTTTATGCCACTGCTCTCTTCATTCTCCTCTCACTTTATCTGACTATTCTTCCTTAGTTTCCTTTACTGAATCTTCACTAGGGATCTATCCTGGTTCCTTTTCTCTTTTTTCATTCTATATTCTTTCACCTATTCTCTTCTAGGGTTACCATATAGCTACTTTGCAAGTATAGTATATATACACATACATATAGATGTATTGTCTCCTAAATTAAAATGCTAGATCCTCAAAGATAGAGGCTATTTTTCCCCCTTTTTCTTTATATCCCCAGTGTTTAGCACCATTCTGGATGCCTAGAAAATGTTTAATACATGCCCATTAATTGATTGCCAGATGCCTTGCTCATTCTTTTTTTTCTATTAAAATAATTTGGAAAAATCATTCTTTTACAGAAATTCCATCTTTCTTCATTTATCAAGTTTTATTTGGGGGTGGTTTTCAAAGTATCATATCCCAGTTACTTCTTTGGTTCTCATAAACATGAATTAGGTCTTATAGTATTTGACTGGATTTTCTTTCATATGTAAAGTCATTTCTTCTGGCTGTCAGCAAGATTTAATATTTATGTTGAAATTCCATATTTAAGAAATTGGACAGTGTCATATGATGAAACAGTACTTATACACTTATACCCATACTGATGAAACAGTCTTACACCTATACTGTAATACTTTTTTTTTTTTTTTTTTTTTTTTGCTTTACTTAACTGTAGGCATCTTTCTTTCATTGGTTTAGGATTCTATTTAGCTAAACTTTGCCTGTTTCCATTACTTCTGGGTAATATTTCAGTGTGATTTCCTTAAGTAGGGCATTTGTAAGTTTTATTTCATTGTGCTTCTCTAGAAGAACTATAGGTTCTAAATTATCTTTGTCTGTGTCTTGGAGTTCAGTTTCCTTGACTGGTACAGATGAAATAAGTTCATTTGCTCATTTTGTCTTTTGACTGTGTTTAATTAATATTTCTTCTCCCTTTATATATTTATATTCAAAATCTGTAATTCTTTTTTAAATCAATTTTTAGAGATTTTCATTTATTTTTTCTTACTTATCCTTTCATTTTTATTTTTTCCTTTAATAGATAAAATTCTGTACTAATTTCCTCCCTTGTTTCTTTTATTGAACTACTGAATTATTTTGGAAGATCTTGTAGTTGTTCCAGTGTCATTTCTGGGAATCTGTTCTCCCTTTCCCAAGAGGTTTCCTTGTCTCTGAAGTATATATTCATTATTTTGGCTCCTTTTCTTATTTGTTTGCTCATTTCCCTTCTTTATCTGAATCTTTACTGGATTATCTGAATCTTTACTGGATTATCTGTAGATGAATTCTTTCATTTATTCTTTTCTGTTGGTTATTACTGCTTTATGATGGTGATTTTGCTTGTCACCTTACAATGATAAATGGGGTCTGGACCAAATCAAGACATCATTGATGATGCCATTTGTCCTCTTCAAAAATAAAAGACAAATAAAAATGAAGGACAAACAAAAACATCTTTCAGTCAATTTTTCTTATTAGCAAGCCCTTTCCTTTTCTTAAAATTTTTACTTTTTTTTTCTTTTCTTCAGTTTCAATTATATCTTTTTTTTTATTATTGATGAGTGTTAAATAAAGCTTGAGTTTAGAGACAATCTTATTCATCATTCAGTTTTATTCAGTCCTAAGGAGGGTCCTAAAGTAAATATAATTTCACTCTGAGGGATAAATGTTTTGTCCTGCAAAATCCACTCCACCCCATTCTCACTCAATAAACTCCAGTTTTGCCTGCAAGATCAAATATAAACTTCATGTTTGGCATTCAAAGCCCCCGGTTCTGTTTTTCTTTTCTAGTCTTTTCAGTCTTGAATTTCCCTTACATATTCTGAGATCCAGTGACACTGGTCACCTTGCTGTTCTGAGAATAGGACACCTTATCTCTCAGGTTTGGGAATTTCCCCTGATGGTCTCATCATTGGAATGCTCTCCTCAACTTTTATTTACTGATCTACCTGACTTCTATTAAATCCCAATTAAAATCCCTTCTTCTACAGAAAGTCCTTCCTAATCCTTTCTAATCCTAGTGCCTTTTCTCTCATTTCCTATTTATTGTATATATAGCTTGTTTATCATATTTGTTTGTTGTTCTCTCCTTTATTAGACTACACACTCCCTGAAATCAGGGACAGTGTTTGGCCTCTTTTTGTATCCCCAGAATTCATCATTGTATATGCAGAACAGTTGGTGCTTGAGAAATATTTATTGACTGAATAGGGCCAAATTTAACATTATAAGGCTAGAATTTTTATTTTTATCTTTTGAAGAATTTACCTTTTGAGGATTTGTACACTCCTCTTCTTGTTTCACTAATTTGGTGTATTTCTTGTTGTTCAGACATGGAAAGCAGAGCAGTGTTAAACAAAAACTCTCACAGTCAGGTTGTCCATATTTCACTATTTTCACTATTAGTTTGTAGTTTTATCTAAGACTAACCTTTCCTACGGACTGTGTTCAAACAGATAACTACATTCGTATTGATTATAAAAGCAAAGGTAACAGATTTACATAGATAAAGAACTAATTTACATTTCATTTTGGATTTTTTTTTCCTCGAACAGTATTTTAGTGTTGCACTAGAAAGAAATATAATATGGCCACATTATCAGGCAGCCCCAAAAGATAGAGGTTTCTGAACAAATGGATGGATCCTCCTTATGAGAGGTGATTCGTTTTTTCATGTGATCAATCTTCTTATAAACTGACACCTGTGCTTATTTCGATAAGAGAACTTCACATCTTGAAAACAAGACAATAGCTTAAGGCAATTATATCAAGACTAAAGGACTATTGTCATTTTTATCTCACCATAAACCTTAACCTGAGAGTAAATGATCTTATGGGGTTTGCTTTGATCTTTCTTCCTTCAAGAGGCTGTGAATCAGTTTCTATGTTTGCTCTGTGAAGTACTATGATAAATGTGTGTATAACGTCATAGATATGGTTTTTCCACTCAGAAATTCATAAGTGAGTCAGCCTAGTATTATTAGAGCAATAAAAACATTTATGGGTTTTGCAGGACAAAACATCTATTCCTTATAGTAAAATCTATATTTCCTTTAGGATGCTAATTAGAACTGAATAAAATTGCCCTCAGTGAGATAATTAAAGCATTTATTAAATGTCCACTGTTTTAATCATAATAATAGAATAAGAAATATAAATACATTAAATCTATAAATCAAATGGAAAATACAAATGTCATGTTTCCTAATAGTCCACAAGAACTGGTCATTCCATTGTAGATTTTCTGATGTTTGACTTGTCTGTGTGCTTGATTATTTCGTTAAATTAATTGAGCATATGGTATTGACTGAAAAAATCAAAATGACAGCCCATCTTGCATTTCATTTTGAACCAGATCACTTGAAATCTTTAATACATCTGAGCCCCAATTAAATGGAGATAGCTGTGCCAATTCCTTCTGCACCTACCCCTGACTTTCCCCCTAAAACCTTGGTCAGCTTAAATACATCTGTTCCTGGATTGTGGAATATGTGACTGACTTAGGTAGCAGGGGAAGAATTACCGACTTAACACAGCTGCAGCCTTGTAGGGAACTCTTTGTGTGGTCCTGGGAGAGAAACGTTCCTGCAGTCTCCACAGCTGTGCTCCTAGTGTAGAAAGGGGGAGGTGAGCCTCCCAGAGATCTCTTTCTTTCTATGTGTTCCCCATTCTGAACAAGGAAGAGTTCGAAAACAGACTGAACTGAAAAGTTCAAAGGCCAGTTTATTCCCACTGGGCTGAAGAAAAGGGGGGTTTGTGGGGAAGGGCCAAGCAGTTGCTCCTCTCAGGTTCCCAAGAAAGAAAAGGCCAGTAAATGAATGAATTATTCATTTGGAGGGCTCTGTACTAGGCTGATAACTTTTTTTTTTTTAATCAAAACTGAATGTATGCAGATATAAGATGCAAGATTTTCTTTTCTTGATGTGTCCCTGGCTTTATTTCTGAATCTATTTCTATATCAAATAGAAAATAGCTTCTATGAAACTCTGAAGTCTGCTAGAAAAGAGAGTAAGGGAAGCATTTTATTTTTGACTCCCTGATAATTAACTTTATTTTAATGCACATAGTATATAGCCATCTGAAGATCACCAGAGCTGATGGGATGGATGTATTAATGATAATAAGATACTTGTAAAAAAAATTAGTTCAGGCAAAAAACAGACTTTTGTATTTCTCTACCAATTCATGGTTTATTTTAAGCAATTTTAATGAGAAGAATTCTGTAACCTGTCTCAAAATCATGGTCAGCTTAGATATGTTTGACCAAGAAAAACAAGCCTCCAAGTTAAACATCAGAATTTTTTTTTTTAGAGGATAAAAGCCACACTAGTTTTTAGCTTCACAATTTGACAGATACCTAACAACATGTAGGTTTAAGAGTTGATTTCAATTTTATCCAAAATAGACTGCTTTTGATTTTGATTTGGAAATCCTCCTAAGAATTCCAGGACTTCCAGATTCCAGTTGCTGTAAGTATGACTATACAGCATGTTCTCCACCCACATCCCTTGAGTATCAAAGGCCCTAATGTACACGGTCAGCTGCATTTCAAAAGAAGAGGGGGGAAAAAAAAGCCTAAAATATTTTCTAAAATGTCTTATGTTATTTTGAAACACTTCTGCTTCTGTTTGGGTTAATTTAAATTTGATTTAATTCAAAGATTTAGATTTATTGTATCCAAACCAATTTACCAATCTACAACTATCAATCAAAATAAGGATGACTAACTATAACTGGAAAGTTTTAGGAAAATGACTTGGTAACTAGGATAGATTTCAGCAGTATGAAATGATAATAATAGTTGGCATTTTTACAATGATTTATGGTTGAAAGTGCTATATACATTATATCTCTTTTAAACTTAACAATAGTTCTGCTAAATATTACTTTATCTCCATTTTATAAGTGAGGAAACTGAGGCTGAGAAAGGTTAAGTGATAGTGTCTGAGATTGAATTTGCTCTCAGATCCAGTGTCCTTGCTTGTCTATGCCTCAATCTCATAAAGCTGAGATGATTTCTTTTGGAATTAACAAATATGTTTTTAGTGACTATTATGTGTCAGACATTGTTCTAGATATTGGAGGTTTACATAGAAAAGAGAGGCAGACCTTACTTCCATTCTGCTAGGAAAGACTATACCTATTTTTATAAACTAAAGTAAATATATGCCAAACTTTTTTTTTTTTTTTTTTGAGGAAGAAAGTATTGATAGCTGGGAAGATCAAGGAACACCTAATATAGAAAATGTTATTTGTACTTTGAAAAATACTAAATTGTTTATATAGAGGCGAACTGCAATGTTTTTGATTGTAGCCGAAAATAACTATATAATTATTTTCTGGTTCTGTCTACATGTTCACTATATTTTCTTTAAAAAAAAATTTTTTTTCCAGAGACTCTATACCTATTTTTATAAAACAGTTATGGTTTAATTTTTTTCCTCTCTCATTCATTTCTAAGCAGAATGTATTTCAAAAGGCAGTTTTAAATTATCATTCAAGCAAATATTGCAGATGTTTGGTAATCTTTATGACCCTTGTATTAATAGCAATTCTAATATATAAAGGCATTCATGTTGATATGTTTAATTATTGTGTGCTATACTTTTTATGATGTGAAATAATATGGACAAATGAAGAAGAAATCTAAAACTAAATCTCTTATTGTTTCACCAAATATAAAAGAGGGCTGGAATGGTTTCATTTTTGTCTTTTTATTTTTTTCCAAAGTTCTTAACACAGTGTCTAACAAGTGTTGTCCACTTGTTCAGTCTTGTCTGAATTTTCATCACCCTCCATGGGGTTTTCTTGACAAAGATACTAGAGTAATTTGCCATTTCCTTCTCTAGTAAATTGGGAAAACAAAAATTAAATGACTTGCCCAGGATCACAAAGACACTAGATTGTCTGAGACTAAAGTTGAACTCAGGACTTCCGATTCCAGACCCAGCATCCTATCCTCTGAGCCATCTAGATGCTTCCCTGTCTGAGAAATATTAGGATCTTAATAAATTCTTATTTTAATTTAGCAGATAATGTGACTTCTACATTTCAGCCCTTAAAACAGGCTATTAAGTGGCTCTTATCATTAACTTGACTTTTTTTTGTTCTCTTTGTAATGGCACAGGGCTATGGAAGCAGAAGCTAAGACCGGAGAAATCAGAGCAGGTAATGTTATCTTAGATGCCTACAATTCTAGGAGATGACCCTGACTGCCTCATATGCAGGTAAAAAAAGGTAAAATCTGTGTATATTACTTTTGGTGGCTTGTTTTATTTTACATTCACTAACTTTGCCCAAAGAGGAAAAGTTATTTCTGTTCCACAAAATTTGAATTGGAAAAAGATAATTTTTCATGCTCTATCAGAACAATCCAGATAATTATAGAGTTTTTTATAGTCTTTGTTGTTATGCTATCCATACTCTAACAGACTATATATGCATATAACAAAGAAATAGTTCATAACATCTAAACAAAGGGCAATCATTTCAGTTTACATTTGAACTCCTATTTTTTTTCCTATACAACTCCAACTATTGCTCCAACTATTAGATTTTATCACATACTTATGTATCTATAAGTATGTTACATAAACTATTATAACATGGGAAAACTTAAGATTTCAAATGCTTCACAGTTATAACAGGGTTAGGAGAGCCAAAGTAACTTGAACTCTGCTTTCTCACACCATATCCTGCCTCTCACTATCCACATTTGGTACAATATAATAGTGGCTTTCATTTTATGACTCATGTAATCTTATGTAATATTGTATAAATATCTGGTTATGGGAAGTCAATACAGAAGAATAATTGAGAGAGGGAAGATATATTCTCTTTTTAACTGATTATTTTATTTCATTCATTTTGGGTTAATATTCAATTCATAATTCCTGCTTTAAAAAGAAAGTATGTAATAGCTACCCATATTATTTTCAAAACTATCCTATTTTTTGTGCTTCCTTTTAAATTTCAATTTGTTCTCTTCTATGTATTTTTTAAAAGTTTGAATGGCTCTATTTAAAAAAAAAAAAAAAAACACTTTCACTGACCACACTTTTTTTCTACAACCTACATTCAAAAAAAAAAAAAAAGAAAGAAAGAAAGAAAAGAAAGTGTGAAAAATAAGTATAGACAAGCAAAACAAATCCACATAATTTCCATGTCCAAAAATAATTTGTCTCTTTTTGAAACAAATCCATCACTTCTCACAAACACATAACATGCTTCATCAAAAGTCCTTTGAAGACATAGTTGGTCATGTCCTTGATTAGAATTCTGATGTTTTTCGACATTGATTTTCTTTAAAGTATTTTCTTCTTATAAAATATTCTACAGATTCTTCTCATTTCATTGGGCATCTGTGCATATTTCCAAGAAGCCTCTGAAATAGTTTCTTTTATCATTTTATGGTGCAATAATATTCAATTATACTAGTATAATGTAGCTTGTTCAACTGATAAAAACCTTCTTGATTCTAGTCCTTTTCCCTTTCTTTTTTTTTCTTTTGATCTTTTCAGGATTAGGAAATTTTTAAAAAATGAAAAAAAAACAAAAAAGGATTAGGTAATTTGTTTTGCTTACAACTATTACTCAGTGGATAGAGAGAGAGCTGGGTTTGGAGTCAGGAAGGCCTGAGTTCAAATACAGCCTCAGACACTAAATAATGATATGAGCCTGAGCTAGTCATTTAAACTCTGTTTGTCTTATTCTACTGGAGAAGAAAATGGTATATCAATCCAAGTATCTTTGCCAAGAAAATACCATGGACAATATGGTCCTATGAGGTCACAGAGTCAGATATAAGTAAATGACAACAAATTTCCTGTGCAGTATAATTTTCCTTATAACCATCCTTACTCCCAATCATGCTTTCCAGACATCACCTGCCTACGCTCCCAAGGTATCAAATGGTTTATGTGTATATACTCAACATGCTTTGGTCAAGATGAGATGAAGTTAATCTGATGCAAACTTCTCCCAGTATATTCTTCTTAAGATTCTTAATAAGAAATGACAAATTCCTCCCCTTCTCACTCTACACTAACTTACTCCTTCTACCCTCCTTTCTCTCTTCCCCTACAAGCTCTTCAGACAGAATCAATACATTTCCTTATCTTCCGTACTTCTTTTATACACTTTGAAGACATGAAAGTTCTGAAAACAAAACAAAACAAAAAACATCTATTTACTAGATTATTAACACTATCAAGATACAGACTCTTGCAATCATTAAAGTAAATTTCCATTTCTAATTTTTTTCTTGATTCTTTTTTTTTTTTTTTGAGGCAATTGGGGTTAAGTGATTTGCCCAGGGTCACACAGCCAGGAAGTGTTGTGTCTGATGCCAGATTTGGACTCAGGTCCTCCTGACTTCAAGGCTGGTGCGCTATCCACTGTGCCACCTGGCTGCTCCTTTTTCGTGATTCTTGAGGTTTTTTTTGAGCATTTCAGAGTTTCTATATATGGTATGCTCAACAGAAATGCTTGAAAGTCCACTGTTCAATGAAAGATCAGTCTTTTCCTTGTTATGATTATGTCCAGCTTTGTGTAATAGCTTATACTTGGTTATAAAATCATGTTTTATGCATTTTGTATTGCTGTGTTCCAAGATCATCTTTTTTAATAGCATAAACTTTTGAGTCTTCTATTATCTTGTTTGTGATTCCTGGTACTTAACGTTCTTATTTGTGGTTCTTTGCAGTATTTTTCTTTGAGGTAAAAGCTTGGGCAGCTAGGTGGTACAGTGATTGAGCACCAAAAGTCTGGTGTCAGAATACCTGAATTCAAATGTGACCTCAGACATTTTTTAGCTGTGGGTCTCTAGGCAAGTCACTTGATCCTGTTTGCTTCAGTTTCCTTATTTTTAAAATGATCTAGAAAAGGAAAAAGCAAACTACCCCAGTATCTTTGCCAAGAAAATCCCACAGAGTCAGACTTGACTAAAATGACTAAAAAACAAAATCATTTCCATTTAGAAATCAACTAGATAGCTCAGTGGAGGGAATGCTGTGTCTCAAGACAGAAAGACCTGAATTCAAATCCAGTCTCAGACACTTACTAGATGTGTGACTGGATAATTTACTTAACTTTGGTTTATTTTGATTTAAATGCCAAATAACTCTGGTTTCTATGCCAAAATAAATAAAATAAAACAATCTATGGACAATATGATATATGGGGTCAAAAAGAATTAGTTGTAAATGAAAAAGAGTAAGTTTAGATGGTAGCCTAGAGCCATAATGAGAGAACCTTTAACTGCTAAACTAAGGAATTTTAATTTCATTCTGGGCAATATTGTCATTTTCCCTGAAACTGAAATATCATTTCCCCACTGCCATGCCTTTTCATTAGTTCTTGAATTCATGTCTTGAATGCAATCCCTCTCATTTCTTGTCTCTGAACTTTTAACTTCCTTCAAGGTTCACCCTTTTTTATTCTTTCTATTTAGCTGCTATTGCCCCTCCTAAAATTATAGTTATTTATTTTAACACTATATTCTCAATGCATTCTATGTACCTAAATGAACTCCAAATAAATATAAAAGATATACAAAAAAGATTGTACCACAGACAAGTTGGAGAAGCAAAGAGGATTTTTCTTTTACAATTTGGCCATGAATGTGGCCAAAAGAATGACAGAGAGGATAAATTACATAGAATTTATTACATTGAATTAAAAAAATTTTTAATAAACAAAACCAATTCAAATTCAATTAAAATAAGAAGGCAAGCAGGTAATTTGAAAAAAAAATCTTTATAACAAATTTCTCTAATAAAGGTCTAATTTCCAAGATATGTAAGGAACAAATATATAACAATGTCCATTCTCTGATAAATAAATGGTCAGGGACTATAAACGGTCTCCTTTCAAAAGAAGAAATCTAATTTATTAACAGACATTTCAAAAACTTATCCAAATCATCAATAATTAAAGAAATATAAATTAAAACTCTGATAATTTGTCTCACAGCCATCAAATTGACAATGATTACAAAAAACAAAAAGTGAAAATTACAATTATTGAAGGGACTGTGGAATTCCAGGCACATTAATGCATCACCAGTGGAGCTGTGAATTGGTTTAGTATTTCTAGAAAGTAGTTTAGAACTATGCCCAAACATTACTTAACTGTGCATATCATCAGGCCCATCAGTATTACTATTAGGCTTATTGCCTAATGAGATTACAAAGAGAGGAAAGTTCCATTATGTACAAGAATGTTTTTTAACAACTTTTTGATGTAACAAAAAACTGGAAACAAAATGAATGACCATATATTGGGAAATAACTAAACAAAGACTATTATTGCACCAAAAGACATAATGAAAGGAGTAGCTTCATAGGAGGGATATGGAATATGAGAAGGGATGGGAAGAGTGAGAAAAGAAAGGAATATTGGGAATAATCAATACCAAAATATTTTTGAGGAGGGACAGAGTGAAAGGATAGAGAATAAGTGGGGGTAAATATATTTAGCAATCATAATTGTAAAAAGAATTTTGAAGCAAGTTTCTCTGAGAAGTCCTCATTTTTCAAACATAGAGGGAACTAAGTCATATTTATTAAAAAAAAAAAAAAAAAAAAAAAAAAAGAGCAGTACCCTAATTGATAAATGATCAAAAGATATGATCTGAGCCCAAAGGGCTATAAATTCATGGATAGCCTTTGACCTAACAACACCACTACTAGGCATGAATACCAAAAGAGATTCAGGAAAAAGGAAAAAAGGAAAATGACCCATATGTAAAAAAAAAAAAAAAAAAAAAAAAAAAAAAAAAAAAAAATTATAGCAGCTCACTTCTCAGGACAAAAAAAAAAAAAAAAAAAAAAAAAAAGGATGGAAAGTGAGGGGATTCCCATTAACTGGCGAATGGCTTGATAAAGTGATAAAGTTTGTGTTGGAAAGTTATTTTTCTATGAGAAATGATAAACAGAATGCTCTTAAAAAAGAAAAAATAAACAAATCTGGAAAATCCTCCATAAACTCAAACAAAGAAAAATATACTGTATATAAAGTAATAGCAGTGTTCTAGGATGATCAGCTGTAAATGACTTTGCTCTTCTCAGTTAATACAATCATCTACTATTATTCTAAAGGACATATTATGAAAAAATCCTATCTATACTCAGAGAAGAAACTGATTGCATCTGAATACAGATTGAAGCATTCTCCTTTTCTGCCTCTCTTTTTTTTTTTTTCAACTTAATTTTTCCGTGAGGGTTTTTAGTTAATTAGGATGAGAAATGTATGTTTTCTTTCTTTTCTTTTTTTTTTTTTTTTTTTGTTGGCTGAGGCAATTGGGGTTAAATGACTTGCCCAGGGTCACACAGCTAGGCAGTATTAAATGTCTGAGGGCAGATTTGATTTCAGGTCCTCCTGACTTCAGGGCTAGTGCTCTATCCACTGTGCCACCTAGCTGCCCCCAAAATCTATGTTTTCTTTCACAACTTGACTTGTATGGAAATGTCTTGCATATCTTCACATGTGTTTTCTTAATTGTGGATGGGAATATTAATTAAATAAAAAACTAAAAATGAATAAATTTTTAAAAGAGAAAGGGGTGGTTTCTCTGAGAAAACTTGTATGAACAAATGCAAAGAAAAGTATGTAGGGCTAGGAAAACAATTTGTAAAATCAATAATATATAGAAAAATAACTTTGAAAGACTAAGCTGTGTCTGCTAAAATGACTAATCATTATTCCTGAAGATTGGTGATAAAAAGCACAATTATTTTAATAGAGAACCAATACACAAGGTACAGAATAGCATACACATTTTTGAATACACTAATATGGACATTTATTTTACTTGACTAAATACATATATATGGATTTTTTTTTTCTAATGGAGAAGGGATGATGAGAGAAAAAAACAAGACTGTAAATAGGGTTAACCAAAAAAGAAAAGAAAAAGAGAGAAAAAACAAGAGAAGAGTCAGTGAGTGATTTATTTTTTTTTTAACATGTAGAAGAAACTTGTAGTTAACATGATTGTTCTGAACAGAGGCAGGCTACCCAGCTCCACCAAATCATTTCCAGCAAAACTGTCAGCAGATTAAATAATGATTAAGAAATCAAATGAGAAAAAAAAAAAAAAAGTCACCCAGGAGCTCACTAGAAACGAGAGGCCACCAGGAAAGCCAGTATCAACTAAGGCAAACAATGTTCAATCTCCCATCTGCACCAGAAAAAATGGTCAGAAACGCACACAGCCTGAAGGGTTCTCCAAGAAAGCCCCAGGGGAGTTTTAAACACATAGTTGTTTCGGAGTTAGCAAGATATAGCTATAGAACTTCTAGGGAACAATAGCATATAGTGGGAGTCTATTAGCAAATCATTTGAGAACACAGCTTCCAGTGAGATTCCTAGCACCCTATTCTTAAATGCCATAGAAGGCCCCAAATATCTAGTATTCTGAACCTCAAAAATCTAAATGTTTCTGAAACTGGAAGGAAAAGGTTAACGCAGGAACCTAAATTACCCAGAGGAGATCAAGGAAGCTCAATAACCTTAAGTAAAAACCTTAACAGGGAGAGGAAGCTGGTGCTGACACAGTCTTAATTGAAGCCCTAAAGTTTCAGAGATGAATAAAACAAAGGAGAGAGTGACTCTAACAACTGACAGCCGAGACTCCATGAGGGAAAATGTATTTGTCACAACAACTACATAAATAGCTAAAAGAAATGAAGAAAAAAAATTAAAAATCAAGTTAAAGCCTTTGAGGAAAAAATAGACGAGTTGTTCATCCTTCATGCTTAAAGAGAAACAAAGTGACCACACTGTTTAAGCATGCGCTGTAACCAATGGTTATATGAATTAAGAGAAACATAAAGTAATAAATACATTGAAGCATTTGAACTATATCATGTTGTACTGGTAATATTCTAATATGGGAGAAAGAAATATCCACCAAGAAATTAAATGTCTTTAAAAGGGTATTAAGAGAAATAAGAAGAAAAGAAGAAAGAGAAGAAAGAATAAAAGGGAAGGGGAAGGGAGGGAAAGGAAAAAAGAATAAGGGAGTGGAGGAGAAGGAAATAGAGGGGAAGAAATGGGAAAAGTAGGCTTAACAAGCAGGGCAGTTTTCAAAGTTACAAAGGAAACATATGGGCTGAAAAAATAATCACAATTTCATATATACATATTTCTCTTTATTCTACTATAGGTATGAAAATGTTCTTTGGTATTTAATTATAAAATATTTTAATAAAATGGTACAGAAGAAAACAGGACAGCTAAAAGGAAAGATGGACAAGATGGACAGCTTTTAAAGTTATATGTTGACTATATTGTGTACTTAAAAATAATATATGTAATTAAGATCTTCAGTTTCAAATGCAGTCCTTTCTGTTTTACTTTGTACATGTTAATGCTCATTTTATTTGTAATTTCTGAAGTTTAGAATATAAAAAATAAATGAATTGGTGGGCAAACAAAAAATAAATGAACAAATGAAAAAATTAATAAATAAATAGAAAAATGAATGCATGGGTAAATAGATAAATAAATGACCCTTAGATTCTCACATAGGAAGGACAACTACTTATTCATTTTGTTTGTCCATCCATTGAAAATATGCATTTCCTAATTTGGTGCAAAATGCAATAATGAAGTAGTTCCGGACATTTCCTGAATTTTTTTTAAATAATAATAGTTTTTATTTACCAGATATTTTCATGGGTAATTTTACAACGTTGACAATTGCCAAAACTTTTTTTTCCAATTTTTCCCCTCCTTCCCCCCTGCCCAGATGGCAGGTCGACCAATAATGTTAAATATGTTAGAGTATAAATTAAATACAATATATGTATATATGACCAAATAGTTTTTTTGCTGAACAAAAAGAATTGGACTTTGAAATAGTGTTAATAATGTTCCATCATATTCATATACCACAATTTATTCAGCCATTCTCCAGTTGATGGGCATCCACTTAGTTTCCAGTTTCTGGCCACTACAAAAAGGCTGCCACAAACATTCTTGCACATACAGGTCCCTTTCCCTTCTTTAAGATCTCTTTGGGATACAAACCCAGTAGCAACACTGCTGGGTCAAAGGGTATGCACGGTTTGATAACTTTTTGAGAATAGTTCTAAATTGCTCTCCAGAATGGCTGGATGTATTCGCAGTTCCACCAACAATGTATCAGTGTACCTGTTTTCCCACATCTGCATTACCTTTCCCTGTCATTCTAGCCAATCTGACAGATGTGTAGTGGTATCTCAGATTTGGACATTTCCTGAATCTTATTATAGCTTTATCAGAAGAATTGTGTCAAGACCAATAGTATATTCAAAAGCTAGATAGATCATTTAGCACACTTAGAGCCTCCCTTGTTTTTATTATATTTGTTTCTGTATTGATCCCTCTCCTTCATTTATCCAGTAAATCATTCATTGTAATAAAGATTTTAAGAGAGAAAAAAATAGTTCAGCAGAACTGATCGACATGTCAATTGTCTGCTAGTATATACAATATTGCTTATTCATAGTCCCCTATCTCTGCAATCACATTAACTTCAATAGAATGACTTCCTTAATACTTCTTTAAAAAATAAGCCCTGGCAATTTTCTTTCTGTCTATCGATAAAATATATTAATTAATAACTAATTAGGACAATTACCGGTGATCTCAATTATCCACTTTTTCTATTTGAAAGTAAAACCACTTTTATCATCCTTTTCACACTCCTCAGACATCCTATAAGTCAGATTACTTGGTGATATAGACAACAATCACAGAACCTAACTCATCTCCTAGATTTCTAAGTAGCCAAATCTCCAGAGTACTTGGAAATCCAAGTTTAGAAAACCCAGAATAAATGTGACCCTATCCCATAGCCATATGAACAATAAAAAGATACAGTTAGGTTTTCTATGTGCAGGAAAAGAAGGAAGAATGGTATTTTAATTTTTTTTTAACTTTTTTATTTAAAGTTTTAAGTTTCAAATTCTATTCCCTCCTTCCCTTCTTCTCCTCCACCCTCCTTGAGGTGGTAAGCAATCAGATATATATCAAATGTGTGCAATTATGTCAAACATTTCCATATTAGTCATCCTTTACAAGAATATTCAAAAAAAAATGAAAGAAAGTGACAAATAACATGCTTCAATCTGTATTCAATCAATATCAGTTCATTCTTTGGAGGCAGATAGTATGCTTGATCATTAGTCCTTTGGGATTATCTTGGATGATTGTATTGCTGAGAATAGCTAAATTATTCGCAGTTCTTCATGGATATTGTTGTTACTGTATATAACATTCTCAAAAAGTATTTTAAGAGCAATTTTATTTCAGAAGTAAACTATACCACCAAATAACAAAATGAAAATGCAAATAATGGGCATTTAAAGCATTAATATTTTGCTTGTCTTGTATAAAAGTTGCAATGCCTTAGACGATTTCAGATTTTACGGACCAAAACATGATGCTTGTGACTATGTACTCATAGAAACCTCCAGGCTGAAACCTTGTCTCAGAGAAAGCACCATTATTGGAAATTTAGCACATTTTTTTTAATAGTTAGGCTTTTTAAATGGATGGGTAATCTGTCATAATGGAACATTAACTCCACTTAAAGATACATCTGTAGTTCTATTTTTATGGCCCCATTATCATTTTTACTAGTATTATTGTTGTTCCTGAATTAGAGTGCAAAAATACTGAAGAGATAACTTTGTTGTTGATTTTGTAGGAATTTAATAGAAAAGTCATTTGCTATTAAGTTTAGAATGTATTACACACACACACACACACACACACACACACACACACACACACACACAGAGCCATTAGAGGGCCCTGGAAAAGATGTATATGCTGTGGGCTGTTTTTGAATGTAATTAAAATAAATTCTAATTACAATATCTTATTTGATTTACTATCTCTATTACTTCTGCTCTGAAGGACCAATGAGCCTTTTTGTCTTCATCTCTGACCATGACATCCTTACTGATGCTCAGGCTGTACAGTGATGAATGAAAGACAGATCACACAAAGTGAACACAAGAGATCTTCTGTTTACACCTTCTGAGGAATTTGGGAGATATCATAAGGTACAATAGTTTTTATATCAAAACTTTCCCTCATAATTTTTCCTCTTTATTTTCCTCTATTTTCTTTTCACTTTTCAGTTCCTTTAATTAGAGTTTTTAATATCATATTTTATTTTGCTATAGAAATGTTTTGTTCCAGTGGATTGTTAATCCCTGCTTTCCACTCAAATTCTGCTTCTTGAGTCTTAATCTTGACTTCATAAAATCATATATACTTGGTTTCTAATGTGGAGACCATGGAATCATTCCAAAGGAGTTGTGGACTGAACCAGAGGAGGATATAATCAACCAATCTTGGAAAATATATGGTATCTCATCCTCACTATGATAGTCAATATTTAGGCTGATGTCCAACATAATAACATCCACCCTAACTCTGAATGCTTCATCTCTTCATTTCTGCACTTGTCTGTGCAAATATTTAATCTCTCGCCCTCAGATAAGTGTTATTGATGAGAACTAGATAAGGAGTATCTAAATGAAATTAGGTTTAATTGAGGTCCAGTGGCAGGTTTGGGGCACAGGGAGTCAAATAGAGCTCCCCTGCAACCTCTTTGGATTCAGTGCAAGGATACAGAGTTAAATGAATTCTAGTAGGGGCATAAGAGTCCTCTGTAAAGGAATTTACAGACCCGAAAACCTAGATAGATAAAAGAGGTTTACTGTGGAGTTTGGAAGTAAAGTTTAGTTAGTAAAGTTGAGGGTAGAGATAAAAGGGCACTGGAACTATAGGTCCAGTGGGCAGAAATCCTTGACATGACCGGCATAAAAATGCCATGTTTGGGATCTCTGCAAAGAGTGGACTCCAGTTTAGCCTTTTTTATACTGGGGGGCTTTTGATAATCTGAAGGGGCTCGTGGGTGGAGTCCCAGGTTGGCTTCTGGCTTGAGCTTCAGCTAGGGTTAGAATTTGAATAGAATTCAATGGGTTTTTAGATAAGGAGGAAACTGTGCTGGGGGTGGGGTGGGGCAGAGTCTCTGAGGCTGAGTCCAAGGAGAAGAGTTTTGGGGTTTCCTCATCATTACCACCTTATATTAAAGTAGTTAAAACCTAAACTAATAGTTATATACAACTGCTACCAGACACTATTTAAAACTTTCTACCCCATCTCCCTACCTTTAGATTCTATGACTTTGGGATGGTCTTTTTGGAGGATTAAATCTGTGCTTGATGGGGCAGTAACTGAGCCTCATTCATTTTATGTAAGGGGTGGGATAGTCACA
The DNA here is from genome assembly GCF_048593235.1 of Sminthopsis crassicaudata. Taxonomy (NCBI): domain Eukaryota; kingdom Metazoa; phylum Chordata; class Mammalia; order Dasyuromorphia; family Dasyuridae; genus Sminthopsis; species Sminthopsis crassicaudata. The sequence goes on along the minus strand of NC_133617.1, from coordinate 551,909,235 downwards.
CAGGGATGAGCATGAATTGTAAGATATAATTATCTTATCTTTCTTTCTTCCTCCCAAGCCCACCCATTTTCAAGCCTCTCTATGACTGTTGAAGATACACAATTCTTCAGCAACACAGAGTTTCTTTATAGAAATTGAATGAAAATCTAAACTCAAGTTAATTACAGATTTAGAAGTCCCCTTCTATATTATAGTAGTCTCCTTAAACTCTATCAATTATAGTTTTAGTTTAGTTTATAGAAGACTATAGCAATATTGCTTATCATTATATCAAATAATGAAATGAAAACAATAAAACACCAAATACTGGCTACAATTAGGATTATTTCTCAAGGACTAAGAGACAAGTTTCTTTTTGCTCAATTCCGGAGTTTCAAGCCAAAACTACATATTTTAGCATCTGGGGCAAAAGGGACAGAACTCTCACAGGGCAAATAGAACAAGAGAAGACCTCGATTGAGAGGAAGGGTCCAAACTAGTGTTATCTTATGAAGAGAGGTTGGAGAGTCTGCCTTAGGGAAAGGAAATGGATCATCTTATAGTCTCCAATTTTAACTATTTATTTAATTTAGTTATTTTTGATAACTGGATGCTTAGGTCAGGTGTTTCTTTTATGCTCGACATCCAGAAAGTCTGATGAATTAAGGTAGGGGAAATGAAGTTACCTCTTTAGCAAAGGGATTTAGAAGAGACAGACAGCTCCTTCTCTAAACTCTGAAAATAACATGGCAGAATGTTGGGGCAAAAAAGGACTGAGGCCGTAATAAGAGGGAATTAGTTGCCTTGAGTCACAGAGGAAGATGTATGCATTCACTGTAAATGAGACTGAGATGACATGAAGTAACTGGAACCCAAATTTTCTAGACTCATAGGCCAAAGGCTAAAAGGGATTTTTAAGATCAATTTGACCAAACTCTTCATTTTACAAGTTAGTATAAAAGCAAGAGTAGAATCTAGATTTTCTGACTCTCAACCTAGTGTTTCTTTAACCATAATGCTAAAATGCTGACCTTTTGAAATGTAGAGTGGTGATGTAATTAGGAGCACCAAATTCTGAAAATGGCCCTTGTTCCCAGGTAGGCAGAGGAATACAGCAAGTTACCAGAGAAGGCAGCCTGGTAGCCTTCTTCCAGAAGGAGGAGAAAACTAGAGTACCAATTTAGACTGAAATAAAATGGGGAGTAATTGGCACATAGGTTCCTCACTCCTTCTCTCCCCATCCTATTGTTTGAAAATCTGGGATCATCAGTGGAAACTGAAGCCAGTTCTCACTCCCAATCCATAAATTAGACCAAAAGCTTGGGTTCTGACACTCATAAAGCAGCATAGTGCCAGGCAGGAAGCAAACACTTAATAAATGCTTATTGACTGCCTTCTTTATCTATTTATCCAAGAACCCTATGAAACAGAACTTTGGTCATACCTTAATTATTCCCCAGGAAGGAACCATAACTCCCTCCCTCACAATCAGAGGTATGTTGGATCCAGCTTGAATGGATCTTTAGAGCATAGTAATTTTCAGGGTCAACATTTTATTTTGGAGATAAGTTGTGAGCAAGGGTTTGATTATTATTTTCTTGTCTAATTTTGAGAAAGGGTTAATCATACAGGTTAAACTGAAAAGTATGTCATAATTAATCCAACCATTCTGGAGAGCAATGTAGAATAATATCCAAAGAATTGTATAACTGTTCATCCTTTTGACCTGGCAATACTATTACTACTAGGTCCATATCCCAAAAATAAATCAAAAATGTATTTATCAAAAATAAGAAAGGGGGCCTATTTGTACAAAAAAAAAAAATAGTAGCAGCTCTTTTGTGGTAGCAAGAAATTGGAAACTGAGGTCATGTCCATCAATTGGGCAATGGATAAACAAGTTGTGGTACATGATTGTGAGAGAATATTATTGTTCTATAAGAAATGATGATCAGGATGTGTTCAGAAAGACTTACCAGAACTGAGACAAAGTGAAATGAGCAGAATCAGAACAGTAAGAGTTCTGTCCACAGTAAGAGCAATGTCATATAATGATCAACTATGAGTGATCTAATATTCTCAACAATACAATGATCCAAGACAATTCAAAAGGACTCAGAATGAATAATGCTATTCACCTCCAGAGAAAAAAATGATAAATTCTGAATATAGATTGAAGTACATTTTTAAGTTTATTATTTTTGTTATTCTTTTTGTCTGTGTTTTCCTTTCCAACATGGCTAATATGAAAAACTTTTTCTTAAGCCTGTATAATCTATAATAAATTGCTTGCTTTCTCAAGGAAAAGGGAAAGAATGGAGGAAGGCGTGAATTTGGAACTCAAAAGAAAGTTTTTTTTTAAAAATGTTTAAAATGTTTTCTTTACATATAATTGAAAAAATAAAAATAAACAACAACAACAAAAAAGAAAAGTGTGCCTTGTAAAAATTTTGTCATCCCTACAGAGGTTATTGAAATTTTACTAGTATACTTCTGCTCACAATCCTGTTGCTAGGTTCTTCTTTACCTTTACTGTTAAAATGTCATGGCCCTCTATATTTGCCATATAAGATAAAACTTCAGTTACTCTCTAATTATTATTCCGCTGTTATTTTCCACTTATTTCCTGCAGAAAAAAAAAAAAAACAACAGAAAAAACCCAAAATATCAATAAATAAACCCAAATCATTGTTATACCCACTTTTTTAGTTTTGTACACTTAGTGATATACATGTGGATGTACCCAGAACACCCTGAAACTGATTGAGAAGGAGATATTTATACCATTTGTGCAATTGTCTATATGGCAAGTATCAAAGTGTGGATGAATGTGTGTCTGCATGTTTTAAGGTCTAAACAACCATATCCACTGACTATGTTATCACACTTTAATCTTTATGCTTCACATCAAAATTTCAGAAAGGAAATTCTTTTTTTTTTTTTGCTTTAGTTTTCAACATTCATTTTTATAAAACTTTGTGTTCCAAATTGTTAGCAAGCAATTTGATACAGGTTAAATATGTGAAATTCTTTTAAACATATTTCCATATTAGTTATGCTGTGCAAGAAAAATTAGAACAAAAGGGAAAAAACACAAGAAAAAATATGCAAATAACTATTATATAAAAAATCTTAAAATACTATGCTTCGATTCCCATTGAGTCTTCAGAGTTCTCTCTCTGTTTGCAAATAGCTTTTTCCATCCCAAGTCTATTGGAATTGCCTTGAATTATTGCAAGTCAAGTCCATCACAATTGATTATCACATAATCTTGTTGTTATCATGTAAAATGTTCTCTTAGTTCTGCTCAGTTCACTCAACATCAATTAATTAATGTAAGTAAGTCTGTCCAGGCTTTTCTGAAATCAGCCTGCTCATCATTTCTTAAAAAATAATTATATTCCATTATAATTATATACCATAACTTATTCAGTCAAATAATAAATATCCACTTAGTTTCCAGATCCTTGCCACTACAAAAAGAACTACTACAAACATCTTTGCATATGTGGATCCTCTTCCCTCTTTGATAATCTCTTTGAGATCACATCCAGTAGAGACACTGCTGGATCAGAATAGACACAATTTTGTAGCCCTTTGGACATAGTTCCAAATTGTCCTCCAGGATGGTTGAATCCTTTCACAACTCCAACAACATGTTAGTGTCTCAGTATTTCCATATGCACTCCAACATTTATCATTATCTTCAGAAAGGAAATTATTTTTAAAAAGATTTTTGATTATACCAAATATGTCTCTCTATAACAAAAGTTTTTGAATGAATTGGTTGAAAAACAGCATTCTACAAAAAAAGCTTAAGGCTAGATGCTTTGCTAATAGAAAAAAAATGGCTCCATTAATGTGAATAGGGACTATGAAATAAATTTATTTAATCCAACTTTAGAGTTTTGTTTTCTTTTACAAAAAAAAAATGTTTCAACCACAAATATGACATACATAGCTCAATAAATAGAACATGGTATTTGGAGTCATAAAGCCTGAATTTGAATCCTGATTCTGCCACTAAATAAATGTACTATGTGTGAACTTTTCTAAAACAGATATGAAATAATTGTATTGGACATGATGTTCTGAGAGACCCTTTCAACTTCTAAATCATATAGGTACTTTTGAACTAGTGAAGAAGCAAATATTTATGTAATGTGACTTCATATAGCCATTAAAAACAGGTGATGGTTTATTTAGAAACCATAACTTTTCATTCAATATATATTTCCTCATTTGAAAATCATGTCATGATTAGTCACAAAAGACTTCTTGCTCTTGTCTTTGCTATTTTGATAACTACATTTGAGAAGGTTATTAATTTTAAAATATTATTTTGAAGGACAACTAGATGCCAAAGTGGAAAGAGCCTGGGCCCTGGAGTCAAGAGAACCTGAGTTCAAATCCAGCCTCAGACACCTAATACTTATTAGTTGTGTGACCTCAGGCAATTCAATTTTCTCTGAAAATAATTCGAGATTTTGTAACATTATTGCAAGACAGTTTACCATTTAGTAGGTAGAACAAATAGAAAATAAAAGACCAATACAATTCTATATATTTGGTGTATAATTTGGTGGAGAGAAGATTGTTGTAGGGACAAGAACAACACTGATACAAGTTCGCCTCTGATAAATATTGTTTTGTTTTTTTTTTACCCTAGGCAAGTAACTTACTCCCTTAGTACTAAAGCAAATCTTTATAGCTCTTAGAGGCCCAGTAAAGGGAATCTCCACACTACACAATACCCTGCCACTGATGAAATCATAAATTAAGAAAACACAATTATATTAATGCCAAACATTTTTGCATCAGGAAATTGAATTAGCAGCTCTGTTTAATGAAAAGATTAAAATGTGCATTGCATGAAGAATGACTATACTATATTAATATGTGCTTCTTTAGACTCCAAATTTTTAACTAAACAGTCTTTCCATCTGCGTTTCATATTTCGTCTGTTTTTATTTAACTCTCCTATGTTTAATATATTTTTCTAAAATAGATATTAATAAGCTTGCTAGAATCTCTCTGGCATTATCTTTTTCATCAGCAAAGAATGCAAAAAAAGTTAATCTATGAGATTTGTCTTTCACAGTTTTATAACTGGCATATGAATACACTGAATTTCATTTTTTAATTCATCTGGAAACCGATTCACTACCATATTAAACACTTTTTACTTGCTTCTTCATTCTTTCATGGTTCCAGTAATCATACAAAGCTTCTGGAAACTATTATTATCTAATAATGGATAGAGAACTAGCTTCTTAGTGAGGAAGGTCTGGGTTCAAGTCCAAGCTCTGCCACATGCAGGTTGTATGACCTTAGACAGGTCATTTAACTTCTCAATGTCCCAATCATTGTAAAGTCTTTAAGTTACAGATAAGTTAATGATTTCATTAGTTGGAAGGAGTTCCATTCTTTCTTGAAAATGACTCCCAATGAAATCACTGTTTCCATTTTTTAAAAGCTACTGGTTAAATGTACGGATTAAAATGAAGGATGAGGATGTAAACATGGAAGATAGAGAATTGGTAGGGAATGAAATGATTTGGGAGAATCAAGTGAAAGAGAGAGGTGGGCTTCCATTTTCTTCTTATGGGCAAAGATCACTGGATGGAGAGGGAAGAAGCTGTCAGTAAAGTCAAGACTCACATTGAGCAGACCTGACAATGAAGCTAGAAAAGCTTAAGGTAAGTGTCCAAATTACACAGGTGACCAAATGAAGATAAAGCACCAAAGTTCATACCACTTCAAGTCAGCTACATAGACTAAATTTGTTTAAAAGAAATACCCTTTAAAATATTTTTGGCATGTTTTAGCAATTAGCAAGAATTAATGCTTATAATTCATATTTATATGCCTAATGATTTAAAAGCACAGTTGGGGAGAAAAGAAACCTTAAATTTTCAAACAACTATTAAAATATTATGTTCAGTAGTAAAGCATTTTGCTACAAGTGACTATTTGTGGAAACTAGAATATTTTTAAAAACTCAAGTAATTGTATTTGCTTCATTAAATAACTGCATAATTAGTATTTGCTTGAGGGAGTGTAATATTTTATTTAAAGCCATAAAAATCAGCAGTTTTTTAAAGTGCTTTGGATACAATTTGTCAACAATAATGAGAAACACCAAAGCGAGGATTAAAATAACTTTTCAAATTTTGCTATATAAGGACATTTCTTTTGAAGGGCCAAGAATACTATTTTTAACTGGGGAGAAAAAAGCATGCGAGAACATCAAAATTAAAGCTACAGAAAGATGTGCTTCTTTTAGCCAACTCATGGTATCTCCAACATCAAAGCAAAAAAAAAAAAAAAAAAAAAAAATTCTTACAAAAAGTTAAACATTACCCCTAAACTTACATTAATGTCATCCAAGATTCTGATGAGCAAATCATACTATCACTGCAAAAACTTGATTGTTGGTTTTTTGCTTTTTTTTTTTTCCACTTTGGCCTTCTATCTCTGACCTTTCAAGTCCTCCTAAAATCAAATTGGCAGATCCTGTTTTTTCTTAGCAGAGCATCTCCTAATCCTCCTAATATAATTTAGAATGACAGGGTAGAGCTGCAATTTTCAATAATATGTCTGCAGATGAAAAGAAGGGTGGCCCTGGGGGCAACTCCAAGTAAGCTTCCAGTTGGCAAGATAGGGACAGACAGGTCATATCCGAATACTTGGATATTGTGTCTCCAGAGTATTTATATTTTCATACAGCTACTGTCAAATTAATCCACAAATGCAAAATTTGATCTCTAATATCACAATCAGAATGCTCAATACTTTCAAAAATGAAAAGGTAAAAAAAAGACAAGTTCCTTTCTTAATTATTCTCTTCTTTCCTATCCAAATAAAATCATATACAGAACTAGAGAAATGTCTTCTCCTTCCATCCCCTTTATTTCTCCCCTTCCTTGAAAGGTAGCAAGGGTGATCAGGAATAAAAATGGAGAGCTAAGGGAAGATAAGGAAAAAAAATATTTATTTTCAAGACAAAGTAATCTGAAACCACTCTCCCAATTTAGGGGTCAAAATGGGTTCATGATATAGACTTAAAATTAGAAAAACATGGGTAGTCTATCAGATGGAAACTGGCTGAATAAATTATGGATTATGCATATTATAGAATATTATTGTTATGTAAAAATGATCAGCAAGATGATTTCAGAAAGGCCTGGAGAGAATTACATGAACTGATGCTGAGTGAAGTGAATAGAACCAAGAGAACATTGTACACAGCACCAACAAGATCATACAATAATCAACTCTGATGGATTTGGCTCTTTTCAACAGTGAGGTGATTTAGGCCAATTCCAATAAACTTGTGATGGAGAGACCCATCTACATCCAGAGAGAAGACTGTGGGGATCACAACATATAGTATTTTCACCTTTTTGTCATTGCTTGCTTGCTTCTTTTCCTTTCTCATGTATTCCTTTTTGATCTGATTTTTCTTGTGTAGCATGATAAATGTGGAAATACATATAGAAAAATTATACATGTTTAACACATATTGGATTACTTACTGTCTAGGGGAGGGGATAGGAGGAAGGAAGGAAAAATTCTGGAGCACAAGGTTTTGCAAGAATGAATGCAAAAGACTATCTTTGCATGTATTTTGAAAATAAAAAGTTATTTTAAAAAAAGAAAGTACAATTTTACTTTCTATTTTTAAAAAGATTTTTGGAGCTACTACTAACCTAGGAACATTGCTAGGTTACTGATGGAAAGTCCAAATCCTCCAGTCTTTCACTGATCTTCTAAAAGGTTTTGTCAGAGTAGAAAAACTCTAGGGTTGTTCCCTGCTGGCTCCTATGAAAAAGGCTTTGGAAAAAGTACTTGTGTGAGTAAATTACACTTAAATTCAACAAGAATGGGAAAAGAGAAGAGTTTGTTTTTCTTAATGTAGGAGTCTTCCAGCCAAGAATCTAATTAGACAAATTTACTCATTATAGCTTTAAAGTGCAACATTGCCATTCACAAAGGTACAGAATTAGAAGAGGGGAGTCTGAGAGTTAGAGGAAGAGCTTATCAAATTTCCCCTAGAGTGCCTTCAAATGTCTAGTGGAACAAATAAAATTGTTCAAAGAGCATAAAACTGACAGCAACTGGTCTTTTTTTACTTCACAAGACCAGGTAGTTTATTCCAGGATATTAAATTAATATAAGATATCCTCTCCTGAATTGAAAAAAGTTAGAATGTTAAAAATTATTGTGCATAGGAAAATACCTACATTCAAATTATTCAGATAATATGAGGTTCATCATTAGAAGATTCTCTGTACTAAAAGAACCAGCTGATTTTTTTTTCTGATAATGGGATGCAATTTGAGAAGAGATATTAAAATTGTGATTAGCTGTATTTTTGTATGTTTGAAAATAAAATCTCTTCTCAACTGAAATTTTTCTAAATTAACCATCTCCTAATGTGGAGATTTTTAACTTTTTGTGTCATGGAATACAGTTGGCAGTATGGTAAAGCTTCTGAACCCTTTCTAAAAATAATGATTTCGAATGAACTAATTATATTTTTGAAAATGATTTTAAAAGTCTATGCACCCCAAGTTAAAAGTCCCTACAAAAATAATTACCTTTTAATATAAACAAAAAGAATAAGTTGTACATCTTCAAATTTGCACTAATAAAAAATTAAAACAAACTGGGCTTTGTTTCCCTAAAAATTCTCTTTTTCTTTAAAATCCCATTCCTCATTGTAAAGACAATGCCAAAAAATTGTGACATTTAAAATTCTATACTTTAGTATATGGCATTATAATGGTAATTCTAGTTTATCAACACTGATTTCTTTGATGTCATTAATGAAAAATTTAAAGCTATTTTTTTATTTTTTCATATTTTTCTTTTCTTATGTATATCTTTAAAGGAAATAATAGTAGTACTAAGTGGCACCAAGTACAATAATAATAAGAGCAACACACAACCGTATTTTACTGATGAAAGTATATAGGGGAATCTGGTAAAGGAGTTAAGACTCTTGCTTTTGTGTGATATTACATTTAAATAATCTTAGACTTGTAGAAAAATGTCCTATATGGAAATACTTCCTTACGGTATTTATTTTCTTTAAAAAAAATCATTTTATCAATGCCTTTTGCATTTATAGCACATTTCTTTATATATCCTCCTTTATCCTTACCCCAGGAGCAATCTGAAGTACAAATTATTAAAAAGGGGGAAAACAGGGCAACAGGTGACTCTTTAACAATATAGTCAATGTTCCATATTCATAATCCTCCACCTCTCCAATGAAAGGAGGAAGTACATTTCCTCATCTTTTCTGGAACTCAAGTAATTTAAGACTATTATGTACCCTTCAGCTTAATTTTTGTTCTTTCCACTGTTGAATACATTGTGTATATTTTCCTTTTCTGCCAAGGTTTCACAGCATCAGTTCAAACAAGTTTTGAAATGTTTCTCTGAAGTCTTCGTCATTATCTACAGCACATTAATATTCTATTAAATTCACCTATCACAATCTGTTTAACCAACCCTCAAGGTGGGAACACATTTTGTTATTGACTCTTTGCTACTACAAAAGTATAATTATAAATATTTGAACTATATGAGATTTTTATGTCTTTAATCTTTCCTATTGAACAATGATCAGAATATTTCCTTCTGTATCTGATCTCCTTGATATGACACATAATAGGACAGCTGTTTCAAAGAACATGGACATTTTAGTCACTTTTTTTGCATAATTTTAAACTATTTTCCAGAGCATTTCCACTAATTTGAAGGTCCATCAATGGTGTATTAAATATCTTTCTTCTCTTTCCATATTTTTTTCTTCTTTCTTCCTCCAAAAGATGGAAAGGGAAGATTTATTTAGAGCCATCTTTGATTGTTAATTGTAATTATTTTGAGTTTTATTCAAACAATTTACCTCTTATCATTTGGGGAATGTCAGCTAGTCTTTTATATGTTATTTATAGCTATTATATTTTAGGAAAAAGATTTTTATATTTTAATATAGCTTTTTATGTGCAAAGCATATGCATGGGTAATTTTTCAACATTGACCCTTGCAAAAACTTCTGTTTCAACTTTTCCCCTTCTTCCCTCCATCCTCTCTCCTAAATAGCAGATAGTCCCATTCATGTTAAACATGTTAAAGTATATGTTAAATACAATATATGTATACATATTTATATAGTTATCTTGTTGCATAAGAAAGATCAGATTTAGAAAGAGGGTAAAAATAACCTGAGAAGAAAAAATAAAAATGCAAGCAAACAATAACAGAAAGAGTGGAAATGTTATGTTGTGATCCATCCTCATTTCTCAGTGTTCTTTCTCTGGGTGTAGCTGGTTCTGTTCATTACAAATCAATTGGAACTGATTTAGATCTTCTCATTGTTGAAGAGAGCCATGTCCATCAGAATTGATCATCATGTAGTATTGCTGTTGAAGTGTATAATGATCTCCTGATTCTGCTCATTTCATTTAGCATCAGTTCCTGTAAGTCCATTCAGGCCTTTCTGAAATCATCCTGCTGGTCATTTCTTACAGAACAATAATATTCCATACCATTCATATACCACAATTTATTCAGTCATTTTCCAATCCTCCATTCTCTATTCTATTTCCAGTTTCTAGCCACTACAAAAAGGGCTACCACAAACATTTTTGCACATACAGGTCTTTCCCTTCTTTAATATATAAGCCATAATTGCAAAAGCTACCTCCTTCCATTTTCATGCAATATTTTAAATAATGGAATCATTATCGTTTATATTTGTATGCACCTGGAATTTCTTATAATATATAGTGCAAGCTGGCTGTGCTTGCTTGTCCAAAGAGAAGTTGCTAGGAGCTCTTTGCTGTAATCAGATGTTGAGCTGGTTAAATGCTACAGAATCCTAATGAGTGGAGATCTGACTAGGTTCTTTATACTTATGAAGAGAGCAGACTTGATGAGTTATGTAGTTCTCCGGATTTAGTGAATTGCTTTACAATGTGATCTCATAATAGCCTTTTAAAGTGATTGTGAGTTGAAAGAACTTATAACTGCTTTATTAGTTGTGATTAGAAGATAAGCAGATTTTCCCTTCCCTAGAAAATAATATGCATTTATATAATATCTACTATATAGGTTACTGTTCTAGTTATAGCTACTGTTCTAAGCACTTTTAACAAATATTACATCATTTCTTCCTTTCAACCACCCTGTGAAGAAAGTGCTACTATTATCCTCATTTTACAGATGAGGAAACTTAAGACAAACAGAGCTTAAGTAACTTTCTAACTCAACTTTCTATAGGAAAGTGATAAGAACCAAGAGAGAAGTAGTTCATAAGAAGCTGAATTGTATGGTTCAAATTGTTCTTGAAGCAGTCGAAGACATCAGTGTTTGCATTCTGAAATTGTGAGTTACCTGAACACACACATGGACCTTCTTGCTAAATTTCTGTGTGTGTCCATTTATCCCCACTGACATTACATATATTGGTGGAAGAATGTGTGACCTTGGTTTATGTTTAAACTGTAAATATATTGATTATTTTTATTTGAATTATATTGAGAATGATATTTGAATTTTTCTTGTTTTTTTTCTTTATGATTGAGTAAATTCTTTATGTTTAAGGGATGATGTTGTTATGGTAAATGTTTCTGTATAAATGGAAAGAATACCAATTGAGCTTCTTGAGCTACAGGGAAAAATATACTTCATTGCACAAACTGCCTACCCTATTTCCTTCCCAAGAGGTTTAACCTTAAGTTCCCCCTCCATCTGTTTTGTCACTATGTCTTTTAATCTTCTGCATTAGTGAACATACCTAGCAATCTTATTCTCATATGGCATTTGTTTCATCAAAATCTCTTAGCAACTAATTTCATGTGTATTTGATTACCAAGACTAGGCCATCTTTCACATACAGAACAACAGTAAAAATTGCATTTTCTACTGTAATCTGTTATAATTTCAGAACTGCCTTTTTAATAAGAAATTTGATGCATTTTTCAGTTGAATGGAATATTAAAAATAAGTGGGCCAACTGCATATCTTATTCTGGGAGAAAGATTAAAAAGAACCCTATACTTCTGAAATACTGAGTAACTCATAAAAAATCCTGTTACTTTCATTGTAAACTGGAGCCATGGAAAAGAATTCTTTGAATAACTATAGCTTGTTCTGGAATCAATTTCAACAACCTTCACTCCCATTTAAGAACCCAACTTACTTAAAATTAAAACAACTTATGACCAAATCGCCTCATGCCATGTAGCTTTTCTGACATTTCTTTTCATTAGCAGCATTTCAAAATTTATCATGAAAAGTAAGGGTCATTTATAAGAGGAAGAATAATGAAGATAGTTTTCAGAAGACTAAAAGTACTTGGAGTCTCCTTTCAGTATTGAGAAATGAGTACCATTGATCCAAGGGAAAAGATAGATGTTGTAATCTTTTGTTAAAGACTTTCTCCACAACTATAGCATTCCCTTCTTTCTGAAGCATTCATGGATACAAGTTCTGAAATCTTTCAATGTTGCTTTTCCTTTACATTATTTTGGTCACTGTGCAATGATTATTCTAGTTCTCTGATTCCTTTGCTCCACATTAAATCATATAATTCTTTCAAAATTGTTGATGTTAGTCATTTCTTTGGCACAGTAAAATATTACATTCATATATCACAATTTATTCAGCCACTTCCTAAGGATTCATCACTTCTTTTCCTTCTAGTCTTGCTAAAGAAACTTTAACACCAGTGTTTATCTCTTTTCTTCCTTATACTCTCCTCAAAACACACATAGCTTTAAAGCAAGAGGAATTCAGCATCTAAAGAATAATGAACTTATACCTGATCAAGATGTTAGTTGTACTTTCCCAAACTATGAAAAGTATTTGCCATGCGATAATTTTTTTTTTAATTCACAGGAGACTATAATTGATCTAGAAATTCTGAGGGACATTGAAACTCATAGTCAACAGGGAATTCAAGCTTTTGATTACTTTTTTTTTCTTGGAAAGATAAGATTATGTATTAAAAAAAAAAAACCTGGACTTGAAGTAAAAATATCTGAGTTTAAGATCTTTATGAATTACTGAATGACTTAGACCTAAACTTCAGTTTTTCTCACATGTAAAATGGGATAAACATATTTATACTAGTTTCTTCACAAAGCTGTGAGAAAACCACTTTGTATCAGAATTGGCTCAACAAGTAAATATACACACTTAATGTAGGTATAGGGAAAGGATGATAGAGAAAAAGGCACATTGGGGAGGGATGGTCAAAATCAAGTACTTTTGAGAAAAGACAGGGTGAAAAGAAAGAAAGAATAAAATAGACAGGGGGAAAATAAAGCTAGCAATAGTAATTATGAAAATAATTTTGAAGCAATTTTCTCTTATGAAGGACTTATTTCTCAAATATATGGGGAATTGAGTCAAATTCATAAAAAAAAAAGTCATTATCTAATCGGTAAATGAACAAAAGATATGATCTATGCCAAAGGATTATAAAATCATGCATATTCTTTGACCACTACTGGGCATGAATGCCAGAAGAGATTTTTTAAAAAGAAAAAGAACTTATATATATATATACAAATATGTATAGCAGTTCTTTCCTCAAAGCAAAGAATTGGAAATTGACGGGATGCCCATCGACTGAAGAATGGCTGAATAAATTGTGCTATAGGATTATGAAGGAATATTATTGTTCTATAAGAAATATTAAGCAGGTACACTCAGAAAAACCTGCAAAGTCCTTCAAGAACTCAAGTGAAGTGGAATGTGCTGTACAAAATAATAGCAAAGTTGTGGGGTAATCAACTATGAATGATTTTGCTATTCTCAACAATACAATGATCTAAGACCACTCACTCCGAAGGACTTAAGATGAAAAAAGCTATCCATATCCAGAGAAAGAACTGGTTGTGTCTAAATACAGACTGAGACATACTTTTTTTTAACTTTCTTTTTTTCTTTAGGGTATTTTTAGGAGAGGGATGGAAATCTATGATTTTGTTTGCAACATGACTTTTATGGAAATGTTTTGTACACCTTCATATGGGTCTTCTCAATGGAAGGATGTGGGGAGCAAGGGGGAAAATCTGGACTCAGAATTTTAAAAGCAAATGTAATCATGGTTTTGCATGTAACTGGGGGAAAATTTTAAAATTTTAGGAAAAAAAGCACTTTCTAAATTGTTAAAAACTACATAAATTTGATTTACTGAGATAAGTGATTTAAAATATAGTGCAAGTTAAAGAAAAGAATAATTGAAAAAAATATTGGAATGGGAATCAAAGGATCTGTGTCCAAGTCCATTATTCTATGTTAACGTTATATCTCAATTTCTCCATTTCAAAATAATGAAATTGACCTAAAGTATCATTTCTATTTTCCAAGTTCAAACTTCAATTATTCTAAGTTTTAACTATGTCAGAGTTCAGGATAAACAGGATTTTATTATCATGGTATAATTATGGTTAAATCCTTACCTGGGGAACTAGAAGCTATAATTCAGTTTCTAACTAATGATTCTTAACTCTACAAACTATCATTTCAATTTATCAATGATAATTTATTGAGTTATTAATTGGGTTCCTAAATAATATAAATGGAAATTGGAATTTTCCTCAAATTCTGTTAAGGTTCTTTCTTTTGTTTTCTTTTGCTTTTTTTTTAATAAGTGTATTATTTTAAAGAGGAACTGAGTTGTGATGTGTCTATTAATGTTATTTTGGGGGAGAGAAAAAGGGGAATGAGCTATAAGATGATGGGTCTAGAGTCAGAAGGGACTTCAGAGAACGTGGAGACCAATCCCTTCATTTTTTTTTTTAGATGAGGTTAAATGACTTCCCCAAAATCAAATAGTAAGTCTCAGAGTCAGAATTCAAATTCAAGACTATCACTCTAAATTTAATGGCCTTTCCCCTAGAACATAAATCCCTATTCCATGTTTTATGGATTAGAAAGAAATAGAAATACAAAGTGTTTTATGCTCTCAAAAACCTAAGATACAGCATGATGCCCTTTTTTAAAAATAAAATCACTTAAAGGTTTATATTTTCCTATGGAGAGGTAGAAAATTTCAGTTTCTTATATTTGGGAATTATGTTGCATTTCTTAGATGGATCACTGACTAGATAATTTGGTCCATGCTCTAACCAGATAAAAAGAGTAATGGCAACTTGGCCTATGATAAATATAGATGAAGTGCTTACTCATATGATTCTGTCCAAGTTTCTCCTCACATTGAAATAAATGCCAGGTGAGGTGGTCCTTCTTGTCAGGCTCCTCCTCAATGTAGTTTTCTTTTAGAACATTGTTTTTGTGCACCTCAGTCACATATTCCCTCAGAGTTTTCTTTCAACTACTTCAACACCATATACTTTTAAAAAATTCTATCACTACCTATGTTTTTTTAAATTTTCTGCATTATAGGGCCATGTGGGTTTTTTTAGTTAAAAAATACTGAGAGTGGACAACTTATTAGAAATATCAAGAAAGATAAAAACAAAGATAAACATCCAGATACCCACCCAGCTGATTTAGGTAGAGTCATGGGGGTGGGGAAGTTTGGGGGATAAGGAGTTGGGGAGGAATGGTTCTGAAGAAACATATTGGGATTTAAACTCTGAGGAAGGTGAGGATGGGTGGGAAGCAGCTATGGATTGGACTTCACTCTTGGCAACCAATTACCAATTCATCCTTGTTTCTGTGTATCACAGTCATGATTCTATAGGCCCACATGTTAACCTGGCTCCAGATGTACTGAGAACAATGGTTTACCTGAAGGTGGACAACCAAATGGCCCAGGCAAATATTCTTATTACCAAAGCTGTTGTGCATCTCAGACGCTGATTTTTTAAGCTATACAATATAAACAGAGGTAAAGAGCAAAAGAAAAATAATATTTACATATTCTACACAGTGAAAGAAATCTAAAAGTATTATCAAGGAATGCTATGGAAAGAACAACTAATTAATTAAAACATCTTCAGGCAAATGTTGGAAGCAGAACTTATAGAAGTATCTTCTAAAAATTCCAGATCTTTATAAGACAACTGTATGATATATCTAGTTGTATTAAGACAACAAATCAACAAGGTTTTAACATCACTGGTCTCAGTAAAAGTCCCCTAACAATTAGAATAAATATGCCATCTTAACATGACAAGTTTTAAAATATTGTTATGACATTTTAAAATTTTCATATCTATTTAATGTCTAAAATTCATGTTTCTTGATTATTAAAAACAAAACAAAACAAAGCTTCATTCATTGAAAGGTATTTCAAGTTAGAGAATCCACCCCAAATGTTCACAGGGATTATTTCTGTCTGACCTGGGGTAGAACATTCTGAGCTCATATTTGGTCTGATCAACCACAATTGGACATGTAACTCAACTAACATAGTGACGTAATTTTGATCCTCTTAGCAAAAAAAAAGACAGCAATCATGTCTCCTGTCTGACACAAGGTAAATACATTGTTAGGAGCTGATGATGTTTTAGTAGATGCAGACCCACAGAATACTTTGAACCTAGAGTCACCTTATATATACTGTATGTACATTTCTACTAAAACTCATATACCTCTATTGATGGGTTTACTTTAATAGTCAAGCAAAGGACACCATTTATTCAGACCAAAGTCATTTAATGAAATAGCATAAGAGGAAAAGTTGTTATGATTCATTTCTCCTACAAACTCAGGGTATTTTCTCCAGCAGTTACACATCCCATCAGTGAGAAGAATAGATAATAAAGAGGACATAAACAGAGAATCATACACATAGAGAACACATGAGAAGTTGTGAAAAGATTGAGTAACTCATTAGTCTTCAGTACTGAGTTGTAAATGCCAGTTAATTTGACTTGTTGACCACATTCAGACAGTGAGTTAAAGTCCACCATTCCACAATAGTACTCTTAAAATATAAAGCTTTCAATATGCCAGCTCATCATCCTTGAAAGTATTTGTTCTTTTGGAGAAGGACATTTCTCTAGCAAACTTTATGGAAACATTTCCATTCAACTCAAGTCATAGCAAAAGTTCCAGATGACACTGATTCATACTGTCTAGTTTCCTAACTAAACAATGATAACTTAGGTTTCCATAGCTTCTTATAACATGTAACATTTATATTGTATGGGTAACCTTAGTAATGGTAATAAACCTAGATAAAAGTTTCTCACATGTTGGATGCACACTTTTTGAAGAATTTTAGGGATGATATAAATAAGACTTGCACAAAAACATAAATTGGTTGTGATCCATAATGACATATGAATATCCATAATGACAAAACTATGGTGCTACTGAAATATTGAACCACCTTAGTCAATTCTTAAAACAAGCTTATGAGATGGTTTGGTAGTATATGATTATCTCCACTTGATATTCTGAGGCTCAGTTTGTATCACTTGCCTGAGATAACATAGTTAGTAAATGGAAAGAGTTGAGACTCCGAAGCTAGTGCTCTTCCAGCCACAGAACAATATCAACCAAATCTAGCAGATGACAAGGTGGCAGAGTAAATAACACTATGTGCCCTGGGCAAGTTGGTCTAGATGACTTATAAGGTTTCTTCTGATTCTAAATCTATGATCCCATAAAAATCACTTGAACTTTCTGAGTCTCAGTGTCCTGAGTTAGAAAATTAGAAGATTGGACCAAAATGATCTTTAAGATCCCTTACAGCTCTAAATCCTAGGAAAGAAGCCATGATTCTCTTTAGGAGACTGGAAGAATAACAAAATTCTGACATTCTGTTATTTTAGTTTTGCATACCTTTTAATCCTTTATTTTCAGCAAAAGGCAAATAAAATTTGCAAATCAATGAATTTAAAATAGAATTTGTTTTCTAATTTTGTAATCTAAAAGATATATTGCTTAAATTATAACTAACCAAGCTCGCTTCTCTCTTTACACTCTTTCACTTGGTAACGTCTTCAGTTCCAATGAGTTAAATTGACCCTTGTACATAGAGGATGAAACTTGTTGATTATGGAGAGAGAGAAAGAGAGTAAGCAGGCTGAAACCTAGAATCTGGCTGACTGTAAGGATGGTGATGCCTTGAACAATAATAAGGAGGAAAAATTAAGAATGACAAGTTTAAAGTTGAGATGAAATTTCAGTTAGGTTAAAAGCTCCATGGTTCAATCAATTTTCCTAAACTGCCTAGTTTATAATCCAGGAACACTTGTTGATTGATTGATTATGACAATGAATAATTTATTAATGAGAGATAAGGCTTCTCACTCTTGCTTAGCCATCCTTCTATTCTCCCAGGAGAGTCACAAAAATTACAAATGATTGAGACAAAAAAAATACTTTCAGTGGAATTAGCACATTATGCTTAATTTTTACACAGTAAGTTTAGGAGGAAATGAAAGCAAACATAAACAAAGGCACTATGAAGAGCTTTTTGTCTTTAATTAGAAAAGAAGTCTCTAGAAATAACCAATCTCCAAAATTCCCAGAATGATAGATGTTATATTAGAATTTCAATTGTTGGTCCACAGTTCAGTTCTTCCCTAAATAGCATCAATTTAGTTTATACTGGGTCTTTTTCAGACATGTTATAATATATAAAACCACTAATAGAAAGCATTGCAGTTATTTCACTTTATAGTAATCAGAAAAAATATAATAGATGGTTTGGAGGAGGGGTTGTATAATTATTGCCACTTGCTTTCTTTGGAGTTAATTTGTATTTTACCTTTCCACAGGCTAGTTAAGAGAAGAAAAAATTGTGTGACAAGGCTTA
The DNA here is from genome assembly GCF_048593235.1 of Sminthopsis crassicaudata. Taxonomy (NCBI): domain Eukaryota; kingdom Metazoa; phylum Chordata; class Mammalia; order Dasyuromorphia; family Dasyuridae; genus Sminthopsis; species Sminthopsis crassicaudata. The sequence continues at coordinate 551,890,493 of NC_133617.1, read as the reverse complement.
ACGACCTTCCAAAGAGGTAAGAACTAAACTAGAATATTTCACATTCAGTATCATTTTACACAGATACCTGGCTCCTGGCCACCACTGTGGAATTTAGGGGTGAGAAAAAATTTACAAAAGAAATTCACAGAAAGCATGCAAATCAAAGGTATTTTTGTAAGCACAAGTCTTTGCTGTTCCAGAGAAGATATGACCTTCACTTTACCAACATTACTTCATGTAGATTGAGTTTAACCACTCACGTAGTTTTTATGTGGCACCTTTGTTCTTTCAGCACAAAAGCAAAAACTGAAAGAAGAGGGTGTTTAAAGAAAAAAATTATACACACATCTTTTCCTGGTCTGACTGACAAAGCATTTTGCCCTTTGGAATAGATATTTTCAGTCAGATGAGTTTCAAGGAAATGTTTTTGTTTTGTTTTTAAATCTCATTCCACATGGTTTGACTTTTGTTTGTTTTCCTGTCACCCTTCTAGAATTACCCTTGGCATCTCTCCTAATCAGCAACATTAGGAGCTCCCTGGGCCACAGTGGAATGTAGACCTGCAAGTCAGTTGAGGTTAGTCTGGCCACCAGCCGCCATGTTAGGATTTCCTCAATGACAGTCAGCTTAGATCGGTCCAGTGCCAAACATTCAAAAATAACCACAAGATTCCTCATTCTGCTTTCCTTTCATGGTGACTTTCTAGTCTTTCTTTTCCTTTCTAAGGGATTTTGAAGATCAAATGTCTAATTTCAGCCCTTTATTGTCCTATTCTTTGGCACAAGAGGGGAAGAATTGTTGTCAAGATACAAGTGATATTTTTCTAGAGTTTTCTCATTTTCTAAAGACATTTTTCATAAAATCAAGGCCAGACCCAAAAAAAGATTACATGATTATTCAGTGAACTTTCTCTTTTCTTGTAATGTTTCTACATATATAGAAGGGAAATAGCATTGCTTCCAACCTGGAGTCAGTTGAAAATTGGCAATACAGAAATGATTGACTCTATGTAACTCAAAACTCATTCAAGTTTTCAATTCAATTCAAAAAAATATTTCTATGTGCAATTAACTATTATTTATCAAATACCAAATATGTGTCAACATCATACTAGGTTCTGGGGATGGAATGACAAAATGAAACTACTCTTAATAAGGTGACATTACATTAGGAAGTTCACAGATTTAGAGCTGGAAAGGCCATATTGTCTAAATCCTTGAGATCCAGATAAATTAAATTACTTATTTTGTTAATATTAAAAGCAGGATTTTAACCCAGCCTCCTTAGTTTCAGAACCAGTTTTTTTTCCCTGTGCATGTACATTTATAAGTATATAGAAAAATTTTTAAAAAAGATAATGTGCTATCATTAAATTTTCAAGAGGATCAGAATTGTTAAAGTGTTTCAATAATAACTGCAAATTACCATTTGAAAGTAACTGCATGTTAGCAATGTTAGGGCCCTCCAACATCAAAATTTATTTCAAAATTATATTTTGGTAAGGGTTGGTTGGTTATTTTCCTTTATCCTTGAAGAAGGACAAAATGACATCACTATGTTGTTTGACTGGAGCTGATCAGATCAATACAAGCTTAAAAGACTCTTATCACAGGTCAGGCACAAATAATCCACATAAAAATTTGGAATAGAAATTTTTCTGAATTTGCACATCTCACATTTTTGACCTACTGCATTTCTGCTTTGCTCATTGAGCATAGTGCCTTCTTTAACATAAAAATGCCATGATGGAAGATCCTGTGCCAGTGTCTCCAATGTCTCACAATCAATTCCAAAGTTCTTCAGAGAGACCTTGAGAGTGCCTTTGAACAGTTTCTTCTGACTTCCATGTGAACACTTATTTTGTGTAAATTATCCATAAAAACCCTTTTAGGTAAACATAGGTTTGACATTTGAATAATGTGGCCAGCCCATCAGAATTGTGCTCTCTGCCATAGAGTTTGAATGCTTGGCAGTCGAGCCAAGGAATTCCATGTCCAGTACCTTATCTTGCCAGTTGATCTTCAGAATCTTCCTAAGACAATTCAAATGAAAGCAATTCGGTTTCCTGGCATAGAGCTGGTAGACTGTCCAGGTTTTACAGGCATATAACAATGAAGGCAGTACAATAGCTCTGTAAGCTTTCAGGTTGGTTGTCAGTGTAGTATTCTCTCCCACACTTTTCTTCAGTCTCTCAGACACTGAAACAGCTTTACAAATGTATGTGTCTATCTCATCTTCGAGGTGTACATCCCTGCAAAGTATCCTGCCAAAATAAATGAACTCCACAATATTTAAAATCTTTTCATTTGCTGTAACTGGTGTTTCCACATATGGATGTTATAGTGCTGACTAATGAAGAACCACTGTTTTCTTGGTATTAATTGTCAAGCTAAAATTAACAGAAGCATCAGAGAATTGATCAATACTGTAATTTGCTTATTTTTGGTAAGAACAAGCAATTGAATTAGAACAGTGAATACTTTCTATCAAAATTAAAATACTGGAGTTGGCTACAGCAAACATTTCCAACACCTCTGTCTCCAGGAATCTTAAAACTGAAGTTTCTTCTCCATAATTCTTTAAATACCCGGTATTACAGCTTATTCACATCAAATCTGTGCATATTCATTGCCCTTTGGCAATAAATTTTCATATCCCTGAACGTTTCAGGTGTGATTGTGAATGAATGCAAAGGAAATTGATTACTCTGATTCTGCTTTTAATAAGCTTAGGTCTGTGATTCAACAATTCTCTTAAAGCTTACGCCTTGCTTATAACATAACTAGCCGGAACTAACATGAGGAATTATGTAGCCTTGATTTTGTAGTATCCATGCCTAGCCTTGATTATGTTGTGATAACAATGGATCTACTGCACCATTAAACTTTTAATATTCTGTTTGTTTTCCCTGGAAGGATTCTTCAGGACTCTTAAAGTCCACCAAAAGAAGTAATGCAAACACTGGCATTAATTTCTTCTTTTATTAATCAATTGCTTAAACCAGAATATTAATCTACCTCTCTATCTACAAGACTGATTTCTATTCTCCACCTAATATTGATGAATTTAGATTAAAGCAATAAGTAATAGCTACCAAACCATCTTTCTCTTTAGAGCCCGATTCAAAGAAGGAGGCAATCTTATTCCATAATTGTTTCTTGCATATAAAATTCAGAGAAAGAAAGGAGATGCATAAGCATATTCATAATTTTCTCTATTTGTTATGAGCAATAGTCTTCTTAATTCTTCTCCTTTATCTCTAACTCTTAGTTGCAATTAACTTTTCTGACATGTTATAGTAAGAGGAAAGTAGAATATCACACATGGAAACATTATTTCAGTGTTGTTAATGGAATGGTTTTTAATGTAATTTAAATCCCTGTTTTTTGTGTTTAGAATATAAGAAGTATTCTACCAGAGTGTCTTCAACAGAAATCTATCAATGCCTTTTCTTTAAGACCCTACCTTCCTATCTAATACTGACAGAACAAACAACAGTGCATTTCTGTCTATTATGCTGTGATGAAGGTAAAAGAAAATAGAACATATATCATTGTAATTGATTGTGAATGAGAATTGAAATGAACACACTATGTTTTTCATTATTATGAATTCAATTCCAAGGACATTTTTTAAGCATCTGACATGCTCAGAGAAATGTGTTAGGTGCTAAGAATAAAATTAATAATAGCACTGTGGAAAGCTCTCCCATAATAATCCTATGAGATAGTTTATGCAAAAATTATCATCTACATTTTATAGAGGAGGTTCAAAGAAGCTATTATCGTGTTCTTGCCCTTAGTAAAATTAAGTGACTTGGTCAAGGTGACATAGCTAGTAAATGGGAGAATCAGGATTTGATTGGAGGGTATATAAGTTAAGCACAAAAAACAAGCCATTCGTGGTGTTGCCAATTATTGAAAAAGGGGCACCTGAAAGGATCAGACAGTCAGCTAGAATTTGTTAAGCACCACTATATGTAGATGTAGGCTTTATGCTAAATGTTGTGATTCGGATACCCTCATGGAAGAATTAGTACCTAAAATGGATCAGTAAATCAGTTGAGGAACACTGGATTTTTCTGATGCTGATCTCTCTTGGTTCTCCTCCTATCTACCTGAATGCTCCTACTAATTCTCTTTGCTGCATTTTCACATTATACCTGTTGATTGTAGATACTCCCATGTATCTGCCCAAAGCACTCTTCTTTCTTCTCTTTTCTTTCTGTATATTCTCATGTGATGATCTTATTGATCAGCTCTCATAGATTATCATCTCTATGAAAGTGACTCCCACATATAAATAGACAGTCTCTTATCCTAGTTTCTCTCCTAAGTTCATGAACTCTCTAGAACACTTCAAACTGTATGTTCTACAGGCATCTTAAATTTAATATATCCAAAATAAAACATTCAAAAATCTCCACCTCATTCCCAAAAAAACTTTCTCTCTTCTGAACTTTCCTATATTTGTGGAAGGGAATATCATTCTTCCAGTCATCTAAGTTCACAATGAGTAATATCTTCAATTTTTTGTCACCTTATATAATCCAAGTAAAGACCAAATCTTGTTGTTTTTATTTCTACAATATTTCTCATGTATATCTCTTTTTTCCATTTAGATGATTACAACATAGTTCATCATTCCTCATTTGAATTATTACAATAATCCTTGGGGTACCTAGATAGCATAGTAGATAGAGTACTGGCTCTGGAATCAGGAGGACCTGAATTCAAATCTAGCCTCAGACACTTAATATTTACTACTTGAGTGGTACTGGGAAAGTCATTTAACCCCAACTGCCTCACAAAAAAATCTTAAGGATAATAAACCATAACCTTCTATATCTCTCTCCACTCTTATACAACCACCACTCAAATTTTCGTCTACCTAAGTCAATGAAATGATTTTCCTAAAGCACACCTCCTACTCAATATACTCCAACAATTGCCAGGGAAGAAACTCATCTGTCGGGCATTCACAGTTTTTCACAACCAGGGCCATTCCTACTTTCCTGCTCTTACATAGTTTCACTCTATGCACTCTACCAAGCAGTAACACTTAATTGTTGTTCCTTATATACAGGAATTTATCTCCCATATCCATGATTTTGCACTATCTGACCTTATGTCAGGAAGGCTTTTTATACATCTTACAATCTCTAGTTTCTTTCAAGATTCAACTCAAACAAAGCTTGCAGGATGCATCGACACTTTTAATTCCTTTCCCTCTACTATCTCCTTGTATGTACTTTGTCCATGTCTCATATATGTCTCCATATGTACAAATTATCTCTCCCATTGTAAAATATACTTCTTGAGGGCAAAGAGTATTTCAGTTTTGTCTTTATTTCCTTAGAGCCTAGAACAGTAAAAATAATTTTAGGTTGATTGATTATTGATGTCTTTGGCTGTGTCCAATACCAAAACCTTCAGATAAAAACTGAAATGTTTAATTATTTGAGTTTATACCAAACATTCAGATGTAAGTGTTATGGTTAATGGTTGTGGATTTTTTTTAACCAGAGAGTTCATCACCATAAAATATCACAGAATCAAAGAAACTCAGACTCTCAGATTGTAAGTGACCTAAGGAGATATTTTATTCCCAGTGCTCTACTGTCCAGCATCACTGTCCTAGTGGTTATTCCTCTTACCCAACTTTGCATGACAATTCCCTCTATAATCTCTCTAAAGATTCCTCCTGCTCTGCTCAAAAACTTATAATAAAGAAGAAGCTTACTGTATAGAGCCAGAACTCTGGAGAAGTATACTTGAAACTAGGTATTAATTCAGTGGAATTGATGAGATAATGGTTCTCTAGTTCATATATATACTTAGCACTTAGTATGGTGACGTAATGGTTCATACATACTCAGTATATTGTAATGATGTAATTTTAATAGGGTATTTAAACTGGGGACAAAGTCAGACTCAGACTGAGACTGGTTGAGACTGGCAGACTGGCAGACGGCTGGAGGAGACTGGGTCAGACTGAGACTGGGTCAGACCATGATAGACACAGACAGTGAAGAGGACAATAAAGACTTTGGACTCTCTTCTTGTCCATTCTCATGGTGACTATCCAGCTGAGACCAAGGCCCTTCCGAAGGATCTCCAGAAAGCTAGCCCAGATATTACAACTTACTATCTCATGAGGGAATTGAGGGTATACTCAAATGGCTCTGACTGTTAAAAAGATTTTTTTTAAATACTGAGCCAAAAACTATCTTTCAGCAGCTTCAACCCTGTGCTTCTAAAAGAGAACTCCTTTGGGGCCAGACAGAAGTAGCCTAATCTATCTTCCACATGAGATATTTTCAAATTCCTAAAGACAGCCTTCCACTCTGCCAGTCCTCTATCAAGTCTTTTCCACTCTAGGTTATACATACCAAGCTATTTTACTTTGGCTTGATAAAGGCATGCTTTCTAGGACCTTGCTATATTGATCATCTTCTTCTGGACATACAATTATATGATTTTTAATATATTTCTTCAACTGTGCTCAGAACTGAATATGACATTTCAGCTATGGCCAAATCAAGAGAGAGGAAGGAAAAAAGGAAACAAATACTTATTAAGCATCTTCTTTGTGCCAGGTACCAACTACTTTAAAAATGTTATTTTTTATTCTCATCATAATTCTGGAATTAAATGTTATGGTTATCCTTATTTTACAAGAAACTGAGAAAGACAGAATTTAATTGATTTGCAGAGGGTCACACAATTAATAAGTGTCTAAGGTCAAATTTGAACTCAGATTTTCCTGGTCCTGTACTATATCCTCTATGCCACCTAGCTGCCTCAGATCCATTGCCAGAATATTGTGGGACCATTATTTTTATTCTTCTTTATACTGTTAATGCACACTAAGACAGCATTTGATTTTTATTTCCAGGTCACTTAATCAATACATATTTGTCAAATACCTACTATGAGCCTGGAATGTCACGTTTTCAATTCAAATTAAATTTTCAGTCTACTAAATTTGCAGATCATTTTCATACAAACTTTTGTTTAGTCATATCTCCCCAATATGTTTAAAAAGTTAATTTTTTAATGCAAGTAGAGTTTTACATTTTTTACTTTATTTTATTTGACCTTGCATCCTGACTTTTGTCCACATTTACTATATCTTGAAGCTTTGTATCCTTTGCAAATTAAACAAGTATGTCAACTACATCTTCATCTAAGTGACTATTAAAAATATTAAACAGGATATGATATTTGGAATGATATTTGGGGAACTGTTATAGAATCTCCTTCCAATTTGACAACAACCCACTCATTATTACCCTTTGGACCTAAACATTGAACCAGATCCAAATGCTTGTAAGTGGACTACTATATAACTCTTAACTCTCTTTTCCATAAAGATAGTATTAGAATTTTAATCAAATATTATTCCTATGGCATTTCTCTGTTCTACCTGTCTAGTTACTCTGAAGAGGGAAAAAGTAATGGGATATATCCAACATCATTTGTTCTTTATGAATCTATGCTGATTTTCACTGAGTTCCTCTTTATTCCCATTCACTTATCACTAGAGATCAAGCACATCTCACTTTCCTACAGTTCTCTTTAGGCCCTTAACTTCTTTCTTATTTTTTTTCATTAGATTTATCAATGTCTGAAAGGAGCACTTTGAAGTGTCCAACTAGTATAGTTTTTCTATTCATCTCTTCTTCTAATTAAATTAACTTTACCTTCAATTATTTAAATGTATTTAATTTAATGCAAATATTATTCATTATCTAAGATGTCTTTTAGCGTAATGTAGTTTCTCTTTTTGTCTCTTTAAATTGTGTCTATTTTGCTATTTACTTGTTAGAAAACCTGATTTCTACCCTTGTTTTTTTTTTTAATTTACTTGAAATATAATAAATTCTGCTCTATCCTTCATTTCCATTCTGAAAACATTCTGATGAATAAATAGGAGAGATGCCCTGTTTCAGATGTGCCAAACAACTGATAACAAGTTGATGATCACTTTCCCTCCAATCAGGTCTCTATGAGACTATACAGACTACAATACCCAAGAGACCTGGGAATAACAACCTTCTAACCATACCTACCAAACACTTTATGTCTTTATATGTTCATCTCTCCTTTATTTAGTTCAAATAAGAGTAAAGACATGAAGTAACCACTCCCATTATCCCCTTCTCCTCTAAATTTTATAATCTTCTTTAAGTATACAACATTTATCCAGAATACTAACTGGAAATTTCCCTTTAATCTCTAAAAGATCATTGATAGTGGCTAAGCAATCCATCCTCCAGGTCTAGCTTTCATAGGTTGGGTAATAGAAAGGAACATTACAGGTCATCTAGTCCAATCTCTTCGTTTTACCAATAAAGGACCTGAAGTACATCAAGGGTAAAAGACTTGCCCAAATTCCCTAGAGCCTAGTAATTTCAATTCACAATCTTTTTCATTGCCCTACTTATTATATTAGGTATTTTAGTCATATTTTTCTAACTTTTCCAGTGCATAAAAATTCTCTTTGGCAGTTAAAAGAAAGCCAAATGACATTGAAAAATCCTCTCTCTTTTTCCCTATCTGTTCTTTTTGTTCCCTTCATCTTGAGAAAAGAGCATATCCTCTGTTGATCTTCCTTTTCCTTCTAATGTTTTAAAAGTCATTTTGGTTTGATCTTTCTTTTTTACTCTTTTGATTCATTATTTCCTGACTTCTTTCTCCCTTCTTTTCTTTCTCTATTTTAATTTTGATTCATGTGAGGAACATTCTGGATGACAACTCGCTCACACTAACACTGAATTGTCATTTGAAATCCAAATAAAACTGAATTCTAGTTTTCTATCTCTGTTTCTTTTCATTATCATTGTATACCTTTCTGAAAAAGGTTATGGCTTGGTTCATAGCAACTGACTCAGCATTTATTTAAGACAGCATAAAAGAAAAGAAAATACATATATAGATGATCAGTGCTGTAGCAGTTTTTGAAGAATCAACAATTACCTTAATTAATTGCACAAATGAGCCTAATAAGTATTTTTTACAGATAAACAATAGAGAAAAGAGTTGTTTTCACTAAATCATCAAATCAATTTAGATTGGACAATTTAATTTCCTAAGACACAAGTCATAATTTTGGTCTTGATTTTTACTTTTTTTGTTTTTGTGTGTATGTATATTTACAAAGCAAAAAATATTTTATTTTATTCCAAATCTTTCATCAGGGTGGGAACTCAATGTATGGAAATTTCTTCCATGGGATGTATCTTGACATTTCACATCTATGTTGGGAAATGTTTGAGACACCAAGAAGTAAAATGACAGCCACACTGTATTACAAGATGTATCTGTGGAGATCATCAGAGACAGGACTCTTGAGCCCAGTTCTTTCTAACTCCCACTCCAGTTCTCTACCCACTAAACAACACTGCCTTTATTTAAATATTTTTTTTTTATTCTTACAAATTTGAAAGGGGAAAAGTAATCATGCAGAAGAATAGTGGTTTACTTATTTATATAGAATTTCTAGTTCAGTATTCTTTCAGTGCTCAATGTCAAATAATTCTGGAATTAAGATTTCATAATATTAAAACAAAAAATTAAAGCAGTATTTTTAAATAAACAAGAAATCCCTAAAAATCACCACATTTCTAGTCAAGAGAAATTGTTCTGCATAGATATCATCACAAATGTGGAAATTGTTCCTGCTTCCTTCTTATGACAGTTTGATTTGAAGATAATTTCAATTATATTACATGATACAAAAATCCTCCAGATTATTAGAAAAAAAAAATGATGTGAAATATATCTGAACAGTCATAATTAATTTACTTATTAAAGTTTCTTTTTTCCTTTTCTTTTTCTTTCTTGTTTTCTTTATTCTTTTTTTTCTCTCTTTTTCTTCTCTTTCTTTCCTTCAGACTGGATCTACTTAACTCAACTTCCCATTCTTCCTTTCTTTTCTTTTTCCTCTCTTTTCTTTCTTTTTCTATTCCTGTCTTCCTCCCTCCTTTCCTCTCTATTTTATTTTTGTTTTCTTTCTTTTTCATTCATTTTTTCTTTCCTTCTTTCTTTTCCTCACTCTCTCCTTCTTTTCTTTCTTTATGCCTTTCTTTCACTCTATTAATCTCTGATTTAGGAGGATGCTTAATAAGCTTTATTTACTGCCCCTCAGATCTCTTGAGCTCAAGTAATCCACCAAACTCAGCCTCTCCAAGAGTAAAAATTATAAAGAAATCACATCACCAAGAGTAGTATTTTCTGAAGAAAGCAAAGTTAGATAATCCAGACATTCTCATGAGTAATTTGGAACTATGCCCAAAGGGCTATAAAACTATGCATACCCTTTAATCGTACAATGTCACTACTGGGCCTGTATCCCAAAGAAATCATAAAAGAGGGAAAAGGACTCACACTTGCAAAAATGTTTGTAGCAGCACTTTTTGCAATGATAAGAAACTGGAAATTGAGTGGATGCCATCAATTGGGGAATGGCTGAATAAGTTATCACATATGAATGTAACAATATTATTGTTCTACAAGAAATGATGAGCAGACTGATTTCAGAAAAACCTGAAAAGATTTAGATGAACTTATTTTAGTGAAGTGAGCAGAACACTGTACACAGTAACAGGATTATGTAATGATCAACTGTGATGAACTTGGCTTTTCCCAGCAATGCAATAATTCAAGACAATTCCAATAAACTTAGAATGGAAAATGCCATCTGCATCCAGAGAAAGAACTATGGAGACTGAGTGTGGATCAAAATATAATTTTTTTTTTTACTTTTTTTGTTTGTTTTTTCTTTCTCATAGTTTTTTTTTTCTTTTTGGTCTGATTTTTCTTGTACAATATGACAAAAATAAAAATATGTTTAAAAGGATTGCATATATTTAACCCATATCAGATTGCTTATTATCTTGGGGATGAGGGAGGTAAGAAAGAGAGGGAGAAAAATTTGCAACACAAAGTCTTACAAAAATGAATGTTGAAAACTATATTTACATAAATTTGGAAACATAAAATACTATTGAGAAATGAGAGAAAGCAGTATTAGAGATTAATTTCTTGTCGTGCTCTGTCAATGTCTAATAATTCTCATCCTAGTTTTCACTTCTTTAATAAAAATGCTTATGCTTAACCAATATCAGGGATTCATAGTCACTGTCCTTTTTGGCCCAAAAGCCTTGCTTTAGTGGGCAGAAATACAAAGTAAGTTGGGTTCAAAGTTTCTAAGATTCTAGATTCTAAGAGGGTGGCAGGCCTTTGATCCCTCACTTCCCCCAGTTTATGGGATAGTGTGGGCTGGCTATCTGGAGAGAATGGGGGTTATAGTGAATTTACCAAGTTAAAATATTTACTTATATTTATTTAATTATGCAAGTTATATCTTCCAATAGAATATAAGTTCTGTTTTTGCATCTCCTATTCTCAGAATGCTGCTGACACATAATATGCCCTGAAAAAATGCTAATTGATTGATTAATTGGTTTACTGATGATAGAGTAATGGAATCTACTTTCCACCTAACAGACAAAATACATTTAATTATATTTTCTCTTGGCATAGAATCAATAAAATAATAGGACAATACCTAATAGTAACAACCCTGAAATTCACCACTAAAGATTCTCCAGAAATCCAAAACACTCCTCATAGGACAAGAATAGCTTTTAAGCTAATAGTTATAGGAAATTCACAATTCAGTTTGCTTAGGGTACATGTCTAAACCTCCTATAAATGTTGCAAAAATGTACATAAATGCACTTGATACTCAGTTCAAGCATCCTCAGGCTTTGGACCTCTTTAAGTATAAGTAACAGATTCAGAATCTGGCGTGAGATGTAACTCCTGAAGTCCCAGGCAGTGCCACAGAAGGAATATCTATTTCTTGCTATAGGGGAGAAAAATGAGAACTTAGTGGAAGACGCTGGAAAAGGGTAGCAACACTTTCTGTTCACTTGTCTTTCAGCACAATGCAATTTTCACAAGTCAATGGGCAAATGTGTTTTTTCTCCAAATTTTAACATGTGCAATGTAAAGTTTATGACTATCTTCAAATAGCATGCTTCAAAGACCATGTATTGATTTCACTGAAACATTCTCTTAGAACTCAAGGCTTCCATCAATGAGCAATTGAAACCCTCAGGCTACAGATCTCCTTAATGGTGGTAAGGGATGATTCTAGTTTTCTTGGTTTTTGAAAAGGCTAAAACTCCCTTAAATTATTTGCTTTTGAAGATAACCTTTATCAGAATGAATTCTGACAGGAAAGCAATACATAAAGAAATGCTTCTCACATTATCTTTGCAACTTTAGAAGCTCTCTAGTTCCTCATTTTATATGACTGTGTACATTAGGTGAAATGTTCAGTCACCACTAGGATGTGGTCTATCTAAATACTGAAACAAAAAAAAATCAATGTGAATAGGCTATCTTTTTGATACTTAATATTCTTCAAGTATGTGCAGAATGAGTTGGTAGTATTTTCCTTGAATACATTGAACATAGTCTCACAAGTTTTTTTTAAAAAATTATTTATTTAATATTTGCCCCAGTTACATTTAAAACAATTTTTCATAGTTTTTAAAACTTTTGAGTTACAGGTACTCTTTTATCCTCAACCCTAATTAAGAAACCCCATATGAAGTTATGCAAAACATTTCAATTAAAGTCATGTTGTGAAAAAAAGCATAGATCTCCCATTCTAATGGGGAAAAAAATCCTCAAGAAAAATAAAGAGATCAGAGAGACAGAGAGACAGAGACAGAAACAAAGACAGAGAAACAGAAACAGAGAGACATAGAGACAGAAAGTCAGAGAGATAGAGACAGAGAGAGACACAGAGACACACAGAGACAGAGACAGAGAGATACAATCAGTTCCTTCTCTGAGTATGGATAGGATTTTTTCTTATAAGTATTTCAGAGTAATTATGGATTGTTGTGCTTCTGAGAATAGTAAAGGCATTTACACCTAATATACCTAATCATCCCAAAATATTGCTATTACTTTGTATAAAATACATTTCACTTTGCTTGAGTTAATGAAGGACTTTCCTGGCTTTTTTTTTTTCTGAGAACATCCTGCTTATCATTTCCTATGGAATCACAATATTCCATCACAAATATATACCACATTTTTCAGCTATTTCCTAATTGATGGGCATCCCCTCAATTTCCAATTTTTTGCCCTGAGAAGAGTGCTGCTATAAATATTTTTGTACATATGGATCATTTTCCTTTTTTAAAAAAATCACTTTTAATATTTATGCCCAATAGTGGTATTGTTAAGTCAAAGTTATTCATGAATTAATAACCATTTGGGCACAGAGCACATCTATTGATCATTTATCAATTAGGGCATTACTCTTATATTTTTTATAAATTTGATTCTATTCCCTCCATGTTTGAGAAATGAGGCCTTATCAGAGAAATTTGCTTCAAAATTCTTTTTACAATTACTATTGTGTAATTCTCCACATTTATTCTCTCTCTGCTCTCTACTTTCACCCTGTCCTTCTTCAAAAGTGTTTTGCTTCTGACCACTCCCTCCCTCAACATTCCCCCTTTTTTTATCACCTTCTCTTCTTCCCATATCCTATTAACCTCTTATTTTCCTGCAGGGTAAAATAGATTTCTACACTTTTATTGAATGTAGATCTCTGAGCCAATTTTAAAGAGAGTAAGGTACACTCACTCTCCTTCTCCTCCCCCTTTTCCTCTTCATTGTAAAACCTTTTTCTTGCCTCTTTTTTATGGCAGATAATTTACACCATTCCACTTCTTCCTTTCCCTTTCTCCCAGCACATTCCTCTTTTACGCTTTAATTTCATCATTTTTAAAATGTTATCCTTTCATATCCAACTCACAACTGTGACCTCTATATATATACTCCTTCAAACTGTCATAAAAATGAGTCCTAATGAATTATAAGTATTTTCTCCCCATATAAGAACGTAAATAAACCTTATTAAGTCCTTTATGATAATACTTCCCTGATTATTTCCTTATATTTCTCCAAAGTCCTGTATTTGAAAATCAAATTTCATTCAGCTTTGGTCTTTTCATTATTAATGCTTGAAAATTCTTGATTTCATTGAATGACCACCTTTTCCTCTGAAGGGTTATACTAAGTTTTTCTGAACAAGTGATTGTCCATTGTAATCCTAACTCCACTACTCTCTAGTCCTTTAATGTAGAAGCTGCTAAATCTTAAATTATCCTGGATATGGCTCCACTATACCTGAATTGTTCCTTTTAGGATACTTACAATATTTTCTCTTGGATCTGGGAGTAAGACTCACATGTCTTATATAAGTATTTGCTGACTTGAAACCAGTAATTTCCCCACCCCCAGCACTAGTATCTTTTCTTTATCCAAGTGACCAAAATCTTCGTGAAGAGCTGACAATCACAAACTAAAATGTTCTGGTCAACAACAACTATTTCTTGATATCATTTGTGTATGATTAGTTGCAAATTGATTATGCATTCTATTCTACAGCATCAACTTCTGTCATTGTCTCAGTAGTGACATGTCTTCTTTTATCTTTTCTTCATGAAGTTGCTACCAGGAATGGTCATCCAAAGACAACTGAGACAAATAACTTGTTCAATGCAACAAAGTGCATAAACACTGATGTCATTCTGATGGAAGATGTAGATTCTGTTTTACTTTCAATTGATGAGAATCCATCTTGTTACACATGATTATCTTCATTTCTTTTATGGTTCTCATCTTTTAGCTTTGGACTCATGTGATCATTGAGAGAAAGCATCTCTATCTATATCTATATATATTTCCAGTATCAATCTATGATGAGAAATGTCTATTCAAGATAAAGCTGATCAAAATAGAAGTCAATGAATTATAATCCCTCCTATTAAAATTGAACTTTCTGTACATAGACTCAGAATTTACTAATTAATTTACTATTAAGCATCTACGATGTGTCAGGTATCATACTAAGTGCTGGGTATAAAAAGAAGCAAAAGATTGCCTGTCCTTGAGAAGTTTAGAATCTAATGGTAAAGACAACATGCAATCAAATATAAACAAAACGAGCTATATACAGGAGAAGTAAATCATAATTAACAGAGGGGAAGCTGTAGAATTAAAAGAGGTTGATAAAGGCTTCCTATTAAATGTGGAATTTTAGTCATAATTTAAAGAGAGCCAAAGATTCCAATTTGTGAATTGGGCAATAATCCTCAATATTGGTAAGTCTACTATTAACAAATACAATCAGTGATTGGTAACTATCTCTCTTTTGAGTGCATTAAAGCCTCTAAAAATCAACACTGTGTACACACATGAAACAATTGATTAAATATTTAAAATTATTTTCACATTTTTCATTCCATAATCTTCAAATGACATTGAAGAAATCAAGCTATGTTGCCCTTTCTTATCCTTCTAGTATTTTTTTTAATTGTGACTGTTCCTTGCAAACCATTTACCTGCAAATGAGAGGTCACCAAATAACTAAACTCGAATAACAAGATAATTTATTTTAAACATCTAATTATTATACTTGTTAATGCCTTTATACACATACTAAGTAGGATTTTTTTTCTTTACAAAAGAACCATGTCATACCTGATCTAATCGCCAATATCTCATACAAAGCCTAAGTTAATCATATTTTAAATTTATAAAGATCTCTTATTGAAAAATGTAAAGTGTGGAGTAGCTCCCTGGAGGCCTCAGGATCAGCCAGAGTCAGGATAAGTAAAAGTTCTTGGTCTTTAGAGGGAAGAAGTGAAGGAGACAGACAAACTGCCATGAGGCTCACCACCAACTTCTCTCCTCCTCATCCTGCCATAAAGTCAGTCTCCCTTGTCTCATCCCACCCTCTAATCCTTGCTTATGATTATCTGCATACACCAAACATTGAGCCAGCACCAAACAGTGAGAAGGGCCTTTTTTCCAAACATATGCTAACAGAGTCATAATCAGATAAGTAATTAGCCTTAAGTGCTAAGTTGTCTGATTCAAGCATACCTTTTAAGAGTTTCAGCCCTTTACAAAAAAATGGGAGAATAACAATTATGGGATAAATATCTTTGAAGGTATCACATATGTTTTCATTATGAATATATGATATGAAGAATATTAGTTTAATGTATTGTTGGTGGACTTTTAAAATGATCCAACCATTCTGTAGAGCAATTTGGAATTATGCCTAAAGGGCTATAAAATTGTGTACATGCTTTGGATCCAGCAATGCACTATTGGGACTGTAACCCAAAGAGAACATAAAAAAGGGAAAAGGACACACACGTGCAAAAATGTTTGTAGCAGTACTTTTTGCAGTGGCAAGGAACTAGAAATTGAGTGAACACCTATCAGTTGGGGAATGGCTAAATAAGTCATCATATATGAATGTAACAGAATATTATTGTTCTATAAGAAATGATGAGTAGGTTGATTTAGAAAAGCCTGAAAAGACTTACATGAACTTATCCAGGGGAAGTGAGCAGAACATTGTACACAGTAACAAGATTAGGCGATGATTCACTGTGATAAATTTGACTCCTCAACAATGTGGTGATTCAAGGCAATTAAAATAGACTTGGGATGGAAAATGTCATCCACATCCATAGAGAGAGCTATGGAAACTAAATGTGAATTGAAGCATAGTATTTTCAACTTTGGGGTTTTGGGTTTTTTCTGGTTTTTTCCCTCTTGGTCTGATTTTTCTTTTACAACATAGCAAAAATGAAAATATATTTAAAAGAACTACACACATATTGAATCTATATCAGATTGCTTGATATCTTGGAGAAGGGGGAAGTAAAGTAGAGAGGGAGAAAATTTAGAAATATAAAATTTTACAAAAATGAATATATATATATATTTGTAAAAATAAAATACTATTAAGAAAGAACATTTTTAAAGAATATTAATAATTTGTCATAACTAATAATTATAAGACAATTATTCCTAGGGATATTGTAATAGTTATGTGAAAATATTCAAAAATATCTTACTTGTTCAACATTAATTCAAATAAGCAATCACTTTTTAGGTCCTACTGGGCACAGAGACACAAGCTACAAAATTTTGCTGATATATGGCTCCCGTTTTCAGTGAGTTTACAGTCTATTGCTATCCAGTTAAGGATACTAAACTTGGTTTTCTATTGCTTCAATGAAGGACCAGGTCTACACCCTAAAGAATATACACCCTGCAGGGCAAAAGACAAACTCAACTTACCTAGTCAGATTCTCCACAGATAACGAATATCATTATTACTCTGAAAAAGAGATTCAGGATTCTCATGACCCAACAAGTACAATTGGTTGTCTGACCCACTAAGCAATAGCAACCACCAGTAACTCTGGCCCAAGAATCTCCTTCTACATATAGAAGATGTCATTCAAGAAAATTTCAAGTCTTTGACTCTCAACCCATTTTCACAAATTATTTGTGAAATTATTTCCTTTGCATACTTTCTTCTTGGAATCTAGCCTCAATTTACCTATGTTCTTCCCTGTACTTAGCAGCAATCAATCTAAAATGAAAAAAATCAAAGCTGAAATGACCTAGAAGAGTAAAAAAAAAAAAAAAAAAAAAAAAGAGTGGCATTAGCAAAGGCACGAAGGTACATATATATAATGAGTAATGTGTAATTTAGTTGGAACTTAGTATATGTAAAAGAGAATTAAGAAGGGGGGGCCTTTCCTGCTGAGATCAAATGTGTGCTTGAATCCATTTATGGATCACTAAGGAGCCATTAAAAATCTTTAAGTGTTAGTGAGGTGATTAGAACTGATCACTAAGGAAACAAAAATCACAAAATGTATCAAATGTTTCAGTCATGTTTATGGTCTAAGAGAGCATATCATTTCTCTCTGTTGTCCACACTCATCAAGTGCAGCATCTGAGCACTAGACAAGGCACTCACTTCTTCAGTTATTTTGTAAGCTGACAAGAGGGAGACAGACACCTTCTGAAATTTTACACATACCATGTTTCCTCTCATTGCTGCAACAAGAAAAGCCATTCCTTTTGACCTTGCTCCTTTTGAAGAGATGACTCAGACATCTTCATGGTCTCTCAAGTGATAGTTGGCACTGAAACATTGAACAAATATGAGATTAAGAATGGAGGAAAGTATCTACTTTAACCACAATTTCTATTCAACATTAAGATACTCACTAATAACACTGGTCAATAGATGTTTACAGTTCACAGATGATTGAGTTGAACCAGCTGCTGGTGCTTTTGCCACCTGAAAATTCAAGACCCTCCTGGCACAATATTAAGTTATGTTGTATAGAAATAGGAACCTTCCCTGACAGAATTCACAATCTAAAATAAAGCAAAGATTTTTTTAATTGTGGGTCCCTCTGTAATATGTGACTTTTTGAGATGTTGACTTTGAGGTGAAAATCATTAATGAAAAGATAACAATTGGGAAGATTGCAAATTATTGGTCAGGATTTGTAAATAACATTTTCACAAATACTGACAATTTTGTGATACATGTTCCTGCAGAGCTACATATAAAATCAAAACAGCCATGATTAGAACCTGTTTTCTCTTTGATTTTATGTTCTTTGAACATTCACTGGCTGAGCTGTAACAATCAAAATAATAGAAACAATTAAATATGTAGACCATATTTCAAAATCCCTTGAGTTCAGCATATCATTTTTGACATGCCTAGATATCAGATATCTTTCTTTTAAAAAAAATGTTTATTACAACATTTTTTTAAATATAACTAAACAAAAATAAAATAATCTCCCTGTAAAAAGCTATATCTGTATATATATGTATATATATATACATGTATAATATATCTATATATATATACATTCATATACACATATATGCATATATACATACATACCTTACACTTATAAAGCACTTGATTTCTAGGAGCTCAAATTACTTCAGAGAAACTCCCTAATACCCAAGACATTTTGATAGGGGCATCAGGGGCCAATGTGTTGAGTTCACCATCATCCTCTTATATGTCTCTGCATCAAATTTTTCAATATCCAGTTTAATTTTCCCATCAAGTTCAGATAGGATGAAACAGTGCAAAGGCAAAGCCACAAAGAGAATTAATACATGAATAAATCATTACATTGGTGCCTTTCTATATTGTTAAACAAAATAGTATACTGAAAGAGAAAGTTTTCTAAATAGAAGGTTTCTCAAGTTCTTATTTAAAGAAAGAAAAATGCATAAAACAAATCCTGTTTACTATGGCTTCTTTTGATGTTCCTTAATATCTTTCTTAATCCTTTACAAAAACTTTTTTTGGATAACTGAGCTTCTAAATATTCAGACTCTTCAAATATACAAGTGAGATAAAATGAACTAGAGATAAAATGTGACTAGCTTATTTTCTCTGAGGACAGCCTCACTATCTCCATCAGCTCACATTTCTGACCTGTCATCTATTTAGCATCCTCTTTTTCTATAACCTTTCCTTTGCTGCCCTTGAGATGCTTCTAAAACTTGTTCCTTACTTGGATTAGCTGCCTGAGGATTAGAATGACTCTACAGAATCCTTTGCAGCCTCAAATTCTTCCATTTACTGACCTTTATTTCAGAATTCTGTTATGGTCATCACAAAGATTTCTTTTTCACATTTCAAAATATAGGGATGAGCAACTCTCAGAGTCTCTGAATTGATTTATTTTTCTAACTCAAATACTAAAAACAGTTTTAAGTGAGAATAGCTGTTGTTTCAGATCACAGAAAGATCAAAACAAGTTCTTTATCTCAAGGTTGACATTTTCCTAAAAATAATAGCTTGAATATGACATAGGTTCCATATTACAGTTAGAATTGATACAGAAAGATTTGTATGTCTCTGCATTTGTTTACAATCGAAAGAACCACTTAACCTTAAGAAATAGATTGTCTCTGGATGCTAAACTGACATATAGTTTCTGAAGAGACAAAGCCAACAAAAAATATGGGATACTATGTGAAAAGAAAATATTTTCAGCCACACATATGTATGAAAGCTGATAAAACATATGCTTAATAGCTGAAGGTGTGAAAGACATTTATTTTTCTTTAAAAATAAGGAAAAAATGTGTTGTTATTGTTCAGTCATTCAATCATGTCTGATTTTTCATGACCTCAGAGACCATAGCACATCAGGCTCTTCTATTTTACACTATCTTTCAAAGTCTGTTTAGGTTCATGTTCATTGTTTCCATAATACTAACTATATTTCACTCTTTGCTATCCTCTTATCCTTTTGCCTTCAATCTTTCCCAAATTCATGGTGCTTTTCAATTATTCCTGTCTTCTTATTATATGGCCAAAATATTTAAGCTTCAGCATTAGTACTTGGCTTTCCGATGAATTTCCAATGAAGAGTGAGAAAGAAGAGCTATTGTCCCATAATGGATGGCAAAAACCTTGGAGCACTATCTCTGAGATCTTGGACAACTCTGAACAATTTTGCTGAGGATAATTCTCTCCTATAGGATAAAAAAATTGTCCATCTGGTATTTCTTATTCGGTATTCTTGTTTCTTCCCGTTGATCTGAAAAAGCCTGGATCCTGGAAGTGAGGGTGCAATGATTTCAATGATTACCTCTACAGAAATGACATAAGAAATGAGCTAAAAGAATCCTTGAAGCCTATTTCCTCTAAACCTTTCCAAATATCATAATATAGTGTTAGAGTTATACATAACAATATCATCAAAACAAACTACTTTTAAAGACTGAAGAACTATGCAATGAGAAACCACTATTACAAAGGACTGCCTAATTTAACTCCTTCAATTCATAGAGAAACTAAGTTTCCTAATAAGGGAACTAAAAGGTGGTCAGAGCAGCAAAAGACATTAAAGATCTCTTTGACCAAAGCACTTTCAAAAAGAAGATATAACAATTCGAAGTTATAGTCAGAACACAGAGTAGAATCCAGGTTTCCTGAGTCCCAGGCCAGTGTTCTATCAGCCAAGTTGCTAAAGTATGCTCTTTGGAGATCATGGCTAATGCATATGACAAAATTATAGGAGTTTCCACAAAAAAAAAAAAAAATTGTAACAACGTTCTTTGATAATTCTCTGATTGCACAATAAGAGGAAGGCAAAAATAAAGGAGTCATGTTCCCAACAAAAATGTTGCCTACTGTTATAGAATTATGGAAAAGCAATTGAAGAGAAACTGGAAATTTCTTCAGCTATTTCTCCTGTGGGAGGACATTATATTTTTTGAATCAAACCCTGACATATTGTAGAGTGTCTTCAATGTGATCCAGAATCATTCAAAAGAGTTTGGCTTCACAACACATATAAGAAGAATAAAGTGAATAAAAGATATATATTGCCAAGATTTTGGGTTCTAGTTGAATTGATCACTTTTAGAGTTCATCCATTTAAATGCACACACACACACACACACACACACACACACACACACACACACAAAACATACTGTTGCAACGCTCCAATTTACTACAGATCTACTCTACTCTAATCTTGTCTTCCTCTTCTTCATTAGGTGAGGATGAATGCTATCAAAGTGGTCTAAACCAAAGCCTTTTTAAACTTTTTCTACTTGCAACCCCTTTTTGCTTGAGAAATTTTTATATGATTCTGTCTATATATAATATAAATAAGGTGTTCAAATCAAACATTTATTGATAATAAATCATAATTTTATAACTTCCACATTCAGTTACAAGACCCCATAAGGGGTCACATCCCACAGTTTAAGAAGCTGGACTCAAAACTAAATGTCCTAGAGCAAATTCCTACCCATGAAAAAGTCCTGTTCATTTCAGTGTTGTTCTGGTCTTGCTTATATTGGTTTAAATACCTTTGTACTAAGTGCCCATTAGGACAGTATTATGTTTTGGATAAATTTTGGCCATGAATCTAGAATACCTGGTTCCGGTTCTGCTCCTAACAATACTAGCTGTATGATCATAGAAAAATTACTTAACTTCTTAGTATTCCAAATTCCTATCTAAGCCTATGCCAGTGAACTCCCTACACTGATTAAGTGTCCAGTCTGAAGAAAAATAAAGATCCATTACTTTAAATATTTACTGATTCTTTTATTAAACTTCTTTTAAACCTGAAATTGCTGTGATTAAATAAAATGTCCCATTTGTTCAAAATGAATAATGAGTTAGAAAAAATCTTTTCAAAGAAAGATGACATTAAAAGAAGAAAATTTAACTTTGGGTCATGACTTTTAATATCGTCTTGTTGTTTTTTTTCTAAACAGATGATATAAATTTATATAATCTATATTTTACCTTAATAATATGAAATATTTTGAGACTTAGGTTTTTTCCTCCTCCTAGCAAAGGTCTAAATCTGGGGAAAAGTGTAAATCCTTCTAGCATATGACTTATGTACATGCTAATTGATAAGAGAGATAGTAATCTATTTTTCAAAAACATTAACCATCCATCAAGATAATAAGGTATTAAATTAGTCAGTAGAGGTTAAAAAATAAAAAGAAACCCTCTGTCTAATGTTGGCTTAGGCTATCAATTCATGATAGTCAAAAAACAATTAAAAAGTGAAGAGACAAAAAAGTAGAATGTATTGATTCACATCAAAGATTCACATCCTAAATCCACCATTATATTTTATCTTTGATTTTTAAAAACCCTCACCAATTCCATACAGTTCAAACTTATTTTTTATTAAAGCTTTTTTATTTACAAAACATATGCATGGGTAATTTTTCAACATTGACCCTTGCAAAGCCTTCTGTTCTAGATTATCCCCCCACACTCTCCCCTAGATGGCAGATAGTCCAATACATATTAAATATGTTAAAATATATGTTAAATCCAATATATGTATATATATTTATACAGTCAAACTTGTTTTTTTAAAACTATATATGTATGTTTTAATGAAATCAAAAATTTCTATCACCTACCTCTATATAGATAAAATAAATGACCAGGCTCTGGCCATGCAAATACTTTCCAAGGTGGATTGAGTACTGAAGCAATGAAGCTCCAAGAAGAAACTGAGAAGGCTCTACCCTCATTAAGGTTTTTCATTCCACAAATTCGCACAAATATATCTCCTACACTTAAAGCATTGTGCTTAACATCATTACTATTAAGACCAGAGCCACCAAGAGGATTAGAGGAACTAGCAGTAGTACAGTGAGCTTTATCAAGATAATTTTGAAGAAATAATTTAACACTTCTGGAAATGCAGGACTCAAGAACCTAATATATCAGAAACACATAAAATGCATGCGTGTGACATGTGTACATGTGTATATATACAAACATACATATGCACATGTATGCATGTCAGCTTTTCAATACCAGAATTCAACATGATATTAAAAATGTTGTCTGACAATGGCAAAGTACATTTCTCTAATCCTCAATGTTATGCAACTCACAGTGACCTGAGATGTTAAAGATAAAATAGTCTGCCAACTAAAACAGATAAGCATTGTGCATTCATGCATATAAAGGCACATATGTATATACCCATGCATATATATTAAACATATATATATATAGAACTCTTAAAGAAAATATATGTATCGTTCTATTTATTTAGATATATGTATGTGTCTGGATATCTAGATATATAGACTTAAAAGAAAAATATCTGGATATCCAGACATATACTTGTATCTAACTAAATTTTCTAAGTTTACATATGTATATCTGTTCTAGCTAGCAGAATATTTATCTGTAAAAGTTAACTATATTCTCTATTCCTCTTAATTTGCCTTCCTTCATTGAACATTGTTGATATGCTTATCAAATCCACAGATGACAAAAATTTAAAAGGGATACAAAGTACATTGTATAACATAATAAAAATCCAAAAAGATCTTAATGGGATGAAATGTTTTGTGAAATACATCAAGATGAAATTTAATAAGGATCAGTGTTCAGTCTTACACAGAGGGTCAAGAAAATCATCTCAAGTATACAAATGGAAAAAGGTATAATTGAATAGAAGTTATTTGAAAAGGATCTAGGGGAACTTAGTGAACTAAAAGCAACAACCATCTAAGCCAACAGAACTATATAGCCGCCCAGAAAGCCGATAAGATGTGATGTCATAGAGAAATCTGTAGCTCTGAGTTAGAGAAATATCCTCTGTCCAGATCAGACAACATTTTTAATATTATATTGAAGTTCTGGGTGCTGAAAAGTTGGCACATGTGTGCAGACCAAAAGAAATGGTGATGTATCTTGAGTTCAGGAAGTATGAGAATTGATTGAAGGAATAGGAAAGATAATTTGCAATATGAAGTCTGAATCCACATATTTAAAAGGTTGTTACATGAAAAAGAAATTAAATTTATTCTCCTTGATCCTAAAGTATGGAATTGAAATAATTGATTAAAAGGGATAAATTTTAAGTTAGTGTAAGGAAAGCCTTCCTAACAATTAGAGCTACGCATATGGCAGAAACTAAGCATAGACAAATATCTAACATCCTATACCAAGATAAGGTCTAAATTGGTTCATGATTTAAAAACAAAAAGAGTTATACTATAAGCAAACTAGGAGAGTAAGGGATAGTTTACCTGTCAGGTCTTTGGAGAATGGAGGAATTTATAACCAAAGAACTAGAGAACATTATGAAATACAAAATGAATAGTTTTGATTACATTAACTTTAAAAGTTTTAGCACACACAAAATCAATGCAGCCAAGATTCGGAGGGAAGCAGAAAGCGGAGGGAGAGGAGACTTTTTTAGCCAGTTTTTCTGACAAATACTTAATTTCCAAAATATATGGAGAACTGAGTCAAATTTATAAGAATACAAGTCATTCCCCAATTGACAAATGGTCAAAGGATATGAACAGTCAATTTTCAGATGAAGAAATTAAAGCCACTATAGTCATATGAAAAAATATCTAAAACTCTAAATCACTATTGATTAATGCAAAATAAAACAACTCTTAGACATCACCTCATACTTATCAGATTGGCTAAGATGACAGGAAAAGATAATGATAAATTTTGGAGAAGACTGAGAAAACTTGGACACTAAGGCATTACTGGTGAAGCTATGAACTGATTCAACAATTCTGGAGAGAAATTTGTAATTATGCCCAAAGGGTTATAAAACTGTGCATCCCTTTTAATTTAACAGTGTCACTATTGGTTCTGTATCTCAAAAAGATTGTGAAAAGGAAAAGGGATGCACATGTGCAAAAATGTTTTAGTGGCTCATTTTTGTAATGGCAAGAAATTAAAAATTGAGTGGATACCCATCAACTTGAGAATGACTAAATAAGTTATGACATATGAATGTAATGAAATGCTATTATTCTATAATAAATAATAAGCAAGCTGGTTTCAAAAAAAACTTTGAAAGACTTAGGTGAATTGATACTGAGTGAAGTGAGCAGATATTGTACCCATCACAACATTGTACATAGTAACAACAAGATTATATGATGATCAATTTAGCTCTTATCAGTAATACAGTGATCCAAGACAGTTCCAATAGGCTTGGGATAGAAAATGCCATCCACATTTAGAGAGATAACAATGGAGAATGAATGAGCATCAAAGCATACTATTTATACATTTTTTGGTTTGCTTTTTTCTTTCTTTTTCCCTTTTGTTCTGATTTTTCATTCACAACATGACAAATATGGAAATATGTTTAAAAGGATTGCACATATATAACTCATATCAAATTGCTTACTGTCTTGGAGAGGGAAGAGATAAGGGAAGGAGGGAGAAAAAAATTTGAAACTCGAAATCTTACAAAAAATGAATGTTGAAAACTATCTTTACATGTAATTAGAAAAAAAATCAAATATTAGAGTCATGCCAAAGTAGAATGAGGAAGTAGTGGTTTTCCTATTACTTGAAGTATTAAGAGAAAAAGTAATATTGAAAAAGAAGCCTGGTTGGCAGGATGAAATGATCTCTTATGAGGTATGTTATAGAAAGGATTCTTAATTAAGATTAGACTAGGTAGCCTAAGACTCCAACCCTTCCAACTGATAGTCTCAACTTGTCTATCAGTCATCTAAAAACCAGCCCAACCAAGTTGGAAGAGACTCATCACCAGAAGCTTTGCCAAAAAGTGTTGAATATTTCTAGCCATAGCAAGTTATGAAGCCTATCTACTAATATGTGAAAGGTTGCAATTTACCTTGGTGGAAGGAGTACCCACACCAAGAAGTATACAAGTCAATATTCATACTGGTAACATTAGGGGTAGGGATAGTCAACATTGTATGTTGTAACATTGTTATTTCCTGCTTTTTTTCCCAAATCATATACTTCATTTTGCCTTTCTATTAAGGGAGAAATTGAGAGGGAATAAGTATTTATAAGGATATACTAGATATCTAGGCTAAGTGCTTCATAAATATTAACTCTGCAAGGTAAGTGTGTGTGCATATGATACATATAAAGTAGATACTAAGTAACCTTAGAATACATTGGAAACACTGCTTGTATGTTGTAAAGTACCTCAATTGATTTTGACCATCTATACACCTTGATTGCAGACCAAAAACTGAATTTTTCTTTTTGTTGTTATTGTTTACATGCAAAGTTCTAATCTAGAAGATTATTACAGGTCTCCTGGAGGAGAGAGGCTGATGCAATTTTGCCTCATTTAAATCCAATTCATGAATGAGTCAAAACATCATCTTTATGATATCAATGTTTCTCTATGAGAATGAAGGATGAACAACAAAAACAAAACAAAACAAAAAAGATGACACGAGCTGAGTGTTTAAGGAATCCAGGATACCAAGAGGCAAAAATGAAGAGGGAGACAACCTCAAAATCACAAATAATAGAGCATTATGGGTGAAGTGCAAATAAACCAGGACTGGTCTCCCAAAAATTTAGAACGTAATAATATTTTTAAAAAATCAAAACATAAAAAAGGGGATTAGATAATAAAGAAATCTATATATTAAAGAGAAGGGTTTATATTTGAACTAGAGGTAATAGGGAACCTCCGGAGTTTATCAAGTAGAGAGATCACATGATCAGACCTGCACTTTAGCAAAAATCTCTCTGGCAGCTGTGTGGAGCACAAATTGGAGCAGCAAGAGATTTGAGTCAGAGAAACTAATTAGGAAACTATTACAATAGTCCAAGCAAGATGAGATAAGGACCTGAACTAGTGTGGGGGCTAGGTGAGTGCAGAAAAGGGGATATTTGCAGACATATTGAGAAGATAGAAACAGAAAGTTTGGGCAATTGATTAGATACGTGGGCTGAGTGAAAGTGAAGAATCTGCCATAACAAGTCTCACCCTCAATGATAACAGTGAATTTCAGGAGGGGGGGGGTTGGAAGAAGACATATGATCTGTTTTCTACATGTTGAATCCGACAAGCTTCTAGCATCTCTGTTTGAAGTATCCAATAGGCAGCTGTTGGAATATAAGGGGTAGAGAGAAGAACATTATGGGTAAATGTGTAGGTCTATGAATAGTTTAAACAGAGAAGATAATTTGATTTATGGGAACTGATGAGATAACCACCTGAAAGAATGTAGAGAGAAAACAGAATAGATCCTAGGATTAATTCACAATTAATTGGTATGAAATGGATAAAGATTCAACAAAGGGGTTAGATAGTTAGGAAGATAAATGATAATAACAGATAAATAGGAAAATAAAAATATACACCACTTATCTCTGAGGATTATTCTTAAAAATGTATTTTGTAAAAATTAAAATTAATTTTTAAAAGATGAGCTATCATAATTATTATTATTATTATAACAAATCTTAAATATCAATTAAGGTCCAATAGCTCCACAATGATTTACCTTACACGCTTTCATTCATTCTGTGTCAAACAACCAACCTATGCTATGAAGACCACATTTCTCCTGGCTGGTACCAGATTCAACATGTTAAAAAGAGATCACATGTCTTCTTCCAAACTGCCCCCTTCTACTCCCAAAATTCACTATTATCATTGAGGGTGAGACTTGTCATGGCAGATTCTTCACTCTCACCAAGCCCACATATCTAATTAATTGCCAAACCTCATCATTTCTATTTTCTGAATATGGCTGCAGAGAAGATCCCTACTTCCAAGATATTCCCTGCTTACTTCCTGGTCTTAAAAATCCATAACCTCCTTCAAGACTGAGCTGAGTCATTGCCTTCCTACATGAAATTTTTACTGAAACAATCCAGTTGTTAGTGTTCTTTTTATTCCAAAACTTCTGTGGCATTTTTCCCTCTCTCTCCCTCCTGATTCAATAGAATGTAAGCTCCTTAAGCATAGAGGTTCTTTTTTTCTTTGTAGTCCTAGAACATAGCAAAGTATTTTATTTATTTTATACTCTCCTCTCCTAGATACTTAATGATTTTAAATTTTAATACAACATATGTATTTCTGAGTTATAAAGTATTTCCTACAGACTTCCAATTCTGTATTTTTTTTTTTGCTATTTTTACCTAACTTTCAAAGTCTAACTGCCTTTTGACAGCTAAAATATATTCACACTGTTTCTAGGTTTCCCAATCCACTAATTAATGATAACATCTTTACTCTTACTACCACACAAGAATATTATGAGGTAATGACATAATGTATGTGAAAACATGTGGGTCTTTCTGGAAGAATGGTTTTATATAATTGCAAGATATTGTTACTAGCTTTAATTTGCCATGTTTCCTTTGGCATTATCTGCCTCTGATTTTGCTAAGGTTCTGTGGGCTAAAGACTGCTTAAGCCAATTCCATCTGAGTTCCTATCTGTGTTTATTTGAGAAAATCCTTTTGATTCTATCTGCCTATTCGTCTGACAGTGGTAAATACTAAATTAATTTAGAATCATAAAATGAAAGGCTGAAGAAAGATCTAATACCTTTATTCCACCCACCCCCTTTGTATGAACAAAAAAAACAGAGAGGTAAGTCCCTTACCCAAGGCCATGTAAGAACTAAGTAACTAATTTGGATTTAAACCTATGTTCTCCAACTATAGAATTCTATGAAAACCAACTAGCAAAAGGGATTTCCAATTAGCAGAATAAACAAAATTACAGTCAGGTATTATGACAAAGTTTTTACATTGTTGACTTAATTAACTTAGGCTTCTGACCCAAATATATCTTTTGGAAATTTTTTTTAATTTTTCCTCATATTACATTTATTTGTTTCCTATATAAAGTTCTATAATAACTTATTATTGTTAATATTCTACAATAACTTTTGAAAGTTTTTATTTTTTTTTCTCTTGAGTATGCCTCTTATTTTTTATTTATGTATTAGCCTACCATCTTGAAACAAAATGATGGTCAATTAAAGTTTTCAAATGGTTATACCTACTAAAACTTCTAATATATTTCAATAATATTTAGTATATAAATAGATTTGATGAAGACTTGAAGTTATGCTGAATAAATTTACAGTTCATAGGCTATATAGTAGTTTTAAAAATGGATTAGAAATCAGAAGGTCTGGATCTGCTTCTTGCAATACTCTTGACTGATTATGCATCTTTGCGTGAGTCATTTAACTCTACTCTCCTGCCCATAAAATTAAGCTAATAGAGCTCAATTCTTTCTGGCATGACAGGAGAAGACACATTATGTGTTCTTTAATGGAGGAAACTCTATGTCTGCCAAACCTTTTAAATCCATGCTCACCCCAGGTTTATGGCAGGTCCAATTGTCACTGAGCCAGAGCCAACCCCGATATTTCTGTGCAACCTCTTGAGAATCATACACCCAAAAGACAAAGGGAACAGTAACTTGTATGGGAATGATGTTCAATTTCATAGTCTTTTAGCTGTCTCACAGAAATGTTATGAAAATAGACTTTGCAAATTTTTACTTTACTTTAATTCTATTAAGCAAGTTTTGAATATGTCTTTCTACTTCTATGTCCTCTTGGAAACTATCCTATAAATAAAAATATGTTTATCATTCTCATTTTTATTAATAATATTTGTCTCCTCCCCCTCCTCTAGGTCAGGGAGCATTTGCCTATGTGCCTGAAAAAACATAATATAAGCTTTCTCCTTTGTGGGATTGCAATAAATGTTTTTGAACAACTGACCAAACACATTACACTCAAAGGTTTCCAATGACAATTTTTATCCTACATCCTAATTCAAGCAAGATTTCCTTTGGCTCTCCTGAAGATTACAGTCTGCTCTACATTCTCGGGGTTCTTGCCTCATGATTATAAGGACTATACCCAGATAATTCAGCTAATTGGTTTTGCTTGTCGACATAATGGAGGAAGGGAGGGAGGAAGGAAGGAAGGAAGGTTTCAGACCAGGAAGTAATCATCTTTTTTCACCCTCCCATATCCCCATGATTTTTCAGATAAGGAAAAATTTGATATGTTTCACAAGAAAATGGCATACATCTCAAACTTTTTAAAACCTATGTTTATGCCAACAAGATATGTTTACAAAGACGTTCAAGTAGGAAAATGAGAAAAACAATAGATATTTTCAATCTGTCTAACTGTCAGGGGAAAAGGAGTTTATTAAAACTCAGAGGCTGTGGTTTCCAGGGAAAGATTGGAGCAAACTGGATGACTTAGCAGATTTCAAGTACTCATTTCCTCTAAGGGATGAGCAAACTTAATGACAAGTGATGAGTGAATATGAACTGTCTTTACAGCTGTCCTGTATATATTTGTTAAAATCAGAGGGATGATGAATAAAACTCTCTTATTCATGATATTTACATGACTGTAATGCTTTCACCTGCATTTGGCTCAGACAAGCTCTGAAAGGTCTCTGCAAAACATTAATGGCTAGATGGGCAATTTCCCTTGCCAAGTTGGAAAAGTGAGCATAAGTCCAGCTTATGAATGCTTGGCAGCACTGAGAAGGTAAATGATGCCCAAAGAGCCTTGTTTTTGGAAAAGGAAACATTCCTTTGCTGCTAGTGCAATTAATTGCCTGTGAAGCCTCTCCCCCACCCCCATTTATATCCACCTCCAACCTACTATACAAATAAGGTCTCCATTGAAATGAGAGATTTTATTTACTGTATCAACAATGCAAATGAAAGTTATATACTGTAGAATTGCAGAAAAGTAATTAGAAAAAAAGCAGAAATAAGAATCAGTTGTTAGAATGAGAAATGCATTCTTTTCCTCCAGTGAGATATCTTTGATATGAATTTTTTTCTGCCACAACCCATTTAACTCTTTCCACATCCATTCTTTTGATAAACTATTCTAGTTACCCATAGCTATTCTCCAAGAGAAAAAGAAAAAAATCAGTTTTCCTCAGTTTTGACTTTTGTTTAAATGGCAATGATTATTTTTAGTGAATATTTATGGTGTAGATCTTTTCTTATAATCTATCCATCAATCAATAGGCATTTATTAAGGGCCTATTACATTCCAGAAACTGTGCTAAGATCTGGGAATGCAAAAAGAGTCAAAAGACAGTCCTGACCCCAAAATGTTTATAATCTAATAGAGAAGACTACGTGCAAATAAATATATATAGACAAAGCAAGCTATATAGAGAATAAATAAGTAACAATTATCAGAGAAAAGCATTCAAATAAATAAGAGTTGGAGAAGGCTTCCAATAAAAGCTAATGGTTTTAGTTAGGACTTTAAAAAAGCCAGGAAAATCAATAGGTGGATCAGAAGATGAAGTGTTCCAGAAAAAAAAAAATGCCTGGAGTTGAAAGATGGAGTGTCTTGTATATGGGGGGGGGGGGGGGGAAGGAACTTAGAAGCACTAGATTAAAGAGTTGTCAGAGAGGAAAGTATAAAAATATGGAGGTAGGGGTTGGTGATATAGTATAAAGGGTTTGAATGCCAAATAGAGAATTTTATATTTGGTCCTGGAGGCAATAGGGAGCCACTGGAACTTATTGAGCAGATGAGTGACATGATAAGACCTGTGCTTTAAGAAAAGTATTTTAGGGGCTAAATGAAGAATAGATTGGAGTACAAAGAGATAAGGCAATTATTAGACATCTAAGAGCACTGCTCTATGTTCTCAAGGCTTTTCGAGGTTCATCTAAGACAAATCCTGCCATCAGAGAATTTATGACTTAATAGGGAAATATAGGCTACACATAGGTAATTAAATTGCAAATTAATATATGAGATTACATTAGGGAGTTGTAAAGCAATGGGTTTTATGATACTTAAAGGAAAAGATTGTAAATGGTGCAGTAGATCTGAGTGAGCTTCTTGGAGAGGTGGTATTTGAGCTAAACTTTAAAAGATGAGTAGAATTACACAAGATGAAAATGGATTAAAAACATCTACCAGATATAAGAAATAATTTCTATAGGTTTGGGGGGGAAAAACCATGTATTTGGGAAACAAAATCCAAACCTATTAGAGCATAGAATTCAAGGTAGGGGATTATATAAATTTAGATATTTCCTCCTCTAAATTTTTGTGATATTGCTGTTCTCTTCCTTCCTATTTAAGCTTTCCTCAGACACCTTTGCTTCATCCAGAGCACTCCCACTAACTGTAAGTATTCTTTAAGGCTCCATCCTGGTCCTTCTCTCTCTCTCTTATTTTGCTTAGTGATCTCATCAAATCTTATGGATTCAATCATGCTTTCTGTGCAGGTAATGTACCCAGCTCAAGTCTCTCCCAAGAGACTTTTAGTCCAATTGCCTTTTTCAGTATCCCAAACTGGGTGGCTCATAGATATCTTAAACTCAATGTGTCTAACCCAGGACTTACATTTTGCCTAAAGCTTCCCATCTTCCCAAATTTCCAGTTAATATTTAGACTACTACATTATCACATTCACGCAGATTCACAGCCTCTGTATTATAGCTGTCTCCACATTCTCACTCATCTCCTATATCTAATTTGTTGTCAAATTTTATCATTTCTCCCTTCACAAAACAAACATATAGGTGGCCATTTCTGTCCTATCATACAGTCATCATCTTGGGTGCCCAGTTCATTATTTTGAGCCTGAACAACTGCAATAGTGTTTTGATGAATCTTCTTACCTTAAGTATTTTCTTATTCCAACCAATCTGCCAAAATGATACACAAGTCTGATCATATCACTACATTGACTCTCCCCTCCTGCTCCACAAATTTGGGTAACTCCTATTACCTCCAGAAGCAAATATTATATGCTCTACTTGTCATTAATTCCCTTCACAACCTGTATCCTTTCTATTTTCCAATCTTATTATACTTCATGTATTCTAAACTATATCAATATTATCCTCCTTCTATACCTTGCTATACCCGTACACTGCATCTCCCTACTCAGTAACTTCACTGATGTTGTCCATAGCTGGAATGCACTCCCTTCTTTTTATGTCTTCTCCAAGTTGTCTTCAAATCCCACTTTTTACAAAAGATCTTTCCTGATTTCATTCCTCTCCTCTCCCTCAACTGCTAGTTCCTTCCTTCTGAGGGAACTTTTCATGTGTGTGTGTGTGTGTGTGTGTGTGTGTGTGTGTGTGTGTGTATTCAATTATTTGCAAATTGCTCTCCCCTTCTAGAATGTGAGCTTCTTGGGTACAAGAATATTTTGGGTTAGGGTTGTTTGTTTTATATGTTAGTTTTTGTTTTGAGTTTTAAGGATTCTTATTGGTTTGATTTGTTGTTATTGGGGTTTTTGTTTGTTTCTTTTTTGTTAGTTTGGGTTAGGGATTGGTTTTTGTGTTTTGGGGAACTTGGGGGTGATTTTTGCTTTTCTTGGTATTCATAGCACATAGCACAGAATTCAGAGCATAGTAAACACTTAAACAGTGCTTTTAGACTAAGATAGATTGGTAAGACAAACTGTGAAAGACAAATGCCAAGTGCAGTAATTTGAATTTTATACCAAAGTCAATAATGAACTACTAAAAACATTTCAATATAGGTATAATAGGATCTGCTGTATGTGGGAGAAAAAGGCATGTCACAGCCTTGAGGAATTAGAGAGTAGAAATGAAAAAATGTTGGAAGTCCATTGCAATGTTCCAGGTAAGTGGTAATAAAGACTTTTACTGGATAGTGGTAGGAGGAACAAGAGTAAATAGAGAAAAGAAAAAAAAAAAAAAACAGAAGAGATATTGTGGAGATACAAGTGACATGTTTTAGTAATTGAATCTTATAAAGAAGAATCATTTTTAAGTCTGTGGTCCTGGAATCTGCAGCATTAATGTCATTTTTCCACAACAGCCCCTAGTGCTACCTGGATGCCCTGGGCAAAAGGGCACCTAACTCAACTGTCTCTCCCATTATCCCACTCTGAAAAGCTACCAATAAAGGATACCAAAGAGATATATGATAGATAGGTTGATTAATTGATTGATTGATGAACAAATGAATGAATGGACAAATCAATAAATAAACAAATAGAAAAATAAATAAGTTGCTAGATTTATAATGATGAATAGATAGATGATGAAATGAAATTATGAAATGGCAGAGACTTCCTGACTCCAGGCCCAGCACTCTATCCATTTCACTACCTAGCTGTTCCTATATACATATTCATGTAGGTATGTATGTATATATATATATATATATATATATATATATATATATGTATATATAACTAAATAAATAGAGAGAGATGAATGGATGATAGACTTCATATATACATATACATGCATGTATTATATGTGTATATATATTATGTGTGAATAGACATTTATTTATTAAGCATTACTGAGTGCTTAATAGGACTTATTGAGGAAGAAAAAAAACTAGCTCCTGTCCAAAAGGAGTGCTAAAGTCCTCCCCTTTGCACAGTCTCAGCCACCATTCTAGGCAAGTTCTTGGGATCTTGGAATAAACTTACTTTTGATTATACATGATGAAGAGACCTTTTTCTCCCCACTCTAAAGTGTATGCAGTGTTCTCTGCCTAATTTCAATCTAATTCACAGACGTTTGGCAAATCTTTTCCTGGTCATGAAGAACTGAGGGGCTAGTGATATAGAATAATTCTTCTGGTTGACTAAAGAGACAGGAAGACTTACGGTAGCTAGCACAGAAAAACCTGAGTGTGCATACAAAAGGTTCTAGTTATCTACTTGATAGTGAATAACTTTTTTCCTCTCTCTCTTTTTTTAAGGCGATTGAGTTTAAGTAACTTGTCCAGGATCACACTGCTAGGAAATGTTAAGTGCCCAAGGCTGGATTTGAACTCAGATCCTCCTGACTCCAGGGTCAGTTCTCTATACATTGCACCCTCCAGCTTCTAAGTGAGAAACACTTATGAGTTGGGGAGAAGATTGGGAGCAAACTGAATTATTTCTTCCAGCTCTATGTGTCTGTGAATCCATCATAGTTCCTCTTATCCTATTTGTTTTTCTTTCCCATTTTCAGATGAATGACAATTCTTAGATGGGAGAGACAAGAAAACCACCAAGAACAGGTCAAAACCATCTGAAGTCCTATTGACTCCCAGAAATAGAAATAACAACAGTTAATAAAGCTGCTTGACTTTGGTCTATCAATAAATACATGCCAGCCAGGACACCAAGCCCTAAAAGGAGCCTGTCCAGTACATAAGGAGTCAGCTCTTCATCAGTAAAGTTACAACCCAAAGCAAACTTGGATAGAGCTTCTCAAAATAAGAAAACGACTTTCAAATTCAAGAGTCAAGAAGAACCTGTCAACCCTATGTATCCTCTAAATATGTGCCTCCCTAGCCTCTACCTTAAATTTCTTCTCTACCTAAAATTCTTCAAGAATAATGTTTTTGCAAGCAAAAGGAAATTGTACCACCTGATTGGAGGGGAGAGAAGAGATTATTTTATAAATATTATTCTACCTATAAAAATATTCTCTTTTTTAAAAGATAACTAATATTAATTGGTTGGTTGACATGGGAGAAATGTCAGCTACAAATTTTTTGAGTAAGAGTTCTAGAATAATCTAGTCCCTTAAGGTTATCTGATAGTATAATATTAAGGAGAATAGGACCATGCTTAAGTGAGTTAGTAGAACTTGGGGAAGGATCTTGGGAGGAGTACTACATAAAACAAGAGATAATATAGATTTAAAGGGGAAAATTAAAGAATGAGTCTAAGGTCAGAAGGGTCTGAAGATTAAAAAAAAACTTCCTCTATGACTTGAATTTCAAAGAGAATCAGAGATTCTACAAGGTGGAGGTGAGGAACCAGGTTATTCAAGAAATGGGAAAGAACCAGTAAAAAGATATAGAGATGGGAAATTGAGGAGGAACAATAAGTAGTCTAATATGGTTGGATCATTAATTATGTGTATATGAGTATAGAATTGTATATATGCCATATCTGTTAATCCTGCCTTTATAGAGGATGAGATGGTAGAGAAATTCTACATAAAATTGATAAGATTCTCCAAATAGAATCAATACATGTTTTGATACTTTGGTGAATTTATGTTGGAAAATATACTTCAAAAGTAAGAAACAAATGGGAAAAGAGGTACAAAATTTCCATAAAGAAAATAATTCTTTAAAAATTAGAATTGCGCGAATGAGAGTTAATGACTTTAAGAAGCAGTAAAAATAAAATTAAAAGGATGACAAAGAGAAGAAAATATAAAATATCTCATGAAAAAGTAATCTGGAAAATAGAGCAAAGTGATATAATTTAAGAATTATTGAATTACCTTAAAGCCATGATCAAAAAAGAAGCTTAAACACAATATTTCAGGAAATAGGGAAAACTGTCCCCAATACCTTAGATCCAGAGGGTAAAATGAAAATTAAAAGAATCCATCAATCACTTTTTGAAAGAAATACTAAAAGGAAAACTCCCAAGAGTATTAGAGTTCCCAGGTCAAGGAAAAAACATTGCAAGCAACCATAAAGAAATAATTCAAATATCTTGAAGCCACAATTAGGATCATACAAGATTTAGCAGCTCCCACATGAAAGCTTAGAATATGGTGTTCTGAAAGACAAAGGAGCGAAGATTACAACTAAGAATAATTTACTGTGTGTAATCCTTCAAGGGGAAGTAGACTTAATCAAATAAAGAAGTTCTAAAAAAAAAAAAAAAAGGGGGGGGGGGAGAGGGAATCTGACAGTTTCTTTCCCCCATTCAATAAGATTCTGTGGTTTTTCATTACCACTGAATCATTCTTATGCCACAAGGAAAAGATAGAAACTCTACAGCTAGCATTTTGATTGTAGAAGATACAATTTGGCCCCAGGCTATCAACATTTTTCCCAACTATGCTATACTCCAACTAATCTTGGTGTTCCCTCCATGTGCCATTCTGTCTCTTGCCTTTTTGCTTTGTATAGGATATCCCCCAAAGATAGAATTCTCTCCCTCCTCATTTATGCTCTTTGAAACCACTAACACCCTTCAAAGTTCAACTGAGGTAATATTTCTTAGTAAAAACATTCACAATTTCCCAAATTCCCTCCCCCAGTTCTAACCCCTTCCAGGCCCTAATACCAGCAAAAATAAATAAACAAAAATATTGTTTTTATCTTGTATGTAGTATGTATTCTTTGACTCCCTCTGCCAGAGAATAACAGAGAATTTAGGATATCTTCTCTATGGTAATCTCTCATACCCCTACTATTTTTATTTTTTGCATTTCTAGGGGCCTGGAACTAGCAGCTGAGCTCCATTTAAGCATTTAATCAATGAACTTGATGGATAAAAGGATATTTAAATATGTAAATATGTTTTAAATTATTGTACATATATAGCCTATATAAGATTGCTTGCTTCATTGGTGAGGGAAGGACAGAAGAGAGAAAAATTTGAAACTCAAAATATTACAAAAATGAGTGTTAAAAACTATCTCTACATATAATTATAAAAAATTAATTGCAAGTAAATGAAAAAAAAATATGTAAGAGGGTATTTATAGCAAATCTATAGCAACAACAAATGTACAAGCATGTCCCCTAATGATATTGAGGCATACTTCTCTACAACAAATTGGCCTATGGGGAATCAAACTCAGTTCCTACATCACATTCATGTGGTTCATGTCCAAAGGTGGTGACTCTACAAAAGGAGATTTTTGTCTGAGCTATCACAAGCAAGTGAACAATGGGCTCATCCTATAGTTAAATAGGAGAAGAAGAGAGTATATTATCTTCAGAAAATGTCACTTATGCTCTTAATGACTCAAAATTTCTCCCTGAAACAAAATGGGCTCAGATTCCTCACCTCTAAAATAAAAGTCAGGATTAAATTATATTTAGACTCCCTATAGCTTTAAATCATATGATCTATATTATGACTTGAATTTAGTTATATTTCAGTTTTTCCTTTCTGTTGGAATGATTATAATAATGACTTATAATTGAGCAATACTTTTCAAAGGCACCTAAATTCCTTCCATAAAATGAATGTGAAGAGTTATACTACATACCTCATAGGGATTTTTACACCAATATTCTTCCAGGGATACTATATGTCTCTAGGTCATAGAATACCAGAGTTTATAGGGAATTTAAATTTAGGGATTACAAATAAAAATGGAGAGATATGTGGTGACAATATCCTACCAAGAGGACAAAAAATCATAGTTAATTATGCAATAGAAGGAACTGAAAATATATTATTATTGGCAAAGTATAAACTATGGGTGGGGCTGTCACTTAGGAACAACTATTGTTATCTAAGCAATATTTTTTAAAAAGATGAAATTTCCCCACATTTATATGAACCTTCTATCATCTATGGAATATCCAGAATATAGACAAAAGTTCCCCAGGGTAGACAAATATGGATTATGATCTGTATCACCAAAGTGAGTATCCAAAGCAATTTATGGCCAATTCAATTGAGTGCTTATTATGCAGCAGGCATTATGTTAAGCACTGGAGAATTTTTAAAAAATAGTCTCTGCTCTCATGGAGTTCACAGACTAATGGAGAAGATCATATAAAAATAGTTATATATAAAAAGACCAAAATAATTTGAAGATAATCTCAGAAGGAGGGCACTAAGAAGAAGGAAGGAAAATAAAAGGGAAAGAAAGAAGGAATGACAGAACAAAGGAAAGAATGCAGGGAAGGAAGGAAGGAAGGAAGGAAGGAAGGAAGGAAGGAAGGAAGGAAGGAAGGAAGGAAGGAAGGAAGGAAGGAAGGAAGGAAGGAAGGAAGGAAGGAAGGAAGGAAGGAAGGAAGGAAGGGAAAGAAGGGGGAAATATGATCAGGTTTGTGCTGTAGGAGCATCAGTTAACAGCTTAGCAGAAAATAGACTGGAATAGGGAAAGGCTTGAGGCAAGGAGACCAATTAGGAAGCTTTTACAATAATTCAAGTGTGAGGCAATGAGTCCCTGAAAGAGGGTTGTTGCTGTGTTAGAGGAGAAATGAGGTATATACAATAGGGGAACGGAGAGGTTAAGGAATAAACATTTATTAAGTTTCTATTATGTGGTGGGCACTATGCTAAATGCTTAGAAAATATTTTATTTGATCCTCTCAACTAGTTAGGTGCTGGAAGATTTTCATTTTACAGTTGAGGAAACAAAACTAGTCAAATTAAATGACTTGCCCAGAACCACAGAGCTAATAAGTATCTGAGGCTGTATTTGAACTCATCTCTTTCAAAATCCATATAAAACAAATGTTAGGAAAGCAAAATTTATGGGCTTTGGCAATAGACTAGATATGGAAATGAGAGGAGGAGAATGAGGAGTTGGAAATGACAGCTAGATTGTGAGTTTAAGTGACTGGGAAGATATTAGACAAGGAGGGGGAATAGTGTCACCAAAAAAAAAAAATTAGAAGGAAATATTAAGAAGAGGATAACAGTAACAGTGTCTAAGGGTTAAGACAAGGACTGAAAAAGAGTCATAAAATCTGGCAGCTAAGAAATCATTCAAAACTCTGGAAAGAGCAGTTTCATTTGAATGATGAAGTCAAAAGCCAAACTGAAGAGTTAAAAATAGAGTAAAGGGAAAGGAAATTAAGCCTTTTCAAAGCGTTTAACCACAAAAAGATAAAAGAGGGATGAAATGATAGCTAATGATGATGAACAGATCAACTAAAGTTTTTTTTTTTGTTTTTGTTTTTTGTTTGTTTTTTTGTTTTTTGAGAATGAGAGCCAATAGACTGCAGAGATTGAAGATAATGAGAAAGTGGAGATGATAAAGAGGACAATCTACTCAAGAAGATGGAAAAGAATTAAATCACTTGGACATGTAGAGGGGTTCATCTTGGTGAAGAAAAATATCTCTTGATAAGAGATGGGTGAAGGAAGAAATAGTAGTGAGGGCATCTAAAAAATATGAGATGAAGAAGATGGGAGAGAATGGAACTTAGTGAATGGTTTCAATTTTTAAAGAAAATATTGGTCAAGGTTCTAAGCTGAGAGAATGGAATAAAAGGAGCCATGGGAGAGATAGTGAAAGATGAAAGGATTTGAAATAGTTGATCAGATGAGTGGGATAGTAACAGAATAAAGAGATGATAGTGTGAAAGAAGAACATAGTTTGGTTTTGGAAGGCAAGGGAGAAGTAGAATGCTAATAAATTGTAATCAGAAAAGGGAATTTCAAAGTTCATGGACATAATATCTGTGGGTGATGACAAGATCAAAAGTATAACTGTCTTTGAGATGAGGTGCAGGAGGAAGTTAAAGGAAAAGAATTAGTTGAGGAACTAGAAGGTTAGGATGTTATGACTAGGGAATCTGTGTCATCAGGAAGGACCCGGGTCTCAATTAGTGCAAGATAAGAGGTATCAAAAAATGAAAAGGTGAATTTATTTCTTTCTTTGTTTTTTAATGAAAGGTAGTTTGTTACCCATAGAGCAGACATTCCAGAAAGTGTGGTGGGATTAGTTTGAAGGGAATGGGAATAAGAGAATGGTCAGTAGGGGGATGAGCAAAAGATTTGAATGACAGGGATTCAAAATCTCTGGAATAAGGAAGGAATGAGATCACAGATCCATTGAAGTGTTGATGAGTTGACTCTACAACACTACCAACCAGCCCCACAATACTGATAATGGAATAATTAAAAGAAACATCTCCTGAGACAGACATCAGTCCTGAATTAAAAAATGTCTTTTATGAAGAAGGGGATGGGGGAAGAGTCATTTCATAGTCTAATGAACAGTGTGGTATAATGCTGTCTGCTGAATCATTTTAAAACAAACAACACAAGCTGAAAGGTTCCCGTTTATGTCAAATCACTTTTGCTGATGAGCAATTCCAAGCTGATGAATGACTAATCAAGCCAGAATGGGCTACAAAAGAGTGTGTGATTGTGATGAAATAAAGTTTTCCTGGGCCAGATGAGGCCCTCAGTCAATCAGATGTGTGATTGCATCATGTAAACGACACCCTCTGGACTTGCTTGATTTGCTCTTATAAAATCCCTGTCAGATTTTACACATAAATAATTCAAGCAAATTACTTTGGTCACCAGAAGCTTCCAATTATTACAGTGGCACCATATCACCCTCATTTGTTTTGGTCATGTACCTACTTCTGGTAACAAAAGGCAAATTTCTGGATTTAAAATAGGTTCTGATTTTAAGCACTTTCTTTTCTTACCAATTTTTTTCCAAATAATTGATCAGTTTATATGTTGTTTTCCTGTGGATTTTTTTTAGGAGTGAGCTGAGGAAAGGAATGGAAACTGATTTTTTGGAATACTTTATATATATATGTTATTCCCCCCAACATCCATATCTAGGTAGAGTTGGGCATTACACTGTGTGAACAGTTACTGCAAATAAATTGAGAAAAACATTTTCCATATTTTTCTCACATCATAATCACAACATTTAAGAAGGTTGCAAAAAGAATAATAGGACTTGCATCATCCTAGTAATTGGAATTAATTCAAGGATTCCATTTTAAAGTCTTCTAAGTCAAGAAGAAAGTCAACTAAGGTACCAATAAAAAAAAATCAATATTTTGGGACTGAGAGCTATGATTTTCCAGAAAGGCTGAAGTGACTGTTTCTAAGTCACATTGCTGTCACACTGCACTAGTCTTCTGTTTATCCTTAGTGCTGATGAACAGTACCATTTCTGTCCCTGCCATGACTTAGGCATAAAAACATTTTAGAGAAACACATATTTCTGCTTTCTTTTCTCTTCCTCTAATTCTGCAGCAAGTCAATTTTTTTTTGTTAGCATTTGCCAGATAATATTTCTTTTTACTCTTTTATCTCTGACACCAAACACTTAGACTCCATTTACTGATCTATGTGAGTGGAAAGAATATTAAAAATTATTGGCAGTTTTAAATTTATTGATTGGTTTGACTTTTTGTCTTTTCTTTTTCTTTTTCCTTTATTAAAATGTTTAAGATCTCTCTGAAACAGGTGGGGAGATGCAGGGGAAATCGAGGCAACATAAAAACAAAAGCTATCAACAAAAATCTATTTTTAAAAGTATGGGAAACGTTACTGGCAGTAATACAACTTCTCTTTTAAGGTGAGTCTTTTGCATGATTGAAACACCAGATTTGGCCCACAAAGATATTTCTCCTGGAAAATAAAAGAGTTCAGGGCTATGAATTAGTCATTGACCTTTGTCCCGCAGCTTAAATTGCTGTTTTGTGGTAATTGAATGATGCTTCAAGGGCCACTCAGCCAGAGCCAGTCAATAAGCTCTTGGTGCCATCATCACTGTTATGTCACCACCCAGACCTAAATTCTATAACTAGTTCCATTATCAAAACCTTCATCCAAAAGGTCATAAAAATAGAGACTAAGGGACCTTTGGTAATGCCTTTAGGGTAATCAGATCCATTCTAACCATTCCTTTCATCTTGCAGATGAGGAAACTGAGGCACAGAAAAGTTAAGTGATATCAGATCACTCAACTTGCTAAGCATCAGAGGCAGGCTTTGAAGCCAGGTCTTCTTGATAACAATGATGGTCTGCTCTTCCATAATGGAGGATACTGGAAGATATTTCTACAAACATAGTTTCAGAGAAGGACTTTGTAACTGATATGACTAAATATGCCCTACTTATATCAAAGGTTATGTTATAATTTTCTTATGGACCCTCTTCCAAAAGGAATGACATACTATTTAGGCTTTACCCTGGGCTTTACCTCTATTCAGAAATTTATCTGGAAGACAATGGAAAAAGCAGTAAGGCTTCAAGATTTGTCCAATCCCACAAACACCAGTCAACTACTATTTTTCCTAGTAAGGAAAGAAAAAAATCCATGTGTATCACACTTTGGAAGATTTATTAAAATAAGCAAATCAATGTGAATTATATGAACCTTCTTATAACTCCTAAGCTGCCAACCAGAACACTCTAGTTTAAAAAAAAAAAAAATCAGACACCTTTTTTGTAACTTGTTATTCACCAGAAATAAAACCTACATATCATAAACAGCTATGATTAATCATTTTAGATAGCCAGAAAATTCAAATAAATTAAATAGAAATTATTACTTTTGAATGAAAACTCTTATTCTTTCCTTGGGAAGGGGAAGAGAGAGAAATGAGAAAGGGGGATGATGTCACCATCATCTCTTAGAAAACTCAAGAATTCAGTCTCTCTCATCTGAACTCCATGTTACATTATCATGATAATTGTTCGTTCCATCTCATAAAACTTCACAAATCAAATATGAAACAAAACTCAGTTCAAAATCTCTGCAGTACTGAAATCTTTCCAACCCAGAAAAACCATCTACATTTTCTCTCTTCCACAAGCCTATCCTCCAGTCAGGGAACAAAATAATTGCTAATCACTACCATTTAAATGGTGCTTTAAGGTTTGCCAAGTGCTTTGCATGTATTGCCTCATTTGATCTTCCCAACAACCATGTATGGGAGGTGCAATTATTACCCCATTTTGCAGATTAGGAAAGTGAGGTTGAGATAAATTTGGTGACTTGCCCAGGATTACATATCTAAGTGCCTCAAGTGGGATTTGCAATCAGGTTTTCCTAATTGTAAATTCCTCTCTCTACTTAGCCAGCCAGGTTCTTTTTAGGGTATGCAGTCCCTCTTTTGTCTACAGAACACAGTAATTCAAAAAATTTCATTCTAGCCAGAAGGACTTCCTCTCCATGTGTAGGATTTCAGAGCAGTATTAAAGGTGATATCAAATATTCAAATTTTCTCTTTGTGCAGAACTCTTCTTAGTCTTAAAAGGGATTGAAAGAGTTGTGATTATATGCATCAGAAGACACTTTTGCATGAGAACTCTGACAGGACACATCCACTATGACTTCAAAACTTCAGAAAAGCCAATCTCTAATCCTATCCCTAAGTACCACTGTTTTGTTTATAAGAAATGACCTTTCTATCTATACTATCACTTTTATCTAAAGTGCTTTAACTGTTGGCCTCCTACTAGAATAGCTACTTCCCTTCTTATCACTCTCACAAAAGGGTTGGCAAGGGTTACTCTATTGTGTATGAAAACATTGGATTGAGAGAACTGCTGCTTGTTCTTTGTTAGTTTTAGCTAATAACAGTTTAGCTTTCCATGCACACAGAAACCTAGGAAATCTATCACAGATGGCCACATGTATTGCCCC
Source organism: Sminthopsis crassicaudata (assembly GCF_048593235.1). Classification (NCBI taxonomy): domain Eukaryota; kingdom Metazoa; phylum Chordata; class Mammalia; order Dasyuromorphia; family Dasyuridae; genus Sminthopsis; species Sminthopsis crassicaudata. The sequence continues at coordinate 551,846,189 of NC_133617.1, read as the reverse complement.
TGAGAGCAATGCTGTCATCCAGGGAAATCAAAGTTTCTAAGGCAAATATTGAAGGATAAAACAATGTCTAAAGGATGTGCTATTTAGGAAAAACAATTTTTTCATGTCTCTATGGACATTGTTTGCTTAGTGAAAATGACGTAGAGGTAGAAAAATATTTGTTGTTTTTTTTTTTTCCCCTAGATGTTGAGTTTCATTAATAAAACCACTTTTAAAGATTTATTAATATCAGTATCCCATTTCTAGCATAGGATCATAGAATAGATCTGGGTAGAAAGGTCAATCAGACTAACTTTTTATATTTTAAAGATGAGAAAAACTAAATTCTAGACAGGTTAAACAGGTAACTTCTAGGTTACATACAAAGAAGTTTTTTTTCAATTATCAGTCACTCATTTCCTCCCTTCCCAGATCCCTATCCACTGAGAAGGAAGAAAGGAAAGGAAGAAAGCAGGAAGGAAGAAAGGAAGGAAGGAAGGAAGGAAGGAAGGAAGGAAGGAAGGAAGGAAGGAAGGAAGGAAGGAAGGAAGGAAGGAAGGAAGGAAGGAAGGAAGGAAGGAAGAGAGGAAGGAAGAAAGGGAGGAAGGGAGGAAGGGAGGAAGGGAGGAAGGGAGGAAGGGAGGAAGGGAGGAAGGAAGGAAGGGAGGGAGGGAGGGAGGAAGGAAGGAAGGAAGGAAGGGAGGAAGGAAGGAAGAAAGGGAGGAAGGGAGGAAGGGAGGAAGGGAAGAAGGGAGGAAGGGAGGAAGGGAGGAAGGAAGGGAGGGAGGAAGGAAGGGAGGGAGGGAGGGAGGAAGGAAGGAAGGAAGGAAGGAAGAGGGAGGGAAGAAGGGTGAAGATTAATTTTTACAAAAGAATATTTACTTCAAAGGTGTAACAAAAGCAAATATATAAACATTTTTCCCCATTTTGGGACGGGGCATAATTTTCCTTATATTGGCTCAGTCTCCCGGGTGCTAGAATTCTCAGGGATCCTCTGGACTCCACTCCCTGAATCTGTAACTAAAGAGTAAAGATGAAGTAGGCCAAACCCCAAATGTGTTTCTCAGGACTAGCAGGCTTCTCTCTGGAACTTAAAACTACATAAAACCTTACTGTGAGTGAAGGAGGCCTTTATACGTAGATGCCACCAAAGAGAGCAACTGTGCTTTAGGTTAATTCAGAGACGTAATCAATTTCTAATGTTCAGCTAATAGGAAGAAGTTTCTTCCAAACTGCATGATAGACCAAGACAGAATATTAATACTTGTACCAATCAATCAAAATTAGTAAGTAAATATACATTTATTAAGTGTTTACTATGTGTCAAGAATTACTCCAGGTGCTGGGAATACAAATTAGGAAAAGAAAGACAATCCCTGTTTTCATGGATTTTATAATCTAACATGGAATAGTAAGTAACATTCAAGAAAACAGCTAGGAAGGGTGGAGTGAGGGCACCTGGAATATGGATATGAGTCCAAGTCCGAGGAGTATAATAACTGAAATCAAGAGATATGAGCAGATACAATCTTGCAGGATGATAATTTTAGTGGTGAAGAGGTTTAAAATCATACAAGTCTTTCTATGTCTTTTTAAAAGTATCTTTTCCCTCAATTCCTATAGTACACTTTAATTTGTTCAGCTGTTCCTCAATTGATAGCTATGCCTAATTTCTGGAGTGGGAGAAGTGTTACCACAAAGAGAGTTGTGAATAATTTTAAGTATGGGATTTTTTCCTCTTTCTTTGATTCCTTTAGGGTATGTCCAAATAGTATATAATCAGATCAGCAGGAATGCATGATTTAGTAATTTTTTCTGCATAGATCCAAATTGTCCAGATGGTTGGATTCATTCACATCTCCATAAACAATGCATCAATGTATCTATTTTTCCTGAAGCCCTTCCAACATTTATCACTCACTTTTTTTAGTTATCTTTGCCAAAGAGGTGGAAATGAGGAGTCTGGTCAAGGAAGCCCTTGATCAGTTTTATATATTCTCCAATCAAGCATGGGCATATATCTGAAGGACAACTGTTGGGAAATAGTACCCTACTTAAAAAACATAAGGAAACTCTTCACTGGTTCCCAGTAACTGAAACCCTCTAAAAAGCAGAAGGACCACTGAAAGATGAGCAAAGGAACCGCTTCTGCCCCGTTCTTTTTCATAACCTAAATCCTAATCATTGATTCTTATACTGTTGTTCTCTCCTTTTAATCTTACCTTTATAATTCACCTTTCAAAGTTGAAGTTTGTTTTGCTTGAAATTATTCCTTTGAGCCGTCCATGATTTAGAAAAATGAACTACCCAGACCTCTTTCTGTCTCCCACTTTTATATATTATATCTTTTATTCTCCTTATTGTTTACCTGACTACAAACCATTATGTTGTTGATTACAGACTCGTGTGTCAATACTGGTTTAGGAGAATGGATTCTAAGTCTGAATCAGTGTTATTAATTCACCATGTAACCTTGAAAAAAAATCACATTAACTTCTTTGTCTCCATTTACTCATTTATAAACTGAGTGGATGGGGCTTAGATCATCTCTAAGGTCCTTTCCAACTCAAACAATTTCTGACATCTACAAAACAATTAAATGCCTAACACAATGCAAGGCATCGATGCTATATAGTGTCCATGGAAACTTTTCTAATGGTCAAAGACTTGTCTTTAATATTGTAATATTGTCAGGGAAAACTACTATGAAAAATGCTTTTTTTTTTTTTTTTTTTTTTTTTTTTTTTTTTTTTTACTTTTCTTTTAAAGTTTTCTCTAAACAACATATTATTAGATTCTGGTTCTTAATTCTTCAACATCTTCCATTTTATGAATGTTCATACCATTTGTCTCCATAGTTATCATTGTTTTTTCTCCATTGTATCCTATTACTTTTCTTCCTTTTACCCCAAACTACTTGCATGTTTTCTTTTAATAAAAAAGGTGATAATGGAAAAAAAAAATGATGAGAACTAATAATTTATAACAGAAGTGTTCCATATCAATTTTATTAATCTTCTGTCCCTGCTTTTTCCCAGCCTAAACCCTAATCACTAGTTCTTATAATGTTGCTCTCTCTTTTTAATCCTATCTTTATAATCCACCTTTTCAAGTTGAAATGAGCATTACTTAAAATTACTCCCCTTGCACCTAGCATTAATGGTACACATCTATAAATTCCTATAACTGGGGATGTTGAAGTTAATAGTTTGTTTCTAATCTGGGGGAGTTCTGACCTGCACTAGTCCTAAAAACCAATTAGAAGTTCACACTATGTCTGGCACCAATATGGTAAGTGTCTGGGAATTGGAGGTCACCAAGCTGCCTAAGGAGAGGCAAACCAATCCAAGTTGGAAACAGAATAGGTGAAAGTTCCCATACTGTTTAACTGTTAGATTAAGTCCATGACTGGCCACTGTAATTCTAGCCTGGACAAGATAGAAAAACCTAGTATTCCCCAACTTATGTCCTCCTGACTCCAGGCCAGTGCTCTATCCACTGTGTTACCTACATGCCCCAACTATAAAAAGAGCCAAAGGAATTAAAACTCAATAAAGTTATAAAGCTTTTATTTTAAAAAAATGTTTCTTTGGTGGGAAAAACATATTGGATAAGTCTAGTTGCCCTATAAATATATCAACAAAGATTGGAAAAGGACAATGGTCAAAATAATAATCAAAAAGACCAAAGGAAAACATCAGTAAACTCCAACATCCAGTCTAGGATTGCACTAGAAATTGGACAGAAGCCTGCATGCAGCAAAGGAAGTAGAAACCAGAGTGTAATTGTAACATAATTGTAATCTCTAATGGGGGGACTGAAGTCAATAGGATCTTAGTCTAACCTATGATTGTAGCTAACCATTTAAAGGTCACTACTCAGCAAGATAGGACTAGTCAGTATAGATCTGGGATACTCTGAAGCCCAAAGCCTCACTCATGATTTTTCTCATTATTTCCTTTAAGATTTCAGGCTTTTATCCCTCTAAATAAATTTTATTATTATTTTGTTTAGTTCTATAAAGTTCTATAAAGTATTAATAATTTGACTGGCAAAATACCATATTTGTAAAATTAATTTAGAAAAGTGTTGTCATTTTTATTACATTTGCACAAGCTAGCCATGACAGTGATCAAAAGAACATTTCCTTAGGAAATCTGTTTAAAATCATTTTGTCTAATGATTTTTGTGTGATGATTTTCTTAATTAAATAAACTATTTTCCCTTTCTGTGACAAAATAGTTATCATCAGTGTGCCAATTACAAAAGACTTCCTAAAGGATCCTAGCTATGTGAAAAGTCCCTTGCAAGCTTTAAAGCAAGCATTATATAGAAATCAATAATTGTTGGAGGATTCTGTATATGCTTGTAATTATAAAAATAAAATTATTGAGTTGTCCATGCCCTTTGACCCAGTGATACCATTACAGGGATTATATCCCTAAAGAATTAAAAGAGAAATAAAGGTTCATGCTGTAATCAAATATTTATTACAACCTTCTTTATAATAGCAAAAATTTGAAAATAAAGTAGGTGTTCATTAAAAAAGGACTGACTTTAAAAAATAATGGTAAATGAATGTAATGAATACTATTGAGTTGAGTTGAGAGCTCCACAGTGTTACTTCCAAACTACTAAAATTGTGTATTTCTCTCTATATATTTCAAGTACTTTATAAATTACCAAATTGTTATTTATACTTTTAGACAGTATACATGCTAATGAAATTTTTTAAAACTTAATTTCCAAAGAAATTAAAACTTGAAAAGTGTAAGAAACTTTCTTCTAGTTCACATTTTAGAGTTGTTGTTGTATTTTTTTTAAGTTTTACCAAGAGAAAAAAAAAAAAAGAAAGAAACAAACAAACCAAATAAATCAAAATCAAATCCCACCGGAAAAAAATTCTATTCAATAAGAATTTCTGGATTATCTAGACTCTGGATTCAAATGAATCTATATCTACTCAGACTCATTTGTGGTCTGTTCAGATGTTTGGCTCTTGATAAATTTACTCAGGCAAATAAATACATAACCCCAGTTCCTTTCCCTATCTTTCCCATTTCACTGTGTCTCTAGAGAATTCTTTTTAGTCATTGTTTAGGGCTTAAAATACTTCTTTGGTTAGTCAGACCTTCTGACTTATTGATCTAAGTTCTCATCAACTCCTGGCCTCCTATAATATCTTTATTAGGATGGTATGGATCATCTTTTCCTCCCTCACCACATCTTCCTAGTTTTATTTCTACTATAGCATCCTGTCCTTTAATTTGGCAACTAAATACTGACCTGTTTGTTATGGTAAGACTCCTTCTCTCTCTTCTAGAAGGTCAGCATTCCAGACAAGATTATGGAAGCTTAGGGTGGGCTGGTACTGATGGAGGGGTCCTTTCCACCACTTCAGAATATTTGCAGATATTCTCTGAGAGTTTCAGCCATGATGATTCGGAGGTTTTCTACAGTGTGGTGATGAAATTTCTTTTAATTGGCTGCCATCAGCTGTCATCATTGTCATTATCATTATCATTTACAAAAATATTATAATATAAATAAATAAAATAGCAACCTTATAATATAATAATTTATAAATGGAAATATAAACAAAAATATAAATGTTGGTATTTATTTAGCATTTTATGGTTCATAAAAGATTTTACAAATATATCTTATTTTATCTTCATAATCCTGGGAGGGAAATACTTATTCTCACTACATAAATAATATAACTGAGGCACAAAGAGGTTAGCATCATACAATTAGTAAGCAGTTGTGGGAGGATTTGAACTCAGTTCTTCCCAACATCAAGTCCTGATCATTATACTACCTGCCTGCCTTATATACTAAAGGAACACTCTCTACCCTTCCGTCTGTTATTCTCTGGCAACTTTCAAAAGAGGTAGTCTGCTATGATCTGCCAGATGGGGAAGAACCTGCCAGCACTCACCATCTGTCTGTAAACACATGACTCCTTTATGTCTTTTGTGTTTATTCTTTCCTGATCTTAGGGAAATGAATATACAAAGAAGGAATTCACCAGGTTACGATCTTATGAGTTTTGAACAGTTGGAAAAGCCATTGAAGTCCCCTTGGTAACCAGTCAGTAACAGATATCATCAGAATTGGTTTTGGTAGCAATAGCAGATAAGTCTGGTAAGAAGCAAGCTTAGCAGCTGAGCAAGCTGCTTGGATTACCCTGTCACTCACAATACCCAGGTAAATGAGAGAGCAAATTGTCCAGCACAACACATCCCAAAGCAAACTTAATGGACTCTGAAAAGGAAGAGCTCAGAAATTGCACAGTAATCTTCAATTCCATATGTTCCCTACCAATGAACTATGTTACCTTTGTACTTCAAATATGAGCCCTCTATCCCCAAGAATCAAGCATATGTATGTAAGGGAAGAGTATGTTTTCTGGTGCTTTTTTGGTGGGGAGGGGAGAGTTGTTCCTCCTGTTCTAGATAAAATTCGAAGTTAAGTATCAACTTAATGGTTGTGGACATAAAATGGGGGCTCATGAAATATAGTATTAGAAATTGTAGCTCCTCAGGATTACTCCTCTAGAACAATGAGAAAAGAAGGAAGGAAGGAAGGAAGGAAGGAAGGAAGGAAGGAAGGAAGGAAGGAAGGAAGGAAGGAAGGAAGGAAGGAAGGAAGGAAGGAAGGAAGGAAGGAAGGAAGGAAGGAAGGAAGGAAGGAAGGAAGGAAAGGAAGGAAGGAAGGAAGGAAGGAAGGAAGGAAGGAAGGAAGGAAGGAAGGAAGGAAGGAAGGAAGGAAGGAAGGAAGGAAGGAAGGAAGGAAGGAAGGAAGGATAAAGGAAGGAACAAGCATTTTTAAGTACCTGCTAAGTGTTTTATAAATTTCTCATTTGAACCTCACAACTTTGAGAGGTAATCAATAAACATTTATTAATTACATAACATGTTCTTAGAACTGTGCTAGGTGTTAGGGTTACAAGGAGAAAAACAAACAAGCAAAAACAGAAAAGAAAAAGAAACTCCTTGTTTTCAAAGAGCTTACAGTCTCAGGAAGGAAGATAACTCACAAAAGAAACCTGAAAAGTGTTAAGAGGGCAGGGAGAGATAAAAGAACATGATAGAATAGTTAAAGGCAAACCACAGTAGTGCAGTCAAATGAGGAAATTAGGAGATAGGTGCTAACATTAATTTCATTTTAATCAAGGAAGTTAAAGCAGATGGTGACTAATCCTGGGTCTTATACATAGTAAGCACTTAAGACCAGATTTGAACTTAGGTTTTGTTTATTTCAGGCCCAATATTCCACCCCCTGTACCATTTGGCTGGTATTCCACATTCCTGCCTTTCCACAGATATATTAATATATTCTGCTTCTTCATTACCAAAACATTGCCAGCAACCTGAATCTTGTTTCAGCCATAAAGAGGCCAGGGGTTAATTAGAGACAGCAATTAATGTAGATTAAGGCAGAAAGCCAACTTTTACCTAAATGTTGGTAATTTTCCTAACTGAGGGCTTAGCACAATTGTGTTTATACCCATAATTTTTTCATCTAAAATAAATTCCCTAAAGCGGCATAAAAGGAAACTGCACAGACCTTACAAAGCATTATATTGCCCTTAGTCTTAAAATTGGATAATTATTACCACAGAGTTACCCTAAAATTATTTGATTACATTTAAAAATAGAAAATCTTCAAAACATATGTGTGTATATATATACATATACATATATGTATGTATATGTATATATGTGTGTATATATACATATATGTGTGTATGTGTATGTATGTATGCATGTGCAAAATAAATACAGATAATTTGGCAGGGAAGCACCAGGTAGAGGGAGGAAGATCAGCATCTGTTCTGCATAGGGGCTGACATTTACACTGATCTCTGAAGGAAGCTAGAGAGTAAGTAAATATGAAGTAGAAGTGAGGAGGGCATTCTAGGAATGAGAAGCAGTCCCTGCAGAAGTATGGAAGCAAGAGATAGCCTCTAAGGTAAAGAGAAAAACATGTAGTTAGACTAACTGTGATATGGAAGATGTAAGGAAAGAGAGGTTGGAGATAGATTGTGGATGGTTTAAAGTTTGTATTTATCCTATAGGAAGTAAGCTACTTTGAGCAGGGAGTGATATGATGATAAGAGCTTATATTTATGATTGGAAGGGATTTTTGGAGGACAGTGAATTGGCTCAGGGTATGGAATGTTGGGCCTGAAGTCAGGAAGACCAAAGTCCAAATCCTATTTAAGACCCTTACTGGCTTGATCCAGTTAAGTTTACACAGTCTGTAAGCTTCAGTCCTGAATCAGAAATTAGGAATACTTGTGCCTACCTCACAAATTTGTTATGAGTATTAAATGAAGTAATATAAGTAAAACATTTTGAAAACCTTAGTCTGATGCATAAAAGCTAGCTATTGTTGTTGAGTCTAACTCCTTCATTTTATAAATGAAAAAGCTGAGGTATAGAGAAAATGATTTGTTCAGGATAAGATAGCTAGGAAGCATCTGGGACAAGATGTGAGTTCAGGTTTTACTAATTTCTAGAATTCTACCTGGTATGACATCTTAGACCTATGTTTTAAAAATAATAATTGTGGATTATCTGTTTATTTTAAAATATACACTGTCTACCAATCTAGGTAAATTTTTTCAAAAATACTTATATTAAAATACTAGTGGTTATACAAAAATGCTCAAAAGACTCCATTCAGGTTATCTTTTTGCTCGAACATTACATCAAAAAAGAGAATGTGAAACTGAAATTATATATATATATATATATATATATATATATATATATATATATTTGGAATGATTTTGTTTTTCCCTTCATCTACCTAAAATAAAATGGCTAAGCTTTGAAAGGTCATTGGGCATTTAGAAGACTGACTGAAAACATTTAGCTTCAATGACAACGTTCCTAAGACATTATGATGATAGTCTAATCCCTTCATTGACATCATGTTGTGCAGGGGCCCAAAATGGGCCTGTGGATGAAAAGACGATATTAGGAGGGGGGGCAAGCCAAGATGGCGGAGAAGATACATGCAAATTTGTAAGCTCCCTTCTTCCCTCATTACCAATTAATTAAATCAGCCTCAAAAATAACGCTGGACTGATAAAAACCACAAGGATTAGAAGCACAACTTACCAGCTGAAGAGAATCTGGAATTTCAACAAAAAAGGTCGGTTCCAAGGGGAGGAAAAAAAAAGAAAAAAAAAAAGAGGCCAGCACAGACAAGATTGGACTGGGTGCTAACACACTGTGCCAATTGGGCTGGGGAAAAGTCTGGTATCAGAAAAGCCAATGAGATAGAGAAATCTGACACAGGCTGTTAGCTCTTCTCTGCTTATAAAACAGCAGTTCAGAAGAGAAATCAAGCCGCTTTAAAATATAAAGCCAGATCCTAAATCCACCCCAATCTGGAAGTGACCTAATAGATCTCCTCACAGCTGCACAGACTGTGAAAATACCTTCTGCTGCCTGGGGCTACTCCTTGGGGTAATTGAGAGCCTGAACAGCAGGGACACAGCCCTAGGCAGCCTAGTCTAATCCATATAGTGTGGGCTCAGCCTAAGGCAATGGAATTCTAGCAGCAGCAGAACTCCTAGAAAAGCAGAACTCCCAGAGAAGCAGAACCTTTGTAGTAGGGACCGCAGTTTCCAGGCAGACACTTCCAGTTTGAGCCCAGGGGCTTTTCACATCAGCTGTTGACATCCACGGCCCCAAAGAAGGCATTGGCTGGGGTTTGTGACGCTTTCATTGTTCAGCCTTAAACCTCAGGGCAGTCCCTAGACCACACAGCGGGGGCCTTCACTGGGCACTCCTCACAGTGCAGCCATGCTAAACACTTCTGAGGCATTTCCGGGGAGGGGGGGAGGGGAACTCTCTCCCAGAGCTCTCTAGTACCTCAGGCACAGGGTTGTTGTATTCTATTCCCCCGCCCCCCAGTCTGGGAGGAAGCTGATAAATAAATAAATAAATAAACTTCTTACCCCAAGGGCAGACCCCAACAGATTTTTAGCAATGAGTAAGAAGCTGAAGAGAATGATTGACACTTTCTACACAGAGAAAGAGTAGGTATCCAACCCCAAAGAAGCTAACAACAGAGAGTCTGCAGATAACAATCTAAAGGGGAACGAAACCTGCCCCCCATCACATAACTCTCTCCTAGAAGAGACTATTAAAAAGTTAAGAGAGTTTGAAGAAAAATGGGGAAAAGAAAGAGAAGCTATGATACAGAATAACAACGTCCTGAAATTTGAGTTGGAAAAAATAAAGAATTCACAGAGGTGCAGAGAAATAAAATTTGTGAATTAGAAAAGGTTAAAAAATCACAGGAAAGTAGGATTTCTGAATTGGAAAAGATAAAAAATTCTCAAGAAAGTAGGATTTCTGAATTGGAAAAGATAAAAAAAGTCTCAAGAAAGTAGGATTTCTGAATTGGAAAAAGAAAATAACTCACTAAAAAAAATTAGTGAAATGGAAGAAAATTCAACAGATCAAAATAATTCATTTAAAAACTCAATTGGGCATATACAAAAAGAACTAAAAAATGTGAATGAAGAAAATAACTCATTAAAAATCAGGACTGAACAAATAGAAGTGAATGATTCATTGAGAAACCAAGAATCAGTCAAACAAAACAAAACAAAACAAAACAAAACAAAACAAAACAAAACAAAACAAAAATGAAAAGCTGGAGAATAACATCAAATACTTACTGGGAAAATCTATAGACCTGGAAAATAGATCTAGGAGAGATAATCTGAGGATCATTGAACTTCCCAAAATCTATGATCAAAAAAAGAGCCTAGATTCTATTTTACAGGAAATCATCGAAGAAAATTGTCCAGAGATAATAGAAACAGAAGGGAAAATAGGCGTTGAAAGAATTCATCAAACACCTTCTGGAAAAGACCCTAAAAAAAGAACTCCATAAACATTGTGGCTAAGCTGTAGAACTACCAAGCTAAGGAAAAAATATTGCAAGCAGCGAGGAAAAAACAATTCAAATATCAAGGGGCCACAATAAGGGTCACTCAAGATCTGGCTGCCTCCACATTAAAGGATCGAAGGGCCTGGAACCTGATATTCCGAAAGGCAAAAGAACAAGGATTGCAACCAAGAATAAACTACCCAGCTAAGTTTAGCATTTTCTTCCATGGAAGAAGATGCTCATTTAATGAAACAGAGGAATTCCATTTGTTTCTAAGAAATAAACCAGACTTAAACAAAAAATTTGATCTACATGCACAAGACTGAAGAGAAGCAGAAAAAGGTAAAAAGAACTTTTGAGAACTGTATCTCTGTTGTGGATATACAGAAAGTCCACATGGATAATTTGATTTTACTGATATAATATTTTTAGAAAGGGAAGTAGTAAAGGGAAGGGGATAATATCAGAAAAAGGGGAAGGAGAGATAAAAAGAGGGAAACTACATCCCAAGAAGAGGCATAGAAAATCTACCACATCTGAGGAAATTTAGAGAGGGGGAGAAACATTGTGTGACTCTTACTCTCATCAGAGTAGGCTCAAAGAGTAAATAATTGACATATTTGTTTTTCAGAGAATCCTCTCTCACCTCATTAAAAGGGGGGAGAAGAAAAGGGAAAAGGAAAAGGGGAATAAGGGAAGGGTACAAGAAAGGGGAAGGGACTTAAAAGGAGGGGGGAGGGATACTAAAAAGGGAGGGCTGTGCAACACAAGTGGGGTCTATAAATTAAATATTGGGGGAGAGGTTCAGGAGGGTCAAGGGGAAAAAAAAGCATAATCTGGGGATAATATGATGGCAGGAAATACAGAATTAGTAATTTTAACTGTAAATGTGAATGGGATGAAATCTTCCATTAAATGGAGGTGGATAGCAGACTGGATCAAAAGTCAGAACCCTACAATATTTTGTTTACAGGAAACACACTTAAAGCAGGGAGATACATACAGAGTAAAGGTAATAGGTTGGAGCAGAATCTATTATGCTTCAGGTAAAGCCATAAAAACAGGGGTAGCCATCTCAGATCAAGCAAAAGCAGAAATTGATCTAATTAAAAGAGATAAGGAAGGAAACTATATCCTGCTAAAAGGTAGCATAGACAATAAAGCCATACCAATACTAAACATATATGCACCAAGTGGTATAGTATCTAACTTCCTAAAGGAAAAGTTAAAAGAGTTGCAAAAAGAAATAAACAGCAAAACTATAATAGTGGGAGATCTCAACCTTGCACTCTCAAAATTAGACAAATCAAACCACAAAACAAATAAGAAAGAAATTAAAAAGGTAAATAGAACATTAGAAAAACTAAGGATGATAGACCTTTGGAGAAAACTGAATGGTGATAGAAAGAAGTATACTTCTTCTCAGCAGTTCATGGAACCTATACAAAAATTGACCATATATTAGGACATAAAGATCTCAAAATTAAATGCAGGAAGGCAGAAATAGTAAATGCCTTCTTCTCAGATCACAATGCAATAAAAACTACATTCAATAAGAAGTTAGGGGTAAATAGACCAAAAAGTAATTGGAAACTGAACAGTATCATCTTAAAGAATGACTGGGTAAAACAGCAAATTATAGAAACAATTAATAATTTCACCCAAGATAATGACAATGATGAGACATCATACCAAAATTTGTGGATACAGCTAAAGAGGTAATAAGGGGAAATTTTATATCTTTAGAGGCTTATTTGAACAAAATAGAGAAAGAGAAGATTAATGAATTGGGCCTGCAACTTAAAAAGCTAGAAAAAGACCAAATTAAAAACCCCCAACCAAAAACTAAACTTGAAATACTAAAATTAAAAGGAGAAATCAATAATATTGAAAGTAAAAAAACTATTGAATTAATAAATAAAACCAAGAGTTGGTTTTATGAAAAAGCCAATAAAATAGATAAACCTTTGGTAAATCTGATGAGAAAAAGGAAAGAGGAAAATCAAAGTGTTAGTCTTACAAATGAAAAGGGGGATCTTTCTACCAATGAAGAGGAAATTAGAGAAATAATAAGGAGTTATTTTGCCCAACTTTATGCCAATAAATTTGATAACTTAAGTGAAATGGATGACTTACTCCAAAAATATACGCTTCCTAGATTACCAGAGGAGGAGATAAATTGCTTAAATAGTCCCATTTCAGAAAAAGAAATAGAACAAGCTATTAATCAACTCCCCAGGAAAAAATCCCCAGGACCAGATGGATTTACATGTGAATTCTACCAAACATTTAAAGAACAACTAGCCCCAATGTTATATAAACTATTTGAAAAAATAGGGGATGAAGCAGTCCTGCCAAACTCCTTTTATGACATAGACATGGTACTGATACCTAAACCAGGTAGATCGAAAACTGAGAAAGAAAACTATAGACCAATTTCCTTAATGAATATTGATGCTAAAATCTTAAATAAAATATTAGTAAAAAGACTTCAGAAAATCATCCCCAGGATAATACACTATGATCAAGTAGGATTTATACCAGGAATGCAGGGCTGGTTTAATATTAGGAAAACTATTAGTATAATTGACCATATTAATAATCAAATTAATAAAAACCATGTGATCATCTCAATAGATGCAGAAAAAGCATTTGATAAAATCCAACATCCATTCCTACTAAAAACGCTTGAGAGTATAGGAATAAATTGATTATTCCTTAGAATAGTCAGGAGCATATATTTAAGACCTTCAGTAAGCATAATATGTAATGGAAATAAACTGGAACCTTTCCCAGTAAGATCAGGAATGAAACAAGGTTGTCCACTATCACCATTACTATTCAATATTGTATTAGAAATGCGATCCTTGGCAGTAAGAGTCAAGAAAGAGATTAAAGGAATAAGAGTAGGTAATGAGGAAATCAAACTGTCACTCTTTGCAGATGATATGATGGTATACTTAGAAAACCCCAGAGATTCTAATAAAAAGTTGTTAGAAATAATTCACAACTTTAGCAAAGTTTCTGGGTACAAAATAAATCCACATAAATCCTCAGCATTTTTATATATCACCAATAAATTGCAACAGCAAGAGATACAAAGAGAAATTCCATTCCAAACAAATGTCGAGAGCATAAAATATTTGGGAATCCATCTACAAAAGAAAAGTCAGGAATTATATGAACAAAATTACAAGGCACTTGCCACAAAAATAAAGTCAGATTTAAATAATTGGAAAGACATCCAGTGCTCGTGGATAGGCCGAGCGAATATAATAAAGATGACAACACTCCCCAAACTAATCTATTTATTTAGTGCTATACCAATCAGACTCCCAAGAAACTATTTTAGTGACCTAGAAAAAAATAACAGCAAAGTTCATATGGAAGAATAAAAGCTCGAGAATTTCAAGGGAATTAATGAAAAAAAAAAAGTCAGATGAAGGTGGTCTAGGTATACCTGATCTAAAGCTATATTATATAGCAGCAGTCACCAAAACTATTTGGTATTGGCTAAGAAATAGACCAGTAGATCAGTGGAACAGATTAGGTACAAAGGACAAAAAAGGGTACAACTATAGCAATCTAGTGTTTGATAAACTCAAAGATACCAACATTAGGGATAAAAATTCATTATTTGAAAAAAACTGTTGGGAAAACTGGAAATTAGTATGGCAGAAATTAGATATGGATCCACACTTAACACCATATACCAAGATAAGATCAAAATGGGTCCATGATTTAGGCATAAAGAATGAGATCATAAATAGATTAGAGGAATAGAGGATAGTCTACCTCTCAGACCTGTGGAGGAGGAAGGAATTTATGACTAAAGGAGAACTAGAGATCATTACTGATCACAAAATAGAAGATTTTGATTACATCAAACTAAAAAGTATCAATAGTAATGCAAACAAGATTAGAAGGGAAGTAACAAATTGGGAAAATATTTTTACAGTTAAAGGTTCTGATAAAGGTCTCATTTCCAAAATATATAGAGAATTGATCCTAATTTATAAGAAATCAAACCATTCTCCAACTGATAAATGGTCAAAGGATATGAACAGACAATTCTCAGATAATGAAATTGAAACTATATCCACTCATATGAAAAAGTGTTCCAAATCACTACTGATAAGAGAAATGCAAATTAAGACAACTCTGAGATATCACTA
This sequence comes from Sminthopsis crassicaudata, assembly GCF_048593235.1. Taxonomy (NCBI): domain Eukaryota; kingdom Metazoa; phylum Chordata; class Mammalia; order Dasyuromorphia; family Dasyuridae; genus Sminthopsis; species Sminthopsis crassicaudata. The sequence continues at coordinate 551,831,112 of NC_133617.1, read as the reverse complement.
CACACCTGTCAGATTGGTTAATATGACAGGAACAAATAATGATGAATGTTGGAGGGGATGTGGGAAAACTGGGACACTGATGCATTGTTGGTGGAGTTGTGAAAGAATCCAGCCATTCTGGAGAGCAATTTGGAATTATGCCCAAAAAGTTATCAAACTGTGCATACCCTTTGATCCAGCAGTGCTACTACTGAGCTTATATCCCAAAGAAATACTAAAGAGGGGAAAGGGACCTGTATGTGCCAAAATGTTTGTAGCAGCTCTTTTCATAGTGGCTAGAAACTGGAAGATGAATGGATGTCCATCAATTAGAGAATGGTTGGGTAAATTGTAGTATATGAAGGTTATAGAATATTATTGCTCTGTAAGAAACGACCAGCAGGATGAATTCAGAAAGGCTTGGAGAGACTTACATGAATTGATGCTGAGTGAAATGAGCAGAACCAGAAGATCACTATACACTTCAACAACAATACTGTATGAAGATGTATTCTGATCGAAGTGGATATCTTCAACATAAAGAAGATCCACCTCACTTCCAGCTGATCAATGATGGACAGAAACAACTACACCCAGAGAAGGAACACTGGGAATTGAATGTAAAATATTAGCACTACTGTCTATCTACCCAGGTTACTTATACCTTTGGAAACCAATACTTAACGTGCAACAAAAAAATTGGATTTACACACATATATTGTATCTAAGTTATACTGTAACACATGTAAAATGTATGGGATTGCGTGTCATCTAGGGAAGAGAATAGAGGGAGGGAAGGGAAAATTTGGAAAAATGAATACAAGGGATAATGTTATAAAAAAAAATTACTCATGCATATATACTGTCAAAAAAATTTATAATTATAAAATTAATTAAAAAAAGAAAAGAAAATATGACATTAACAGGCACTGACACTGTACTATATCCAAAGAACTCTTCTGTTGCCAAAGGAAACATCTTGTGCTTCAATATGAATAAATCATAAGCTTTTTGCTAATGTTGCATTGTGTTTGGAGAAATAGATATTAGTAGAATTATTAGGCCAAGCAATGAGTGTTTGATCTTCTCTTAAATTTTATAACATTGACCCAAGGGGAATCTCCATGAAAATGTCCCCAGACTAAGAAAGTTCCTCCCCTTTTTTTGCAATTTACCTTCCAAAAATGAGTCAATGAAGCCAAACCCACCAGACAGTCATTCTTTATAAGGGTAATAAGTTGACTAATGTCAATATGTTAATTAAAGGCCATTTGGAGTTGGGGGAGAGGACAGTGTTTCTTTTTAGCATTTGACAAAAGTGTATTATTTTGTGATATTTTCCAATACATTGAATAGCAGCCATCTGAAAATTCCAAGAAGAAATCAACAATTTGAATTGATCCAGCTTCAATTTGCCATAACTACGAACAGGGACTGCCAGAGTATTAGATCTGTATTTCTTCAATTCTTTTCTTATATAGATAAGTTTTAAAAATAGATAATATAAAAACAAGGCACTTTAGGGGAGAGAATACAATAGTAATGCAAAAGGGGCAAATGATCACATATGATATTATATACTATAAAGAATGGCTCTTGAGATGAGTCTTGAAGAAAATCAGGAATTCCAAGAGATATTAAATGATTACATTATAAGAAATTAGAATAATCAACAAGTACAAAGGTATAGAGATGGAGGCACATACCATATGAAAACAATATCAAGAATTCAAGTTTAACTGGTACATGAGAGAGTATGGAGCAGGGTCATGGTGTAATAAGGCTTGAAATATAGGCCAGATGGTGATGAGTTTTAAATGCAAATAAAGGGGTTTAAATTAGGTCCTATCTGTGATAGGGAACCACTAGATTTTACTGAATAGAAATGTAATATGGTCAGAAGATCTGTTTAAGAAAATCAATTTAGGGACTATGTGGATGAAGAATTTAATTGAGAAAAGACTTGAAGCAAGGAGACCAATAGGGAGGCTGTTACAATAGTTCAGAAGGGAAGAGATGAGGACTTGAAAGTAAGGGGATGGCTCTATGAATGGAGAGCAGTCAGAGTTGAGAAATGTTAAAGAAAAGAAATAGGAATAATAAAATTTAGCAACTCATTCTCTATGTGGAATAAATGAAAATGAGCAGTAGAGGGTAACACTGACATTATGAGAATCTTATTGACTAGAAGATGTGGAAGAGGGTGGGTTAAAGATAATGAGTTGTTAGGATGAAAAATACCACTCATCTCCAAAGAGAAAAGTGATAAGACTCAAGGCATATATTGAAACTTTTTTATGCCCAATGTGGAAATTTAATAATACTACGTTATTTGTTAGAAGGGTTTTTTTTCCTCTTTTTTGATAGGGAAAAGAAGTGGGAGGAAGAAAAAGGTAGATTTTTGTTCATTAAAAAAAAAGAGTTAAATGAACCAAAGATAAGTTCTACTTTAATTTGTTGAATTTGAGATGCCTACCTGGCATGTAATTTGAAACAGGCAGTTAAAAATACAGGACTGAAGCTCAAGTGAAAGATGAGAGAAGGATACATAAATATGAAGATCATCTGAATAAAAATGATAATTGGACCCATGGGACCCAATGCTATCATCAAGGGAAAGAATATAATAAGAAGCCACTGGAGTTTATTGAGCAGGGTAATGCCATGGTCAAATCTGTGCTTTAGGAGAATCACTTTGGCAGCTCTGTGGAGGATGAATTGGGAAAGAGAGACTTGAGGCAGGGAAACTAATTAGGAAGCTGTCGTAATCATCCAAATGAGAAGTGATGATAACCTAAACTAGGGTGATGTTTATGTGAGGAGAGAAGAGGATGGATGTGACAGATACTGTGAAAGATGCAGTTTTCTAGCATTATTTGTAAGCTGTGAAATTGAATCGAGTTAATGTACATTTTAAAGATTACTAGTTAGTGGGAGAAGATATCCAAGTTAGAAAACTTCAAAAACCTAAGAAACAGGACAAAGTTATGAAAATATATTACAATATAACTGTGTTTATCTGATATCCTCCTCAATTAAGATTTTTAATCAATTCTAGCAATTATTCACCTTTAATCCCTGATGCTCTATATCAAAAGTCTCTACATTCCAGTTGAAACATCCTGATACTGTCTTTTTCCTTTCTATCCATCAATCCCTCACTTAGAAATTTACTTGTTCTGCTTCTAGCTTCTCAAGACAGGACCAGCCCTAGACCTTTAAAGGTAATAATTTGCAAATCTTAACAAAAATACAAATTTCTTTATTTAATATTTAAAGCCTTTCACAACTTGGCTCTATTCTATCTTTCCAAGCTGATTACAATTTGCTTCCCTTCATATACTAATTCAAAGTGGTCTATTTATTCTTATCCAAAGATGACATTCTGTCTTATACCTTTATAAATGCTATCACTAGATCTAGGATATTCACTTTTCCTACCTCTGAGTTCTGAAATTCCTGGCTTTATTCAAAGATCAGCTTCATCATGACCTCCTATAACAAGCCTTTCATGTTCTCTCCAGTTGTAAATGCTTCTCTTCTGTATCATGAATTACTTTAAATTTTTGTAACAGGTGCCAATGTAATGAACATACCTTTAAGGCACTTTTAGTGCCAGACAGTCTTTCCTCACATTGATATGAGTGACCAGAAGAATTCCCAGTTAATCCTTTTGAGTGCCATTAACTGGGGAGTCACATCAAGAATTACTGGCCACTGGGCCAGGGAAAACATTGAAGGCTTCTGTTTTCTCTATACAAAATGACCACAAATATCTGTGTACATGGGCCCAAAGTTTAGGTGGCCAATAAGATGAGTAAGATATCCTGAATTCAGAAACAGATTTGATCTTATCAGTGTCACTGGGGATTGACAGGATGAAATATAACCCTTATTCAAAAAACACAAAATAGTCACAACAGAGTTGGAAGCATTATATATTAAGAAGTTACACTCACATGAAGAAATTCTGAAACCAGAGAATGAAACGTGGGAAGTACAAGTTGAAGATAAATGAAGATAGAAACAAATAGGATTTCAGTATTATTATAATTATAAGGAAAGAATCAATGGTGAAGTTGACATATAATACAAATGTAGCACAAAGGCATGACATACCATTAATAAGGAACTTTAATCATCAAAACACATCTGTTGAATCTTTCCATCTCTGTCTCTTTGTGTCTCTGTCTCCATCTTTTTAATTCTGGTTGGATGAAGAAGCATAAAGAGGGGATGTCTTTCATGTTGCCCTCCCTGACTACATGCATGTGGCAATATGTGTGCTTTTCTGGGACTGAATACCAAGTTCTCAGCTTCTTTTTCTACTTTTTTTCTGAATACAAATATTGAAATGCTGAAGCATGAATGTTTCTAACTTTGGTGTCTACATATTGAGTCTAAAAGATGTGGTGCTATTAAGAAGTCCATGGGTTGATTACCCAGAAGAATATGCTTTCTGCAGTTACATTCTTCTCAGAAGACATGACCAATACTAGATATATAAAGAATGCATGACTACTTAGGTGAAATATATGGACCTTGAGTGAGTTAGTTGAAGGGCATAGGTATAGAGTAAATGTAAAATGCCTGCTAAGTAGTTCTACAAGTTTCTCAGAAATCTTTACTTCCTAAAAAACTGTACTTGGAGATATGGGCTACTGCTTCATGTTTTAAAAGCACATGTGAGGTTTTTTTTATTTAATTATAAGTTTTGTGGTGAAGGAAATTAAAAATGGATATTCTATACTTGAAATTTCTGCTTTTTATATTGGGTTATCTTTTCTAAAAAGGACCCTTTTAATCTCTATCGGGTAACCATGTGTATGTGTGTGTGTGTGTGTGTGTGTGTGTGTGTGTGTGTGTGTGTGTGTGTATGCACTCTTCCTATTTTCCCAGGAATTTCTCTCTCAAATGGAACAAAATGAGCCAGAGAGTATAAGAAGACTGATTCTCTTCATTTCTTCTTGAGTTCAAATCCAGAGCTCTTGGTAAAACAAATAGCTATAAGTGATATCTATGTACACATTGGATTCCCTATCCAATTTTGAAATCTTGAGAGCAGAGGTATTACTTTTCCATGTATAACATTAACACCAGGCACAGCTTGACAATGCTTAAAAATGTTTTGTTGAATGATTAATAGAGAAATTATTAGGAACCACAGACTTCCTTATACTTCCAGATAATTTATAATTTTAACCAGAATATATCTGCATAGGATAAATCTTTCTTTTTTGTTTAGTACAAAGGAGAAATTTTAGACATGGACACTTTCATAATATTATTAATGGTTTTGGCTTTTTTCCTCAAAATTGTGAAATATTGTATTTTGTATGCTGCAGCAATAAAAAATGTGAATTGATATATTATGTCTCATTCAAAAGGACTTGTTACAAATCTTATAATCATATTATCGATTTCCTTTTAAATGTTGGAAACCCCAAGGACATCATGCTTTTATTTCTTCATCTCTTTCTTACTTTTCATTTCTTTCCCTTTTTGTTGCTTTATTCTTTCCAATGCTTTTTTTATTATTCATTGCATGCCTTCCATAAACTTTTAATGCTGCTTCATCAGATGCTTCCTTACTAAACTGTCCTTCATCTAAGATATATGGATTAAAGATTTTACATAATGCTGGGTTATCTACTCCTTATTCATATATGCTCACAGAATTTCTTTTTAGTGGATTCAAATAGACATGGACATCTTAAATGGTTTATTCTATATTTCACAATTAAGGTTTAGATGTTGCTATTAGTAGCTAATTATGGCAAAAATCACATTCCTATCTTAATACTCAACATGAAAGTATTAGATTACTAGCAATTTTTACACCCAAGTGTGCTATATTAGTATCGAGTTACTTAACTGAAGTATGAAATCCTATTATCATTTATTTTCCTTTCATTGCACATGTACTGATGCATAAACTGGCTCCACTGAACATGGTGTTAAGATACAGTATAACATTACATAACTTGCATCCAAAGGAAAATTGCAAGGGGAGTGTCCAGTGGATGTCAGATTGTTATTAATGATGACTAGATTGTAAAAAGTATCATAAAAGACAATGGGTCAAGAATAACTATGACTAATAATAAAGGCAGTACACAGTTGGCAGTTAGAACAAGGGACAATCAATTGTAGAACTGAATCCAATATTGGTTCCATAGAGATAATAAAAGTGTTTGGGGGGAGGGGAGGGGGCAAACATTTATAAAGCATCTACTTATATATCAGACACTGTGCTATTTTACAAATTTTATCTCATTTGATTATCACAATAACCTTGGGAAGCAAATGCTATTGTTATACCAATTTTATAGTTGAGAAAACTGAAGCAGATAGTGGTTAATTCATATGGGATCATACAACTACTGATAGTCACTACCAGATATAAATTTGGAGTTTTCCTGACTCCAGGCTCAGCACTCTATCCACTGTGCCATCTAGATGACTCTGAGCTACATAGAAGAACTGAAGGTTGGTCTCCAACACATTTGGGTCCTCTAAAAAAAACTTGCAAAAGCACACAGATAATCATTCTCACAGAAGATATTGAAGGTTTATGATCCAAATTGTCAGAATGATGATCCATACCAAGAAGAACATTTATCTAGGTATCTACATCTGATGACACCTTGAATAACTCTATTTTCAGAATTTTATAAACATTGTGAAATAGTGGAATGAACTAGTTATAATATCTTAGCGATTCACCATAGCTACTAATGGATTCAAGTGCCCAAATGGGCCTGTGACTTTGATTTCATTGTTCCCTCCATGGAAATCATAGTCCATCCTCCCTTAATCTTCTTAATCATCTGCTCTACAATTTCTTCAAAGAGTGTCCATAAAAATTGCTAAAACAGTATGGGGAATGGGGACAGGAATGGGGATAAGAGTGTCTTTTGTTGTGCTTTGACATGGGCTGTCCACTGGTGTTGAAATACAAAAGTTTCTGAAATATAATAATTATATTTATGCCATACATGATGATTTGGTGGGCTTCATGTTTAAAATAAATTCTAAAAAAAAAGTGTGATTGTTATGAAAAAGACTAAAGATTAAAGTGGGAATGATGTAAGGGAAGCAAACACATGGACTCTGGAAAATAAGGAGAAACAAAAATGAAGAAAAGAGAGAGCAAGACAAAGTAAGAAAGAGCCTGCTTTTGGCCCTGAACTAATTGGGCTTTTGTTTGGTTGGTCTGAAATTGTGATGTCAACAACCAAAACAGATTTAATAACTTACCAGTGAAGAAGAAGAAGCTAGAGGAGAGATAGAGAAAAGCTAGCAACCCAGAAAAGCAATTAAGACTAAGGCATAGAGATAAAGGCTCTCTGTTAATCATAGAGAGATTGGCAATAATTGTCAGTGCCCCTTATTTCACAAAATAATTATAGTTAGGTTTAAAGTTTTCAGAGTGCTTTATAAAAATTATCTCACTTTTTTCTCACAATATTGCTATGAAACAGGTATTATTTCTATATCTATTTTATAAAGGACTGCACAAAACTTAGTTTTTCTGATTAAATAAGATTAGACTATTGGATAGTCATAAGCACTTTCCCATTCTGAATCTAACAATTCTTGAGACTATTTCTCTCAGTTGCAATCCATCACTCCAATTCTATGTGAAAATTCATTTGAATTTTTCCCCATGGTATTTCAATACCATTTTAAGCCAAGAATTATAAAAATGAAGTCACTGAACAGTGCAAATCACTGGTACTAAATGTTCTCCCAGACTTCTTTAAAATGATAAATAATATCTAATACCAAGAGCATTATCTATAAAAGGCATAAACTAGAAACTTTTCCAATAAGATCAGGCATGAAACAGGGATGTCCACTATCACCACAATTGTTCAATTTTGCATTTAGAAATTTTTAGTTATAGCAAATAAGAAAAGAAAAAGGAAATTGAAAAAAATAAGAATAGACAACAAGAAACAAGACCATCATTTTTTGAAGGTTATATGATGGTATACCTAGAGAATTGTAAAGAATCAACTAAAAATCTGATAAAGACTACTAACAATTTTAGCAAAATTTCAGGATATAAAATAAATCTATATTTCTACATATTAGCAACATAACCCAGAAAGCAGAGATAGAAAGAAAAAGTCCCTTTAAAATAACCTCAGACAATATAAAATATTGGTAAGTCTACTTGCCAAGACAAACCCAAGTACTATGTATACACAATTACAAAACATGTTACATACAAATAAAGACTAATCTAAACAATTGGAGAAAAATTCATTGTTCCTAGGTAGACTAAGACAATATAATAAAAATGACAATTCTGTCTGAATTAACTTAGTTATTCAGTGTCATACAAATCAAACTTCCAAAAATGTATTTCATACACTTAAAAAAAAATAAGGGCATCTGGAAAAACAAAAGATCAAGAATATGAAGGAAATCAACAGGAAAAAAATGTGAAGAAAGATGTCCTAGTCTCAGATTTCAGACTATATTGCAAAGTGGTAATCATGACAATCATCTGGTATTGGCTAAGAAATAGTGATGGACTAGTGGAATAGATCAGGCATACATATACAGTAGTAAATGACCACAATAATCTAGTGTTTGATAAACCCAAAGATCCAAGCGTTGGGGACAAGAATTCAACATTTGACAAAGACTGCTAGGAAAACTGGAAAACAGATTGGTAGGAACTAAGTATAGACCAGCATCTATACCAAGAAAAGGCCAAAATGGGTTCATGATTTGGATATAAAGGATGATATCATAAGAAAATTCAGAAGCATGGAAAATTTACTTTTCGGATCTATGGATAAGGGGAAAGTTTATCACTAAACAAGAGATAAAGAGGATCAAGGGATAATGGCGACATTAAATTAAAAAGGTTTTACTGAACAAAATAAATGCACCTCAAAATTAGAAAGAAAGATGTTAAATAGGGAAGGGATTTTTTTACTGCAAGTTTTTCTGTTAGACCTCATTTCTCAGACATATAGTTAACTGAGCCAATTTTTTTAGAAAAACCACTTCTCAAATGAAAAAGGTCAAAGGATATGAATGGACAGTTTTCAGAGAAAGAAAATCAAAGTTTTCATTAGTTATATCTTTTAATACTCTAAATCATTATCATGTAGAAAAATATAAATTTTCATTGACTAATATGGCAAAAAAGGAAAATTACAAATGCTGGAGGGGAAGTGGAGAAATTAGCATGCTAATGTATTTTTGGTGGATTTGTGAACTAATCCAACCATTCTAGAAAGCAGTTTGGAACTGTGTCCAAAGAGCTATCAAACTGTCCATATCTTCTTTGAACCTAGCAATGCTATTACTAGGTCTCTATCCCAAAGAAAAATGAAAAGGATCTATACATATATATATATATATATATATATATATATATATATGTGTGTGTGTGTGTGTATATATATATATATATAACAGCATAGTTATAGTTTATAGTGGCAAAGAATTGGAAATTGATGGAATGTCTATCAATTGGAGAATATCTGAACAAGTTATGGCATATGAATATAATGGAATGTCATTGTGCTATAAAAATGATGAACAGAAAGATTACAGAAAAACCTGGAAAGAACTGAACATGAACTGAAGCAAATTGAAATGAGCAGAACCAGAAGAACATTGTACATAGTAAAAGCAATGGCCAACCATGTTTGGCTTAGCTCTTCTGTGCCACACAGTGATCCAAGAGGATTCCAAAAGACTCATGATAAAAATATGTCAAGAAAGAATTAATGAAGTCTGAATGAAGATAGAAAGATACTATTTTCACTTAAAGTTTTTCATTTTTTTTCCCTTTTACTCTGTTTCTTCCTTCACAACATTACTAATATGGAAATATGCTTTTACATAATTGTACACATACAGAGCTAGATAGATAGATAGATAAATGCTTACAATCTTAGAGGGGGGAAGAAAGGAGGGAGAAAATTTGGAATTCAAAATTTCATAAAAAATAAATGTTTAAAAATTGTTTTTTCATGTAATTGGAAAAATACTGGATTTTTTTTTTAATGCTTATTGATTGATTTGATTCAGAACATCCACAAAATCCCCATAAAGTCAGTGCAATAGTACAGTTTTCAGGCATCATCCAGGAAAGAGATCCAAACATTTATGTAATTCTTTACCCATTCTAATTTAACAAAGAATCAACCTTCATGTTATCCTTGAACTATGTAATCAATATTTTGTTAACTTTCCCATATGTCAGTCTTTTATATTCTGTTTTAGAGATGGCAATTATTATTCTTTTATTGCTCATCTATGAGAAAAGGGCAGTTTAAAAAAAATCCAATGAGTATATATTAGTACATTTTAATTTCCTGCCAATGAAAAGAGATGAGTATCATTTTACTGGAAAACCACACGTGTGATTTTAAAACTCTACAGGATGTATGTACTTCAGCAATATATTTGTAGCAATACTTTCTGGGGGACATAATGTCAGAGTTATTTCTGCTTCCTATCAGTGATGATGATTTTTAATTGGCTCCTGAGCTAGAACTCCATTGGTGTGTTGGGAACAATCACTGTCCCATCAGGTCCTTCTTGCTAATACCCTTGAAGTATAAGAATGCCTCTCTAGCTTCTGAAGGGTCAGGTAGAAAAGATTTACTTTCCTTCCCCTAAATAAAAACTATGAGCTTAGTTCCCTGGGAAGGGGAAGGCTCCAGCTACCTTTTTAAGATCTCACAAAACACAAAGGATTTTGTACCAAAGGAACGAAAGTGCAAGTAGGATTTATTCCAATTTCAGGCACAAATTAAGTAGGAAGCCTAGTAGTGGCAACCAGAGTAGGGTAGCAGCTGAGATGGCACAGCAGCCAAAGCAGAGTGGGAACGAGTAGCCCACAGAGAGAAAGGCTACTAGAAAGAAAGAACTCTTTTGGCATTAGTTGGTCTCTGCCCATCAGAAGTGAAATATAATATAGCTAGCAAATATCCCCTGAAAAGAAACTATTTATAAATATCACACACCATAGGCTTCACTATTGTCTTTTCAACTAATTATCATTCCACAATCACTGTTCAGTGATTTTTTTTTTTTTTTTTTTTTTTTTAGTGAGTCTTTTTTTCTGATTGGGAATAAAACTACCAGTTTCTTACCTGATACATGTATTCTGGAAACTGACTTTAATCCAGCCCTTTGCTGAGGAGGACCCCTTAAATAAGAATTAAAAACCGAATTGTTTCTTAGGAATCTGAAGTGGGGGTGAGTGGCAGTGCTAGGGAGCCTAATTCCCTCATTGAGGAGACAGCTAATAAAAAGGCAATGAAACTAAAGCAATAAATACCAAAGCAATATCAAAACTCGAGAGCAGGTAAAGATCGAGAATTGACAAAGGTCGGCCTTGTGACTTCAGGTATGTAGTACCCGGCTAGATAATGTATCAGAAATATACTAAGTTCGGGCGGAGCCAAGATGGCGGAGAAGAAACACACGACTCAGTGAACGTCCTCACTCCCTCACAACCAATTAGATAAATTAAGTCTCAAAATTAGCTCAGGACTGATAGATACCACAAGGACTGGAAGCACGACTTACCAGGTGAAGAGAATCTGGAGTTTCAACAGGAAAGGTCAGTTCTCAGGGGAGGAATAAGAAAGACCAGCACAGACGGTGGGGTAGGGGCACACTGCGCCCATTGCGCTGGGAAGGGCTCTGGGATCAGAGAAGCCACTGAGGTAAAGGAATCTGGCACAGGCTGTTAGCTCTTCTCTGCTAATTATTTAGCAGTTCAGAAGAGAAAGCCAAAATATTTTAAAACTCAAATTAGATTTTCCCCGACCCGGGGGGGTGACTCAGCAGAGAATCGGCACCAGGGGGTGTGGCCTCAGCTACCACCTGAGAATAGTTAAGAGATTGACAAGTGGGTGGATACGGCCCAAGGCAACACACACTGCCTAGCTTAGCTGGAGGGAGTGGAACTCAGCTCCAGGAAGTCCCAGAGAAGTGGAACCTTTGAACTAGGGACCGCGGTTTCTGGCAGACACTTCCAGTTTGAGCGCAGGGGCTTCTCACGTCACCTGCTGCAGACATCCACTCCCCACCCGGACACATAGGCTGGGCTTCCTGCTGTCTTCACTATTCTATGCCCTCGAAGCACAGTAGTGCTAAACACCTCTGAGGCACTTCCAGGGAGGGGGTGGGGAACTCTCTCCCAGAGCTCTCTCTTAGATCGGGCTCAGGAGCCACTGCATCCATCCGGTCTGGGAGGAAGCTGGTAAAGAAGTAAATAATTTCCTACCCCAGGGACAGACCCCAAAAGATTTTTTTAAGTATGAGCAAAAAAGCTAGAAAAACCATAGATTCCTTCTATACAGAGAAAGAGCGGGTATCCAACTCCGAGGAAGTTGACAGCAGAGAATCAGCAGACAACAACCAAAAGGGGAACGATTCCTGCCCCCCATCACATAACTCTCTCCTAGAAGAAGCTCTTAAAAAATTGAGGGAGATCGAAGAAAAATGGGGAAAGGAAAGGGAAGTTATGATAGAGAATAACAACGTCCTGAAATTGGAGTTGGAAAAAATAAAGAATTCACAGGAGATGCAGGGAAACAAAATTAGTGAATTAGAAAAGGTTAAAAAAACACAGGAAAGTAGGATTTCTGAATTGGAAAAGATAAAAAAGTCTCAAGAAAATAGAATTTCTGAATTGGAAAAAGAAAATAATTCTCCAAAAAAAAAAAATTAGGGAAATGGAAAAAAATTCAATAGAGCAAAATAATTCATTTAAAAATGAAATTGGGCATTTACAAAAAGAACTAAAAACTGTGAAAGAAGAAAATAACTCCTTAAAAGTCAGGATGGAACAAATAGAAATGAATGATTCACAAAGAACCCAAGAATCAGTCAAACAAAACAAAAAAAATGAGAAGCTGGAGAACAACGTCAAATACTTACTGGGAAAATCTATAGACCTGGAAAATAGATCTAGGAGAGATAATCTGTGGATTATTGGACTTCCAGAAAACTATGACCAAAAAAAGAGCCTAGATTCTATTTTACAGGAAATTATCAAAGAGAACTGTCCAGAGATAATAGAAACAGAAGGGAAAGTAGATGTGGAAAGAATTCATCGAACTCCTTCTGAAATAGACCCTAAAAAAAGAACACCACGGAATATAGTGGCTAAGCTGCAGAATTACCACACAAAGGAGAAAATCCTGCAAGCAGCTAGAAAAAAAACAATTTAAATACCAAGGTGCCACAATAAGGGTCACCCAAGATCTGGCTGCCTCCACATTAAAAGATAGAAGGGCCTGGAACCTGATATTCCGAAAGGCAAAAGATCAAGGACTGCAACCAAGAATGAACTACCCAGCTAAGTTTAGCATCTTTTTCCATGGAAGAAGATGGTCATTCAATGAAACAGAGGAATTCTATATGTTTCTAAGAAAAAAACCAGACTTAAACAAAAAATTTGATCTACATCCACAAGACTGAAGAGAAACAGAAAAAGGTACACAGAACCCTTGAGAACTGTAACTCTGTTGTGGGTATATAAAAAATACTCAAGGATAATTTGATTTTACTGATATAAAAGAAAAAAAGGGGGGTGTAGTAAAGGGAAGGAGGTCGGTTCAGAAAAAGGGGAAGGAGTGATAAAAAGAGGGAAACTACATCCCAGGAAGAGACATAGAAAATACACCATATCTGAGGGAACTTAGTGAGGGGGAGAATCATTGTGTGAATCTTACTCTCATCAGAAGAGGCTCAAAGAGTAAATAATTAACATATTTGTTTTTCAGAGAATTTTCTCTCACCTCATTAAAAGGGGGGAGAGGAAAAGGGGAAAGGAAAAGGAGAATAAGTGAAGGGACTTGGAGGGAGGGGGGAGGGATCCTAAAAAAAAAAAAAAAAAAGAGGGAGGGTTGCGCGTCACAAGGGGGGTCTGTAAATTAAATATCGGGGAGGGGGATCAGGGGGGTCAAGGGAAAAAAGTATAATCTGGGGATAATACGATGGCAGGAAATACAGAATTAGTAATTTTAACTGTAAATGTAAATGGGATGAACGATCCCATCAAACGGAGACGGATAGCAGATTGGATCAAAAAGCAGAACCCTACAATATGTTGCCTACAGGAAACACACTTAAAGCAGGGAGATACATACAGAGTAAAGGTAAAAGGTTGGAACAGAGCCTATTATGCTTCAGGTAAAGCCAAAAAAGCAGGGGTAGCTATCCTTATCTCAGATCAAGCAAAAGCAGAAGTAGATCTCGTTAAAAAAGATAAGGAAGGAAACTATATCCTGCTGAAAGGTAGCATAAATAATGAAGCCATATCAATACTAAACATATATGCACCAAGTGGTATAGCATCTAACTTTCTAAAGGAAAAGTTAAGAGAACTGCAAGAAGAAATAGACAGTAAAACTATAATAGTTTTTGCACTCTCAGATTTAGACAAATCAAACCACAAAACAAACAAGAAAGAAATTAAAAAAGTAAATAGAACATTAGAAAAACTAGGTATGATAGACCTTTGGAGAAAACTGAATGGCAATAGGAAGGAATATACTTTCTTCTCAGCAGTTCATGGATCCTATACAAAAATTGACCATATATTAGGACATAAAGATCTCAAAATTAAATGTAGGAAGGCAGAAATAATAAATGCCTTCTTCTCAGATCACAATGCAATAAAAGCTACATTCAGTAAAAAGTTAGGGGTAAATAGACCAAAAAGTAATTGGAAACTGAATAATCTCATCTTAAAGAATGACTGGGTGAAAGAGCAAATTATAGAAACAATTAACAATTTCACCCAAGATAATGATAATGATGAGACATCATATCAAAATCTTTGGGATGCAGCTAAAGCAGTAATAAGGGGAAATTTTATATCTTTAGAGGCTTATTTGAAGAAAATTGAGAAAGAGAAGATTAATGAATTGGGCTTACAACTTAAAAGGCTAGAAAAAGACCAAATTATAAACCCCCAACCAAAAATTAAACTCGAAATACAAAAATTAAAAGGAGAAATCAATAAAATTGAAAGTAAAAAAACTATTGAATTAATAAATAAAACCAAGAGTTGGTTTTATGAAAAAGCCAATAAAATAGATAAACCTTTGGTAAATTTGATCAAAAAAAAGAAAGAGGAAAATCAAATTGATAGTCTTACAAATGAAAAGGGGGATCTTTCCACCAATGAAGAGGAAATTAGAGAAATAATAAGGAGTTACTTTGCCCAACTTTATGCCAATAAATTTGATAACTTAAGTGAAATGGATGACTTTCTCCAAAAATATAGGCTCCCTAGATTAACAGAGGAGGAGATAAATTGCTTAAATAGTCCCATTTCAGAAAAAGAAATAGAACAAGCTATTAATCAACTCCCCAGGAAAAAATCCCCAGGGCCAGATGGATTCACATGTGAATTCTACCAAACATTTAAAGAACAATTAGCCCCAATGTTATATAAATTATTTGAAAAAATAGGGGATGAAGGAGTCCTACCAAACTCCTTTTATGACACAGACATGGTACTAATACCTAAACCTGGTAGATCGAAAACTGAGAAAGAAAATTATAGACCAATCTCCTTAATGAATATTGATGCTAAAATCTTAAATAAGATATTAGCAAAAAGACTTCAGAAAATCATCTCCAAGATAATACACTATGATCAAGTAGGATTTATTCCAGGAATGCAGGGCTGGTTTAATATTAGGAAAACTATTAATATAATTGACCATATTAATAATCAAATTAATAAGAACCATATGATCATCTCAATAGATGCAGAAAAAGCATTTGACAAAATCCAACATCCATTCCTACTAAAAACTCTTGAGAGTATAGGAATAAATGGATTATTCCTTAGAATAATCAGGAGTATATATTTAAGACCGTCAGTAAGCATAATATGCAATAGAAATAAACTGCAACCTTTCCCAGTAAGATCAGGAGTGAAACAAGGTTGCCCACTATCACCATTACTATTCAATATAGTACTAGAAACGCTAGCCTCGGCAATAAGAGCCGAGAAAGAGATTCAAGGAATTAGAGTAGGAAATGAGGAAATCAAACTATCACTTTTTGCAGATGACATGATGGTATACTTAGAGAACCCCAAAGACTCTGCTAAAAAGCTACTAGAAATAATTCAAAATTTCAGCAAAGTGGCAGGATACAAAATAAATCCACATAAATCCTCGGCATTTTTATATATCACTAACAAAATGCAACAGCAAGAGATACAAAGAGAAATTCCATTCCAAACAAATGTTGAGAGTATAAAATATTTGGGAATCCATCTACCAAAGAAAAGTCAGGAATTATATGAGAAAAATTACAAAACACTTGCCACAAAAATAAAGTCAGATTTAAATAATTGGAAAGACATTCAGTGCTCTTGGATAGGCCGAGCGAATATAATAAAGATGACAATACTCCCCAAACTAATCTATTTATTTAGTGCTATACCAATCAGACTCCCAAGAAACTATTTTAATGACCTAGAAAAAATAACAACAAAATTCATATGGAAGAATAAAAGGTCAAGAATTGCAAGGGAACTAATGAAAAAAAACTCAGAGGAAGGTGGTCTAAGTGTACCTGATCTAAAGCTATATTATATAGCAGCAGTCACCAAAACCATTTGGTATTGGCTACGAAATAGACCGGTAGATCAGTGGAACAGATTAGATACAAAGGACAAAAAAGGATACATCTATAGCAATCTAATCTTTGACAAACCCAAAGATTCCAACATTAGGGATAAAAATTCATTATTCGGAAAAAACTGTTGGGAAAACTGGAAATTAGTATGGCAGAAATTAGATATGGATCCACACTTAACACCATATACCAAGATAAGATCAAAATGGGTCCATGATTTAGGCATAAAGAGGGAGATAATAAATAGATTAGAGGAACAGAGGATAATCTACCTCTCAGACTTGTGGAGGAGGAAGGAATTTATGACCAGAGGAGAACTAGAGATCATTATTGATCACAAAATAGAAGATTTTGATTACATCAAACTAAAAAGTTTCTGTACAAATAATACTAATGCAAACAAGATTAGAAGGGAAGTAACAAATTGGGAAAATATTTTTAAAAACAAAGGTTCTGACAAAGGTCTCATTTCCAAAATATATAGAGAACTGACCATAATTTATAAGAAACCGAACCATTCTCCAATTGATAAATGGTCAAAGGATATGAACAGACAATTCTCAGAGGAAGAAATTGAAACTATATCCACTCACATGAAAGAGTGTTCCAAATCACTACTGATCAGAGAAATGCAAATTAAGACCACTCTGAGATACCACTACACACCTGTCAGATTGGCTAAGATGACAGGAACAAATAATGACAAATGTTGGAGGGGATGTGGGAAAACTGGGACACTAATACATTGCTGGTGGAGTTGTGAAAGAATCCAGCCATTCTGGAGAGCAATCTGGAATTATGCCCAAAAAGTTATCAAACTGTGCATACCCTTTGACCCAGCAGCGCTACTACTGGGATTATATCCCAAAGAAATACTAAAGAGCGGAAAGAGACATATATGTGCCAAAATGTTTGTGGCAGCTCTTTTTGTTGTAGCTAGAAACTGGAGGATGAATGGATGTCCATCAGTTGGAGAATGGTTGGGTAAATTGTGGTATATGAAGGTTATGGAATATTATTGCTCGGTAAGAAATGACCAGCAGGAGGAATATAGAGAGGCCTGGAGAGACTTAAATCAACTGATGCTGAGTGAAATGAGCAGAACCAGAAGATCACTGTACACTTCAACAACAATGCTGTATGAGGATGTATTCTGATGGAAGTGGAAATCTTCAACATAAAGAAGATCCAACTCACTTCCAGTTGATCAATGATGGACAGAGGTAGCTGCACCCAGAGAAGAAACACTGGGAGGGGAATGAAAATTGTTAGCACTAATATCTGTCTGCCCAGGTTGCATGTACCTTCGGATTCTAATGTTTATTGTGCAACAAGAAAGTGATATTCGCACACATGTATTGTACCTAGACTATATTGTAACACATGTAAAATGTATGGTATTGCCTGTCGTCGGGGGGAGGGAATAGAGGGAGGGGGGGTAAATTGGAAAAATGAATACAAGGGATAATATTATAAAATATATATATATATATATAATAAAAAAAATATATATATATAGGCTCCCTAGATTAACAGAGGAGGAGATAAATTGCTTAAATAGTCCCATTTCAGAAAAAGAAATAGAACAAGCTATTAATCAACTCCCCAGGAAAAAATCCCCAGGGCCAGATGGATTCACATGTGAATTCTACCAAACATTTAAAGAACAATTAGCCCCAATGTTATATAAATTATTTGAAAAAATAGGGGATGAAGGAGTCCTACCAAACTCCTTTTATGACACAGACATGGTACTGATACCTAAACCTGGTAGATCGAAAACTGAGAAAGAAAATTATAGACCAATCTCCTTAATGAATATTGATGCTAAAATCTTAAATAAGATATTAGCAAAAAGACTTCAGAAAATCATCTCCAAGATAATACACTATGATCAAGTAGGATTTATTCCAGGAATGCAGGGCTGGTTTAATATTAGGAAAACTATTAATATAATTGACCATATTAATAATCAAATTAATAAGAACCATATGATCATCTCAATAGATGCAGAAAAAGCATTTGACAAAATCCAACATCCATTCCTACTAAAAACTCTTGAGAGTATAGGAATAAATGGATTATTCCTTAGAATAATCAGGAGTATATATTTAAGACCGTCAGTAAGCATAATATGCAATAGAAATAAACTGCAACCTTTCCCAGTAAGATCAGGAGTGAAACAAGTTTGCCCACTATCACCATTACTATTCAATATAGTACTAGAAACGCTAGCCTCGGCAATAAGAGCCGAGAAAGAGATTCAAGGAATTAGAGTAGGAAATGAGGAAATTAAACTATCACTTTTTGCAGATGACATGATGGTTTACTTAGAGAACCCCAAAGACTCTGCTAAAAAGCTACTAGAAATAATTCAAAATTTCAGCAAAGTGGCAGGATACAAAATAAATCCACATAAATCCTCGGCATTTTTATATATCACTAACAAAATGCAACAGCAAGAGATACAAAGAGAAATTCCATTCCAAACAAATGTTGAGAGTATAAAATATTTGGGAATCCATCTACCAAAGAAAAGTCAGGAATTATATGAGAAAAATTACAAAACACTTGCCACAAAAATAAAATCAGATTTAAATAATTGGAAAGACATTCAGTGCTCTTGGATAGGCCGAGCGAATATAATAAAGATGACAATACTCCCCAAACTAATCTATTTATTTAGTGCTATACCAATCAGACTCCCAAGAAACTATTTTAATGACCTAGAAAAAATAACAACAAAATTCATATGGAAGAATAAAAGGTCAAGAATTGCAAGGGAACTAATGAAAAAAAACTCAGAGGAAGGTGGTCTAAGTGTACCTGATCTAAAGCTATATTATATAGCAGCAGTCACCAAAACCATTTGGTATTGGCTACGAAATAGACCGGTAGATCAGTGGAACAGATTAGATACAAAGGACAAAAAAGGGTACATATATAGCAATCTAATCTTTGACAAACCCAAAGATTCCAACATTAGGGATAAAAATTCATTATTTGGAAAAAACTGTTGGGAAAACTGGAAATTAGTATGGCAGAAATTAGATATGGATCCACACTTAACACCATATACCAAGATAAGATCAAAATGGGTCCATGATTTAGGCATAAAGAGGGAGATAATAAATAGATTAGAGGAACAGAGGATAATCTACCTCTCAGACTTGTGGAGGAGGAAGGAATTTATGACCAGAGGAGAACTAGAGATCATTATTGATCACAAAATAGAAGATTTTGATTACATCAAACTAAAAAGTTTCTGTACAAACAATAGTAATGCAAACAAGATTAGAAGGGAAGTAACAAATTGGGAAATTATTTTTAAAAACAAAGGTTCTGACAAAGGTCTCATTTCCAAAATATATAGAGAACTGACCATAATTTATAAGAAACCGAACCATTCTCCAATTGATAAATGGTCAAAGGATATGAACAGACAATTCTCAGAGGAAGAAATTGAAACTATATCCACTCACATGAAAGAGTGTTCCAAATCACTACTGATCAGAGAAATGCAAATTAAGACCACTCTGAGATACCACTACACACCTGTCAGATTGGCTAAGATGACAGGAACAAATAATGACAAATGTTGGAGGGGATGTGGGGAAATTGGGACACTAATACATTGCTGGTGGAGTTGTGAAAGAATCCAGCCATTCTGGAGAGCAATCTGGAATTATGCCCAAAAAGTTATCAAACTGTGCATACCCTTTGACCCAGCAGCGCTACTACTGGGATTATATCCCAAAGAAATACTAAAGAGCGGAAAGAGACATATATGTGCCAAAATGTTTGTGGCAGCTCTTTTTGTTGTAGCTAGAAACTGGAAGATGAATGGATGTCCATCAGTTGGAGAATGGTTGGGTAAATTGTGGTATATGAAGGTTATGGAATATTATTGCTCGGTAAGAAATGACCAGCAGGAGGAATATAGAGAGGCCTGGAGAGACTTAAATCAACTGATGCTGAGTGAAATGAGCAGAACCAGAAGATCACTGTACACTTCAACAACAATACTGTATGAGGATGTATTCTGATGGAAGTGGAAATCTTCAACATAAAGAAGATCCAACTCACTTCCAGTTGATCAATGATGGACAGAGGTAGCTACACCCAGAGAAGAAACACTGGGAGGGGAATGAAAATTGTTAGCACTAATATCTGTCTGCCCAGGTTGCATATACCTTCGGATTCTAATGTTTATTGTGCAACAAGAAAATGATATTCGCACACATGTATTGTACCTAGACTATATTGTAACACATGTAAAATGTATGGTATTGCCTGTCGTCGGGGGGAGGGAATAGAGGGAGGGGGGGTAATTTGGAAAAATGAATACAAGGGATAATATTATAATATATATATATATATATATATATATAAAATAAAAATAAATAAATAAATAAATAAATAAATAAATATACTAAGTTCTACATTACTCTCCCTTTCATACTCTATATTCCATTCAAATTGGCTTTCTTATCATTTCCCCTACATAGCATTCATTTCTTTTCCCTGTTCCCTACTCATGCTGCCTTCAGCCCTAAAGTTTCCTCTCCCTATTTTTTTGCTTCCAAATACCTAACTCTTTTGAAGGCTTAGTTCTTGTAAATTATCTTTCTTATTTCCTCTGGTTGTAAATGTTTCTGTCTTTTAAAAATTGTTGTGTATTTATTTTATGTTTTCTATCTATCTGTATATGTCTTGTTGTCCCACTAAGTTCTTTGAGAGAGATTGTCTTATTTTGCTTTTGAATCTGAAGGCCTACCTAGCACAGTTCCAGACAATTAGAATGCACAAAATAAATGCTTATCAAAACAACAGGCAAATACCAGGATAGGAGAAAGATGATTTCCATCTTCTTTCTGGGATGAGGAATGATATTTAAATTATCTGGCAAGCATAAACCACAAGGCCAAGTTGGATATGTATCATAGTTTCTTTGACACAATGAAAAAGTTGAGATAAAAATGATAAAACATTCCATAGGAGGAAAGATTCTGACCAGTTCAGTATAGCACCAGGACACAAAAATTCAGTTGAATTTCAGAGAAGTTGACTGTCTGATTCAAAATGTCTCCATGCAGTTTTGATCTTTTATATCAGCTTCTTGGGTTCCTTACAATGAGGTATGTGTGTGGTCAGAGATAAATCTCTGTTTTTTCCTGATTGAGCAAGTAAGGCCAGAGACTAAATCAATAAAAGCCATATAACAATGACTTCACAATCATTTTTCCTTTCCATGTCTATGGTACTAGAAGGGATTTGTGATTTCTCAAGTGAGAGAATTCCCTCCAAAATGTAGGTCATATTAAATTTTAAAAAGGAAAAAGAAAATAAAGAAGGAAGGAAATTTTAGTCAGTACAAAGGTAATGGACTAGGAAAGAATTTGAGGAGTAAAGGGATTGGAGGTTATGATTAAGACAAAAGTTTTGGGATAACTAAAGAGAAAGTTGTAATAACAAAAAATTGTTTAATTTGTATAGTATGGCTATTGACTGTTCCTTGAATGTTTGATAGCATTCTCTTGTAACTCCATTTGGATCAAGTTTTCCTTTTCTTTAGTAATACCTTCACAGATAGTTCAATTTCCTTTTTCCAATTTTTCTAAGTTTTCTGTTTTCTGTTTTACTCTATAATGTTTATAATGATTTCTTTTGAATTTTCAGTTTTGTTCATAGTAGAATACTGAATTTGTATATTAACTGTTCTTTAAATGTTTGATAGCATTTTCCTATAATTCTATTTGATAATTTTTGTATCTCTCCTTTGTTGTGATTTATACTAATTTTCAATTTTGCTAATTTTTT
Source organism: Sminthopsis crassicaudata (assembly GCF_048593235.1). NCBI lineage: Eukaryota > Metazoa > Chordata > Mammalia > Dasyuromorphia > Dasyuridae > Sminthopsis > Sminthopsis crassicaudata. The sequence continues at coordinate 551,808,657 of NC_133617.1, read as the reverse complement.
TCTTCCTTTACAATCACGATAGCTTCAAGTTTATTGATTTTACAAGTTGTTTTTTTTTTAATGAATTAGCTTTTCTTTTTAGTTATTTCATGGCTTTTTCGTTTTCCAATTTATCTATTCCTTAATTTTTAAAGTTTCTTCCTTTGTATTTTTCTTAAATTTCTAATTTTAAAAATTATATTCAGTTCATTAGCATTCTCTTTTTTTCAATTTTAGACACAGACTTTCTTCTCTGTAGACAGCATCTCAAATAATTTGCTATTTGTTATATTGTCTATTATCATCATTGGCTTTAATATAATTATTCATTGTTTCTATGATTTGTTCTTGAGACACTCATTGTTTAGGATTACATTATTAAATTATTAAATAAATTAAACAAATATGGAGATCTGTTGGTTGATTATGTTTTCCAATTTAATCACTATTTTATTGTATTATGATATATTAAACATGTGTTAAGCAAAAATATAAAAATTAATGCAGATTCCAACCCATCTGGGACTTAGTAATATGTAGTTTGAGAGTTAAGACACAAGCCCAGAGTCTTATATAGTTCCTATGTGTCTCAAGTCTACCTGGTTCCAAGTCCAACACTTTAGCAATATTATACCACATTGTTTTTATGTGCTACTTTAGGAATGAGGGCTGGACCTATGAGTCCAATGAATGGAAATTATCAAGTGAAGGAACAGCTTCCACCAATGCAAGTTAACACATTCTGAGAGAAGTAATTCATTTTGGACCCCTACTCTATTCCAATCAGTATTAATCAATTTGATAGAATCATATCAAAGCTCTCTATATAAGGCCCAGAGCTGTAAGCTTAACTATAGGAAGTTAACTAAAGGCCCTTCATCCTTGTTTTGCCTAGTGTGGCAGAGATAAAAACTACATGAAAAATCCCCCAAAATATTTTTGTACCTTCAGAGGAGATGCAGAAGAGCAGGTGACCATCTTATGAATACTTAGGTCACTAACTGATAGCTTCACCCAACTTGTAACCCTGCTGGTATTTATATTTTAATTATGGTATTGTATGTTAACCAATGAAATCACTGTTCTATGTTTAGTATATCTAATACCTTAGAAGTGTAGCACTAAGGGGAGGTAATATCTCAGATTGTGAGGAAGATCTGAAGTCTACTTCGTTAGAGGGAACACATTGGCTCAAACCTGTGCCTCAGTCTCTCTTATTGTAAATGGGATAATTTTAATTCCCACACTTCTCTGCAGTTTAATCTTAGAGAATTCCTTCTGGCACTGAAGTAAGTCTTGTCCACTAAGCCACATTGCCTCACATGCACCTAGGTAGTATGGAAGATAATGCTCTGTCCTGGAGTCAAAAAGACTTGAGTTCAAAATTGGCATTCTACACTTATAAGCTGTGTGACCCCAACAAATCATTTCTTGAAAGACTGTTGCAAGCATCAAGTGAGATAATAATTGTCAGTACTTAGCACCATCATATTTTATATAATAGGCATTATATAAATGTTACTTATTATTATTATGTCTTGGAAAATGAAAACAAAAGACTCCTTTATCCTCTCCTCCTTTTTAATTTTTTGCTTTTGGTTTTCCTCCCCTCTCTTGTCTTTTAACACCTTTGTCTTTCTACTGCCAGGAAAGGACAATTATTTGCATTTTGAATTTTTATTGGATGAAATGAGCTTGAAATTTAACTCATACCAGTTTATATGGAGAAATATAATAAGATCAAAATTATAGTCATTAAGGAAAATATTACTCTTCACTCTCATGGTACCTATGAAAATGTAGAAAATCACATTGTGCAATGCAAAAGTAAAAACAAAATCAAATAAAATTTGTTGAGCAAAGTCATTGTGGGAAAAAAAAAGTTATATAAAAGATATACTGTCCTTGTCCCTGAAGATTTTATATCATATTTGGGAAATAACACATAAGCAGGTGAATCAATCATCCAGATATTGAGACAGAGAGAAAAGAAGAGGCCTCAGGACAAGATCACTGGAAAATAATTTTCCTAAAGGGAGGAAAATTACATGGTGATCCAAAGAAAAATACTAAAAAGGAGTTGTGAGAGGCAAGAGAGAAATCAAGAAAATAAATATAAAAATCAAGGGAAGAAAGAATATCTAGGATAAAGGAGTGCTCAACAGAATCAAAAACTACAAAGATATCGAAGGGAATGTAAATTAAGAAAAGACCATCAGATTTCTCACTAAAGAGATCACTGGTTACCTTGGAGAGATTCATATCAATCTACTGCAATAGTATAGATATAGCAGGGCTGACAAAATATTAACTTTTTCAGTCCATAAAGTCTGGGTGCTGTAATTCTAAATTTTTATTATGTGTATAAGGATATTATGGCCTTATCTCCATAACTGCAAATGCTTTGCTTCCTCATACTGAAGAAAATAATTAATATTGTATGCTATAGAATATGTATACATTTACACATTTATTTGTATTATATTAATAAGAATTTTATTGAGATTTTTGCATTTGGAAAGTTTATTCCCCCTCTATTATGAGATGTGAATTAGTATTTCATAAGTAGCGTCCCAAACAGGAAGAAGCAACCAATAATGAAGAGTGTGACTAATAAAGCAATAGTTTCTGGTTAGAGTCAGGTTTCTATGAGGAAAAGGGAATAATGTAAAAAAACAAAGCAAAAAAGAACAAGACAAAAGAGAAAAAAACAAAATTAGGAATGAAAGGAGGAAAGGTAATATAAAGTAGAAAAATCAGATAAATAAGGAGAAGGAGTATAGAAAGAAGTAGCATGAAAAGTGAGCTTTGGTCCTCAGAAATGTTGATAAGAAATCACTTGAATTAAGGAAAGAAGAGGCATAAATTTGCTAATCTTACATATAAATTTCCAGAGGTCTTTACTTCAATATGCTATGATATTCAATGATGACATTATTAAAGTGTCCTCTCTAAAAATATTAACAAGTTGAGAGGGTTGAGTTGCCAAAGAGCTCAGGGACTTCCCTGAACTTAGATTTGGCACCAGATCACTAATTATATTCCAAGATAGTGAGAAATATACCCCTACCTAGGGAACTTGTACTCAGCTCTGTATCTGATTTCTGAGTGCCAGCATTCCTGACATGTGAGTCCTGAGTTTCTTTTCCTTAGGGCTCACAGGTGTTCAAAAGTGAGGCTTCTGACACTTTCCATCAAACAATTCATCTTGTCCGTGCCAGACACCCCGAAGCCCTATAGTTATACTCCCTCATCCCAGGCTTCTATTGAATCTTGCTTAAGAGACCAAAGGTTCTTTTCTGAGAAATTTTCTATCTTGGGCCTAATATTATTATCTATAATAAAATATCTACTCTTGTACTTATCCACAGCCAAGTTTTCTCTGTAAAACACAGAAGATTTATCCCTTGCCTAATGGTGTCCCTCTGTATGATTCAAGGGAACTAGCTCATGTCTCATACACAGCTATCTCTTTCTACCAGAATGAACTTTAGTCGTATCTGCAAAGGAACTGTCTTTTTCTGATGTAGTGAACATAGTTTCGATCCTTCTTCCTACTGAATTGTCCCTTTCTTCTCTAAATATTGCCTTCAACCTCCTTGCTGTTTGACATTATTTATTCATTCAAACCTTTGTTTTCTTGACCAAATCCTCTTCATGAGAGGATAAATCAGTTCCCAGGTTGTGGTAGAAATAAGATATAACAAGATACTCTACAAAGATACCTAGTATGCAGTCTAACTTAGTCTTTCCTGTATATATTGTCAAATTGTCGAGGAGATTTAATTAGTTCAGTAGAGTAAATCTTAGACCGTGAAAGTAGCTTTCTGATCACAGAAGCCAGCACAGGAGGACTTAACCTTAGATTTGACATACAACCATTTTGTTAAAATGTTTCTTTGATTTAATTTGACTTTTTTAAAAATTACCAAGTAGTAATTTTTTTTAAATTTTATACCCCTCAATTGAACAACAAAAAAACAAAGGAAAAAAGAAAACCCTCACAAGAAATATGCATAGCCAATTAATGCAAATTCTTAACACTGACTATGTCAAAAAAAAATATATATATATATGTCTCATTGTTTATACTGGGTCATCACCTCTCTTGCAGAAGGAAATAGCATGCTTCATCTTCTGTCCTCTAGTATGATGTTTTATCATTGCATGGATAAGAGTTTTCAAGATGTTCAAAGTGACTTTTTTATGCAATTTTTTATAAATTGTTCTTGATCATACTCACTTCATTGTGCATTAGTTCATAAAGATCTTAAAAGTTTTCTCCAAAATCTTCTAAGCTATCTGTTACCAGGGAAAAAAATAAATAATAGAAAAATGGAATAGAACAGATATGCCAGAAAACAGATCAAATGAATACAAAAGATTAAAGATTGAAAAATTTTAGAAAATAAAAACTAGGGGAAGAGGGAGTTATTATTTAACAAATAAACTTGGTTAGTATTCCAAAAAGAGCAGGGATTTTTTTTTGATCTTTCATAAAGTAAGCACTCAATATACATTTGTTAATTTGATTTGGTCATGCCATCAAAGTAGAAATTATTTGCCTCTTTCAATTATGAACCATTTAACTGGCCTAGGAAGTGTGCCAGCTGCATTATGAAAGGATGCCATTATTTGTTTTAAGCAGAATAGATAGAATACTGATTCTGAAGTCAAAAAGACTTTAGTTCAAACCCTGCCTCAGACACTTACTAGCTGTATATCCTAGTCAACTCATTTAGCTTCTGTTTGCCTCTGTTTTCTCATCTGTAAAATGTGGATACCAGCTCCTGCCTCCCAGAGTTTTTTTGAGGATCAGATGAGATAATATTTGTAAAGAGCTTAGCACAGGACCTGACATGTAATAGGTGTTCATATAAATGCTGATTTCCTTCCTTTCTCCCTTTTTGGTAAGGATCAAAATCTAATGCACCTACTAACTGCTTTTTTCATACAATTCTGAGAAACAAAAACATATCATTTGTATATAATAATCTTTATCCAAACTTTGTTTTTCCTTTCAGAATCTCATTGTCTGAATACATTTGATCTAAACAAACAGAAAATACTTAAATCATTATTGAGGTATATAGATGCAATATAATATTTATTGCATTGTACAAAATTACTAAAGAGAAAATTGTGCAGAATTCTGGAGTATTAATTGATGCAGAGTGAAAGGAGTAGACAGGAAGAAAACAAGTTATACAAATATGACAAAATTGTAAAGAAAAGCAATTTTGAAAGACAAGGACTGTGATCAATGCAATGATCAAACATGTTTCCAATTGATCTATGATGAAGCTTTTCTGAATCTCCTAATAGAGAGCTGATAGTCTAAAGATGTTAAAAAAAAAAAAAAAACTTTTTTAATATAACAACATCTTTTTTGACTATGCTAATTTGTTTCAAGATGTTTGGGGGGGTTGGATTTTTTGTTTTTTTAAGGTGAAAAATAATTGAAAAGAGGAGGAGGAATGGGCAATATTATTACCTAAAAAATGGCCATTGAACCATTTTTAAATGCATAAAAGAGATAATTTAGTACATACTTTTTTTAAAGTGGTATGACTTTTTAAAAAGTTTCTTGTATAATTCTCTTGTTTTCTGCTGCTTATAACAAAATCATCTCTGCTCCCCTTTTTAACATTCAAGTTGAAAATAAGATAAAATAACAAGATTTAGAAACTAAACATGTTCTTGATACTTAGATTCCTGATCTCATCCTATGATATTCTTTCAGTAATATAGATTACAACCTATCCTCAACTGGTAACTGAAAGACTTAATTGGTTTTAAAGTTATAACCAAAAATCTCAGGAGGTTAGCACTGATCAAGACCTTAAAAACAATAGAGTTCAGCACTCTCACTTTATAGTTACAACTAAGATCCAAAGAAACAAAGTTATTTGCCAATTAATTGTGCCAAAAACTAATCTGAAGCATAATCTCTGACCTAGACATACCTAATAGGATAAGGAGAGGGATTGGAGTTATTGTTAAGGTTATAACTTCCCTTGATCTTTTGACACAGATATCACTGACAAATACTTGAATATGTTCCATGCATGAGACTATTTAATAATCCAGGAGGATGACTATAGGGTGATGAATGTTTCAGCTACAGCAACGCATAAAGACCATCTATTGCAGTGTGAAGTAGCTTACAGATATATTGGTAGAGCAAGTATCCATGCCATTGGAATCATGGCCCCTTGAAGGATTGAAACTCAAATAAGTTATATTACACTATTTTACAGATGATAGTAAGGACCATTGCTCCACAAGTTGCATACTCAGAATTTCACTATCTACTTATGTGAATATTTCAGGGCTTGCTTCCAGTCACATGGATAAGAGATCAACAGGGATTACCATATAATACTGAAACAATATTTTTTCAATGAAGAGCTACCATGCAACTAGAAGCAAGCCCTGGTTGGGGATAGATACAATGTCAATTTCTTATCACTCCGCTTTCTTGTCTGTGACTTCTGAATGACAAATAGTTTTCTCTAATTCTAAATTGTTATGATTGCAGAGATGGAGGAGGAGGAGTGGAATTCATTCCCCTAGTCCAACACTATGTTCTACGTTGATCATAGACAAAGACACATAGACAGATAGATATACAGAAATAGAGATAAGAGAGATAAAATGTAAAGATAAATAACAGATAAGGAGAGAAATAATAGAGTGAGCATTTATAAGTATAATATATTCCAAGCACTGTGCTAATAATTGAAGATACAACAAAGAAAAGAAAAAAAAAAAAAAAAAAAGGGAAAAGAAAACTTCTAGCCATCAAGGAGATTACATTCTAACTTTGTGGTTGTTAGCTGTTTTCAACTTTTAATGATGGCATTTAGGACTTTCTTGCTAAAGATACTAGAGTAGTTTGCCATTTCCTTCTCTAATTCATTTTATACAGGAGGAAACAGAGGTAAACAGGGTTAAATAATATGCCCAAGATTACCAGGTAGTCAGTATCTGAAGACAGATTTAAACTTGGGGAGATGATGTCTATTTTTTTTTTACATAAGTATAAATATTTAATTGCAGCAAGTCAAGGAATAAGTCCTTAGTAATATTTCTCCACCATTACCACTGTATGTGTGAACATCAATTTTTAAAATTAAGTACAAATATAATTTCATAAGCTAGTATATATTTGAGAAATTACTAGCAATATTTATTTATATTTTAAAATAAAAATATTTTTTTCAGTAATGGATAAGTGGCTAATTTTTAATTAAAGTTTTTATTTTCAAAACATGTGCATAGATAATTTTTAACATTCACCCTTGCAAAAACCTTGTGTTCCAGATTTTTTTCCCTCTCTTTCCCCCATCCCCTCCCCTAGACGGCAAGTAATCCAATATATGTTAAACATGTGCAATTCTTCTATACATATTTCCACAATTGGAGATCATAAGTCTTTCTTACTTCAGGGTCAGTGCTCAATCTGCTACACCACATAACTATTCCTATATTCCAATAAGGAAAAATAAAATATAAATGGGAGCTGGAAAATAGGATGAGGGGAATGGGAAACACATAAAGGGGATGTGGAGATGGAGCAGATAACCGAAGAATAAGCCAAATACGATAGTCAGACTAAATAGGTGGCCAGCAAACAAAGAGAATTCTTTACCTGAGCCCCTGACTGCCTTTTCTACTTTGTTTCCTTTACTAAGGAACAGCTCAACATATCCATACTTAATGACAACCTTATCAGTTAGAAAAATTCTATCAGTTAGAAGAACTTGGATCTAGAGAAAATAGCAATTACTTGCTACAGATTCAGAAATAGTTGGCAGTGTAAGATACAGATACAGTTGACCTTAGAATACAAAGTTTGGAAATGTACAATGCCTAATCTAATAAGATTTGAGTATCATCTCTCTCCCCCTGACACCATCACCTTATAACAATAGTTATAAAGTTGCTGAATCCCATTTTAAATTTGTCTTTGGCAAATGTGTGCTTCTGAGAATGCTGTGTTTAGCATTCCTTTTGTGTATAGGAATAAATTACCTGGTTCATATTGAATACTGAGTATCTTTTTAATCCCTTCTCTTAGAGGAAATTCAATGTGATCCAGTAATGGAAATCATCCAAAGTGACGAATTTAACAAGACAAAGTATATGAAAAAAGGACTTTAACCTCTCCCATTAGTAGCAAGTTTTCTTAGTTCTAAATCCAATAAATCATCATGCCTGAGTACAGAACAAGGAATATCCAGTGCCCCAGCCCTTCTGGACCCAGTAAAGTGGTCTTCTTTGTGATTAACAGCAAACCAGTCGCATCTCTCTTAGAGAAGGAAACATAATTAAAATTTGGATAGCCATGTAAAGGAGAGACGTGGTCCTTCAATAGATAAAAACTATTTGTTTCCAAGAGTATAATATTTTTTCTATTCAAAATTGTAGTTTGAATATTTATTTCATAAAATTTAATGAGTTGATGATGCTGAGTGAAATGAGCAGAACCAGAAGATCACTATACACTTCAACAATACTGTATGAGGATGTATTCTGATGGAAGTGGAAATCTTCAACATAAAGAAGAGCCAACTCACTTCCAGTTGATCAATGATGGACAGAGGTAGCTACACCCAGAGAAGAAACACTGGGAAGTGAATGTAAATTGTTAGCACTAATATCTGTCTGCCCAGGTTACTTATACCTTCGGAAGCTAATAATTAATGTGCAACAAGAAAATGGTATTTACACACATGTATTGTATCTAGGTTATATTATAACACATGTAAAATGTATGGGATTGCCTGTCATCAGGGGGGAAGGAGTAGAGGGAGGAGGGGGGATAATTTGGAAAAATGAATACAAGGGATAATATTATAAAAAAATATATAATAATAAAAAATTAATGAGTTGAAAGAAAAGCAATGGTTAATAGTTGAATGTGAGAGTTTAAATGTATCTTTCTATATCACTTGGACTTTATCTGAAGCTTCTTCCCTTTTGCCCTGACAGGCACCGAGCTAAGACTGACCTTAAATTTTTAAAGATTTAATGACAGCTTTGCACATATAAAGGCAGCAAAAGAGGGCCTCAGTTCATCAGTATTCTTTTTCACAGCAGGGAGATTAATAAAGAAGGGAGGTTACCCAGCTGACAAGTGAAAACAAACAAATAAACAAAAGGATGTGAAAAGCATTCTGAAGATGAAAAAGATTACCTGATATTTGGATAATTAATGTAAAATATATTAACCAAGAACATTCCAAATGCATTTTGTGCCTAATTCACTTTCTTAGAAAACTAAAGATCATCAGAATGATTCCTTCCTACAGAGTGTGTTGAAGAAACTGATCTCTATCAATAAACAAATGTTATCTGACAAAGGTACATAGGATGTTAGAAGTATCAAAATTGGATCCTTTCAACTCCATGTAAGGATTACTAAGCTAGAAGAATTCTCTCTTACAAGTTTTCTCACTTCAGATTTTGTTTTCATAAATCATAAAATAAGATTTGTTTAAAAAAAAAAAGAAAACAATGATTGAATCTAATTTAGCTAAAGTTCCATTATATTGCATCTATTAATACAGTATACAGTAGTATATTAAATCTACCATAGACTAGATAAATAGCTTTGAGCAAATTATTCTATTTATTTTTTAATGTTTTCTTGATAACTTAAATTTTTATAATAACTTCACTCAGAGATATATTCCTCACTCCTCTCTCCAGAAAAGCATTATGATAAAGAATATGAGGCAAAGAGAAAATTTTTTAAAAACCCAATTCAGGAAACAAAATAGTCATCATCTCTACTGTCTGACAGAGTAAGGCAGTATCATATCCCTTTAGCCCAACACCTCTGCAAACTAGCAAGGGAGTTAAAATTTCCCTTCTTCCCCAGGCCAACCTTGATCATTAGAATTGCATTGCGTGGGAAGATTGTTTGTTCCAGTTGTTCTTTGTATTTACATTATTGTAATTATTGTGCATATTGCTGTCCCAGTTCTACTTACTTCACTTTTCATCAATTCATATGTCATCCAATGTTTCTCTATATTTTTATATTCATTGTTTCTCCTGCCCCAGTAATATTCTATTTTATTCATGTGCCTTAATTTTTTTAACTTATCCAATCAATGAACATCCATGTTGCTTCTCTTTTCCTTGCTTCTATAAAAAAATGTCACTACAATTTTTTTTTTTTTTGTGTGTGTGTGTGTGTGTGTGTGTGTATACTGAACCTTTTACCTTCTTCTTAGGATATGTACCTAGCAGTGGGATCTCTGGATCAAGAGATTCATTTCATTTCAACCAATAGATCAAATGCTTATGCTATGAATACAACTTTGCCTCAGTTTAAGTGAATAGAAAATCAGGGTAAAAAGACTAGGTTTGGTTCTGGATATGTGCTATAATATGGGGATTTCCCCCATTTAAAAAAAATAATCTTTACCCTCCTCTACTACTGTGACTTTTTAAAACAGTAAAAGGTCCAGTATATCCAATAGGAAAGGGAGTTGATTCTCTAATAATTCTAAGAGAATTCTGCCAGTTTTGTCTTCTGGAAGATATTAGAATCTAGCCTTCTTGATTCCAAGAAAGATGAGCTCCTGAACTGGACTGACCTCTTAGGAGAGGATTGTAGAAAACCAGAAAAGGAATAAATCATAATAGAATACACTTGGCTCCCACTAAAAGTGTACTCTGTGAATTTCAGAGTCAGTATTCACAAGTGTGAGTACCAAGTTCTTGAACAAGTGTCTAAGAAATCGTGTAGTAGATCAGTGGAATAGGTTAGATACAACAAGACACAATACAAAGTAATCTACTACTTGATAAACACAAAGACTCCAACTTCTGGGATAAGAATTCACTATTTGCTATAAACTATGTGCTATAAAAACTGGAAAATAATATGGCAGAAACTAGACATTGACTAACATCTCAAATCATAAATCCAGAAAAGGTCAAAATGGGTACATGATTTAAACATAAAGTGTAATACCATAAGCAAATTAGGAAAACAAAGATCATCTATGGAGAAGGGAAGAATTTATGACTGAATAGGAGATAGAGAACATTATGAAATGCAAAATGGATAATTTTGATTACATCAATTTTTAAAAATTTACATAAACAAAGCCAATGTAACCATGATTTGAAGGAAAGTAGAAAGCTGGAAAACAATTTTTATAGCCAGTGCTTCTAAAAAATGCCTCATATCTAAAATATAGAGAACTGAGTCAGATTATGCATACTAGTAACTCTCCAAATGATAAATGGTCAAAGGTAATTTTCTAGTGAAGAAATTTAAGTCATTTATAGTCATATGAAAAATGCACTAAATCAATATTGATTAAACAAATGCACACTAAAACAACTGGCTTCTTCCATTCTCCTTTATTCAATTTGGGCTTTATAAATATATATAGAGAAATATACAGATATATATATATTGTGTGTGTATATATGTGTTTATATGTATATGGGCATATGTGGGTATGGGTGTGCCTATATATATATATATATATATATACACACACACACACACACACACACACACACACACACACACACACTTGGATGTTTTTATGATGCAAAATCAGGATAAAGGAAACAACTTAGATTTTTTTAAAAAAGAAACAAGAATACATAATAGTGTTTGTTGTTGAACCAGCATAAGTGGGAGAACATGGGGAAAAAATAGATTTTTTTTGGAATTTTCTTTTGTCCTCAAAAAGTGATTACAGCTGTCATGTTTAATCCAATTTTTTTGTTCCAAGATGACTGCAAGGAATTGATGGTCTATCATGATCTTGTCCCTCTTTCTCTAAAAGTCCCCTCCTTATTTCTCATTCTCTCTGTCTGTCTCTGTGTGTCTCTGTCTCACTCTTTCTCTTCCCTCTCCCTTTTACTTCCTTCATTGTCTTTTCACCTGCTGCTTGCTGCTTCTTTCTAACTCAGCTGATTAAATCATAGGTTTGGACTGAAGTGACAGCTACCACTACTGCAAATGCAACTAAGCTCCCAAATTGCCAGCTCCTTCTTATCACTGTGCTTTCTAACAGACTGTATATCATCTTTCAAAATCCCCAGAATAACATAAGTCTATCTCCTGGCTCAAAGATTGCAATAATCCAAATCTTTCTTAGAGCTGAGAAGGGATGTTTGTCCCTTTAAAATACAAAAACCCAGAATAACATTCAGTTCTCAAATGCCTAGTGTGGTTTACAATCACTTTCTTCATAGCAATACTATGAAGTAATATTCTCATTTACAGAAATTTGAGGTTCATAACAATTTACATGCCTTGTCAATAGTCACATGCAAGACAAAGGAGAGCCAGGGCTCAATCTCAGGCCCAGCATAGGGTCCACTTCCTCAATTTTCTTGTCTTGGTATCTAGAAGCCACTACATTGTTTTGTGGTATTTGAGTAAGTTCTGGTTATCTTTTCTGAAGTATAATAACTAATTAGTTCTTCCGTTTTTCATGAGAGTATCAGCCAGGAAGGAATTTCCCAACTGCTGTCATCTAATCAGCTATGGCCCAGGACACCCTAGATCATTCTCCATTTGGGACTGAAGAGTGCTTTACACATAAGGATTTCAAGGCTCTACAGCTCAGGTACAGGGTAGTCACATCTTCTTCAAGGTAAAGATACACATTAATGTATAAATGGAGTGTTGAGAGAAAAAAGAATTGAATAAAAATGGAGATAAACCGCTGTCATGTAAAATAATAACAAAGAACAAAAAAAGGAGTTTTTGTTCTTTTTTCTTAAAAATCCTATCTAGCTATTTATGAGGTTGTGCAAATCAGAAGATAAATATAAAACCTTTCATTTTTTCACAAAATAAAAAATGTTAGCTTATATTATTCAACTCAGCTTTTTATTCAGTCCTCAGGATATTTTATTCAGCAGTTACATAACATCTCAGTAGCTTAAAATATTTTTATATACAGTCAATATTACACCATCTTTTTCTACAAGATTTACTGGAATGCCATGCAAAAAAAAAATAATAATAACAATGAATGTTGTAATAAAGGCAGCAAAACATGAAACTGAAATAATTTCCTCTTATTTGGGAATTTTAGTAGGAAAAACAAGGATAGTAAAAAAATTTCTCAAGGATTTCCAACAGTTCCTGTGAATACAAGTCCCTGGTTTCAAAAATTAGAAAGGTTTCTTCTCAGTTCTTGTAGGATTTCTAAATGTATTTAGTCTCTATATTCTCCAAAGGCAGTATAACTGCCAGGAGAGAAAATAAGGGATCTGCTTCAATAAGGGTAGAAAAGGGATTCATTCAATTTTTTAAAGTTTTATAATGTGCAAGTCACTTGTCATATGAAGGGGAAAAACACAATTTCTTCTTTTACGGAGCTCACATTATCCTTATGCACAAGTAAGTACAATACAAATACTAGAAGTGATATACAACAAAGAGAACTTCATCCAAAATATGCTAGAAGAAAAATTTAAGAAGGGAGAATCTTATTTTATTTATTGCTGTGGGAATTAAAGTAGGCTTTGAGAAAGAAATGGCACCTCTTGTGGTTTTTTTTCCAAATTCATGTAAAAAGGTTTTGATTGCTTTTTAAAATTTTGAGTTCCAAATTCTTTCCTTCTCTCTTTAATTTCTACCTTTTTTGAGAAAGCAAGCAATTTGATATAGATTATACCTGAGCAGTCATGCAAAATATATTTCCATATTAGTGATATTATGAGAAAAAACAGACCCCTCCCTGCTGCCCCCAACAACAACAAAAAAAGAAAAAGAAAAAAAGTAAAAATACTATCCTTTGATTTGCATTCATACTTCATGGGTTCTTTCTCTGGGAGTAGATAACACGTTTTATCCTAAGTTCTTTGAAATTATCTTAAATCATGGTATTGCTGATTACAGTTCAATGATTCATAGTTGATTATCATGCAACATTGCTATTGTTGTGTACACTATTCTCCTGGTGCTGCTCACTTTACTTTGTAATAGTTCATGTAATCTTTCCAGATTTTTCTGAAAGCATTCTGCTGATCATTTCTAATATCACAATAGTCTTCTATTACAATTGTATATCACAATTTATTAAGTCATTCTACAATTGATAGACATTCCCTTAATTTCCAATTTTTTTGCCACTACATTTGCTATAAATATTTTTGTACATACAAATTATTTTCCTTTTAAAAGAAAATCTTTTTGAAATAAAGGCCTAGTAGTATGTCTAAATCAGGTATCCCTTTTGATCTTATCTTGGTATATGGTGTGAAATGTTGTTCTATACCTAGTTTCTGCCAAACTGCTCTCCAATTTTTCCAGCAGTCTTTGTCGAAAGTAAATTCTTGTCCCAAGAGGCTATCAGTCTTTGGGCTTATTAATATGAGATTATTATGGTGATTTATTACTGTATATTGTGTACCTATTCCATTCCATTGATCAAGCACATTATTTCTTTTCCACTCCTAGATTATCTTCATAATTGCTGCTTTTATTCTTGCTCTTTTGCTCTTCCAAATGATTTTAATTATTTTTTTCTAGCTCTACAAGATAAACTTTTGATAATTATTATTTTATTGCATTAGTTCTACCTACCCATGAACAATTAGTATTTTTTAGATCTCACTTTATATGTGTGAAAAACGTTTTGTAATTTTGTTCATATAGTTCCTGAATTTGTTATGGCAGGTAGACTTACTTGCAAGTATTTTACATTGCCTATGTTTTTTTTTTTTTTAAATGGAATTTCTCTTTTTCTTTTTCCTACTTAGTTTTGCTGGTAACATACAGAAATGGTACTGATTTATATGGGCTTATTTTATATCTTGTAATTTGGCTAAAGTTGTTAACTATTTCAACTAGTTGGATTTTTTTAAGTAGATTCTCTAGGATTCTCTAACTATACCATTTTGTTCCATCATTGCCTGTTCTAATTCCTTCCGTTTTTTTTTTCTTTTCTTATTGTTATAATTAGCATTTTTAGTACACTAGTGAATAATAGTGCTGGTTTGGAGCATCCTTGCTTCACCCCTGATCTTATTTGGAAAGCTTCTTATTCCCTTTACAGATAATACTTACTGATGGTTTTAGACAGATATTTCTTTGTAAAATAATAACTTTTTTATTTTCAAAGTACATGCAAAGATATATTTACTCTAACAAAACCTTGCATTCCAAATTTTTCTCCCTCCCTTACCCCAACCCTCTTCCTCTAGGTAGCAAATAATCTAATATAGATAAAACATGTGCAGTTCTTGTAAAACTATTTCTACATTTATCATGCTTCACAAGAAAAATTATCTCAAAAAAATGAAAAAAAAGCAAGCAAACAACAATTTTTTTAAAAGTTGAAAATACTATGTTGTGATCCACATTCGTATCCATGGTCATCTTTCTGGATGCAGATGGCTTTCTCCATCACAAGTCTGTTAGAAGTGGCCTGAATCACCTCATTATTGAAAAGAATCAAGTCCATCACAATTGATCACACAAAATCTTGTTGCTGTGTACAAAGTTCACTTAGCATCAGTTCATGTAAGTCTCTCCAGGAGTCTCTGAAATGAACCTGTTGATCTTTTCTTATAGAACAATAATATTCCCTAACATTCATATACCATAATTTATTCAGCCATTCTCCAATTGATGGGGATACACTCAGTTCCTTGCCACTACAAAAGGGATGTTACAAACAGTTTTGCATATATTTGATGATCTTTTAGAAATACAGATATAGTAGAGACACTGCTGGGTCAAAGGGTATGCACAGTTTGATAGTCCTTAGGGAATAATTCCTAATTATTCTCCATAATGGTTGGATCAATTCACAACTCCACCAATAATATATCGTGTCCCAGTGTTCCCACATCCCCTACAACATTTATCATCTTTTTCTGTCATTTTAATCAATCTGAGAGGCATGTAATGATACTTCAAAGTTTAGATAGGTACTTCTTATCATTTTAAGGAAAGCTTCATTTATTCCTATGCTTTCTAGTGTTCTTAATGGAAATGAATGTTGTATTTTGTCAAAAGATTTTTCTGCATCAATTGAGAAAATCATATGATTTCTATTAGATTTTTCATTGATATATGGTGAATTATGCTGATAGTTTTCCTAATATTGAACAAGCCCTGCATTCTTCATATAAGGGTCCTAGGTGTCACTTTTCTAAGACTTAAAGAAAGAGGACTATAAAAGATAGCTATGAATAAGTAATGTATTACAGTCAAATATTATTTTAAGTATCTAGTATATTCTAAGCATTGTGCTAAGTTTTGGGAATATAAAGAAAAACAAAAGATATTCCCTTTTCTTAAGGAATTTATAACCTACTGGAGAGAGCATGCAAACAACTAATTATACAACAAAATACATACAGGATAAATTGGAAATGATCAATAGAAAAATGACACCAGCATTAAAAAGATTCCCCAAAATGCCTGCCATCTAGGGGAGGGGGTGGAGGGAAGGAGGGGAAAAACTCGGAACAGAAGGGAGTACAAGGGATAATGTTGTAAAAAAAAAAAAAAAAAAAAACTACCTATACATATGTACTGTCAAAGAAAATGTTATAATTATAAAAATTAATAAAAGAAAAAAAAAAGAAAAAGAAAATTAGAAAGAAAAAAAAAAAAGATTTCCCCCAAAAAGTGAGATTTTAGGCACAACTTAAAGGAAACCAAGAAGAGACCAAGAGGGAAAATTCAAAGCACGTGGAACAGGCAGTGAAATGATTAAAATTGGGAGATAAAGTGTCTTGTTCACAGGGACACCCGTATCATTGTATGCCAAAGTACATAGGGGTAAGTAATGGGAGAAAAAAAAAAACCTGGAAAGGAAACAGGGGACCAGATTATAAAATGCATTTGGATGCCAATCAAAGGATTTTAGATTTGATCTTAAAGGTGATAGAGAGTCAATAGAGTTGACTGAATAGGAGGATAATGTCAGGCCAATATTTTAGAAAGATCAATTATTTTTTTAATTCATTTTCTGAGAATATTTCTCCATAGTTAGATATTTAAACAATTTTAACATTTTTTTTAAAAGGTTTGAGTACCCAACTGTCATCAGAGGGGAATCAGGTCTCAGTTATAACTAGAAAATGGAAAGACTGGGAAATGAAAAGACTAACAAGACAAGTTTGTTCTCTATGGAACAATTATCTTAAACAACATAGTAGAAGTAAATAGTTTAGAGTGAAATGTTTGGGGGAAGGGAGGGAGGAATAGTACAGGAATATGAATAATGGGAAGGGGCAATGGATAGTAGAAAATGGAAATTGAATGGTGACAACCAAGGATTCAGAATCACTGACATGGGAAAGCTATGACCAGAGTTTGTTAATCACTAAGGAATGAATTTATGTAGGTATTAATAAAGATAGCCGATATTTATTTATGAAGTATTTACTATGCACCAGGCATTGTACTAAATACTTTATAAATATTATCTCATCTAATCTTGACAACTATTCTGGGAGGTAAATGTTATTATCTCTACTTTATATTGTTGTAACTAAAACAAGCAGAGCTTAAGGTCACCTAGGTAGCTAGTATCTGATTCAGATCTTCCTGGCTCCAGTTTAACATTCTATTCACTAAGGAGTTCTCTCAGTTCTCTGCCTAATTTAGGAAGTTCAGGTGAAAAGATCAGTAAGGGCAGCTGATGAAATATAGCTTCTTTCCTTTCCCTGAATGCAAGTCAGGATAGGACAGACCAGGAGACTTGTGAAGGAAACAAAATGGAACAGTTTCTCTCTCTGTTCCCGCAGTCAAGCTGAGCAGTGTGTGATGAAATAAAATTTCTCTATCCATGTAGTGAGGAAAGATCCCCTGTCCAAAAGAAGAGGAGAAGGAACATTACAGAAGTCTGGCCCACACAGATAAACTAAGAAGAAATGAAAATGAGTGAAGCACCCCTTTAGACTCTCCCTTGGGGGATTCAAGGCAAGTGCTTAGAAAATGTGTCCTGTTTCTGGACACGTGTGATAGAGAGAACCTTCTCACATATATATAGTAAGCATGAACAAATATCCTATAACTGTTTCATGTTGACAGTAATGATACAAAGTTTTTTTGTATTGCATTGTGGGGAAAAAAAAAAAAAAGCATTTTAATTGGACATTAAGTTTATACTCCTAGGTGGAGCAAGATCGGTGATAAGATAAAGGAGCAAAGAATTCAAAAGTATAGGAAAGTATAAGAGTCAAACTGGGTCACCAAAAAATTGGGGAAGGGGGAAAAATACAATTGTTATAGCCTGGGAAAAGAATGAGGGGTGGAGGTATTGAAGGTCATACTGAGATTAAAGACTGCAATCTGACCATGGCCTCTCCTACTAAATGAGCTTCACTTGCTCCCTGTCATCTCCAGGATCAAATACACTATGTTTCATTTGGCATTCAAAGCCCTTTATAGCCATCTTTCCTCCAACAGACATGTACTTCTACTTTTTCCAGGCTTCTTATATCTTATACCTATCACACACTCTTCAACTCATTGAAACTGTCCCCCTTGATATTCTTCAAACAAACAATTCTACCTGCTTACTCTGGGCATTTTTACTAACTATCCCTCATCATAGAATAGCTCAGCTCTGCATCCTGGCTTCCCAGACTTCCTTCAAGTCCCACCTGAAGTCTTATCTTCTAGAGGAAGCTTTTCCTAAGCCCTCTTAATTTCAGTGCCTTCCCTTTTCCCCCCACCTTATTGTTCTTATAGATAGCTGTTTGCACATATTTATTTGCTTGTTTTAGATTGTGGCCTCCTTAAGGTCAAAGACCCTCTTTTACCTTTCTTTGCACTTCTAATTCTTAGCACATAATGCATGTTTATTGAATGGCTCATCATAAACTAGAGGAAGAGTGGAAAAAGAATACATATGTCCATCTGTGTGTGTATGTATGTGTATATTATATATATGTGTGTATGTGTGTGTGTGTATATATATATGTAGATAGATAGATATCTATATCAATATATGTATACGTATATTTTTAAATGTTTGTGGTAGCCCTTTTTGTAGTGGCAAGAAATTAGAAATTGTGTGACCCTGGGCAAGTCACTTAACTCCAATTGTCTCAGGAAAAAAAAAAGAGAAAGAAATTGTAAATTGAATGGCTATCCATCAGTTGGAGAATGGCTGAATAAGTTATGGTATATGAATATTATGGAATATTATTATTCTATAACAATTGATCGGCAAGAAGATTTCATAGAGACCTGGAGAAACTAACATGAACTGATGTTAAATGAAGTGAGCAGAACCAGGAGATCATAGTACATGGCAACAACAAGAGTATATGATGATCAATTCTGATGGATGTAGCACTTCTCAACAAGGAGATGATTAAGACCAGTTCCAATGACCTTGTGATGAAATAAGCCATCTACACCCAAAGTGAGGACTGTGGGAACTGAATGTGGATCACAACATAATATTCTCACTCTTTTTGTTGTTATTTACTAGTATTTTATTTTCATTCTCATTTTTTTCCTTTTTGATTTGATTTTTCTTATGCAGCAACATAGATGTATAAATATGGATGCATATAATGGACTTAACATATATTTTTACTATGTTTAACATATATTGGATTACTTGCTATCTGGAAAGGTGAGGAGTAGAGAGATGGAATTGTAACACAGGGTTTTGCAAAGGTTAATGCTGAAAAATTAGCAATGCATATCTTTTGAAAATTTAAAAGCTTTAATAAAAAAATAAAAATAAAGACCAAATCAATAGCTCTTTAAAAATATGAAAGTCTTCAATCTTTTACATGTCTTTATGTGATTGGGAATAAATGGTAACATTTTACTATAAATTTCTTGTAAGATAACAAAATAATTTATATCTCAGTATTTCACCATTAACTTTCCCCATCCCCATTACTCATAAATTCACAGTACTCTCAGACTGTTTATTCAAGTTCAGTGTTCCAGACCCCACCCATATATTCTTTATGCCTATCAAAGTCAAGTGTACATAAGTTTTTTGGGGGAAAAAAAAGACATGAAATTAAATGGCTTCCCTAGCTTCTTTCTGAGGTACCTAAAATCTGACCTTCTACAAGAAGTCTTTCCCAACCTCTCTTAATTCTGGTGCCTTCACTTCACTTCCTGCTGGTCATAGATTACATAGAAGTGCCCTAAGCCTACCATCTCCTGCTGGATGTAGCATGTCCCCTGAGGAAAAACTGCTAGACAGGGAATCTTCCATCTGCTCCAAAGCAATCACTTCCATTTATACCAATAGAGGCATCTTTCACCTCCTGCTGTAAACCCAATCTCACAAATGAGATGTGCAAAAAAGAAACAACAAGCCTTCTTCTTCAAGCCTCCCATCTCCTGCTGAGCCTGTCATTTAAGGGCAGAGGAGTGGTATTGTCCATTTACAATTAACATCCTCACACTTAGTCATACTCTATATTCCAGTGATTTTCAATTCCTGTAGATCATCATCCAACCCCATTGTACACCCCCGACCAGCTGATTCCTTACTTACTCTCTTGCTCCCCATTTGAAGAAGAAATTCACAACATTCATATTACATTAATTCTGGAACATCTTTCATGGTTCCATTGATTCAATCTTATGGGAATCAATTGACTTTTATCATTTTTCTCTGTCTTCAAGGCCACTTCCCCACTAACTTACTGGTTTATTTTTTTCCTATAATACTAAAGAATTTCTTCTTCATCTGCTGTGACTTTTTCTTCCTCAAACAGAAAGTCATCCTTTTAGAGACTGTCCATGCCAACGGCTATTTTCATTCTTTTATTGTTCAGGTCCTTAGCCACCACCAGCCAGCACAGAAAAGAACCTTAGCTCAGAATCATTTTTTGCTGATATTCCCATTGACTCTCAGAGGAACTCCCTAAAACCTACTTAATATTCATGTTGGAATGAATGTATTTCTTTCAACTGCCATTATGTCCCTAGTAGCTAATGCTAATTATCCTTGAACTTTATTTAGCAACATTAGAGGAATAGAATGGACCTAGAATCCTTCATTCCAGTTGGTATCTTCCATATATTTCTGCATATATATGTGAGTGTATGTATGCATGTATATATAATATAACCACATATCATACACATACACATATATAGTAAACCTAAGTCTCTCAATCTTTAAATACTTGCCAGTATTCAATATATTTGACATATGGGACTAACCAGCAAGCCCAGTTCTTATGTGCCTATGCAGAGTTTGGATGATGCAATTCCCATATGGACTTTGAAGCCTGTGTAGCTCTCCCATAACTGGTTCAGGGCTGCTAACCACATGCTAAGGAGCATCTTTGGTGGAACAGAAAACACTAACTTGGACCTTCTCTTTAATTATCTACTTCTTGCCTAATGGTGAGAAGACAGATTGCATTGTAAAAGGAAAGACTTCTAGCTTTTGGAATTCAAGATTGATATGGCCTATAAACACAAGCGTTAGTTGTTTTCCTTGCCATTTCTTCTTTCATTTTAGATGAAAGTTATCAGAGCCTTTAAGTCTGTGATTTTTGAAAGGTCAGAAAAATGAGCCACTGGAGGTCCAGAAGTAGAGTGCAAGGTGGTGTATCTAATCCAACTTTGAAGCCCTAAGAAACTATGTCAGTGGCTCCCAATTACTTCCAGCATCAAATGCAAAATCCTCTTTTTGTATTTTAAGCCCTTCATAACCTAGATGCTTCATATTTTTCTAGATTTTTTAATGCCTTACTCTATGATCTTATGACATTGGCTTCCTTGCTATTCTTCAAATACAATATTCTCTCCCCTAACTCTGAGTGTTTTCATTAGCTATTCCCCATGTCTGGAATTTTTTCCCTCCTCATTTCTCCCTTGTAGTTTCTCTGGCTTTCTTAGAGTTGTAGCTGAAATTTCACCTTCTACACAAAATTTTTCCCAGTCTTCCTTAATTTTAGTGTCTTCTCATTAGGATGACCCTCTATCTATCCTGTATATATCTTGGTTGAACAAGGTGGTTTATATGTTGTTTTTCCTCTAAAAAGACTATAAAGAACAGACATTGGGTTGGGGGGGGGGGGTTGGCCTTTCCTTGTATTCCAAATACTTAGCACATCACCTGGCATATAGTGGGCACATAGTAATAGATAGTTGGCTGAAGAATGACTCCAATCAAGCATTAGCTGAGACAAGAAGTCATCTCAAAATAATACCACAATTGGACTTGAGCTTGGTGGAATTGATGCCATATAGAAACTGTATTAACTCTAAACTGAGTTGCCATAGAGAGAACGTGCTGCTTTCCCCATGTTTTGGAGGAGGGATAGTTGTTCGTCTGTTTTGTTCTGTCTTTGATATAAGTATCTTATTTCTAATTAATATTAAGTGGTTAATTGGGACTGAGGAATAATTGGCAACTGACAGTGAGGTAAACACTGGAATCGGGACTCAAATTGATAGTAGTAGAGAAAGATGCCCTCAGATCATCAGGGGTATTCCTAGAACCCCAAGAGGACAGATTTATCTGTCCCAAGCCTGGGAAAGTAAGGCTACAGTACTTGCTACATTTTCATGGATACAAAAAAAAATGTAAAAGATAGAGAAAATCTTGGAGATTATTTAGTCCAAATCTCTTATTGTTAAGGAAAACAAAGTCTTCTGAGGTTAAATGGCTTGTTTCAAGCCACATAGCTTGGAAATAGTAAATCCAGGGCTCAGATCTAGGCTTTTTTTTTTTTTCATCACAATATGAACACTTCAGTTTTAAAATGCATTTGTTTAATTATCTCCCTTCATCAATAGACTCTTCAAAATCCAAGAAGTACTGCTGTTATTTTTAAACAGCTATCATATATTAGCCTTGGTAGAAATAAAACCCACATCCAATGCCTTTCATCAAGCAAATATTTAACAATGTCAAATTATTGAGTTGTCAGTTTCCAAAAAAAAATTTTAATCTGCTTGTTTTTCTAGTTTAAAAAAAAAAAGCAATTATCCCTCCCATAAGCAAAATATAGTGTTTAATAATACAAATGCTAAAACAAGTGCAATTTACTAATTTTATGATTATTAATAGAGGTTAATCATTGATGAATGCTACCCATAACAACTATTAAAAGAAAATATTTATTTTGATATTTCTTAATCATTCCTATTATTATCATAGATTGCTGATAATTTAAAGAACTTTATAGCTTATTATAATATTCTTAGGAAAGAGGCATTATAACAGATACTATTATCCTTCATTTTATAGGAGGAAAAAATGAAAGTCTATTAAGATAATCCCTACAATTCAAAAGGCTGGAATTCTGAAATCCATTCTTTAGTTCACTAAATCATGACCCTTATGCTAGGAGATTAAGTGGTTTCTTTAACCAATCTAGTTTCATTTCTTATTCTGAATCATTTGGTAGAAAGTGTTAATTGCTCTAAAAATATCATATAATAACTTACTGGAAATAAATTTAATTGTCTCATTGTGTCAATGATCCCCACAACATTCTCTGATACTGGCAAAAGTCAAATCTTATTTTACATATTTTGCACATGGGAAAATAAGACTTAAATTTTTTAAATAATTTATCTAGCAATAAAGAGCAATATAATATAACAGTTGAAAACCTGTGGAAATAATTTGAAAGGAAATTTTGGCTACATCGTTTTATATCTTTGTGTTCTGTCTCATGGTTGTTCAACATTATATGGTAAAATTTTCAATTGGGAGTATTGTTAAGGACCTTTAAGATGACTTATACCAACCCTTCAAGTGACTAATGAAGAATGATACTCAGAGAGAAAGAACACTGAAAAAACTCTCACAGAATTTATTTTGCTTAAATATAATTATGTGGTGAGATGGATTGGAAATTAAGAGAGAAAAATTAGAGAAAGAGGGAAAAAAATCCCAAAAAGGAAGAGAAAGAGTAGAAACATAGTAAAGAAAACTTCAAAAGCAGACACAGAAATTCAGAGTAATGTTGGAACTATCAGATCAAATTTAATATATATTTTAGGAAAATATAATAAAAATGTGTAACAAGATAAATAGCCAGCCTCAGAGCCAGGAAGAACTCAATTCAAGTCCATCTTTTGAAATCACTGCCTCTGTGAGTATAGGCAACTTCTCAGTTATTTAGACAATTCCTGAAGTAGTGGAGGGAGTTTACCTATCCAGAAATTCTCTATGCCATTGAAATTAAAGCTCTCATCCCTATTCCTGAGCAATGTGTGTGTGTGTGTGTGCCTACCTTCACCTGATTGGGAAGAGGAGCATTACATAACAATTTAGGATTGCACATGTTATTATTTCTGCTTTTATTCATAAATTCTTCAAAATTTCTTCATAAATATTCATGTTTGTTAATATTTTCCAAGATTAAAAAGGAAAAAGGAAAATTAAAGAAAAGGGATTATTGCCACAAAGCTAGGTGTTGGTCAAGTAATTATCTCCATCCAAGCCATTGATCATCCCAAACGTTGTCAGTTGTCAGACTACAGCAATCCATGCCTTTTTTTGCATACTCATTGTATTTCATTTTAATAATAATTACTTCTATGTGTGTCATAATGCACAGAAAGAGTACTCTATATGTATATATAAATTATATATTATAATATAATATTCCATATTATATTATAATTGAATTGAACTTCCATAATACTACAACAAATCCAAAAATCTAGTTTAGCACTCATTGCAGCTTACATTTCCATAAAACAATCTTGTAAATAGTTGGGGGAAAAAAAGGTCACAAAATTTCTATTATGCCAAATAATATAGGTTGATATAACCCACTTTAGCTAATGCCAAGAACCACTTTATTTTCCTTATTCCTAATTATAGCATCTGCATCTACCTAAAATAAATATAATCATGAACTCAACCTTTGGGGTTGGAATTCAGTAAAACTCTGATTTTTTAAAAATAATTTTTACTGATGCCTTTCCTTTTTTGCCATGTGCAGAGCAGTAGGAATCTAAAGATGTAAAAAATAATACAATCCTTGCTCTCCAGAATCTTACAATGCAAAATAAATATGATAAAAGAAACATGATAAAAGAAAAAGGGAAGTCTAGTGGAAATTCTCTAGGAATTCAGAAGGCCATTAAAGCTATATTTTTATGGGAAAGGATGTAGAGAAACTAGATCTTGAGCAAGATGAGGATTTTAAAATCAGAGTAGTCAGGAATGGTCTATGAGAATTCATGCAGGCAAAAGAAGGAAGGAAAAAATTAAAAGATAGGGAGAGTCCAGGTTGGCTGCAGCCAGGTGTGCTATGAATCAAGGATAGAAAATTATGTTGGAACCAAACTGGGGAATCTTGATGAGCTAGACTAAGAAGTGTAATTTTTTTTTCAAAGATATAGTGGGAAGTCATGAAAGGTTTTTGATCAAGTGATGAAATAACCCAAGGAAGATTGTTTTGACAGCTATGTAAAAGATGAATTGGGGAAAAGGGAAAGGTGAAATAAAGAGATCATTACAATTGTTAAGGTAAGAGGTAATGAGGACAGCACTGGAATGATAGAAGCATGATTAGAAAGAGATACTGAAGGTAGAATCACACATGTATATGTGTGGAGTGGGGAAAGGGAGTCATTAAAATAACCAAAAATGACTGCATTTTTGCAAAAAATGACTCTCAAGCCTGGAGGACTGGGAGAAGAGTGTTGTCATTCACAAAGAGAAGAAACTTGGGGGGAAAGACAGGTTTTAAGATGTTGGCAGGAAATCCCAGTGGGAAAGAACCATCATGAACTTGATATGAGATTCAGGAATGCAGAAATGAAGAAGATTAGAGGAGAAATAGTGACTACGTGCATTTTAGGATAAATCTTAGGACTAGGGAACTGACAGGTTTTTGTAGCATGTAAGAGACCACGGAAATAGAGGCAACTTAAAAGGTTAAACAAAGAGATTAAAAAAAGAAAGAAAGAAAGAAAGAAAGAAAGAAAGAAGAAAGAAAGAAAGAAAGAAAGAAAGAAAGAAAGAAAGAAAGAAAGAAAGAAAGAAAGAAAGAAAGAAAGAAAGAAAGAAAGAAAGAAAGAAAGAAAGAAAGAAAGAAAGAAAGAAAGAAAGAAAGAAAGAAAGAAAGAAAGAAAGAAAGAAAGAAAGAAAGAAAGAAAGAAAAAAAAAGAAAGAAAGAAAGAAAGAAAGGAAGGAAGGAAGGAAGGAAGGAAGGAAGGAAGGAAGGAAGGAAGGAAGGAAGGAAGGAAGGAAGGAAGGAAGGAAGGAAGGAAGGAAGGAAGGAAGGAAGGAAGGAAGGAAGGAAGGAAGGAAGGAAGGAAGGAAGGAAGGAAGGAAGGAAGGAAGGAAGGAAGGAAGGAAGGAAGGAAGGAAGGGAGAAAGGGAAGGAGGGAGGGAGGGAGGAAGGAAGGAAGGGAGGGAGGGAGGGAGGGAGGGAGGGAGGGAGGAAGGGAGGGAGGGAGGGAGGGAGGGAGGGAGGGAGGAGGGGAGGGAGGGAGAGAGCCTTAGCGTCTTTGAGATGTGAGCTTAGATCATAAATCATCATCTCTATCATTTCCTTTCTTTTTTATCTTAGTCTTTATCTGATTGCAGAGCAGATGCCCAGCTACCTTGGCAGAAATAATTTCTTCATTGGGAGTTCTTTTGCCAATAAAATCACAGGTCTAGTTTAAATAAAAACAAAACAACAACAAAAACAGATTTAACCAAATATAATTGTCAAGGATCACTCACAAGCAAGACAGGCTGAATTATCAGTCATTTGCTGAGCTACAAAGTACATTTGTTTGTACTCCAGGCTTCTCTAAGTAGCCATGCTCCTCAGGAAACCTGGCTTTTCTTTTCAAGAAAAAGCTTGGTCTTTCAAGTGAAAAAGAGAAAGAAAAACAAAAGCAAAGCTATCACTTAGCTGACTTTCTGCCCCTCCCCCACCATGACTATAAACTCCCATATTCTAGTAGTTGAATTTAGACTTAAGAATTGTTCTTTTTCCTCTTCAAATAAACTCTCATCTCTCTTCGTCTTTGAACCTCCAGGCAGAAATCTCTCTCTGGCTGTGTGTAGTTTTCATACACCAAAACTTTAAATCTCTTACCTCTAAAAATACATCATAACAATAACTTTTCATTTGAAGCATAGAGGGCAATAAAATGACCCCCAAAGTTACTTGTATTTTCTCTTTTTTTTTTTTCTTTAGAGCATTTATTTTAGGTGAAAATTTCACAATTCTAATTAGAAAATTAACACCTAAGAGAGAAAATTTGGACACCCAAACAAGTCTTAAATTTTTATTTATCTCCAGTTACCCCCTGGCCTCTTTGTGATTGAGGCAAAAATAAGCTTACTGAAAACATAGAATTCCCAATCCCTCTGCCTGCATTTTATATTTCCTTCACAGGCTAATGGTACACTATTTCAAAGTCTGATTCTTTTTGTTCAGCAAAACAACTGTTTGGACATGTATGCATGTATTGTATTTAATTTATACTTTAACATATTTAACATGTATTGATCAACCTGCCATCTGAGGGAGGGGGTGGGGGGAAGCAGGGGAAAAATTAGAACAAAAGGTTTGTCAATGCTGTAAAGTTACACATGCATATATCTGGTAAATAAAAACTATTAAAATATTTTTTTAATTACCAAAAAAAAATTTGCTTGATTTTAAAATAGTTATATTTGTATTTAAATATTTATTTTATTGCCTATTGATATTGAATTTGATGTGATATTTGGACTTTATATTACTAAAATATTAGTATCTGGTTAAAAAACATATTTTTTCTTGTTGAATTTTAAAAGACCTAGAATTTGTGCTTTGTGTAATTTCCTTATGCCCTGAAAGTCCATCTAGGAAACCTCAAGAAATAGACCCTTAATTGAACATTATGCCCAACTTTGGAAGCTTATTTGACTTTATGCTATTTTTCTCTACCAGAGCCAACTTGTTCTGTTATTGAGTGAGTTTGGAATTCCATTTGAATTACC
Organism: Sminthopsis crassicaudata; assembly: GCF_048593235.1. Lineage (NCBI taxonomy): Eukaryota > Metazoa > Chordata > Mammalia > Dasyuromorphia > Dasyuridae > Sminthopsis > Sminthopsis crassicaudata. Next base: position 551,780,767 of record NC_133617.1, on the reverse strand, counting down.
CTTAAAGTGTCAGTTACCAATTGGGGGAAAATTTGGGGTGTCTTTTGGAAATTTACAAGGACCAAAAGGAAATTGCTTATGATACAGAGACTTTAAAGAAATTTTACTGTGTCCTGTATAGATAGGGACACTTAGAAAATTTTTTTTAGATCTCAGCTAGATGTCCATGTGCATTGAATCATGGAAGAATTTTCACTCAATATAGTTGACTTATAAATGGAAGGTTAGAAAATTATTTCCAGTTCATCTCAGATATTTGATCTTTGAGTGGAGAGTTTCACAAGTACTGGGATTATGATAGAGAATTCACTTTCTTGAAACAAGATTTATTTTCTTTTTCTTTGGAAATTGATTAATGACTGAACCCACTTTGTGATTAAAAGTACTTTGTGAGAGGGAGCCTAATAGAACTTGAAGAGTGTGAAGTACCCCAGCCCACTAGGTTCATGAGGTTTTTTGCAAATAGAAAGCCAAGTCAGTTTGTTTTCTCACCTTGGAGTAAGAAGGTGATTTACAGTTGACCCCAGTCCTAAATCTTTACAGGGTGAACTCCATGTGATAGGTTCTGAAGGGTCCAGTTTCTTTCTCATTCAGGAAGCCCTTTTTTTCTTCCTCCTCCTCCTCCTCCTCCTCCTCCTCCTCCTCCTCCTCCTCCTCCTCCTCCTCCTCCTCCTCCTCCTTCTCCTCCTCCTCCTCCTCCTTCTTCTTCTTCTTCTTCTTCTTCTTCTTCTTCTTCTTCTTCTTCTGCTTCTGCTTCTTCTTCTGCTTCTTCTTCTGTTTCTTCTTCTGCTTCTTCTGCTCCTGCTGCTGCTGCTGCTTCTGTTTCTTCTGATTTTGCTTCTTCTGTTTCTTCTTTTCCTTCTCCTCCTCTTTCTCTTCTTCCTTTTCCTCTTCCTCTTCTTCCTATTCTTCTTTTTTTACCATTGGTTTGTGAAAATTTTTCAAAGACTAAGTAAATACTAACCAAGCAGTAATCTTTAGTAAATTATGCAAAATGTTAAATATACATAATTTTGTACTTGAGTATAATTCTGATTGTGAAACACAATTGACTTTTTGTATCTGATAAAGGCAAGCTAACCACATAATGATAGGAGACTGACAATGTAAATATTCAAAAGGCCTGAGTTACCTTTTGTCATCTCCCTCAGAGGGTCCAATGACTTTTTCACTTTTGATGTCCTTTTAGAGAATGCTGTAAGGGCAAAAGCCTTCTCTCTGAAGCCATATGGCCCTGAAAAAAGACTTTGGCTTTTGAATTTGTTCTTTTCCATTTTATGGGATTTGATTTGGGTAAAGACTGAGCCATAGGAATCCAGGAGTGGGAATCTAGGCTGGATTTTGCAACTAGCATAGCACTGATGCTCTAGGGAGACAGGAGTGACCCTCAGGACTGGTCTTCAGGACCCAGACCAGTATAGCTGATAAAAGTCTTGGTCTGGCAGTCATTCAGCATCTGAACATGACCTTGGTGAGACTAATGTTATGTAGAAACTGCTAAAAAGGAGCCTACCCTCCTCTGAGACTGAAATAGTATAAAGGAGATTATACCCCTAAGGCACTCATGCAAATGTTTGAAATTTTCCTACATTTGTTCTCACTATAGCTTCAAATAATCTTTTGTAAGAACTAATCAATGCTAAATGGTAAAATGGAACTGGAGTATTTACAACTAATTCCTAATAATGAGGAAACATAGCTGCTGGAAGCTTCAGCCAGGGCAGTAGAAAAGAAAGATATGTCAAAATCCCTCAGGATTTTGGAACAGATATAACCTTCCTGGCTCTAGGACAGTGAACTAGAGAGTATATCCTGACATACTCACCCCATGAGCATTTAGACAAACACAATGGACATAGACAAGATAGCTATCTTTCTAATTCAATTCCCGCCAAGACAAAAAAAAAAAAAAAAAAAAAAAAAACTCAAAAGGTGTTGAAAGTGAGATCTGTCCTAAATCCCAGTGTGTTAGATTCTAAGGAGGGAAGGAAAGAATAGACTGGTTTGTCATTTCCCTCTGCCCTTTTCTCCGTGAGGTCAGGTGAAGGTAGGGAGTAGATTAGAGCAACTAAGGGATAATCCTCTCTCCTTGAACACAAAGGAAAAAAAAAATCTCCAATGTCAGTATCATCAGCAAGCACTTGAGGCTTTCAAAGTTAACAGCTTCATAGTCCCGAGATTGTATTCAGCTCCATGCCTCAGTATTTTTGCCACTCACCAGGGCTCTTTAATCCAGCCCAGGAGAGCTGCAGTTCTCAGTGAAAGCTCATCCCCCTCTTGGTTTGCCAAGTCTTGCATATATCTGATTTTCTTGCAATAGCTACTTGTTTCTCCTTATTTTCCACTGTTTATTCTTGTACAAATAATTCTCTTCATTCTCAATATCAGGCTTCAAAAACTTTCAGGGAGGAGGGGTTGAGGGTGGGAGGGTTGAGTGAGAAGACTTTGGGAAATGTCTGCCAGAATCCACAGGCATCCATTTGCTGCCTGCGAATTTCTTTGACAACACCTGCTAGAGGAGTCGCCCAGATAACATTATACATGTTTATTTGCAGAGGAGTCATCAAATGAGAAAAAGTTCCCTTGCTATTAGGGAATAGACAATGTATGCCTTAGGCAATCATGTTGCTATGTTAAGAAATCTAAATACTCACTTCCAAATGGAAAGTACCCTCTTTTAGGGTTGAGTATAAGAATAACTATAGAAACTGAATTGAAAGTTTCTCTATTCTGATAGATAGAGACAAGTTTTTGCAATTAACCTTCCACAGCCAAAGTCAATTAGGAAGCCTGGTTTAGTAAAATAGAAACTATACTGTAAGAAACTTTTTGACAAATAAATAAAATTAGAAATGAAACTGTCTGGTACAAAAATTATTCAGATAATACTGTTAGATTCATGTTCTAAGCCTTTAGAGGCAATGAAAGACTTGGAAGAACATACCCTATGCTCATGGATTCTATATTTTAAAGGAATTCAGATGGCAGAAATTAGATATGGATCCACACTTAACACCATATACCAAGATAAGATCAAAATGGGTCCATGATTTAGGCATAAAGAATGAGATCATAAATAGATTAGAGGAACAGAGAATAGTCTACCTCTCAGATCTGTGGAGGAGGAAGGAATTTATGACCAGAGAAGAACTAGAGATCATTATTGATCATAAAATAGAAGATTTTGATTACATCAAACTAAAAAGTTTCTGTACAAACAATACTAATGCAAACAAGATTAGAAGGGAAGTAACAAATTGGGAAAATATTTTTACAGTTAAAGGTTCTGATAAAGGTCTCTTTCCAAAATATGTAGAGAATTGACCTTAATTTATAAGAAATCAAACCATTCTCTAATTGCTAAATGGTCAAAGGATATGAACAGACAATTCTCAGATGATGAAATTGAAATTATATCCACTCATATAAAAGAGTGTTCCAAATCAGAGAAATGCAAATTAAGACAACTCTGAGATACCACTACACACCTGTCAGATTGGCTAAGATGACAGGAACAAATAATGATGAATGTTGGAGGGACTGTGGGAAAACTGGGACACTGATACATTGTTGGTGGAGTTGTGAAAGAATCCAACCATTCTGGAGAGCAATTTGGAACTATGCCCAAAAAGTTATCAAACTGAGCATACCCTTTGATCCAGCAGTGCTACTACTGGGCTTATATCCCAAGGAAATACTAAAGAGGGCAAAGGGACCTGTATGTGCCAAAATGTTTGTGGCAGCCCTTTTCATAGTGGCTAGAAACTAGAAGATGAATGGATGTCCATCACTTGGAGAATGGTTGGGTAAATTATGATATATGAAAGTTATGGAATATTATTGCTCTGTAAGAAATGACCAACAGGAGGAATACAGAGACGTTTGGAAAGACTTACATGAACTGATGCTGAGTGAAATGAACAGAACCAGAAGACCGCTGTACACTTCAATGCTGTATGAAGAGGTATTCTGATGGAAGTGGATATCTTCAACATAAAGAAGATCCAACTCACTTCCAGTTGATCAATGATGCACAAAAACAACTACAAGGAACACTGGGAAGTGAATGTAAATTGTTAGCACTACTGTCTATCTACCCAGGTTACTTATACCTTCGGAAACCAATACTTAACGTGCAACAAGAAAATTGGATTTACACACATATATTGTATCTAGGTTATACTGTAACACATGTAAAATGTATGGGATTGCCTGTCATCTAGGGGAGGGAGTAGAGGAAGGGAGGGGAAAATTTGGAAAAATGAATACAAGGGATAATGTTATTTTAAAAATTACTTATACATATATATTGTCAAAAAAAATTTATAATTATAAAATTTTAAAAAATAATAATTAAAAAAAGGAATACAGAACAATTACCTTTGTAATTCACATGGACTTCAAATTTTAGAGAATTATAGACATAAGACCTAAAGATGAAAATAATATCAGATTCAAAAAAATTGATATCCAACAAATTCAACCAAGGCAGAGATTAAAACCTCTTTCTATAAGGATTTTCTTTCTCTAACTGGAGAATCTGAGCTTCAGTCATGAGACACATTTAATGGTTTTGATATTAATTGGTTATTAATAGTTTTATCAGCTTTTAAGAGAGATGGTTTAAAAGCTCAGGAGGAAATCTCCATTGTCAATGTCATCAACAGATGTTGGAAGTTTTCAGTTCTAGTAAATACCTATAACCTATAGGTTCTAGCTAGTCTTGGACTGAAATAGGGAAAGATGTAACCCTTATTTGGGAGCAATTCACACCTAGAGTAACTCAAGACATTGCTATAATCTAGAGTCATGTTTCACTTAGAATGTGGGTGCCTCAGAGAAAAATCTTCAAGCACTGAATGAGGGGAAGAGCAAAAATGAGAACAAAGAGAATGTCATTCTTTTGTGAAATTCTTGAAGGAAAAAATATATCAGGACAAATATACAGCCTTAGCAACATAATCATATGACTAAAAGTATTTCTGAATCATTGTTACAAATGGACATAATGAAAGAAGGAAAATTTTTAAATAGCATACTTCAATTTGTATTCAAACAATATCAAGCAAATCTGAAGGCAAATAGAAGGCTTCATTATCAGTCCTTCAAGATTGTCTTGGGCCATTGTATTTCTTAGAATAGCCAAATTATTCATATAAATTAAATTTATAAAAATACAAACCATTCCCATAGCTGATAATCAAAGGATATAAACAGGCAGTTTTAGACAAATAAATTAAAGCTATCTGTACTCATAGGAAAAAATGTTTTAATCACTATTGAGCAGAGAAATGCAAATTAAAACAACTTTTGATGTACCACCTCATCTATACCTGTCAGATCAGCTTATAAGAAAAAAGGGAAAATGGTGAATGTTGGAGGGAAAACCAGGATACTAATTCACTGTTGGTAGAGATGTGAAGTGATCTAATTATTCTGGAGAGCAATTTAGAACTACATCCAAAAGGTTATAAGATCCTTTGAACCAAATTACCATCTATATTCTAAAGACATCTTTTAAAAAAGGAAAGAAGAGGGGAAAATTTATTTGTACAAAAATATTTATAGCAGCTATTTTTTGTGGTTAAGAATTAGAAATTGAAGGAAGACCATGTTTGGGGCTAAACAAGCTGTGGTATAATATTCTTATGGTATATTCTTCACTTTCTTTCTTTCATTCTTTTTCTTTTATTTGTCTTCTTTATTTGTCTTGTTTTATTCTTCTTCAAACATGGAAATGTTTTACATGAATGCACATGTAAAACTTATATTGCTTGCCATCTCACAGTAGGATAAGGAGAGGGAGTAAGAGAAGAATAGAATCTGGAACTCAAAAGTTTTAAAATAAACAATGAATATTTTTTAAAATTTTAATAGGTAATTGGGAGAAAAGAAAATAAATTTTAAAAATACAAATATACAGATGGAACAAACTAGAAGCTTGGAGCATCCTCACTGTTATTATGTGAAAATCTATCTATGACTTTAATCAGACCTTCTTTTAGTAGAACTTATATTGATGTTGTACTAGAGCCATATCATAAGTCAGACTTATTACTCTTTTTATTGTAATTTTTCCTTAAGAAGTATAATATACGTATGTGTATATATATATATATATATATATATATATTTTAAATGATGCTAGACAAAATTATCTCTACCATCTATGAGATTTTATATTGCAATTGAATTTTTATTATGAATAATTTTAAATGCATAATTTATCTGACAAATTCTAATTGCCTAGGTTTGAAAGTTTCTATTATTTCATTTTTTTATCATTGATATCTTTAAAAGTAGATCAATTTTTGTTGGAATGTTACAATTTTGAATTCATTCAGGGTATCTTAAATTGAGTTATAATATTGTTTATTTCCAAATTAAAGCTTAGAAAATAACATTAAAAGAGAATCTCTGGCTATTTCTTGTTTTTGTTGTACTCTTCGTAGTGATTATTATAATTCTTTGATAGTTTGTAAGTACTTGAATTTAAAAGCAATTAGGGATATGATTGTAGGAAATACTGATTTTAGTGTAACAAATTGTCCCAACTTTCCTTTATTACATTTCTTTAGTTAGAAAGTGTTGGGAAATTCTATGGTAATAATGAGGTGCGAATGATGAGGCTAGTGTTAGTGAAGAGATGTGACAATTAGGGTGGGGAATCCCCTCTGATTGGCGCAGGTCCAATGCAAAAGAATTCGCAAACCCGAAATCTAAGGCAGAAAAAAAAGAAGCTTTCCTAGTGGGCAAAACTCCTTATTAGGGGTTTGGCATTGAGAAGCCAGCTTTGCTAGGAAGACAGACTTCTTGGTGGTAAAAGGTCCTGTTTGGGAAATAACAAATGTTATTTTTTAAGAGAATATCTTCACAATAGATAAAAATCCTGGCAGGCCTTGCCAAGAAGAGAGCTTCCTTGGCAAAGCAAATTCCTGTTTTAGACTTCTGCAAAGATTTGGGGTTCAGAGTTGTTTTTTTTTAGCCTTCTGAGGTTTTAGACTTCAATGTTGTCAATACCAGGGGCTTAGATCTCTGATTGAAAAGAGCTTGTCTTGGGAGTTGAGCTACTGGGAGTGGTCCCAAACTAATCTCGAACTGAATGAGACCTTAACCCAGTGTGTCCAGGAAAGCTATCTTTTCTTAGGGGCTGGAAGCTCCCCAGAAAGGGATCCAGTACCCCCAAAAGATTTCAGTTTGCTTCAGTAGCCTGGGACATGCTATCTTAAAATTACTGGGACTTTGTTCAAAATGAGAACGTATTTCCTTTTCCTTAAAGTTCTCTTAGAAGTTGTGTCTATAACAATTAATTTTTAATATCTGAACCAAGAAAAGTATCAAAACAAGATTCATTTTCCCAGCTGACAATTGTTAACCTAATATTGCTCATTAATTTTCACTTTTTATCTATTATTTATATATATTTATTATCAATCAATGATATGTTTTTAAAGCAGTAGATATTACAGCTATTGAGAGCAGACAATTTTTAGCCATATTTCAAAGATATAAAATATTGAAATAATTTATGTATACACATGCTCTTATCTATATGGACTTCCATCATTTCAGATTGTAAGTTGTGCATGCCTTTTCATGCTGGGTAATTCTTGTTTATCTGCTCTGGTAAATCCCTTATAAAAAATATTCTCAATATGCTGGAAACCTTTCTCAAAGTCTTTTAATACTTCATTTTATACCAATACAACACTTGGCCTGTTCAACTTTCTATTGCTACATAACAAACCTGCAAACTTTTCTGATCATACATGTCTACATTGATGCTTTTTATGCCCCTTTGTGAGTCACCTGCAACTATGATTTTCAGAAACTGTAATTTATTCATGCACCATTACTTTAAAAAAAAAAAAAAAAGCTAGGGTTTGGCAGGAGGAAGTAATTTAGGATTACTAAATGCACTATCTTGTCTCCCAAGCACCATCCAGCTTTGTCTTTTCCTCCAATTCTATTCTATGCCCAGTTTATTGTTCAAGATATATCTCTACATAATGGAAGCTTTCCATAACAGTGATTAAAAACTAAGTAATTATCCCTTACTGGACCAAGACCACTAGAGGACCTTGCTATGGAATTACATTAGGAAGCAAAACTCAAAAAAGGAATAAAGCAGAAAAGGAAGCATATGGAGGTGAAACCGGTCAAAGGAAATAGAGATTGAGAATAAATTCAAGTTGCTCTCACAGTCTGCATCACTCATTCCCACTCACAGGCTATATAACAAAGCTTCCGAAGTCACATATCTAGGTAGACTAGAACCACTGCAATTTTCTTAAATCTAATCTGTTAGAAAAATCTTCATCCACTGCCTCTGACTGTCTTTTAAACCCTCCAAAGTCTCATCACTCAACTGAAACTGGTCTGTCTGAAAGTACCAATGATCTCTGAATTGCCAAATCTAATACCATTTTTTAAAATTTTCATTCTTTTTAATCAATCTGCAGCATCTTAAACTCAACATATCTTAGAGAGATCTCATCTTTTCCTCAAGAGAAAATTAATTATCTTTTCCATTTACCTTTTTATGAGTTTTATTCTTCAGTGTACACAATCCTTCCAGGTAATCTAAATCATAATCTAAATGTTATCTTTAAATCTGAACTCTTTCTTTCCCCACAATCCCAATCAATTATCAAAGCTTGTTTCTGTTTCTGTAACATCTTTCATTAATGTGCCCTTCTCTCTCCTGGCTATACATAGCCACCACCTCAGTTCAGGTACTCCTTACTCCTGTTGTATTAGTCTAATTGTTCCCCCCTTAAAATTATCCACTGAGGGATAATTTCAAAGGGGCAAGATGAAAGAGGAAAAAAATGGAGCAGTATTTCCATGGCATCTCCAGACCCAAGAGTTCCAGTATATCTTAATAATCCCAATACCCAGATGAGAAGCCTCTAGCCAATTCAACAAGCAAGTTTAGTACTATAAAGATGGTGGGAACACAAAAAACAAAACAATCCTGGCCCTCAAGTAGCATTATTTGGGGCTGGGAGGGGAATTGGGGGTGAGGGTAGAGAATATATTAAAAAGATAAATAAACACAAAATCTAAGTAAGGTAAATATAAATTAATTACTGAGGAGACAGATTAACAACCAGAATAACCAGAAAAGACTTCACAAGGGTTTTAAATGGCAGACAAAGGAGTTTGTATTTAATGCTAAATGTAATCTGGAGCTCCTGAAATTTCTTGAGTAGGAAAGTAACCTATACTTTAGAAATATCAATTTGGCAACTATGTGAAAAAAAAATCAAAGAGGGGGAGATGCTTGAAGCAGGAAGACTTTCTACATGAATGTCCCATAGTCATTTCAAAGGCAACCCCATCTTTCCAGTCACTCAGGTTCGTAACATCTGTGTCATTCTTGGTCCCAAACTTCCTCCACTATCTATATCCAATCTGTTAGTAGATCCTGCCTTAACAAAATTTTTACTTTCCATCATCTCTTCCTCATTGATGGTCATAAACCTAGTTTAGGTCTTTATCAGCTTTCTCTTGGACTATTGAAAGCCTTATTGAGCTTCCTGCTTCAAGAATCTCCCTTTATTTGATTTCAGTTCCACTCCATAATAATAAGAAGGCTAGATGTGTAGTTTGGGGAATAATGTGCATAGAGATAATAATGGTCATCGAGGTATTTTATGAAATCTTCAAGAGAAATAATAACACTTTTTTTTTTTTTAAAGGGGGCAGGATAGATTCTATGGAGCATTATCTGTGGTTCAGGGAAGGGGCATGGATGATGTTCCTCCAAAGAATACTGAAAAGTATTGCCTTGGTCAGGCAGGTAGATGGAGAATCATCTTAGTGTCAAGAAACCCCAAGGGAAGAGACTGTATCCAGAAAATAACTGACAATATTAAAAACACTGTAAGGAAGATAAAGATGGAGAAAGGCTAATTGATTTAGCAATTCAGCAATTATGAGTAACCTTGGAGAGGACAATACCATTCACGTGGACATTATGGAAGCTAGATTATAAGATATGAAAAGAGAATAAAAAATTATAAAGTGAAGCCAACTCATGCAACAGCTATTTCTAGGGGTTTGTGACAGAGAAGAGAGCAGTAGTATGATTGTTGATTGTTCAAGGAAATAGGGCAAAGTAATTTTAAAAAATTATAGAGGAGATATATCCATATTTTAGGTAATTAAGAAAGTCATAGGTAAAGTTTGGAGATTAGAAAAATGAGGTAATTGTTATTTGTCCTTCAATCTCAAAGAGAACTATGACATCAGGGAAGGTGATGTCATGATTTCCAGGTGGATTGGAGTTACGTGAAAGAGGATTATGCAAAGTACCAGCCTCATTCACTCCTCCAGAGCAATCTGGGTCCAGTGGTAAAATATAAGATATAGAGATGGCCGTGGATTCAGTGGAAGTCCTTGATCTTTTTAATTTAAGGTCTTTCTCAACTCTCATCTAAGGCAATATCTACTTAGTGGTTAAAGCTAGGTAACAATATGGTAAAGAATGACCTTTTACCTAATCCCAAAAAAGAAAAAAAAAATCAGAGAGGGGAAGACCCTCAAGGTTTCTGGCCAAAACAGAAACAATTATTATTTACACTCATTCTAGATTATTAGAGTCCAAACAATGACCAAATGTGACTTAGGTTTGGATCTAATTGTTGACCACTCAGTGACAGCCATATTGATTTGGGTTTAAGCATAGTCCTTAAAAAAAAAAATCTAGAGCATAATAAGAGGTAATAAATGAAAGGGCAAGTTGCTGAAGGAAGCGGGAGGTGAACAGAGCCAAAGATAGAAGCAATCCCTTGGGGAACAAAGCCAAGGAATTGGCCTTGACAAGAAGAATCAAGTTTTTTCTCCAAGACTGGAATAAAAGGAAGAGATAGGGGAATAATTTTAATAGGAGCTCATGACAAATCATATAACTATTGTTAGTAAAATATGAGACAAGATGTTCTGCTAAGAAAGGAGGGTCAATAACAGTATAGGTGAAGTAAGGAAAGAAGAGAAGGTTTGGAACTATTGTTTTTGTAAGGAAAAAACAGGGTAAATTGAAAACAAATGTAAAAGTTTCTATGAAATAACAGGAGCCCAAATGAAATTAGTTAATGTAAATGTGTAGTTGACTCAAGAAGCTCAATTCTGTATTTTTGTTTAGTAGTGTTTAGTTGTACCAGAGGTACATAGAATTCTAGTGGTATGGATGATTCATTGAGATTTAGAAAAATGTTCCTTGAGTAATGTTGTGGAGAAAGGTCACATGAGCAAGGAGTTTCAGATTATAAAGTTGAAGTGATTATAGTATTAAAATTTCAAAGGGAAAAAAGTGAGACTTGAGGAGTGATAGACTAGAAAACCAGGTTTGTGTTCACTGACTGGAGACTATGGAATAGCAGTTACAAAATAATAGAGAGGGTCACAAGATCATAGACTTAGAATTGGAAATGACCTCAGAAGTCATCTTTTAGAATAATTTTGTTTTACACAAGAAGAAAAAGAAGTTAAATAATTTGTAGTCATAAATCTAATACATTTCAGAGGCAAGATTTGAACAAAGGTCTTCCTAATCTCCAAATCAAGCATTCTATCTGCTATTCCAAGATAACTCTAAGAATTTTAAAGTTATGGATTGGAGGGAAGGGGCAGAGGCAGAATCAAGATTGTAAAGTAGGTGGAATACAGCAGATCTCTCTTCCACAAAATTTCCCCAGAGATCTAAGAAATGCACCAATACAAATCTTAACAGGTAAATTCCACACCTACCCCACCCACAAAGTCACAGTGAGTCATTTAAATAGCCCAGATTGATAAAGGGAGATAAACAAAGTAGCAGTCTGCAGAAAGCATAAATCATATTGGGCCACCTACAACTGTATGCTCTCAACTGGACTCTCACTGACCAGGGAGAAACTGTGTATCAGGACTAGAGGAGGTCCCAGACTCATAACAATGTAGTTTTAGACCCAGACCAATGTACCATGATGGGCATAGGTGTTAACTGCCTACTTCCTAGTTCTTGATCACAGATTCAGAGCATATGAAAAAAGGGGACTTGAACCTGAGAATGGCACTACCAAGTAAGAAGGTTGCGAGTGGGTAAATCCTAAAAGTACACCTAGAAAGAAGGAATTTCATAAGCATCAGTAATGTGGCTCAGAACCTAGGAGCATATCAGAAGCTCAGTTCCAACATGTAGACAGATCTACCAAAGTAGGAATCTCAGCCCAAAAAAGGAGACTACAATTCTGTCACTCTGAACCAACAGTGCTTTCCAAATGGCTATTAAAGGCTGAGTCCAACTGCATTCTATGGTGGTCTAAACAGAAACCCAGTTTCGGAATTGGCAATGCTCAGATCAAGGCAGAGGAGGAAAGCAACAATCAAACTCTGTCTTGAACCAGATTACTCTGGGAGCACTAACTATTTGCAAGTTTCCCAAGATCTGAGAATACACAAATCCCAAGAAAGTAGCAACAGGACCAGCTCTGAACTTCCTTGCAAAAGTACCATAAAGCTTAGCCATAATATCAAGTCTGAAGTCAGGAAGTAGGCTGGAAGAATGGACAAACAACAAAAAAAAGAATCCCACACTAAAGAGCTATTATGGTATCAGGGAAGCTCCAGACACAAATAAGAATAAAAAAATCAGTCTAAAACATATACAGCATAGCCTCAGAAAAAAGCATAGCTTAGATAGACACTCAAAGATAATGTCTAGAAGAGTTGAAGCAAGAGTTTTGGGGGGGTTTTAATTAATGTCTTTTATAAAAATAATAAGAGAACCTAAAGAAAACACTGTAAAAAATATGAAAACTATGAAAGAACTGGATAGATGATTAGCAATTTGGCACAAGTGATACATACCTTTGCCTAAGCAACAAACACTCTAACAATTAAAATGGACCAAATAGAATCTGCTAATGATTCCATGAGATGACAAGAAATATTAAAACAAGGTCAAAAGATTGGAAAAGATCAAAGAATATGTAAAGATTTTTATAGCAAAAATGACTGGCCTGGAAAACAGATCTATTTAGGAGGAAAAAATTAAGAATCATTGGGATATCTGAATTCCATTACTAGGACTGGAAAAAAAAACAAAAAACAACAACAAAAAAAAAAACCCAGACATCATATTTCAAGAAATCCTAAAACTGTCAGGATATCTTAAAACTAGAGGGGAAAGTAGAAATGGAATACACCAGTCAATTTCCTAAAAGAAATCTCCAAGTAAAAACTCTCAAGAACATAACAAAACTTAAGATATCCTATGTCAAAGTAGTATTTTTGAAAAATACGACAAGCAGCCACAAAGAATTCAGCCATCAAAAGCTACAAATGGGATCACAGTTTTAATAGTTACCATTGTAAAGGAGCAAAGAACTTAGAATATAATATTCCAGAAGGCAAAAGATATGGACTTAAAGCCAAAAATAACTTACTTAGCAAAACTGAGTATAATGTTATAGAGCAAAAAATCAAAAGAGGATTTCCAAGCATTTCTGATAAAAAAAAAAAAAAGACAAGAGTTGAATAGAAACTTTGAAATTTAAACACAGGAGTTAAGAGAAATACAAAAAGCTAAACATGAATAAATAATAATAATAATAATAAAGGGCTAAACATGGATAAACAACTTATATTCAAATTTGGGGAGATGATGCATACAGATGAACCCTATAATCATTAGGAGTTAGAAAAGGCCTTGGATTGGTTCTATTATGTCTTGATCTTAAGAAAAGAAGAGAAAGAGAAGGAAAAAGGAATATAGTTTTGGGGAAGGCAGAGAAAGATTAGGAGAAATTATATCTAATCAGGATGTACAAGTAGACACCTATACAAACAGGGAGAAGTGGCAATACAAGTTCCAACCCTTAAGCCTTATTAATCTGAACTAGTATTAAAAAAATTAATTAATTAATTGCAAGGATTGAGCAGATTTTTTAATGTAATCAGAAAACAAAAAAGAAACATTTTCATAATAGGATAGAATATTATCTTGTGTGGTATGGAAATGGTGAGAGGTCACCATTTAATAAAAAAGCTGGAAAGAGCTCTAGAGAAAAGCAAAGTTTATTGTACATTCTCTCAAGAAGAGCGTCCCACCCTTCAAGCAGACATCAAAGAGAGGAAACGCCTCTTGTGGGCAGGACAGCACCTTTAATCCTTAACGCAAAACACCCCCTTCCACCACTGACCCTCATCCTCATTGACTGAGAGTCTAACATTCTAAACTCAAGATCTACCCACGAAACTGAACTTGACCAATAAGTACATAGTTGCCCATATTTGACTGAAATAGGGAGGAGATTGTGTCATGGGAGGAGAGCTAGAAGAGAACTCAATTATGCCCTTGAATCAATGCTCAAAGTCCTTCAGGCCTACTCAAACTCTGAAGCAGATGAAGCCTTACTCGATTTTCACAACTGTCTTGAAAGATCTCACCTCATCTCATTCAGTCCCTCCTCTTATTTTGTACACTAGATCTCTTCAAATTTTTTTAACATAATTTCACATTCCCTAAGAATTCCTCACTTCCTTCTGGTTCCTGTTGGCCTTGGGCCACTGGCTCCACCCTTGTCCTTTTAACAACATCCATCTAACAGACCCTTCAGCTTTCTCTTCCAACCTGATCATTCCAGATAATGAGTTTGGGACAATTCTGATTATTAATCTGATCAAACAATGGATGTAGATAGGGAATAATATAACACCACTAAGAGCTATAAGGCCAAACCAAAGGAGCTGCTTCCACCAGCTTTCCAAACCAGGACCACCAAGAAGTATTGAACAGTAAGGTCCAAGTTTGTGTAGGAACATGAGCAAGTTTCCTAATGTTCTTAGGGATTTCTCTTACTAGATTTCTGTGTCATCAATCTCTATACAACATGTTGACAAATTTAGTTTAGCACAAACTCCCCCTTCCTCAGCCAACAAATAATCCAACACAAGTCTATGTTCTAAAATAACTTCTCTGGTTTGAGTAGCTTCATTAGCCAAAAGATCTAGTGCCTTAGCCCTATGATTGGTGATAATCTACAACTGCCTGAAGCCTAATTATCCTGTTCAACACATATATTGGGGTTCTATATCCCCAACTTCCATCTTGAGCCCAGGTGGCTGGCTCATATTCTTTAACTATTCTTTCTGGAGACCAGGCGTCACCCCAACCATTTGCATCTTCAGTCTGAGTAATGGAGGTATCTAAACTCCATTTCCCTCTTCCCGAATCATCGTACGACTGAATCCCTAAATTTTGGTTTGCCTATTCAGGAAGAAAGAAGATTTTGGCCTTAGTAGTCCAATATAACAAATCCCTGTCCAATTAAGAGATAAGTGAGTATAGGCAGTTAAACCATAGATCCAATAATGACCCTTTAGAGCAGGTTGTTCTATTTGGAAATATGTCTGAACTATTCCTTGTAAAAGGGTAATATTGTTGGTCTCTCATCCCTAGGGGCCCCCCCCCAAAGGTGACATACTGACATTTCCATGAACCTTGCTCCTTCCTCCAACTACAATTGGCAGCTGGCCACTGATCTATAAGGTTAAAGGCACTCCAAAATGTGGGAAACAGAGTCCCATGTTTCCGGGTGTCCCTGGGGTGACATTGTACCAACCCCATTGATAACTGTACCCAATGTATATGTTCCCTTTGGGATTGGTTACTAAGGACCCAGGCTGGGCTTAAGGGGACAGGTACCCATGGCCATTGGTTTAATTATTGGGATCCAACACAGATCCAACAATTTGATAAGTTAAAAGTTCTCCCTATATTCTGCATGAGCAGGAGGAACTGGTTCTCATCTCTGAAAAGTAAAGGTCTGGTTTCTATGCCTGTCATGAGGAAATAGGTAAACCCAAAGCTCAGGGAAAGCCCCATGAGGTTCAACTATTACAACACTGTGAAAGCTGCTTTGACTAAGTCCTAACAGTCTAAATCACAACCATTTAAAAAAAAAAAAAAGTTGAATTTCCTCTAGATTCAAACTAAAACACAAGCAAAATGAAATAGATGGATAATAATCCAGAGAATTTGGGCTTTGTAGACACATCAGTGTAATAACCCATTGCAGGTCAGGGCTGACCAAGTCAATATCTTACTTGTTTGTATTTGAGACCAAAATGAAATCAGATACTTGTAGTCCCACTGAACAGGTATAAAAGGAGATTTATAAAAGATTTACTTAATCATAAAAGGGAAAGAATACTTATCTACCATACCACAGGTTGATGTAGCTGAGCAAAGATCTTTTGCCTCTGAACTGCCCATGGTGTTCCACTGGTTAAGGAGGAACTAGAATTTCTCATGGATTTTTAAAATTCAGGTGACCAGAAAATGATAATAACGACCAGTCTTTCATTCCCTTAGCCAATTAAGTTTCAAGGATGGTTTCAATGTATTTTCAGTCCCAGTCTGAAAGTCAAGGGAGCTAATAGATATGCTTCCTACCATGTAACTTAACCTACAATTTTTACAGATTTTAACATTTGAAAATGACTTCAGCAACCATCTAGTCCAATTTATGTATGAAAAAAATTCCTTCCATAACATACCTGGCAAGTGGTTATGCAGACTCTCTAATGCAGATATTTAAGAAGTGAGGAACCTACTGACTCTCAAGGTAAACAATTCTACTTTCAGAGAAGTTATTTTTCATTAGTAAAGGTTTGCCTGAACATACATGTGTGTAGGTAATTCTTTATTTTACTTATTTCAGTAGAGCTAATGGCTAGGCAGTTTTACACACACACACACACACACACACACACACACACACACACATACACACACTCATATTTAGAGTAAAATCCCTGGAAAAATCTATTATTCTGGATGGTTTCATTTTGTTTTTTATGAATAGCTCAGGATTTAGGCATCAGAAATTTTTTTTTTAATCTTGTCATATCAGGGAGACAAGGCAGTTGAAATATGCAAATAGGAATAGTAAGGCAGCATCTGCAGTCAGCTGACTATTGCTGACAGTAAGAAGGGCATCTGAGACTTTCTGCACATAGTGATAAATCAGGGGAAGCTAGAGGCATGGGACCGGCAAAAAAAAAAAAAAAAAAAAAAAAAAACAGCAGGGCTCACTTGTGGCGAATGCTTGTAACTGGAGGAGATCTGCTGTTTTTAAATGGATTTCTATGAGTCTGTGTTTGTGTTCTCTGGTTTACATATGACCTTGAGGAAGTTTTGTTGGGGGGTTTTTTGTTTGTTTGTTTTTTTTTGCATCAGAGTATGCTTTGATCAATTCTGAAAGCTCAGGGATAAAAAATACTAAAATTATGGGACAAATTTAGTTTATCTGATCACATGAAAAAAATGAGAGTTTAATTACTAACAATACCCTAAGGTGTAATCATTCTGAATCAATGCAAAACTGTGGTACCTGCTTTTGTTTGATGAGAATGAAAATAGTGACAATCTTTTTTTTCCTCTCTTCCTCCCAAGGGATTTGTATTCATTCCAAAATGCATCTCTATTTCTTTACTATCTATTTTGTATTTCTGTCCATCTAATCTCTAAAAGCTGACATTAAGATAAAACTGTGGTTAACCCAATGCATTACTGGTCTGTATGTATTTCATTTTCTTAAAGACAAGTGCAAAAAAAAAAAAAGATATATAGACAGGTATACACAGAGAGAAAGAAATTTTCTTTCTAATTTTCTGGGATCACCAACTGGACATTTGAGAGGATACCAAAGAGATTTTATTGGTACCTTTTATTATTATAACTCTCCTAAAGCAAGGAAAAGATCAAACAGATTTGAATCCAAAAAGAAACCTAGACAGATGAGTCAGCAAAGTTCTAGAAAGAGGAAAGTTTTCATTAATTAGAGAATAGAAGTTACCTTGGGCAATTCTTCTGCCATAATTCTTTCCCCCTCTGAAGCAGGTTAAAGATAATGGAGGTCAGTGACTAATGAAAAAAACCCTGCTTATGGGAAAACTTCAAAAAAGGAAATAGGTGGCTCTGGCCATATTGTGTCTCAGGACAGATGAAAGAAGAACCAAAAATCCTCTTCAGTCAGATAACTTTTTATTATCACCACTGGTGGAGGTAATTAATCTTTATTTTTAAATTAATCAGGTTTATCATTTTAATTTCCCCACCACCATTCCAGAGAAGTAATTGCAGTAGTCTAGGTGAAGAAAGGATCCTGAAACTCTAAAAATCCTTGAAGGAGAAAATCTTCAACTCTGCCTCAGGGAGGGATCCTGCCCGAGGGAAACAAGACAGTTTCAATCTGTTATCTAGGTGGGGTTGGTTCAGTCCTAAGCAAAAGAATTCCAACCTCATTGAATTAAAGAAATTCATTCAATTCTATTCAAATTCCAGCTCAAGCTGAAACCCAATTTATAGATGAGCCAATTTAGGACTCCATCCATTAGCCCCCTTCAGCTTGTAGCCAAAGCTCCTATTATAAAAGAGCCAATCTAAAATCCTCTCTTTGCAGCGGTTCTAAATATGCCATACTATGCCAAGGAGTCCTCTGCCCACTGGAATAATATTCTTTTCCAGTGCTATCTTCTCTTTATCCTCACCCATTTCCTTAACAAGATTTTATGCCTCTCTATCAGGATTTCTAACCTTATTTCCCAATCCCTATAGTAAACTTCTTTAACAATCTAGGTTTTCAGGTTTGTAAATTCCTTTACAGAGAATTTCTACACCACCAGAAGGGGGATTTCCCCAAACTCCCTACTCTTGTGCCCAATCCCAAGGGGATGCAGGGTAGCCAAACCTCTCCATTTGGTTTCCTGAACCCCAAACCTGCCACTAGATCTTATCATTTAACACCCTGATCACCAGAAACTCTAATCTCATTTTAGTTCCCAAAATCTAAACCTCATCGTTTGGTTACTTGAAAAGGGAACTCCAAAACCTAAATCTCATCATATTTTTGATTCCCATACCGGGAATCCTGAAAACTAGAATTCACCTCATCATAGGGAGCTATTCGGTAAGGAAACTCCCTCTATTAATGCAGTTCTTCTTGCCTACAGCTTGAGCTATCTAGAACCCTGAAATGTTGAGTGACTTGCCAGGGAAGTCATATAGTGAGTACATGTCAGGATATGCTCTTGAACAAAAGCCTTCCTGACTCCAAGAACCAACTCTCTATCCACTATACAACTCTGCCTTTTTCTCTCTCTCTCTCTCTCTCTCTCTCTCTCTCTCTCTCTCTCTCTCTCTCTCTCTCTCTCTCTCTCTGTCTCTCTCTGTGCATGTGTGTCTGATATTACGAACACCAACTATTATATGTTTTAATATAGTGATGCCTCCAGGATCATCAAGTATGTACAACTATTTGTCTTCCCATAAGAGTTGTCAGTCTACTGAGCTATTTGAATTCCAATGTCTGATTTTTATAAGGTTGGGGGTTTTTTTGGTACCTATATTGTCACTTGTTACTTCCTGTTTTACAAGTCTACATTCTCCTCCTAATTTTCAAATTCTAGTCTGCTTTTGATATAGAAGAAAATTGTCATTAGGATTCTTTGTTAAATTAAGAACAAATATGTTCTGAGTAAAGGTCTAAAAGTCTTTCCATAGGTAAAATTAAAATGGACTTTACATGAACTTTACAAAAAATTTTAAAAAAGGAGGATGTTTAAAGGGGCTTTGTGTCTACTTTCTGGTTCTCAACTGAATTCCAAAATGTTAAGTGGTGAGATGATAGTGTAGATTCCTCACAGAAAGTTGCTAAGATTAAAATGATATTTACTGTTATAAAAGATAAAATGTCATTCAAAGTAGAATCTTGAAAGATGGCTATTAATTGAAGATTAATTGTTAATTCTCACCTTTAAAGACCTTTAAAAGCTCAGAGTCATAACCATCTCTAATCTTCACATAAAATGAGGTGTAATATGAATGCCTTGGCCCCACTTTCTCAGAATCAAGTATATCCCCTCAGTGTTCTCAGGTTTCTATTGCCATTGACTCAAGTCCAAATCTGCATTTCCTCCATACTTTCCACAAAAACCTCAAGGATAAAATTCCCCATATGCATAATGCCTTCTATACCAACTCAGTATCTGGGAAGGGTTAGACTCATAATTTAGCTCAATTCCTTCAATTCCTTAGTCACATTGAGTTCATATACAAATGGAGCAGAACTACTGAATGAATCTTTCAAAGGAGCTAGAGTCCTGAAGGTCATTACCAAAGATCACTACTTATTCCTCAGGGCATTGATGCTGAGTAGGAAGCAATATTGCTTTGAATTCTGAATCCTGGATTCTTGTGACCTGTGTTTTCAAACTAGATCAGAAACTCTTCCCTACACTTGGAACACTTGAAGAAAAAGACAAAAGGGGCATCATTTTTCAGGGGCCATTGGCCTTAGAGAGGAAACAAGGTTCTAAGATTTCTCCCTTTCCTCCCTTATCACATGGTCTCATTGATGTCACAGGTAAAAGAATGATTAAGCTTCCTAAACATAAATATAGTTAAGACAAGGATAAAGCTGACCAAAGTCAGTTGGTTCCAGTGAATTGAAAATGACTCCTCTCAATTACATGATTAACCAATCAAAATCAGTCACAGAATGTCAAGCTATGCTCCATAGTCTTGTCAAGGTATTTCCTTAACTTTGTTATCACAATCCTTTCGGAAGCATCTTCCCCCAGTCCTCCATATGGAGAAAGATCATCTCCCTACCATCCTCCATGTAAAGATGCTATCTGAGGCACTCTGCATATGCACCAGATCCCAATTACACAGAAAGAATAAGTACAATAGAGACAGGAGGAACAGCAAGGCTATGAACTCATGGATTATACTGTTGCAGCCCTATCCAAAAGACATAAAAAGCCTGAGGCCATTCTCTATACTTTCCCATCAAGAGCTTTCAACATTTCTTCCCTCTTCATAGAAATATATCTTGAAAAGATTGAAGATTAACCTCACTTCAGCTCATTCATGCTTATTAGATGTAGCAGAATTCTAGCTTTCCATGCATCTTTTCATCACATTTTTTGTTGTTTTTTTAGTTATTTTTTAACTTTTCATCACCCTATCTGTCATTTCTTGACAGTGATTTGCCATTTCCTTTTCCAGCTCATTTTACAGATGAGGAAATAGAGGCAAACAGAGTTAAGGTCCTTAGCCAGAGACAAATAGCTAGAAAATGTCTGACTAGATTTGAACTCAGGAAGATGAGTCTTCCTGACTCCAAATTTGGTACTCTATCCATCTATCTGCTCCTATAACACATTTAGCTGATCAGAATGAATTATAGAATGTTCTATGCATGCTCCAAATCAGGGACACTTCCACTATATATCATCATGCCTTTCCAAAAGCAGGCTGTCCAACGTCTTTCAGAAGGAGATTACCTCCAGTTACACTAAATTTTATTTTCATTTCACTCTTCTAAATTTTAACCATTACGTGAATTAGATTTTATCTTGGAAAAATCCCATAATATACTCATTTTCTTTATTGGCACTGTATGTCTGTATGCTGTCTTTTTCTTATTTGTCACCATTTATCATTGTATCTTTTGCTTGCAAACATTATGCACAATATAAATCTAATATAAATATTCACTCCTAAAGTGCATATAGTCAAGGACTATAAGCATAAAATAAGTTGAGTTATACTTCCAAAACTATATCTTTCTCTGTGAAAGTTTTTGTGAAAAATATTTGTCTCAAAAGACTCATTTGCATAGAGAACACAAACCTACCTAGTATACTTCCCCTTTTATACATTCCTCTGCTGAAATACCACTCATTTCTCTTTTCTTGCATCATACAAAGATAATTATTAAAATGAGTTCATTAATAAAAATGCATTTCTGAATAATGAGCTGTGAAGTCTCTATTTTCTCCTATTTACTTATTTATTTATTCAATAAATAAATAAGTGTGTTGGTGTCCGTGCTTTGCAAAGTAATTTGAGATGAACTGACTAGGAAGGCTTAGCCACATGCAATTAGCACCAAGCATAGTACTGCTGTGTGATTCGATTAATAATTCATAAAGTTATGGTACAATCAAAAGTCCTTTTTAAAAAAAAGTCCTGAAATAATTATGCCATAATCTAGCTCAAAATATTGCAGACTCTTACTGATTCTATATTATTTTATAAAAATGAAAATGATACACTTGTCAAGATGAGATGGGGAAGTAAATCATTGGGAAACTATGAATTCTAACTATCACCTGCTATTCCCAGAACAAAGACCAAAAATAAAAGATACCTGGCCCTGTGTAACAGCATCTTATTCCACTACTCAATTTTAAATATAAGGTCCCTTTAATTTTTTTTTTATCCTCTTGATTTGCAAACCATCTTTGGGGAGGAGAAACAAGGAAAATCCCCTTTTGTGCAGAATTTTAAATTTTGTGTCAGCATAATACACATAAATAAAATGGACACAGAGGGCAAACTTATAGCTTAGTTCATGAAAATTGATGATTCTTTATAATAAATCTATTGATGTAGATGTGCAGACAGACGCTAGAGGTTTCACATAGAATAAAAGGATTTGTTTGTCATCCATGTCATAATACAGAGGTCCTGGTAAAAAATAACATAAGCATGTGTTTACTATGAGCCTCCACCTGACATATTTGATGGAGGTAAGCATTTTTTTTTTTTTAGCTAACTGAGGCCCTACTCTTTTCCTTAATAACATTTACATGTTGGTAGCCCCAGAATGTCTCTGGAAACTGAGATCAGATCTAGAATTACCCTACCTGTTATCTGTATGGAAGGCGGCCAAGAGTGACAAAGCATGTCCACTCCAAAGGGTCCTGGAGATGACCACTAAGAGAGATTGGGATTATGAAGGCCATATGGCTATCCTGGACATCTACTACCTTATGTTAATGTATCTTAGAGATCACTTAGGTCAACACAGTGCCAGTAATCATTTAAATCTGGAACTCTCAGAAACCTATGAAGACTAACAAATACCCAGTCTTCTTTTGCCAATACCAAGGTTCTTTTTTCTTGATGTTTATATACACATAGATGGAAAGTGAAAAATTCCCTTTATTAAATTCTTCCCTCATCTAGAATATTAACATTGTCAGATGCAGTGACTAATAATACTTTTCAACAATGTTTCTGACACATACAATCATTATCTTATCTATCAGAGTGAATGGTTGGAATAGCAATGTTCCTCTTCTGACTGTAAGTCAAGGAGTTTTAAACTCATACAATTCTCATACAATTTTTTTGCAAATACGTATTCAAACCCACCCTATCTCATGACAGTGTTCCATTTGAAGGATGACCATCATTAAAATTACTAATTGAAAAAATGTTAATGTCAGAAATAAGGTTGGATCTTAAAAGTCAATTTGCATCTGGGGGTTTCTTCCCACTTCACTACAACAGACCAATAGAGGACCTTTTCTGAAAGAAATCCATCTCTTATCTTTGGCTTCTGATACAAAATGCCAAGGGAACTCAAAGTCACTACAGATCCTATTTTTCAAAGAATCAAAGGTCTTGAGAGTGGGAGACAGGATGAGGCTTTGCTTCCAGGGACTCAAAGAATAAAACTTTAATTTGTCAGCTCCACATTCAGGGGATTTTCTAGATTGAGCCTTATCCTCCATCACTTTATGAATCTCCAAGGAGTCTCATAATGAGCTGAGTTCAGCACAACTCTCTAAAGATCCATTTACCATTTTATAAATTCCTCCCTCCTGCTTCCCCATCCCTCCCATTTACCAGGATTATAAGAGTTCCTGTGAACCAAAGACAGTCAAAAAAATCACACCAACTTCATGCTCTATCATTACTAGATACTAGAAGATAAGTGCCCAATTAAGATTATTCCACTATGATATGCTAAGAAAGCTCCCAATTACTACTCCTCTTTTATCTTGTGAGTCAAAGTAGTGTCTGACAAGGAGGAAAATCACCCTTCCTATGTCTTCCTGTATTCACATATCAATATGTCTTACATCTGTTACTCTACAGTCAATAAATACCTTCTTCTCTCTCTTTACATAGCTACATGGCAAGTCTTTTATTCTTGCCTGATCAGCTTTCTATTGCAGTCTCCACAAGATCAATTCTAAATCTCCTCCTCTTTCTGTCCTTTTAAATCACATCCACATTCTCACTACCTCAGCAGAAGACTACAGTTACTACTTTATTGAGAAAATCAAAGCAAGAGTTCTCTCTTTGAAAGGATCAACCAAGATGATGAAGCAAAAGCAAGGACTCACCTGAGTTCTCTCCCAAGCCTCTCAAAATACCTTTAAATAATGGCTCTAATTTACATGAACTGATGCTAAGTGAAATAAGCAAAACCAGGAGATCATTGTACATGGCAACAACAAGATTATATGATCAATTCTGATGGATGTGGCTCTTCTCAATAATGAGACTATTCAGGCCAGTTCCAATGATCTTGTGATGATAAGAGCCATCCACACCCCAGAGAGAGGACTATGGGAATTGAGTATGGATCAAAACCTAGAATTTTTGCTTTTTTTGTTGTTGTTTGCTTGTTTTATTTTCTTTGTCATTTTTTTTTTACCTTTTTGATCTGATTTTTCTTGTGCAGCAAGATAATTATGTAAATAATAATTATATAAATATGTATACTATATTGGATTTATAAATATATATTTATTTTTTAATTTATTATTTACTTATTAATATTATTGTTTAATTTATATATATTTATATACTATATATATTATATAATAATATTAAATTATTATTTATTATATATTTACCATGTTTAACATAAAAAATTTTTAATTACCTTTTTAAAAAATAAATAAATAAATAATGATTCTAAACTCTAAAGCTGCAAAACTCACAAAAATATGGAGAAAAAAACACACTCAAAAGTAAACAAAATCAAAATTCTTTTATCCAAAGCCTTAAAGAAAAAAATATAAATTTGTCTCAGACCACAGAAGAGCTCAAAAAAGATTTTTAAAATCAAATAAGACAAGTAAAAAAAAAAAAATGGGAAAAGAAATAAGAGTAATCCAAGAAAATAATGAAAAAGAGTCAACAGCTTGGTAAAAGAGGAATAAAAAAACACTGAAGAAAATAACTAAAAAAATAGAATAAGTTAAATGGCTTTTTAAAAAGGTACAAATATCCAAAGAAAGAAGAAAAGAATGCCTTGAAAAGTAAAATTGGCCAAATAGAAAAGGAGGTACAAAAGCTCACTGAAGAAAATAATTCCTTAAAAATTAGAATTGAGCAAGGGAACGCTAATAACTATGAGATGTCAAGAAACAAGCAAAACAAAAATATGAAAGAAATATCTCATTGAAAAAGCAACTAACTTGGAAAATAGATTTAGGAGGTAGAAGATAAGGGATGGATCCATTGTGGAGGGGTAACTAATAGCAAGGCAAGTTAAGGAGTAGAATTTACTGTTTTTTAGATGAATGTCTGTGGTCTGTGTATATATAAATGTGTATGTCTATGTGTATATAGATATATGTATATGTGTGGTTGATATATATATATATGTATGTGTGTGTATATATATATATATATATGTATGTGTGTGTATATATATATATATATATATATATATATATATATATATATACCCATACTTAACTGTAGCCTGTTTAGGACAGGTGGGGGAAGGGGAGAGAGAAGAATGAAAGGGGAAAATAAGAATAAAGTAAAAAGTCTACAGCAGAAAATAAAAGAATAACCTACAAGGAAACAAAGCAAAGAAAAGATGAATAATCATAAACATATAAAATCTTCTATTATTATATATTTTTTCTTGAAATAGAAATTTATTGTTCCATATTTTGAATTCTCCATGGCACTGAATAGTTGTTTTGTTTTACTTTTATTTTTCTATTTTTTCTTATTATTTATTTAGTTATAAGTAAATCTTAAAACTGAAAAATAAAAATAAATGATAAATGATAAGATAAATAAATATATAAAGTAAAATAAAACCAAAAAAAGTTGACTTTCAAATACAAGATGAAAATGAATCATAGGCATGAGAAATCATAAGGGATTCAATAAAGTTGAACTGTTTATATTCTAAATGGGAAAATAAAATGTATAACTCCTAAAAAAACTTTCTCATTATTAGAACAGTTAGACGGAGCATACATAGATAGAAAGCAGAAGTGTGAGTTGAATGGGATAGTATGAATATCTAAAAAAAATTTTAATTAAATTAAGGGATGAGAAAGAAAATTGCACTGGGAAAAGAAGAAAGGGAAAGGTAGAACGGGATAAATTTTACATAAAAGAAATTGAAAAAGATTTTACAGTAGTGAGGGAAATAGAGAAGCAGGGAGGGAAGCACATGAACATTACTCTAATCACAACTGACTCAAAGAGGAAATAATATAACATTCTTTGAGTGTTGAAATCTATTTTACTATACAGGAAAGTAAGAAGTAAAGACACTAAGAAAACATGGTGGAGTGAGGTAATAGGAGAGAGAACAATTTGGGGGATGTAAAAGTCAAAAGCAAAACATGAGAATGGAAAAGGTAAAAGGAAAGAAAGAGTAGGATAAACAGGGTGAAATATGATGGAAAGGAATACTTCATTGGTAATCAGTAGTGTGAAAAAAATTTACATGAGTTTTTCATTTCATTTTTCAAACATAGAGAAAACTAAGTCAAAAAAGAAACATTTCTCAATTGTTAAATGACCAAAGGATATAAACAGGCAGTTTTCAATAAGCAAAAACTATCTATAGTCATATAAAAAGAAAGAGCTCTAAATCACTATTCATGAGAGAAATGCAAATTAAAATGATTCTAGTTACTACCTCACATCTATCATATTGGCTAATATAACAGAAAAGGGAAATGACAAATGTTGGAGGGGATGTGGGAAAATTAAAATATTAATGTATTATTAGTGAAATTATATACTATTTCAATCATATTAAAGAATAATTTGTAACTATACCCAAATATTATAAAAAACATGCATATCCTTTGACCAAACAATATCACAACAAGGTCTGCATCCTAAAAAGATTTTTAAAAGGGATAATTTTTTTTCAAAAATAAAAATATAATAATTCTTTTAGTGGTGGGAAAGAGTTAAAACTTGAGGGATGTTCATCAATTGGGGAATGGCTGAACAAGTTGTTATATATAGTTGTGATGGAGTGTTATTGTGCTTTCTTTAGGAAATGATGAACAGGATGCTTTCAGAAAAACATGAAAGACTAGCATGAATTGATGCAAAGTGAAATGAGCAGAACTAGAAAAACATCATACACAGTAGCATCATTCCCACCACTAAAAGAACTACTATTTTGTGTGTATGGATGATCTACTATAAATAATTTAGCTATTCTCTGCAATACAATGGTCCAAGACAATTCTGTAAGACTTATGATGAAAGGTGCTGTTCATATTTAAAGAATTGGTAGAACCTGAATGCAGATCAAAGATACTTTTTCTTTACTTTCTTTACTTTTTGTCTCTGTGTGTGTGCATTTTCTTTCACAGAATAACTTACATGAAAATGTCTTTTGCTTGACTGTACTTGAAAAATCTATGTGGATTTGCTTGTCTTTTCAAAGGGAAGGAGGAAAAGGAAGAAAAACAATTGGTACTCAAAACTTGAAAGAAAAAAAAGAATGTTAAAATTATGTTAACATCAAATTGGGGGAAAAAAATATTAAACAAGGTTTTTTAAGTTCTCCCTTCTCACCTACTTCAATCTTAAAATTCAACTTTTTTCAACCTATATTCTCTTATTCTTTGCTCCAGTCTCTAAGGAAAAAGTGATCCTCTCCTATAACAATCAAGCTTTAATCCCATATCCTCCTGTCACAACTTTATTCCTTTGATCATAGAACTGAAAGGAACATTAGAAAGTTATATAGTTTTAATTCCTTCATTTTATACATGGGGAAAGTAAAGCTCAGAGAAATTAAAGTGACTTGCCCATAATCACACGAGTAGGTGCTCTTCCATACTTATTGCTTCTTTTTTTTTTTTTTTTGACACTTTAATGAGTGACAAGTGAAACCTCTGAAGTATTTTGATTTGTGACTTTTATTATTAATGATTTGGAGTCATTCATATGGTTGTTAATCTTTTCCAGTTTATCTTTGGAGAGCTTTTTGATCCTTTTCCCAATAACTTATTAAAGAAGAACTCCTTCTTAGATATTTGTGTCAATTTACTGACAGATATCTATCAAAAACATTTAATGAAAATATTTTTTTCTACCTAACAATTCCTTTTCTTATTCATCATACATTTTAAATGCATAAGCTTTTAAATTATATATAATCAAAATTAGGTATTTTTGTGATTGCCTCTACTCCTTGTTCAGTTAAAAATTCTCCTAATAAATATAATTATAGAATATGCCTCCTTTCCTCCCCACAAGATTTTTATGATGTGAACTTTTGTATTTAGATATTTTATCTATTTGGAACTTAACTGCGAAGGTCTGGTCTAGCTCCTCTTGTCAGGATAAGCAAAAGTCCTTGCCCCACGTTGGGCGCCAATTGTAACGAGCTGTCGTCTCTAGAAGCTGCCGGATCACTCTCTGGGAAGAGATCTGCTGTGTCTTCTACTCAAATCTCTCCGACAGATTCTTCTTCCTGTAACGAACCGTTGTCTCCAGGCAGTTGCTGTTAACTCTTGTCCAGAGAAGTGACTTCCCTTCCTGCAGGGAGCCCCGTCAAGCCTGATGCAATGCAGAGTCTTCTTCTATCTCTGGGAGTCCTCTCTTTTATTCTCCCAGAGAATGGGCGTGGGATAATGCAAGGGCTTCTGGGAAGAACCACCTCAGCCAATGAGCCTGCTCCTTCCATCAAGTCAACCTGAGTTCTCACCTTGTAATTGTCCAACCTGAATTCTCACCTTGTCACTATCCAGACAATCCGAGTTCTCACCTAGTAATCCCAACACTTAACAGTTATATATTGTGTAAAATGATGGTAAATACCTAATTTGTTCCAATATCTGTTAGAAGATTCTTACAAGGTATTAAGACAGTGGAATTGATAGAGAGAAGAAATAAGATGGGTGCCAATGAACCATATTCACCTTCTCCATCAGAGAGAGATAGAAAAAAAGAAAAACCTCGAAACAAAGGAGAAGACCTAAGAACAAAATCTGCAGGAATCATTGGATTTCCTAACACAAGATAAGACTGTTGCAGGACTTGAAAACCAGCAGGAATCATTGGATTCCTTGAGATAAAAAATTGTTGATGATACTATTGCAGGACTTCAAAATGTGCAGTATTTATTGGATTCCTGGCACATGAACTAGAGGACAATATATTCCTTTTTTAACTATTTCTAGGATTTATGGACATGTATAATTCCTCATGTTGATTCATGTTATTTGTTACATCACTACTAGCCTGTGTTATATTGCTTTATGCTTATATAATTTATGTAATTATGTGTAATACCTTTCATATTGATAGATTGATGTATACCTGTTTTAAGAGTGAAACCTTTCAGAAACCTGCTAATCTGATTTGATTTCCCATTTCCTTTGATGTCTTCATTTCCCTTCTTGAGATGTCAGGGAGGGCGTGATCACCTTCTTTTTTGGGATTCTCACCTCCTTGAGAAGTCAGGGAGGATATGACCACCTATGTTCTAAATTAAAAGGAAGGGGAAGATGTTCGAATTTTTACAAGGTGCTAAGTCATTGGAATTGATAGAGATAATAAATATCTAATTTAGCATGGTTCAGTATGATTGATCTGATCCTACAAGGAGATGTTATGGGCCAGAACTTGAAACAAAGTACTAAGTGGAATTGAGTCTCCTCAGTGATTTAATCCTACACAAATAATGGTTTTCTAGTGATATAATGATTGATGTGTATAGCATATAAGCAAGAAGCTCTCAGAGCCAGACATAGAAGCCTACTAGAAGCTCATTTGAAGGAAGCTAGAGGCAGAAGCTGGCAGAAGAAAAGGACTAGTGGCAGGAGCTCTTGGAACCAAGGAAAGAGATAGGCCTCTAAGAAAGCTAACCGGGACCTAGGAAAAGAGACAAGACTTTGAAGGAAACAATAAAGGATTTGGACTTTAATACCTGGGTGATTACTCTGAACTGAAACTAAGGCTGCCCCCAGAAGTCCCCCAAGAAACCTACTCCCACAGAAGATTAAATTTTAGAGTAGAATATTACAAATGTCTTCTAGTTTTTTCCAGAAATTCTTGTCAAATAGGAAATCTTTAATTCTTCCTCCCATCCAAAGTATTTGTGTTTTGGTTTTATTGAATTCAATACTGTTTCAGTATTACTTCTGGGTCTTTCTTATATAGTCTATTCCACTTACCTTTCTATTTTTAAGTAGTGACAAACAGTTTTTCAGGGAAATTTTATTTTCAAAATGTATAACATGCTATATTTTTCTTCTTACAAGTCATATGTAGAATGTGAAATCATAGGAATATCACAACAAATTACTTGAATTGATCTATATTCTTATAGATTTTCATATTCACTCTGATATATTTAGATAGCTGCTCATTCATCTCTATTCATCTTCCATAACTCTTAAATATGTTGTCTTATAAAATTCCAGAATAGAGAAAGATGAGAGTATCCTACCCAAAATGCTAAAAGACTTCTACAAGATATTTCATTGAATGAACTTCTATTGAGAGCTGCCAAAAACACAACAAAATACTCAAATTTCTAGAAAATGGTAACATATTCAGATCCTTTATATTTCTGCTAATTCCAGCATTGAATTAAGTAGCAGCACCTGATATATGGCATGGCCCACTCTCCCTCCCCCTCTCTTTCTCTTTCTCTACTGATTTGTAAATACCTACTAGTATGAAAACATATTTATTGATATGAGAAGAAGGTGTGTTCTCAGAGCAGGACCACCATCATAAGACTATGTATGATTCAAATTCTAGAATTATTATGAGCAAAAAGATTTTGTTGCTACTTTAGTAAGTCAAGAGTAGAAGCAGCATAAATTTGCCTTTGTGATAACCAGAAGTGAAGCAACTAACAAATATTCTAGTTGGTACCATTAATAACATAATGAAACATCATGATCAAGCACAAAGAATACTTGAATTAGATTTGAGTTGAAATACTTTACTAATTATATGAACCTAAACAAATAATTTAATTTCTTTACTATCAGAATAGGGGATAATAATTTCTTTTGGTCAACATGGAAAAATAGCTATAAATGTATTTTGAGGGAGGATAGTAGAAAAATAATGTTATAAATGGGAAAAGGAAATCATGAAAAAGAGATGAGCTCCTTAACTTTTTGAAAAATTTAAATTGGGTCAGTGCCATACCAATCAAACTACCAAAAATAATTATTTTAAAGAGTTATAAAAATGCTAACAAAATATATCTGGGAAAACAAAATATAAATAATATTAAGGGTTTGTCAAAGATTAGATTGCTATTTTTATTCACTATCTTGCCCTGTGAACCTAACCTATGCCACTGATCAACTAGTCTATTTCTTAGCCAATACCAAATGGTTTTGGTGACTGTTGCTTTATAATATAGCTTTAAATCAGGTACACTTAGACCACCTTCCTCTGACTTTTTTTTCATTAGTTCCCTTGCAATTCTCGACCTTTTATTCTTCCATATGAATTTTGTTGTTATTTTTTCTAGGTCATTAAAATAGTTTCTTGGGAGTCTGATTGGTATAGCACTAAATAAATAGATTAGTTTGGGGAGTATTGTCATCTTTATTATATTCGCTCGGCCTATCCAAGAACACTGAATGTCTTTCCAATTATTTAAATCTGACTTTATTTTTGTGGCAAGTGTTTTGTAATTTTGCTCATATAATTCCTGACTCTCCTTTGGTAGATATATTCCCAAATATTTTATACTATCGACTGTTATTTTGAATGGAATTTCTCTTTGTATCTCTTGCTGTTGGATTGTGTTGGTAATGTATAAAAATCCTGAGGATTTATGTGGATTTATTTTGTATCCTGCGACTTTGCTAAAATTCTGAATTATTTCTAATAGCTTTTTAGCAGAGTCTTTGGGGTTCTCTAAGTATACCATCATGTCATCTGTGAAAAGTGATAATTTGATTTCTTCATTTCCTACTCTAATTCCTTGGATCTCTTTCTCGGCTCTTATTGCCGAGGCTAGAGTTTTTAGTACTATATTGAATAGTAATGGTGATAGTGGGCAACCTTGTTTCACTCCTGATCTTACAGGGAAAGGTTCTAGTTTATCACCATTACATATGATGTTTACTGAAGGTTTTAAATATATGCTCCTTATTATTTTAAGGAATAGTACATTTATTCCTATACTCTCAAGCGTTTGGATGTTGGATTTTATCAAATGCTTTTTCTGCATCTATTGAGATGATAATATGGTTTTTATTAATTTGATTATTAATATGGTCAATTATACTAATAGTTTTCCTAATATTAAACCAGCCCTGCATTCCTGGTATAAATCCCACTTGGTAATCGTGTATTATCCTGGGGATGATTTTCTGAAGTCTATTTGCTAATATCTTATTTAAGATTTTAACATCAATATTCATTAAGGAAATTGGTCTATAGTTTTCTTTCTCAGTTTTCCATCTACCTGGTTTAGGTATCAGTACCATGTCTGTGTCATAGAAGGAATTTGGTAGGACTCCTTCAATCCCTATTTTTTCAAATAGTTTACATAGCATTGGAGTTAGTTGTTCTTTAAATGTTTGGTAGAATTCACATGTAAATCCATCTGGTCCTGGGGACTTTTTCTTAGGAAGTTGATTAATAGCTTGGTCTATTTCTTTTTCTGAGATGGGACTATTTAGACTACTTACTTCTTCCTCTGTTAATCTGGGCAAGCTATATTTTTGAAGGTATTCTTCCAATTTATTTAAGTTATCGAATTTATCGGCATAAAGTTGAGCAAAGTAGCTCCTAACTATTGTTCTAATTTCCTCTTCATTAGTGGTGAGTTCACCCTTTTCATTTTCAAGACTATCAATTTGCTTTTTCTCTTTCCTTTTTTTAATCAGGTTTACTAAGGGTTTGTCTATTTTGTTGGATTTTTCATAAAACCAACTCTTAGTTTTATTAATTCAATAGTTTTTTTACTTTCAATTTTATTAATCTCACCTTTTATTTTTTGAATTTCAAGTTTTGTGTTTGTCTGGGGGGTTTTAATTTGTTCCTTCTCTAGCAATTTTAGTTGTAAGCCCAATTCGTTGGCCCTCTCTTTCTCTATTTTATGCAAGTAGGCCTGTAGAGATATAAAACTTCCCCTTATTACTGCTTTGGCTGTATCCCACACATTTTGGTATGATGTCTCATTATTGTCATTTTCTTGGGTGAAGTTATTAATTATGTCTATGATTTGCTGTTTTACCCAATCATCCTTTAGTATAAGATTATTTAGTTTCCAATTATTTTTTGGTCTATTTTCCCCTGGCTTTTTATTAAATGTTATTTTGATTGCATTATGGTCTGAAAAGGATGCATTTACTATTTCTGCCTTACTGCATTTGATTTTGAGGTTTTTATGCCCTAGTATATGATCAATTTTTGTATAGGTTCCATGAACTGCTGAGAAGAAAGTATATTCCTTTCTGTCTCCATTTAGCTTTCGCCAAAGATCTATCATATCAAACTTTTCTAGTATTCTATTTACCTCTTTGACTTCTTTCTTATTTATTTTGTAGTTTGATTTATCTAATTCTGAGAGTGCAAGGTTGAGATCTCCCACTATTATAGTTTTGCTATCTGTTTCCTCTTGCAGCTCTCTTAATTTCTCTTTTAAGAATTTAGATGCTGGGGGCAGCTAGGTGGCGCAGTGGATAGAGCATCAGCCTTGAATTCAGGAGGACCCGAGTTCAAATCTGGTCTCAGACACTTAACACTTCCTAGCTGTGTGGCCCTGGGCAAGTCACTTAACCCCAGCCTAAAAAAAAAAAAAAAAAAAAAAAAAAAAGAATTTAGATGCTGCACCACTTGGTGCATATATGTTTAATATTGATACTGCTTCATTATTGATGCTGCCCTTTAGCAGGATATAATGCCCTTCCTTATCTCTTTTAATTAGATCAATTTTTGTTTTTGCTTGATCTGAGATGAGGATGGCTACTCCTGCTTTTTTGGTTTTGCCTGAAGCATAATAGATTCTGCTCCACCCTTTTACTTTTAGTTTGAATGTCTCACCCTGTTTCAGGTGTGTTTCCTGTAAACAACATATAGTAGGATTCTGACTTTTAATCCAGTCTGCTAACTGCTTCCTCTTTATGAGGCAGTTTGCCCTATTCACATTTATGGTTAGAAGGACTAATTCTATATTGCTTGCCATCCTATTAACCCCTGCTTATGCTTTTCCCCTTTCCTTCCCTTTTACCCTTCTACCCAGTATTAAACTGGTGAACACCACTTGTTTTTCGCAGCCCTCCCTTTTTAGGATCCCTCCCCCACCTTAAAGATCCTCCCCTTATTTTACCCCTTTTCCTCAAAATTTCTGTATTCCCTTCCCCTTAGCTTACTCCTTCCCTTTCACTTTTCAATGAAGTGGAAGAAGTTTCACCATAAATCGAATATGTCTATTGATACACGCTATGTTCATCTCCCTCCTTTCTTTCTCTCAGATATAATGGGTTACCTTTGCCTCTTCATGAGATGTAGTACCACCACTTTATACTTTTTTATGATATAATCTCCTTTCCACCTCTAGTTTCTAAGACAAATTGTACATATGTTCTTTACATATTTTTTTGACAGAAGTATAGTTCTCAAGATTTCTTTTTACCTTTTTAGAGATCTCTTGAGCTCTGTATTTGAAGATCAAACCTTTTATGTAGGTCTGGTTTTTTCATCAAAAATATATGGAATTCATTTATTTCGTTAAATGTCTATCTTCTTCCCTGGAAAACAATGCTCATTCTTGCTGGGTAAGTTATTCTTGGCTGCATACCAAGTTCCTTAGCCTTTCGGAATATCATGTTCCAGGCCCTGCGTTCTTTTAATGTGGACGTTGCTAGATCCTGGGTTATCCTTATTGTGGATCCTCCATATCTGAATTGCTTTTTTCTAGCAGCTTCCAATATCTTTTCCTTTGTCTGATGGTTCTTGAACTTGGCCACTATATTTCTTGGCGTTTTGATTTTAGGGTCCCTTTCAGTAGGTGATCGATGAATTTTTTCAATGTCTATTTTCCCCTCTGTTTCCAGAATGTCTGGGCAGTTCTCTTTGATAATTTCCTTGAAAATGGTGTCCAAGCTCTTTTTTTCCTCCCATTTTTCAGGGAGTCCGATTATTCTCAAATTGTCTCTCCTGAATCTGTTTTCCAGGTCTGTTGTCTTTCTGGTAAGGTACTTGACATTCTTTTCAATTGTTTCATTTCTCTGGTTTTGCTTGACTACCTCTTGGTTTCTCCTTGAGTCATTCATTTCTACTTGTTCCAGTCTAATTTTCAATGATGTATTTTCTTCACTCACTTTTTTTATATCTCTTTGTAATTGTCCAATTGAGTTTTTATCTTCTATGGAATTTTTTTCCATTTTATCCATTTTATTTTTTAGAGAGCTGTTTTCTTTTTCCAGCTCACTAATCCTATTTTCCTTGGAGTTGTTTACCTTTTCCAGCTCACTAATCTTGTTTGTCAATGATTTGATTTCTTTATCCACTCTGTCTTTGAATGCATGGGATGACTTCTCCAGGCTCTCTTGCCAAGCTTCCCTTTCCTTTTCCCATTTCTCTTCCAGCTCTCTTGTGAGAGCCTTTTTGATTTCCTCTATGAGGTTCTTTTGTATTGAGGAGCAGCTTATATCCCTCCCAGGGGATACATCTGGGGACAGTCTGTTCCTAGTCTCCTCAGCATTTGAAGTCTGCTCCCTCTCCATACAGAAGCTGTCAATGGTTAGAGCCCTTTTGAATTTTTTGTTCATTTTGTCAGAGTAGGAATCAAAGAAAACAAACTGACAAGAGAAACAATTGGTCTTTTTGCGGGGGATGGGGCTGGATGGTATTAATGGGCTTCCTCTACAGACTGGGGGTAGGGCAGCAGAGAGCCACTAACAGAACAGCAATGACTGTACTGAGTCTGAGCTCTGAGGCTCCGAGAACGCACGGAGTCAGTCCAGGTGGGGTTTGGGGTGGCCGGGCTCTGAGAGAAGCTGGCTTTCTGGGGTTTTAATCTTCACCTCTGGTGTTTACACCCTCTCCGCTGCTCCTGGCTTGCTGCCAAGACGGAGCATCCACACTGGGGCAAAAGCCCTTTCACAGAAACGGCAGAGATCACACCCCTCCCCCTCAGGTCTGAGCTGTGTGAGCTGCCTGTCTTGCTCTGGCTGCCTGCCCTCAGTCTGTGCCCAGTCTGATTGACCCTCCCCCGAACAAACAGAGACATTTTCTGGCGACTTTCAAGGATGTCTTCTCTTGGTGATTATTTGTGGATTTCTTTCTGGGTCAAGTATTAAGTCAGAGGCTTGTCATGAAGTAAGTTCTGAGAGAAAACGAGGAGCTCAAGCAGCTGTCTGCCTCCACGCCGCCATCTTGGCCAGAAGTCAGATGTTAGGTTCTTACTAAGTGCTAAACAGATAATGAGATATTAGGTTCTTACTAAGTGCTAAGTCGGTACTTGACAATTCTCTAGTTCCGGCCTTTACTGGGAGTTTTGTCTGGAGGAGACTTGAGGCTGCTCCTGCAGGAGGGGAAGTTGGCTCTCTACAGGAAGAAGAAACCGAAAGATCCCAAATTTTGGGATAAGAATTCATTATTTGACAAAAACTGCTGGGAAAACTGGAAATTAGTATGGCAGAAACTAGGCATGGACACACATTTAACACCACATACTAAGATTAGATCAAAATGGGCCCAAGATTTAGGCATAAAGAACGAAATCATAAATAAATTGGAGGAACATGGGATGGTTTACCTCTCAGACTTGTGGAGGAGGAAGGAGTTTGTGTCCAAGGGAGAACTAGAGACCATTATTGATCACAAAATAGAACATTTTGATTACACCAAATTAAAAAGTTTCTGCACAAACAAAACTAATGCAAACAAGATTAGAAGGGAAATAACAAATTGGGAAAAAATTTTTACAGTTAAAGGTTCTGATAAAAGCCTCATCTCCAAAATATACAGAGAATTGACTTTAATTTATAAGAAATCAAGCCATTCTCCAATTGATAAATGGACAAAGGATATGAACAGACAATTTTCAGATGATGAAATTAAAACTATTTCCACTCATATGAAAGAGTGTTCCAAATCACTATTGATCAGAGAAATGCAAATTAAGACAACTCTGAGGTATCATTACACACCTGTCAGATTGGCTAAGATGACAGGAACAAATAACGATGAATGTTGGAGGGGCTGTGGGAAAACTGGGACACTGATGCATTGTTGGTGGAGTTGTGAAAGAATCCAACCATTCTGGAGAGCAATTTGGAACTATGCCCAAAAAGTTATCAAACTGTGCATACCCTTTGATCCAGCAGTACTACTACTGGGCTTATATCCCAAGGAAATACTAAAGAGCGGAAAGGGACCTGTATGTGCCAAAATGTTTGTGGCAGCCCTTTTCATAGTGGCTAGAAGCTGGAAGATGAATGGATGTCCATCAATTGGAGAATGGTTGGGTAAACAATGGTATATGAATGTTATGGAATATTATTGTTCTATAAGAAATGACCAACAGGAGAAATACAGAGAGGCTTGGAGAGACTTACATCAACTGATGCTGAGTGAAACGAGCAGAACCAGAAGATCATTATACACTTCAACAATGATACTGTACGAGGATGTATGCTGATGGAAGTGGATTTCTTCACCATAGAGAAGAGCTAATCCAATTCCAATTGATTAATGATGGACAGAACCAGCTACATCCAGAAAAGGAACACTGGGAAATGAGTGTAAACTGTTATTTTTACCTTCTGAATCCAATTTTTCCTGTGCAACAAAAAATTCAGTTCTACACACATATATTGTATCTAGAATATACTGTAATATAGTTAACATATATAAGACTGCTTGCCATCTGGGGGAGGGGGTTGGGGGAGGAAGGGAAAAAATCTGAATAGAAGTAAGTGCAAGGGATAATGTTGTAAAAAATTATCCATGCATATGTACTGTCAAAACATGTTATAATTATAAAATAAAATAAAAATTAAAAAAAAAATAAATAAAATAAATAATATTAAGGGAATTAAAGAAAAATGCAAAGAAAGGTGATCTACTCAAACCAGACTTAAACCTGTATTAAAAAGTGACAGTCATCAAAATCATTTACTACCGACTAAGAAAAAGAGTGGTGAATCAGAGGAATAGTTTAGGTACACAAGCACACTAGTAAATAAAATAATAATCTACTGTTTGATAAATCTAAATATTCCAGCTTTGGGGATAAGAACTCACTATTTAACTCTAAATCAAATGTTCTTTTCACTTGATCATGATGTTTTATCATGTTATTCATCTTACGAAGTAGATTATCTGATAGATGCTCCCTTCTGATCCTCACAAAGACAAATTTTTACCTCTTCTATTCTTGAAGCACTGAAACTGGAAAAACTGGAGAATAGTGTGGCAGAAATTAGGCATAAATCAACATCTCACATCCTCTGTCAAGATAAGTAAGGTAGAAATAGATTCATGATTTAGACATAAAGGGTGATATATAAGCAAATTAAGAAAGCAAGGAATAGTTTACCTATCAGTTCTTTGGAGAAGGGAGAAATGTATGAACAAACAATAAATACAGGATGTCATGAAATGCAAAATGGATAATTTTGATTATATTAAAAAAGGTTTTGTACAAACAAAACCAATGCAACAAAGATTAGAAGGAAAGCAGAAAAATGGGAAACAATTTTTACAGCCAATATTTCTGATAAAGGCCTTATTTCTTTTTTTTTTTCATTCCTTTTTTTTTGCTGAGGCAGTTGAGGTTAAGTGATTTGCCTATGGTCACACAGCTAGGAAGTGTTAAGTGTCTGAGGTCAGATCTGAACTCAGGTCCTCCTGACATCAGGGCTGGTATTCTATCCACTGTGCCACCTAGTTGCCCCAAAGGCCTTATTTCTAAAATATATTAAGAACTGAGTCAAATTTATAACAATACAAGCCATCCCCCCCAATTAATAATTGGTCAAATGATATGAATAGGCAGATTTCAGATAAAAATTAAAACTATCTATAGTCATATAGAAAATGCTTTAAATCACTATTGATTAGAGAAATGCAAATTAAAACAAATCTGAGTACCATCTCACACCTGTCATATTGGCTAAAATGATGGGAAATAAAATGATAAATATTGGAAGGGTTGTAGGAAAACTGGGACACTAATGCTTTTGTCAGTGGAGTTATGAACTAATCTAATCTAATCATCTATAGAACAATTTGGAATTATGTCCAAAGGACTCTACAACTATGCATAATCTTTGACTCAGCAATACTACTACTAAGTGTATCCCAAAGAGATCCCCAAGAAAGGAAAAAGAACCACATGTAAAAAAATATTTATAGCAGCATTGTTTTTCTTTTTTTTGTCTTTTTTTGTGGTGGCAAAGAATTGGTAATTGAAGGGATGGCCATCAATTGGGGAATGCTTGAATACGTTGTGGTATATAAATTAAATGGAATACTTTTGTTCTATGAGAAAAGAT
This sequence comes from Sminthopsis crassicaudata, assembly GCF_048593235.1. NCBI lineage: Eukaryota > Metazoa > Chordata > Mammalia > Dasyuromorphia > Dasyuridae > Sminthopsis > Sminthopsis crassicaudata. The sequence continues at coordinate 551,741,188 of NC_133617.1, read as the reverse complement.
GAGCAGGCAAATTTCAGAAAAAATCTGGAAAGATTTACATGATGCTGAGTAAAGTGAGCAAAACCAGAAAATATTGTACACAGTAATGGCATCGTTGTGTAATGATAAGCTATAGACTTATTTCTTCTCAGCAATGCAGTGATCCAAGACAATCCCAAAAAACTTGTGATAGAAAATGCCATCCACATTCAGAGAAAGAACTATGAAAGAACTAAATGCACATTAAAGGATAATTATACAACTATAGCCAGATCATGTAAAACTGGTATCTTGGGGAGGAAGAGGAAAAAGAAGGAAAGTAAAAAATTTGGAGCACAAAATTTTACAAAAAGATTGTTGAAAACTATCTTTACATGTACTTGGAAAAAATACTATTAAGTAAAAAAGAAAATTTTAAATTATGAACTAGAAAATCATCAATAAACATGAATATATTGAGAAAAAAGATCATAATTGTTATTATGTACTATAAGACAAGCTATTTAATATTAAATTTTAACATGGTGGTACTGTTTATGTTCCTTTCTGAACTTCTGTTTTCCTCTGTGTACTTAAGTGATTAATAGATGCTTCAGAATCATTTTCACCCCTAGCATTTCCCTGAAAACTTCTCCCCAAATAAAAACCCTCCTTTGTAACAAATAAATCCAGTCAAACAAAACAAATTTGTGTTATCATGGTTATTTCTAAAAATACATGTCTCATGCTTCAATATCAACAACGTTCAGTAGTCAGAACAGTTGTTCAGTTTTTCAGTCAAATCTCACTCTTCTTGACCCTATTTGCAATTTTCTTGGCAGAAAATCCTGGAGTGGTTTGCCATTTCCTTTGTCAGCTCTTTATATCGATAAAGAAATGGAGGCAGATAGGGTTAAGTACTTTCCCCAGGGTAACACCCAGAAAGTGTCTTGTGGCTGGATTTAAACTCAGAAAGAGTAGTTTTCCTGACTCAAGGACCAGCACTCTATGGACTCTTCTGAATTAGAACTAGTTATTACATTCATTAGAGTTTTTGAGACTTTAAAAGTTGTTTTCCTTTAAATTGGCATGGTTATATATAAATAATTTCTTCTCACTTCACTTTTTCTCACTGATTCTTCTCACTTCACTTTTTTTTTTATCAGTTCATGTAAGTCTTCTTTTTAAAATTTATTTCTTTGGTCATTTCTTAAGACACAATAATATTCCCTCAAATTCTATACCATAATTCATTGGTTCAGCCATTCTTTAAATGATGGGTATCCACTTTGCTTCCAGATCTTTGTTACAAGGCGAAATGTTCTGACAAATAATTTTAAACATATTGGAATTTTCCCTCTGCCTTTGATCCTTTTTGAAGTATATAAATAGCAGTGATATTATTGAATCAAGAAGTTTATTCAGTCTAAAAGACTAAGGAAGTATAATGAGTCCCTCAGCAAGCATTTATTAAATTCTTTCTATATACAAGGTACTGTACCAAACACTGGGGATTCAAAGAAAGGCAAAAATGATCTCTGTCTTTTACTAGTGTACATTTGAAGGAAGGAAAGCAAAATGTAATAACTATAACTATATATACATACTTACATCTCACAGAGAATGTGAAGGTACTCTTAAAGTGGAAGGCACTAATAGCTGAGGGAAATAGCAAAGCTCTCTCATAGAAAGTAGCTTTGAGTTGAGTCCTTTTATTTTATTTTTTTCTTGGTAGCCTTTATTTTTCTAAATATGTGGGAAGAGGGTGTTCAACATTCATTTTTGTAAGATTTTGTGTTCCAAATCTTTTCTTCCTCCCTCCTTTATCTCCCTCTCCCCAAGACAACAAGCAATCTGATATAGGTTATCCTTTTAAACATATTTCCATATTTGTCATTTTGACCAAGAAAAGTCAAATCAAAAGGGGGAAAAAAAAAACATGAAAAAGAAAAAGCAACAACAAAAAAAAAAGGTGAAAATACTACGCTTTAATCAATATTCAGTCTCCTTAGTTCTCTTTCTGGATACAGATGGCGTTGTTCTTCCCAAATCTATTGAAATTGCCTTGAATCACCAAATTGCTGAGAAGAGCTAAGTCTATCATAGTTGATTATTGCATGCTATTATTATGTACAATGGTTTCCTGGTTCTGCTCACTTCATTCAGCATCTGTTCTAAGTCTTTCTAGGCTTTTCTAAAATCAGCTTGTTAATCATTTCTTTTAGAGCAATAATATTCTATTATGTTCACATACCATAACTTATGTTTTGAGATGAGTCTTGAAGAAAACCAGGAAAGTTAAGAGAGTGAAATGAGGGGGAAGAATATTTCAGGCATGGGGGGACAGCCAGCACAATGACATGGAAATGGGAGATGATGTTTAAGGAATTATAAATATGCCATTGTAGCTATATCAAAAAGTATATAGAGAAAAATAAAGCATAGAAAAGGTGAAAAGGGTAAAAAGGGGGGAAGTAGGGAGGTCCTGAAAAATTTCAAATGTTAAACAGAACAGTTTGAGGGACAGAGTTTGGAGGAAGGAATAAATTATTTTGGAAATGTTCAGTTTGAAATTTCTATAGTTAAAAAAGATGAGGTAAATCTGGGAATCATCTACATAGAGATTATAATTGAATCCAAGGGAACTGATAAGATCCACAAGTAAGGTAATAAAGAAAAGAGAAGGTTAGGCCCTTAAGGGATATATACATTTGATGGACATCTAGCAAAAGATCTACTGATAGTAGGAGAATCAGGAGAGAATAGCATAATAAAAACTAGAGAAGAGTGAGAATTCAGTAGAAGATACTGATTGATAGGTTTATAGTTCAAGATGATGAGAACTGAAGATTAGGCACTGAACAAATCACTGGAAACTTTGAAGAGATTAATTTCAATTGAAGCTAAATTCCACAGGGTTAAGAAAAGAGTTGAAGAACTAATTCTAGTTGTTTAGTGATGAAGAGAGCCATCTACATCCAATGAGAGAAAGGCCCATAGGAGCTGAATGTGGGTCACAATATAGAATTCTTACTCTTTCTGTTGTTGTTTGCTTGCATTTTGTTTTCATTCCCAGTTTTATTTTACTTTTTTGATCCGATTTTTCTTGTGCAACAAGATAACTGTATAAATATGTATACATATATTGGATTTTTTTTTTAAAGCTCCTTAGGCACAATAAATAGATAGATACAGCAGTCTTTGTATTGGATCATTTATAATTTCAGTACAAAGGTATTGAGGAGGAAACTTTTGTACTTATATAGAAAAAAAAAAACATTTACTTGTGGATATTTAATACTTCACAAAATTTTTATATGTACTTTTGTTTCATAAATTCCTTAGGACACTTAGAGTCCAGGTGTACTATGGGACATTTTTCAAAATTTCTTTGAATCGAAGCCACTACCTAGGAAACTCTGAAAAACAAAATAGACATCACAACAGATACTCCTCTTAAGAAATTCAAGAGAGTCTTAAAGCCTCCTGTAAAGTCTGAGGGACCTTCATTGATTTGGCCACTAAAAAAGAAAACAACAAGAAGGTTTTTTTTTTTTTTTCACATTATTTTCATTATAAGTCTCATAGTGAAAGTTCAGGCTAAGAATTTTTTCTCACTGATGTTATTATTCTTTATCAGTAATCCTGCCAAAATGTGCGGCCCCAAGTGCTTGATCAGGAAGCAAGGCCACACCATATTTTTGCCTTTTAAGAGAGCTAATAATGTTGTGTTTTAATATGGAGGCTTCAAATCTTTTTATCCTTTTTCTTTTGGTAGTCCTAAGGAAACTTTCAAAATCTAAGAAAATATACATACTACTTGTTAAGAACATGAGTTGAGAAATTCCCAAGTTTCTCACTAATAATCTCTTTATAGGTCTGGATAATTTTTCTAATGCTAGTGAGTGGAATTATTCAAATCATCCTAATTATTTTTGCTGAGCAAAAATAAAGAGGTTTGGTAGGATAAGTTATATATTCTCAAGATACTCCAATATGCAATCTAAGGACACAATATGTTTTGAGATGGAGTAATTGAAAAATATATAAGTTATCAGATTCCTTAAATTCGAATATTTTCTCCAAACTGAATGGGAGACTTAATACAATGAATGACAGTCAGGATCCAAAAACGTTTTCCAGGCTAAAATACTAGATTAAATCAAGTAATATGAAATTTAAGAGGGCTAAATGAAAAGCCTTACATGGGTCTAAAAGGTCAAATTAACATGTATAAAATAGAAGATACATAGTTGAACTATGTATTCTTTTTATTTTTTTATTTATTTATTTTTTTTTTTCCTGAGGCTGGGGTTAAGTGACTTGCCCAGGGTCACACAGCTAGGAAGTGTTAAGTGTCTGAGATCAAATTTGAACTCGGGTCCTCCTGAATTCAAGTCTGGTGCTCTATCCACTGCGCCACCTAGCTGCCCCCTATTCTTTTTATTTATTCATTCATTCATTCATTTTATTTTCCTGTAATTACAAGTAAAACCAATTACAAATATTGTTGTTTTTTTTATTTTGAATTCCAAATTCTATCCTCTTTTCCTTCTCCATCTCCCTGAAAAGATAATTTGATATAAGTACATAGGTAATTGATATAGGCTAATCATGTAAAACATTTATATATTATGGACTATATATGTTCTGGTGGTGTTAACAGACTAAAGATTAAAGATTAGTAAAAAAAATATATGATGTTAAAGCTTCCCCTCCCTCCCAAAAATACTAATGCATTTTATATAATATTTCATTTTATCTCAATTACATGTTAAATTAAAATTTTTTTTTCAAAAAAGAAAAAAAGAAAAGAGTTGAGGGAGAATAATTAAGGTCACCAATTGCAAATGGTTTTCTCAAGAGTTCATCCATGAATGGGAGGAGATTATAAAATGATAACCAGAGGGGCTAAATGGATCAAGTAAAGTTTTGTTATTATTGTTTTTATATCTTTTTTTTGTTTGTTTTATTATTAGAAAGAGGGAGACATGGAAATATTTGTAAGCATCAGGAAGGGACATAAGTATAGAGTGAAATACTGATGATAAGAGAAAAGGGGGTGATAGTGAGAATAATTTGCTACATAAATTAAAAGGGTATAGGATTAAGGGAATATACTAAAGGGTTTGCTTTCAGAAGGAGAAGAGACATTTTCAACTGAGATTGGAGAAGAGATAAAAGAGGAAGTTTCTTTAAAAAATGAGATAGTGATGTAGCTTGATGAATTGGCTTAATTATTCCAATGAAATATGGTTGAGATCCCAGGCTAAAAAGATATGATAAACATATCTTGTGAGACTTAAGAATCAAGATTTGAAATAACTCTTGAAGAGTAGGATAGCAAATCAATTAAAGAAGGATAGAATATTTCTCTTGTCTTACTGAAAGTCCAGTTGATATTAAATAACATGCCCAGTCATTATGGTTTTGTGATTTTTCATTACCTCTGTTCAGCAACAAATAAATAGGAATAAGAAAGGTGGGTGGTTGGTGCCTGAGTGTTGGACACAAGAATTACAAGAAGAACCAGCATCATTCAAGAGCTTTTCATGAGTAGGATCCTCCCAGAGTTCCTTCCTGAGGGGAAGGAAAGGAGAAGAGACCTGTTAACAGTTGGGGTAATTAAATGGGCCAATACATCAAAAGGCCAAGCCAGGACACTAATGAAAGATTTAAATGCTTGTTCTGACTATAGTCCTCTTCTCCATTTGAAAATTTGCTCCCATGACATCTCATAAGATTCAACACCTGCTATAGTGCTGTTTGCACTTCCTAGCATGAGGAAATTTACTGACTGTGCTGTGGGGGGAAAATAATCACATTTAAAACAAAAAACAGGGAATTGTTAAGGACCATGTCTAAGTGAAGGGGCAGGTCAATTCTCTGGGAGCCTATACAGCTGTGGATCATGACACTTGAGGGAGTTGTAGCTTTTACTAACATAGGTGTTACATGCAGACTGGGAATGAAATAAATTGGAGGCAGAAGGAAGAGGAGAGAAGTCAGCCGACACAACTGCCTCTCAGTTGAGAGGTCAGTCTCCTTGTATCATCATCATCATCCTCTCAGACGAATAGAAACATTCTACAGGTCTGAGTAAGACCTCCAGCAGCCACTGGCAGGTGATTCCCATATCACAACAGGTGGTGGGAGTATTACTGAATTGGAGCTTGGCAAAACATGATTGGAAATATAACAAGGACTCAAGGCAATAAAGAATAGAAGATAGTGTAGAGCAGAGTTGTTTCACCATGGGATAGAGATTGAGAAGGGAGATTATAGCCAGTTGGGAAATGATAGCCCAGGAAAAAACTGAGCCATGAAGGCAATGAAGATCATATTGAGGACAAAGAAGAAGGTTAAATATCAAAGAGAGATACAAAAAGATGGAATGGCAAAAGATTATTATCAGATAAAGGAATTTCAAAATTCATGAACATGGAAGTAGAACTATCTTTTATGTAATTGAAATATAGTAGAGGAATTCTTCATGAATTGAATAGATAGAGGAACTGGGAAGTTAAGGTAGTTGAATGTATATATACTGAAATTCCCTGGTATGAAGGTAGGAGATGGGGAGATGAAAAGAGTATGTGACAGGCATTGATTTCATTGAAGAAAGGAATACAATCCTTTGGAGGTGGAGTTATATGATTAACAGCCACTAAAGTTTGAATTGGAGTAGATGATAAATGTGTATATTTTGAATCTCAAAAAGGGTCACTTAGAGAATGAGGTCAAGAGATGTTCTGAAAGTGACAATGGAAAACAAGGAATAGTCCAACCTCCTTTTTTCCTGACATATGAGTGTAGTGGAGTGGGGAGGAAGAGTGGGGAGGTAGTATTGGGGAATATGAGAAAAATAATGTAGATCTTCATGTAGGGTTAATGAACAAAACAATGTCATTGAAAGGTTGGTGTATCTCAGTGAGAACCAGAAGACAGAAGGAGTGGGAAGCAAAAAGATTTAAGATGATAAATAACTGCCAGGAATTACAAAGAGCATAGTGAATGTACCAGGCAGTTCTGAAGTGGGATATCATATAAAGAAAATGGGAAGTAGGGTTGAGATAAATAGGTGTGAGGGAGAAGTCATTTGAGAATAAGGAACAGAGCTTGTAAATTGGCATCTGGCAGTTCAGAATAACTAGAATGGTAGAAATATAAAGGAATATTAAGCATTGAATATGAGTACAAGCAGAATGTCAGGGATTAGAGAGAAACTTGTTCAAGAGACACATGAAATTAGACCGTTCAAGATTCTCTCTTGAGGTTTAGTCTCCTGGCCAATATGTGAGAGCTAACCAAGTCCACCAAAAAGAAGGATCTAGAATAAAGACTATATAAAAGGTCATGTCTATAGGACAATCCAGTGCTGAAGACTATTTTGATGGAGCTCCACTAGGGTGAGAAGCAAGCAACAAATCTAATACCATCCCTTTCTTAGTGGCCCATATATATGTGATTCATAAGGCCTGAGAAATAGGCAGCGTCCAAGTATCTTCCCCATTCCCTAATTTTATGTGGCCAGTTTTAAGAAGTAACCCTAGTTTAGAGTCTTGCAAGAAGTCAGCAAGGGACACAAGAGGCTATAACCTCTTTCCTTCAATTCAATACTGGAGTAGCCCTAGTTCAGGGTCCAAATTATTATCCAGAAAATTAGACCAACTCAATTATACCAGTTGCAAATTAGTGTATTAACCTTACCACACACACTCTAACAACTGTTATTATTATTATTTTTTTGGTCACTTTTACTAATCTAAGCAGTGAGGATAGGAGAGGGTGGTACTACACTTTTTCATTTGCTTATTATTCATTGCTCATTTGCATTATCTTCTTCTGAGAACTACCTATTTATAGCCTTTGGTCATGTTTTAGGAATTGTTTTTGTTCTTATATAATCTCATCAACTATATGTTTAGGCTATTAGACCTTTGGCAACAACAACAACTACAACAACAAAAAAAAAAAAAAAAAAAAGATTCCTTCTTAATTCCATTTATGCCAAAATTTCTATTTTATATACTTACAATTGTCCATTTTATTTTCTGTAATTATTTGTATTCCTTAATTGGTCAAGAATTCTTCCTCTCTTCATAGCTGTAAAAGGTATCTCCTTCTATTTTCCTTTAATTTACTTATGATATGAACTTTTATATCTAGGCCATGTAACAATTTAAAACTTATAGTGGTAAATGGTGTGAGATGTTGATCTAAGGCTAATTTCTCTTGGGTTACTTTCCAGTTTTCTCAGCAGTTTTTGCCAAAAAATGAGTCTCCAACCTCAGTACTTGGTGTCCTTGGGTTTATTGAACACCATATAACTATTCAATTACTTCTAGACATTGTGTATCTATTCTGTTCTTTTGGTCAGCTTGTCTTTTCTTTTCTTTTCCTTTCTCTTCTTTTCTCCCTTTTTTAAAATTAAAATTAAATTGTCTTGATGATTACTGTTTTGTAGTATATTCTTTAAGATCTTATAGGTAGATGCATTTTCTTCCCACTTTTTTTTGTATTACTTCCCTTGAAATTCTTGCCTTTTTGTTTCTCCAGATGAATTTTGATATTATTTTGTCTAATTCAATGAAGCAATTATTTGGTATTTTGATTGATTGGCATAGCACTATTATCATCTTATTATAATGGCATGACTAAATCATGAACAGTTAATTTCCTTCTAATTATTTGTCTTCCTTATTATATAAACAGTATTTTACAATGATAATCATATAATTTCTCTGCATCTCTTGCTAAGTGGACTCCCAGATATTTCATATATTCTGTGATAAATTTGAATAGAATTTCTTTTTTCTTCCTGCTTCTCTTCCTTCTTTATTTTATTGGTAGTATAAATAAAAATTTACTGTATTTGTGGATTTGTTTTCTATTGTGTTACTTTAATACATTATAGGTCATTTCTATTAATTTTGTGTGGAATTTCTAGGGCTCTGAAAATAAATATTATCTGCAAAAAATGAGAATTTTATGGGTTTTTTGTCTATGCTTACTTCCTCAATTTCTTCCCCACTTTATTGCTATAGTTAGTGTAATGAGCTGTCGTCTCTAGAAGCTGCCGGATCGCTCTCTGGGAAGAGATCTGCTGTGTCTTCTACTCAAATCTCTCCGACAGATTCTTCTTCCTGTAAAAAACCGTTGTCTCCAGGCAGTTGCTGTTAACTCTTGTCCAGAGAAGTGACTTCCCTTCCTGCAGAGAGCCCCGTCAAGCCTGATGCAATGCAGAGTCTTCTTATTGAATCTCCTCCAGCTCTTATCCTTCTCCAGGCAGACTCACTTTCCAGGCCCACTGTTGCTTTTTATCCTCCCAGAGAATGGGCGTGGGATAATGCAAGGGCTTCTGGGAAGAACCACTTCAGCCAATGAGCTTGCTCCTTCTATCAAGTCAATCTGAGTTCTCACCTTGTAATTGTCCAGAAAACCTGAATTCTCACCTTGTCACTGTCCAGACAACCTGAGTTCTCACTTAGTAATCCTAACAAGTTAGTATTTCAAGAACTTATTTTATTATTATAGTTGGTATTTCTAAAACAAATAACAGTGATGACAATGGACATTAGCATACCAGTGTTTGTGTGTGTGTGTATGTGTGTGTGTGTGTGTGTGTGTGTGTGTGGTATGTGTGTGACATGTAGAGGGATATCACTTGTACCAATCCCTGTCCTTTAAGTTTGCCCAAGTTCAGCAGAGAAAGCCAGACCATTCAATAGAAATTCCCCTCTCAGTTACTAGTTCAGAGTACTCACTGGTTCAAGGTGTCCACACCAGGAGCAACTCTATCTTTGAATCAAATTCAGCAAGAGTGAAAAGGGTTAAAGATTCCTTGAATGTATAAAATCCAGAATGATTAGAAAAGAATCCAAGTACTTATCTACTACTATCATCTACTTCACTACTAGCATAAACCTCACTGGGACATTTGCAAGATGTTTCTTTTTGAGGGTTAATTGCCATTTTGCATTTTTAACATACAAAATCTGATCAATACTTAGGGGCATTTTTCTTTCCAGTGGTTTTTCTCTCTTTGAGTATCTCTTCCAATCTGTCACTTTTTGTCACTGCAACTTTTCTGGTAGTTGCTAACCTTCTGTTCAAGTACTTGGGAAGAATCTGGTAAGGTCCTCTACCATAAGAAAGAAGACACAAATGGGAAAGTGGTCTCCACATGTATAGTATTGCTTAGGAGGTCATGAGCTCATGGCTTGTAGATAGATAAGGAGAGTTTTCTCACTCTTACCAGACATAACTTAATGAATTTTCTGACACTTCAAATCCTGTAGAAAGAGGAGGTCTTAGTGGTGGGGTTCACCTTTCTATAATATGGAGTTTTGGCTCAGCAAATATTTTTTTTTTTTGCCTCTATTCTGTAAGCAGCCCTAAATCATTATTTAGTAGGAGACAGCCAGAGAACATCTCATCCTTGAAAGAATACCTGAGATAGGATTTGAGAACAGAATTTGGAGGCTGGATTAGTTCTATCACATATGCCTTGAAGCAGAGTCTCCCTAATCTTTTATATGCTTTCTTGGAACAAAAGTTAGCATGTCCAAAGGAGAAAGCTACATTTATTTTGCCACTACTCTTATTGAATAGGTAGGCCTGTGGTGGTTTTAAAAAATTATTATTCTTGATGATACTAGCTCTTGGTTAAGTTTCCTTTAATATAGAACTTCCAATATTTAGAAATCTCTGTGTTTTCAAGTACATTCAATTGGGATAACATAAAAAAGTTGTTAGGGGTAGGGTTAATATCTAATTCTGTTAGTTTAGGTTTGATGCTGATACAAAATGCAAAATGAGGCACCCATTTCACAATAAGAGAATTACTTCGTTGTAACAACAATAAGAATATGCTTGGCTTCTATAGATTATGTGTCCTTGGTTTCCATGTAAAAACTCATCATATCAACAGGGCAATGTGGTAACTCTCTGAGGCTGAGAAATGAGTGGGACCTTTTAAAGTCCTTAGATGGCCAGAAAGCAGCAATCACTGAAAGTAAAGTTTCATCAAGTACCAGTGACAACTTTGTGTTACCTTCTAGAGAAAACAAACCTATGTCTTGAGACTGTAGGGATAACCTTGGTAATTAGTCTTTTCACATAGGTGTTTGGAGCTTGAAACAAATTGGAAAATAACAAAATCAGAGAATTTAAAGTGTTTTTAAAAAGCAAAATGAATAATAATATAAAGAAAAAAGAGTTTCTTTCAAATAAGTCAACATTGATATGAAAGTCAAGCACTTCTGAAATTCATATTCATGAAAAAATTTAAAGTTAACTTGAAGAGCTAATATTATTTTATGTTTTATCATTTTAAATATCCCGGAAGTGGAAGAGAATTTCCCCCTAAGAAAGTAATTAATATTTCATTTTGAATTGCCCATTATTTTCTGGGTATCAGAGTACATTCAGCATAAAACAGGAAGATGTCATCCCTCAGAGGAAGGAGAGTAATGTTAATATATGCTTTGCTAAAGTATAATGAAGCTAAGTAAAATTTAAATGTGGTTAATTAGTAAACATATTTGAGTATTAATAAGTTAGTATCTGAGATGAACTGATCAACATTTATAGAAATGAGGAGAAATTTTACTTCTTTGTATGCATTTTTTGTCTGTATGTGATGTTGGCAAAAATTCAACAAAGCAGGGGAATGTAAAGAACTGAAGCAGCATTAGAAAGTATCCTTGCAGACCAGCTTTCTGAATGGCTTTGAACCGTTGCTTATCATTATTTTATGCACCTTTCCTTTGTGTTGATGGTAGGAAGAAGAAAAACACTGGAGACTAGCCTTTAGGATTTTTAATCAAAGCTACTGCTCTGCTGATTGCTGTAGTAGATTTTCAAAGGGAAAAGCAAATGGGCAAATTAAAATCCCATGTTCCTGTGGGCTGGAAGCTGAGCTTTTTGAAAAACTCTACAGCAAGAGCATGTTTTCAATTGTGTCTTACTGTTACCCTATCCTTTCTGAGAACATCCTCAATACATTTTTCTCTTTCCAGTTGATTGGCACAGAAGAAGAAAAAAGAAACAAAAACATACAGAAAGAGGCATGGAGACAGAAAGATAAAAAGACAGAGAAAGAAATACACACACACATATACACACACAAAGATAGAGAGATAGACAGAGAAAGATACAGAGACAGAAGGAAGAGAAAGTGGAGGTGAAATAAAAGAGAGAACAAAGATATAGAATACAGAAAGATGGAGACTTGAAAGAAAAAAAATGAAATAAGCAAAGTACCAAGAAAGTGACAGAGACACAAGAAAAAAACATAAGGAAAGCATTTTATGAGCCTTAAAACACCAATACTATTTTAAGAGAGAGATATAAGTATCTATATTAAGATATAGTACAAGGATAAAATCGAGAGCCCAAATAAGCTGGAGTTGAAAGTAATGAACTCCATTAATAAGTGACAACTGGAAGTATAACAGAGATTAGATAGGCAGACGGATCAGGTTCTTCATTTGAATTTTTGCCCTCCAAATCTTCTCAGCGTTGGCAGTGTAACACAGTGAAGAAAGAAAGTGATTTTTTTTTCTTTCTCTGAACAACACCTCCCACTATCACCCAAAGTCCCAAACATAGTCACTTTAATGGAAAGTTTCTTTTTCTGACCATTCTAGGTTGGTTGATTGGTTTCTTTCAAACGACAATTTCTCGCTCTTAATTAAACTTGCAAGCTACAGTTCCCTCCCTGCTTAACTCTTAAAACAGTCAAAAAAAAAAAAAAAGAAAAAGAAAAAAAAAAAGAAAAAAAAAAGCTCAAATATTACTTAGTAGTGGCACGATTAATTCTCATAGATTTCGAATCCCTAACACTCCAACTATGATCTGTGGGCAGATTTTTAGGGTATGCATGGACTTAGATGAGGAAGAATTATATTTTTATTTTAATGTAATTAGTTGCTTTTATAATTTAATGTATTTTTCTTTATGAATTTACAAACATTATTCTGAAAAGTTCACAGTTTTCACCATATTGCCAAAGGCATCCATAATACCCCTCTTCCCCCCCAAAAAAGATTAAACAAGTCTCATCTATCTTTCGATATAAAATTTATAGCATCATTTCAGTGTGTGGGTAATTCACAAAATGTTGAGACCGGAAGGACTCTTAGAAATCAACTTTATTTAAGTCCCTTCATATCACAGACAAGAAATTTATGGGCGCATACAACCTTCCATACTTTCAAATTTTATAAACCATAAGATGATGTAAAATATGAAACGTCTGTCTTATGGCTTAGGTAAGGAAAACAAATAGAGAATGTGACTCCTAGCAAGAGGAAGGAAAATGCCGGAGGGCTAGACAGGACCAGGCTATTGTGCTCTCTAAGGCTCAGCTGGTTTCTGGACACGCCAAGAAGTGGGGCGGAGCGTTTGTTGACTGCTTAAATACTTTGATGTAGAAACACGCGTTGGTCACTGCTCCGTCCAGGCAAAGCCTGAAACAGAATTATGTTGTGAACAAGTGCTGCGGGTGGGAAAAGGCGAGTCGGCAGACTGGGAGGCACTGAATGTTACCCCCGGTGAAAGACACCCTTTGTGCAAGCCTTCTGGAAAAGGGGGAAGGGAGTTGGGCAGAGAAAAGGATAGGGGAAACTGAAAGGCCAGGATTGCCATGCCCAGCTGATTCCGCCAGATGTGCAGGTACATTCCAGCGGTTACAGTAGCTGCTGAAAACTCCTGTAGGGGGCCATGTGGATTTCAGAGATGAGACAAGAGAGGACCAACCAGCACACTCCCTCGACCCTTCTTTGTAGGGGGAGGGGCGGGGAACTAGGAGGAAGGATAGTTTCTCAAAAGAGAGAAAGGAATTAAGGAATTCCCTCCTCTCCTCTATATAGGTGGCGGAGAAATCACGCTGTCATTAAAGGCACAACACCTCCCTTGGTTGCTGAACCAGGCTTCTGAAGACCCGTTAACCGACACTGAGGAGGGCAAGCCCCTCCAGGGTAGAGGTGTTAGAGATTTTTTTACCTTGGGGGGGGGGGCGGGAAAGGGGCGCTCGGACTGCGCTCCTTCCCTCCTGCACCAAAGCTGTATGGCTTGTGGCTTATTTTCCCAGCTGGCAAACGTCACCATGAAGACAAGGGAATGCCTGTGGTGAGTTGTTTATTTTGTTAGTTTGCGGTAGGGTTGGGATTGGGGGGGGAGGTGAAGACAGGGAATGAAGGGGTGTGGAGGAGAAGTAGGGGAAAGAGGGCGGTGGGAACTGAACTGCATTGCTTGGGTCTCCACCGGCGTAGTACAAGTCTTTCAACCCTAAAGGAAGCCACTAAGAGAAGGAGTAGTGTTAAATATTGCTTCTTCCTTTACAAGAATTGCCCTTTTACAACATTTGCAGAGTTGAACTAATTTAATGCATAACACTAGTAGGCTATAACAGACACTCGGCATACACACACTTTCACACAACACACTAGTTGTAAAACAGCATGTTCAGGCAGCAGGTTTCCAGTGTTAGCAACAGCATTTTTTCCAGAGCTACAAAATCAGCTTCTGTCTTTTCCGTTACTTCCAGAAAAGGGGTTCCTGTAAGATGAATAAGTGTGTATGGTAAGTTGGTGGAGTTGATGAAAAACTTGTCCCGAAGGAATCCCCCCAAAATAGGTAAACTTAGTGTATGCTTTCTTTGTATGTGGGTGATTTTCCTCATAATTCTTACAAATAGTAATACTGACTTAGTAGTATTTATCACTCGTGAGGATAAACTGGCTCTGTGCCTAACAGATGGGGAGGAACCCCCCCATAAAAGTATTTGATGCCCCCATCTTTGGGGCAGGTGGTTTCAGAGCCTGATAAAATGAAGCTAGGCCTAGGCTCAGGATCACAAAGTGTAACTGATGGTAATAATTGCCTGGAAGAAAATCCTAAATACATTAGTGAGATGGTAAAGCTTTTAAGGCTTTCTTGGGAGTGAGTGCCTGGCTAATGAGAGGTTAATTTTGTTTCGAAGGGAAGACTGTGCTGGTTTCCTGAGATAAATGGCCAGGAAGCACATTACCTCTCTGGCTCTGGCAATCGGCTCCCAAATGCTTTTTGCACCTGCTACTTTCAAGCTCAGTGAGTGGTTGTAAAGATGCTGGGATTCTGTCAGACAATTTTTGAAGGAACAATTAATGAATGCTTATCCTTCCACTTTTGGACAGGGTACTAACTGTTGTGTCTATTATCTAATACATAGGTTCAAAAAGTAAGTGCCAGGGTCTGAGCTTTTCAAGAAGTTTCCATGCCCCTTTGGCCCTCCAAGAACCTTACAGGACCATAAGGGTTAAAGATGATGTAAGTACAAACACTTGGAAGATTTGTATTCTTTTAGAATTTATTTTATTTTAGTCCCTTGACTGCACTCCTCAAAATGGTAGATAACAAGGGTTGGGGGAAGGAGAGTGGGAAACATATCACATATACTGTTTTAAAAATTGAAACCTCAAGTCTGATACCCAGCTGCTCTTCCCTAATGCATTGTGTATTAAACGGACAGACCTTGAGACCTGTGTTGGATTTCTGAAAATGGAGATTATATTAACAGGGGAACAGTTAAGCCATCACGAATGCCTTCAGGAAAAACAAACCACATTTTGCTTAAAATCCATTAATGCTTCTTGCATATGTTTGAATTCTACCCAGTTACAAATTAAGTTTATATTTTGCTGGGTTCTTAAATAGGTTGCTACCTTGTTTCCTCTTTCCTGGACTAAAAGAAGGGGAAGAGGAACTAAGTAACTGGATAAATTCCTGAGTTGTTTAGCATATTGTTAGTTTGAAATTTAAAGTCATTATATATGAGATGGAATTTTCATTGGATACTGTTTTTCCCAAAGTTAATGCTGGGGACCTCATCTCATTTTGAGTAAAAAAAAAAAAAGGCTGTGCCATCAGTGTCCATCTACAAAGTTCTTGGATTTAAAACCTGATATATTTTATTGATAACAACTCTAATTCACTGTTCCATTCCTTCAGCTCACCTAATGGCTTGACACTTGAAAATGGGAACCTCCATCTAGGTTAATTGTAAAAATTAGCATTTCCCTCTAGCCAACTATACACTTATATAGCAATAAAAAGTGAATTGTTACATACATAAATCTTGGGCTTGTCAAATTTTACAACAGAGGAACAATAAAGCACCTTAGAGGAGATTAAATTTTTCCTGTTAAGGAAGTGTCATTTAGTGATCCCAGAGTTTGCAGAGAGCGCCCTCTATTGTTACCAAGCTCTAGTGTGTCTTTTATTCTAGTAATGAAACTAAAAATTTCGAAATCAGGGAAAAAAAATTACCTAAGTTATTTTCTTTATTTTGAATATCTGTTATGTGCTGATGCTTCTTTAATTGGCTCTTAAAGCACAAGCTGGCAGGGAAAATGTTATTAATTGTGTCAGTTTTGTTAAAATACTTTGAAATATTTAATTGCACCTGTTTCTTTTTTAAAGAAAAAACTTCCATTGCAAAAGTTTTGATTAACTTAATATAGCATGATCATTACTTATGTCCTACAAAATAGCTGTGGCAACAGAATAAGACTTTGGTTTGCAACAAAATCTTGAAGTATGCTAATTCCATATTTGATTCCCCTATCAAAAATCATTTCTCCAGGTCGTAGTAAAGCTATTATTATGTTATAACATAATCAAAACTTGAATTATATCTTAGGCAGTGAAAGTTATGTTTACTACTTGAGTCACCACATTGTGTGTAATCATTATGCAATGAAAAAGGGCTGGCTGAATAGTGGAGGCAATCCTGCAAAAAGGCCCTAATCTTGGCTACAGCAGAGTCTGTAAGGAGTAAATTGTTGAGGGAGGATGCTGCAAACCTCCACACTATACAAATTTATTCGAATAGTGCATTGTTTAAAAAATAGGGAGGGAAAAAAGATTAATGTGTCCATGGATGACTATTTCCAAATAATGTCAAAGTTGTGAATCTGGAACTTATATGGGCCTTAAAAAAAAGTCTTGACTTGGACAATATAGGAGAGAGAGACAAAGTAGATTCAAGTAGATTGGATGGTATTCACAACTACTAACAATCATATTGAATGCTATTATCTTTTTGATAATTCAGTTTTCTCCCTTTTCAGTTTCCTTACAGATTTGTTTTTTCCTTATTGTTTTCAATTCTGGAAAAAAAAATGAGATTTAGCTAATGTGTTGGCTGTTAAGGCCTGGGATGCTTTACCTAAGCACGGTTACCGTGAGGCATAACAATAACACATTTTAAGTGAAATGCTTTCCTTAGGATAAACCTGTGAGGTAGGTAAAACAAGTAGCTACCTTTTTCAGATGAAGAAACTGAGGCTGTGAGAAGTTGTGACTTGCCCTAGCCATGATTTCACAATTAGTTAAGCATCTGAGGCAATGCATTAACTTCTCATTAGTCTAAATTACCATCTAATCGGGCATGTTAAAGTTTGCCCACTTTGGATGAACTAAGTAAAAACTAACCTACGGGGCCTAAACTAACAACTCTTGGCTGGTAACTCGCTAACTAGCCACTAACTCTTGACTTTGAAGTTCAAGTCAAAGGAGAGAAATCTCACGGGCGCGGCAGTTCCTGGGCCCGAAGGAGTGCCAATGGGCGATACCCGGGCCCGATTAAAGCTGCCAGTAAATTCCGCGAGTCCACAGAGACCTTTCTCAGCCAATCAGAGGGCCCCCGACCCGCCAGTAACATTCCGACCGAGAAAGCCTCATTTCTTTCTTGCACCGTTCCGCTCTCCAGATCCAAGTCGGAATGTGGTTTCGAGAGAAGTGATTGGCTGCGGAGGTGAAGCCCCGCACACGTGATTCCCAAACGCAGCTCCTCCGGAGCGTGGACGGAGATAGGGCGTGGCTGGCGGGGGCGGGGAGCACGCGATAGAAAACAAGCGAGCCGAACTTGGGAGGCCGAATGGGGCCCTGTAAAAGTAACCCAAAAAAGGGGTTTCCCGGCCCGTCTGTTTATATTAGACTACTTTAACAAAGCAAAAAGTAAAGCGGTAAATGGAGGTGGCGAGGCTGAGCGAGAGCGATGGCAAGTTGCTTCATCGCAGACAGTCTGGAACAGCCGAGCTCTCACGGCCCAGGGCGGGGAAGGCGGGCCCCTGAGGCCCCGAGAAGTGTCGGGTCTGTCTGGGTCGGCCGGCGCTCGCGGCCCCAGGGACGCCGCTGAGGTAGGAGGAGAGCGCGGATTGGCTGGGGGCGCGCCCGACGTGGGAGGGGAGTGCGGCGCTGAGATTGATTGATGGGGCGGGGGAGGGGCGTGCGAAGACACCCGAGCGAGGTAGGGGCCCCGCGCGCACACTCGCCCCCCACACCCCTCGCGCCGCACGCAGCGCCTACCCATGTTCTCGCCTGAGCCCGCGCGCTAGTGGTTTTCGGAAGTGGAGAGGAAGGTGGCGAGACTCATAGACGTTCTTTGTGTTCTTTTCTCCTCTTGTGCTTCTTGTGATGCTGCCGGGGGCCGTTCTGCTCCTCCGGCGCGGTGTTCGGTGCTGCTGCGGCTGCTGCTGTTGCTGCGGGGGTGGCGGCCGCCTCCTGCCGTCGCGGGACTGAAGGAAGAAGAAAAGGAAGCGAGGCCCGATTGCGTGTCCATGCAGCAGCCCCGGTTCCCGGGCCCCCACGCCGCCGCCAGAGCCCCGGAGGAGACCTGCATGGACGGGCATGGGGAGAGCTGCTCCTTTCTGCGCCGCCGCCGGGGCTGAGCCGCGCCGGCGCCGCCCCCATCGCGGCTGGCGCTCGCCTCCGCTGGCCGCCCTGCTGCTTCTGCTCGGCCTCGGAGGGTTGCCCGCAGGTACCGATCGTTCCCTCTCCCGCGGGGGGCAGCGTGGGGTTGTGGGGGGAAGGGTGCTCCCGCACGTGCCCCGGCTCCCACGCACGCGTACCCACGCACCGCGCCAGTGACAAGCGTGGACTTGCGCGGGGATGGGCGGAGGGGGAAAGTGGGAAAGACGCCCTTACTTTTACAATATTTGGAGAAACTCCCCCGGGGGAAGATGGTTACAGTGTGGTTGAGTTAGGAGGAGGGAGCCCACGGCAAAGCTTCGATTTCTTTGTTTCTGGCAAAACTCTCTTGAGATTGCATAAGTGTGTGTGTGTGTGTCTGTCTGTCTGTCTGTCTGTCTGTCTGTCTGTCTGTCTGTCTGTCACACCTGGCTGCCTAGCCACCTTTCAGCAAGACCCTGTAGTTACAACAAACTGTTTAAAACATTTGGCGAGTCTGCGAGATGCGTGTAAGATGGCCCCTTCTCCCGAGCCTCCCTCCCACTTTGCCCAGACCTCTGAGGGATCTCCCTCAGTGAGAGCCTGAGAGTGCTAGAGGGAAGCGAAGTGGGGGTGGGGGAGAAGAGATTTCTTTTGCGCTTTAGACAAATGCTCAGGATGCACTATTGCTTACTGCGATCTTACTTACCCAAAGTGGAGGATCTGATCTACTTTCCGTGGCTGCCTCTTCCCTGCTGGAGAGAAGGAACCTTGGGCGGTTTCTCGAGTGGGGGGGGGGGGGAAGCTGGTGAAGCCGACTGATTGTACGTTTTAACTAGAATGTGGAAACAATCTCCACGTAACTAAAATACTTTTAACCTGGCTTAAAGAAGCCTCCAATTCTCTCTAAAAACTCAGGATAAAAAACCATTTTCGGGGACTGTGAATGGGACGTGAGAAAGCCGTTGTGTGATCCATATTCTTCTCTAATAAAAAAGCACTATTTGGGAGCAGCAAGAGAAAGAAATACGTCTTAGCGGGCCAGAGTATATAGACCGGTGGAAGTGTTAAAAATTCATTGATTCGTGCCGCCTAAAGAGCTCCGATAGGCTTCTTTGTATAAGGCACTGGCTCAGAAAAACACGTACTAAAAACTGGGAAAGAGCTCTTCCTGAAGTTTAAATAAGCGCGAAGTTCTCTCCTTTTGCTTCTTCAGGATCTTTCCATATATTTATATTGCCCCCATTCATCAGAGCTTCTATCTGCAAAATATGTGAGTTACTGTGCGGTTCGTACCGTCCGGATGTAGTAATTGTTTATTTACTAGATCACACCCACCAAGTTAAAAATCGGGAATGTTTTGGGGGGAGGAGACAGAAGAAAACACTTTACTCCTTTTGGAAAACGGAACAATCAACTTTGTCTTGTGTTGTTTCCTATTGTAATTGCTGATAGGAGGGAGAGATAGAGACGCGAAGATTTTAAATGTGTCAGGTTTCAGAATTAAAATTTTAAAGGATTGATTTTATTTCCTTTAGAAAATAAGTAGCTAATTGCTAGATATATGTCCTCTTTGGCTGTGTTTAAATTATTAGAGGTTCTTTTGTAAAGATGGGAGGAGTCATTGCAGTGCTTGCCTCCCTTTCTGTTTGGGCTCCAAGAAATTAAATTGGACCAAAAAAATGTTTTAACAAAAGAGCATTTTTAACAACCGAATGTTTTGTATTGTATGGATTGATGTATAGAAAGTACTAAATGTCTGTTCTAAGAAAATATAAAGCACAATGTCTTGTTCATAGTTGTAGTGATAACCAATATTTATATAATACATTAAAGTTTGACATATATCTTCTCATTTGAGCCTTACCCTCTATCATTTTACAGAAAAGGCAACTGAGGCTCAGAGATCAAGTAGCTTGCCCATAGTTCCATAGTGTCAGAGGTGAGATTTTTGCTTAGATCTTCTGATTACCAAGTCCAGCAGGTCATCCAGTATACCGTACTGTCTAGTGATACTTCATGTGTTTTTGTTGTAAATATTAAACCAAGCCTGTGCTAATCTTAGCTGCTCTAGGGGATACATGCTTGATGGTGATGATAGAAATCCTATTGGAAGTGTAAAATGTGGTCCTTGA
This sequence comes from Sminthopsis crassicaudata, assembly GCF_048593235.1. Taxonomy (NCBI): domain Eukaryota; kingdom Metazoa; phylum Chordata; class Mammalia; order Dasyuromorphia; family Dasyuridae; genus Sminthopsis; species Sminthopsis crassicaudata. The sequence continues at coordinate 551,720,378 of NC_133617.1, read as the reverse complement.
AGATTATTATTCTCTTAGATAAGCTGCAAAAAAAAAATTAAATCTTGACTTAGAAAATTAAGATCTCTTGGAATCAGAAACAAATGTAGTTTTTGGTTTGTTGTTTTGTTTTGTTTTTTAACTCATTTTTAATGCAGTCTCACTTTATTAAGTTAGTTGTGTTGAGAGCTTTCTTTGAACATGTGTTTCAGTCTGGCTTAAGCAGTTTATGTTCTGGAAAAGGATAGCCTCGCCCCCTTTCAGTAGTGTGAGCCTTCTCCTAAGAATAGTACTTTTTGAAAATGCAAGGAATGGTTTATGCTCAATTCAGAGTACCTAGTCAAGTACTTTTTGCAGATGAGTGACCATGTGTCATCACTATAACCATGGCATTTGCCTCAGTACTCATACTGATTAAAATTTTGTACTTTTTAATATAGCTTTCACATATTTTACATTATCCAAAAAAAATCACTATATTTCAAAATTGTATGGATAAATTTGGCACTTGATTTGTGACAGTTTTGTGTTGAAATCCTTGGCAATAGGTTCTTTTGTAAACACACATCCATTAGCACATTCTTCTCCATTAACTGAAATAAAAATAGAGCAGCTAGTCTTCCTTCACATTAATAACAAATAACTTGATGGACAAAATATTGAAACCTTTACCTGTAAATTTTTAATTTGTCCCCTTGGGAAAGCATAGAGTGCATTATTCACGTATTTTTAACAAAGCTCTGCATTTCCTGACTGAGGATAAAATATGGAGCAGCTTGCTTCCTCACATGCTTCTTGGCTTTCTTTTGCTAGGTCTTTGAGATTATTTCTATTTGGCCTTGTTTTGGCATTTTGATAGGAGGTTTACTTTACCACTTATAACAGGCAAAGTGTCTGTTGCCATTATAAATTCATGAAGCCTAGATACTTCTAAGAAAGTGCTACAAATTAGTCATAATAAAGAAACTTGGTGTAAGGAACTGAGAATGTTAGACTTAGGACTAAATTTCCTTTTCTTTTTCTCCAGTTTTTCTCCTTTATCATTCCATATACTAAAAGGCCAAACAGTACTCCAACACTATTTAGTTCCTCATCCCTGTAATAAGTGGTTTCTGTTTTGTATAAGATTTTACAAAGGTATCAATACCCACCTACCAACTAAAGAAAAGGAGTGGGAGAAAAGGAAAGCAAAGGAGTTAAAAAATTAATTCTTCCTTTTCCATTTGGACAGTTAGTGCATTTGCATTTCCACACCACTACTTTTGATAGTTTATGACTATTTGAAATAATTACAAGTAAATGTATGCTTGGTTGAATTTTATAGACCATAAAAAAGAACAAATAGGCCCAGTAAGTTTAGCGGAAAGTTCTTGTGCTATCACACTAGCATGAAGCTGAATGTTAATCAAGTCATCTTAAGACCATATTTTCATTTCTTTACTTCCTCCTATGCTGTGAATCAGTTGCTTGAATCTTTACTACTATGAGCATTACTAATGTAAAAATGATAATACCTAACAGAAAATGTAGCCTTGAATGGAAGGTAGGAGGCAGAAAGAACACTCAATTTGATATCAGAAGATGTTTGACATGTTTTACTTATTTTACCTTTCTTTGGGCAACAGTGTTGCCAAATATATATAATGAATTTGATGACCTATAAGAATCTTTTCTGCTCTAAATCTGTGATCCTTGATCCTATGAGACCTGGGAATCAATAGTCAAGTGTGGAACCTAGGCTTCAATACCAGAGGCCTTTAAAATTAACAAAAACCTAGAGTTTCTTGTTTCTTTAATTTTTTTTTTAAATTTAAAAAGATAAAGGGGGAATAAAATGTTTATGTACTTTTAAAATTTCCTAACAAAAATTATGTCACCAATGGCTTAGTGCAGACTTTAACCATTTCTCACTAAAACATGTTAAAAGTTCTTTTGGGTTCAAATTTAGGAACATTGTTCTAATATAAAGTTGAATTGGAATTTATTTAAATTGTTTTATTTTTAATACTCAGAGGTAGGTACCCATGGCTTGTAAATATATTTCTATATTCCAATATTTATTTTAGGTTAAATGCTGATTTTGTTCTGATTTTTTTAATATGTGCTTTCATAACTCAAGGGCAAATTGTAAAGATGTTTTGACAGCCATTATTTTGTGGTTTATGGCACATATTATGCATTATTTTTCTCTTTATTGTGTGGAAAGCATCATTTTGGAAACTTTTCAACACAGCTACACAGGTTTTCTCAGTGTTAGGATTTAAGATGTTTGCTATAATTTCACTTTTAATTTGCTAAAATATAATTATTTTTGTTAAGATAAAAGGCAGTAACTATCACATTTAGAAATCAACATTCTACATTTATTTGCTCTTCTTTCAAAATTTTAAAAGCACAGTTTTAGTCATATATCTGCCTCTGTTATAGAGAATATCTCAATATTTTTTCCTTTTTTTTTCTTTACCTATCATTAGCCATCCATAGAATAGTAAATTCCATGCAAATATTTGGTCCAGAGCATTTGATCTCAGGACCCTGGAGAATAGGAGAAAATGAGAAAAAATAGCTGTTTTTGACAATACATTTTATAATAGATAAGGAGTTAAAACTTTCTAGAAGGCATGTAATTGTTAGTACAGAATGGAGTGCATCTGTAGGCTTGCTAATAGAAAGTCTTTTTTATTAGTGACTCAGTACTTTCATTTTCTTGGTTTAGAAATGGCATAAAAACATAGCATATTATGATGTCAAATCCATATTTTGAACTTTTAAATAGTTATTCTCTATTTTAGAATTTATTTTTTTTTTGCATAATGATAGTGCTTCTACTTTTCACAATATATATATCAGATAGTTCTGCTTTACTTCCAAAAGCTAATAATTCTTTTTTTAACAACACAATAGAATCCTAGTAGTAAATACATTTGACCTGTATAGTAACTGGGTGTATTAAGTGTACTTGAAAAAAAACACAACAATTTTAATGCTTATTTTGACTTAACCATTCTGTATAGCTTTTCTCTAAAGATCATCTAAACTGAGAATAATGCCCATAGTTGGTTCAAGATGTTTGTCTGACAACCAGTGTTTTTCTCAGAAAAGATACAGAAACAAATGTGTATCTGTATTCTTAAAGACTCTTTTAAGTTATTGCTGAAGCACATTCCCCTCTTCTTTTTCTTCTTGATCAAGTGGGCATAACAAATAGCCCCTGAAGGAAAATGTAGTTTTCTTATGTGGTTCATTCAGGAAGTAATATAACTTCTTAAAATGTCTCAACTTTTAAGCAGTTTGTTATTATCTTACTTCCTTTAGGATATTGCCAACAGCCAACCCAGTGTCGAATCCAGAAATGTACCACAGACTTTGTGTCACTGACTTCTCACCTGAATTCTGCCATTGATGGCTTTGATTCAGAGTTCTGCAAGGCTCTTCGTGCTTATGCTGGCTGTACCCAACGTACTTCCAAAGCCTGCCGGGGAAACCTTGTCTACCATTCAGCTGTGCTAGGAATCAATGATCTCATGAGCCAGAGAAACTGTTCCAAGGATGGACCAACATCCTCTACCAACCCTGAAGTCACCCATGACCCTTGTAACTATCATAGCCATTCAGAAGCTAGAGAACATCAAGGAGGGGACCAGAGTCCTCCCACTTATCTTTTTTGTGGTTTATTTGGAGATCCTCACCTTAGAACTTTTAATGATCACTTTCAAACGTGCAAGGTGGAAGGTGCCTGGCCTCTTATAGATAATAATTATCTTTCTGTACAAGTAACCAATGTACCTGTGGTCCCTGGATCCAGTGCTACTGCTACAAATAAGGTAAGATTGACATTTCTTTTCTAACTTTGACGTAGTAAGCCGAATTTGAAGTGAGAAGCAAAAGTTTCAATTAAAATGGAGCCATTTTATTCTGTTTTTAGACTTAATAAGGTCAGTTTTGGTTAGCTTTTGAAAGCTCTGAGTATAAGCCATATTAAAAAATGAAGATATGTAAGGTGAAAAAGATAATAACAAAACTTGAAGAACTGGGCAATAATAATTTTTAACCACAACATGCCTGTTTCTATCAATTTTGCCTCTGTATGAATATGTTATTCTTGTCTCTTTAAGCATTTAAATAACAAACCAGTTGAAGCATATGAGTTGCTAAGAGTAGGTGTCTGAGGCCCAAGGAGATGGGAACCAAATTTCACTGGAAATTTAGAAAAGTTAATAACATAGTAAGCAGAACAGATGTATATTGTCTGAGGTGTCTTAACTATTAACTTAGTGATGGCCAACGGGTGTAGAGTATCTATTTCAATGCAATAATGTATAGTCACAGGATAATCTGTGGACCACAGAATAACAATTTAAGGGCAAAGGTGGGAGAAGAAGCTAAAGAACATTTAGCTTATCCTTACCACTTGGTCTATGTTTTATATAACCACTAAATCAGAGATTCTTAAACTTATTTGTGTTTTGAGAAGTCTGAAATACATGTAACCTCTCCTTAAAATGTTTTTAAATGCATAAAACAAAATGCATAGGACTACAAAGGAAACCAATTATATTGACGTGTTTGCTATAGTGTACATACAAGGTGTGACTAAAAATAGGTTGAAAATCTCAGTATTAGTGTTTTACATAGAACTAGATAGAAACCTACTAGTTGCCTTCAGAGCATCTATGCTGTTCTTCCCTGCGGGAAGGAAAGATCTATGTGCTGAGGTAAAAAATAGTAGAAAATATCCCAAGGATTTCATTAACTTAATCTCTATACTAAATCAAAACTTCCTTAATCTCATTGCTAGGATATCAAGGATTTCTTTAACTTCCTTTTTCAGAACTTACCCATAAGCTATTAAATTGTAGTAAGCTCCATTAAGGAGATTGCTATATTTAAACACATTCTTATTTTGTTTCCATCACCAAATTGGACAGTTCATTGTACTTGATACTCTGCCTAATCATCTATCTTAAAAACACAAGTCCTTCCTTTAAATAGATACACATTGGGGGCAGCTAGGTGGCACAGTGGATAGAGCACCAGCCTTGAATTCAGGAGGACCCAAGTTCAAATTTGGTCTCAGACTCTTAACACTTCCTAGCTGTGTGACCCTGGGCAAGTCACTTAACCCCAGCCTCAGAGGGAAAAAAATATATCTCTATATATTTATACATTGCCAGGGAGGGGGGAAAGATATAGTGAAAAGAATTCCTAAGTGAAATATTCCTTTTTTAGATAGAGCCTCACCACTTGTTTTCTTGAGCAGACTAATTTGAGAATAGATTTAGAATTGTGAAGAAGACATTAAGTGATGTGCTCTTAGGTATATTTGTAATGAATCAGAAGTGGGATTTGAACTTAGTTTCTCTCATTCTAGAGTCTATAAGTTCTCTTTCCCATCCCTTTTTAATTCTCTCTTTCTTTCCCCTTTGATACCTTTCTCCTTTCTCCCAGAAAACTACCCAAAAGAAAAATCCAGTGAAGTTTTATCTTTTTTTTTTTTTGGCTTCAGGAAGCCTTTTCTAACTAACCAAAATTGTGAAATATAATGTAAATAGAAAGCTGAAGGGCAAATAGCTTTGTTCAGACAAAGCATCCAAAGAAATATTTACAGGAGTTGGAAGGGTTCATCTAATCCAACCTCTTCATTTTACAAACAAGGTCATTGAAGCCTAGAGAATCTTACGTGTTTTGTCCATTTGTCACCACATGTATACACTTAAGTCATTTGTCCATCTTTTCTTCCCCACCCCTAGAATAAAATGTAGCTTGTCTTGGTGTTTTCAGATTTATTTTTTTCAGGAGTTGTTTTGTGCATTCCCTCTTCTTTCTCTCCCCCTCCTCCCCAGTTTAATAATCCCCCTCTTTTTGGGGGGAAGAAGGGTTGTATTGTACCTACATGTTGTATTTTCCGCATTATCAAGAAGGTCCTTAACTTAAGGCAAGGGTCTCATTTTTCTCTCAGCCCCCATTCCCATCCAAATAAGGGACTGTAAGGGTTTTTGGCATAGCAGCACTCCTTGCAGATCCCTATCAGCTTTGGGCTGCTTGAGATGAGTGTAGGCACCCACGCATGGAGGCCGGGTAAGATGAGAGCCACAGAACTGGAACTTCAAATAGATTCTTAAAGGAGAAGCATTTCTCTGTAGGATGAAAAGAGCCCAATTACATTGGCTCCCAAAAGACTGAATATAAGCTGCCTTGGATAGGGCTTTATTTAGAACTGCTGGACTCCTTAGTGCAATGTTTTCAAATTCATCACTAATGTGTTTATAAGAGTCCTTGCAGCCTGCATATTGACAAGAAAACTATATATTAATATTATCTGCGTTCTATTGTGTTTGTATTTATTTTGTTAAAATACTTTCCAATTACATTTTATTCTGGTTGGGCCACATTTCCTGCATGTTTGAAACCTTTATTGCATCCACACTTTCTACTGTAATACACTCACTGTAAGCTTTTGGTTAGCTAAATTGTGTGTATTATGTATCCTGATTTAAGCAAATCTAGGATAAAATATTAAAATCCAGATTCCCAGACAATGTAAATTTAATTAGATTATTTATCTTTCAAAACAGTTACTATATTTAAAGTGTTAGAACAGGAAAGAACACTATAGTCTAAAAACCTTATTTTTATGTATTGATGCTTGGAAACATGAGATGATTTAAGGGCACATAGATCATTATGAATATATCTGGATCTAAACTTGGTTTATTAACTCCAAGTCAGGGGGCTGTTCCATGAATCCTCTCTGGAGCAGGTTCTACTACAATGTTTGAAATGTGACACTATTTATGGGAATTAGATTTTTATGCCATAATTCAGTAATAGTAATACACCTACTTTTAAAAGCAAAATATATCTATGATGGCAAATTTTAAAAAACTAATTTCCTTATTCAACTAAACATTCTGGTCTCTGTGATCGATCCTTGCTTCTCACTCTAATCACTTGCTCTTGTGTTCATGTTTTTTTTCTCTAATATCTCCTTTGCTTTCAGTTACACTAATCCTACCTTGTTCTCAGTAAGAAAGGAAAACGACAGGATCTTTCTATTGCCTTTCATTGTAAATTTTCCTATTCACTGGATCATTGTAGAAGCTCGTTTATTTGCAAGTAGATTTATGTGTTCAGGACTGGAGTTTGTGACTTTTTGCACATTGCTGTGTCAGATACTGCTCATGAAGGAGAGTGACAAATTGTTTTTGATGGACTAGCATTGGGATAAGCTGGGACTACCCTGGTGTGTTTCCTATTTGTCACCACTTTACAAGTTACTATGTGTTACCAGTTTTCCTGATTCAGGTGGGCAGGATAAATCTTGACAGCCTTCCCAGAGCTATTAAGAGAATATACAAATTGCTTTTCTCACTTGGAAGAGAAGTTCTATTCTCCAGTCCTCAGTGAAAGCTCTCAAATTCTTCCAGTCTAGCTTTTGAGCCCCCTTCATTCTTTTTGCCTTGGATGTGGACTCAGTTAGTTTTGGGGTTAAGCTTCTAATTACCCTGCTCTCTAACTACATAGTAACTTTCATTGAATTCTCCTAAAATTTATAATGGGTGATGAGAGGAGTAAAACATTTTGATTTGAATGATTTTTTTTCTTGTCTGCCATCTTCCTCAGGTATGTTTCATCTAGAGCAGGGCTTCTTAAACTTTTTCCACTCACAGCTCCTTCTCACCTGAGAAATTTTTACATGAACCTAAGGTATATAGATATACAAATCAAACATCTATTGATAATAAATCCAAAAAAATTATTTTTAAAACAATTGTTTGATATACATATAATTTTAGCATTTATTAAATACAAAAGCAAATTTATGTATTAATGAGATTGATGTGCTTGATTATTTTTGCACAAAGAATTAAATTTTGGCAGAATATTTGATACCTTTTATCTTTGCCAATATGTTTCCCAACATTCTCAATTCAGTTCCATGACCTCATATGGGGTCACAACCCACAGTTTAAAAGCTTGGATCTAGAGTCTGGCATGATAGAAAGTGCATTAAATTTGAAAATGGAAGTCCCATATTTATATTCTGTATCTTCTTTGTTCTTCTATATGACCATGGACAAGTTACTTTTGTGACCCTTATTATTTTTCTATAAAGTGTGAGGATATCAGTGTTATACAAATTTTAAAGAATTGTTTATAAAATCACACTACTGGAAAAAACCTCATCTGGTCCAACCCATATGTGAAAAGGAATCCAATATCCCTAGCAGTGGTCATCAAGCCTTTATATAACCTTTCCAAATGAAAGGGAAACCATTGTCTTCTGGCAGCAGTTAAAGCACCATTAATTACCCTGAAAGTTTCTTAGTGGCTACTTTCGTGTGTCTTAGTTCCCTGAGAACATTCTTCTGTGTACATGAAGACTTCAGTCAGTTCTTGTATTTTGTTCTTGAATTTCAAAATCAGGATCAGGACATAGTCATGTTTCCAATAATTGAGAAGAATCATTCTACATTGATTTTTTAGTGTGATAGCTTTTGGCTGTTTGCCCTCAAGAGTGTACAGTTATTTGAGAAATGTTTTTATAACCTAGTCTCCTTTAACTGCCAAGATAGGTGCCAGTTTTAGTGGTATTCCTTTGTGTTGCAGCAGATGACCTTGATAGTTTGTATGCAATGGCTACACTAAAAGAACTGGAGCAGGGTGTGTGTGTGTGTGTGTGTGTGTGTGTGTGTGTGTGTGTGTGTTTAATGTAAATGTATACTGTGACAAACTGCTTGCTTTTTCCAAAAAGCAAAATTTTTTGTATTACTGATCCTGTATAACTGTGGATTAAATAAGTACTATATATATTATATATATATATGTACATACTCACATACACAAATATAATCAGCCTTTGCCTTTACTTGAAGGAAAAGAATATAGAAGGAACTAGTTAGAAATGGGAAAATGGGAAAGATCTCAAATGTGCCTTGGAAGGAGGAATTGGAAAAATGGAGTCCTGATTATCCTTTCCTTAATTAAAATTAACTCAGAAGCTGACTGTTTTAAGTAGTTTTCTCATTAAGGAACAGCATACTTATTGCTTTAAAAACCAATACACTGGGGCAGATAGGTGGCACAGAGGCTAGAGCACCAGCCCTGAAGTCAGGAGGACCTAAGTTCAAATCTGGTCTCAAACTTTTAATACTTCTTGGGTGTGTGATCCTGGACAAGTCACTTAACCCCAATTGCCTCAGCAAAGAAAAACCCAATACTGCTTGCATCACCTATTAGAACTTAGTCTTGTGTACTGCTGAAAGTTAGGACTTAATTCTCTGTCACATTTCCAAACTATAATTCTCCTAAATATAAGAGAAGGGGCAAGAAGAAACATTAGGTGGTTATTCCTTTTTAGACGACATCAAGCAGTATTAACCAATTAATTTATTTGTATGTAATGTGGTGCGTAAAAATTGCCTATCAAATTGAGCAATGAAAAATGCTTTCTTACTTATTTTTTTTTATTCTGCATTTATTTTGACGAATGGAACTAACTTACTCATCTACACAAAGTTTGTTGTCTTTTGAGTAGAACAACTTAAATTGTGACTTTTTAAAAAAAACACTGCATTTTTAAAAATTGCCAGTGAGAATGGAATGGCTTACACTTAAAACTATTTAACACAGTCAGCCTGAGAGCGGGGTTAGGGGGGGATGCTGAGGGTCAGAGGACTTATAGTGAAATTTTAGTCCTCATTTGTAGAAGAATGAGGACTTTATGTTGCATTTAGATGCTTATTTTGAGGCTGCTAAAGAAAAAGGCACTGTATAGAATTGATATGAAAGTACTTTATAGACTAACTTATGGGCCATTTTTTGTTACCAAAATGAAGGTAATCTTTAGATTTAAAAGTTTTTGTGTATGTTTGGGCATTCTTTTTGCTTATGAAATTAGGATTTAAAAGAGGAAAAGACCATTGATTTGGAAAATTTCACTTAACAGAATCACTGGACTCTGGAACTGCAACAGTCTCTGTGGAAAGCCTTCAAGTTTTCCTACCTTTGTTTTCTTTTTTTCTTTTTCTTTTTCTTTTTCTTTTTTTTTTTTTTTTTTTTTTTTTAACTATTTTGCATTTTTCTGGATCTGAAAAATATTTTTGATGGACTCAGCAAGAGTAGCACTCCATTTGCCTTCCTCCCCCATCTCCCCACTTGGTCTGGACCAACTCTACCTTTGCTACTTCAGAGTTTGCCTGAGCAACTTTAAGGATCAGTCACTCAACAAATATTTAATAAACATCTACTGAGTGCCTAGTGTGCAAATGTAGATCATTTGCAGCTTCCAGATCATTTCACTGTGACTTTTTTTTTTTTTTTTTTTTTTTTTTTTTTTAATTTGGCTCCTATCCGGAGACCACAAAGAGTGGGCCTGGCAAGCGACCAATGACTAAACCCCTGATTTCCTTGGTCTTTTCAGACCTCTGTGTAGCCTGGGGTAAAATCTGGGCCTCTGAGGACACCCAGGCCTAGGCAGAAAGCTGTCTGCACTTGTCTAGCTTCAGGCCTACCACTTGAGAGCAACTTCAGCCTTTCATAATTCAATGGTTATTACATTGCAGAAAATAGAAAAGAGTGGTGGTAAATTTTGGTGCAGGATACACAGTCATTCAAGATGGAGTTTCTCTTCTTGAGGTCCCACCTGAAATGCAGGTAGCGATAGCAAGTTCTTTCTGGGTATGTTTATTCTGTTGGGTTGATGAGAGGCAAATCAATTAAAACACAATGGAATCATGATTGTGATTGTCTTGCTAAAACACCCCCAGTAGTTCCTAATTAGTAGGAATACTACTACTAACAAATACTATTAAAATAAAATATATATATACCTGGGCCTCTTTATGTATTACCTGTGGACTCAACAAGCAATTTACAAATCTTTTTGGGCTACTTTTATGCTATATGTCTTGACCTATCTGCTTTCCTGAACTATACACTATTTCCTGAGCTCATCTCACATTCTTAAACTTCCATATTCACTTTATCTCCTGGGCTTGATGTAGTCCTACTCTCCTTTTCCATCACTCTTAACTCTACACATAGTTCTGCCTTTTGAAATCCTTTTTAAGAATTCCAGCTGAGATGTTACCTTCTTTCATGAAACCTTTCCTGACTCCTCTCCTCTCCCCTTCCCAATAAGTGATCTTATTTTCCTCAAAATTCTTATATTTTACTTTGCCTGTGCATTCACCATATTATGCTTTGCGTGCACAGTTTTGCTTTTGCATGGTGGAGTGGTACATATTATACATTCTTAAATGTTAGTGCAAATAGAACACATACTCTAGCAGAATCTATTAGCCTTACTTAAAGATAGGCCTAGTTAAATGTAGGTAATCTTATCACCAAAAAGTTGGTTGAGTACAAGATGATTTAAATTGTTGTTTTGGGGGTGAGGAGGGCAGGGTTATCATGGACAACCTTAACCATAGAATTATGAAATGTCATTCACAAGAGTTACCTATATCTGTGAAATCTTGATTCCTTCAAGTATTGAAATAAGTAACTTCATTACTTCATTGTTGTCTTGAATCACCTATAATTGCTTTTGATTCCAACCTTTCCCATCTTCTCTAACAGTTTGCTAATACAATCTCTCTAATCTTCCTTTTCTCTTTCTTAAAAACAAGACCAAATCTCTCCATCATCAAAAACAACTCTTCCTCAATAGATTTTTAGCTTCCCTGTGATTAGATTATCCCTTTTGAAGACAAACTCTTCCCTCCCTCAGTTGCCATTGCTTCCTTTCTCTCTATTTACTTCTCAACCTAGAAATTCTTCTTTCCATTGTTGACTAATTATCTATTAATTGCTAGATCTTTCCTCAGTCCTCACTTCTTGACCTTTCTGAAATACTGGATATTTTTTGACCACTTTTTGCTTGTGGATACTCTCTTGGGTTTTTAATGACACTTTCTTCTGAATTTCTCCTTTTAACTGTCTATATATTCCTCAAGGGTCCTTGGTCCTCAACCCTCTTCTTTCTCTAGCATCTTGCTTGATGACTTCATCAGCTCCCACTGGTTTAATTATTTTTTCTGTGGTGATAATTTCCATATCTGCATATTCACACCTCCTCTCCTGAGTTCCAATATCACATTTCCAATTGCCTTTAACATTTCAAACTGTATGTCTCCTAGGTATCTCAAACTCTCTTTTTCAAAAACAGAACTCATCTTTCTTTCTGGACCTGGCCAACTTTCAGACATTTCTGTTAATGTTGAAGACCCCACCAGTTATCCAGGACTTCAAATATCCATTCATTTGTTAAATCATCTTGTTTCACTCACATTAAGCTGTATTAGATCCTCATCATCTCTCACAGAAACCTCCTAAGGGACTTAATTCTAGTCCATTAGTTATTCAACAAGCACTTATTATATACCTGTTCTATGCATTTTCCTTGATATTGGGTATATATACAAAGACACACAAATGGAATATTCCTTGCCTTAAATGTCAAGTTATTTTTCTAAAACAGTCTCACTATACCATTCCCCTGTTCAGTGAACTCCAGCAACTGTATTATTTTAAACTTAAATATAAACTTCTCTGTTAAGCTTTTATAGCCTTTTAAACCTTTTCCCACATATTTTTCCAATTTTCACATATTTTCTGCTCTATCAAAATTGCTCTTGTCGTTCCTTACACTTGGCCTTTTATCTCTGTGCCCTTGCCCTGGTTGTCCTTCTTGCCTGGAATTCACTCTCTTTACATCTGTCTTTTATGATCCCTTATTTTCTTCACAATTCAGTTCAAGTATCACCTGCTACATAACCTTTCAGCTCTGCCTCTTTATTAGAATTCTAAACCCCCCCCCCTATATACACACAGTACCTTCTAGTGTGTGTGTGTGTATACTTACATACATACACATTACCTCCTCTGAAAGAATATAAGAACTATGAGGGCAGAGACTTTGATTTTTCTCTTTAATTTCCCAAGTCCTAGTATGGTACCTGACATATAGTTGCCAAAAACGTGTTTTATTTGTGTATTATATGTTACATTTGTGCTTAACAAGTATTTGTTGAATTGTTACTGAATTTAGTTGTTTTGCAAGTTAATTTGTGACAGTTAACTTCTTTTACCCCTTCCTCTGAGATGGTTCTTCTTTGCCAGAGGATTCCCACAGCTGGTTTCCATGTTAACATCTCAGACCACCCTAAAAATCTTCAGCTTTATATAACTATCACCCCATTGCTAAATGATCCATTAGCTGCCAAGCTGCCTCTGTTCCTACATAGTACTTACTTAGCTAAGACAAAATCAAGCTTGGTCCATTTGTTACTCTTTGGATTGAGAAGAAATGTGCTTCAGGAGTGGGGAAAAAAGGATGAAATAAACCATATGAATATTACTTTTAAAAGTGATGAAATCAGTCTCATTCTGAACCTACATACCTACAGAGAGAGTTAAAAAAAATGATAGATTTGAAGCCTTCCTTTCTATAAAGTAACACTGGATTACTTAAAAAAAAAAAATTCTGCATCTTGGTTGTAGCTTCCATATACATATTTGATTAAGACATGTGATTCATCTGTGTCAGATATACCCAAGTGCTCCTTTCTCATTCCTTTTTAAATGCAAATTACCACATGCTCTTAGAGAGTTATGGGGATTAGGAAAGATTGTGACTTATCCTTGGGTAATACAACTAGCTGAAGTCAAAGACAAGATATAAAAGTTTTTATTGACTTTTAGATCAGTATTCTGTTACAGTTCTTATTCTCTTTATCACACATTGACTGTACCATATATTGATAATAAAGTTTTATTTGGTTCCTTAATTTATATATGGCTTCTTGGCATTGTATAGATTTGTAAAGTCAAAGGAAATTTGTTTTTGGTGAAATGTGAAAATGCATCTTATTTTTCTAAAGCTAAAATGTAAAACCTATGTTCTACATCTTTGTGAAGTTCTAAAAATATATTTTAATTAGCATAAGTAATAAATTTCATCTAGACTATCAAATTGGGGGGTATTCTCAAAATTTTTAAAATTAATTCTTAAAAAATTTTAACTTAAATACTAAAAAAGCCTTTGAATATGAAAACATGTATCTCCATTTTATTCCACTTAGCTTTAAAATATATATAAATATGACATGTATATCTTAATAAATACCGTACTATCAAAACTGTCCTGCTTATCTTTGCTTTTGTTCTCTTTTGTACATTTTAAAAGGTTATAGTGGCCTTTTATTTATTTATTTTTTTGGCATTTCTTACTGATCTCAGCTAAAAATTGAAAGGAAAAAAAATCATTTTAATAAATAAGCATAGTCACAAAAATATTAGTGCACATAGTAGCCATGTCCAAAATTCTATTTCTTTATTTTGTGTCCATCACTTTTCTGTCAAGAGGTGACTAACATGCTTCATCAAAGGTCCTTTGAGACCCGGTTGCTTATTATACTGATCAGATTCCTTTAGTCTTTCAAAGTTGTTTTTGCTTTATGTTGTTGCCCCCCTGGTATCTCTTATTTACTTTTGTTAACTTCTTTTTGTGTCAGATCATACAACCAGGATTCTCTGAAATAGTTTCTTTCATAATTTCTTATCCCATAATAATATTAAGTTCATATACTACATATTAAATTTGCATATCACATTTTGTTCAACTATTTTCCAGTTGTCTAATAAACAGTATAAGGTATATCTCCTTAGATTCTACTTCTTTTTTCTTTTTTGCCCTTTTGCTTCTTCCTTTAAGAGTTCAGTTTATTTTACTTGTGACTGTTCCCCTTTCAGTATTCTTCCATATTACCATCCCCTATTCCTCCCTTGTTTGTTAAGTTTGATGTATTTCTATGTGAAAATGTGTGTGTTTGACCATCCTTTATTTCATTTCAGTTAAGAGTAAGATTCATCTTCTGCCTTCTCTCTGAGCTCATTTCTTCGAACTTCATGTTTGTTTAGTCTTGGCATAACCCAATTAGAAGAGAGAGCGAGTTCCAAACTATTTTTTTCTTGTGTCTTTTACCCTCTCTTCTTCTTTCCCTTCTTCAAATGCTCAGAACCAAACCAGTCTAAGCCAGGCCCCTTTTTTTCCCCTTCCCTCAATATTCTTTGAAAATAATAAAGTTCTAAAGGGATGCTTATTTCTTTTCCCTCTAATAGAATATTCCTCATTCCATCACTACATGGTTCTTTCCAAATGCCCAAATAAATTTAACTAAATTTCTCTTGATTCTGTGATTATATCTCCAAGTTATTTCTCAGCTATAGTATTTTTTTAGTCAGAAATACTTAAATATACTTCCATTAAAGATGCGTAGCATCACAGTAGAGTATATAGGCATCTTGTTGCCACTGGGCATGTGGTGTCTGGATCTGAGGACTACAATTGCATGGTGGGGATTGCCAATGTCTGGGGTTTTCAGGCTGCATGTTTTACTGACCTGTTTCCAATGTCACTGGTAGGCTGACGCCCTTGTTTGCCTAAAGTGGCATTGGGCTTTACTGCCATTGGATTTTTGGCTGACTTTTTCTATAGTTCTAGGATGGAAGAATTGACTAGTTTCTCCTTGGTTTTTTAATATCCTTCAGTCTGATTGGAACTTCTAGTTTTTGCTAGAATAGGCTTGTGGAACCTAGGCAATATGCTTCTATTCAGGCAACCACTTTGGCCAGAAGTCTGTAGGTTTTATAATAGGTTTGTAGGTTTTAATAATAATGATAACTCACTTTTATATATAAATCATCTTAAGGCTTACAGAGTTTTTCTTCATAGCAATCTGTGTAAGTTGTATATTACCATTCATGTTTTAGTCTCCATTCCAATCAATCTGGTTCACCAGTTGTTTCCCCAATATGGTATTCTATCTCCTACATTAACATTTCAGTACATATCAGGTCACTATATCTAGAATGGACTCCCTTTTTACTTCCTCTTAAAAAGTACCATTGACATGCTACCTCCTACACAATATCTTCCCTGTTTACTCAGTTATTAGATACTCTTATTCCTGAAATTATTTTGTATTGTGTTACATTTACTTGGACCAGAGAAGTCTCTGTAGTTTTTCATTTTTTTTAATTAAAATTTATTTTTAGTTCTAAAGTTTCTTCCCCGACTTTCACCTTTTCCACTCATGCAGAAGGCAAGAAAAACAAAATGTGTTACAAATATGTACTGCCATGCAAAACAAATTCTTGCATTAACCATATCCAAAAAAAAAAAAAAAAGAACAAGAAAAAAAGGAAAATAAATATTATTCGGTTTGTACACTGATTCTATCAATTCTCTATCCGGAAACAGCATGTTTCATCATTACTTCTTTGGAGTTGTAGCTGGTCATTATATTGATCAGATAAGTCTTTCATAGTTGATTACAATTGTAGAAATTGTTCTCCTGGTTTTGCTCACTTCACAAGTATTCCACAGGTTTTTCTGAAACTATCTCCTTAATTTCCTAGAATATGATAGTATTCCATCAATTTATATGCCTTATCTTTTTCAACCATTTCCCAGCTGATCGTCCAATTTTTTGCCACCACAAAAAAGATGCTATTAATATTTTTTTATATATTGGCCTTTTTTCCTTTTCCTCTGATCTCCTTAGAGTATAGACGTAGTAATTATTGCTGGTTCAAAATATATTGCGGGGCATAGTTCCAAATAGTTGTTCAGAATGGTGAGCTAGTTCACAGTTCCACTAACAGTGCATTAGTGTATCTGTTTTTTGACAGTCCTTCCAGCATTTGTCATTTTCCCTTTTTGTCATCTTAGCCAATCTGATCTGTGTGAGTAATAACCTCATAGAGTTGTTTTAATTTCTGTTTCTCTAATTATGAATGATTCAAAGCATGTTTTCATATAACTATTGATGGATTTGAATTTTTTTCTTTAAAAACTGACTTCATATTCTCTGACTATGAATTGAGGAATGAGTCTTCTTAGAAATTTGACTCATTTCTCTTCGTAGTTTAGGAATGATACCTTTATCACTTGCTTTTTTTTTTTTTTTTTTTTTTTTTTTTTTCAGTTTCCTGCTTTTATTCTAAATTTAGCTACATTGGTTTTGTTTATTTAAAAACTTACATTTTATGTAATTGAATTTATCTGTTTTATCTTCTGTGAACCTCTTAACTGATCATAAGTTTTTACTACATCCATAAATGTGCCAATATGTGTTTTTTCTATGTTCTCTTAATTTGCTTATGATATATCCTTATCTAATATCTAAATCATCTACCCATTTTGATGTTATAGTGGTATATGGTATGAGAGGTTAGTCTTTGCCTATTTTCTGCCAGGCTACTTCCATTTTCCTTATAGTTTTTGTTGAATACTCAGTTCTTGCCCCAGTATTTGCATTCTTTTGGTTACTGGCCTTAGTTGCTTCTATATTTTACATATTCTGTTCCACTAAATAACCTTTCCTTTTCTTACCCAGTAATAATTTGTTTTGATTATTTCAACTTTCTAGAATATTTTGAGATCTCTGGTAGTGTTAGCCCCTCTTCCTTTTCATTTTCTCCATTGAGCCTTTAATATTCTAGACCTTTCATTTCTTCAGATAAATGTTTTTTCTTAAATCTATAAAGTAATTCTTTGGTAGTATGATTGATATAACATTAAGTAAACTAATTTAGGTGGTTATTTTATTATATTGACTCATTTTACCTATGAGCAATTAATATTTATACAGTTTACATGTCTTTATTTGTGTAAAGAGTGTTTTATAATTTTTTTAAAATTGTTTGTGTGTCATGTCAGGTAGACTCCATATTGGCTGTGGTATCTTTAGAAAAATTTCTTTTCCATTTTTATCTTAATTAAGTTTTTTATTGCTTTTTCATCCTCTGAGCATATAATTGACTTTGTAAGCTTTATTGATTCTAGATGCTCATTAATAGAGCATCTAGAAGGGAGCATCTAGAATATTTAAGGGCCTCAAATCTATATTTTCCAAAGATTAATTGTAACAATTGGAAATGTTTAGCATGGAGAAGAGAAAGCTGGAAGGAGGAATATGATAAGTAATGTGGAAAATAGATTAGAATTATTTCCTTTAGGTATAGAAGGCAGAATTTAGTCATCAATAAACACTTATTTAAGCCACCTAGTAGGTGGGACATTGGACCTGGAGTTAGATACTTACTAACTTTGTGCCCCTGAGTAAGTCAATTGACCCTGTTTGCCTCAGTTCCTCACTTACAAATGAGCTGGAGACAGAAATGCCCTCTCCCCCCCCCCAAAAAAAAAAAAAAAAACCCAAATCCTCCAGTATCTCTGCTAAGAAAACCCCAAGTGAGGACTGAAAGAAGACAACTGTTACAAGTTCCTGTGGCCAAACAGTGTGTTAAGTGTTGCCTTCAAGGAGCTCACTATCTAATAGGAATAAAAAAGAGCTTAAATGGGAAGGGTCCAGCGTGAGAAATGGTCTGAGGAGGTTCGAGTTTCAGAGTTGATGTGGAATTCAGGAGGCCTGGATTGTAAATGAGGTGTGAGTTTGCTGAATGCCCCCTCTTCCTTAGGGAGGAGCTCTCCAATGTTTCTGGTCTGTGGAAGGAAGAACCTGGGAGGCAGGGGTGCTTGAGGTGTGAATTTCAAAGTTGATTTTAATCTTGGAGCATGCATGTTAAGTTTCTGGAGATCATGAAATCAAGATCAGGGTGGAGAGTGAGCTAGAACTAGGCAAACTTAGTCAGAAAAAATTTTTTAAATAAATCAGCAACTATTATTAAGTGTTTACTCTGCAAAAATGAAACCGCCCCAGCTCTTAAGGAACTTAGAGCAACTCTAAAATGGAACTCTAAAATGGACTGCACTGGGAGGGAATCCCCCTCACTTATGGGTCTGAAAGCAATTTTACCAAGTAGGAATTCTTTTCTTAGGTGTGGATTGGATTAGATTAGGGCTTCTTAACCTTTTTTCTCTCAGGATCCTTTTTTGCCTGAGAAATTTTTATGTGATCCTGGGTATATAGTTATATAAATGAGTCCACCAATCAAACATTTATTGATAATAAATCACAATTTCACGGACCAACAGTTTAAGAAGTTTTGGACTAGATTACTGCTAAGGTCCCTTCCATCTCTGAAATTCTCAGATTCCTTAAATTATAGTTGTTGGGTTTTTTTTTTGTTTGTTTTTTTGTTTTTTTGTTTTGTTTTTTGTTTTTTTTGTTTTTTTTCAGGTTGCTTTGTATTCTTTCTGTCTCTCTATTTCTTGTTCTCTCTCTCTTATCCTGTTTTCCCTCCTTTCTCTCTCTTCCCTCCTTGCTTTTCACCCTCTTTACTCTCTTCCCCCACTTCTTTCTGTCCACCCCCTCTTTTTCACTCTTTATATTCTCCCCCCATTTCCACTTTACCTCTTGATGGCCTTTGTGAGTGGTGAAGATCAGAGAGAATAAAACATTAAAAATGAATGAGAAAAACTGGAGTAGTTTGTCTCAGGATTGGTGGTTGAGAGGGGTGGGGTGGAGGAAATTTAACAAAAGGCATTGATGTTTTAAATGCACAGCAATAGAATCCATCAATAATAAATGGTGTGGCATAGAGCAAATGTGCCAAATTGAGTTATTACAGTATATGGATTAGTACATAGAGAAAAAATAAACTGTATAGTTGGTGTCAGAGATTCACTGGGTTCTGATTACAATTTACAAAATTATGTTCATGTTGACAAAAAGCTTTTACAACTTCTACTTGGAAACATAAAAGTGTTTTACTTTGCAAAAAATATTTTTGAAAAAACAATTTGAAGTATTTTAGGAAAGAATTGCTAGGAATGAATAGATTTTTCTGACCTTAATTAGGAGAGAGTAAATTTCTGATAGCTCGTTCCATATAATGATTACAAGGAAGAAAATCTTTTCATGATTGAAGGTAAAAGTAGAATACAGATGTGATTTTATATAAAAATCATTGATCTAGAGCAAACAAGAAATTGTAGATGTCATCTATTCTTTGTCTCTTCTCTCCCCCTCCCCCCCAATTTTATAGATAAAGAAATGGAAGACATGAGGACACTTGCCCCTTGTCACAGAGATGTTGTAGACAGCAATGAAGGATTCATGCCCAGGTTCTCTAATCCCAAAGCTGACACTTTTTTCCTATGGCACAATATTTTTGGTCTTTATTCTTCTGGTATCTCTGGTTTTCTTCATTTTCTCTTTCTATCCTACCACTTCTCATGTAAACAAATCTGCACTAGATGGAATCCTCTGAAATAATCTCAAACTGCTTTGAAAATGTTCGTTGAGATACTTTCTAGAATGGTATCATTCCACACATGTGTTATGTATGAGATCATCTTACCGAACAGAAAACCAGACCAAGAAAAATCTGTAGTTTTTCCTATAGGCATACATTATCCCTAGGAAATTGACAAGAGACAAAAAATTTGTCTTGAGTAATTAGAATTCCTTATTGGTACAGAAGAGTAGGAATAAAACTTAATATTTTGAACACTATAACAGATGAAGACAGCCATGTATGGGAATCAACAAAGTAATTTAGGTGCAAGTGATAAAGTCTGTGTGTGTTGTTTCTGGATTGAAATGAGTGTTAATGAATAAAACAGATTCTTGGTTAAGATTAGTGAAGAGTTCCATATGTTTTATGGAAGTTTGTTTGCCTGTCTTGGAAACTGTTATTGAGAGCTGGATGATATCAGTACTTTTTTCCCTGTCCCAACCAAATAACTTACTCTTGGTTTTTCTCAAGGTGAGCAAAAAATGCTTATTTCTGGAGATGATGCCAAACTGGGTTAAATTTAGTGTTTGGTAAACTAGAAAGACAAATTGCTTGGCTCTTTGAAGCAATGTTCATTTAATCATTGAGTGCTGATGCTGTAATTCTTGAGAATGAGGGTAGTTATTATATGAAAATTCCAGTTCTGTATCTCATGATTTCTGGTTTTCATATTAACTCCTAACTTGCTCAGGTGCAGAACTGATTTGAATTACTCCTTATCTTATATTTTTGGTGTCATACTTAAGCTGTTTGAATTTAGAACCATGAAATAAAACTATTTAGTAGTCCTGATAAATGCCCACTTCTACAAACTTTATTTACTTATGAAGTTCATATACACAACCAAGTTTCTGAAATATTTTTGGTCCTATTCCTCTAGAGTATTATAAGGTGTTGAAATGTGAGGAGACTGGGAGTGAAATGAAATTGTGGTTCAGGGTAATTGGAGGTGGGGAAAACCCAGTATTTTCATAGTGCATTGTCTGCTTTTGAGCTGTTTTTCAATCCCAGCTGCAGATGGCGGATATGAATTGTGAACCAGCTGCTGTGGTACAGCTGGTTCAGATCTGACTTTAAAAGTGCTTGAATGAAACAAAATGAAATGTCTGGAAAATTCCAGTCAGCAACACCAGTGGACACATGTGAAATTAAAATTGTGTGAGCAAATGTGTGGGCAAATGAGACAAGCTTGACAGTAAGGTGAGAATCTATAGAATGGGGAAAGACACAGAATTGCTCCAGCTTTTAAAACCTCTTTAGCAAGAGTTGTTCTTTTGATTTTTCTCCTTGACCTCATTGGGCATCAGTTTTCCTCATCTGTAAAATGAGGGAGTGGACCAGATATCCTTTAACATTGATTCCACTGCTAGCTTCTGTGGTCCCTTATGGTAACTTTCCTCATTCAGGGACAGAAAAAGGAAAAGTTAGCAGAACGAGTATTTATGATGTTAAAGATTAGACATACTTTCAGAATACAGTTGATTTATTATTCAGAACTGATTTATGGTACAAAAGAAAAATAATAGTGGATTTGGAATTGGAAGATCCTAGTTCTACCACTTTAGGCCTCAGTTTCTATATCAGTAAAATGAGGGATTAGATTAAATCATCTTCAAATTCCCTTCCAGCTCCAAATTTAGGATTCTAGGATCTTTTTCTTATGTTAGTCAGTATTCTTGTCTTTAAATTGCCTGGCAGTGTGTTGAGCACTAGGAATACAAAGAAAGGCAAAGGACGGGCCCTGCTCTCAGGGAACTCACAATCTAATGGGGAAGATAACATGAAAACAACTGTGTGTAAATAGGATATATGTCCTCATCAATTGAAAATAGCCAGTAAAGGGAAAGTGTTAGACTAGATAGTCTAGTCTTCAGGCTATGAATTCTATCAGAAATCATTTGCAGATACCGTTGAGTCTTCCTCTCTGTATAATCTCTTGTTCTGTAGTTTCAGAGTTAATCTAGAAGTATCCTGCCCAGAAAATGAAAAGGCCAGGGTCCAGAATAAAAGTGATGTTTAAGTGCACTATTTGCTGTGATAAAGTCAGGTTCTTTCTACCCCGCCCACATGCACCAAATTATATTGCTCAGAGCTTCTCCTGTGGGGATGAGATGGGGAATGCTTCCAACGGTTAAGTGACTTTTGTCTTCAAAACACATGGTTGGTAACTTGTTGGGATTTCCCTCACTTCAACTCTCAGCTTCTAATTTCAGTATTTATATTTGGTAGTGGCTATGCCCTGGTTTGGTGACTTTGTAGTTCAAAGAAGAAAAGACCTTATTGGTCCAGTGTGTTATAAAGTGTTCTGGGGTTGGAGTTTGAGCTCTGGCTCTGGGACCTTTGGGCATTCATTTAACCTTCCTCGACCTCAGATTCCTCATCTTTAAAATGAGGGGGGTTGACTGGTAGCCTAATGACTAAGAAGGGTCCTGAAGAATTCTTAAATTTTCCCATTAGCACGTTTAATTTATTAGATTTGTTAATTGTCATCTTAAGAAGACTGGTGAGTCTTTTGGAAGGGAACTAGGAATGGGACCAAAAAATTGGATGGAAAGAGGAAGAGGAGAGGAAAGCTTGGCTGCATCAGTGGGCTCGGGATACAAGGATAACTGACTTAGGGAAGGAAGAGGCTTGGAGTCTACCCTACTTCTTCCTTCCCTAAGTCAGTTATCCCTCTATTGGGCAGGGCATGTGGGCTATTCATTTAAACTCCAGTAATTTTTGGGCCTCGTTTTCTTTCTAGTAGATAGCATCACCATGCTTTAATGGGAGAAAGCAATACACTGCTAAAGTGTAGTTTCAACTCAAAGAATCATGTATAAATTTTAGCTTAACACATTTTTAATACAATCTGGAGCTATTATAGTCTTCACAAGAGCATTGGTTTCCATCCTGGAGAAATGAAGAGAAACTCTTCTTTTGCATTTGTTCCCTTCATTTACCTTTAAATTTGGTTCTGAAAAAATAGGGATCCTATACTAAAATGATACCACGGAAGTGTCAGGCATGTTGTCTGTAAATGATTTGGAATTGAAGATAAAAAACACCAGGTGTCCCTAACTATTCATTACTCCCTCTTCCCAAGTAAATGTGACCCCTTGATATTCATACTATGACTGCTTGAATAGCCAGAATGTTGCAGGCCAATTTTTTTTCTTTTAAAAAATAAAACACAAACAATTTTTTTCTAATTATTTTTCACAGATAACTATCATTTTCAAATCTCACCATGAGTGTACCGATCAAAAAGTATACCAGGCCGTGACAGACGACTTGCCAGCAGCTTTTGTTGATGGCACCACCAGCGGTGGGGATGGTGAGATCAAAAGCCTGCACATTGTGGAGAAGGTGAGCGGCCATCATGTGGAGATGCATGCCCGGTACATCGGAACCACAGTGTACGTGCGGCAGCTGGGGCGCTACCTGACTTTAGCTATCC
This sequence comes from Sminthopsis crassicaudata, assembly GCF_048593235.1. Lineage (NCBI taxonomy): Eukaryota > Metazoa > Chordata > Mammalia > Dasyuromorphia > Dasyuridae > Sminthopsis > Sminthopsis crassicaudata. The sequence continues at coordinate 551,696,749 of NC_133617.1, read as the reverse complement.
GTATGCCCAAGAACCTGGCTATGGCGTATGAAGAGAGCCAGGATCTTCAGCTCTGTGTGAATGGCTGCCCTGTAAGTGAGCGCATTGATGATGGACAGGGGCAAGTGTCTGCTATCATGGGACAGATGCTTCCCCAAGCTGCCTCAGCCCCAGCCTGGCCTGGGTATACACTGGAGACCGCCACTACTCAATGTCACGAAAAGATGCCGGTGAAAGACATCTACTTTCATTCCTGTGTCTTCGACTTGCTCACCACTGGTGATGCTAACTTCACCGCAGCAGCTCACAGTGCATTGGAAGACGTGGAGGCACTGCACCCTAGAAAGGAACGCTGGCACATTTTCCCCAGCAATGGAATTGAGGGCCTAATGGGAAGCAGCAATTTGTCTGTCAGTCTTAGACTCATGTGCTTGATCCTTGTGGCGTTTTTGTAGGGTTGATTTTTTGTCTATAACAAAGGTTTTAAAATATATATTGTCATAATATATTGAGTAAAAAGATAAGAGTATATATGTATATACCATGTATATGAAGGGATGTTTGTCCTGGGACACCCACCGGATTGTACATATTGTGTTGGACTGTTTTTCATGTATGTTGGATGTAGTATTCTTTGATTGTATCAATTTTGCTTTGCAGTTTTGTGAAATGTTTTATAATGTCCCTGCATTGGGACCTGTTAGAAAGCACTTTATTTTTTATATATTAAATATTTATGTGTGTATATGGTTAATATGTACAGTCTATACACACAGATACCACATCCAGTCCTCCCTCTGAAGAAGGTCTACTTAAGATGCAGATAAGCTCATTACTACTTTTTTATTACCTGATCCTATAGTGCTGTGTTGCCAAGAGCCTCAATTGTCATGTTCATAAAAATCACACTTTATTTTTATAGATCAAATTGATTAGGTCATTTAAACTGTATCTTCATGTTCTTTTTTTCCATCTTTCACCCAATGATAAGCATACATGCTTTATCTTAGACTACTGAGGAAGAGAGACCACCTGCCAGGATTACATTGACATTTTTGTCCATGAGAAAGGCTCTCTCTGAGTCAAAATTTTTGTCACCTGATGTACTGTCAACATTTTTTTCCTTTGAACATCTGCCTAAATGTCATTATATTGTTTCTCATTTCTGTTCTTTTCCAAGTTTTTCATAGTTTCACCTTTCCCAGTTAAGACTGTATCTATCTATCCAAAATGAAATGGAGCATGGAAGCAATGACAATACAAGCTTTGTTATGCTGACAGGGCAAATTAGAAGTGGGTGGTTAAAGTAATAGTTGTTGCCCAGGTCATTGCATTGGCTTTTCTCCCAAGACCTCTAAGTGAATTTTAAAAGTAATAATTTATCCATCTAATTCAGTGTTGTTTTCAAAACTGGGAACCAGAACTCTAATTTTTGCTTATCTGTACCACTCTCCCATCCAAAAGAAAAAACAAAATCAAATGACTCTTTGACCACCTTGTATATTCTTGAACCAGGTGGAACTACGAGCTCACCTTTACCAAATTTGGATAATTTTTGGATATATATAAATCTGGGTTTAGCTTCTATTTGTCAATTAACTGCCTCCTCCTTCCACATCACTTTGTAGACATAGCAGAGCTAATGACCAAGTCTTAGTTTCATTCTCTCAGCTGCAGAAGCTGGCTGAAGTTCAACACAGCAACAATCTTGAGTGATTTGAGGCTTCTTTACATTGAGAAATTCTAGTTTAATTTAGGACTGTGATAAGATAGATATCTCTGGCTCCTTGTCTATTTATGTATCCAAGAGCTTGAGAGAACAAGTTGATGCTAGGTCTGGGAAGATGTTAAAAAGAATCCTGGTTCTCACATGGAATGATATATCTGCTCCAAAGCTAGGGACTGGACTTTTAGTTTCAATGGTTATAGAAAACTTCCAGAGGAGCAAACTCCCTCTACCAGTGCAAGTTTCTGCCATTTATAGTCTTAGAGAATTAGAGTGTAGAAGCACTTAGAAGTTAAATAAACTTTCTAGGATCTCAAAGTCAATTTGTGTCAGAAGTGGGACACATTCCAGAACTAGTTCAGTGGAAATAGATATTGAAAGTATCTTAGAAATTATTTACCAGTCTCCTTGTTTTACACTTAAGAAAACCAGAGTCCTGAGGTTAATTGGCTTGCCAAAGTCACATAGATAAGTAATAGAATTTGGGATTTGAATCGAGGTCTTCTACCTTCGATTCAAGCACGAGTTGAACAAATTAATTTTTTTCTAAAACATAAATTTTGCACAAATTGTTATCAAATTGAATAAAGACCATTACTCAAAGCAATATGTGAAACCCTGAAGACTTGGATTGAAAGGTGTTATTACTTTTCTACCCTTTTAGGTCCTTTTTAGAGAGGAAAAAAGTACCTCTCTTAATGGTTTGAAAAAATAAAGCTGAGTTTTTTATTTCACATGAATGGATAAGTGGAAATGGTCTATATTCTAATGCAAAATCAAATTATGGATGTTAAGTACCTAGTCTCTCACAGTAAACTCAGCCAATTCCCTTTCTTGCTAGAATAAATTATATGCTCCTTTTCTGTAATCCGAGGCCCCACACATCAGTAAGTTTCAGAAATGAAAATTCTTCCCTAGGGGAGAGAGAGTGAAGTTCATTTTCTGATGTTCCTTCTCTCGGGTCTTTGGAGAAAGTGTTACTTGCATAAGTGGGTTCCTAAAATTCATCATTAACCTCCCAAAAAAGTTTCCCTTCATCCCAATTATGTGGGTGGGTACCCCAAAGCTGGTGAATGGTCTCCTGGGGAACTCAAGCATAGAAAGAACATGATTTTTCCATAGATGCTTCCAGTGACTGCCTTAAGAAGCCTTCAGTTCTTTTCTTTTTCTTTGTGTGTGCCTCCCTCCCCCCCAATGTGTCAAGATTTTGCAGGAAAGTTTTAGATGTGGTTCATGGATATACTCATAAGTATTTGTGTAAAAGAGTGAGTGTGCAGTGTGTAAATACTTTAAATTATTATGCTAGAAAAATAAAGTTGCATACCCTGCTGTGGAGTGCTTGTTGTGGTTATAGTGACACCTGCTGAAAATGCAAAGAAGCACAGGTGCAGAAAGAGTTTACAAATCACCAGTGCAGGATATCAAATAACCATCTGATTATACTTATTGTGTCACCTACCTCTAAACTAAAAAAAAAAAAAAAAAAAATAGTATTTTTTCTTCATTCTTCCTTATTACATGGTGTATCTTTTTTTAAAGGGGTGATGGCATGCATGAGGGGTAGTGTTTTTTTGGGTGTTTGGAAGTTTTTAGATAACTATCAGAACTGAAAAGTACCTCAAAAATTACTCCGTTTAAATCCTTCCATTGCCTCAGTGTTCTAAGATCACTGTTTTCAGTAGAAATCTATTCATATTCATATTCACTGTTGACTTTAGACAGTTTTTACTACTAAGATTGTTAGATTAGGAATAAGAACTGACATTACAATTTATATTTTTTTTTTCTCTTATTTTATCCTTATAACAATGCTATGAAGTAGTGCTATTAACCCTACTTCACAGTAGGCTTAAACTTAAACTAAGGCTTAGTTTAAGTGACTTGCCTAGGATCACATATTGCTATCAGTTCAGATTTGATCCTAGGACTTCTCGACTTCTACCATCATTCTGAAGACGATTGGGGATTTTTAAATTTTAATGGGTAAAAATACAGATATTTATGGAGAGACATAATTATTTACCAGTTTTGGATATTCTTTAAAATTGCATCACAATTTTTTCTTTATTTAGGAAACCCAATGAGAGAACAGTTGGGTCTGATTCTTTGGTAAGCAGCCCAACCCCCCCAAAAAAGTTGTCTATGGTTAACTACTTCAACAATGCCCTAAGTTCTACTCTAGAATGTTCTATCTTGACCACCTCTGACAGAATGGAATCATTCCAATCTGCTTGTGGATGTTCATGTATGCTAGAGAATGTCATGAAATTTAACTGGTTCATACCACTATATTTGTACAATGTTATCAGTTGGACCCACGCTATTGCTTTTGTTATTATATATATATTTATATATATATATATATATATATATATATATATATATATATATATATATATATATATATATATATATATATATGTATATAAATTTTTTTTTCCCTGAGGCAATTGGGGTTAAATGACTTGCTCAGAGTTACACAGCCAGGTAGTGTTAAGTGTCTGAGGCCAAATTTGAACTCGGGTCCTCCTGACCACAATAAAAATATATATTTCTTGTTTACTTACTACATTCCTCACATGTTTGGATGCTGTCTCCACTTGTGCTTTTTGATGATAGACTGACTTTAAACCTCTAACTTTCCCTTGTCTCTCCATAAATATCTGTATTTTTACCCATTAAAATTACTCCTGAGCAAGAGATTTACTTTCTTGCCATAGGCAATTAAACCTATCCCCACCTCCTCTGACATTTTAATTTATTGCATTTCTCCTGTGTATCTTGTGTGTGTGTGTGTGTTTAAGTCCATCAGCTTTAAATCATTATCTTGGCTTCTTTGCATCCTACAAAACCTTTTCAGCATTGCCCTTGAACTTCTTTAGTGACTTACTGTTCCCCAAAAATGTCTAAAATTTTTTTGGCTTCAAGTTTTTGTTCGTATTCTCTTGAATGCCTTTTGTCCCTAGTTCATCCCTACATCTGTTCTTAGTGAAGTCTTATTTTTTTTCTTAAATTTTTCATTTATACACACTTTTTCTTAACACAACCTGTCATTTTATAACAAAGAATTTAAAAGAAAAAGTAGTTTAACTAAACCAACTCATAAAAGTTTGAGTGTATGACATGTTCCGACTCATGGCTTTCCTTCCCCTATCTCTGTAAAAAGGTAGGGAATGACATTTTCTCATCATTGACACAATGCTCAAATTGGAGTTTCTATTTATATTGTTGCACTCATGCATATTTTTCTCCAGTATTACTTCATTGTGCTTCAGTTCATTATGTCTTCAAATGGTTTATTGTACTCATATTGTTCCTTAACCTGTATTTCAGAGGTGATCTCAAATGTTTCCTTTTTCATGACTTTTTCCTACAATATCTCCCTCCTTTAGTACCCCAGTAACATTTAGTATCTCTGGTGCAACACATTCCCTCTTGTTCTCTTTATTAATATCAATTCCCAGAGGGCAGGGATTGTGTCATTACCTGTTTTCTCCCCAGTTGTACCTGGTACAATTCTTTTCATGTAGCAAAGCTTAATGAAAATTTGTCGAATGAAAGAATGGAACTAACCAAATGGGATATTATTATAAAATATCTGCTGCCTCCTTAACAATATTGTGCCAGTACTGGACTAGGCTTAGGATACATGACAAAGTAAACAATAAGTTTTTTGTTTTAAAGGAGCTTAACTTTGTGCTAGATAAACACAAGATAAATTTTAAAAAAAGTAATTTTAGGAGGGAAAGCACTGAGGGTTTTTTTCGTATTTTTTTCCCCACTGTTTGTCTTATAATTACTTTCAAACTCTTAGAATTCCATCTGAACATGAGGCAAGTCTTTTTCTTCATAATGATATCAATTTGTAATCTCAAAAAGGAAAAGATCTCTAATAACTGAGATGGGGTGGGGTGAAATTACTATTGCATTGTATAAATGAGTGCACACTCACAAAAGTGACTTATTCAAGCTCAAGATAGTAAATGATAAAGAGCTTGGACTCAATCTCAGGCTTACTACTTACCCTATAATATGATCCTTCACTCCTTGGTACTTTATTAGATAATATGATTAATGAATTCAAGTGTACAGATTACACTATAGCTCCTTTTTGCCAACCAAAACACATAAATCAGTTGCATCTTTACTATTCAGATGTAATTTTATTCGATCCCTTTTGAATGTTCCTTTTTCAAAGCTCTAGAAATCAAGCTTGAAACATTTTCAACTAAATTGAGCTAGTTCTAGAATATCCATCACACAAGGATAGAAACTGGTCTTGTGGTTATTGGTTTAGGCAACTTGGATGAAGAAGCTCATTTTGGTACAATTTTTGAGTACAATTTGGTACTCATTTTGTCCTTCTACAATTTATAGTCTTAATTGTCTAGGGCACTGAGGGCTTAAGTGATTGGCCCAGGGTCATACACAACTTAAACCTGGATCTTCTGTCCTCCATATAAAAGTGACTAATAGCCTGTCATCAGGGGTACATTGAGTTCTTTTCAGGAATGGTATTAAATTTCTTATTTCTCTATTTTTTTAAAACCTCTGTATGTATTTTCTAGGTGATTGAGACCAGAATAAAGGTGAAATCAGTAACCATGGAGCAGAATGATAAGTCCTCGGCACAAATATGTTCAGAGGGTGTAAGGACAAAATTAACAAACCAGAAGCTGGAGAGCAAAATCAAGTCTGCCACCTAGTGGCTTGCATCAGTGTTTATTCATGAATAAAGTTCCCGCAGCACTCTGGAATTTGAGCTCTCACTGCCCTTCAAGGATCTGTGATTCCTAGTTTATATTCTCATTCTGACCCTATGCTCTGCCTTTTCCTCTACTCTAGCTCAAAGCCAGCTTGATCAGACAACCATTAATCTCTTAAGAGAAAGCACCCTATGATTTTTTCCCAAAGAGAACTAGAACTTGTGACCTTAGATTCAGCATGTTTCTCTAACAAGCTTAAAATGATGGAAAATACATAATTAGATCATTGGTATGAATGTGCATGGAACAAGTTCACCTGTAAAATACAAAGTTAGCAAGACAGAATAAAAATCAGAATAAAATAAAATCAGATATGTGAAGTATTTTGCAAATCTTAAAAGAGTGAATAAATATTAGTTGTTTTATATAACTAGTTGCATCAACTGAAACATAATTAGTTAGGACTATTTAAACTGCCAAAGAATAATTATAGCTTATGTTTGTCTGTCCAGATGGTGGTATATTTCAAAAAAGGGTTGGATCATTTCACAACTTTACCAACAATGTATTAGAGTTCCAGTTTTCCAACATCCCCTCCAATATTTATCATTATGTTTTCCTGTCTTAGCCAATCTGAGAGGTATGAAGTGGTACCTCAAAGTTGTCTTAATTTGTATTTTTCTAATCAATAGTGATTTAAAGCATTTTCTCATATGACCATAGATGACTTTAATTTCTTCAAATGAAAATTTTTCATATCTTTGACCATTTATCAATTGGGAAATGACTTGTATTATAAATTTGACTCAGTTCTCTATATATTTTAAAAATATGGCCTTTATCAGATACTGACTATAAAAATTATTTCCCAGCTTTCTGCTTTCTTTCTCATCTTGATTGCATCGGTTTTGTTTGTACAAAATCTTTTAAATTTAATGAAATCAAAATTATTTATTTTGCATTTCATAATATTCTCTAGTTCTTTGGCCACAAATTCCTCCTTTGCTTTACTAATTTGCTTAAAGTATCACCTTTTATATCTCAATCATGATCACATTTTGACCTTATCTTTGTATAGAATATTAGATGTTGGTCAGTGCCTAGTTTCTCCCATATTATTTTCCAATTTTCCCAGAAACTTTTGTCAATTAGTTGTTATCCCAGAAGCTGGGTTCATCAAAAACTAGATTATTATTGTGTCTTGTGTACCTAACTTATTCCACTGAGCCACTACTCTATTTCTTAGCCAGTACTAAATGGTTTTGATGATCATCACTTTATAATATAATATTAGATCCATTATTTAACTTAAGATCCTTCTTAAAGTATGATACCCTAAACTAAACACAGTATTTCAGATTTGATCTGACCACTAAATTGGCCCTGTGCTTTTAAGTTACACATGGCTCAGAATCCCAAATTTTAGGTTTAAACAGATCAGTTCAAACTTCCAACCTTAATGATACAGCCTCATCAATTAATGTATTTCAGTTACAGGATAACTTTCATTTCACCCCCATAGAAAATATAAAACAGCATAAAGGATAGCAGTAGTTTATTTTTTTAAAATCTCTTTTCCTCTCTAAGAAATCTTACTTCCCTCTAGGGACACATATAATCTTAGAAAGTTGTGAGCTTCAGATTCTAAGTTCACTTGCTTAAGTATAGAAAGTTAACAAATGGTCCTCCACACTTGTTTTGGCTTGCCATAACCAACCCCAGAATGGCAGAGATCACAATAACAAGGAAAGTCCCCCAAAACATTTTTGTACCTCTGGACCAATCCCTTGTCCAATAGGAGCAAATGACCATCTTATGACCACTCAGGTCACGGGCTATGATAGCTCTTGCCCAAATTAAAGAGAAGCCTTCCATCTTGTGTGGAAATATTCCTTAGTTCACCCAACTTGTGACCCTGCTGATATATTTTGCTTATTTTGGCTAATGCATCACATCTCCATCAATGGAACTATTCTGTATTTGGTACTGCTGTTCCGGAATGACTGGACATGTACCCTTATAAAAATAGGGTTTTGAAAGGAGGAACCATCTTAGATCATGAGGAAGATCTGAGGTCCACTTCATTTAAAGGGACCATGGACTCTTTAATAAAAAGTGCTTTTGGCTTAGAGCTCTGTCTCAGTTACTTTTATTATAGGTAGGATCATTTTAATCCCCACATAATACCTGTTCTCTTCAAATACATGAATAAGGGGACTTGATGCACAATTTCTTCTTCTGATCCTAGTCAGGGCAAGCTTACTTTCTGGAATACTGATTCATAGAACCCTATTTCTTTCCTTCAAAAAACAGATTTAGGAAATTTCCTAATCTTGCCCTGTCTGCTCTTCCTGCTGACAGCCCTTGAGCCTAGAAGCTATCACCACTTCTCTGTGGTTATCACCTACAGCACTAAGGTTTCTGAAGGCTTGCTCTGATGCACAGTTATATTCTAAAACCTTTAAAGTGATGTAGTTTAGTTAAGGTAGAAGGAGAAATCAGTGGTCATCTAATCTAGCCCATACTGAAAAAACAAAACACAAAATTTCTCTATATCCCCGAAAGTTAGGAAGACCTGCATTCAAGTCCTTCTTCTGATATGACACTGCCTATGTATCCAGGAGCAATAGAGAAAAACTGAGGCATGATCAAATTATTAGCATTGCTTATGAATACCAATAAATTGGCTCCATGTTCCCTTAGTAATCTTAGGCATCTGTCAAAGCAACTCTTTTATAGTATTTATATAGTAAATATACAAATACATTTTGCTTCTGATTGGTGGTTGATCACCTGGTGGACCAATATTCTCACTAATGTCCTTTGGAAAGTCTCATAGTAGATTATCTTATCATCAGATTGACTCATCTTCTCTAGAAAGTCCTGTGGTAGTCAAATATCCTATAACCTGATGGATACATCTCTCTTCACGGGTCAGCAAGAGTTCACAAATTGGAATCTTTGTGATTGGAATTTAGCCTATAAGAATCGGGAGGTTAAGTTCTTCCGGATTTTACCAGCAGAGCCTGTGCAATCAAGTTTGAATTTGATCCACAAATATTGATTCTGATTAGATGCAATTCTCAATTAATAATCAGACAATTCAAGTTATAAGCTTAAGGGAATTCAAATTTACATAATGAGGGGGCCAATCAAGATGTAGTGAATTGACTAAATCTTATTAAAATGATACAAATTAAAGTGGGGTGCCCATTTTTAATTTCATGATATCCTTTAGTCACTAAGTCTTGTTTTACTTATCTTCATGACATCTCATATCTTTCACATTCTCTCCACTCTCACAGACACTAATATTAATGAATACCTTCTTCTATGGGGTAACTATGATGGCCTCCTAATTTTGCTTAGTTCTCTTCCTACTCTAATCCATTCTTCATTCAGTTTCCAAAATGATTTTTCCAAGCATGGGCGTAACTACCTTGCTAATTAAGGAATTAAAGTTGACAGGAAAAATATCAACAATCTCAGATATGAAGACAATATCACTCTGATGGCATAAAATTAAGAAATAATAAATCTTAATGAGGGTGAAAGAGGAAAGTACAAAAACTGATTTAAAGATTAAAAAAAACCCTAAAATTATAGCAACTAGTCTCATTACTTCTTGGCAAATAGAGAGAGAAATGGAAGTAGTAGCAGATTTTATATTCTTGGATTCAAAGTTCACTGCAGACAGCATTGATTGCTGATATGAAATTAAAAATACTTGCTCCTTGGAAGGAAAGTTATGGCAAATCTGTACAGCATACTAAAAAGCAGTGAAATCACCTTTCTGACAAAGGACTATATAGTCAAAGCTATGGTTTTTCCAGTAGTAATGAATGGTTGGGAGAGTTAGATTGTAAAGAAAGCTGAGAGCTAAAGAATCAATGCTTTTGAGTTGCAGTGCTGGAGAAGACTTTTGAGAATCCCTTGGATAGCAAGGAAGTCAAATCAGTCAATACTTAGAGAAATTAATTCAAACTATTCACTGGAAGGACAAATATTGAAATTAAAGCTTAAATACTCTGGCCACACAAAGAGAAGACAAGACTCCCTGGAAAAGATCTCAATGTTGAGAAAGATTGAAGGTAAAAGGAAAAGGACAGATGGATAATGTCTTGGGAGCAATGAACATGAGCTTGGAAAAACTTTGGGAGATAGTAGAGGATAAAGGTCCATGGGGTCACAAAGAGTTGGACACAACTGAATGACTGAACAACAAGAACAATAACAACTATACCACTCCCATACTCTCTAAATTCCATAGTTCTCTATTTTCTCTGTGAGCAAATGTGTATTCTCTAGTATTTAAAGGCTTTAACAAGATGGATCCAGCCTATTCTTTCCAACTTTTTTTTATATTATTCATCTGAACTATAGTTCAGCCCAAGTGGCTTTCTTCCATGGAATATCTAACTCCCACCACCATACAGGATGGCCCCCATACCTGAAATGCACCCTCTCTTTACTTCCTAGAAACCTTAATTTCTTTCAAAGTAATCTTTGAATTGATTACCTTTTACACAATGATTCCTCTAGCTACTAGTGCCCCATAAATATTTTGTATGTATATATTTTATATATATTTACATATGTGCATTCTGCCTTCCTTCAGGAGAATGTAAGAACTAAGAAGGCAAGGGCTATTTTATTTTTGTCTTTTTATTTCTCATTATTTTTTGTTCATAGCAGGAACTTGAATACTTCATAAAATCAAAATTTTAGATTTGGAAAGGGCCTTCAAGGAATCATTTTACAGATGAGAAAACTGAGGTCAAGAGAAAGTTATTATATGACTTGCCCAATATCACACTAATAAATGTTTGAGGCAGAATCTCAACTCAGATCTTCCTGATTGTAGGTTCAGCACTCTATTCACTGTGCCACCAGTTGCCTCAAACTTAATTGACAAGTAATATCTACAAAGAATCCTAGAAGTAGATTAAAATCCCTTTCAAATACTTGGATTGGGGATAAAAGAACATATGCATTCATTTCTCTATCACTGATTTCCTCTTTCAAGAAAAAAATAGCATTCAAAGCTTAGTCAGTGAAGCAAGAAGTTCATTGTGTATTTCCCTCTATCTTATCCTTCTATACTTTCCCCTTTCCCCAAATTGCTCTTCTGTGTTTGGTACTGGAACCTGATTAGGCTGCTAATGGTTTAGGTAAAATCCTCTTACTTTCAACGAAGGAGAGACAGAGTTCAGATTATAATGTCAACAGTGAATCACACACACATCTATGTATCTATGCCATACATACATTCATGCATATCTTACAAAGATCATAAAGAGAGAGGACACTATTTGTCTCAGAAACTGTTTTCCATTTCTGTGTCTATTTTTAAAATCATGATTACAGGGATTTGAGTACTGTTGGCATTGTTCCAAAGTTCTAATTCACATTCCCAAGTAATACTTGAAACTTAGAGATATTGATTGTCAAAAATTAGACATTATGAACCTCAAGGGCTTCATCCAGCCCTTCTCCCCACTCACATATCTTCTGCCTCATAGTCTCTCACCTAGAATTTTGCAGTGGCTTCTTAATAGGCCTCCCTACCTCTTTTCCCTCTTCAAGTCATCCTCCACACATCAGACAAAATTATTTTCCCTAAGACCAGATTTGATATTCTTCTCAATAAGTTCCAGTTGTTCCCTATTCCTCTGAGCAAAATAGAAAATTTTTCTCTTATTTAAAGTCCTTTACAATCTGACCCTAATTTATCTTTCCAACCTCATTATACATTTTTCTTCCCATTCTCTAAACTCCATATAAATTAGCTTTTCTGTGCCTCATATAGAGAACTCCATCTTCTGTCTCTGTACTTTTGCATTGTAGTTCCCCATACTTGGAATTCCTTCCTTCCTCAATGCCTTCTTCTTCATTCTAATACAGCTCTGTCACTATCATGTACACAAGCTTGTCCTGATCTTCCTGAAATTACCTTGTGTTTAATTATTTTGTATTTATTCAGCTCATGCTTATATATCTACATACAGAATGTAATGTAATGATAGAATGTAAAATTCTTGAAAATAGGGATTATTTCATTCTATATGTTTAAACACCCATTGCCTGGCAAATATTGGGCAAAATTACTAGCAATGTGACTATGGGCAAATCATTTAACCTCATTTGCCTCAGTTCCTCATCTGTAAAGTGAGCTGGAGAAGGAAAAGGCAAAGTCTTCCAGTCTCTTTGCAAAACAAAATAAAACAAAACAAACAAAAAAACAAATGGGATCATGACAAATGGAAGCATGACTGAAACTACTCAACAAAATTGTTTATTGATTGACTCTATTTAAGTTAATACCTATAACCAGATGAAGCACACATCATTCTAAAGCAAAACTTTCTTAATCAAAATAATAATTATTATTTTTGAGTTATTTTGTCCTGGAATGTTATGTTGGAAATAATATTTTGGACTTGCATGCATAGTAGTGGTTTTGTTTCAGTCCATGTTTCCAATTTGGTTGGTTTCAAAGGAATAGCGGGCAGGAGAAAACTAATTTATTTTGTCCCTCATCATTATGGTAGTGTGTCCAAGAGGAAAAAAAAAAAATGAGATCTGAACTTAAAGGATTTGGGCTTCCCAAATTTCTCAGTAACAGCTCCTATCTCTTGGCTATTTAGACCCTTCTGAACCTTAGTTTTCTTATCTATAAAAAGAGGAGAATGAATTAGATTATCTCTAAGATCCTTTCCAGGTCTAATCTATGATCCTAAATATTTTGAGAATAGATTGTTCAAAAATACACAGGAACAAATACACTATTTTTGATTTGTAGAAACACACTGCCCTCTAGAGCCATGAACGGGAGATTGAGTTCATAAGAGAATGTTCACAGGGATCATAAATTTAGAGATGGAAAATGATAAAGAATAGGTAGGGAAAAGAACAAATATGGAAATAATAGATAAATCATCAGAAGAAAATGATGACAATAGACCTGAGATAATATACTTATGAGTTGCATCGAAAATAGTCTGTAGAGGAAATGTCATTCTTAGGGCATAAACTCAGTAAGACAATTCACATTTTAGTGACTTTATTTGCATAATTTCAAATTTTTTTCCCAAATGGTGGTATCAATTCATAGTTACAACAATAATGAACCAAGAAAAATGTTTCTGTAATCTAGATTAAAGAGAGTAAATAGATGGTGAATGGAGATAAAGTGAATGCAGATAAATTGCTAGTTATGAACATAATTTCCCCTTCCTCCTCACCCTACCTTTTTCTTTGAAAAAAAAAAAAAAAAGATGGGGAGGTGGGGAAAAAGAGAAAAAGGGTGAGAGGATAAGGGGAAGAGAAATACACAATTTACAAACATTAATGTGAATGTGTCTGGAAATAAAAAAGGATACAAAAATTGAGTTGAAAATCCAGTATGAGATTTACAAAAAACACGCCTGAAATTAAGTTTCCCACAGAGTTAAAGCAAAAAGCTAATCCAGGAATTTATGCTTCAGGTGAAATTTAAAAATCATGGATTATTATGATCTCAGACATAAACACAGCAAAAATAGACATGATTAGAAGAAACAAATGGGGAAATCATATTATGATTAGAAACATGATAAATCAATTTAAATATCTAATGTTTTTACTGGATACTATAGAATCAAAATAATTTTTTAGAAAAGGAAACTAAAGTTAAAGGGAAAAATATCTAGTAAATCTGTGGTAATAGGGAACTTCAATGTACTCCTTTCATATTCAGAAAATTCTAACACAAAGATAGATAAAAAGGAGGCAAGGATGTGAATAGAATTTTATAATAGTTAGAAATAATAGCTCTGCACATATTGAATAGGAATAGGAAGATATTTTTTGTTTACATATTTTTCAATTCATCATTGTTATATTATAAAAACTGACCATTTTGGCATTTATATAACTTTATAACTACAGAAAAACAAATATATAAACTTGTTCTTTACTGACAACCCAATAAAAATAAATGATCTTTGTAGAAAATATTAACATTAATTAAAAGTAGACTTAATCCTAAAAAATTCATGAGTCAAAGAACAAATCATAGAAAAATTAGAAATTTTTATCTAAGAAATTTCATTGAGACAACATTCCCAAACTTCGGAAATACAAAGTAGTCATGAGCAGGGCAGAGCCAAAATGGCAGAATAGGGGCAGCAACCAGACCAACTCTACTAATATTCCTCTTAAAACAATTTTAAAATAATGCCTTAAATAAATTTTTGGAGCAACAAAGCCAACAAAATGTTGCAGTGAGATACTTTTACAGCCTGAGGTAATTTAGGTGAGCAAGATAGGTCCTGTGAAATCAGGAACTGGCCTGAAATACACTTTATATAGTGCTCGCAATGGGCCTAGGAAGCAGCCAGGTAAGAAAATTAGCATCAGTAGCTTTGGGAGCTTTTAGTTCAGTGCTGGTAAGAGGGTTGGAAACATGTTAAAAATAGATTGCCAATGGTCATTTGTTGACATTGGGAATAGTTGACATGAAGTAGCAATTCTATTGCCTTGGGGTACTGGGTTGAGGTTTCCATTTGCAATTCCAAGGTGAAAAGTAGAGCTGGGAGTTGATCACAAGGGAGCAGGGCTGCAGTTCTAAGACAGAGAAGGGTAACAGCACTTTGTGCCTCAGGAGGGAGCCTTTCTGGGTAAAGAAAAAAGCATAGACTAGGAGAGTAGCAATCACACCTCTTTGGAAGTACAAAAAACTTGCAGATCCTCAAAATTAATCCTGAAAATAGCCTCCCCAACAGCTTGAAGCTTGTGAAAATGTTTTCCTATTCCCAAGTGAGCACAGCCTATCTTTAACATAAAGTTCAAATGAAGCAAACAACAATAAAAATAATTTGACCATAAAAATAACATTATATAAACTTAGAACACAACAATGTAAAAACAACTACAACCAAAGTCTCAAAGAAAAATATAGATTGGACACAAGCACAGCAAAATTCCTGGAAGAGTTAAAGGAAGAGATAACAATGGGAAAGGAAAATTTGGGAAAAGATAGGAGAGTTATGTGAGAAAATTATTAAAAGATAACAGCTTGGCTTTTTTTAAAGGCACAAAAATACTGAAGAAAACTATTTTAAAAAGCAGAATAGGGCAAATGAAAAAGGAGGTATACAAATTCACTGAAAAAAGAACTCCATAAAAAAATCAAAATTGACTAAATGAAGAAAAAAGAAAGTACAAATGCTAACTGAAGAAAAATAATTCCTTAATAATGAGAAGACATCAAAAAAATAATAAAAACAGGGGCAGAGCTATGATATCAGAAAGAAGCCAGACCATTGCTGAACTCTCCCTAATTTCCCTCAGAATCAATACCAGATCAAGCCTCTGAACGGATTTTGGAGTGAAAGAACCCACAAATATTTGGAATGAAACAATTTTCCAGCTTAAGATATCTGGAAAGTACTTTGAGAAAGGTCTGTTTCACTTGGGCAAGAGGGAACTCAGTCCAACAAGGCACAGTGTGGGGAATCTAATGGGAGGCTCTTAGGCAAAGTGCAGCAGTATTGGTTATTCCATCCTACCTCAGAGGGCCATCAACATAGCTGGCCAACTGTGAGACTTCCAACTCAACCACAGAAGGCAAATTATGAACCCCCAAGTCCCAGCATAATAGTCAGGACTAGGCCAGGCCAACTCAGCACAGTGGAAAAGCCAACAGCACTGCTGGACCCAAAATGGAAAGTCAGTGAAAGGCCCCTCCTCCCCTTCAAAAAAAGGTTGGGACAATCTTCCCTGTGCCCTAGAAGCAGTGCTCAACTTTTAAAAATGAGCTAAATAGCAAAGAGTTCTGACCATAGAAAGCTACCATGGTAACAGGGAAGATCAGAACACAAACTCAGAAAAGAACATCAATGGCAAAATACTTACATATGAAACTTCAAATTGGGGTATGAGCTGCTTTCAAACTCATAAAGCTCTCTTGGAAGAACCTTGGAAGAGAAAAGATTTTAAAAATACAAGAGAGAGAGAAGAAAAATGGGGGGAAGAAGTGAGAGCTATGCAGAAAAATTATGAAAGCTTTTAGGGGTAAGGAGAGCAACCAGCTTGTAAAAGGAAACACAGAAATTAACTGAAGGAAACAACTCCTTAAAAATAGAATGGAAAATGGCAAACTAGGAAAAAAAATACTTAAGAAAACAAGTCCTTAAAAAATAGAATTAGTGAAATGAAAAAAAAAAACCTACTAAACAAAACAATGCCTTTAAAAATATAATTGGCCAAATGACAAAGGAGTTTAAAGCATCAGGAATCAAATAAATTTTTTTAAATGAAAAAATAGAAGAAAATGTAAAATACCTCAATGGAAAAACAACTGACCAGAAAATAGATACAGGAGAGATAACTTAAGAACTACCTAAAAGCCATAATTTAAAAAAACAAACAAACAACAACAACAACAAAAAAAAAACCTGGACAACATCTTTCAAGTAGTCATCAAAGAAAATTGCCCTGATATCTTAAAATGACAGAGTAAAATAATCATTGAAAGAATCCACCAGTCACCTCCTAAAAGAGATCCCCCCCAAAAAACTCCAAAGAATATTGTAGCTAAATTCCAGGATTATCAGGTCAAGTAAAAAATAGTGCAAGCAACCAGAAATAAATGATTGAAATATGGAGGAGCTACAATCAGGATTACCTAGGATACAGAAGCTTCCATGTTAAAGCATCAGGGACCCTGAAATATGATATTTCAGAAGGCAAAAATCTTGGACTACAACCAAGAATCAATTATCCAGCAAAACTAAGCATTATCTTTTGGGGGAAAATGAACATTTAACAAAATAAAATAGGGGATTTTCAATCATTTCTGATGAAAAGACCAGAGGTTTTAGAGCTAAATAGAAAATTTGATCTTCAAATCAAAATCAAATCAAATCAAAATAATATAAAAAGGTAAACAGAAAAGAAAAAAATATATGTTTTCAAAAAGTTTAACTATTTACATCCCTACATGAAAAGATGATACTAATAACTCTTAAGAATTGTATTTTTGTCAGGGCAGTTCAGAGGGATAGAATAGAAATAATCCTTAATGTCTATAACCCACAGAGGCCATTCTCTAGGCAATTGAGTAGGAGATGGAAGTCCAGGCTGAAGAGTTCCCATAGTTTCCATCTGTTCATTTACCTTTCTTAAATTAGTCAACAAATTTTCCAGATTTCTTTCTTACAACAAATGCTCCGAGGCCATGTCGCTGTATAGGGAAGGCTGCTCTCCTTGAGGATGAGGACAGTACCCATCTTTAGAGAGGTGTGGGGGAGGAGCTGGGAATGGGCATGGTCCCAGATCTCCTATTCTTCAGCACCACCTCTGCACACCCAACACAAGGCACTAAGTCCTTGGTCAAGTTGCTCCTGTACTATATCTAATAAGGCCTGAATTTTATCTTTGGCTAAGGGCTACTGTTCTATTGACACTGGTGTATCAGTTTTCTATTGAATAGGAACAGGTGAAAGTATAGGCAGGCCTTCAATAGCAGCCCTGCCTAAAAAACCTACTAAAAAACTTTTACTGCCTAAAAAAGTACTCATTTTTAATCCTAATTGTTGTAAAATGTCTCTTCCCCACAGATATCAATCTGGGCATTTTTTCCAACTATAAAAGGAGTAAAAACTCCTGTTTCACCTTCAAATATCCATCTCAAAGGGGTAGCAGTAATTTCAGCTGCTATTGATCCTCCTATGCCAGACATATAGGTGTCTGCCTTAATCTTTGGCCAGTGACTGGGCAAGTTGGCACCTCTAATGACTGCGATCTGCACCAGTGTCTACCAATCCTTCTAATGGTATGCCATTTATATAGTGAGCATAGGGTGGTCAGCTGCAACTGCTGCAGTTTAATATATTCCGGGATTTTGTTGTTTGGAGTCAGAATCTGGGCAACTATCACCAGATTGCTTATTAGGAGTTTATATGCTACTCTTCTCCTGGTTGATCAATCACACATTGTCTACCTGTGATAGTGACTGGGATATTATCTACACATTCCCCAGTTTCCCACATCAGTGTATGAATGAACACTGTTTTGTAAATACTCTCAGGAAGTGAAATGGTCAAGCCTACTGTGCCTGGAGGCAAGGGATCCATAGGCTAGAGAGAAACAGATTTCCCCTCTCCAGGGAGTATCTCAGTAGTCCCAGATGCATACAACTCTATTCTCCCCAATTGTAATCCCTTTCTCCCATCAGGTTGCTTCCTGGCTGATTGGTCATGTCTGGGTACTGGACTTCTAGGCACTCTCAGGGTGTAGCATCAGCTGCCATCTTGCCCCAAGTGTTTTTTGCCTTGGGCCCTGGGGCTGAGCCCTTCACCCCCTAATCCCAACTACAAATTCTCTGTATACACCAAAAGATTGAGCTGGCACAGAATAATGGGAAAGACCATTTTCCAAGCATATGCTAATGGAGTAATGTCTAATCAGTAATTAATCTTAAGTGCTCAGTTGTCCAGCCCTAGTGCATTAACTCAGAGTTTCAGCCCTTCACAAAATGGTATCCAAATTCTTAAAGAAGTTAATTGAGTTGCTGGAAGAAGTACACAGCAAAACTATACTAGTAAAGGACTGTAACTTCCTTTTCTCAGAACTAGATAAATTTAACCATAAAATAAACAAGAAAGAACTTTAAAAAAAGGTGAACAGAATTTTAGAAAAGTTAGGTTTGATAGATTGTTGGAGAGAATAGAATGGACATAGAAAGAAATATACCTTCTTTTCAATGGTAAATGGCACCTACACAAAAACTGACCACATATTAGGGCATGAAAACTTTCAATTAAATGTAGAAAGGAAGAGATATTAAATACATCCTTTTCAAATCATGATGCAATTAAAATTACAGGTAATACAGAAACATATAAAATAGACCAAAAATTAATTGGAAATTAAATAATCTGATCTTAAGAACTCTTCACACACACACACACACACACACACACACACACACACATTTGAACAATTTAATAAGGAGAGAACTATCAGAGAAAAAATAAGTCTACAGACTAATATTCCTAATGAATATCAAAAGAAAAAATTAAAATAAAGTATGCTATGCTAGAATGCTATAACAGACAGATAAGAAAAAAATAGAATAAGCTAAGAGAAGTAATAAATAATAATAATTAGCATTTAATAATAACTTTAAAGTTTTTGAAGCACCTTACAAATATATTATGCCTCTAAACAGCTCTGGAGATGGAAATGTTATCATCCCCATTTTACAGATGGGAAAATCTGTATTTGATGTGAGACTGTGAGACTGATAGCAAGAAAAACTTTATTCCAGTTCATATAATCAATAGTTCTGAAGTAAATGGACTCAGGTCTTCCTGACTCCAGGAAAGTTACAGTGGAAGTATCTTGAATTTCAGTATTTAGAGTACAAAAAATAAAAAGATACAGCATGAGATATGTATTTTTGAACATAGCAAATGTGTCCAATTTTATTTTTGCATGACTACTTTTTTATAATATTTTTTAATTTAAGGAATTTAGAGAGGATAGAGAGGGGTTCAAAAATAATTGAAAAATGGGTAATATTATATATAGAAAGTCTGTCTAATAGACTAAATTAATTGTAACACTGCCTTGATGATTAAATCTACATCCATTTTTCTTCAGCATTTGGATTTTAATTTTGCAAAGTATCAAGAAATGTAAAGAACAGGTAAAAAGCTCATTGAAGTATGAAACAGCAGATCTATTACATATAGTTCCATTTTACCTGTGTTTCCTTTTGGACATTCTTCTGTTTTATTCTGTGTATTAAAGAGTTCCACTAATGGTTTTTATTGCTTTTTAAAAAAATACTTTTCCTTTTTTTCAATAACACTTTCTCAATTTCCTTATTTCCAATTCTTTTTCTTCTCTCCAGCCCCAAATTCCTGAATGTAACAAATAAGCATAGTCAAGTAAAACAAATTCACAATTTGTCATGCCTGAAAATGTTCTCATTTATACTTTAAGTTTCTCATTTCTCCATTAAGATGTTCACGACATGTTTTATCATGAGACTTCTGGAGTTGCATTGTGCTGATTATATTGGTTAAATGGTTCAAAGCTGTTTTACTTGTTTTTCTAATTTTACTGTGCATCACTTTTTTATGTAGTGTTTTTTTTTTTATTATAGCTTTTTATATACAAAACATATGCATGTGTAATTTTTCAACATTGACCCTTGCAAAAACTTCTGTTTCAACTTTTCCCCTCCTTCCTTCCACTCCCTCCTCTAGATGGCAGGTAGTCCCATGCATGTTAAATATGTTAAAGTATATGTTAAATACAATCTATGTATACATAATTATACAGTTATCTTGTTGCACAAGGAAGATCAGATTTGAAAAGAAGGTAAAATAACCTGAGAAGAAAAAACAAATTCTGCATCACTTTAAACAAAATTTTTCTGAATCTGTGCAATTTGTTATTTCTTACAGTGTAAAGACAATGAATTGTTCCAGATAGACGACATATATAGAGTTCTAAATTCAGACACTCACTGTGTGACAAGTCACCTAAGTTCTGTCTGCTTCACTTTCCTCAATTATAAAAATAGGTATATAATAACCTCTACCTTAAAAAATTGTTGTAAGAAATAATCAGAGTGTATATAGTGTCCAGTATATAGTAGGAGCTTCATAAATCCTGAGAGAAGAGACACAGAGAGAGAACAAATTGAGATTGAGAGAAAAGGGAGCTCTTGATAAATAGTCCCACTTTTTAAAGGTGAAATATGAATCAAAATCCTCAATTGAAGATTTTTTGTTGTTATTTTTTTTTTACTCAAGAGCTGCAAAAGCTTATTCTTAACTCATTAGTTCTTTGGAATATTTGTTCCATTTATATTTAATTTTTTAATTCCCATAATCATAATTTTTATTATTTTGTGATCAATTTATGACATTTTAAATATTTTTATTTTTCTACAATGGGTAATGTTTATATGTCCTAACATATGAATATGCTTGGTAAAGGTGCCATGTACAGCTGAAAAATATGTATA
Organism: Sminthopsis crassicaudata; assembly: GCF_048593235.1. Classification (NCBI taxonomy): domain Eukaryota; kingdom Metazoa; phylum Chordata; class Mammalia; order Dasyuromorphia; family Dasyuridae; genus Sminthopsis; species Sminthopsis crassicaudata. The sequence continues at coordinate 551,675,310 of NC_133617.1, read as the reverse complement.
TTACTTTCTATTTTCACTCCAACATCAGAGCTCCATAACATCTTTTCTTCTTCTTAAATTTTTTAAATCTTTTCCCTCATTAGTACTTTATTTTTCCAAATACATGTAAAGATAGTTTTCAACATTCATTTTTGTAAGATTTTGAGTTCTAATTTTTTTCTCCCTCCATCCTTTATCCTTTCCCTTTCCTCAAGACAGAAAACAATCTGATATAGGTTATAAATGTACACTCCTTTTAAACATATTTCCATATTTGTCACGTTAAGCAATAAAAATCAGACCAAAAGGAAAAAAAAAACATGACAAAGAAGAAGCAAACAAAGGTGAAAATACATTGCATATACCAATATCTCACATCCTATACCAAGAAAAGGTCAAAATGGATTCGTGATTTAGACATAAAGAGTGATACGATAAGCAAATTAGAACAGCGAGGGATAGTGTACCTGTCTAATCTTTGGAGAGGGGAGAAATGATCAAATAATTGTCGGAATACACAGGAGCTATTGGAATGCACCAGAGCCACCTGACAGTGGCTGCTGGAGATCCAACCAGACCTGCAGAATGGATCTTCTTTTGTGAGGGAATGATACAAGGAGACTGAGAGGCAGTTGCTGTTCTCTGCCCTCTCTGACTGAGAGGCCATTGCATTGTCTGACCTCTCTCCTCTTCCCTCTGCTTCCAAATTATCTCATTTCCAGTCTGCAACATCTGTGTCAACAAAGGCTGCCTTGCAACTCCTTCAGATGTTATGATTCACAGCTGTGGAGGCTCTTGGAGAATTGCTCTGTCCCTTAACAATTCCCTGATAGTATACTTAGAGAATCGTAGAAAATCAACTAAAAAACTACTAGAAATAATTAAGAACATTAGCAAAGTTGTAGTATACAAAATAAATCCACATAAATCATTGACATTTCTATTGTTACTAACAAAGTCCAGCAGCAATAAATACAAAGAGTAATTCCATTTAAACTAACTATAGATAATATAAAATATTTGAGAATCTACCTGCCAAGACAAAGTCAGGAACTATATAAACACAATTACAAAATACTTTCCATAAAAGTAAAGACCTAAACAATTGAAGAACATCAAGTGCTCATAGGTAGATAGGCTGAGTTAACATAATATAACATGATATATATAATATATACTACAACTTTGCTAATGTTCTTAATTATTTCTATTAGTTTTTTAGTTGATTTTCTACGATTCTCTAAGTATACTAACATATAATCTACAGAATGATAATTTTATTTCCTTATTATCTACTCTACCAGTCCTAAAACTATATTATAAAGCAATAATCATCAAAACCATTTGGTACTGGCTAAGAAATAGAATAGTAAAGGAGTGGAATAAGTTAGGTTTATAAGATAGAATAGTCAATGACTATAGTAATCTAGTGTTTGATAACCCAAAGATCCCAGCTTCTGGGATAAGAAAAAAACCAAGCAAACAAAAAAGGTGAAAATACTATGTTGTGATCCACAGTCAGTCACCATAAACCTCTTTCTGCATGCAGATGGCTCCTTCCCCTACAAGTCTATTGGAATTGGCCTGAATCACATCATTGTTGAGAAGAGCCAATTTGACAAAAATTTCTGGGAAAACTGGAAAATAGTATGGCAGAAATTAGGCATTAACCAATACCTAACACCCTATACTAAGTTAATGTCGAAATGGATTCATAATTTAAACATAAAGGAGGATATTGTAAGCAAATTAGGAGTACAAGGGATAGTCTGCCTCTCAGATTTGTAAAGTAGAAAGAAATGTATAGCCAAAAAAGAACTAGAGAACATTAAGAAATGCAAAATGGATAATTTTGATTACATTATATTAAAATGTTTTTTGTACAAAGCAAACCAATGCAGCCAAGATTAGAAGGAAAGCAGAAAACTGAGGAAAAAAAATTATATACAAGGGCTCAGATAAAGGCCTCATTTCTAAAATATATAGAGGACTGACTCAAATTTATAAGAATAAAAGCCATTCTTTACTTGACAAATGTCAAAGAATATGAACAGACAATTTTCAAACAAAGAAATTAAAGCCATTTCTAGTCACATAAAAAATGCTTCAAATCACTATTGATTAAAGAAATGGGAATTAAGACAACTCCGAGGTACTACTACACACCTCTCAGATTGGCTAAAATGGCAGGAAAAGATAATGGTAAATACATTGTTGGCGAAATTGTCAACCACTCCAAATATTTTGGAGAGCAATTTGGAACTATGCCCAAAGGGCTATCAAACTGTTCATACTCTTTGATTCAGCAGTGTCTCTACTTAGTCTTATCCCAAAGAGATCATAAAAAAAAAATGAAAAAGACCCACATGAGCAAAAATGTTTGTAGTAGCCCTTTTTGTAATGACAAGGAACTTAAAAGTGAATGGACATCCATCAGTTGGGGAATGGGTGAATAAGTTATGGTATATGTATGTTATGGAATGTTATTGTTCTACAAGAAATGATCAACAGGATGATTTCAGAAAGACCTGGAGAGACTTAGATGAACTGATGCTAGTGAAGTGAGTAGAACCAAGATAACATTATACATGGCAATAAAAAGATTATGTGATGAGCACCTCTAATGAACTTGGCTCTTCTCAACAATGGTGATTCAAGCTGCACCTAGAGAGAAGACTATGGTGAATGAATGTGGATCACAACATAGTATTTTCACTTTTTTGGTTATTGTTTGCTTGCTTTTTTTTCTTTTTTCTTCCTTTTTGAGCTTATTTTTCTTGTACAGCATGATAAATGTGGAAATATGAATAGAAGAATTACACATGTTTAACATATATTGTAATACCTGCTGTCTAGGAGACAGGATTTGGGGGAAGTAAGGTGGAAATATTTGGAACACAAGGTTTTGTAAGAGCAAATGTTGAACATTATCTTTATGTATTTTGAAAATAAAAAGTTATTTTTAAAAATAATTTTTCAATTAATGAAAATCAATTTTCCTTCCCTTCTCCTTTATTAAAAGGAAAATATTAGAAAAGACGTTCTAATAAAAAAAAGAAACTTATTCCTAAAAAAAAAAAAAAATTAAGTTTTACAAGTATAAAGTCAAGCCATCAATTCGAATTTAGGAATATGGCATTCAGATTTAGTTACAATTCCACCTGAAGAATTTAAACTTTAAATGCATTACTATGAGTTGAGATTTCCGCACCCACTATTTTCTTTTTTTTTTTTTAATTTAGAATTTTTTTTCACAGTATATGTGCATGAGTAATTTTTTAAAAATAATATTATCCCTTGTATTCATTTTTCCAGATTATCCCCCCCCCTCCATTTTCTCCCCCGATGACAGGCAATCCCATACATTTTACATGTGTTACAATAAAACCTAGATACAATATATGTGTGTAAATACCATTTTCTTGTTGCACATTAAGTATTAGATTCCGAAGGTATAAGTAACCTGGGTAGATAGACAGTAGTGCTAACAATTTACATTCACTTCCCAGTGTTCCTTCTCTGGGTGTAGTTATTTCTGTCCATCATTGATCAACTGGAAGTGAGTTGGATCTTCTTTATGTTGAAGATATCCACTTCCATCAGAATACATCTTCATACAGTATTGAAGTGTACAGAGATCTTCTGGTTCTATTCATTTCACTCAGCATCAGTTGATGTAAGTCTCTCCAAGCCTCTCTGTATTCCTCCTGCTGGTCATTTCTTACAGAGCAATAGTATTCCATAACCTTCATATACCATAATTTACCCAACCATTCTCCAATTGATGGACATCCATTCATCTTCCAGTTTCTAGCTACAACAAAAAGAGCTGCCACAAACATTTTGGCACGTACAGGTCCCTTTCCCTTCTTTAGTATTTCTTTGGGATATAATCCCAGTAGTAGTAAGGCTGGGTCAAAGGATATGCACAGTTTGATAACTTTTTGGGCATAGTTCCAAATTGCTCTCCAGAATGGCTGGATTCTTTCACAACTCCACCAACAATGTATCAGTGTCCCAGTTCACCCACTATTTTCTTTAAAATTTAAATTTACATTGTGGTAATAAAATAATCACAGTCTCAAATCAGTGATGATTCTAAGCTTTAGAAAGTTCCTCTAGTCCACCAAGATCGTTCTTTTTCAATAGGTCAAGTTCCTATTGGACAGCAAGCTATTCCTGCTAAAACTATTGCATTTGCCAAGCAGACTCCTCATGATTTTAATATTTCATATAAATCAAGAAATAAGGCATGCATTTCCAACTCTACATGGCATATTACAACTAGATGCCAGACTTTTGTCAATGACAATGTAGTCTCCTTTACACACCGGATACTCAAAAAACAACAACAACAACAACAAAAAAAACAAAAACAAAAACAAAAACAAAACAAAACAAAAAAAAAAAAACCCTGGCTTCTGAATTATTATCACTGTAAGAAGAATTTCAGACTTCCAGGGATAGAGCCAAGATGGTAGAGGGAAGCTGAGAAGCTGCTCCAGTTTCTTCAGTTCCCCTTGAAAATTCCAGCTCTGAACAATCTGGAATAAAAGAGATACAAAGAGATGAAATGAAAAAAAAATGTTCCAACTCAAGATAAACTAGAACTTCAAGAAAAGTCAGCTTCACTGGAATAAGAGGGGTGCTCAGCCTAGCTCAGATCATGTTTCAGAAAGCCAGCGGGAGGGGATTAATCACAGTGGATCAGCAACTGAGATCTTTTATCCTGTTTCAATAGCAGAGCAAACCAGTGGGCAACTTCCAGTTGTAGCATAGAAGGCAAACTGCCACCCTGGGAAACCAGGCATCAACAAGAGAGACTAGTTCAGGTTACTCACAGTGCAGTGAGCAAATTAACAAACACATAGAGCCCCTGTGCTCAAAGTCAAAACTCAAATGTGCACAAGAAACTTGGAATAATACTCTTGGTGCTCCAGGAACAGAGCTCAACTTTAAAAGTTACAGAACAGGGCACACAGATAGGATGGAAAAAAGAAAGAAAATGAGCAGGAAACAAAAAAAGAATCTTAACCATAAAAGCTACTTTGGTGAAAAGGAAGAGCAAAACAATAACTCGAATGAGGACAGAATGTCCACATACAAAACTTCAGAGAGTCCAAAGAGCCTTAAGCTTGAAAGAACTCATAAAGGATTTTTAAAGTCAAATAAGAGAAGTAGAAGAAACACTGGAGAAGAAATAAGAGATATGCAAGAGAGAGTCAACAGCTTAGAAAAAGAAAACAATTCCTTTAAAAAAAATCAGTCAAATGCAAAAGTAAAAATCCACTAAAGAAATCAATTCCTTAAAAAAAATACAATTGGCCAAAATCCATTCAAGAAAACATCTTTAAAAGTAGAATTAATCAAATGGAAAAGGAGACAAAAATTATGTGAATAAAATGATGCATTAAAAACTATGGAAGCTAATAACTATATGTAATATCAAGAGTTAGTCAAACAAACTAAAAAGATTGGAAAAATAGAAGCAAACATGAAACATAATTAGTAAAATTGACCTGGAAAATAGATCTAGGAGAGACAATTTTAAAATTATTGGACTATGTGAAAGCCAAAACCAATAAAAGAGGCTGGATGGCATTCTTTAAGAAATCCCAAAGGAAAATGACCCTGATATACCAGAGTCAGAGAGCAAAACAGTAGTTGAAAGAATCCACTGATCATCTCTTGAAAGAGATAAGGAAAACTCCACGAAATATTGTTGCAAAACTACAGAAGTATAATCTCAAGGAAAAAATACTTCCAGAAAAAAACAATTTAAGTATTGAAGAGTCATAGTCAGAATTATCCAGGATTTGGCAGCTTCTACAATAAAGGATTGGAAATTGTGAAAGGCAAAGAACCTTTGATTACATCAAGAATCAACTTGAGCATCATCTTTCAGTAGAGAAGACGGACTTTCATTGAAGTAGGGAATGTTGGATCATTTCTATTAAAAAGACCAGAATTAAACTGAAAATTTGATGTACAAGTACTACACTAAAAAAAAAAAAAGCATAAAAAAAGGTAAAGAGGAAAGAAAAAAAATATTATTTAAAGGTTAAACTGTTTACATCTCTACATTGGAAGATGACACTTGTAACTATCTTTTATCAGGGCAGTTAGAAAGGGTATACATAGACAGAGGGTATTAGTATAAATTGACTTTGATGAGATGATATTTTTAAAAAATTAAGGAGTAGAAAAAGGATTGTACTGGGAGAAGAGAAAAAGGGAGGTATAATGGGATTAATTAGATCACATGTAGAGGTATAAAAGGCTAATTAGAATAGAAGGAAAGAAAGGGTAGGGGATGAGTATTGTGTGAAGCTTAATCTCATCCCTTTTGGCTCAAAGATAGAAATTTGTTTTATCTGGGGGCGGAGCCAAGATGGCGGAGAAGAAACACACGACTCTGTGAAGGTCCTTACTCCCTCACAACCAATTAGATAAATCAGCCTCAGAAATAGCGCTGGACTGATAGATACCACAAGGACTGGAAGCACGACTTACCAGCTGAAGAGAATCTGGAGTTTCAACAGAAAAGGTCAGTCCCCAGGGGAGGAAGAAGAAAGGCCAGCACAGACGGCTGGGTGCTGGCATACTGCTATGATCACGCTGGGGAGGGCTCTGGGATCAGAGAAGCCATTGAGACAAAGGAATCTGGCACAGGCTGTTAGCTCTTCTCTGCTTATAATACAGCAGTTCAGAAGAGAAATCTAAACTACTTTAAAAATTCAAAGATAGATTAGATCTTCCCTGATCCTGGGGGTGACTCAGCAGATCTCGGCACTGGGGGATGTGGCCCCTAGCTCCCACCTGAGACTAGTTAAGAGATTGAGAAGTGGGCGGATACGGCCCAAGGCAACACACACTGCCTAGCTCAGCTGGAGGGTGTGGAAGTCCCAGAGAAGCGGAACCTTTGAACTAGGGACCGCGGTTTCTGGCAGACACTTCCAGTTTGAGCGCAGGGGCTTTTCACATCACCTGCTGCAGACATCCACGCCCCACCAGGACCCATAGACTGGGCTTTGTGTCGCCTTTACTGTTCGGTCTCAAACCTCAGGGAAGCCGCTAGAACACAGCGCCCTCAAGGCACAGCAGTGCTAGTCACCTCTGAGTCACATCCAGGGAGGGGGTGGGGAACTCTCTCCCAGAGCTCTATCTTAGCTCAGGCGCAGGAGCCGCTGCATCCATCTGGTCTGGGAGGAAGCTGGTAAAGAAATAAATAAAGAATTTCCTACCCCAGGGACAGACCCCAAAAGATTTTTCAAGTATGAGTAAGAAGCCAAAAAGAACCATTGACTCATTCTACACAGAGAAAGAGCGGGTATCCAATCCCGAGGAAGTTAACATGAGAGAGTCAGCAGATAACAATCTAAAAGGGAATGATTCCTGCCCCCCATCACATAACTCTCTCCTAGAAGAGACTATTAAAAAGTTGAGAGTTTGAAGAAAAATGGGGAAAGGAAAGGGAAGCTATGATAGAGAATAACAATGTCCTGAAATTAGAGTTGGAAAAAATAAAGAATTCATAGGAGATGCAGGGAAACAAAATCTGTGAATTAGAAAAGGTTAAAAAATCACAGGAAAGTAGGATTTCTGAATTGGAAAAGATAAAAAAGTCTCAAGAAAATAGAATTTCTGAATTGGAAAAAGAAAATAATTCTCAAAAAAAAATTAGGGAAATGGAAAAAATTCAATGGAGCAAAATAATTCATTTAAAAACGAAATTGGGCATTTACAAAAAGAACTAAAAACTGTGAAAGAAGAAAATAACTCCTTAAAAGTCAGGATGGAACAAATAGAAATGAATGATTCACAGAGAACCCAAGAATCAGTCAAACAAAACAAAAAAAATGAGAAGCTGGAGAACAATGTCAAATACTTACTGGGAAAATCTATAGACCTGGAAAATAGATCTAGGAGAGATAATCTGCGGATCATTGGACTTCCCGAAAACTATGACCAAAAAAAGAGCCTAGATTCTATTTTACAGGAAATTATCAAAGAGAACTGTCCAGAGATAATAGAAACAGAAGGGAAAGTAGATGTGGAAAGAATTCATCGAACTCCTTCTGAAATAGACCCTAAAAAGAGAACACCACGGAATATTGTGGCTAAGCTGCAGAATTACCACACAAAGGAGAAAATCCTGCAAGCAGCTAGAAAAAAACAATTTAAATACCAAGGTGCCACAATAAGGGTCACTCAAGATCTGGCTGCCTCCACATTAAAAGATAGAAGGGCCTGGAACCTGATATTCCGTAAGGCAAAAGATCAAGGACTGTAACCAAGAATGAACTACCCAGCTAAGTTTAGCATCTTTTTCCATGGAAGAAGATGGTCATTCAATGAAATATAGGAATTCTATGTGTTTCTAAGAAAAAAACGAGACGTAAACAAAAAATTTGATCTACATCCACAAGACTGAAGAGAAACAGAAAAAGGTACACAGAACCCTTGAGAACTGTAACTCTGTTGTGGGTATATAAAAAGTACTCATGGATAATTTGATTTTACTGATATAAAAGAAAAAAAGGGGGGTGTAGTAAAGGGAAGGAGGTCGTTTCAGAAAAAGGGGAAGGAATGATAAAAAGAGGGAAACTACATCCCAGGAAGAGGCATAGAAAATACACCATATCTGAGGGAATTTAGTGAGGGGGAGAATCATTGTGTGAATCTTACTCTCATCAGAAGAGGCTCAAAGAGTAAATAATTGACATATTTCTTTTTCAGAGAATTTTCTCTCACCTCATTAAAAGGGGGGAGAGGAAAAGGGAAAAGGAAAAGGAGAATAAGTGAAGGGACTTGGAGGGAGGGGGGAGGGATCCTAAAAAAAAAAAAAAAAGAGGGAGGGTTGCGCGTCACAAGGGGGGGTCTGTAAATTAAATATCGGGGAGGGGGATCAGGGGGGTCAAGGGAAAAAGCATAATCTGGGGATAATATGATGGCAGGAAATACAGAATTAGTAATTTTAACTGTAAATGTGAATGGGATGAACACTCTCATCAAACGGAGACGGATAGCAGATTGGATCAAAAATCAGAACCCTACAATATGTTGTCTGCAGGAAACACACTTAAAGCAGGGAGATACATACAGAGTAAAGGTAAAATATTGGAACAGAGCCTATTATGCTTCAGTTAAAGCCAAAAAAGCAGGGGTAGCTATCCTTATCTCAGATCAAGCAAAAGCAGAAGTTGATCTAGTTAAAAAAGATAAGGAAGGAAACTATATCCTGCTTAAAGGTAGCATAAATAATGAAGCCATATCAATACTAAACATATATGCACCAAGTGGTATAGCATCTAACTTTCTAAAGGAAAAGTTAAGAGAATTGCAAGAAGAAATAGACAGTAAAACTATAATAGTGGGAGATCTCAACCTTGTACTCTCAGATTTAGACAAATCAAACCACAAAACAAATAAGAAAGAAATTTAAAAAGTAAATAGAACATTAGAAAAACTAGGTATGATAGACCTTTGGAGAAAACTGAATGGCAATAGAAAGGAATATACTTTCTTCTCAGCAGTTCATGGATCCTATACAAAAATAGACCATATATTAGGACATAAAGATCTCAAAATTAAATGTAGGAAGGCAGAAATAATAAATGCCTTCTTCTCAGATCACAATGCAATAAAAGCTACATTCAGTAAAAAGTTAGGGGTAAATAGACCAAAAAGTAATTGGAAAATGAACAATCTCATCTTAAAGAATGACTGGGTGAAACATCAAATTATAGAAACAATTAATAATTTCACCCAAGATAATGACAATGATGAGACATCATACCAAAATCTGTAGGATGCAGCTAAAGCAGTAATAAGGGGAAATTTTATACCTTTAGAGGCTTATTTGAAGAAAATAGAGAAAGAGAAGATTAACGAATTGGGCCTGCAACTTAAAAAGCTAGAAAAAGACCAAATTAAAAACCCCCAACCAAAAATTAAACTTGAAATACAAAAATTAAAAGGAGAAATCAATACTATTGAAAGTAAAAAAACTATTGAATTAATAAATAAAACCAAGAGTTGGTTTTATGAAAAAGCCAATAAAATAGATAAACGTTTGGTAAATTTGATCAGAAAAAAGAAAGAGGAAAATCAAATTGTTAGTCTTACAAATGAAAAGGGGGATCTTTCCACCAATGAAGAGGAAATTAGAGAAATAATAAGGAGTTACTTTGCCCAACTTTATGCCAATAAATTTGATAACTTAAGTGAAATGGATGACTTCCTCCAAAAATATAGGCTCTCTAGATTAACAGAGGAGGAGATAAATTGCTTAAATAGTCCCATTTCAGAAAAAGAAATAGAACAAGCTATTAATCAACTCCCCAAGAAAAAATCCCCTGGACCAGATGGATTTACATGTGAATTCTACCAAACATTTAAAGAACAATTAGCCCCAATGCTATATAAACTATTTGAAAAAATAGGGAATGAAGGAGTCCTACCAAACTCCTTTTATGACACAGATATGGTACTGATACCTAAACCAGGTCGATTGAAAACTGAGAAAGAAAATTATAGACCAATTCCCTTAATGAATATTGATGCTAAAATCTTAAATAAGATATTAGCAAAAAGACTTCAGAAAATCATCTCCAGGATAATACACTATGATCAAGTAGGATTTATTCCAGGAATGCAGGGCTGGTTTAATATTAGGAAAACTATTTATATAATTGACCATATTAATAATCAAATTAATAAGAACCATATGATCATCTCAATAGATGCAGAAAAAGCATTTGACAAAATCCAACATCCATTCCTACTAAAAACTCTTGAGAGTATAGGAATAAATGGACTATTCCTTAGAATAATCAGGAGCATATATTTAAGACCGTCAGTAAGCATAATATGCAATAGAAATAAACTGCAACCTTTCCCAGTAAGATCAGGAGTAAAACAAAGTTGCCCACTATCACTATTACTATTCAATATAGTACTAGAAACGCTAGCCTCGGCAATAAGAGCCGAGAAAGAGATTCAAGGAATTAGAGTAGGAAATGAGGAAATCAAACTATCACTCTTTGCAGATGACATGATGGTATACTTAGAGAACCCCAAAGACTCTGCTAAAAAGCTATTAGAAATAATTCAAAATTTCAGCAAAGTGGCAGGATACAAAATAAATCCACATAAATCCTCAGCATTTTTATATATCACTAACAAAATGCAACAGCAAGAGATACAAAGAGAAATTCCATTCCAAACAAATGTTGAGAGTATAAAGTATTTGGGAATCCATCTACCAAAGGAAAGTCAGGAATTATATGAGAAAAATTACAAAACACTTGCCACAAAAATAAAGTCAGATTTAAATAATTGGAAAGACATTCAGTGCTCTTGGATAGGCTGAGCGAATATAATAAAGATGACAATACTCCCCAAACTAATCTATTTATTTAGTGCTATACCAATCAGACTCCCAAGAAACTATTTCAATGACCTAGAAAAAATAACAACAAAATTCATATGGAAGAATAAAAGGTCGAGAATTGCAAGGGAACTAATGAAAAAAAACTTAGAGGAAGGTGGTCTAAGTGTACCTGATCTAAAGCTATATTATATAGCAGCAGTCACCAAAACCATTTGGTATTGGCTAAGAAATAGACTGGTAGATCAGTGGAACAGATTAGATACAAAGAACAAAAAAGGGTATATCTATAGCAATCTAATCTTTGACAAACCCAAAGATACCAACATTAGGGATAAAAATTCATTATTTGGAAAAAACTGTTGGGAAAACTAGAAATTAATATGGCAGAAATTAGATATGGATCCACACTTAACACCATATACCAAGATAAGATCAAAATGGGTCCATGATTTAGGCATAAAGAATGAGATAATAAATAGATTAGAGGAACAGAGGATAGTCTACCTCTCAGACTTGTGGAGGAGGAAGGAATTTCTGACCAGAGGAGAACTAGAGATCATTACTGATCACAAAATAGAAGATTTTGATTACATCAAACTAAAAAGTTTCTGTACAAACAATACTAATGCAAAGAAGATTAGAAGGGAAGTAACAAATTGGGAAAATATTTTTAAAAGCAAAGGTTCTGACAAAGGTCTAATTTCCAAAATATATAGAGAACTGACCCTAATTTATAAGAAACCGAATCATTCTCCAATTGATAAATGGTCAAAGGATATGAACAGACAATTCTCAGATGATGAAATTGAAATTATATCCACTCATATAAAAGAGTGTTCCAAATCACTACTGATCAGAGAAATGCAAATTAAGACAACTCTGAGATACCACTACACACCTGTCAGATTGGCTAAGATGACAGGAACAAATAATGATGAATGTTGGAGGGGATGTGGGAAAACTGGGACACTAATACATTGCTGGTGGAGTTGTGAAAGAATCCAGCCATTCTGGAGAGCAATTTGGAACTATGCCCAAAAAGTTATCAAACTGTGCATACCCTTTGACCCAGCAGTACTACTACTGGGCTTATATCCCAAAGAAATACTAAAGAGCGGAAAGAGACCTGTTATGTGCCAAAATGTTTGTGGCAGCTCTTTTTGTTGTAGCTAGAAACTGGAAGATGAATGGATGTCCATCAGCTCGAGAATGGTTGTGTAAATTATGGTATATGAAGGTTATGGAATATTATTGCTCTGTAAGAAATGACCAGCAGGAGGAATACAGAGAGGCTTGGAGAGACTTACATCAACTGATGCTGAGTGAAATGAGCAGAACCAGAAGATCACTGTACACTTCAACAACAATACTGTATGAGGATATATTCTGATGGTAGTGGAAATCTTCAACATAAAGAAGAGCCAACTCACTTCCAGTTGATCAATGATGGACAGAGGTAGCTACACCCAGAGAAGGAACACTGGGAAGTGAATGTAAATTGTTAGCACTAATATCTGTCTGCCCAGGTTACATGTACCTTCAGAATCTAATGCTTATTGTGCAACAAGAAAATAGTATTTACACACATGTATTGTATCTAGGTTATATTGTAACACATGTAAAATGCATGGGATTGCCTGTCATCAGGGGGAGGGAGTAAAGGGAGGGGGGGATAATTTGGAAAAATGAATACAAGGGATAATATTATAAAAAATATATAATAAAAAAATGAAAAAAAAAAGAAAGAAAAATTATCCCTACATGTTTTTAAAATAAAAAGCTTAATTTAAAAAGAAAAAAAAATGCTAAATAAATTATTAATTATTATCTTCAAAAAAAAAAAAAAAGAAATTTGTCTTATCTTATAGGGAAGTAGGAGGAGAAAAGGGAAAGAAAACTAGAGAGAATAGAGGGTAAATCAGAGGAGAAAGGGGAGAGAGGGAAGAAGCTGTGATAGAAGGGTTGGTCAGAAACAAAACACTGGTGAGAAGGGACAGGGTAGAAAGAAAGGGAAAAAATTATATAAATCGGAGAAAATAGGACAGAAGAAAATACACAAGTAGTCAGCATAACTGTGAATGTGAATGGGACAAACTCTCCCATTAAACAGAAGTATATAGCAGAGTGGATTAAAAGTCAGATATTTCATATATTTTATTTATTTGTTTATTTCAATAAATGGTCATGTATTTATATTTATTTATTAAAATATTTATATACTATTTTACAAGAAACACATGTGAAATAGAAATACACACAAAGTAAGGGTAAAAGACTGGAACAGAATATACTATTCTTCAGGTGAAGGTTAAAAAAAAAAAAAAAGCAGGGATAGCAATATTGACTTCAGACAAAGTAAAAGCAAATTGGATCTAATTAAAAGAGATAAGGAAGGAAACTACATCTTGCTAAAGGGTATCAGGTACCATAGATAATGAACTAATTTCAATACTAAACATACATGTATCAAATGGTATCCAAAACTTAGAGAAATTAACTGAGTTGCAGAAAGAAAATCAAAACTATACTAGTGGAAGACTGTAACCTTTCTCTTTCAGAAATAAACAAAAAAGAATTTAAGGAAGTAAATAGAATTTTTTAAAAAGTTAGATATGATAAACTTCTAGAAAATAAATGAATGGGGATAAAAATAAATATACCTTTTTCTCAATGGCACATAAGCACCTTCACAAAAATTGACCATGTATCAGTAGCATAAAACCTAACTATCAAATGCAGAAAAGCAAAAATAGTAAACACATCCTTTCCAGATCACAATGCAATAAAAATTACATACAATAAAGGACGAGGAAAATATAAACTAAAAACTAATTGGAAATTAAATAATCTAATTCTAAAGAATGAGTGGATCAAGCAAAAAAAATAGAAACAATCAATAATTTCATCCAAGAGAATGACAATAATGAGACAACATATCAAAACTTATGGGATACAGTCAAAGTAGTTCTTAGGAGAAATTTTATATCTCTAAATGATTACATGAATAAAATAGAGAAAGAAGAAGCCATTGAATTGGGCATGTAACTAAAAAAGCTAGAAATTTAAAATAGTGAAAATTAAAGAAGAGATTAATAAAATTGACAGTAAGAGAACTATTGAACTAATAAAAAAACTCAGAGTTGTTTTTATGGGGGGAAACAACAAAATAGATAAAACTTTGGTTAATTTGATTAGAAAAAAAAGAAAAAAATTTAAAACAAAAAGAAGAAAATGAAATTGCCAGCATCAAAAATGAAAAGGGTGAACTTAGCACCAATGAAAAAGAAATTAAAGCAATAATTGGGAGTTAGTTCATTCAACTGTATTCAAACAAATCTGATAATCTAATTGAAATGAATAAATATTTACAAAAATTAAAAACTGCCCAGATTAACAGGAGAGAAACTAAAATACTTGAATAGTCACATTTAAAAAGAAAAAAGAAATTTGAATAAGCCATTAATGAACTCCCTAAGAAAAAACCCAGGGCCAGATGGATTTACAAGCGAATTACTATATAAAATATTTAGAAAAATAGGCAAAGAAAGAGTCTTGCCAAATTCCTTTTATAACACAAATATGGTTCTGACACCTAAATCAGAAAGCGCCAAAACAGAAAAAGAAAATTATGGACCAATAGGAATGAATATTGATGCAAAATTTTTAAATAAATTATTAACAAAGAGATTAAAGCAATTTATCACCACAATAATATACTATGACCAAGTAGGATTTATACCAAGAAGGCAGAGCAGGTTCAATATAAGGAAAAGTATCAGCATAATTGACCATATCAGTAACAAAATTAACAGACATCATATGATAATTTCAATAGATGCAGAAAAGCTTTTGGCAAAATATAGCACCCATTTCTATTTTTTAAAAAATTAGAGAGCATAGGAATAAATGGAGTTTTCCTTAAAATGATAAATGGCATCTATCTGAAAGCATCAACAAGTATTATATATAATGGAGAGACTAGGATTCCCAATAAGATTAGAGGTGAAAGAAGGATTCCCATTAAGACCACTATTTTTGTTCAATTTTTGTGCTTGAAATGTTGTCTTCAGCAATAAGAAAAGAAAAAAGAGATAGAAGAAATTAGAGTAGGCAATAAAGAAATAAAATTATCACTCTTTGCAGATGATATGATGGTATACTTGGAGAATGCTAGAGAATAAACTTCAAAAACTGCTTAAAACCATTAAGAACTTTAGCAAAGTTGCAGGATATAAAATAAACCCAAGTAAATCACCAGCATTTCTATATGTTTCCAACAAAGCCCAGAAGCATGAGATAGAAAGAAAAATTCCATTCATAATAACGATAGACAAAATAAAATATCTGGGAGTTTGCCTTCCAAGACTTCCAGGAGCTACATAAACACAATTACAAAACACTTTTCACAAAAATAAAGTCAGGCCTAAACAATTGGAAAAATATCAATTGCTTATGGATAGGCTGAGCTAATATAACAAAAATGATGATTCTACCTAAATTATTCTACTTATTCAGGACCACATCAATCAAATTGCCAAACAATTATTTTACAGAGCTAGGAAAAAAATAATGGAATTCATTTAGAAAAAGAAAAGGTTAAGAATATCAAGGAAATTAATGAAAGCAAGGTGGCCTAGCAGTACTTAACCTCAAACCATATTATAAATCATCAAAACCATCTGGGCCTGACTAAGAAAATAGAGCATGTAGTAATGGACTAAGTTAGGTACACCAGACACAATTACCTCAGAAAAAGAAAAGAAAAAGAAAGAAAGAAAATTGCTGGGAAATAGTATGGCAGAAACTAGTCATAGAACATCATCTCACACCTCATACCAAAATAAGATCAAAATGGGTACATGATTTAGGCATAAACAGTGGTATGGTAAACAAATTAGTAAAGCAATGGATAGTTTACCTATTAGATATTTGGAGAACGAAGGAATTTGTAACCAAATTAGAACTAGAAAACATTATAAAATACAAAATGGATAATTTTGATTACATTAAATTAAAACGTTTTCATACAAACAAAACCAATGCAGCCAAGATTAGAAGGGAAGCAGAAAGCTGGGGGGAGGGGAATTTTACAGCCATTTCTAAAATATATAGAGAACTGAGTCAAATTTATAAGAATACAAGTCATTCCCTGTAATGTTCTGTTGTCTCCAGAAACTGCTGATCGCTTTCTGGGAGGAGATCTGCTGTCTCAGCTCAATGCCAGACTAGACTCTTCTTCCTCCAGAGAGCCTTTCCAACTCTGTCCTAGAGTAGACTCACTCCTTGCTCAATGTTGTCTTCTTTTATCCTCCCAGAGAATGGGCGTGTGAGAATTCAAGGGCTTGTGGGAAAATTACTTCAACCAATGAATTTGCTCCTTTTAAAGGTTGTGTAAACTCCTTTTCATGTGTAAACTCCTCCTCAGAAGTTCAAAGGGGTAAACTCCCCTTAAAGGTGGGAACCAAAGGTGTGAATTAGAGAATTGTTAAGTACCATCTTAGCACTTAGTAAGAACCTAACAATTCCCCAATTGATAAAAAGTCAAAGGATATAAACAGACAATTTTCATATGAAGAAATTAAAGCCACCTATAGTAATATGAAAAAAAATGTTCTAAATCACTATTGATTAAAGAAATGTAAATTAGGGAGCAGCTAGGTGGCACAATGGTTAGAGAACCACCCCTGAAGTTCAAGTCTTGTTTCCCAAAGAGATCATAAAAGAGAGAAAAGGATTCACATGTACAAAAGTGTTTGCAGCAGCTCTTTTTGTGGTGACAAAGAATTGGAATAGTGGGTGCCCATCATTTGGAGAATGGAATATTATTGTGCTGTAAAAAATGGTGAATAGACTGATTTCAGAAGAGCCTGGAAAGATTGACATGAACAGATGCTGAGTGAAACAAGCAGAACCAAGAAAACTTTGTTCAGAGCAACAAGATGATCAACTATGATAGATTTGGCTTTTCTCAGCAATTCAGTGATCCAAAGCAATTCCAATAAACTTTGAACAAAAAATAACATTGCATCCAGACAGAGAACTATAGAGACACTATTTTGAAACACACTATTTTCTTTTTTTTTTTTAACTTTTTTTTTTTGACAGTACATATGCATGGTTAATTTTTTACATTATCCCTTGCACTCCCTTCTGTTCCAAATTTTTCCCCTCCTTCCCTCCACCCTCTCCCCTAGATGGCAGGCATTCTCATACATGTTAAATATGTTATAGTAGAAACACACTATTTTCACCATTTTTTCCCTTTTTTTTCTCATGGTTTTCCTTTTTGTTCTGATTTTTCTCTCCCAACATGATTCATGTAGAAATGTGAAAAAAGTGAGTGACCATGTATAGACTAAAAATAAATAAATATATGCAAAAAAAAAAAAAAAAGAATTCAATTTTTTCTATCAGCTGAAGAAATCTCTTATTTCCAACTTTTCTAAAAGCTGGATAACAATGACATAGTTCCCTACATTGGAATGCAGCATCACACTCCATGAAAAATGGTGTGAGGAAGCATGAACTGATTCTTTAAAAACTCTGCTAAGAATTGTTAAATCATTCCTTCAATTGCTGCTGACCTGTCAGGTCCAGAACTCCCCTGGGATTGAAGGAGGGCAGATTGGTCCCCAAAGATCAATACAGATTTGACGATCTAATTCTGGTCCAGTGAACTGCTTCTTAGAAATGAACTAAGGCTTGGGGGTATGTCCAAATGATTTCAAAGCTATACAAAAATTGTTGATTGCTATTTATCTCATAGCCACCTTTATCTGGAATCATTTGTCACTTTTTCAATGAAGTCTGATCCACTTTGGAGGCAAATATACTTTGGAAATTTAGGACTGACTTTATCCTTGCATTGATTATATAAGTAGTTTCCTAATCTGTCATTCACTCTTGGGATAGGGTGGTTGAGCTGTATTTGGTGCTTATCTCAATTTCTTTAGCTCCCATTGCTGGTTTCTACCTCTCCCAATGTGCCTGTGCTTATTATTGTTGCCAGCTTTTGGTTCTCATAGATGGTTATGACGACTCACAGTTCTGCCATCTTCAAGCTGTGTTGGAGGGTCCTTTGTCACAACAATGCAGTCTGCGTTTTCAAACTCCATGTGACATTTTCAATCAGAGGACTGTGGATTTTCATTTGCCTGGTGAAACCATAGTGAAATAACCATATGACAAGCTTTCATAAACTTTAAGACCATTAAACACTGCAAAGGATTTTAAAAGTTATCTAATTTATGGTTATAAATCCATATAGGATGTGGATTACTGATTTTTTTTTAATTAAAACTTTTTATTTTTCAAAACATATGCATGGACAATTCTTCAACATTAGCCCTTGCAAAACCTTGTGTTCCAGTTTTCCCCTCCTTCCTCCACACCCTCCTCTAGATGGCAAGTAATCCAATATTATGTTAAACATGGTAGAAATATATTAAATCCAATATATGTATACAATATATTTATACAATTATCGTGCCACACAAGAAAAAAAAAAAGAGAAGCAAAATAAAATGCAAGCAAACAACAACAAAAAGAGTAAAAATGCTATGTTGTGATCCACAGCTCTCTGGTGTAAATGGCTCTCCATCACTGAACAATTGGAACTGGTTTGAATCATCTCATTGTTGAAGAGAGCCACATCCATCAGAATTGATCATTGGATAGTCTTGTTGCCATGTACAATGATCTCCTGGTTTTGCTCATTTCACTCAGCATCAGTTCATGTAAGTCTCGCCAGGTTTCTCTGAAACATCCTGTTGGTCATTTCTTATAGAACAATAATATTCATAACATTCATATCCCGTAACTTATTCAGCCATTCTCCAATTGATGGGCATCCACATAGTTTCCAGTTTCTAGCCACCACAAAGAGGGCTGCCACAAACATTTTTGCACATGTGAGTCCATTTCCCCCCTTTAAGATCTCTTTGGGATATAAGCCCAATAGCAGAAATGCTGGATCAAAGGGCATGCACAGTTTGACAACTTTTTGAGCATAGTTCCAAATTGCTCTCCAGAATGGTTGGATCTGTTCACAGTGTGAATTACTTTTTTTCAAAGGATCTATTGGATGTTGAATTTTTTTTTTTTTTTTTTTAATTTTCACTAAACCCTACCTGAAATTTAGCGTTTCCTAGAATTATGAATGCAGGCAACAAATATCATTCTGAAAAGTGGTCCCTGGTTTTCACCAGGCTGCTGGAAGCATCCATGAAACTAAAACAAAATAAAAAACAATTCAATCTAATTCAATCCTATTATATCAGAGTTGAAACATGAATCAAGTATTCCTGAATCCATTCTGCTATTTCCCTAGATTTGTTATATAAACAGGTTCCATCGGGGCCAGTATACTAGAGAGATGAAGGTAATTCATTGAAGGTTATGGTTGACTCTAGAACTCTGCTCTTTTTTAAGAGTTCTTTGTCAATTAGCATGAATTAGTGAAAGAAAATGGAGGAAATCCAATCACCTTTTTGTTAAGCCACAAATGAATAGACCAAATTCACTGTAATAAAATTTTATTGACAAATGTTAGTGTGGTCATTTCCTGTTCAACTAATTACAATAAAAAAAAATTTTTATTGGAGTCTTTTATAATGTTTATAAACTGCAGCTAATAATAATTTCACTTTATCCTATTTTATAGTTCTCATGTTAATTAGGTCTTTAGATACTTCTTATACATTAAATACTGAGTGTCATGGAATAAAAATGATGAATCAGATAAAGCATTCTTTCTTTGCTTATCCATAAATTTTTAAATTAGTTTTTGTTGTCTATTTCATTAGTAAGTTTTTATAAATTTCTCTGGGAAAACCCAGTAGGTTCCTTCACAAATCAAATAATAAAATTTGAAAATTCAAGAAATGGAAAGAATTTTGAAATCTATTCAGAGAGTAGTTCATGGGTCTATAAAATCCTTTTCAGCTCTTAGTGGTCTGTTTCTATGAATACTTGATGTTATATAACAATCTGATTACAGATGCCCCCAGGCACTTGGCCTATCTAAAATACAACAAAGACAAATAACTCGTTTCATTTTGCCTAAGAAATATCAAATGCTAGGGCAAACTTTTTGACTAGATTTTAGAAATATGTTATGTAGTTTATTTCCATTAATATTGCTATATAGTCTTATGAAATTCTAGGAAGCAAATATGCACTTAGATAATATAAAATAGGATACCTAAATTTATGTCTTCAAAATGATGGCAATTACTGTAAATCTTAGTCAAAATACATATAAGTAGGTCTCAAATTCAAGATTTCCCATTAAAATTAAAAGTTATAATTCACAAATTCTGATGAATTCATTTCCAGGAAAAAACTGAATAGCATACTTCCAAGAATCATCCCACATGTTAGTTACTTCCATAACTTAGCTGGTTCACAGACTGAGTGCTTTTTTTTGTTGTTGTAATTTAAATATTGGACTTATAGGGAAGAGAACTCCTTCTACCTATGCAGATCAAAATCTGCTTGAAAATTCTTGTCTCAGAGAGTTACTTGGGCGTCTATTTTTCAATCAGCATATATCAGAGTTGGCAATCCAATTCAAGGTCTTTCTTATGCTGAGACTATCTGTCTAGTAGTACTTATACCATACTACCTAATATTCCAGTTTAAAAAAAAAAAACAAAACACCTACATTCTCAAACAATACATAAAAACAGGAAGTGAAAGAAAATTGGAATAGTCAAATTTATCTTTCTTCTGTGTATTTGCTTAATGCACTACAGAAAAACTATTTTCATCTCAAGGTCAGATTTTGAATAGTAAATTAATTTTACCAAAATTACCTATGGTAAAAGGATATTAAATATGTAAGGATATTCATGTATTTGTATTTTGTATTTTATAATTCTCTCTAGTTAGTAAGGTTTGTCATAACATATATACACATACATCAGGACTGAGATAGGCTGAATAAAGGAGAAAAGTCATGTCAGTACTTTGGGAACTGTAATTGCATTGTCATTTCCAAGTAGATGAAAAATAATAGGCCGGTACATAGTTTCAAAAACAACAACTTTATATTAGTCAATAATACATTTATGAAGACTAGAGACAAAATAGCTATGTCAATGACTGAGTTTTATGTCCCTACAAGAGGCTAGGTTTTTTTTGCCTTAATATATTTTCAATGTTTATTTTTTTTAAGCCCTTAAAAATTCAGTATTGTGGAGTAGCTGGGTGGTGTAGTAGAACCCAAGTTCAAACTTGGGCTCAGACCTATGTGACCCTGGGCAAGTCAACTCCAACTGCCTCCAAAAAGAAATTCAGCATTGGGAAATTCCTTCATTGTTCTGTGTCTTAATATGGGAAATTAACATACCTTTACCAACTGGTACCTCTACCAATGCTGACTGGCAACTGTTCTGCAGCTGCTTAGGAGTCTTGAGATGTTAAATGACTTTGTCCAGGATTATACAGTCAACATGTGTAAAAGGCTTGGCTTGAAATCAAGTCTTCAAATTTTATATTTTAAAGTCTATTTTTAAGAGGAACTTCAAAGCTCAAATAGAATAAAGAGCCTAATATATAAAGATATTATGTAGTCATTAAAAAGTTATGTAAATTTAATTATATCTTCCAGGGAATTAAAAGATCTCTACACAGTAGGAATTCTTCTTAATCTTTTTTGTCATGGATCTAGTAAACCCCTACTCAAAATAAGGCTTTTAAATATATAAAATACTTAATATTAAAAAAGATAATCAATTATATTAAAAGTTATAAAAAAGTTTAAAACAAGTTCATCCTCTCCAAGTTAAAAATCTTTGCTATAAGGGGCAGCTAATGCTATAAGGGCCAGTGTAATGGATACAGCACCAGCCCTGAAGTCAGGAAGACCGGAATTCAAATCTAGTCTCAGACACTTTAACACTTCCTAGCTGTGTGACCCCGGGCAAGTCACTTAACCCCAATTGCGTCAGGGAGGAAAAATCTTTGCTATAGATGAAAATTCACTTTAAAAAATCTCAACTTTGTTTACACATCAATACATTATACTTTCTTCAACTCTGTTGTTACTCTGACAATCTATTTACATTAAAAATAAGTCTTGCATTTAAGCATAAGACTACATGAATTCATAAAATAACCAATAATTTAATATATTAACTGATTTGTAATGATTAAAACAGTTAAGTATACATTGGTGTGGAGAACATATGACCTTTTACAAGCATAGTCACATTTATTAGTTCATGCCTAAATGACACACCACTACAAATGCCTGCATCCCCAAAATATCTAAAAGCCCTAACATTTATTAAGTTTGCCAATTTTAAATGAGTTCCATTCAAAATAATCTTTATGGCTGTGACCATAGAAGGTCCATCCAGAGAATATGGCATTTGCTGGATAGGTAGAAATACTAAGTCACTTCCTTTGAATCATGAAAAAATAAAAAAAATTAAAAAATTTAAAAAAAAAATTGGTGGACCTAAAAAGCAGTAAGCTAACTGATGCAGATTACAAAAAAAGTTCTCTAGTTATTCAACTATATTATATAAACCTCTACAGTTATCACTTATAAAAATCAGAATTCCATTTTTATTAAAATGGTCATTTAGAATGATTCCAGTCAAATTCTGAAGTTTCTCTCATTTTCTAAAAGTTTATCCTTTAAAATATGTTCTAATTTTTAAAAGATCAATCTTTTTATATAAGCAAACAGGCCATTGCTTTTATAAGAATTATTTATTATATATTATTGTAAAGTGGATGTTTAATACAGTACTGTGCATAAGATTCTCTCATTCTCAAACAGAAATGAACTAAAAAACTCTAAGCAAGTGGAACACAGATTTTTAAAAAAGGGTCATTGTGCAGAGAATTTTCCATTAACAACATCTATGTGGCAAATGTTCTTCTCTTACTTAATTCTGAGTATATGGCTATTTCCTTTTTCACATAAATTTTGGATTCTTGCCAAAAAAAGAATAATTCTCACAGTAATTCTCATATTACATAAATATTCTAACTAAATGTAGCACCGTAAGATTTAAATCTAGCCCATTCTAATGTTAACAAAAATGTGTGATGGGTTGAACATAATACATCCGATAACAGATCGAGTCTATCTACAATTAAAATAAAGAAAAAGGTTATCAACCCTAACATATTTTTAATATGTTATGATTTTTAACTTAGGCGTTATAAATCTTCAATTGATTACCATTTTGTGCAATAAAATCATGTTTATCAAGAGCAGAATGTGAACAAGATGAAAAAATAAAAATCATAGAATCAGACTTGAACTTTTCATACTGAAGGAGAAATACTGTATTATCATTTGCTGATAATTATATTTAAAGGCAAAACAGACCTGAAAACTTTGAGGCATTTCAATTTGGGTTCTCCCTATCTAACAGGAAGGTGGCATCTTCCTGATTTGCCTGGCATGGCTACCTGATGGAAAAGATGAAGCTTTGCTTTTTTTTTTTTTTTTTTTAAATGTACAGTCAATATTTCAATTGCTTTATTATACAGTAAAATAAATTTGAGATGCTAATCAGCTACAGGGCAAACAAATAATATTTTAAAAAAATATTTACTTATAAACAAATTTATCCCATTACTGCTTATAAAAATATTTTTCCATAATTAAAAGGCTCCTGTGTTCTTTGAAGATTTTGACTTTTAATATTTTACATGGAATAAAAATTTACAAAACCAAATAATCATGCAAAATACCAAAAAAAATATAAAATATTTGCAGAAGTCAGAGTTCCAAAGCAGCTTAAAACAGTGATCCAGATTTTAACTGTCAGCTGTTTATTATATTTTTTGCCCATATATCTTTAAATCAAATATAACTGTAGTGTTGATGATTGATATTCAAATGACTATTAAAAAATATATATAGTTTTGGCATCTCATAAAAATTTTAGTAAGTGCTGAAAGAGTAAAAAGGCAGAAAAGTACAGGAGTCCATATATCCTTTTTGTTAAATTTAATTTGTCATATGTAGAAGGTTTCTATATACAATCAGTGTGCACTGTAACAGTTTCTATTAAAAGTCAATCAGTTCATCTAAAATATTAACTGGCTGCATAGCACATTTGACATTATTGCCCACATTAAAAAGGAAAACAAATGGATTTACAATAAATTTTGGCTGATTTGGGTTCTGATGTGTTCACAAAAGTATTTTTTAAACCAATGCATCTGAAAAAAAAATTTTCAGAGCATGCAGTTTAGATAGTACATGTCCATTACTACAAACAATCACAACACTGGCTTTTTAAAAAATGTATCTAATAAAATATTCAATATAAAAGGAACCCTAAGGGATAATATAATGGAATAATGTTCTTTTCCCCCATTTTTTACATTCTAAACAGTGATTCCATCTAGACAATTTATTAAAAAACGCTGTTAATACATTGATTTTTTTTGTCCTTTTTTTAATAACAAGGCCTGAGTTGTTGGGGAAAGGAACAATTAAAAAAAAAAAAAACCTGAGGGGGAGGGAAGGAAAGCTCATTTAATTAATTTACAATAATTTACAACTATTTTATTTTGTAAAAAGGCATTACAATTTATCACAAACAAGAATTCCTGGATATTTTACAGTAATAGGTACAGAATTTAAATATTCAAGCTTGTGATGAGAAGCGGCAAGGTGGTCGCAGTGTACAATGTAAACAAGTAGCTTTGGAAAGTGAACAAAGTCCTTGAGAGTTCTTTGCTAAAGAAAAACAAAACAAAACAAACTCTTCATTCCTTCCTGAAACATGATTACAGGTCAGTGTGTAAAGTTCATTTACAAACATAATTTAAATGGAGTTCAGCCTAAAATCACTGACACAAAGAATTTTATCCAGTCTAAATGGGGCAGTGTTGAGGTCCCTGTAAAAAGTAAACATCTTCCATTATTTAAAAAAAAAAAAAAAAAAAAAAAAAAGTGTTACAACATTATGTAACACAGTGCAGCATAATCCTTAAATACAAAAATATTTTTCTTCTGTTGGGATAATAGACCTTGCATCCTGGAAAGAAGTAACAATACTGCTACTGATGGAGGATCCTGTCCATATCTTTCAAGTCATGTAAGGCAATTACTGTGGTAGTTTACGATATATGGCTAAAAGAAAGTCCAAACAGGCAATGTCAGTATTTGTTATGTTTTCCGGTTACTCCAAGTATGCTCAGGTGTACTTTTGTGATCAGATGAATGTTCAAATGGAGATCTATGACCTAAAGGTGATCTTGAGCCATATGGAGACCTCTGATCTAGTGGTGACCTAGGGCCACTACTGGAAGCTCTGTGGTCCATCTGCCAATCTGAATGATATCTATAATCCCTTGAAGTTTTATGATGTGAATATTCAGAACTTGATCGATGGTCTGAGTGTAACCGGTGATCTGAATGAGAACGGTGCTCAGAATGAGATCGGTCTTTTAAACTTCCTTCCAAACCTGATCTGTGATCTCTACTTCTATGGTCATCCATTTTTCTGTGTTTGCTATCATTGTAATATCTGATGATAGAAAAATAAGTATATTACAAAATTAAGGAAAACATATAAAATTAATTTTACTAGATCTATCATGGAAAACTACTCATTCACATCAGGAACTACAAATTCTTGGTATAAACTCATAAAAGCCTAATAATATATAATAATATAATATAATAAAATAATAAAAACCTAATCTTGAAAAAAAACTAAAATAGCTTTTTATGTAATAAACTAAACAAGTACTTCCTATGTGTTTATTGAAATGACAACTGAGGAAAATAATATTAATTCTTGACATCGAAAACTTGTATAATAAGTATTGCTTCCTTCAGTGCATTCATTTTAAGCTTTTGTAAATCCACTTTGGTTGCAGTGTAGAGGTTATTCACAATAGTGCATTATTTTCTAAAATCAAAAATACTTAAGGGGCTTGAGAACTGGAACCAGACCTTGGATATCAGGTCTACTTTATTTTAGTACACAGCTATAACTGATTTTTAAGTTCTTCAAGATGAACTTTAGTAAAATACAACAGAAAGGGTTTTTTTTTTTTTTTTTGGCTTTGTTTTGTTTTTTTAACAAAAGAAACACTAATAGCAGAGAAAACAATATACACATTATTTTATAATAAATTTATTGAACTGATTTCAGGAAAGATTATTTTACTCAGTAATTTTGTGTTCTACTGTAACCTCATTTTAAAAAATGGAGAAGGAATTTTTTTTTCCTCTTCACAAAATGTCTTTTATCAAATAACTGGCAAAGTTTACCTGCTTTCTTGTTTGTAATGATCCCATTCCCGGTGATCTTTACCATTGCTAAAGGATGAATATGATCTTTTCCTGGACTCATTCTTTTTGTAAGCATCTCCTTGATGCCTATCTTTGTGGTCATGATATTGAGACAAATGTCTATCAGAAGAATAACTGTCCCTGCTGCTGTCATCATGATTTGTATTCTCTTTTAGTCTTTCCACATCTGTTAAAAAAAAAAAAAGTCTGACTTGCGTTTTCAACATTAAAAAAGTCTAAAGGGAATAAAACTAACTGAAACAATGATACTCCAATTCCCATCCCCCCCAAACAAAGTTCAATTTTTAGGGAGCACTACTTTTTTTTGACTGAATATGAAAATAATAATTAAATAGTGGTATTTCTTTTTTTTTTTTCCCACCATTTGCACACTTCCTATGAAATGTCATTAAATTATATTAAGAACAGTTATTCATAAATATGGCAACTGGCAAAATTTTTTGGGCTAAATTCATAGTATGTGATACAGCCTAGGAAAAGCAAACATTTAAGCTAAAAAAATTTGTTTTACAAGTTTTTATTTAATTAAGCTACCTTAATTATTAACCACATGCTTATAGTTTTCAATAAATAAAATAACTCTACTTACTGAAATTATTACTAAGAAATGATTTAGGAAAAATAGCTGATATATAACATATATACATGAGAAAATATTTAGTGCCAACATAGAAAATACTCCAGATGACAAAAATAACATGCAAACACTTAATGAGATAACTATACAGTTTCAGAACAAAACCAAAGTGTCTTAAAATGTATACAAAATATTTATGTTTCTTATTTAGACAACAATAAGTAAAACTAACCTGGATTCCTAATCATATGAGTATTCATGCTGCTGCTGTTTTGGTCATTGTTTTGCTGCAAAAATATATACATGTAAAATCATTAAAAACATTTTTTGAAATAATTTTCAAACATCCTAGAAAAATCCATCTAGGAAAAGTTGAATTTTTGTGCACTCATTTTGGTTTTACTAAAGCATGCCAATTAAGTTTCTTCTGTTTCTTTGGGATTGCTGTGGCATGCAGTGAAAAGAGTCCAGGTTTTGAGTTAGAGGGTTACCTGGACATGAATCCAGACACTTCTACTTAAGCAAGTTACTTCACTATTCTAGACTTTAGCTTCCTCTTTGTAAAGTAAAGGGACTGAACTAGGCAGCTTCATGAGTACTTCTGTGATCAAATCAAGCCATCACCATCTGTGAAGAGGGATAATTTTGGTTTTTTTGGGGGGGAGGGGCTGGAGGGGACAGTGTTTATTAATACCTCAATTTTTTTCCTCTTCTTACTGCTGTAGCTAATATTTTAATATTAAGTCAAATTAACAGTGAAGAAAAAAGGATGCTTACTTTGCTTCTAAATTCACTTAAGTTTTCATAGCTAGTTTTTGATCCAAGATATAAGCTTCTGACATGTAAAATGCCATGCTTTTTCATTTTAGGAGTCATTTATTTTCTTGAAGGTACTTTCTCAATTTATTTATGCAATCATGTTTTTGTTATTTGTATAATTATGCTGTTTTCCTTATGATAAAGTATACTTGCATTCCTTTCACAAATTCAACCTGAACACTCATAAAGCATTTACCAAATGCCTATTACATGCTAGGTATGATGTGAAGGATACAAAGAAAAAAAAAAAAAAAAAAAAAAAAGGAATATCTCCTTTCAGGAAGCTTACATTCTGTCATTTCATAAGGACTATTTTTGGGATAAAATTCTCTAACTCTAAAATTTTTGAATATAACAACATTCATTTGTAAGATTGCTCTACAGTTATCTTTCTTTGCTTTATTTTTCTTAGCTTGAGTTATCTCAGTAGTGTGGGATTTTATTTTCTATTCCTGAATTGGGTAACATTAATTGTTCTTCAAGTGTATGAGAATATTCACTTATATCCATAAGAGATGAGTAGTCCATTTGTAGTTCATTTATGGCATGCTCCATTTCTCTTGGTTGATTAAGATCTCTTTCTTGCCTTATTAATTGGTCACTTTATATTTTTATAGACATCCAGTCATTTTCTTTAAATTCTCAGTTTTGCAGGATTATTTGTGCTCCACCAAATCTCACAATCCAGGGCCCTATTTAGCCCTCAAACATCAAACTTCTTGCCTTTAAGGACCTCCTTTAGAAATAAAACTTTTAACACTAGACTAAGATATGATTCCATATTCAAGATATCATCTAGTTTTGTATTATCTCTTGATATCATGGGATGAAATAAAGAAACTGATGGTTAATGTGGATTTCATTCAAATCCCAGGTTACTTAACTAATTACAATTTATTTATAGAGTTGAACGCCTAGTTATTAAATTAAATTTATCTTCCACCCTAGTGTTTTAAGAGAAATTAATGACTCTTTCTCTACCTTCATAGTTTCCTGGAAGGCAGAAATCCTTATTATCAAAAAGTTCAAATCACTGTCTTCTAGCTAGTGCTAGAGAAAACAAAACACACTTTTTATAATTTTGGATACATGCTATTAAAAGTTTTTTATTTTGTTTGCAGGAACAATTCAAGACAAGGGAGAAACATAGGCTAGCTCAAAGACAATGTCTTCTGAAAAGTCATGTTCCACAAGTATTTAGAACATACAAAAAACACATTATGAATCCAAAAGCAGTCATTGGTTTTGGGAGGAGTTTGTTGGTTTGGGGGGAGGAGAAAAATTTCCTAATCTACTAGTCTGCCATTGACCTTTGAAATCTAAGACAGAGTAAAAAATCATATATACATATACAGGTAGGCTTGCTTAAGAAATGAGGTAAGGGGCCTCAAAACATGGATATTAGATGTAAGTAAATGAAATGGATATGTATTCTAAAATGATATCATTCATGTCAAGAAGGGGGAAAATACAGTGTTTACTTCTATTAGTAAATTTCCTTTTCTCCTTCCCTAATACTAATGGCTGAAAGTTGCTAGTTACTTGCTATCATATTTCAGCCCTATCCCTCCCAAATCCCTAACCTACCTATGATCCCATTCTTCCATTTTGTAATCTGGAACCACAGAAGTTTGTTTTATCATTATAATACTTCTTCCTCTGACAATAACTCAAATCTTTTTAGATTCCTGGAGAATTTTTCTCCTCATCCCTTGAAGCCCCATTGGCATCCTTAACTACTATTTTGAACCCAACACATTGGCTAAAAGAATCATACATATTCTTTGCCTCTTGATGACACTTTCAGACATTCCCTTTCTTATTAACAATTCTTCTATGTGTTTATATCACATTACCCAGATCCTGAATGCTGTTATCAACTGGGTTGCTAGTACCAACACCTGCTCTCTCAGTTCATGTTCTTCTTTTATTAAGGCCAGAACTAAATACATGATCCTTGCCTTCTCTTTAGTTTTTGTTCCAGTATGGAAACTTAAATTAGGTAGGGCTAGTATTCCAACTGATTAGTATCCTAAACCATCATGATCTTTCCTGCAGCTATATACTGGAATGCATCTTTATTAATGATCTGAAATTCTATCTAATCCTTACTCTCCTATCCTATGTCTCCCTTTAAGCTATTATTTTGTACTAATAGAAACTATTATATGATCTTTCTCCTTCTTGACCATAGTCCAACAATTCTGTTTTGACTTTTTACCTGGAAAACAATGACCTATAAAAAGTTAGTTTAATTACCCATTCTCCCTCAATTCAAATATCTTGCCTCACTAGCTCCATGCTTTGTGAAATGTTTACTCCACAACACATGTTGTCAAATGTTTGTGTATAGTAAGTTGGACAATAATATCAGAAAAATTCATTACAAACTGATGACTTTTCTTTTTCACTAATATGGACAGCAACTCTATCAAACCACCCTTTTTCTTCAAGTCTCCTATAACAGCTTTCCCCCCCTTCCTCTCATCTAAGTATCATGTCTCATGGAAAATGGTGCAATTCATTCTAAACTTCTCACCCACTCCACATCTCAAAACTTTCAATATTAATCCCTTTAAGCATTTTCCTTTGTGTCACTCTCTGACAAAGGTGGTCCTTCCTGCCAATGGTATATTTTCTTATAAACTATTAACCCCAGCCACATGGTACACATATTGTATAGAACTCTGAACTTGACATCAGGATGAACTGAAATGCGGCCTCAGAAACTTACTAGCTGTGTGTGTCTAGGCAAGTCATTTAACTTCTGCACATCTCAGTTTCCTTAATTGGAAAATGTGAATAATAATTATATCTATATAGCTCAAGGTTTTCATAAGGACCAATACTTGCAAAGCACTTAGCATAGTGCTTGGCATATAGAAGGTGCTTATTCCTTTTCTCTTATTCCTTCCTTTCTACTTTTTCCCTCACATTTTCTCCAAGTATTCACCATTCCTTATCTTTTAGTCATCAAGATAATAGACTAGAAAACCCAAAGACACAATAAAAAAACTAAACATAATGACCTCCCATGGTCCCTTGAACTTCCATTTCTTCCTAGGCTTGCTCCCCTGTACTAGCCATTCTCTCCTCTTTCCTCATTTTGACTCCATGGTGAACCAAATCACTTCTAAAATGTCCTGCTCTCTAAAATCCTTAAGTCTCTTCCCCCCTCCCCTTTTTAAAAATAAGAATATTTTGCTAATTACACTCTTCCAAGCCTCAGCCTTGGATTACTGCCCCCATTCACTAGCTTCACTATTATGCATATACTGCTTAATGAAGATGGGGTTTGCTATAGTTAGACAATTTTTCTATAGTTTCCTTATCAATTCTCCCCAGCAGCAACTTTTCATTCTTTGCCAATCTCCCATGACTCCTTTTCCTGAATCCTAAGAATTCTCAGATTTTACAGGGAAAAAAACCTGAAATCATTCATCTTGAACTCTCTTCTCTCCTTCATCTCATATCACTCAGATGCTTTTTGCCACTGTCCTATTTCACTGTACCATAAAAAGAGCCCCTCTCTCTGTTCAAGCAAAGTCTCATTCTACTCCTCCTCCCTTGTCATTTATTTCAATCTCTCCCTATGGTTTCATTCTTTATTGTCTACAAATATGACCATATCCCATTCATCCTAGAAAGAACAAGACCCCTCACTTTCATCATTGCAATCATCCATTCTGTCTTTTGTCCAAAAGACTAACTACAATCAGTGCCTCTACTTTTCTTTCCTTATTCTCTTCTTATAATACTGCTTACAATTCTTACAATTTGGGTTTTAACCCTACCATTTCAATGAAACTTCTTTCCAAAGTTACCAACGATGTTTTGGTCTCTAAAATTGGCCCTTACTCAGTCATAATTTCCTTTAACTCCACCCTTTGATATGTTTTTGACATGCATCATCCTTTCCTTGACATTTTCTTCTCTGTAGGGTTTTTGGAATATCATTCTGTTTATATACTGATCCTCTCCTCCTACCTACCTAACTGTTCCTTCTCAGTTTCTTGTTAGATTTTCATCCAGCTTATACTTTCTATCCATAGGTGTTTTTCCCCCCATCCTTTATACGCTGCCCTAAACTTTCCAACTGTCTTTGATACTTCTCAAACAAAATGTTCAGTAAATATTTAAAACTCAACATATTCAAAACTATCTTTCTTCAAAGATAATTAAGAAACAGAAATACTTAAACTAAATAACTCAGTGTTCAATAATCCTGATATTGAATTATGTGAGGAAGTACTTTCTCTCTTTGACATTTGCTGGGAAAATTGGAAATGAGTTTAATATAAATCAGATTTAGTCCAAAAATTTTATCTCATATCATAAAAACTCAAAATATTTCTGACCTAAACAATAAATCCATATAATTAAAAAAAAAATTTAACCAGTAAAAATGGCTGAGGAAATCTCTTAACTAAATGAGGGTTATTTCAATTTCAAATACATGAAAATAAAAATCTTTGCATTCAACAAAATAAATATGAGTAGGATAAAGGGGAAGGGGTAGTAAGAGGTCTGCATTAAATATCTCTATTCAAGAAATTAGCACAAATATAAAAGTTCGAAAGTCATTCCCCAACAGATAAATTGTCAAAGGATACTGGCAAATCCCTTTCAAAAGAATTGCTAACTAAATAACCATGAAAGACTGCTCCAAATCACTAATAATAAGAGAAATACAAATTAAAACTAACCTGAGATTTGTCTCACATACAAACTGGGAACAAAAACTGCAAAGATGGGAATAATCAATGTTGAAAGAAAGATAGAAAGAGAAATACAATACATTGTAGAGTTGTGAATATGTCTAGTCAGTCTAGAGAGCAATTGGCAATTATGTCAAATGATTAAAATGTTCCTAATATGATGAAGAGGTCCATACCCAAGGAGGTCAAAGACAGAAAGCAGTTTTCCTCTACTATACTTCATGATAGTCCTTTTTTGAAATATTGAAAAATAGGAAGAAAAGTACATAATCATTAGTTCAAGGATGCACAAAACCAACTGTGATATATAATGGGAAAAAAAAAAAAAAGAAATTAAGTATTAAGAGAATCAGTGAAGACATAGGAACTGGGATGTAAAGAGCAGCAAGCATTGTATATATATATACAATGACTAGAACAATGTAAATGGAAAGAATAGGAGAACCAAACACTGTAATTATAATGACCAAATGATCCCAAAGAATGGCAATGTACACCTCCTCCGCCTTTTTTTTTTTTTTTGGGGGGGGGGGGGGGGAGAAGATGAAGGAGATGTAATGTTGGTTAGTTTTGCCAATACTTTTTTTCTCCTTTCCTTATGTAATCTTTGTTACAAGGAATGGTTCACTAATTAAGGGAAGAGAAAGGATCCATTCATAAAACAGAGGGTGATGTAAGAAAAGAAGCTATCAGCAAAAATGAATCATTAAAATAACTATAACACTGACAGTGGCTTAGCACTTTTGCCATTTCTTTCAGCAGTTAAGGATGAGGTTTATCCTTGTTACTTGGGAGTCCCAAGTGACTTGAAAACACCAAAGGGAACTAAATTCTTATTATCTTCTATGAAATCAAATTCTGAAAACAAAATTTTTGTTTTGGGCTAAGAAATACTGAATAGCTATACCTTTTCTCTCTGCTGTCAGTAATCTTTCTTCCATCTACTCTAAAGCAGCAGTACTATATCTTTTTTTTTATTCTATTCCTCCTTAATCCCCTCAAATGTATCTTTAAAAAATCTTTGAATTTCCTTCAAACACTTGAACCTATTTTTCTGGACAATGGAAAATGCTACACTCATATTCTTACTCTGTACCTGTTCTTACTTTTGAATTCTATGCTTAGCTTAAAAAAAATCTAAATTGATTGGTGGGTTCCATGTACATACAGTTCAAAAACTTTATATAACTGCTGGAATTACTCACTGCAATTTCCCCCTTTGTAACCAAAATTTCACTCTTACAAGTCCCATCTTTTGTAAGCTGATTTTTCCCTACACAATTTTAGTCCCCAAAACCTATCCTGATTCTAAGGATCAAAATATGATTTACTTTACTCTTTTATCATTCTTGTCTCCAACACCCAAAATCTCACAGACAGAATTATTCTTGTTAGCTTTGAAAAGATGAATTATCATTAAGGAAAATCAAGAAATTACTAAGTGTTCTGCTTTTGGCAAGGAGTTTCACAAGGTTTCTGAATATTTGAATTCCTTAACTGTGTTCACTCATGTCTATATGCTAGGCTTGAGATTTATCTCCCTCTTTCTGTTGAGGTGTTCCTGTAAGATACTTAAATTTTAAAATTCTTTGTTTCTTTACCCAAAGGCTTCTCCTTCTTTGCTTCCTGGACTACTTCATATTATCACACAAAACACAAAGCTAAACACTTTTAATGTACCTTGTTTCTACTGAATAAGATATCTTTTCATGATCATATTCCAAGTCCTGGATATCATCTCATCAAATATCAATGACACATGTCAAAAATTTGTTTACTTGCATATTAGGACATTTACCTATTTCTTGTTTTTTATCTAAAGTGTATTTAGACATTTGAGGTCATGAGTTTTACTATTGGCTCCTTTCTTGAATATTTTCCTCTTGCTATTCTTGTCTAAAATACTATTTTTATTCATTTTAGCTACTTTCTATAT
Organism: Sminthopsis crassicaudata; assembly: GCF_048593235.1. Lineage (NCBI taxonomy): Eukaryota > Metazoa > Chordata > Mammalia > Dasyuromorphia > Dasyuridae > Sminthopsis > Sminthopsis crassicaudata. The sequence goes on along the minus strand of NC_133617.1, from coordinate 551,640,585 downwards.
CTAGATTGACATACACAGCCATTTTCCCCTTCCATATTATTTTTATTGCTTAAAGCCCTTTTGATTAGATTTGTAGGGAACTCTGTTAATATAATCTTTTTAATCTTGATTTAGTATAACAAAACTCTAGCAAGGAATGTGTCATCCCTATATTTTAAGCCACTGCCCAGAAACTCAAAACCTCTTTTCAAACACTACCTCCTTAGTCACCATTTGATTCTTCCTGAATTAGTTTTTCTCTTTTGCTTCTCTTCCTTGGCAAGAATAATGCAAACACAACCTATGCTTTAAAGGTCTTCAGTTTCTTTGCTAAAAAGTTCATTTATCTAAAGCAATTTTTTAGATTGCTTCTAACAATCACAATTGTGATTATCACCAGAAGTGTGAAATAGCAATTTTGATAAGTGTTCAGAGGTTTGTCTTCAATACATACCAAGAAAACAACAGGTTCTCTGCTGTTTTAGGTTAACAAATAGATGCTTTAGTACCCATCAGTAAGAAATTGCCAACTGCTGCTTCTCTTTGCTTCTTCCTGTGATTCTTAATGACTATGGCACAATGATATCATTATTTGGAGGGCAAAGTGCTGCTTCCTTCTCACATCATTTACCTTTCTCTTTACGAAAAACCTCAAATTTTTGTTGTTGTTGTTTAAGAGATTTTAGCTGGGATTTCCCCTCCTTTTTTTTGTGACAGTTCATCTCCAGACTCCTAACAAAAGTGAAGTCTCTTTCTCTATGGCAGTCCTATTTTCCCCCTATTAAAGCCCCACTTCTGTTTCCTTTAAGAACCCATCATTACGCCCAACAACTAAAAATGTGGAGAGACATCCCTTAAATCCCTTTACCTCCTCCTTTCAGGAGGGAGCCTAATCTACACTTAGTGGGAAAGGAGTAGGGGAAATTCTCAGTGTAGCACTTAAAAGCATTTCACAAAACTGCTGCATCTTACCTTTTTTAACAAACACATTCGAGTTTCCAGACAGACTGGCTTACTTGGTGTTCTCTGACCAGTGCATTATCTCTTGTTTCCAAGACTTTCCTCATCTCCATATCAAAAAACCCTATCTCCAACAGGTTCCTCTCCTAATTGCCTCCTCAAATAACCACATGTGCATATGGTTGTCTTATCCAATAAAAGGACTTAAAACAGAAGGCAGAACTTATTTCTCATTTTGTTTTTGTATTCCCAGAACTCAATAAAATGTAAATGCATACTAAAAACTGGTTTGATTAGGGGAAAAATTATGCCGCGGTAGTTTCTGAAAATTCTCCTTTCCTCTTCATTGTGAATTTGCCTCATTCATTTTTTATTATAATAATTTGAATTTCTTACATACATGCTCTTTTGTTGGGGTGGCAGGAGGGACAGCAGGATGAGAAGCTAATTCATTAGCATCTATATAGTTAATTAAAAAGAAACTTATAGCAAGACAAATTACATTCAAAACAACTTTAAAATATAAAAATATCTGGAAATTAATCTACCAAGATTCATTCATGACTTACTTAACTACAAAACATTATTTACAAAAATAAAGCTGAGACTTCAAATACTGGAAAGATAATAATTATTTATGGATGGGATGTATATGCCAGCATAATAAATATGACAATAGCAACTAATTTATAGATTCAGTGTTATGTCAATCTAACTTACAAGTATTTATTTTATAAAATTAGTAGAATAACAATTGATTTGAAAGAAAAAAGGTATAGAATCTTGAGGAAAGCTAATTAAATAAAACCATGTAGGAATGAATATGACCTAATGCTATCAGATGTGAAATGATTATTATAAAGATAATCACCAAAATTATTTGATACTGGTTAAAAAAATAGATCAGTGGAACAGACTACATAAGCACAACTCAAAAATAAATGAACATAGTACCCCAGTATTCAATAAAGTCCAAACATAAATTACTAAATTACTTATATGACAAGAACTGCTAGGAAAGATGGAAAATGGTATGGAAGAAAATAAATTTAAATTAATACTTATGATATATATGACAGTAAGCTCCAAATAGACAACTGATATAAACAGTCATGTTAAAAAAATGTAGAAGAAAATGGAAGATGATGCTATTAACAACCAAGACTCCGGTGAGAATTCTTTAAAACATTTTTCTTTAAAAAGGGATAAAAATGACAAATTAAATAGACAACTCTGACTATGTAAAATGATAATAATGGCAATAAAAAAAAAAACAGTAGCTAGGTTAAGAGAAAATGCTAACGGGGAAAAAAAAGTCTTATTAGATCTGATAATCTTAATACTTCAATGAATTTATGGATGCAAATATCACTGCTAAAAATAAAGATCATAATCCATCCTTGCTTGTATATCCTATTGCAACTACGGTTTATATGTTCTCATAAGTTTGCCAATGGGGAACGATCTATCTAAAATTGTGGGGTACCCTTCTTGCATGGTCTATGTTTTTTTGGGTATTTCTTATCCTAGACATGTTAATGTCATAATTTCATTTTTAATAAAACATTCCTCAGATAATATCCTTCCAATTTGTGCTTCCCTGGTTTCCTTCAAGTCCCAGCTAAAATCTCTAGAGACAAAGTCTTTACTAATACTTCTTAATTCTACTAACTTCCCTCTGTTAGGTATTTTCTGTTTATCTTGTAAGTAGCTTGTTTGTATGTAAGTGTTTGTGTGCTCTCTCCCCTACTGATTATGAGCTTCTTGAAAACAGGGACTGTCTCTTTGCCTTTTTTTTTTTTTTTTTTTGGTATCCCCACAGTAGATGCTTAATAAATGCTTATTGATTGCACAGAGTAGATGTTTAATAAATGTTTATTGACTGATTGATTGGCCTTTTGTTTCAGAAAAAGATTGGGGGTCACTGAAAAATTCTGCAATTTCTTAAAAGACAATCCAGCTCCTTTTCTTCCTATTCAATTCTGAGCTCAGTTCATTGTCCATTTGCAGTTATCTATAACTCACACGCATATGTGCGCGCGCACACACACACACACACACACGCACACACATGCAAACTTGCAAGAAAAAAACAGCGAGAGCAAGGTAGAAAAGATATATTCTATAGGTTGTCTTAACTGAATGACATAATCTTAGCAATAGGCATCATTCATCTACTTGGGTTTTTCCTGTGTGAATAATTAGGCCAAAGTCTTGAGGGTGATTAGGAATCTCATTTAAGAGATTCTACAACGTTCTGGGGTTTAATGCAATCAATACAATGCCAAATGGAACACCAGGAAGACCTTACCATCTATAGGTAATCCCTCTTTAATATAAACACTAACACATCTCCCTCCATTACTGTAGAACATTTTTGACAGGCATATATCTCCCTATTTAATGGTTCACTTGATATTGGTAATAACAAGATCAAACAAGGTTATCTTCTTTGTTTATCTTTCAAAGAATTTCATAGAATTATGACATACGTAGGAGACAAAATGTTGGAGAAGTTTTAAGGTGGCATTTGCTCTACCAAATCAAATGCTTTTCTACTCAACAACGGGATCCTGTATTTTGTACATCTTTCAAAAATCTGCATGATGACAAAAATGTGGTCTACTGTAGAATCACATGTTAAAAAACATACCAGTCCCTTTTAATACCTTCAAAAAACCTGTCATTGATGCACGTGCAGGTTACTCTCATTCAAAAATCTATGTAGATGGAAAAATTTGTCACCATTTAAAAAAGAGGTAAAAGTTTTTTGTTTGTTTTTGCCATTCTTAGCATCTTTCCCTCCTTTACCCACACTAAGAAATGACTCCTCAATGCCCTCAAGACTGTTGATCAAATATAAACAAGAGTCTGTGTTGGAGGCTTCTACCAGGTTTGTTTTCTTCAGTACAATTCCGCTTTCTGAAAAAAAAAAATACATCTAAGACTATCTTTGATGGCGAAAAGAATTTATTATAAAAATATAGATCTTATCCATTTTTTGTCTGTATATTCTTCTGGTGTCATCATAAGGGCAGCCCTCTGAATAACTTAATTGGGTCTCTCAAAAGCTTTCTTTAATCCTGTTTTTAATTTGATCTTTTCTTTGTTTTAAGGAGTAGTATAGCTCATAAGCTTTCACTGATCTTTTCTATAACATTTAACAAACGAACTTATATTCCAAACTAACCTTGACAGTGGCTGTATTACCAACAAAGATATCAATGGCTTGTTGACTGATGGTTTTTAGGATATTTTGCTCTCTCTGCTTCGACAATTAATTAGGCTTCTACGCAAAACTATCACAGTCCTTTCTGTCACTAATTTTTTTTTAACATCTTATTTATGATTTATTCATTCATTTATTAATTTCATTACACACCAAATGGGAATTTATTTTTGCTTTAATAAATTGCTAAGTCAGAGTTCTCAGACTGATTTTCCTCAAGAGATCCCAAGCCCTTTGGTCCAGCAAGCACTTCACACTTGGAAAAGAAATCTAATTTTTAACTCCTACTTTTATAGGTTATGTTGCTCCCACCGTTATAATAGCCTAAGCAGTTCCAACAGGACAAGAAAGAAGCATACACCCCTACTGCTGGTATGGGTACCCCTACTTTTACTTTACTTACATTTCTTCACCTTCTAGGAAACAAGACAGAGAAAAAAGATTCTCAATAATGCGAGGCAGCTGAATAGGCCTCTGGGGGATCAGTTCTGCCAACCCTAATATAATGGATTCTTTAAACAGGATGGGCTGGTATTATTTAATTGCATGGTATATATTTTTCCTTACTTTTCTAGTTTAGAATTAATTATTCTATCAAGATAATTTAATAATGCTCACCAGATGGGTAATAAGTAAGATTCTGTTTATTAAAATATAATCAATTTAATGTTTTCTGACATTGAGTTGCGTCATATACAATATCTTCTGCTTATTTTTTTTGAGGAAAATATTGAGTACAGATGATGAGACTCTTTTCTTGTCTGAAGTCTATAGCTCCTCTTATTCTTTAATCTATATTTTCCAACACAATTTTGCCATGCTTGCCAATGTACTAAAGTCCATGAGTTTTGGACTGGACCTGTGACTTTAATTTTATGTAGAACTTCTAAAAAAGAAACTCTTTCTACCTAGGTAGATGGGAATTTATTTGGCAACGTTTATGATACATGTTAGAGCATAAGCTGCAATTTCTATGGTAGTCTTTTTACAAATGTATACTAATGAGTACTATTATCCTCTACAAAATATTTCTCTATGAACTTTGGACTGTGATAAAAGCAATTTCATCAACTTCTTTAGTTATCTCTCTAAATGGAACCTGAGCCATTCTTCCACTTAGCTGTACTTTCCTATTGTCTTTTTGTTTTGTGTCTAGTGAGTTATCAAGATTACTAATAATTACTTTTAATAGCATGTCTAACAGTTAGTTGGTCTGTGCATAAACATCTCTAAGTTATTATTTATAGATATTCTAAAACCTGTTTGATTCTTATTCTTTTTTCTCTGATAAAAGTCTGACATAAAAAAATATATTAGGAAGTTACACACTTCCTAATTAGAAAGGGGAACCAAGATAGCATAGTATACAGAGTGCTGGACTCAAGAATTTGCAACATCTAAATTCAAATCTGGCATCAGACGTTTATTAGATAGGACAAGTCACTTCTGTCTGCTTCATTTCATCATCTATGAAATAGGAATAATAATAACATCCAATTGTAAGGATTGTTGTATAGATAAAATAAGGCAATATTTGTAAAGAACTCTGCAAACCCTAAAGTGCTGCATAAATGCTAGCTAGCTATTATTAGATAAAGAGAAGAGCATCAAAAAGAACTATAAGGTTTTGGTACTAAAGAACAGAAAAATAGAAAAGTGGAATAAACTAACACAAGTAAAACTCAGAAGTAAACATCCCAGTGTTAGATAAATTAAAGAACATAAATCAGTAGCAGATGTACTGAATAGGGAATTACACAAGAACTGGAAAGAATTTGACCATACACCACAATAAGTTCCAAATGAAATTAGCTAAAAATAAAAAGTAACATGCAACTGATTGGTAATTAGATTTTACCATTTGAAGTAGAAGTGACAACAAAAAATAAAACAAATAATAATGCCTTAATTAGACAACTTTTGCCCTCAAAAAACTAAGCAAGGAGAATAAGAAAAATTATTTATGGAGAAGATAATCTTTGTATTGATTATCTTAGCTAAAAGTCTGATATCTAAGATACATGGGGAACTGAGAAAAAAAATAAAGAAATCTCATTTCAGTTTCCTAGAGAATAAATTGTTAAAGCAAATAAGCAATTTTCAAAAGAAACACAGAAAACCATGTAGTCCAAAATTACTATTAATTAGAAATAGAACTCTAACCTCATATATATTAAATTGGCAAAGAGAAGTTAATAAAAAATATTAGTGTTAAAAAAGTGAGTACAGGAACACTACTGTATCAATAGCATCAATGTGAACTACCTTGACCATTCTCAAAAACCATGTGGAATTATGGAAAAAAAAATTAATCCTCATAATCATACATCATTTGGAGTGAAAAACTGGAAACAAGTAGATTCCCACTGACTGGAGTGTATGAATATAATATAAAACCAGTGAGCCATTACATACTTTTAGTTTGTGAAGGAAAATTTTTATGGGAAAAGGGGTAGGAGGAGATGGACTTGAGCTGAAAAAAAGAAATCAACTATAAAAATGATTTGGAAGAACTCTGGAATTATGATGGTCAAAGACAATTTGAGGAGAAATTTTAGAGCACTTGAGAAGTTGAAGAACAATAAAGGTGGGAGGTGGAGAACAAAAGTGGTAGAGATGAAAAAAAAAAAAGGATATCTTAGAGCTGAATAAGAACTTGATTGAAAGGAAAAGCAAGATGATAGAAAAGAATCTTAGTACAAGGAACTGAGAAAGGAAAAAAAGGACATAATGAAGAAAAAACAATAGCATGAAAACAAGTAGATGAAATGATGTAAATAAACTAAATTAGTTAGATAAGGTAAGAGATTAATTAGACAGGGGAAAAGAAAATGTGGCTTTCAAGATTTAAGAAAAACCAAAGAGATTATCAAATATTAAAGACATGAGAATAAGAATAATAAATCTGGAGTTATGTTCACCCATAAGTAATTTGTTAGAGGGATTTTATGGAAGAGTTACTAGTAAGAAAGATAAAAAACTTAAGTAAAAACACTTCAAATAAATATGGCTAGGAGGGAATATTTTGCAGTCGCCTACACTGTTTATATTTCTTTGATGATCAAGTGACTGCTAAGAAGAGTTTTTTGGTTTTGTTTTATTTTAACTAAGAAAAAGACAAAAAGGATAACTTTCTAGACAATCAGGGTCAAAATCTTCATTTGAAAACTTAAAGAACTTTAGTGTGAAAACTAAGAAGTGAAAAAGAAAGAGGAATCTTGATTTTTGTCAGTAAGTTGGAATGACATAAAAGCAGAGCAAAGACAAGGTAGATTATGATTATAAAACTAATTTGAGCATGCTCTTAAAAAATAAGCTGGATGTTCAAAATTAGCTACTTGTTCTCAATAAATGATTATTACATTCTAAATTATTTTGTAAAGAGAAATTACTTAAGAGAATAATAGCAGTGATGACTCCTGAGGGGCTATCAAACCTGGTTACAAAAAATGTTTATGATCTTCCCAAATCATGCATTCAGATAAACTACTTAAAGACTTGTTAAAAACAAATGAGCATTATTATCTTTTGATAATTCCCTTGGGTACAAATAATAGTGCCAGAAGATCTATAAAATACTTCTCAAGATTATAAAGTTTTGGGCAAGAATGAAGACTTGAAGCAAAAGGTCACTATGTAGCTAAAATGAAGAAATAAAAGAAAAAATACTTTTATTAAATGAAAAATTATTCAAGATTAAGTATCTGAGAATGGGATTTGATTCTCTGGATCACATGTTAAAATAATGGAACAACAAGCTCTTGAATAGGCATGAGATATAAACCCAGAGGGGTGCTGGTGACAGCCTTTATTAGCTTTTGATTCAGCATGAAAATTTGTACTTCAGAAATCAGTAAATGCTACCAATAAAGGCTTGATCTGTTATTTTATTAACTGCTAAACATAAAGTGATAAAGAAAATGGTAATGATGAATACTGAACTTAAAAGTGTGTTGTGCACTTATATTTTCCCGCATAAGAGCCAAATGTTAAACATTTACCATTACACTCTTGGACATATCTAACTAGGGCTAGTAAGAACAAAATTGTCTAAACTTTTGTGCACCAAATTGAAAGGATTATAAAATGAAAAGGTAAAAATTTACCTATGCATCAATCTAGACACTTAAGTAGTAGCTTAAGTAAGATTAGTAACTGAAGTATCCAGAAGTTCATACAGTAAAATCTAAGAAAGGAAACAGTAATAAAAATCAATGACCTCATGTGTCTTTATATATTTATACAAAGTATGGGCAAAAAACAACATAAACTACAGATCCTAGGGGTGGTGAGAAAAATATGACCTCATGGCTCAAATCACTAATACACAGGGGATGAAACCCCTGACTGAAACATGTGTAACTTTGGTCAAAAGAAACAGTGGGGTGTGATTATATGTAAGAAAATATACTCAGGTCAAAGTTCCTTCATGAAATAGTAGTGAAGGAGCCCAGACAATACCAGTTTTAATTTGGCCTCTGGTATTTTAGCCAATTAATGTCCTCATAGGCCATGGAAAAAAAGGTTATGAAATGAGGGGTACCACTTAAACTTTAGAAGCATAAAAGGAGGAAAGTAGTCAACCAAATCCCAGTGCTATTTATTCCACAAATCTCTCAACTGCTGGTACCTGTGTTGGTATTGATGAATGCTATATGATCTGAGATTCTATGGGTTCAGGTATAGTTTACTCCCTTACCTACAAACATCTGAGAAATCCCTTCAGTAACTAATCCACACGTTTGCCAATAGTCCAAGAGCTGGCTGATAGTACTAAACACTTTTCAGAATATGTGAGTTGTCTTAAGGATTATTCTTTTCCTTTCTTGAAATGGTTATAGACTTACAATAAGAAATAGACATGACAGATCCTTTTTCATCTTTCTAATCAAATTCCAAATAAAGCCCTGTCTGATATTAGTCCCAAACATGGGATGAAATGAACAAGATGAAATTTAGTATAAATAAATGTAAAAATTACATGTGAATTCAACTGAGCTTTCACAAAAAGCTTGTTTTTTGCCTTTCTCTGGTATCTTTTATTTAGTATAGTGTCTGGCATGCAGTAAGTACTTAATAAATGCTTGTTGATTTGAACTGACTAAAAAATAAAAGGAAAAACAGTAATTTGGGGATGGGTGAGAATTGTTTTTAGTCAACTACTAGCTCAATATAAATCAAATTGTGGCATGCAGCCAAGAAAGTGAATATGATCTTAGATTATAATAAGTGTCATATAGCTGCAGGGAATAAGATATAGTTCTGTTGTATTCTGAATTGTCTATTCAGTTCTAAGGGGCGCATTCAAAAAGTACAAAGATGATTCTGAAAGCATCCAGAGGAAGGCAACCATGATGTATTCTGAAGGAAGAGGGTGTATTTAACCAGGAAAAAAAGAAAACTTAGGGGATATACGAGAGCTGTTTAAGTATTTGAAAGGTTATCACTTAGAATAGAGATTAAACATGTTTTCCTAGTATCTAGAAGAGATATAGCTGAAATGGATTGAAGTTTCAAAAAAAGCAAATTTAGCCTAATTGGAGATATAAAAAAATGAAATGTGTTGCCTTTAGCAAGCAATCTTTTCCTCTTTATTGGAAGTTTTCAAATAAAGGCTTGAAGATCAATTTCTGGATATGTTGCAAAGAGAAGTTTTTATAGATATGAGTTAGACCAGATGGCTACTGAAGTACCTTCCAAATTTTAAGTTCTATGATTCTGTCAAGGGACTAATATGAAAGCTTTCAGAAATGTGGGAAGACTTATATGCAATAAAGTAGCATAAGAAAAGCAAAAGCAGAAGAAAACTATATACAATGATATAAACAAATACAACAATAAAACCCAGAATAATTCAGCTTAAATGCAATGACCAGTGCTGATTTTAGAAGACTAGTGATTAGACTTATTATTAAAAAAAAACCACAAAACCAAACCAAACAACAAGAATATTTCTTTCCTATTTATAAAGATGGGGAAAGCAAAGCTACTTAGATATTGCTTATGGTGTTTAATACAAGTCATTGTATTGTTTAGTTTTATGTAAAGATTTATCTCTGCTACATTGAAGAGATCAATAGGAAGATTTATTTGGGGAAATTATTCCAGCTTGAATGACAGAAGGCATTGATAAAAGCAATGAAAGAAAAAAAAAAGTGCTATACACAAAGGTAAAGATATGCATATTCTACCTATAAAAATGAGTGAGCCTCATCATAATGTTATAAAATGCTACTGCCTTGTCAGAATTAGAGGCACTGTTCTTTTGAAACTAATTGCCACATATTATGTGGTTCTACAAAATCTTGTGCTTTTCACAACCAATTAACACTTTTCAAAAGGTCACAAATGCATTTGAATGTGGGCTCTTAGGAAATATATTTTTAGTTTCCTCAGACTGCTCTTTGAAAATTCATGACAGTAAATTTATGGGGGAAAAATATAACTGATTACCTGAGAGTCTTGCCGTTTTTTAATTGCATGCTTATATAATTTGTGTAGTTTCCTTGCATCAAATTCTGTAAACTTGGATACAAAAATCCACAAATTCCTAGAAGAAACAAATTGTTAATTTTTATGAAAAGTAATTTTTAAAAAAATCATATTTCTTGGTTTTTTTCATTTTATTTGATGGAAGATAGAAGAGTTTCTGTTATTTATCTAGTGGAAACTCTCTCAAACTGCATGTCTGAGAAGACACATATGCATTATAAGCTTCCAAAATGAACTCCTTCATTTTAAATTATTTAGGATGGAAAATAGTAATGACATTTTTATTATACTCTGAATCTTTAAATCTCAAAGGACATCTTTCTAACCTATTTAAGGCCTGTCAATCTGCTATCAGCTATCTTTTAGATTTATCTCAAACCACTGTTGTGTTTGAGCCAAAATGAGCCATTCACTACCCTCCAAAGTATTTTATCTCCCATTAAACTTTTGCACAGACTCCTGTAGGTTTAGTTATTGAAAAGTAAAGAGTTATATTGTAAAACAAAAAAAACACTACTTTATGCCAAGCCTCCTACTAAATATTTTGCAAATATTCTCATTTGAACCTTGCATTAAGCTGGAAGGTTCTATTATTATCTCAATTTCTAAGCTGAGGAAACCAAAGCCAACAAAGGTTAAGTGACTTGCCCAGCTAATAAGTACTTAACATTGGATATGAACTCATAAGAAAGGTCCCATATATTAAGAAAATTTAATGAACCACTTTTTTGTAGTAGCAAAAAATTAAATGGGAAAGGGCTAAACAAATGACTATAATAGAATATTACTAAGCCATACAGAAATGCCAAATCTGAAAAATTCAGTGTAACATTGGAAGACTTATAAGAATTGATAGAGAACAATTTATGTAAGAAACCAAATAAAATAAAGGAAGTAACTCCAGAAGACATCAAAACTCGCATCATTGAAGTAAGCAATCTTGACTTCAGAAAACTGATAGTCAAACATGCTTTTTCCTCTCTTAAAAGAATGCTGGCTAGAGATATTTAGTGAAGCGTAAATTGTCATTTATGACCAATATGTCAGCTTATTTTCTTCATTAAACTTTTTGCTCCAGTGTGAGTTCCTATATGTCTTTTGCTCCGAGGAGTTAAAAAAGGGGATGAATTATTTAGTAAAATTATCCCCAATGTAATTTCAAATGTGGACTTTTGTTAATTTTAGGATGAAAAACACAATTGACAAGATAATGGCATTCGTCACTTGCTTTTTCAAAGGTTCATCTGCCACCTAGTGGTTTAATACAAAACCATTAGAAGGACATAATGCCACACTACAATATTAATATGAGAAATATAGCTTTGAAATTAATTCAAGTTACTTTTAAAACAACTTACATAGTTTAACAAAGTTTAAAAAATTCCATAAAGCTGAAGGGGATAAATGGAAATGCATAACAATATGCAAATGATGATATGCAATTAGAAGTTAAGGTCCTGAAAAAAGTCACTTACTTTCTCCACTGTTTAATTTGTTCAGGATTTGTATATTCTTTCAGACATTCAGTGATATGATCACCAATTTTGATTAGACACTGTCTAGTATGTTCCAGCTGTTCTCTTTCTGAAAGCCCTTTTTCAGGTCTATCAAGTTGTTTTAGCGCAGCTTTGACAGGCCTCATTCTTTCTTTGCACTGTACCAAAAAAGGGGGGGAGAGGGCAGAGTTTAATATGTTAAAATGACAAATTCCAAAATATCATTCATTTATCAATGATATTTATAATAGACAAATGCAGAATTATCCTAATTAAACAATCAAATCAAACAAAATAATCAAAATAAAATTAAAATTTATTTCACAGTTCCTATGTTTGTTTTACTTCAAGTTGTCTTTTGTAAAAGTAATAATAAATACACAGTTTAAAATCACCATTCATATTGAAATACAGTAAAAACACTGAATTATACTTGGTGCAATTATAAAACAATTTATACTAGTGGATACAATTATAAAGTTTCAGATACTATAAGATGAAAAAAAATTTTTTAAGAATTATTTTCAATTTTCTATAATAACTAAGGTATATATTCTTTCAAAGAAATGAAAATCAAGGGTAAAGTTTATATACTGCTGTATGGTACAAATGAATATTGATATGCCAGTCATAAAATCTATATGCTTATTAACAAATATGATCAATATCTGTGTTCCTTAAAAACTACCATGGCAAAATGCCAGTCAAAAAACTACCTACTTGTATTGAAATTGTTGCTGTCACTGTTCAAGATCTTTGAATCAAAGCCTTTAAGTAAGGGTTCCTTTCTAGGATACATTCTGGGTGCAAAGTACCTTCCTCTATATCATTTTGGTAAGTCATTATACTCTTGGCAATTATTATTTTTATTTTTTTTAGTATAATACTTATTTGGACAATCAGTCAGATGTTACACCAGATTTGGAAATAACCTAATATAAGTGCTTGACCTATCAATACTAATCACTGAGCATTGTTCTAATTGTCAAGATGAGCTGTTTCAGAAAAAAACAAAAACAAAAAAATTTCTCAGATGATATTTTGGTCCACAGCATCAGTGAATTCATGATTTATCATATAAATAATACCCTCATGCCATAACTGACTGAAACTGTAACCACAGTACAATTTCTGGTTGATGGAGAGTACACCAATTTAAGTACAAGCTTTTTTAGGGACACAAACCTTATACTATTTGGTAAACCAGAGACATATGACAAAATAACAGGAACTGAAAACTTGTTCAGTTTAAGACAGTTATTAGCTATCAAAATCAATGTTATAAAAAGCCACCAAAATGTATATAAATTGTGACTTGGATTTTGTTTTCACCTTTTACTGGTATGACAGTAATGGAACTAGCACAAACTTTATTAATTTATAGAGCATTGATGCTAAATGGTGTGGAATGGATAGCACAGCCTAACTACCTTACTCCAGCCCTTGGAATTGGCCTTCTAGCATTCATATTTATTCAATGCCATCCATCAAAATTTATTATGCATATACTTTAACACACTAAACTATTCACTAGGGGAGAAGATGTATAATTTAAATAACACATAGACCTCATGGAGCTTATAGCTTAACATAGCATATAAAAAAAAACAAACAATATTAAAAAATAAGTATTTAAGAAAGTTGTGGGGGAAAGTTCTATGTAACAGGGATGATCATTATGTATTTGTGATTTCATGAATGGTATCACATTTGAGAATAAAAATAGTCCTCCATCTATGTGTATTTTATTTCACTAAAATTAGAAAGTAGCTAATAATGAGAAGTCAATAGGCATAGGACTTGAAAAAGAGATGAAGACGACTTTCTTCAACCTCTTGTTTATCCTATGTGGATATACATCTAATTCCTTTGAATGTAGGTATCTTCCAAAACACTCTATGTCATCCTGGCGTTTGATGTAATTAGAATTATGACATCTGCAAATAGGAACACCTCACCATCCACAGTGAATCCTCTTGTCTTAGACTTTGGACTGAAATCCATAGTCGTATCTATCCCCTTGTTTTGTGTTTTGTCTGATATTTATCGTCAAAGGGTTATCAAATAAGAGTTCTTTTCCAAGACCTCTTGAGTGATCTTAATGTATGGAGAAAAAAATGCTTTGCTGGAAAAATTCTTGTAAGGTGGCATTTTTTTTCTACCAGATAAAATGCTTTTTTTTGGTACAAATAAACAAAAAACATAATGAAATATTCTATTCTCTGCATCTTAAAAAGTTAATTGTGAGATGATATAGATACAGTTTATTATTGAACAGTTTGCAAATGCTTACTTATTCCCTTTTATCTTAACAGAGATCCCATACTCATGTACAGATAACTTATAACAAAGTTTCCACAAAAATAGGTGTATTGGCACACAGGTCTATACCTACTGATGTTCTCTTCGTCATTTTTTTTCCCCAATATTAATAAAATCCGAGACTTTTTTCCCCATGCTTTTAGCATCTTCTTCAGGAACCTTGTATATTGATTCCTCAGAATTTTCACAGTTGTGCAGCATGGCTCTTCTCTATTATGTACTTGGTCTAATCTGGCTATTTTTCACAATCTTTGTTCTCTTTAATACCATTTTCTACTCCCTTTTTAAAAAAAAGCATCATGACATTAAGGTTCAAAAATAGTGTCTTAATGGAATAAAAGTTTGTTTAAATGGTTTTTGCAATATTTTTCTATTTTTCTTCTGTTGGCATCCTTCTTCACAGTCTTGAAACCCCTAGGGATTACTTTGCTTATTTAGCAATCTTGCCATATTTTCTTGGAGTCTTCTACTACTTCTCTAATTTATGACATGCTGTTGCTCATTATTATTTTAAACTTAAATACAAAATGAGAAAAGGAAAAAAAAAATTCCAAGTACACTGCAGACAATAAGAGAGGATAAAACAATAAATATCCATTCAAGAAAACATATATAATAAATACAATAGATTGTGTTCAAAGCTACCCTGCTTTACCATTTACCCTTACTTTACCTTTCCCCCTTCCTTCCACCACTCCATTTAACCTGGAGACACACACACACACACACACACACACACACATACACACACACACACACATACATCTATAAACATATGCACTCATACACAAAATTTGTAAGATTGTCCTATGCTATTTCCTCTTATCATCTCTTTCTCAAAATGTCATTCAAAATTATAAAATTGTTAAAATTATTCCTCAAAAATTTTACAAATTTATAATCTAATCCAGTGTTGCTGGGTAGAATCTCTTTCTGTTTAGCAAGTCAAGTTTGATATTTACTAGCTAATATGCTTTCTGGGTTCTTTTCGACTCACATGTTGGAAATTAATTTTCACTGAATAAACTTCCAGACAGAATAATTATAGTTAGAGCTATACCAATTCTATTGACCATTAGGAAATACAAACTATATATTCTTGTTGGTAGGAACTATATACATATATCACTAACTCGTGTGTGTCTCTGAGTGTGTATCATGAGTTAGTGATCTCTATTAATAATAAATATATGTATGCATGTGAGTATGTGTATATATGTAAAAGCAATTCTCTGCCTTTAAAGAGTTTGCATTATAGTGGGATATTGCTACATGTTCATAGATAAGTTTAGGATATATACTGAACAAATACAGTGTTGAGGGTGACAATAACTGAGGGAAATCAAGAAAGGTTCCCTGAAAGAAATGGTACTTTGGGAGATTTCTAAGAGGTGAAGAAAAGCAGGGAGCATAGGCATAAGGGGCATCCTATGCAAAGACATGGTGGGGAGGAAAGGTGGAAATAAAATACCATGTACCATTGATAACTAGCCAATCGATTTGACTGGAAGGTATAATGAGTTATAAGATGTAATATGTAATTACAGACTGTTAAAAAGTCATTACTGACATAATCAGTATAATCAGATATTTTAGGAATATAAATATGATAGCTATGTATAGAATGGATTGCTGAGGGAAGAAAATTGAGGCAGGGAGAGCAATAATGAATCTAGGTGAGAAATGACAGGAGCCTGGACGAAGGTGGCTACAGTGTAAATAAAGAAGATAGTGCCTAACTTATAGTTGACTAATAAATGTCCACTGAAGTGAAAGGCAATGAATGGATCTCTAGTGTTAGAAGTTCCAAAAATGATAGCTAAACACAAGACAGATAATATCCATCAAATTTTTCAGTTCATTCATACCTTGCTTTTTATGGCATCTAGATTTCTTGTTTCCTTCATGACCTTATAATGTCACATTTATGTATTTTCAAAGCAGTCTTGTTTGACAAGATAGTACATATTTAGACAGCAGAGTACAATGAATTCTCATGAAAGCTGAGGCTCCGTCTCAGACTGTCTTACAACTAAGGCAACTTTTCCCAGACTAACTAAATTTCCCTTAGGGAACAATACAAGATGCACTTATAAAAAATCTTTAATTTCATCTATAGTAAAAGGCATTTTAAGTGAGGGAGCTCCACTACTTTAGATGACAAATGACATAATTAAGAAACTTAGACCTTAGAATTAGGGATAATTTAATAAAATATATTCCATGTCCTTACTGAATGTGACCTATTAAAAAACTCTGTAAATGTTATAAATGACATTATGATGGTAATCGATTTGAATTACAGCATTATTCAATTTAACTCTAACATAAATTTGTTTAACCTCTAAACTATAGATATCTAAATTATATAGTTTCAACCAAAATAATATTAAAATAACTCAATGTTGACAGAAAGCCTATTACTTACAACACTGAATGTCTTCTGATCCAGCTCTTCAGAATCCTCAGATATAGGAACTGGTTCCCCACTTGCAGTGATATGAACCGGAGCATCTGAAATTGTGGATTTCTTAGATTTTTCTTTGCTATCAGATTTGGTTTCACTGAGCTAAGGGGGGAAAAAAAAAAACAAAATAAAACTGACTATAGCAAAAAAATATACTTTTTCAAACTTCTGATTCAATAGTATTTATCCTTGCTAAATTTCTTCAAATTCTACCTTCCCCAAATTGATGTGGGGAAGTGAAAAATGAAGAAAATGTACAAACTTTCTATAATTTCTTTCTCTGGCAAGTCATTTAACCTCTCTAAGCTTCAAATTTACTCAACTATAAAAATAGGATAAAAATGCACTTACTAGTAATTCTAATATTACCCTACCTACTAGGGTTGTTGTAAAGATTAAAATGAGACAATGTATGCAAAATGAAGCAATGAACACAAAGTATTAAGTACTACATAGATATTTTTTATAATATGAAGAACATATTTTCAATTTGTTTCCAAACTTTTCTGTTAGCAACGGAAATAGTACTTGAGGGGAAAGGTTTTCATTTGAAACTAAAATATTGGAAGAATTGTTAGACAGTATTTCTTCCCCTAAATGTGAATATTTTATTCAATTTTCCATATTTTAAAGTTGCATAATGTGATTATCATACCTTTTCTTCCTTTATGTCTTTGTCTTTCTGCATAGCTTCTTTTATTTTGCTTTCTCTTTTTTCTTTAATATCTTTTTCCTTTATATCTTTCTTATCCTCCTTTTCTTTTCTCTCCCTTTTAAGTTCTCTCTTATTTTCCTTTTCTTTTGCTTCCCTTTTTTCTTCTTGTTCCTTCTTTACACAAACATCTGGCTCAGATTTTTCTTCACTGTCTTTTTCTGCTTTTACTTTTCTATTTGGATGTTTCACAGAAGTGATCTCATCCTGCAAAGTGCAAAATTTGCACCATATTACTAACCAAGTCTCAGTAATAGCTAACTAATTAAAAATTAATAATCCCTTCTACAATAAAGAGTGCTTGCACAAATATGAAATCTGAGTGAAAGAATTTCAAATCCTATTGATATATGCAAGCTTTTCTTGTAATAAAATGAAAACAAGTAGCCCCACCAAATATTCATAATGAAATAGGAAGGAAAAAAAATTCAAATGGCAAATTTGGGAGGAAATTTTGAAAGAAAAATCTTTAGTGATGAGTAAAACTTTGTATCAATTGAGCCATGAAATAGAATTTCCATGTGGGAAAACTATGGCAAATATCTTAACTCAAATTATTAATTTACATCATCAATAAGAGACTCACCAAATACCTTTAAAAGAGAAAAAAAAAAATTAGTTGTTTCAAAAAAATTATTCTCACCTTGTCATCATCTTCATCAGATTTGTCTGAGGGTAATGGAGAAGAATCACTTCTTATTTCTTCTCTCGTTTTAACAGTCTTCACCATTTTATTTTTCTTAGTCCTTATTTTCCTCCTCTTCGAATTTCCCTAAAAATAAGGATTTCACTTTTATACTCATCAACTCTTTAGAGAGTTGTGGAGAACTTAATTCATTACATCACAAATTTAGTGTATCATTTTAACACCCATTTAAATTATTTTTAGTGTCAAGCAATTAGCAATCATAAAAACAAATGCACAGAGATAACGAGGGTCAAGTAATAAATTACGTGGAATTCAATAATAACTCCCCAAATCTACACCATAAATACTAATAGCAATTGTTTCCATACTCAAAAAAAAAAAAAAAAAAAAAAAAAAAGGAAGAAATTAGGAACACTTTAATCCCTAGAGCATGTATCAAAGGTAAAAGTGAAAATGATTCCAAGTTTCATGAATTTCCAATTGTTGCCCCTTAAATCTTATACAAAAATGAAAAATTAATGTTTATTTTCCTACCTCTCTTTTAGTAATCCTATCCCACTCTTAGGTATTTCATCTCACCAAAGACTAATACCTTCATCACTTCCTGCCTAAATTTTCCTTTCCTTTCCTCTCTCAGAGAAGATACCTTCTTCTAGCTGTACCATTTCTATAAATGTAATAAACCTTTGTCTTCTGATCCTACCATAATGTCCCTTCTAAAAAGGAGTCAGATGTGTTATCACATTTCTGATATTCCTTGTCCTATGATTCATGATAAAAGATATTATAAAGAAATGAACAAAAAGGAGAAAGTAAAAACTAGATTTCAAATAATAAAACTTTGGATCAAATGTGTAGAAACCTAGTAGTAAGCAAATTGTACTTACCGCACCAGAAAGTCTCTGGGCTTCTTTTTTTGCTAGGTCTTTATTAAGTAATTTAATGAGGTAGTCTGCTCGAGTCTGCAACTGCTTTGCTTGGGGTTTTTTATCAGGATCATCTGGTAGAATCTGAAAAGTAATTAACTTTTAAAGTCTCATATTGAATTATTAATAACAACAGCAATAACAGCTAACATCTATGTAATTCTTTAATGATTACAAAAAAATTTATTATATATATATTATATCATCTGGTTTTCTATTTACTAATAATACTGGTAAAAAGTTTAGAAAAGGCAGTGGGGAAAGATGATGTGCAACATGTGCATCGATCCTTCTCCATAGGATTGGAAAATTCCAGACTGTTTTGTGGGAATGATCTCTCAAAGAATATAAAGCATTAAATGATATAACAAACAAAAAGAATTTCTTCACAAATAGAACTATTCTGTTAAAAACTCTTCAAAATGAGAAAAAAAAAGAGATCAGTAGATTACACCAGGAAAACTATGGTGAAATTCTTTAATTTTTGCATTCATAGAAGGGCTCTTACTAAAGCAGAATTTACTATAAATCTTCACATCCTATGTTAAAAAATTGTTACACTATGCAGTGATCATTCATGTATTTATGTATGATCTCCTAAACATAGTAATATATAAATTATCACTTATATGGAGATACCAGCAAATAACTTTATAAGCCTATCTTTTCTTTGACAAAGATGAACAAATTTAATATAAATTTTAAAATTTTAAATTAAAAAAAAAGTTTTTCTCTCTCTGACAATTCAAAATAAATTGATATGCTCTCTGATCATTTTCATACTACCTTCTAGTCATTTCTCCCTCAACTTATTATGATGAATTTTTTCATCCAACTAGAACTATTATATTTATTTCCATTAAATCATATCTTATTCAACTCAACAGTCTAACCTTTCAAGGTATTTTTGTATTCCAACTCTGATAAACAAGATGTTAATTATTTTCCCATATTATGTCATTTGTATATCTAGTAAACATGCAATTCATGTTTTATCTAAACTATTGGCAGAGAAAAGTCTTACTCTAATGACAATATTGGTTCTGTTTTTGCCTTTATTAATCCTTACCTGAAATATTTTCCACCACACTTCTCCCTGTTCTGGCTTCTGATTTTCCTCACATGAATATATCTTCCTAACATATGATATGATAACCCATTTTTTTGGACTATTCTATTTCTTTTGAATGTCTACATTCGTAAAGAATCTTACTTTATGCATAGGTCGCATCCTACAAATATCAGTAATACTTGTGAGAGATCAAATTTGCTATCTTTCATTAGGCTCAATTTTGCTTTGAGTCCCTGGTACTTAGAAAGATTCAAGTAACCTAAAATTTTAAAACATTTAATTTTTAAAATAATTATTCTGAACTTTTTTTAAAATGTCAAAATTTTCTGGCAATTTTTTCAGAAAACTGAAAACATTTATCAAAAGTCCATATTTAAAAATTTAGTAATCTAAAACTTTCAAAAATATATTTACAGTAAGGAGGTTCTTGGGGAATTAAGAATTTTTTAAAATTTGATAACTTTATTTAATATTATTGGTTTCCTTGTTATGGTAAGTATTCAGTTTTATGCATTAAAAACATTCTGAGAAAGCTATACCTTTATTAGGGTGCCAAAAGGCTCACTGACTCACAGAAAGGTTGAATCTTAGAATTTGCTTTAAAAAAAAGAATTTTTGAACTGGAGAAAACTTGGTATTAGAATTATCATAAAAGAGGATACCAGGGGTTCTCAAACTACAACCTGCGGGCTACCTGCGGCTTGCTGGGTTATGGTACATGGGCTGAGAGGCGGAGACAGAGTGTGAGTTTTTGTCTTTACTATAGTCCGGCCTTCCAACAGTCCAAGGGACAGTGAACTGGCCCCCTATTTAAAAAGTTTGAGGAGCACCGGAGAATACTATACTGCATTCAGAAAGGGTCTATATCCTATGTTAGGCAGAAATGAATTTCAATTATCCCCATTTTGCAGAAGACAAAACTTGGGCTGACAAAAGTCAAGGGATTTGCCCACTAATAAAGAAATATGAAGGGTTTCTACTACTATATTTCTACTTGCTATAAAAACTAAGTAACCTCACACATAAAAAACTAGAATATAGATGCCCTGACTCCTAATCTAAAGCTTCAGTTTAAAGAAACAAAATTTACATTAACAAAGAAAAATTCAAGAATGTAAATTGAGAATGTTTAAACATACATACCTTGTGTGTTAAACTAAGATCAGGATCCATTTTAATCATTTCCCAGCTGCCATAGCCATATTCATAGATACCTATTAATAGATTGGAATCATCTTCTTTGCCCCAGTCTATATCAAAGTGAGCTGCCTTTGTGTGACACGGGATGGTATACCTAGCAAGAAAATTAATTACGCTTATTAAGTCACTTCATTTTATTTTTACATAAAAAATACATACATATATATATATATATATATATACATATATAAATTTCAAGATTATGGGACCTAGGATCATGAAAGACAAATTATAACTAATACAAATCATTATAAAAAAATAATTTTAATAATAGGAAAAAACTTACTGTTTTCTTTCTTCTGGATCTGAAGGAATTGATTTGTGCAATGGTACTAATTCTTCTTCATGAGAGATAACTAGTTTGGCATTCACTTGTACTCCTGATATTCGGAATGTTGGACCCTTCACTTTTCCAAGTCTACCACCTTAAAGAGAAAAATAAAATTTTAAAATCTAAATTTTTTTTTAAAAATTAAATTTTGATATAATTATATATAATGATGACATATAATAATTTTATAAGATACAAATTATAGCAATACAAAGGTAAGACAAAGATAAAGAGAACAAGTTACAGTGAATTAATATAATATGGGGGTACTATTAAATCATTAGAAATCACAAAAGAATGATTTCAGAGAAACTGGGAAAATATGTATGAATTGATGCAAAATTAAGTGAAAAGAACCAGGAAAAAACTTTTACACAAAAGAATACCGTAATGACAATTTAAAACACTTAAAAATTCTGTTCAATTTTATGACCAATTATAGTTAAAGAGTATTTCTGATAAAAACTACTATACACAGAAAAAAAAGGATTTAGAATGAGAGAATCACTATCCTTCCAAGTCCTCAGGCTTGTCAACTTCATATCATCTTCAACCCTTCACTATCTCTTCCCTCAAAATCCACTATGTTGCTAAAACCCCTTTATTTCATCTTTGGAACATCTCTCCATTAATCTTTTTTAACCTCCCCTATACCTTACACCTCCCATGCACTCTTTGATCCAATGACACAAGCTTCCTTCATATTCCATATCCTTTTAAAGATTTGGCCAATGTGATAATCTGTTTTCTTTCCTTTTTTTCCCAAAAGGAGAGAAGGAAATTAAATTCCCATTAATGGAATAAAATAAGTTACAAGGGAAAAAAAAAAAAAAAAAAACCAGCAGTAGGTATTTTCTTAGAATGACCTGTCATAAAAGGTCTGTGTTCAAATATCAAGAGTCCAATAATACAGTGGAAAAAATTTTAAAATCTCATTTAATTAGCTTCATGTACAAGTAATTTTCCACTTAAATAATATCATAAGAAACAAATTGGCCTGCTGTGATATTTTAGAATATTCTTATGTCTTATTTTTAATCCACAGATTTTATAGTTCATTTCATTTAAATTAACCATCTACTTATTTGTTTTTGTTCAAACTGCCTCACAGATAGAAAATATACATGTCATTCAAAAATTTGGTTAAATTATTTTATATATCAAAAAAACAAGCTAATAACCAAATAGCTTCTTTTTATGCTGCCATTCTTAAATTCTCAAAAACAAACCTGATTTATATTAAAAATCATTCAGTATTTAAGAGATTTGCATTTCACATCCTTTAAATGTAATGACAAATAACTAATCAAAGCTCACTCAGAAATCTCAATATATTTAAGTAAATTATGACCAATTTCATCAATGTTAAAGATGAGATAAGACACTTGCATAATTTAAAATTTTCTGGATGCCTTTTAACCCCACAGTCATAACTATATATTACCTCTACTACCCAAAGAAGTTTCTCTAATAACCTCCCTGACCCCAAATAATTAATCAAAACTGCCACATAACGAAATTTTTCTGTTAGCACATACCAAATGTCAGAACATACAACATTTAGCATGTCTTGACATCATTTTTGTCAACCATTTTCTCAATACCATGCAGCCTACTTCATGCTTTGCATCTCTCTTTCCTGCCACCCAAGAACAGCTCTGCTTTCTTTTGCTAAGACCAATAGAAAAAATCCAGGAAATATGTTGGGGATGATTTTGAACCGTAGACAGCCCAATAATATAACCTTATTTTAATTCATTAAATTTGTAAAGTACAAGAAAACTTGTAAATTCAAAATTGGTTATTTTAAGTCTATATAAGTTTCCTACTGGTCTTCCAGAGACTCCTAGTTGGAGATTATTTTTTTTCTGGTTGCATCATCATAAGATCTTCTTGTTAAGTTCTGAAACTACTAAACAGGAAAAATCAAATAGATCAAGAATACACATTGTCCAGGCTATGACATGCAGTTAAATGAACAATCTGTATAGCTGGCATTCATCAGTATATGCTTTGGACAGACAGTGTAAATAGATGAAATGGGCCCAATACTGAAAAGACCAATATTGAAAAGATCACTTTTATTGGCTCCAAAATTCTTTCTGATATTAAAGCCTAACTTTTTAATATAAATATTTGACAATTATTATTGTAAGGCTGTGGGTTATAGAACAGTATTCTCCAAAGAATTAAATTGTATCACCCAGGGCAAAGGAAAGATACATGGTAGGTATAATGAGGCTGCAACAAGTATTAAATAAATAACATAGTGAAATGGATGTCATCAAAAAACTGTATGAACAAAAAAGAAGGTGGAGTGGTCATGTGATAAGAATTAAAGGTAATCAACTTATGATCTGTATATTCTGTTAAGATACTTGTAATATTACATGACAGGAAAAAAGAACCAGCATGTTGGATGGACTCTTAGCTTAAGGACTGACATGGACAAAGTACTGCACAAAATATGCAGGCTTAAACCAGGTTGCTACCTATATTGTCAAAGGGAATACACTTCAACAATGAGATCATGAATCAATTTGGTTCTCTCAATGAAATTAACTTAAATAAAAGCAAAAGTTAGCCTCTAAGAAAGCATGTTGGGCAACTTGAGCACCTATAACAAGAGTTAGCATCTGGTATGTATGATGCCAATGAATGACATCATTCCTCATTATCCCCATTTTACTGGATCCCAGTACTTATTTCCTAAGAATAGCATTCAAAAAGGATTAGGCCAAACAGTATGCATGGATTAATGAAAACTCAATGAAATAAATGACTCATTTCGTCAATTTTTAAAAATCTGTGATTCTCTTCTGAAGGCAGACAGCTTTTAATGAACAATGAGATTTTTAAAATTTTTCTAAAGAAAACATGTTACTTAGTATTACTCCAATTAAAGTTTAATAAGAATTGTGATCAAATATGGACTTTTAAAAGAAACTTTCAATAGTACTTTGACATTATACCTGTTCGGTCCTGTCCAGAGGAACTATCCTTTAAAGCTTTGACACACCCATTATGCACCAGCTCCCCTAGTCGTCTCAGGTCTGTCTCTGACTTATCAACTAATTCAGCATCTCGAGCAATTGCATCTAATCTGTAATAAAATATCAGCAAAAGATTTATTAGCTGTAATAGGTTGCAGGCTATGTCAATAGTTGACACTTATACAGAACCTTTATATTTACATAAATGATCTCAGGGAAAGAGCAGAGAAGTGTAGAGGCTATTCTAGCTCTAGTTAAGATCCTATAAATTCTGGTTTACACAACCTGAACAAAATAATTAAAAATCACAGGAATATTTAGTGGGAAATACAGTTTTTCCACAAGAATAGTATTTTAGTATAAATCTCTTCTTTTTTTTTTGGGGGGGGGTCACTTGCTAAAATGTCATTTTTCTAATCTGGAAATCATGAATCACCTGACAATTTTAAATGACAATAAGAACATTAACATTTCTGATAAATATTAAAAAGTTTAAAAATTAATAAATCAAACAAATAAGATAGAGAATATCATTTCTCATTTCCAAGAATAAATAAGATATTAATACAAATATTATTGCAAACAATTTGTTTAAATGAATAATACTCAAGTAGGTTTTCTGGAACCAAATGAAAATTAACTATTAAAATGCAATGTTTTACCTGAACAAAGAAATGTCATCAGAATACAATACGTAATTTCCTGCATTTAGTGGACAGTTTGACCAAAATTAAATTTTTAGCAGTAGTTTGGCTAAAAAAAGGGAAAAGAATATTCAAATCACTGACTATTATAGGAGTTAACAGGCCAGCTCAGAAAAACCCAAGGTTTTTCAGTTTGAATGTTGGTTAGATTTGCATAGCAAACTTATGCAAATCAGAATAGTGTTAAATTATTTAAAGAATCACAGAATTTTGAGCTGGGATTTTAGAAACTAAAATATATCATTTAGTCTTCCCATAAGTAGAAAAAAATGTTCTTAAAAGCTTTTTTCCCCAAATAAGTAAAAATGAGGCACCTAAATTTAAAATATAAGCACAAATTTTCTGAACAAAAAAGAAATACAACCATCTATTTGGAAATAATAAAATTTTACTTCAAGGATAATTGCATTTACCTTTCCAGAGGACCACCAAATTTCTTGTAACTCTTGATAAACCTAACAGAAAATAATTGTTGTTTAAATGTATGCTCAACTAAACTTCATTATTAAAAAATATATATTTATATAAATAGTGGGCATAAATGCTTATTAATGGAAAAAAAAAACCAAAGTATTGTTATCATGAACTAAATGGACAATGCAAAAAAAATAAGAATGACCCCCCCAATCCAAGGGCTATATATATATATATACACATATATATACACACATATTTAAAAACCCAGTCTTATGCTAATTTTAGAAACCAGTACAAATAAAACAATAGAAGCTAAAATTTATTTCAGAAATTATTTTATTATTTTCACAAGACAAAAATTTTTTTCAGAGCTAGACATTAAGTCATAGGAAATGGAGGCTTCAATGAATTCAGGGTGGGTGACAACCATATTAACACTCCCTTGATACAGTCAAGTTGAAAGTAAAGAATTCTGATAATTAGTCAAGGATTTGAATTCCAAGTTATGAGGTGACACCAATACTGAAAAATGGAAATCTTATTTAAAAAAACAAAAACATATGAGTGGTTATGGAAGGGAAGAAGGGTCAAAAGCCTCTTCTAAAGAAAGGATCCAACCACTCAAATAAGCATGAAAGTATCTTTAATAAAAGCTGCAGCACTTTAGCTTTCTGATGGAGAAGAACTTTATGTCATGTCTATAATTTAAAAGAAAAAGGTTACAATGGTTTTAATAGAAATAATAAATAGAAACTCTGAAAATACAGAAGCGAATAACATTTTTACAAACTTCAAATCCAAAGATTACATAAACAAAAATGACAGTTATTTTTCCACTACCATTAAAGAAATGCATTTGCACATACATGAACATATTTGAAGGGATATTCCACTGTATACTGCATAACTATCTGACCTTACTTCCCAATTGCCACTCTTAACTCAAATATCGTAATTAACATGGTTCTTTAAAAAAAAAAAATCATTGCAGTGTTTATAGAAAAAAATGCAAATAACTTATCCCTTCATAAAAATAAAGATGAGTTAAGATTCTTTAATGTATCAAGAATGTTTTGGATTAGCAAAAAAAAAAAAAAAAAAAAGCAAAAGAGGATAAAGAAAACTCTTGTGTCAACGTATACTTTTATTACTCAAAATGGCAACAATTTTTAAGCTAGCTACATTATGGGACCAAAAACACTAAGTTAGGTATTCAGTATTTTAAATAACCTAATAGTACATAAATAGGATGAAATGCAAGGCCAATACCACACAGAAGCAGAACCACAAAACTGCTTGTGAAACAAATCTTAGTTAACAAATTCAGTTCCTGCATAAGTTGAACTTGACCTTTGGAAAAGATGGGAGAGTTTGATGTTATTTTAGCTGTTACCCTGTATTAACATCAAGTTGAAGCAAAATGGTTTTATTTAATCTTACCGCCTAATTTCTGCATCACTAAATCCTTTAATATTCTCTCGTGGGATAGTCCTTGGTCTTCCACGTTTCTTTGGCCTTTTTCTTTCAGATATTGAATCACTATCAGACCCAGAGTATCTTCTACTTCTGCTGCGCCGGCCTTCACTTCCATTGAAGCTAATCTGGAATTTTAAGATGTCAAATTTTTCTAAGTAACCAAAATAATAATGTTCTTAGAAATAACTCCATATTCATGCATGTACATGTTTCATTCTATGTCCAGTTATAAGAAAATTCATATTTAATTTCAAGTCACAAGCCATTCCAAATATGATATATCATTATGTCATTATACACACACACACACACACACACACACACACACACACACACACACACACACACACACATATATATATAATTTTTTTTAAATGAAAAGCTACCTGTTTTGCACAGTTTCTCATCCTTGGTAGCATATATATTTCTTCAAGTTCCTTTTGTCTTTCTTCTTCTTCTAGCCTTCTTCTTTGATCTTCAGGAATGATTTCCTCCCAATTTCTTGAATTTCTTTCAGGTTCTAATTCAATATCATCTTCATCCATATTTGAAAAGTTAGCCACCTAATAAAAATGAGAATTTTAAAAAGATCATTGGAGGAATTCACATAATAATTAGTTACTTAAGATTAAAGAAGCATTGTTTGTTTTTCCTGTGAGTATAATCATAAATTGTGTATTCCCTGGGCTTTTCCTGGCTAATTTATCAGATAAGGGGGCTTTACTGGGCAATCTCCAAAGTCCCTTCAAAGTCTTAAGATCTTATTTTTCTTTAATTTCCTTAACAAAAATCTTTGTTATTACATAATATGTTAAATCAGAGTAAAAATTCTAAATAAAAAACAAGTATCAAGAAAAACTACTGATTAAATAATCACTTATTTATTCATAACAAGCTTATTCTAGATAAGGATAACTAAAATTTACATTTTCTAAAAGAGAAAACAAAAAAAACAAAAAAAACAACCTGGTTTTAAAGTATCTAAGCACCACCTAACACTTTTACAAGGGAAGTAAAATCAATGTTTTTTTTTAATTAGTCCTGCAATACTTGTACTCTGAGAGGCTATACACTACTGATGATTTCTAGTTCTCTGGTGGTCAAATAAGAAAGCATAGATGATTGAAATTGTTTTTGATACTGGTTTTCAAATTATTTTAGTCCAGCTGTTGGAAAATATTGCAAGGAAAACAATATCACAATTAAAGCATTACTGACTTATTTAGATAATGATTCTAGTCATCCAATTACAGAGAACTGAGAATGTTAGCATGCAAATTTGTGAAGACATACACTTTCTGTGTCTAGCCATGTAAATATGGTCTTTTAAAGAAAGAATTCTATACTGATAAATTTCATATAATCATAATGATGATTATCATTATCATGTCAGCAATGAATTATCCTTAGGTATAGTATTCAGTATTTGTTTTAATTTTACAAAATTTTGCTTCCTGTACTTTACTGCTTTATAATAAGTTTTAATTACATTTTATCTCTTGCTACTATATTACATCAATAAACAGACCTAAAATGTTATTTTAAAATTTTTTCATTGACTATTTCACCACTTTGAATCATGGACTACATTTTACATATATATAACTGGTGATGGTGTCTAAGCTATCAATTTTTGCTAGTGCCACTAATTTCTACTGTCTCACATCAGGAACGCCATCAAGATCAACAGAAGTGTGATACCACATTATTAAATTCAAGGACTCCGTTATTCCAAAAAGGGAAGGTGCAACCTAAGATTCCTGGATTTTGTCCTCTACATTTATGGTCATTCCTTCATAGTGGAGCAGCATGGCAAAAAAGTCCTTTTTTTTTTGGAGATGTTTTTTAGTTTAGTTTCTCTCCCCTCTATCTGATAGAGACTTTTGTCAGGCCCTTTACATTTGCAAGAATAGGAAAGTTCAGTAAAATTCCTATAGTTCCTTATAACACAGAAGGTCTTCTAAAGGGTTTTTTTTTTTTTTGAAACTTACTACAGGAGTACAATGTTAGGATCAATACTGACAAGGTTTTCTCTCCCTAATCAGTTTAAAAATAGCTTTTTCCCCATTTAAATGTTAAAGAAGCTGCCCCCCAAGAATTGATTAGCTCAGAGGAATAAGACATGTTAAGCATCATTTTTGTGGCTGCAGTTTCCTGGTGGTCTTAAGACTATACATACTAATGTGGTTTTACACTCACTTCACTATGCTCTATCCTACTAACTATATGTACCTCTGCAAGGTGAAAAATGATGCAAGAAAAGTGCAGGAACCTTCCTGTAGAATAATAGAATTTCTATGTTTTGGCTTTGTAAACTTTCTTTTATTAAATGCTAAATGATGTAATGTTAAGTGAAAATGTTTCATTTCAATATTAAAACTGAACTATCAAGGCACTAGCCCGACTTAGATATGCTTACTAAACAGACCCTTAATACTAATAGCAACACCATTTGACATTTTTAAGATAACTTTAACAAAAATCCTACTGCCAGTAAAATTTTTTCTATATTTAACAATTAAAATTTAAGGGACAGCCAGGTAGCACAATGGATAGAGCACCAGTCCTGAAGTCAGAAAGACCTGAGTTCAAATCTAGTTTCAGACATTACTAACTGTGTGACCCCAGGCAAGTCATTTAACCTCATTTGCCTCACCACACAAATCAAATTTATATTCATGCTAATATTTAACCTCAATTGCCTCACCAAAATCAACTCTATATTCATTCTATTATACATATATGTATGTATTGTGTGTGTGTGTATAGATTTAAATTTACCTCCACTACATTCATATAATGCTCCCTTCCCCATTAGAGTGCTCAAAACACGAATTACTGAAATTCAAAAAGCACTTTATATAATCTCATTTAATCTTCACTATAATTCTGTGAAACTAAGTGCTAAAGAAATTAATTTGTATTTTACAAATGATGAAACTTAAGATTAAAAAGGTTAAGCAAAGAATCATAAATAGTGTATAAGGTATGATTCAGACCTCTTCCTATATCAACAGGAGCTCTTCTGCCTAATATATCATCTAGATATCAGGGTGAAGTAATTCTGTCAATGAACAAATATTTATCTGTGTATTTATTATTTATATCAATTATGTACAAGGCACTATCACTCAAAAGGACATTTAAAATATCTACTCTTTAAAGCAGTTTATATCTTGAAGAGAAGGAAATATTGCAGGGAGATGGACACTTAATTTTACACATAGAGAAAAGAAGAAAATGGTCTTTAAATACTTTTTTAAGGTAATATAGCTTTTAGTAGAAATAGACTAAGTTCATCAGTTACTTGAAAATTTCTAAGCTATGCTACACACACAGAGAGAGACAATGCTTTCCAGAGAAGTTGGAAATAAAATAAGGGAGATTAGCAGAAACTAATATGCTGAACTCCCTACAAAAATCCTCCAAAGAAATCTAGTAAATGCACCAGATCAAATCTTAATGGAGGGAGGAAGGAAAAGAAAAAAATTCAGAGTCACTTTGCCAATCCAAATAAACATGGAGACTACAGACAGAGTGTGGCCAAGAACAATGCAGGAGAAGTCCAGTCCAGGAGAGACCGTGCCACAGGGTAAGAGGAGCTCCTACAGTCAATCCTAGACTAATGACAGAACACTGAAATGGGAACAGATGCCTTGTGGAAGCTTTATTGCTCACTGATTAGTTCCTGTTTGGGAGATGCAAGACAGAAGAAGCAAGTTTAGAAGCCAGCAGCTGTAATATACCTCTGATCTTATGATTAGAGTGAGGTTTCAGTTTAAGTTTCAGCTTCTATACCCATCTGAAGTCTGCAGAGAAAAAACACTGCAGGATTCCCAGACCAAGAAGAAACTTTTAATTCTGTCACTCTGAACCTTCATAGTTTCTCAGCTAGTTGAATTGTTTGTGAATTCAGTAGCAGCCCACTGTGGTTCAAATCTAAATTGCAGAACTCTGACTAAGGAGGCAGCAACCAGACCTTGCCCTGGGAGCACTGAAAGCCTCCAAGTCTCTAATCTGACTTTCCTTGCATTCTTGAAACAACATAACACCCAATGCATCAAGAAACCACTTACAAGGAAAGTCTTAAAGAAAACAGATTACACACAAAGTCAACTAGAATTTCTGGAATTTATAAGAGTTAAAAAGGGAATTTAAAATATTTTACATGGAAATGAATATGACAAATTTTAATAAAAAGATCAATTTGAACAATCAGGGACTAAAACAAGATAATTTACTTACATTCAAATGTGGGGAGATGACATATGTTGTACTCCCCCTAAATCTAACATTATCAGGGGTAAGAGAAGAGATTTAAATAGAAGGAGGGCCTAGAAATTGTTTTCTATCTTGATTTTAGGAAAGCAAAGGGCAAGAGGAATACATTGGGGAGAGAGGGAAAATAAGTTTAAAGACATTATCTCACACAATCAGGAGTACACAAATAGACACGTATACAACGCAGGATGGGATGAGAGGAGTGGATTTTACCTGAACCTCATTGCCATCCGAACTGGTCAAAAGGGGGAAGGACACATGCAGATAGAGTTGGATATAGAAAACATTTCACTCAAGGAATAGAAAAGGAAAGAAAAAAGAAAGGGGAATTATAGGGAGGGTAAATTAAAGAAAGAATTGATTCTAAGCAAAGCAGGCTTTAAATATGTACAAACATTTTTATAGTTCTTTTAAATGTGGCAAAGAATAGGAATCAGGAAGTTCCTGCAAACTGGGAAATGAATGAACAAATTATAGTATATAAATGTGATGGAATATTATTGTGGGTTCTTTTTTTCAATGATGAAAAGAATGCTTTTTAGAGAAACCTGGGAAGATGTCTACAAACTGGAGTGAAATGATCAGAACTAGGAGAGCAAATTATACCATGATAAAAAATATGGTAAAGACAAACAACTCTGAAAGTATTACATCTGAACAATGTAAATGATTAACTACAAGTACAGAAGATCAAACAAAATATGTCAATCATTTTTTTCTTATACACATTCTTATTTGGACATGACCTATACAGAAATGTGTTTTGTTTAAATATACATGCTAGTCTTCCTTTTGTTCTTCCTTTGTTTCAACTGAGATGGGTGAGAAGATGAATTATTGCTGAGTGAAAAAAATAAAACAATTTAAAGATAGATGGATTAAAGAATTATACTTAATTTTTTTAAGGTTAAGTGCATATAAAAAACTATATAAAACCTCCAGCAATATCTTAGATATTGACATTTAGAAGCTTTGTGTCTACAATTATTGCTATTTGCTATTTTATATGATTACTTAAGATTTCTGAGAAAAAAGTGACCTCTGAATATCTTATTTGAAAACTTATATTCTGCAACAATTTTATTTCAGTGGCTAGCAGACTATAATTAACCTGATTGAATCAAGTCTGCTAAAAGATTGCCAGCAATGAAAATTATAATAAGAAAAGCCTAATCCTCAAGTTAATTAGCTTATAAATAATTTCTGTTTCCAAATCATATTCTTAAATTTTGACTAGGAAAATAACAAGAGTTAATGATATTATGAAAATTTTTATATAACCTAACTTCATTAACTGTTAAATAGGCTATCCTAATAAGACAAATATTTTCTTTAAAAAGGCTATCTACATGTGGAAATATGTAAAGAAAAATTGCATATGTTTAACATATATTGGATTACTTGATGTCTTAGGGAGGGAAGGGAGGAAAGGAAAGAAAAAAAATTTGTAACACAAGATTTTGCAAGGGTGAATGTTGAAAACTATCTATGCATGTATTTTCAAAATAAAAAGCTAAAAAAAAATTTTAAAGGCTATTTCTTTTTATTTCCTAGCAAATTATGAAGTAAAAAAAAAAAAAATACTTAAGTGTGACAAAGGAAAAACTATGCTCCTAAATCAGTTAACAGGGAAATTAAGGTCAGTTAATAGATAAGGAAAATGAGGTCCATTAATATTATAACTTTTAAATATTGTATAATTTACCCAAGATCATGCAAAATTCTTTAAACTTACAGCTAAAAAGACATCCCCATTCAAAATCTCAATCATATATCTCATCGCCTTTTAAAGCAACACAATTCACTCTAACAATCTAATAATTAGGAACTTGCTTTTTAAAAATTAAACACCAAGCCAAAATCTCTATCTTAAAATTGATCACTATTAATTTTGCCTTGAGCTTCAAAGCAGAGTATTTTTTTTTCCTTCTACAAAATAGCTTCAAATACTAAGATGGATGTCATGTTTTTTGTGCCTAACCCCAACTAAGTCTTCTCTTTCCCCAGGAAACAAATGATCAATGTATGGCATATGTCTCTTCTCAGTATGATAATCATCCTATTAGTACTGCCACTTAATACAGAAACAAGAACTTAAACCCACGGTCCCTGAATTCTGATAAGAGTGTATTTATCATGATTTGAAATGATATTGACTCATTTTTCATGTAAATTATTTCTTTAAAAAATGCTTCAAAAATGAAAAATATACCTTAAACTGGGAAAGCAATTCATCTCCTACAGTTAATGGACCTGGTTCATTTTCATGAGTTTCAGCCCTCTTCAGGATTTCATCAATATCCATCTCCTGTCATTGGAAAGAATGTTTTAATCTTGGGAACTTAAAGTGTGGCCATAGCTTTCCCCACATAAATCTTTTAAGTTCTTTTTACCTGAGGCTCTTGTTCTTCTCCTTCAGGTTCTTTAAAAAGTTCTTCGGCACCAAATTTTAAAATTGCTGATAGTTCTTCCTTATTAAAAGGTGTAGAACTAAAGCAGGGAAAAAATGAACCATGAATCATATATATGCACAAGATAACTCAACATGTAAAAATACCTATTTAAGTGTTTAGTTATATAAAAAGTTATATAAAAATCAGAACCTAAATCATATATAAAGTTATATAAAAATCAGAACCTAAATCAATTATTTGATGTTATCAAGTCATTTTCTGCTTATAAAACATCTACCTTGAAGGAGCAGAACCTGTATGTAGTACAGTCTTCCCAGTTGTGTCCATTCTCTGAATTACTAGGTGATCAAGCACCATCTTTTTTTTGGCTCTTTCAAGAATATCTTCTTCAACAGATCCCTTTGTAACTAGACGATAAATATTAACCTATATAAAAAAGTACACTTCAATTTATATAAACGACAAAATAAAGTTATTATTGTTACAAAGAAAGATGCCTTACTAGGGAATACAACTATTAACATAGTTTATTGATACACGCAAAGCACCACTGTTTGCAACATGAATATACAAAGACGAAAAGCTTCTTTTGTTGAAGGAGACTTTAATTTAGTTGAAAAAAAAAAGGACAAACAAAACAACCATAATGACATATTAAAAATAAGAAATAAAAATTTTGAAGTCATCCCCAAAAGAAAAAAAAATCTTAGAAACATCCATAGAAATTTTTTAAACTCTGGGCAAGTCACTTAACCCTTTTTGTCTCAGGTTCTCATCTGCAAAATGAACTGGAGAATAAAATGGCAAACCACTATAATTTTTCTTTCAAGAAAACCCTAAATAAGGTCAAAAACAAAAAATGACTAAAAAGTTTCTTAACGACAAACACACAAAACAAATTCCTCACAAATCGCATCTGAGGTTTTAAAAATATATAGAGAAGGAAGAAGAGTAGTGAGGAGATCAAAAAACTTAAATCATAAGAGCTCCAGGGAAATTCAATGTAGAAAAACTAAGGAGAAAGATTTCTGAACAAATAAGGATAATGATAATGATAATGATTTCTGACAAATAAGGATAAATTTCTTACTTTACTGAATAAACTGTGCCAAAAACACAAGAACCTCCAAAATTTACAAAAAGCTCATATATAATAATTTCCAAACAATGACATTTAGATATGATTCCTAATATCCTGATAGCATGTGTCAAAATGTAATACTAGAAGGAAGTGATCCATTTCTACAATAGAGGTAGATCACACAATTAAATACCTATTATCTGCCAGATTAGCATAAACTAAAAATAGTTATTTAATAAAATGGAAAACTGGAATGGCTTTTAAGTGTACAGTTTTTCTAGGTATGAAGAAAGAATGTTATTGTCTAAGAAAGCTAAGTCAATACAATATCAAACACTGTTCTGTTAAATATAAGTGTGAAATTATTCCCATATTTTTGTGTTCAAACAAAAGGACTAAAAATATCACATTTTACAGTTATAAATGTCTTAAATTATTTTAAAAGCATGGCCTTCTTAAAAATGAGTTCCAGCTTTACCTGCAGTGAGTTGTTGAACTTTGGGACAGGGTTTCTTAATCTTTTTTATGAGTCATGGATTCAAGAACTCTGATATGGAAGTAAGGTCTGTGGATCTCCTCTCAGTATAAGATATAAAGAAAATATTATATTGAAATAAAGTTGCATTTTTTTATATACAACTTCTAAGATTCCCTGAAATCTACCCAGAATCCCTTTAGGATCGGTGGGCCTAAAGCCAAGAATTCACCATATATTTTAGAGACATGACTATCTAATTTAAATTTTCATTAAAAAAAAAAAAAAAAAAAAAACTATCAATTAAAAAAAATCCTGATTGAAAACTGGCTTTCAGATTGATGATGTATTTGTACCTGTTTCTTCTGTCCAATTCTATGGGCTCTAGCTTGTGCCTGAAGATCATTTTGTGGATTCCAGTCAGAATCAAATATAACAACAGTGTCAGCAGATGCTAAATTTATGCCTAGTCCTCCAGCCCTTGTGGAAAGTAAGAAACAAAAGTCCTATGGAAATAAAAGAATATAGATGTTAGGATTACAAGGTGATAAGTCAAGTTGTCTAAACAATTCTCTAGCTCAGAATTCACACCTTTGGTTCAGGCCTTTGAAAGGAGTTTGAACCTTTGGACTTCTGGGGGGGGGGAGTTTACACCTTTAAAAGGAGTTTACACAACCTTTAAAAGGAGCAAGTTCATTGGTTGAAGGAGTTCCCACAAGTGCCTGGGAGTTCTCACAATTCCATTCTCTGGGAGGATAAAAAGAGGCAACATTGAGCCTGGAGTCAGTCTAGACTGGGAGACTGAGTTTAAATGGCAGTCTAGAAGGAGAGTCTAGAATGGGAGAAGAACAAGACTTCCCGGGAGAACTTCAGGGAAGCTCAAGGAGATTCAGAGCCAGGATTCAAGAAGAAGAGGATTCAAAATTCTACCTTCGCTCTGGCTGGAGGCTCCAGAAGCCTCCCAAGAAATCTGCTCACAGAGGAAAAGATTATACAGAAATCTCCTCCCAGAGAAGGACTGCAATTGAGAGACTATCAGAACATTACACTTTTAAATCCATCATGATTGAATATCATTATAAACATGATATAACAATAGTAATTCTGAGTGGAAATTAGTTATATTAGGGAATTAGCAAATTTTAAACGTCAAAGGCAATTTTACCTTTCAACAAATGACTCTGCATCATAACTTATTCTATAAAAAATTTGATGCACTTCTCTCTTACATAGGAATAAAAAAATTCTTTAAATGCAAAAATATTGGAGAAATCTATTTTGGAATAACTTTCTTAATTGACTAATATATAGATATTTCAAGAGCTTTTAAAAAATTACACTAGAGTCATACATATATTATATGTTTAAATGGGAGAAAAAAATCAAATTCACACCTCAGATCCTTCAGCATTAAAATGATCTAATGCTTGTTTTCTTAATTCTCCTTTGATTGAACCATCTAGTCTCTAGAATGACAAAAACATATCAATTAAGATAACAGATAGAAAAACAGTAATTAAGTCAAAATTTATAAATGATAAATGAAGTAAAATTGCAAAATAATGTAAATAAAAATATAAAGCTCACTAATAAAATTAAAATAATTCTATTCTCTCTTAATGGGTTTAAAGGATAACAGATAAACATGGTCCTTTCTTTTGGGAAAGGCATACATATAAGTCACTTAAATAATGAAACAAACTTCTTTAAAATAATTTACAAAATTGCTAAACATTTTTCTGTGTCAATTAACTTTAACAATTTAACTTTGCCAATTACTCTCAATTTACTGTCATAGTTGGCACTAAATACTAACTTTCCAGATGAATTTATGACCAATTGACTAAGTTCAGAGAGGCTTAGAATCACATTATCTAGAGGCAGAATGGACCTGAGAGGTTCTCTAATCCTATAAAATCAAATTCAAATGGG
Source organism: Sminthopsis crassicaudata (assembly GCF_048593235.1). NCBI lineage: Eukaryota > Metazoa > Chordata > Mammalia > Dasyuromorphia > Dasyuridae > Sminthopsis > Sminthopsis crassicaudata. The sequence continues at coordinate 551,602,977 of NC_133617.1, read as the reverse complement.
GGTGTGGTGGACAACTGTAGAATACATAAGGACCCATGCCTATTACATAATGAATTACCAAAAAAAAATAATAATAAAATAAAATAAATTTAAATTATCTTTGATTTTATTTTTATTTATTTTGTTAAATAACATCTTACAACCCGATTACATTTTAATCTTTCAGTTACTGTTAGACATCTCTGATCTAGTCAAATCCTCTCATTTACAAATTAAGAAAAGGAGACCTAAAGCATTAAACTGATTTTCCAGGACCACACAGTAGCAAAGTCTGATCTTAAATGAAGATTCTGTGATTCCATGTCCAACAGTCTTTACACTAAATAATGCCACCACCAAGGGCAGCTAGGTGGCTCAGTGGATAAAGCACCAGCCTTGAATTCAGGAGGACCGGAGTTCAAACCTGGTCTCAGACACTTAACACTTCCTAGTTGTGTGACCCTGGGCAAGTCACTTAACCCCAGTCTCAGAAAAATAATAATAATGCCACCACCAACTGGGAGTAAAAAGGCAGAGATAATTTGGATGTTTTCTCAAGGAAAGAAGTTTTATTTTCAAGAGGTTTACAAATACAGAGTATCTCTAGATCCAAAAATCTAAACTAGACTTACACTAATTTGCAAAGCCTACCTTGCATAAAGCATGTGCTAAATAAATACCTTCTGAATTCAATTCCATTTTATGAGAGATTATTTCTACTTTTGGTATTTTATTATCTTACTTCATCATGGCACTTATAAACTCATAAACTTGAGATATAATGCATTTAAAAAACACCTAAGTAACTCTTCTTAGAATTCCTACATTCTTAGAATTCCTACATTTACTTAACTATCACAATGTTACCAAATAGTTTCATAGGGGTTGGTTAGTTCCACAGGAACAATTATATAAATCAGATTTGAGTGAAATGATGTTATAGTGGGATTCTATAATATCGGTAGTATGGTCTGGTTAAACATATTAGGAACATTTCAAAATCGTGTTGGCCTAATAAGTCTCATGAGGAATGCATTTGAAAATTGTCTCTAAACAATGATCTCTAAGAAAAGAAACTATTACCTGGAACATGCCTATCAGTCAATTGTATTCTTGGATTTGGATCAATCCCTACAGAATGTTTGTAAGCCATTCACTGAGCTTTTAAAAAAGGTTAAATGAAATTATAACTATGGAAACAATTCAGAGAATGAGAAGGAATAGTTGTGGCTAGCGGTAAAAAGAATGAGCAGAAATAAAGATTAAAAAAAGAAAAAGAGGAGACTTATTGAAACATAAAAATGATAAAAGCAAAAGATCTTTTAAAAGAGTCAGTCTTTCCAACAATGAGATGATTGATGCCAGTTCTAATGATCATGTGATGAAGAGTGACATTTACATTCAGGGAGAGGGCTGTGGGAACTGAATGTGAATCACAATGTAACATTCTCACTTTTTGTTGTTCACTTGCATTTTGTTTTCTTACTCATTTTCTTTCCTTTTTTATCTGATATTTCTTGTGCAGCAAGAGAATTGTATAAATGTTTACACATATTGGATTTAACATAAATTATAAGTAGTATAACATATATTGGATTGGTTGCCATCTAGGGGAGGGGGGGAAGGGAAAGAAGGGAAAATCTGAAATACAAGATTTTACAAGGGTCAATGTTGAAAAAATTATCTGTGCATATGTTTTGAAAATAAACTTACAAAGAAATGTCAGTATATTAATGTCATTTAATAAATGTCTTAAAGATAATTTTGTTTAATTTTCTTGAAAAGTAGACTAAAATGTAAGAATTAACAAGTTTAAAATTAAGATCTTACTTGAAAAGGAAACTGACGATACTTCAAATATTCTGCAAGTATGTCTAACATCCGCACCATTTGAGAGAAAATCAGAACTCTGTTGCCTCGTTCTTTTAGCCGAATCAACAGCTTATCGAGAAGAATTAATTTTCCACTACTTCGAATTAAATGCTTAAAAAGAAATTATAATTATATAGTATGAAACCAAAATGAAATGTAATTCTTCATAGCAGCTTGTTATACACAGCTTAAAGAACATAATGAAAAATGAAATTAGCTGAAGAAAGTTTATATTTATAACTCTTAAAGACCTATATAAATGAAATCAACTATTATTACATTTAATCTGCTTTTTCCCACTTTTCTTTCACTTAAAATTTTTTACTATTATATGTTACTATAGGCCGAATTGTTTTCCTATACAAAAATTCAGGTTTCATCTTATACTTGCCACTTAATTCCAAGTCTTGAAAAGATTTCTGCTTCAGACAAACCTTGCATCAGCAAGAAAAAAACTAGAAGTCAAAAACCAAGCCAATACCCTCTTGCCATACCATTCAAAATTCAAATGAAATCTTGATAAAACCTTATGCATAGTTAAAATACCTGATATTCAATGTCACTAAAATTCCTCAGTTTTCAATTGATCTGTCATTAATTAGGAAATGTCTATTATATAAAATACAAGCTGTCTTTTCCTAAAATAAAATAAAATACACACACACACACACACACACACACACACACACACACTTTTTTCTCTCTTTTATGATATTGCTATTTTCTACCCTTTGAACTTAGAACAAATGAGAGGAAAGAGTATAGCAAGTAAAGAACTGGCTTTGTATTCAGAAAGTCCAGAGCTCACATACTGTGCTCTATACACATCTATACAATGAAGGACAAATTACTAAATTACTCAGTGCCAAAATAAGCAACTGATCAGGACTCATTACAAAATAAATTGTTGGCTTAAATTAAGATTGATTACCAGGATTTCCCTACATCAATGAAATTCCATACCCCCTCCAAAATAGCAGCAAATTTTACTATGGATCCTCTTTCAATTAGGCCTATGTTTATTTGGGAAAGGGCACTCCAAAATGACTGGGAAATAGAAACATTCTATAGTTGTAGTAAATTCCATTCAACAACGTAATCTGATAGTAAGGGGAACTAGATCCATAAATTAGATATGAAATTCACAATCCAATTCTAAGTTATTCTAAAGGAATTTACCTGGAATATTTCTTGGGTCAGATTTTAGATTCAAGGATATTTTAAAAGAAACCTAACACAGGAGTTACCAAATGATGAAATAAAGAACCCCTGAGATATTTTTCATCCCACCAAGGAAAAGTTTATCTACAAGGGATATTTTTAACATGATTACTGAAATGGAAACAGAAAAGTTCTACAACATGACTGCAGACACAAATCATTCTAGGGTCTTTACAGGTCAAAAACATGCACTTTTAATCCTATTTCCACACCTTTTCTGACAGATTAGTTTGTTGGAAAAAAAAAAAAAAAAACAAAAACAAAAACAAAGGACTCCCCACCATCACACCACAAAGCTATAAATAAAGGTTCTGAGAAATTAAGACTTTGCTGGTAATTTATATACAGAAGACACACAGAACAAACCACTAACTACTGCTGATGTTTATATTATGTTCCTTTATGGCTAATAGTAGCAACTAGCTCTAACTTCTGGTTTGTCTCTTCTTTTTGCCACTAAAAAGCTGATTCTAAAGTCAGAATTTTACTTATTGCAAAATTTTAGATTAAACACTGAAGTTCTAAGTTGACTATTTTATAAATACGATTTTCTAATTTAAAAGATTGACTTCTTTGCTATGATATATGATAATGGAAACCCAGTAACACTTTTAGCAATTTGGCACAAATATTGTTTAACACACAAGAATAATTTCTGAGTAAAAACTAAATCAATACAACTAAAACATTTATGTAACAATTCAAAATAGTTGCTAAACTCATTTTATAAACTTTAACTTTAAATAACTTATGTGTGCTCAAATATAAAATATTTTTTAAAACCCTAATAATATTGGGCTATTGCCAAAAATGAAAATTTTTACCAAAAGATTCAACTACCTGGAATATACTTTATTGAAATATGTTTCATGAAATGCTTTACTGAAATCCAAAATAAAAATATGAAAAAACCAACCTGTAAGGCCTCCTGTTTATTGTAGAATTCATTATTATCAGGTGGTTTGATGAGGTAGCAATGGTTACAACACTTTTTGAGCTCCATCATTATATTCAAAAAGCCTGAGGTACTGCCCTTTGAACCTTTGCTAAGGGCTTTGTAATTCCTGGTTAAAATCCATCTAAAACAAAAATCATAGATGTAGCATATTCACATTTCTGAAATCTTAAGAGAACTCAAGACACAACCTAGCTTACTAGAGTAGAATTCCTCAATGGCACTCTTTTATGTGTCTGTTTTCATTCTGGACTTAGGCTTTCATCAATATACATAACTTTTATTGGGAAAATATCTCTGCCTAAGCAGAAATCAAATTATATTCTTCAAAACAGCACTGATCCCTTTAAAATATGGTAAGCCTAAAGAAGCCAAAATTAATTTTCTACCTTAAGTTCTAAAGGCGTTTCAACATATCAAAAAACTAATCACTCTCATATACTCTACAGATCAGTCAAATTAGCCTTAATCTTCTTCCTCGAGTTAAGACACTCTAATCCCCTTCTCTATGTATGTGCATTGGCTGTCCTCATTCTTCTTACCTCTATACTATAATTTCTTTCAAAGCTCAATTCGAAATGATAAGTGACATCTTTTAACTCCTGTTCTTCAAGATTCTTCATTGGTTATGTGTCACAACCTGCTCAGAAACCAATCCATTCCCCTTATGTGATACGTCTTTTCTAATTTTTCATTGGCAGAATGCTGGTAAAAGAAAGCCACCTTTGCTTTCATAGAAACCCTGGGATCTCTGGAGGAATTTAACAATTCTCTGAAGGTATTACAGACAATATTTCTCTGATTCAACTCTGGTATCAATTTGCCAGTCTATAACCTGAGATATTCATACTCATGGAGCAAGTCTTATCAAATATTTAGTCAAATGCAGATGTTAAGATGGGAAACAAACATTCTCCATCTACAAGGATGATCAGGTCAAACTCCTTTGAATGATTACCGATCTCTTCCAGGAAGCTCTACAATACTGGAGAACCTAATGAAATAAATACAATGTCTCCCTCAAATAAAAGCAATTGAAGCCTCAACAAGTGATATCCCTATTCACAGGGAATCCTTTGTCTTAGTCTCCTGGATTTCTTCCATCACAGTGAAAACATTCTTCTTATTGTATACCTAGTCTAATGTTTATGATAACAGATTTCTGCGGTTTCATCTTGAATGAAAAAATATAGAATGATTTTGTTCTGGCACATAGTAGGTATTTAATTAATGCTGAAAAACAGATTTAATTGAAATACAATGTGAATGATAAGTTCCTCATAAAGAGAACTTCACAGGAACACCTAGTCCAGCTGTTTCCTTCAAGAAAAAGTGAATAATTAAGTCAGGGAACAGAAGGTGTTAAATGGTATTATTTTATTTCCTACAAAATGGATATCAGTACATTTTGATGAGAATACAAAGTATTTCACAATATTCAATGAGGCTTGGAAAGATAATTTGGAGTCATATTGTACATGACTTGAAACCTCAACCTAAGAAGTCAAGAATGAATTCATGCTATTAATGGGAAACCACTGAAGATTATAATAACTGGAAAGCCACGCAAACTAAATTCAAACGATAGGAAGAACAAACTCTTCTTGAGGATCTCTGTGGATAGCTATTTCAAAAATATCTTGGTAATATATTATTGATTGTTACCATTTGATTTTCAAAAAGTTATTCTTTTATGTCCAACAAATTCATCACATGAGAAGACTTTTTTTACTAGTGCATTAACTATACACTTCTGGAGCAGGTAGATAGTGCAGTGCATAGAGCACTAGGCTTGGAATCAGAAAGACATCTTCCTGAATTCAAATCTGACCTCAAATCCTAATAGCTGTATGATCCTGAGCAAGTTACTTAACCCTATTTACCTCAGTTTCTCATCCACAAAATAAGTTGGAGAAGGAAATGGCAAACAATTCCAATATTGATCTTTGCCACAAAAACCCTAAATGGAGTCATGAGGAGTCAAACATGACTGAAATGACTGAACAGAAGCAACAGATTGCTAAACAGTTCAAGAATCAAACTGGCTTTTCAGAATGTGTTATGGATGATAAAACTTACTTGTAATATTGTTTCTGCAATGCACTCATTTCCATTCTTAAGATCTGTTCAACTTTGGCAGGCAAAGATTTTTCTACATCTTTCTTAACTCGGCGTAACAGAAAAGGCTCCAGCTCCTTGTGGAGACTTGCATATCCATATTCTCTCCCTTTGCCATGTTCTTCTTCAAAATCTTCCCAGGAAGAAAATCTTAAACATGATTGGACTCATTATTGAAGGAAATAAAAACTTTGGTTTAAAGTAAGTCATTAAAAATACAGTTTTTAAAAAGGTAATAAGACAAATGAATAAAACAACATCTCTCAAAGTTGGAATTCTCTTAATACTCTGGAAAAATCCTCCCATTTCCAAGAAACCAATACAGAAGACCTTTTGAGTTAAGGGATATTTAAATTATTAATTTCAGGAAGGTTTATTTATTTATTTATTTTTTAATCAAGGAATGCATCTGAATAATGTTGCATTCACTGTAAAAGCTTTAAAAGTATTTTCACTATTTTGAGACTTCAATTTTTAATCATTATGTTAAAACACTTCCTTTTACATCTTTCTTACAAAAATAAGTTTCAGGGCCACAAAATTTATTATTATAATTAAGTTTAAATCCTTTTCCCTTTTTATTTCCTCCGTGGAAATTTTTTTTTTTTTTAATCCAGAACGAAATCTCATTCCCATAAGTTGGCTTACTTTTCTGGCATGATGAAGTGAAGCAAAGACCAGAGCTCTTTGAGGGAATTTTGTAGAGGGGTTCCCGTAATAAGAAGACGATGATTGGATTTAAAGTCTATTAAGGTCTTATATAAAAGTGAGTCGTCATTCTTTAATCGATGAGCTTCATCTACACCTATGAATGCCCAATTCAGGCCGCCAAGGAATGCCTTAAATATAAAGTTACATATTTTAATTAGAAGATGTTATTTAAACTTTTAAATACAAAATGCAAATTTAATTTTGCTAAGTACTTTCCCAGAATTTACAACTCAGGCAGAATAATATGATTATGAAGAAGTATAAAGTTAATTAAATAATAACTACATTAGACATTTTCTATACATTAATAACCACAGGATCATCTTAGATCAATACCTGAAAGGGATCTTAAGAAACCATGTAGTCTAATACTCTCCTTTTATATCTGAAGAAAACTGAGTTCCAGGGAAGTTAAGTGATTTGTCTAAAATAATAGGTAATAACAGTAGATAGTGAAGCCCAAGATTCTAATCAGTGTCCTCTGAATCCAGAACCTATGCTATTTTCACTGTATCATGCTGATTTCTTGGCTAAATTATATACTATGAGTAGGTAAGATAGGGAATATGATCCAGAGTCTACAGATATGAATAAAATAGACTATGCTGTATTTTTCTACTTTTCTTCTTGTCTGTGTAGATACTGGTATTGTAGCAATATCTATCCTTAAACTTTTCCTCAACCATGAATAACTACCATCACCACCACTAGCACTTTTATAGCAAAGCATTTAACACATATCATCTGTTTCATTTGATCCTTATAATAAATATGAGGGAGGTGCTATAATAATTGCCATTTTACAAATGAAGAAAATTAAGAGCACAAAATAAAATTTTATAGATGAGAAAATGACTTGCTTGGGTCAGCACTGGATGTAGTATTTGCATTCAGGTCTTCCTCATTTGGAGTTAGGCATTCTATCTATTCTGCCACCTAATTGCTTTTAATCTCCTCCCTTTCTCTCATCTTTATTGGCATATTTTTGCAATGAGGTTTTTCCTTTTATTTTTGAGGGGAGGAATGAACAACATTCCTGTACCCTCTTTGTCTCTATAGCACTGGTAATAATGAGGGGTATATAGGTGGCAAAATATTTAGAATGAAAGGACTGCTTTCAGAAAGAACAAATTTAGAGTATCAACCCTAAAATCAGGAGGACCTGAGTTCAAATTTGGCCTCAGACACTTAACACATCCTAGCTGTGTGTCCTTGGACAAATCACAACTCCAATTGCCTCAGCCAAAAAAAAAAAAGTTTACAACAGAAAGAACAAATTTCAAATCCTGTCTAAGATACTTGAATACCTCTGTGACCCAGGGAAAGTTAGCTAAGTCTGAGAGCCTTTGTTTTATCATCTATAAAATGAAGCAATGAAGCTCAATTTGATAGCCTTTAAAGTCAGTCTCTTCTAGATCTAAATGTCTGCTTATAAAAGCTATAAATGAAGTAATTTCAACTTCCTTTACTAGGGTCCTAACAACATTCATTAATCTTGAGTTTCATCTCTGGCTCATCCTCTGTTAGAGATTATAAATCAATACAGAAATGGTCCAGACAACAGAAAAAATAAAATAAAATAAAATAAAGCAGTGGTGGCAAACTTTGCTTTATTCTAATGTTCATATTCTACTTTACAACAAGCATAAAGATTAGAAACTAGTATTATCTTGAAGGACCAAGTTATATCAACTGATACAAATGAATTTTTAAAAAATACATAAAGCAAAGAAAACAGATTATAGGATGAAAATTTTTGTTTCAAAGTAAAATTATTTTTATTTTGTCACTTGACATACTTGGTTTTTTTAGTACTAAGCAGGGAAGAACTGATACAGCCCATCTACCCAAATCTGTTTACTCATTCTTCTTACAAATTAATCAGCAGAGCTATTTAATCAAACTGAAGACATGGTAATAACAGGAGAAGTTTTTTAAATGTCTTTCTGATGTAGAAACCTAATATAAATCTGCAAACCATGAGTAATTAAAAATCTTAGAATCTTACCACAGACTAAGAGGTTCCAGTGATTTTGAACATCACCAAAGATATCATTTAACCAGGTTTTACTGCTTATAAAGTCCTATATCCCAACATACTACTGCTGAAAAATAAAACTAAGACTAACAAATAATATATTCCGAATATATTCCTCACTAAAGTCATTTAATTGACTATGAAGTCAACAATGAAAAGTTTTATCCCTATTTTACAGATAAAAATGACACTTGGAGAAATTGAATCATTCATAAACACAAAAACAATGAAAGTGACAAAACAAAAATTAGAACTATATCTCATTCCAATAACTGTAATCCTTCCATTGGAATATAATTTTATACCTGGAATAGACCCTAACAAGCATTTAATCCCCTACCTTCTTACTATATATCATCATTTGAAGTTGAAGGAATTAAAATATTTTTATTTTTCTTGAGATATTTAAATAATAAAAATTGAAGTAGCCATCAACAAATTTTAAAAACTTACAACTACAATGTATCATGGACAATGTAAAAAATAATGTTAATAAAAATGGTTCCTAATCTCTTGCTAGCATTTATTACCTTATAAAATATATGTAACATACACAGAAGGATGTTTTTAATTACTAGTCATCACATACCTTATCTTTCAATAAAATTTCATAAGTTGTCAAAAGAATATTAAATTTTAACCGTTTGGTCTGAAGATGCATCCATTCATGGGTTCTTATCTACCAAATAAACCAGAAAATGGAGTCAAACAAAATATACTAAGAGTAACAAATTCAATGAGCTACTTATCTCTAATGAGATATGCCTTACTATGGTTATATTGAAACAACTTACCATATTTCTGCTGTTAATATCCCCTAAATAGACCACAGCATTCATCTGGGGAGCCCATGTCTGAATTTCTCTTTGCCAGGAAGTAAGTGTGGAAAGTGGTACTACTAACAAGAAAGGCCCATATAATTGATGTTCATGGAAAAGATAGTTAAGAAATGAGATCGTCTGTATTGTTTTTCCAAGGCCCATTTCATCAGCAAGTATACAGCTATTTCCTCTACAAAATACAAGAAAAGACATGTTTTCCACATATCAAACGCTTATTCAATAAACATATATTCAGTACCCATTATATACAAGATACTACAATAAATCCTGAAAGCAATACAAAAATGTCATATTCCTTTTCCAGGAACTCCCTGTAGACAAGGAAGACAAGAACAAAAGTAATGAATGATGAATCAGAAATGACAGGAAGAAAATAGGAGAAAAGAAGAGATAGAGAAAGGAGAGGGACAAAGGAGAGAAAATGTTCTTTATCATTTCTTATCCTGCATGCCAAATAATTGAGATTTTTGCCATAAAAAACCTACATCTGATTTCAAACTCTTAAGTAGTGTTCTTTTCAAGGGTGAAGTCTATAAAGGAAAGCACTTTTTTTTTAAACTTATAAGACAAAAAGTATAAGCATGGAAATTGCCTATACTTATTGAATAAAAAATTAAAATTTTTGACTTTACATTAAAAAATTATTACTATAACAGAAGAATGACAAAAATCTGATTAACCCATCAGGCTTTCAAGATGATGTTTCAGAGACCTTACAATGTGCCAGATAATACAGTAAGGATAGAGGACAAAAAGAAAGGCAAAAAATGTCACTATCGTTAAGGAATTTATATCTGGTTAAGTCAATTTATGGACTACACTTTTTAATACTAACTAAATTAAATGAACTCTTTTAAAAATTAAGGCATAAAGTAGCCTAAAACTTTCCTACAGTGAAAGGATAGATTAAATACTACATTTGAAATTCTATTATAAATGAAACAAGACACTTTACCAATTTGTAGTATGAATTTTTTTGTGAGTCATATTACAAGGTAAAAAAAGATGACAAATCTAACAAGTCAGACTGAAAAATTAAAATTAGCAAAATTATTTGAAATATAAATGAGTACATGCTTTCTTTACTAGAAATGCTGCAAAGAGTTTTTGTACCATTTATAAATGATTTTTATGGCTTCTTTCATCTTTTTTCTACTTTTAAATGCCCTTTTTTCCCTTGAATTTCATTGAATATATTAGCACAATAGATCATGAATATAAAGAAATATACATGTAATAGGAATGCTCAAAATTTTTTTTACTGATGAAGTGATTTGAAAAAGTTTGAAACTACTGATCTAACTTATCTCTCAGCTATATAGCCTTTAGTATAAGAAAAATAGTTTTCATTTAAGAATTGTACATCTTAACTTTAAAAAAAATTCTGATCATAAGAGCCTATAGAAGGAAATTTTTAATATGATTTAATGAAAAACTAATTAGTAATTACTTTAGCATTATTTAATATTCACTCTTTAATAATTACTGATTTCATTAGTAATGGAAAACTTTTTTAATTTACATAAGCACATATACATAGAAAATGTAAAATTGAAATATTTTCATAGTTTGTTTGAATAACTATTTGTCATTTTTAGAAAATTAAATGATTACCAAAAGGAAAAGTGAAAAAGGATATGGCTGAATTCAAGCATAAAGGTGGGAATTAGGTAGAAAAAACAATGGCAACTGAAGAATAGTAAAAAGGGTAAATATTGGAGGAGGAGTGCAGAAAACTCAGAAGGGAACGGGTTGAAGTTGGGATAACTAGATAATAATCAGCTGTCTATTAAAGATAGAAAAGTCAGGGAAGAAGTTTAAAAAAAGATACAGAGCAACTTGGGTTGGGTTGTTAATTGGAGGTATTAGTGGAATTGAGGGAAGTAAGGAGAAATTAAGTGTGAAAAGGACCTCAGGTATGTAAATTTACAAAAAGGTAAAGTCAAGTTCAGAGGCATATCCTCCACCTCCCAAGTTTATTGCCACTTAAAATTAACTGGAAAAGTACCCAAAGGACAGAGTAGGAACATTATCTGAGATAATATCTGTAAAGAGCTTAGCACAATTCCTGACACATAAAAGGCATCTAACAAATGCTTGTTTCCTTTCTACTCCCTTCAGATAATGGCCTATTTATTCCATTCTTTTAAATGTTAAAAGTAAGTTTTTGAAAATAATATATCATTCTAGATGTAAAATGTTTTCTATGAATCTAAAAAAAGAATACTTATAGTATACTCACTTGCACCAAGAATGAGCAAGCCAATTTAGACCATTCAACTGATAATCTCTTAATTCTAAACCTTCTGGTCCCCCAATATAGGATGGTTGCTTCTTCAGTGCAACAAACCTTGGCCTTTGTTTTAATACCTTAAAAAAAAAAAAAAAGGATTAGTATACAAGACTACTAAATATAAGAATCTACGCTTTAGTTATATTTATGATATACTTGGATATCACTATAAGTATCCAAACTGATCTATTAATATCAGTTATCAAGACAAAATTTTAATGATTCCATGATTGGGGAAAAAAAAAAGGCAATACAGTCCAAAAAAAGCTTTTTAGTCCAAGAGGCAAAAATGAAAGATTAAAAACCAGCGTGCATTGTTTTCTTGACAAATACCACAACAATTTGAAATTCCCTTTCTTATACCACTTATACACTTTTACCACATTACTTATCTAGAAATTACAAGCAATATCAATGCCAAATTCAACTCATGTGAACTGTCACTTTACACAAAAAAATCAATCAATAAATGAAAGAATAAATAATTTTTAGAAAATAGTAAGTTTGAAAGACTAGCCATTGCCACTTAAATCTGGACTTTTCTCTTTGACAGTTATAACTTATTATCATTTGATTACACTTTCAATAAGAACTGAAATTAAAGTCTAATATCCGGAAGGACAATAAAGAAACAAAATAAAATAACAGTAAGTATTTGAGTGTCAGAAATGTAAAATTATGATTTAAATCTATATTGAAAAATTTAACTTATACTTACTTTGCAATCTTTAAAGGGAGTGGTTTTGGATTGATTCCTGCTGAAATATTCATCTATGCGTAGCTGGAACTTTTTGGAAATAAGGGCCCCATCTTCCCAGCTACACTCTGAATATGGGAGACCCTGCCATTTGCAATAATAATCAGGATATCCAGCTGCTGACTTTTGATTGGAATGAGCTGTGAAATATAGAGACTATGTTAATTTTTTTGATATCTAGTAAGAGAACTTCTCATTGAAAATTAACAAAGCATAAAGAGGAAACATGAAAATATAATGAAAATGACATTACTACTGACCAATTATTCTCTCCACTATTTGATACTGCTTATGTAGGTCATCTGTAAGTTCTTGCTGACAATTATAATACTCCACATCTTCTGGCGAAGCATTTTTCAACCTAAAAAGCAAATTAATATTTCACATTTTTCATTTGGTAATTTAATAATTTTTTTTCTACTTAATTCTTAGATATGTTATACAAGGAAGAAAAAAATGGCATATAAGAAAAAATTAGGAAGAACAGCAAGGTAGAAACAGATTTATGAAAGAGGCAAGACAATTTTCAAGGCTTTCTCAAGATATCTGAAAGAGGTGAGGATCCTAAATGTATGACAAAATCTGAAAATTTTTTCTTAAAAAGTAACCTCAGTCAAGATGGCAGCATAGAAAAAGAAAGAAGAAAATCTATCAAAAATATTTAGGGTGAATGCACCACCAATGGAAAAGATAGTATTCACAAAAATATAAACTGCCCAGATGCAAAAAAGAAAAAATAAAAGACTTAAATAACACTATCTTAGAAAAAGAAATTGAATATACCATCAATGAACTAGTACCAGACAGATTCACGTTTGAATTCTGCCAAACATTTAAAAGGAACTATTAATCCCAATACCATATAAACTATTTGAAAAAATAGCTAATGAATAGATTTTACAATTTTTTTTAATGATACAAATATAACTTTGAGACCAAAATGAGGGAAAGAAAGAACGTTATAGACCAATTTCCTTAATGAAAATCAATTCAAAAAATTAAATAAAATACTAGTATTGAAATTACACTAATCTAGAACAAAGATCATATACTATGACCAGGTGGGATTTATACGAGGAATCCTGGCTCAATATTAGAAAAGACTACCTGTGTGTAATTGGCCATATCAAAAACAAAACCAACAAACTCATGCAAGCTTTTGACAAAATATGGGACCCATTCCTTTCCTATTAAAATGCTAGAATTTTTTTTTAAATGATAAGTAGTATCTAACTAAATCATTAGCAAGGATTATCTACAATGCTTGGAATAAATAAATAAAATCAGGAATGAAGTTTACTTTTAAAAAGATTTTGAAGGAATTAGAATGGACAATGAAGAAACAAAACTATCACTCTTTGAAGATGCTAAGATGGTTTAATTAGAGAATCCTAAAAAACAAATTTAACAATTGGTTAACTGTTGACAATTAGATTACCTAATGACAGAAAAGGAAAATGACAAATGTTCAGAGATGGAGAAAAATTAAGACAATAATATACCATTGATACTAAGTGAATTAATCCAACTCTGGAGAGCAATATCATTATTGGGTCTTTACTTCAAAATGATAAAAAGAAGAGAAAAATACTTATATAATTAAAATATTTATAACAGCGTGTGTGTGTGTGTGTTGGGGGGGTGACGGCAAACAATCAAAAATTGAGAGAATATTCATCTACTGAGTAATGACTGAACAAGTTGTGGCATATATGACTATGGAATACTATTGTATTATAAGAAATGATGTGCAGGAAAATTTCAGAAAAACCTGGGATTGAATACTTAATGGAACTGATACAAATTGAAATGAGCAGAACCAGAAGAGCACTGTTAGATGATCAGCTGTGAATGACTTATAAATTTTCTTGGTAATATAATGATCCAAGACAATTTTGAAATAATCATGATGAAAAATGGTATTTCACCTTCAATGATGAAGCCTGAATGCATATTAAAGCATTCTTCTTTTTTTTTTTTTAACAACTTTCTTTATTGCTCTTCATTTTTTGTCTGTTTTTCTTTTACAACATGTGTAATATGGAAACATTTTGTATAGGTGCACCCTATAATTTATATCAAAAATCTTAAAGGAAGAGGATTTGGAACTCAAAATTTTAAAAAAATTAATGTTAAGTTTTCTTTATTTTTTTAAAAAAAAACTACAAGTTAAATGTAAAAAGAAAGAGAAAAGGAAGCAAGAATAGGAATTAATGGCCTTTATTAAAATAAATATCTATATAAAAACATCAGCAAAGCCATCTATAATAGGATGCTTCAAACCTTCCCAATAAAATCAGAAATGAAGCAACAATGTCCACTATCACCACAATTTAGAACTAGAAATGATAACTACAGCAAGACAACAAGAAATTGCAGGAATAAATATTGGCAAAGAGGAAAATAAAATTATCACTATTTGCATAATGATATAATGTATTTAAAGAAATAGAGAATCAACTAAGTCAACTAAAAAACAATCAACTTTAGCAAAATTGCGAGATAGAAAACAAACCTACATAAATCAGTAGCATTTCTACATCCTACTAACAAGATCCAGCAGGATGAGATAGAAAGCTTCCATTTACAATCATTGCAGACAACATAAAATTGTCTACCTGCCAAGACAAATCCAGAGATTATAGGAACACAATTACATAACACGTTTCACAAAAATAAGGGTGGATCTAAACAACTGGAGAATGTTAAGTGCTCATGGACAATCGGAGACAATAGAACTGACAATTCTACCTAATTATTAATTATTCAATAATATAATAACTTATTATTTGGTATCATACCAATCAAAATACCAAAGAATTATTTCATAGAGCTAGAAAAGATAACAAACTCATATGAAAAACTAAGTTCAAGAATACCAGGGGAATCAATGAAAAAGAAAAGTATAGGAAGGTGATCTAGCAATTCCATATTTCTCACTATATTAAGATAATGATGAAGGTCCAACACTATTGTTGAGTCCTTTGTGGGAGATTTACTAAAAGACATAAAACAGAATCACAGGGGATAAATAAGGATGGAGTACATTACAATCTATATCTCTAGAAGGAGAACTCACATGTCAGATCAGATTCTGTGAACTATTTATTAAAGAGACTAAATCTTACAGACCTGTGAATTGAATTAAATATGAAAATAGACACATTTGCAATTATGATTATTGTTGTTTAATTGTATCCAACTCTGTGATCCAATTTGGGGCTTTCTTGGCAAAGATACTTGAGTGATTTGCTATTTCCTTTTATAGATGAGAAAACTGAGGCAATCAGAATTAAGTGACTTGCCCAGGGCCACATATCTAGCAATCTGATGCCAGATCTGAATCCGGAAAGATGAATCTATGACTTCAGGCCCAGCACTCTATCCACCGTGCCACCTGGCTGTCCAAAAACTACCAAAAAAATAAAAAATAAAACCCTTAAACATTAATTTAGAAATTACCAGTTTGAAATTTCTGATAATTCAAATATAATACATATAACTTCTAAATAAAATTTCAGAAGTAAATGTTGCAAACTAAAAAGTTTATTGTATATCATTAAGTAATATTGACCTACCTTTTTTGACTATGGTAACTCATGAAAATAGGTTATGGATCCATGATAGAATTTGTATAAGGAGCAAACTGGCAACTGGACTGCACATTACTGTCCAAGAAACTTGTCTGGGAGTCTGAAAGGCTTGGGCACTTTGCCAAGACCACATATGCAGTTAATGACAGAGGTCAGCCTTGAACCCAAGTCATCTTGACTCCAAGACCAGCTCTTTATCTCCTATCCCATGCTACAATTCACAAAACAAAGATGAGCAATGGTCCTGTTGGAAATCTAAATCTGCAACAACCTATTTTATATATATATATATATATATATATATATATATATATATATATATATATATATATATATATATATATATAACTGTAAGAGGAATTAAATCATATATCTATGAACTAAGAGTCTTTGTGAAAAGTAACAAAGAGATGATGTAAATGAAGGCCAGGTAAATAAAAGACCACCTCGTAGGGTATCCATAGAGAGAAGAATAAAAAGAGGTTTCACTATACAGTCAAAAGATACAAGAAAACCTTTTGAGGCATATTTGGTTATTTTGCCTTAAAGTGACTTATCTCCTCTGGTCCACCTTCTAAAGGTTAAGGGTGAGGCATTTAACTACAGCCAATGTACTACCAAACAGATAGAAGTAAACTTCAGCCTATATAGTGAATGACACATTCCTAGACGCAAAGGTCCAGTTAAAGGACTGTATAGTTATACAATAGAAATAGCTATGTAGCACTAGGATTGAGTACAAGGCTAGGAGTCTGAGGAACTAAGTTCAAATTTCACCTCTGATTTAATGACCCTGAGAAAGTGGCTTAACTTCTATTTGCCTCAGTTTCCTCATTTAGAAAATGGCAATAAAGGTTGCTCTAAGAATCAAATGAAATCATATAATGTACAGCAATCATATTTGTATAGCACTTAGCACCGAGTCTGGCACATAGTAAGCATTAGATAAATGGTAGCTATTATTATTAAGTGGAAGCCACAGACTGACCATCAAGTAATGATAAAA
Source organism: Sminthopsis crassicaudata (assembly GCF_048593235.1). Classification (NCBI taxonomy): domain Eukaryota; kingdom Metazoa; phylum Chordata; class Mammalia; order Dasyuromorphia; family Dasyuridae; genus Sminthopsis; species Sminthopsis crassicaudata. Next base: position 551,585,592 of record NC_133617.1, on the reverse strand, counting down.
TCTATACTTATAGTCAAACAAGTACCCAGGACAGAAAAAAATAAAAATAAAAATAAAAACTGCGTAATACAAAAACCCCCAGCAAAATATTAGTGAATATTCAGTAGAAGAACTATTAAGACAGAAATAGAGCAAGAATATAGAGTTAAGGTTCTATAAAAGTATGAGAGAGACATAAAAATTTATTCCGCCTATTTATGTAAAGTTGTTTTATTTAAATTTGAAAATATAAGACTAGTTTTGCTGCTACATTCTCAGTGATGGGACACAGTTCTAAGGATTCAGCTAGCTGATCACTCTAAATAAATAATGCTGTAAATCTTCAATATATAGATGAGAACATTTTGTTATAATTAGGAGTAGAGATCAGTTCTCAAGATAATCCTAAACCAACAGACCACTAGGAAGATGATTCTTAATGACTCATGGAAGATAAAGATGATAAAGTACTAGTTCTATATAATTTAAAATCAGTGCAAAAGTTAACATAGAACTGAGAAGACTATGAATAAAAAATATGACTAGAGAATCAAGGAATCTGTTTTATAGATTATTTGTATGTCTCAGACTTGTATTTATAAGTAAACAAAAAATCAGAAAGAAGCTCATTAAAAAATACTAAAGTCAAAAAACAACTTATTACACACATGATATTCATTTCTGATTTATCTATGTGTGATCACATCTCCAGGTGATGAATGGAAACAAAAAGTTGGTAGAAACATCTTAATCAGCCATATATACCATTATATATCATATTTACAAATCATTTTTAAGTGTGGCATCAACAAGTATGTATGTCTGTATATATGTGTGTATATATATGTATAAAAGAATATTTATACTAATAAAAATCAAGATTTGATCAAAATATAAAGGCCTATTATTTTACCAAATTATACAGATTATTACTGTCTAATTTGCCTCTGGAAGTTCCTCAAAGCCAGATTACATACCATTGCCAGATATTTCTTCCTAAACAATAGTTCTGAATATGCCAAAAAGCATTAATTGGTCATTTACCAAAATGATGACAGAAGAGAACAGCTAGATGGATCACAGATTAAAAGTTAACCAATACTTAAGAGAGCAGTAGTCTAGTTTGAATGTCTATGGATTGAGTCTGGGAATATGGGATGGTGAAAAAAGGTATAAATACACAAGAGAAAAGCCACACATGAAGTTAGATTCAAATAGTAGTTGAATTTCTAGGAAGTTAACCTAAATGGATGCAGGAATCAGAAAAACCTGGAAGAGCATAGTGACTGACATCTAAGTTGTTTCTGTTTACGCTATAAGCAGTTGTTTGTTTATACTAATGTATATATGTACCCCCTTCTGGTTCTGTTATCTGATGAGTAAATTCTAACACTTTCATTTTTGCAAAGAAGCTTCCGTGAGTCTAAGCATTTTAGTTTGGTGAGTCAGATTTGTGGTTAATGGAAATTTGTATAAGTTGTGGTTACAACTGAAATAAATAGCTATTAAGACAGTCTTTTTTTTCTAGCATTCAATGAAATATGTTTTGCAACTGTTATTGTATTTAACATCTAAATGAATTATAAAATCTAGGAACTGCTTTAGATCCTTTACAGTAGCAGGTATATCACCATTTCAAGACAGCTTCTATTTATGAGAAAATATTTATCCTCTTCTCCAAGTAAACTATGCTCTAGACCCATGGAGATTATTTGAGTATACTCTTAAGGTATGCTATTAAAGTACACCACATTACCCTGAGGTCTAGCAGGTCTTGGAAAATGTGGTGACACATGCCTGTAATCCCTGTTACAGGGAAGGCTGAGGCTGGTAGACCACTTGAGCTCCATAGTTCTGAGTTGCAATAGGGGTAAAGCTGACCAGGAGTTATCACTAAGTTCAGTATCATTATGGTGAACCCTCAGGAGCACAAGGATCATTGGAATGCTTAAGGATCAACCCAGGTCAGAAACAGAGCAGGTCAAAGCTTCCGTGTCGATCAGTAGTGAGATCAGGCCCCTGAGTGGTTGCTGCACTTCCAGCCTGAGCAAGATAGAGAGACCCAATCTCAAAAAAAAAAAAAAAAAAAGAAAAAGAAAAAAGAAACACAGAAAGAAAAAAGTAAAAAAAAGAAAGAAAAGGAAAAGAAAAGGAAAGAAAATAATAGAAAAATGTGGTTCATATATCTCTGGAACAATACAATTACATTGCATGGCCGCAAAATCATGAGAGCATACAGTTTTGGGCTGTTTTTTTTTTTTTTTTTTTAAAGAATCATAGAATGAGGAGTAGGAATCCAGATCTGCTATTTTATTAGTAGGGAATTCATATTAAATAAACTCCCTCAAAAAATGCAGATTTGCAACTATTAAGCCACTTAAGAGTCACAGATAATTTCCTTGAGAAATTAAATGACAAGAAATAACACTACCCAAATGAAACAAAGTAGAGACTTGAATCTAAGTCATTCAGTCTCTAAAGCTAGATTTCCATAAACTATACCATATAAATCTAATTCTTCATTTATAGACTACTTTCCATTCTTTAGCTTCCTAAATTCTTATTAGATTATAAAGTATCAGTCTGAGAATCAAGTAAATTGTACTAATTAAGATAAGATTATAGGAATTAATGATAGAGATGGTAAGTCACATAAGAATGTAATGTTCAGAGGACAAAAATCATGACTACAGCATAAGTCTATACATTTCCATTTAAACAAGTCAAAGACTTAGTTTGGGGAAGTCAAATATCAGATGATGGCTTTGTATAAATGTGCCATCATGAATTCAGGGGCCTCAGTTTCTGAACCTATAAGGGTTTAGACGTGGGCTGCTGGGCTGGGGCACCTAAGACTTGATTAGTACAATCGTCAGAGAGAAAGTGATTTTTAGGCCTCTTTTGAACTGACAATGCCCTTATAGTATTTATGATCAGAATGAAAGTTTTTCATCAACAAGAAAACTAAAATTGGCTGCTTACTACATCGCTCCAGCTATTTTAATATAAGGAGATGTGAAGACTCAAATGCTAGTTGAGTTACAACAAGACAGTCATTTAATTTCTAAAAGTAAAGAATCAGAGGAAGTTAGTTAATAGCCAGGGAAATGAGATCAATATATGCACCTATGAAATATGCTCCCATGAGTATGGCCTGCAAAGTTACTCCTTGATTATATTAATGAGTACCAGTAATATAAGAGTATCTATTGGCTACAGAGAAATCCATTTTACTTTTGCACAGTTACACATAGGAATTTCTAAAAGGCACATAATCTTTCAGAACAATGATATAAGAAACTCAAGTTCCAAGGGTCAGACATATTTCTTCAGTTCTTAATGATCACTAACTGAATAAGAGTGATATCAGCATAAAAGTTAATGCTCCCTCACACTTCTTAATATTGTACAGTTTAATCTATTCTATTTCTATTACCTATTCTTCTACTCCAAAATTGCTACAAATGGAGATGGTCATGCCCTTAATTTACCATCCCACACGCAACAAATATTTTCTTTTCTTGTTCAAATTCATTCATTCTTCTTTATCCAATCATAATTTTTTCTTTCTATCTCTCCCTATACCTTACTCAAATTTACTCTTGAATTTTCCTGTCACATCACATCTTTTCATTCTTCAGTACCATGCCAGGATATCATTCCTGCTCTAATTAGTCTTTCTTCCCTTCCCTATGTCACCACTTGGTGAAACAGCTCAAGTGTACAATACTTCACACTTGAATCTCTTGCCCCCCTGCACTAATGCCAAATCCTAAGCCTAGATTATTCCTATTAGTCACATCCTTAGCAACTAATTCATGTGCTTTTGACAAAGCTAAAGGAAATCACAAAACTGTGTTGACTTGAGTCTTGTACAAATTTGTAATCTAGCCTCAATTTAGCTTTCAATAGGAACAAGACAAATGTTATATGCATATATCCTCTACAGTGGTGTTTTAATATCAGCTCTGATTAAGGTCAATTATCTTTTTTTACCAGATCTGTATCTCTTCTTATCCAGCTATAACATCTCCATTCTTGTATCTCCAGATGCATAATGGACATTCTGAATTAGATATTCAATATGATGTGCCTCTTCTTTTTTTCTCTCCCCCTACTGCCATACTAATCTGTTGCTAAGACCTACTGATTTTATCTCTGTAGCATATTTTGCATATGTCTCTTTCTCTCTTATACTGCCACTAATCTGATATAAACCCTCACTCCCTTCATGTCTGGACTATTAGTCCTCACATCTTCTGATTGGTCTATTTGCTACGAATCTCCCCATTCTTTACTCAATTATATAACTGCTCTTGTTAAAGTGAAGGGCTGACCATGTCATAATACCTATTCAATCAACTCCAGCGGATTTATATCACCTACAGGATTACATATAAATCTTCTGACATTCTAAACCCTTCATTACCAGCTTACCTCTTTCTCAGCTTTCTAGTCTTCATATAATTTTCACAGACTCATCATCATTCTAGCTCTTGATTCTAATAATTTTTACTAGTTATTCCTCATATAATGCTCTTCCACTTCTTGGTTTTCCTGGCTTCCTTTACATCCTTGCTATAACCCTATTTACTACAGGAAACTTTTCCAATTCTTCTTTAGTGCCTTCTTTTTGAAATAAATTGTTTTTAATTTGTCCTGGGCATAGTTCATTTGTACATAGTTGCTTGTATTCACTAAGTGTGTACTATGCCAGTCAGTCTATGTTAAAACTCTGGTCATTAGACTGAATTCTGTCCAAGTAGGGATTTTTACCGGTCTATCTGCAGCATTTAGCACCTAATGCTTGGCACATAATAGGTGCTTAAATAATCTTTATGGGCTGACTAACTATAAGTTTCCAGTCACTAAAAGGTAATGGAAGGCTAAACTGAGTTCCTGAATAAAAGTTAACCAGCACTGAAGAGATTCCAGTAGATCCTGATTCATCACTTACCAGAAATACTGTAGAAGGATTTTTGGGGGGAATGGGTTGGACAATCATTAGGGATTTCTAAAGACTTTTCTAATTCTGATATTCTTTGAATTGGATAAAAGATCACCTAGTAGATGGCAGATTCCAACAACTGTGAGGTTACAAAAGTGAAGTTAATATAGTCTGTATATAATTTCTGTTGGCCACAATCCTAAAAGATTTAGTACAGAAACTTGAAACTTTTCAGGTTGCTTTATTACATTGATCAAGAGTGATTAAGCAGTTTCTATTTGCTTCCATGTTCATTTATATTACTCTTATAGAAAGGAGTTCACATCCTAGATTCAAGAATGTTAACTTAATGGTATCTTTTTCTACATGAAATTAGTTGCACTTGAGCTAACTATTTTTATCTATAATTTTTATCAAGAACATTTAATAGTTATATATGTGATCTATACATTTAAATGAGACTCACCATCTTTTGGTTTCCTGATCTTTTTTCTTGTAATTGTCTAATTTCTTCATTCCTTTCACATTCTGCTGTTTTAAGGTTTCTTCAGTCTCCCAAGTATTATGGATATGGGACCATCCTTTCCACTTAATTAAATACTGGATCTCTCCTGGTTCCTTAGATTTTTCATATCCAGCATTAGGATCACCATCTGCTTCAACTGCATAGATGGTTGTAGTAGCACCAGTTGCTGAAAGCAAAAATAAGTTAGTTTTCTTATTTTTTTTAAAACCACACTATTAGTTAAATTGTATTTGTGCACTTAAGAATGTGTATATTCTTTTATAAGTACATAATATCAAAAGGGCTAAGTAAAATTCTCATGGTTAAAAAAGCTGTTTTCAACTCAAATTAAGAATTCAGTCAAGATTTTATTTTTAAAATATTATCTTCCTTATTTTAAAAAGGTTCTTTAAATTAGTGAATAGGGCAATTATAAGAATAACAGAATCAAAATAAATGATAAAAACTCAACTTTTAAGAATAATATCTAAACTTTTATAGCACAAATGTTTATATCAGTATAATATAGGCAATTTTAAAAAATGCAACAAGTTATTTATAACAAAAGTCAGCTTCCATTTTCCAACAATTAACTAGAATCTGACTTTTCATTGACTATTCAACTTAACAGGCCATTTCAAATAACATATATAATTTTTTTTTCTTTTAATATCAACAAAACAGATTTTAAAGCTTATATCTCAACACAAAAATAATACTGATATCTCAAATTTGCACAGTGAAAAATAATAAATCAAATCTTGGAAAAATTCAGGAGAAAGAAATCTCAATGCTGAAACTATCATTACCTTCTTAACAATATTTCATAACAAGAAACTCAATAACTTTAATTTTAAAACTTTTAATTAATCTCAACACATGAGAAAGAGAATATGATAGTATCCTCTTTTGCAGAAATAATAAAAGTACTTTCCTCAGCCAAGTAGTAAACCATTAAATAGTAAGGACAGGAAGATATTTATTAATATTTTCTCAACTACAGAATGTGAAGAATACAACAAAATATTCATTGGAGTAAAACTATTTCCAGTAACACAAGATTAGAATTGTTCCTCCTTATAGTATGTATTAAAAAGTAGTAAATAAATAAAAATACCTCCTTTTCTTCCAATCCTACTGTCCATAAACCTTTCTATTGTCTCAAATTCATCTTCTTCAGGTTGAGGAACATCCTCTCCACAAACCTCCAATAAATCATCTGAATCCGTTTTCATTTCTTCATCTTCCTTATAACTAACATTGACAGTAGCCTGGCGACGAGAACCTCTTTTATCATAATCATCATCATCATCATCATCTTCAGAGGAATCAATCTGTCTCTTCTTCTGTCCAGAGATCTTCTTCCCATTTTTTGCTTTAGTTCTATGAAAAAAAAAGGAAAATGCAGACATTCTGGAGAACTGTTCACAATAGTTCCGTTAAAAAAAATAGCACAGTACAGAGGAAACAAGAGTAGGCCTTAGAAGCAAGAAACTTGGGTTCAAATTTATGATATTAAAAAGTTGATTATATTCCACCATTGGAGAGTGCACACTAGGAGTTCCCCACATCAATGAAATGAAAGGCCATTCCCCTTTTCCCTCCAAAAATGGTTTAATATTAAGTGCAAAATATCTATGTACAAAGGAATTATTATCCCTGATAAAGATTCTTAATATCATTTTTAAAATGGAAAATTTTACCTGATTTGCGGTTTCCTGCTTTTGACTTTATTTTTTGGCTCATAGTCAGATTCACTTTCATCACAACTGCTTTTTTCTCTTTCTTCTTCTGATTCAGAATCTGAACCCGTCTGGGAGGGAGATCCTGACCCTGACATCTGCCAATCTTCACTGCATAAGTTAAAGGAATAGTCAGTGTTAGTGTTCAGATTTTTGAATGACTTTTTGTATGTTAATATCTGGAATAAGTTATACTTGTCTTAATCAAATGAAGCTTAAAAATAAGATAAAAAACATAAAATTAGCAAAACAGCATGTGGGTTGATATATAAAAGGCCGCGATTTCAAATTTAACTAGAATATTAGAAATATTGTTTATCCAAATATTGTAACATGAAATTGAATCCTACCAACATCTGTAAAACTATTACTTTATACAAGGCACTAGGAATATAAAACCAAATATTATATAAACCCTGTCTTCTTTGATTCCAGATTCAGCACTCTATCCACTGAGCCCACCTACCTGTCCCAGCTACAGGCAAAAGTCAGCATTTACTCTAGTCATGAATTTTCTACTTTTAGAAAAAAAAGTCAATAAACTTTCTAGTCATAGATGTGATGAAGTAAAGAAAACAAAATTCACTGATGTTATTTTCTACCTATAGCCTAAATATCATGTATTATATCATGTAATATCATGTAAGAAAAAAGGAAAAGGAAGAAAAAGAACTAACAAAGCTATAGGAAGAAGTTATGGTAATATGTGGAAGACTATCAAAATTAAAATGCTTAAATAATACTTTAAGTCATAAGCCATCTAACTATTCTAGAGCTTCTTGCTTTTTAACTGATAGCAGATTAGGAAAACATAATGCTGTGAAAGTAGAACAATCTAAAATAATTATACCATTGCACTTCAAAGACTGTTCAAATGATCCCCAAGGTCCCTTCTGCCAACAGGCTGAAGCTACAACTTAGCTCCATTTTTTCCAGATAAACTGAGCAAAATCATGACCTTAATGACTTGATATGCACTTATCACTTTTGTGAAGCAGTGGTATAATGAAAAAAGGATGCTGGTATATATGACAGCTGTCTTCAAGTATCTTAAGGCTTTCATATGGAAAAAAGCATTTCTTAGATGTCTTAAGATTAAGAGTTAATGTGCTTTGCCCTGGGGATTAAAATCAGGAAAAGGCAGAAATTTAGGATTAACACAAGGAAAAACTTTCTAAGGTTTAAAACCAGCCAAAAATAAAATGGGCCACCTTCATAGGCAGGATCCTCTTCAGAGAAAGTCCTGAAACAAAGATTTGATGAAAATTTCCTGGCTCTTGTTCAGGTATGAATTATACTAGATGGTTCTGATGGTTTATTCCAATTTTGTTATTCAAAATAAATATTCATTATTATTATTATTATTATTACACTGTTGTTATGCAATATTTCTTAAACTGTAGGTATAGACTCACATAAGGTTGTGAGGAAGTTCTGAAGGGGTTCCAGAGATCAGGAAGTTATCTAAACAGATGAACAGAAAGGAGTAAACCTTCATGTCATCTAAATAACACTCCTTTCCCTCTAGCTATTAAGATTCCTGGGATAGTATGGAAAAAAAAAAAAGAATGTATAACTTTTATTAATTTGAAGTGAGGGTGGTATGAAATAGAGAGGTGCAGAAACCCTCAAAAGTAGTCATGAAAGAAAATAAATATAATTTAATAATGGCTTAAACTAACTATAACTACCAATATGAATCAAATGCTATTTCTGAATTATGCACGCGCGCACACTCGCGCGCGCGCACAAACACACACACACACACACACACACACACACACCCTCTTCCATGTGATTACTACTAGAATTTTAGGTATCAAGTTAAATATAGTAATGTCGAATTTAAAAGACACCCTACTCTTTATGTTTTTTTTCCTCTTGACCTCACTAGATGACTCATCTTCAGAATCTTCACTGCTAGAGGAATCCTACAAAGAGAAAAATAAATATTACCACATAAATTTAGTATCATGAGGTTAAATCCTAATCATAATGCTAATTCTAAATGCCTAATGTTAAAAAATTTTAAAGTGAGGACAGATTCCTGAATTAAAGTTAAGCATGCTGTCATAATTTAGTTCTGAGTGATATGTGTAAAATGCTCATGAAATTATGTTTGAATCATGATGGACAGAAATAACTATACCCAGAGAAGGAACATTGGGAAGCGAATGTAAATTGTTAGCACTACTGTCTATCTACCCAGGTTACTTATACCTTCGGAAGCTAATAATTAATGTGCAACAAGAAAATGGTATTTACACACATATATTGTATCTAGGTTATATTGTAACACATGTAAAATGTATGGGATTACCTGCCATCGGGGGAAGGGAGTGGAAGGAGGGAGGGAGGGGATAATTTGGAAAAATGAATTTTAAAAAAAAGAAAAATTATGTTTGAATCTCTAAATTATATTTCAAACAAAAAATTTTTCCTTTTCCTCTATTACTTTATTCCCTCCCCCCATAAAATAGTAGTATAACTATCTCCTTTTTTTTAATTAATTTTAAAATTTTTAATTTTCAGTTCAGATGGCAAAATAAATCACATGATTTTAGTTTTCCATACTAAAGTATAACCTTGTTGAAAACTACTGATGGCCCTCCTCTTGGCCACTTGCTAGTAATAATATATTCATGGTGGAGAGCCTATGTATGAACATGTCAAACATCTAACACTACTTTTTCCTCTCCCATTAGAGTTCACTAATTACCAAATTACCAAAAATATACATGAAAGCCTTTAAAAATAAAGTTTAAACAAATTGACCTCTGGGTAAATTATCTTATCTCTCTGCTGAGCTAATGTGATTTTTAAAATCACATCAGCTGTATAGAGTAGGTAAAATACATAAAATAAACATTAAAAAATAACCTTCAGTAATGTACATCATTTAAGTGATGAATTTTTTCCCTATTCCACTAATAAAAAAAATTTCTAAAAGGTGTTAGCTAAGTTCTTCTGTCTCTGTCATATTTTAAATTAGCAAACAGTTTAACATTAAAAGTTAAATATTAAAATATAAACTGATGGATGCGATTTTCTAGTGAAAAGAGAGTTTACTTTTTGATGCCTGATAGCTTTCCTAAAAAAAAAAAAAAAAAAAAAAAAAGACTATTTAATTAATGATTTTAATTTAATAATTGTTTAAAAAAAAAAAAATCAGTATAGCTTTACCAAATGAGCCGTTCCTTAAAAACTAAGCTTTTAAAACCCCAAAACTGTTTATAAATGTGCACATATAAAAATTTATAGGCATTCTGAGGGAAGCAAGGTCGTTTAAAGTAATTCTTCTTAAAAAAATCAAGCATTTAGCTCCAGAAGACATAAATAGTAAATAAGAATTCTTATGTATTCTTTGGATTTCAATAATGCTGATTTTTTTTTAATGAACTGACAATATATACTTGCTTAATCAAACCAGGATGAAAGCATGAGCTTGTATCAAAATCAACCAAATAAGAAATTCAAAATTTGTCAAATGAAATACAAACTAAAGTTATCAAAAAGGTACAATTTTCAAGAACTGTATAGATGTAGTACCAGTTTTAAAGATGAAAGTTAAATTTGTTTGCAAGAATCACTTTGTTTTTACTCTCTATTTTAGAGTAGAAGTTCATTACTTAAAAGCTTATGAGAGTTATCTGAAATAATTGCTGTGGTACCTGAAATTCCACTTCCTGATGAATTCCCACATATAGACAGAGAATTGATAACTTAAACATGTTAAGACATAGTCAATTCAATTTTACAATTTATTTTAACACTACTGAGATGCCTCAAAAATTGGTTTAAGTATTTAGTGAAGGAATCAAATTTCCCAAAATGTTCATTCTGTTTTTCAAATATAGTCACAAGGTCCAGAAGGCAACATCGTAACTTTGATAGCCAATCAATGTTGTCTTGAGTATGTCAAGTGAATCATAGTTCTGGTTTTTTAATTTAAATTCAAAAGAGTACACAAATTATCCTCGAGCAAACATATGACCAATACTTTTTTAAAGAGCAGTTATTTTCCCTAATTAATCTTTCAAAATATATAGGCATTCCTAAGAGTTTGACTTATCTACAAAATAAAATGACAAATTATAAAATATTGTCTGATAAAAGTTCACCTCTTCTGATCCACTATTGGAGGAAGTTTGCTGTTGCTGCTGCTGCTGTTGCTTTCTAAGCATTGCAGATCTTTGGACAGCCAGAATACTAGGATTTGATTTCCAAAACTAAAAAGAGAAAAATATTAAATAGCAAAGTACAAAAGTTTACAAAAGTAATAAATGGTAAATCTATATAAAATAATGTAAATATAGATAATTTTATATAATTATATAAATATGCATAATTTTATATGCACATAAAATTACATAAATCTATATTAAATTAATAAATGGTTATATCTATATAAAAAGCAAGGGAAACTCACTCATAGAATTTATTACTCTAAGTACTTAATACTATTTCAAAACGGGGACATATATAGGTACAGAATAGTTTATCAAACTGCATTGTAAGTACTGAAGCATATTAAAACTTTTATTAGTATTTTCAAATATACCAGCAGTATACTAATTTTCAAAAAAATTATTACAAATGGAAATGATGTACTATCAAGACATAAATGAACAGAATACTGTTTAATATGAAACATCTAAAAACTGAAGTACAGCAGCTTATTTTGATCAAAAAGCATTATACTAATCTATATCTATACCTATAGTCTGTTTAGATCCTACTATTGTTAGATATTAAAGAAGCTAAGTATGGAAATAGAATAATTTTGAAGTATATAAATTAGATGACCGTACAAATATTTTCTAAGCCTTATTCAGTAAGAACTAATTAAGAAACAATTTCAGAAGAAAAGGGATACTTATGTTTTGTTTCTGAAATATGCAAGCACCAATCCATGGACTGAGGTGCTTAATTTTAGCCACCTGCTAGTTTTTGCTGCCAAAAATAATTCTTAAATAGAGAGAAAATATTTGGGGAAAGGTAAATTTTAAAGGAAAATTAAATATTTTTAAAATTTTTACATAATTTTTAAAGTAAAAGAATCTTTAAAAAATGTCTAAAAGATGAAATAGGAGGGAAAATGCAATAATTCAAGGCACATATATTTTAATGTTTTGTTTTGATTTTTTACCTCAGAGCTATCAACTTTTGGTGGTTTTGATTGAACTTTCTTTTCTCTAGAAGTATCTGACTCAGAATCAGAGTGACTGCCTGAGTCAGACCCGGAATCAGAATCACTGCTGCCTGACTGACTGCTGCTCCCATCACTACTGCTTCCAGAGCTTGATCCAGAACCAGAACCAGAGGCTGATCCAGAATCATCATCCGACTGGCTGTAAATTAAATAATTTTTATTAATTTTAAACCATTCACTAGGAACACAATTCAATCTTTCTTGAAATGATAATTTTAAATAAACATTTCCCAAAATATCATTTCACAATTTTTAAAATGTCATTTAATAATTTTTAAATAAACATCTCCTAAAATTTCATTTCACAAAGGATTGCTTTTATGCTATATATAGGGGAACTGAAGTAGAGTAATTAGATAATTTGCCCAGGATAACAATTTAGTCATCTACTAATGACTCACAGACAACTTGGGAAAAAACCAAATAATGCTAATATTTCAAGAATCTATTATTTCTTCTTTCACCCACATTACAAATTGTTAGGCAGAATTTCAAAACTGTTAAGACAAAAAAAAAAGTCACCTTAAAGCCAAACTAAAAAGCAACCTCTTTTAACCCAATAAAGATGGTCATCAGATGATAAAACATATTCTATGTAACGTTAATCATAAAATTACATTTTTCTAAAAACCTTCTTTGCATAATATAGCCTATCAGTTTATGGAATCTAACAACCCAGTAAATACCCATTCCATGATAGGATTTAACTAAGAGACTAATTATGTAATTAAAACTGCAATTTAAAATCATAAACTAAATTTGTAGTTTTAAAAAATTAAGCAAATGTTTTCAATCTGCAACAATTGTCTTTTTTTCCCATTGTACTATTCCCCAACTACCACCAAATTAAGAAAACAAATCAAGCAAGAGCTCTCTTACAAACATGCACAATCAAGTAAAACAAATTTTATTTCCCAAGTCAAATAAATTATAGATTTCTCATTCAATACTGTGAATTGTTCACCTCTCTCTCATAAGATGGGTAACGTGTTTCTTAATAGTCCTCTGGAATTGTAGTTGACCATTATATTGACAAGCTGAACATTAAATTGGTTAAGAGTTTCTAATTCTGAACATTTTTTAAATAATAAATTTTATTGTTATTTATAGTCTTTTCAGTTGTATCCAACTCTTAATTAGCCTATTTTGTCATTTTCTTAACAAAAAGATACTCGATTGATTTGCCATTTCCTTCTCCAGTTCATTTTAAATGAAAAACTAAGGCAAACAGGAGTAAGTTACTTGTCCAGGTCACACAGCTAGTGTCTAAGACTGGATCTGAACTCAGGAAAATGAAGTCTTTCTGCAGGCCCTGCACACACCCTCTACTATGTAAACTAGCTGTCCTATTTTTTTCTTTACCATAATGTTTTCAGGGCATAACTTGTTGTCCTGTTCTTTCTACTTCATTCTTCATCAGTTAATAGAAGCCCTCCTAGGTTTCTATGAAACTAACTCATATTTTCTTAAGGCAAAATATTTATTTTATAATATTTATATACTATAACTTGCTCATTAACTTACCAATTTATGGGCACCTTCTCACATTCTTTACCACCTCAAAAAAATGTTAAAATATTTTGGTACATCCTTTTAACTTTTGTGTAGCTTGTAATTAAGCCTTTTCTTAATATATCTTCCCTCTAACTTTCCTTGTGCTCATTCCCTGCTATTTCCCTGTTGAGAGAAATGCATTTTTGTACCCAACTGTGTATATTCTTTCTAACTTTAACCAGTACAGATGAAATTCAGATTCAAGAGTCAGCTGCTCCACCCTTTCATATTAAAAAAGATAATTTTACCTTACTCAGTGTTTTTCCCCTTTCCATTACTCTTTAAGATCAACAAGATTGTACTCTTCCTAGAATTACATGACATGACCCCTGATAACAGGATTCAAAGGAGATACATATATTATTTCCTTATACTTGAATATAAGCAGTTAATCCTTATTTAATCCTTTTATTATTTTCATTCCTGTTTCCCTTTCTATGTTTCTAATAACTTTTATGTTTGAATTTCAAAGTTTCTATGCAACTTTCATAAAGAATGCTTGGAAAATCTTCTATTCTAAGTTTTCCCTCTTTAGTATAATACTTAGCTTTGTCATATAAGTTATTCTTTGTTGTAAAACTCTACAAAGTTAACTTATTTACCTTACTATGGGAAGATGACACATGTAAACTATAAGGGCTCTTAGAGATTGTCTAATTAGACAAGAGTCACAGAAGTGATTCTATTATTTGCCTTCAGGAATACAGTATTCCAAGTTGTCCATTATTCTTTTCCCACCGTGGTGTATTACTGGACTTTATCACAATCAAAAATCCAGAAAGATTAAGTCAGCCTTGGTATTCATCTCATCAGTACTCTGCACAAGATTCCTTTAAAGGAAGGATGGAATAAGAATTCTACCTAAAAACTCCTCTTAAGGAAGACACCCATCTCTTCATTTCCAACCTAGCTGTACTGCTTTGGACTTCATCAAATCCTCATCCAACAATATTCTAATATTTCCCTTCCTCCATTATTTCTTCCACATTAGATATTAAGCTCTAAGAGGGCAGGTTCTACCTTTCTTATTCCATGTTTGTATCCCTCTACTTAGTACAATATCTGGAACATAACAGTCACGATAAAATTTTACTGATGGTGGTTCTTCAATCTTGAATTATCTCTGCTTTATTTTTTATAGTGTTTTGGCTACAAAGTTCCTTGGAGTTTTCATACTGGGATTTCTTTCATGAGATGACTGATGGATCCTTTCAATTTCCAATTTTACTCTTGATTCTAAGATAAGAGCATTATGGAATATTAGCTGTTCAAAGATTTTTAATGTTTTTCAGTTGCTTTTGTTGTAAAATATTCTAAATTTTCTTCTACTTTTTTCAATCTTTTGACTTGATTTCTTAATATTTCTTGTCGTCCAATGAAGTCACTGGTTTCTATTTGGTCCACTCTAATTTGGCAAGGTGTTGTACCTATTATGCCAAGCTATTAATTTTCTTTCTAATTATTTCTTCCATCACTCTCATTTCTCTTCTATTTTTTTTCTCCAAGTTTTCTCATTTCATTTATAAAACCATTAAGCATTTTTTTTAAAACTCTTGCTTAATCTCTTCCTGGAATCCTTGTTGAATATGCCCAGACTGTATTTTTCTTTGTGGCTTTTCTTATATTTTCTAATTGTTTCCTTCTAGATATGTGAGTTGGGCATCTACCTCATTATCATAGCTTTCAATGGCATGACTTTTTGTCATAGCTTTTGACTTCTGTCTTGATCTCTTTGATCCAGCATGTCTATACTGGATCTGTATCCCAAAGAGATGCCTTAATGCCAGGCTGTGTACACTAGTGGAGGGAAGGTCTAAGTTTGTCCTTTTGCTGCTTTCTTGAATAACTGGGATGTGCTGTGTGGATATAAGACTACTGCCCTCATATAAACTGTCTTGCTTGAGCATGACACAGCAGGTTCCCATACATATAACTTTCCTGATATTTAAAGACCTATGTCAACCTGGAATGGAAAAATGGCTATGACCTTTTTCTAGGATTTCCCCATCAAAATTTGGTCTGTTGTGTTTTTTAAATCCCTTTGGAGACTTGTCTGTGGATCTTTGGGAGAAAAAGGAGTTAGGGGTTAGAAATGGGGAGAATGACTGACTACACTCAAATCAGGATCACATTTAGCAACCATAACTATAAAGAAGCAGAATGATTGGAATGTTATTCCAGAAGGGAAAAGAGCTCAGATTGAAACTAAGAATAATCTATCTAACCTGGTAAAACTAAATAAAATCCTATAGAAGAAAAAAACAGCCATTTGATTCTAAGACAAGAGAGAGCTTTCAAGCATTCTTTATAAAAAAGATAATGAAAGAAAAAAAATATGACTTTTAAACACAAGATTTAAGAAAAGCAGAGGTGGATAGTGAGGGAAACAGGAACAAAAGAAAGAAGAAGTGAAGGTGAATGGCATGATATGGCATCATTAGTCCTCTGATTGGTTACTGTTTTGATTGTAATTTTTTAGTCTTTCACAGTTGCTTTCCTTATAATGTTGTTGCTAATATTAAACTGCTCTCCAGGTTCCATTCTCTTAACCTTAAATCAATTTATACAAATCTTCCCAGGTTTTTCTAAAATTATTCCTCTTATTGTTGTAACGTTTTATTACATTTATATATCACAATCCATTCATCTATTTCCTAATTGATGACTACTTCTTTAGTTTGTAGTTCATTACAATAAATAAATTTTTAAAATACATGGATATATTTCATTCTTTTAATAAAATTAAATCTCAATGATAAATGTTGGAGGAAATGTGGGAAAACTGGAACCCTAATACAGTTGTGAACTGATCCAACCATTCTGGAAAGCTATTTGGAACTATGCCCAAAGGGCCATCAAACTATGCATACCCTTTGATCCAGCAGTGTCTTTACTGGATCTGTATCCCAAAGAGACCAAAAAAGGATCCATATATGCAAAAATGTTTATAATAGCCCTTTTTGTAGTAGCAAGGAACTCAAAACTGAGGAAAAGCCCATTGGTTGGGGAATAGCTGAATATGTTATGATACATGGATATAATGGAATGTTATTGTTTTTTAAGAAATGAGCAGGCTTATTTCAGAAAAGCCTGGAGAGACTTACATGAACTGATGTGAGTAAAACCAAGAGAACATTATATACACAGCGGCAACAAGATTATGTGATGATCAACTCTGATGAACTTGGCTCTTTTCAACAATGAGATGGATGAGTCAGGCCAATTCCAATAGACTTGTGATGGAGAGAGCTATCTGCGTCCAAAAAAAGGACTGTGGGGACTGACTGTGGATCACAACATAGTATTGTCACCTTTTTTGTTATTTGCTTGGTTTTTTTTTTCCTTTTTGATCTGATTTTTCTTGTGCAGCATGATAAATGTAGAAATAAGTATGGAAAAATTGCACATGTTTAACATATATTGAATTGCTTGCTATCTAGGAGAGGGGAATGGAGGAAGAAAAACTTGGAACAGAGGGGTTTGCAGGGGTCAATGCTGAAAACTATCTTTGCATGTATTTTGAAAATAAAAAGCTATTATTAAAAAAAATAAATCTCTGAAGAATATGATAAATAATGGTTTGACTAGATCAAAGAATATGCATGATTCTGTGATATTTTTTGGAGCTTTCCAGAATGGCTGGACCAATTTCCAGCTATGTTTTGAAAATCTTGCCAAAATCTATATTTTTATTTTTTTGTCAACTTTGACAATCTAACAAGTGTGAAGTAGAATTCTCTGAATTGCATTAATTTGTGTTTCTCAAATTTTGAATGATTTGGAGTATTTTATTTGGTTGAATTCCTAGGAAGGAAGAAATGAAAGAAGGGGAATAAGCATGTATTAGTTGCCTACTATGTGCTAGGAATTCTGCTAAATGCTTACAAATATTACTTCATTTGATTCTCAAAACAACTCTGGGAGGCAGGTGCTATAAATATTCCCCTGTTATAGATTAGTAAATTGAGGTTGACAAAAGCTAAGCGACTTGCCTGGAATCAAATAGTGTTAGAGGCCCAATTTCATCTGTTTTCACCATAGTTCTACCTACTTATTGAAAGGTGTCTTCCTTTAAAAAGTAAGAGACATAACACTTTTTAGTTGTGTGACCCTGGGCAAGTCACTTAACCTCAGTTGCCTGGGGGGAGGGGGAGGTAAGGGAGAAGGGAGTGAGAGACAAGGCAGTTGCCAAAATGCAACATAGTTTTCAAGTCTTGTACTAGCAATATCTATAATTACCACAAAATGCAAGTATTAGTCTAAAAAAAATAAATTATTGCCTCTCCCATGCATCCTCCATAGATGTGAAAGTGAATGACTCAGGTATTATCATGTCAATCCCATAGGTTTCCTATTATCTAGGGCAATGGTGGCAAACTGTTGACGACTCAAAACTCTAGAGTGCAACCAGAATGAAATTAAGCTATAATTAGGAAATATTGAAAAAAATGAAGAAAAAATACAATACAGCATAATGTTGGAATTTGTATTTTTCTAAATATATATATATATGTTCCACAGAGATTCTTTTCTATTTGAGTTTGGCATCACTAATCTACAGGATCAAAAACAAAACAATTCTGTTGGATATTTAAAACCCTCCAAAAGCTCATTCTATCCTAACTAAATGTTTAACCTTATTACAAGTTGTTCCCCTTTGTGCATTCAATAGAACAATAGTTCAGTCAAAATGACAACCCTGCTGCTCCTCTCATGCAATAGCTATGATTTCCCCCCCAGATGCTAGTGCCTCTCCCAAATTATTTTACATTTCTTTCTTGTATTTATGTGTACATATATAAATACACACAATGTGTAAATGCATATGTTTTTTCTCTCAGGAGAGAAAGGATTCATTTATTATTTGTATCCCCAGTGCTGATCACTGTGCATGACACAGGTACTTTATAAAATTGCCCTCCGGTCATTCAAAAATAACACCAAAAATTATCTGCTATAACTGTATACTTCAAAAATATTCAGGAAAAACAGTGGTAGAAAAGTAAATGTGATAGAAAAAAAAATACAGGAAATATTCAAAATAATTAATAGTCTAATTTTATATAATCACTCTTGATAGTTACAAAGAATGAGAATGCTTAGAAACAATATGCTAAATCAAAATTCTTCTTACATTGGTTAAATATGTAATGAACAAATCTTCAAGAATTCAAAGTAAATTAAAGGAAACTATAAATGCTCAATGCTGTTAAAAATAAAAATATTTCAATAATCTTCCCACCGCCCCACCCCCCCTGGAGGCTGGGGTTAAGTGACTTGCCCAGGGTCACACAGCTAGGAAGTGTTAAGTGTCTGAGACCAGATTCTAGGAAGTGTTAAGTGTCTGAGACCAGATTTGAACTCGGGTCCTCCTGAATTCAGGGCTGATGCTCTATCCACTGAGCCACCTAGCTGCCCCAATAATCTTAATATTAGTTTAAAATCAATTGTAAAAGGTTTTTAGAAAACAAAAATTCATAAAGTAACAAAATCCAAATTCCAAATAAAAAGTATGAATATTGTACAAAAAGTACCTGAATGTTGAGAAATAATGATGAACATAAAAGAAAAAAGGTAAAGGGCATGGAGGCACTAAGGGAAACATAGCTTAGAGAGAGTGAAGTGTGATTGTTAAAACTACAGAGAAACTGTATATTCTGTCTCATTACCAGAAGGATCTCTCTTCCTGATCCAGAAAGATTCCTCCAAAGACAAATAACTATCAGTAGACCAAAAGAAGGAAGTCCGAAGAATTGCAGGAAAAAAATCCTCCAAATTGTGGCTGACCCTCATTCACCATTCTGTTAGGTGGTGTGGGTGGATGGGGGGTATGGCCAGATACGCCAGGCCACCTTGACTTAGAAAATTCCAATTCTAGGTTCTAAAAGGATCCTAGTTCCAATCCCTAGAACTTTCAGTTCTCATTATTTTCTAACACTTCATGAAGGGACAGTGTGAGGAATGTCATCTTGAAGAACAAAAACTCAGAATTGTTCCTGGCAGAAATCATAAGCTCCTATCTTCTCTGAGACAAGGACAAATAGCTTACAATACAGAAAAGATCTCTCAGTGAATCATGTCAGTGAACAGTACATATAAAGTACCTTATTTCTCTTGGAAATTATTTTTCCTGCTTATGTACCCAATTCATATATCTAATTCAGATCTCACCTTTTATACTGGCCTAAAATGTGCCCAGCTCCCATCTGTAGTCTACATTCTTCAGCGACAGGATGCTTAAATCAGGAAAACCAAGTAAGGCCCTGGAAGGGACCTAGGAAATTCTACTATAGCTTCTCCACAAATGGGGGCCCAACTTTCAAGAAAATGGGGAGGATATAGCTAATCAGTTTTAGATGCAAATGATGCAAGGAGATATAATATCAAAGCAAATTAAACTATGGATTGGGCTAGATGACCATTGAGTTATTTTCAAACTGAAATGCTGTAATTCTGTGTTTAAGAACATCACTTTAGACTATAAGTTGCTCATAAATTTCTACCATGTTTAACATATTGGACTACTTGCCATCTAGGGGAGGGCATGGGGGAAGGGGAGGGAATTGGAACACAGGGTTCTGCAAAAGCTAATGTTGAAGAATTGTCCATGCATATGTTTTTAAAAAGTAAAAAAAAAAAAAAATATATATATATAAGTTGCTGCTCAGTAATTTTCAGTCATGTAGGACTCAGTGATCCCAAAGACACTAGAGTGATTTGCCATTTTCTTCTCCAGCTCAGCTCATTTTACAGATGAGGAAACTGAGGCAAACAGGGTTAAGTTACTTGTCCAGGGTCACACAAGTAGTATCTGAGTATTTGACCTGAGGAAAAGGAGTACTCCTGATTTCAGATCTAGCACTCTATCCACTGTACTGTCTACCTGCCTCTTTTGAACATAAAGTTGTCTATAAATTCCCTCTACGATATATTTAAAAGGTGATCATCCAGCCTTTGCTTATAAACCTTCAATGAGTGAAAATAACTACTTCTGACAATAATTCATTATAGTCTCAAATAACTCCACTCACTAGAAATTCTTCCTTTGTATTAAACCTAAATTTCTCTCATGGCTACTTGTCCCTATTGCCTACCAGGTTAAAAAAGAATAAGTCTAGTCTCACTTCTACATGACAGCCCTTCAAATACTTGTCATGTTCTCTGAGTATTCTTTCTAAAATAAACTTATGTAGTTCTCTCAATCAAACTACATATGATTTTGAGGCCCTTCACCATTTGACATCACCCACTGTCTACTTGACAATTCACAACAGTTGTCCCTGAGATACTGTAAACTCAACATATCCAAACTGAACCCATTATTTTCCCCACTAAACTACTCTTTTCTTCCAAAAATCCCTAATTCTGTGGAGAATTTCCATTTTTCCAATCTCCCATGCTCATAACTTTAGCATTAGCATAGACTCCTCACTTTCTTTTTAACATGGTCAGTTGCCAGATCTTTCAATTTCTACCTTCACATCTCTCATATTTGAACTTTTCTCACAACCTACAACTTTACTGCAAATTATTACAAGAGTTTCCTACTTGATCCCATCTCAAGTCTTTCCCCCTCAAGACCATCCTACCTTTTTCAGCCCAAGTAATTTAAATGCAGATTTAATCATTTCATTCCCCTACTCAATCATCTCCAATGGTTTCCCATTGCTTCTAAGAAAATATAAAGACTTCTGGTTAGCTTTTAAAGTTCTATAGCAGGGGTCCTCAAACTAGGGCCCGCTGAGAACGTTTATGCGGCCCCACCAGGTTATGGCAAAATCAGACCAGAAGTGACGTTCAACCTAAACTTGCATTAGCAATGCACACTTCTAGCACTGGGCTGAGGCGGCAGAGACAGAGTATGAGGTGATACTGAGGTGAGGCGAGTTCCCAGGCCGGGGTATATGGTGTGGGGAAGGGAGAGAGATGCAGAAGACAGAGAACTGACAGCCCACAGACTTGTAAAGTAACGGAAGCCACCACAACAGACAGGCGCAAGGGATGTACAGTGCATGCTGTGCATGTCACGGCCATTGCAGGGGGAATATATAGGCTGTGTCTGGTGCGTGGATATAGTAACAGTTAGTACTACAAGTCCCAGCTTGACTATATCATTGTCATTATGCTATAATGACAATGTAACGGTTTCCTCTCTAGCGCATGTTGCGGTACTGTCTGCTATTGTCGCCCAGAGTGAGACTCCTGGTACCAGGCCGTGGCGCTGTATCCATAGTGACCTCATGTCTGGCTGTTGTGGTCATCAGCTTTATCATTGTGTGTATGTTCTGTAGTTTCATAAAGAGATGGAATATTGCTAACATGTGTCATTACCTTATAATCGCTGGGGGTCTGACCTTAGTGCTCCCCCACTTATCCTGAGTATTAGGGGATGCAGAACTGGTGTATTGCTTCATCCCCCTCCAGATTCTTAAGGCCCCCATACATTTTTGCAGCTTCAAGTCACATGATGACCTCCCCTGGAAGCCCCAATGTATGATTTGTCACTGAAGCTCATTATGTACATACAATATATCGCGCAATTATATACATATATGCACAGTCTTGCTTGCGATTATGATAAATTATGAGTGCAGCACGTACGATCATGCAGCACTGGATCATGAGAATTAGTCCCAGGATTCAGAGGAAGCCAGGGCATTTGGGAGGGCCTCCTGAGCACTTGTGTGCAGTGAAGGTCTGAAGTGGGAGAGATAGTGTGGGAAATGGAGGCATCCCAGCACAGAGGTAGCTTGGAGGAAGTTGGGCATTGCAGTCTGTATGTCTCTGTGTGGGCAAAGTTATTGCTGGTATATTATTTTTGTAGCGTTGTTTATATATATATTGGTATTTTACTATTAGCAATTTGGAATCCCTTAGAAGTAATGATGCCAAGAAAAAGAAAAATTGACTTGGAGTGTAGGATATTCAAAGAACAGTGGACTTATGATTATTTTTTCATGCAGTACAAGAAAAGAGCTGTATGTCTGATATGCCAGAATATAGCGTCCCAGGCCGGGGTATATGGTGTGGGGAAGGTGTGTTCAAAGAATATAATTTGCGTTGACACTATGAAACTCAACATAAAGATAAATATGATTGTTTGGTTGGAGAAGTGAGAAAAGATAAAAATATTAAAACTGAAAAATACATTGACAACTCAGCAAAATATTTTTGTGAAGCAGAAGCAGCTAAATATTTCATCACTGCGAACAAGTTTTCAAGTTGCCAAGCTAACAGCACGCACTGGCAGACCATTCATGGAGGGAAAATTTGTTAAAGAATGCCTTCTTTCTGTTGCCAAAGAGATATGTCCAGAGAAGGCCGATTTATTTAGTACAGTGAATCTTTCAGGACCTACAATTACATGGAGGATTGAAGAAATGGGAGACAATCTGCATCAGCATTTGCAAAACTCCACAAAAAAAATTTCATATTTTCCTTGGCACATGACAAAAGCAATGATGTTCGTGATGCTGCATAACTTCTAATTTTTATTCGTGGGACGAATGATTATTTTGAAGTCATAAAAGATCTTGCTGCACTGCAAAGCATTAAAGAAACAATTACAGGAGAGGATATCTATGAAAAAGTTTGCCAAACTATGAATAGTTTGGAGCTGGACTGGGCTAAACTAGCCAGCGTGGCAACTGATGGTGCCCCTAGCATGGTGGGGCTCTAAGAAAGGAGTAATTGCTCACCAAGAGATGGACAAACATAACCATTCTCATCTAATAGCCATACACTGCCTCACATCCACCAACAAGTGCTGTGTAGTAAATCACTGAAGTGGGACTCTTAGGAAAATTGTGGTATTTTGTGTTAACTTCATTAGAGCTAATGCAATAAATCACAGACAACTTCAGGAATTTCTGTCTGAACTAAATGTTGAGTATGAAGATGTTCTATATCACACAGAAGTCCATTGGCTGAGTTGAGGGAGAGTTTTGAAACGTTTCTATGACCTACTTCCACAGATTACAACTTTTTTGCTTTCAAAAATAAAGTAGTATCAGAGCTCAATGATGCAGAATGGAAATGGCACCTTGCCTTTATGACAGATGTAACAGAGCTACTCAACAATTTCAATATGCAACTTCAAGGAAAGGGGAAGCTCATCTGTGATATGCAATCACATGTCAAAGCATTTAAAGTAAAATTAGGCCTCCTCATCAAACAAATGGAAGGAGGAAAACTTCTGCCATCTCTCCACAACTCAAAATCTATTAGCAGAAAAACCACTGATTGCATTCCCAAACAAAGCATGTGTGGATTCATTGGAAAAATTGCAAAAGGAGTTCCAATTTAGATTTAAAGAGCTTCATCTCCATGAATAGGACATACAACTTTTCCATAACCCATTTTTTATTGATATTGAAAATGTGGATACAATTTACCAAATGGAACTGGCTGAACTGCAGAACTGTGACTCTCTGAAAGACACATTCAAGTCAAGCAGCCTTTAAAATTTCTACGCATCTCTCCCCTCTGAGACATATCCTCATCTCAGGAACCATGCACTCAAAATGGCAACCATCTTTGGCAGCACTTATGTCTGTGAACAGACTTTTTCTAGAATGAAACATTTGAAATCTCCAACCAGATCAAGACTAACGGATGCACACTTGCATCACTTGTCCAGACATTGACTATCTCATTATCCAAAAGCAGGACCATAGTTCCCATTGAAATACTGGTAAGTTTGTTGATTTAACTTTACTTTTTAAATATTGTATTTGTTCCCATTTTGTTTCTTCACTTCAAAATAAGATATATACAGCGTGCATAGGAATTTGCTAATAGTTTTTGTTTTACTATAGTCCGGCCCTCCAACAGTCTGAAGGACAGTGAACTGGCCCCCTATTTAAAAAGCTTGAGGACCACTTTCTATAGAATCCAATTCTAACCTAGCTTTCCAACCTCACAGGACATTTATTCCTGTTTCACACTATGTAATCTAGGCAAATTTACTTTTATATCCAACAACCTTATCTTCCCATTTGTGTATCTTTGTACTGTCTTCCATACATAAAATGCATTGTTTCTCAGAGTCCCTCTGCTTTTATAAACAACTCATTCACTCTTCTTTACAGAGCTTTTTTCCTATTCACTCTGCTATCTCCTCCCCTCTCCAACTTATATATAATACTACTTTATAGATTTGTATTTATTAACTTTGTATCTAGGTATTTTATTCTGTATGAACCCAAGAGGTAAAATTTGCATAAAAAAACTTGGATGCTAGAAGTTGAAAAAAAGAAATCTAGTTTTATTATAAAGACTTCCTAAAAATTAGAGGTTCCTACTCATTGAAGATATAAAAGCAAAAGCTAACCACCTGTTTTGCATCTTGCAGAAGTAAGTGTGCATAAAATAAGTGTGTATGTGTGTACCCATACATGCCATTTCATATACACATATGTGCCTCATTAGAATATAAGCCTTCTTCCAAGTCGGAATTGTTTCATTCTTTGAATCCCTAATCCCTACTAACATGGTACCTGGTGTATACATAGTAGAAACTTAAATACCTATTGAGAAATTGATCCTGTTTTCCCTCCTCTGGATGCTCTCAGCTTATCAATGTAGTTCTGAAAACAATGTGATCTGACTTTGGCAGAACACACAAGTGAAACCCTCTTATTCTTGAAAGCTATCATTCTCTTATTAAGCTCACTTATCTTTTGTGGTTGAAAATCTCAGAAAGTGGATTTATATTAGGTTCATAATGTACTAAACTCTCTAGATCTTTTTATATATACATCTAACCATGCATCCTTTATCTTGGCTTTGCAAAGCTCATTTTTTAAAAAATTCAAATACATTTAACATCTATCCCTATAAAATTTCTTCTATTTAGAGTGAATTTAATTTCTTAATTGTTCAGATCTTTTTGGTGGTTAACCAATATTTTAACTATACTTCCTAATTTTGTATCATTTGCAAATCCAATAACCAAGCTATCTTGGTCTTTAACCAAGATAATAATAAAAATGTTAAAAACCAGAGGACCAAACAAAAAAGTTTAGGGGATACTCTATTAACTACCTCCTTTTTACAATCAAACCACTGATCACTACTCTTTGAATATGACTTTTCAAACTATTCCAAATTGAACCGTACTATTATCTACTCTATTTCAGTCCATTACCCCCCATATAAATAGCATGAAAATCTTTTATCAAATGCTTGGTACAATCCAATTAAATTACACCTGTAGCAACCCCATTATCTAAACAGTTTAGAAAATTCTAAACTAAGTTTCTAAAGTCATTCAATCAGACAATATTAAGCATTTTCTAAGATAGGCTCAATTTCCTGGATTGAAAAAATTGAAAGTTAACAAGACAGGGACAGCTAGGTGGCACAGTGAATAGAGCACCAGCCCTGAAGTCAAAGAGGACCTGAGTTCAAATCTGTCCCCAGACACTTCTTAGCTGTGTGATCTTGGGCAAATCACTTAACCCCAATTTCCTCAGGGGGAAAAAAAAATTAGTTTAACATTATAGAATGGGAACAATGAAACAGTACAAATAAGAAATCCATGCTAGAAGAGCACAATTGTCAAAGCACTGAGAAATCATTATACAAAATATCTCAGAAATAATAGGATACCAAATAGGGAAAGGAATGACAAAAGCTTCTTTGATAGTGGTCAAAAGGCATTAGAAGAACATCAATAACTAATAACTCATGTGCTTATTTTATTTCCTTTTAAAAGTCTCTGAAAGAATGTTCTACCTAGGTATCAAAAGCATCCTTGAGAAAATGAGAAGAAACAGTCCAGCCTTCACAAACTATTTTTTTACACCAAATCACAGCTTTATAATCACACTACTGACTGACTACAGGAACCCATGATTTAGTGTAAGATTACAAAATAGTCTTCTGAGTTAGCAAAACAAAACAGCCTTCAAGGTTCAGCTTCAGTAAAGAAATTTCTCATGTCTAAGTTAAGAATGTACAAAATTCCCTGATTAAAAATAACCAAAGAGATAACTCTTTCAATCATACTCTAATTGTCAAGCAGACACATAATAGAGATTTATGTTTATCGAAAATGTTCACCACGATCATGGAAAATTTCCTAGATAGGGTCCAATAGGAAGAGGATTTCTTATTGATAAGGAGTTCTCTCAAATGCTATTTCTGGATGAAAATGCACTGAATGAATCAAGAACCAGGATACTACAAACCCTCTTCAATGAAATTATCCCCTAAAATTAGAGACTGGATTAATAAACCATACAGGAAAATTAAATGGTTAAAAAGTTTCCTACTGCTCAAATCATAATATATTCTTAGAAGGGTTAGTCCACTGAATTAGTGATGTACCGAATTAGGACACCAATGCACGCGCACACACATATACTCACTTCTTGAGAACACTTATGTTCTCCCACTGTTAAGGCTGAGAATTTCAAAATATCCATATAGTTATAAAACAATGAAGATTATAGCTGACCTAAATAAAAGGCACTGAGAAAAGGACATAAGGTGGAAATAGCTATACCATACTTCCAATGCTAATCTATGAATTAAAATACCATACAGAAAATGTATGCTTGGAAAAAGTGAACTATAATACAGTAAAGGATAAAAAAGTCCTGTAAAATGTTTTATAGGTAAACATTTCAGGTAAATGTAGGTTTCATTTCACATGTAATTTTTTTTTTAAACAAACGAACAGGGGAGGGAAAAATAAAACGAGGGAGGGAGGAGAAGAAAGAGGGAAGAAAGGTAGACAGGGAATAGAAGGAGAGAGGAAAGAAAGGATGGATAGTAAAAGGGAGGAAGGGAATAAAAGAAGTATTTGAAAGGAAAGAAAGGAATACATTCTTGTGTCACCTGACCATACTACTAAGACCTGACATACTACTAAGGCCATACTACTATGGCCTCTTTCAGGACATAGCCAAAGAAAACTTCAATGAGAAATTCAAGAAGCTTAAAGTTATAAGTAAGTAGGGTTCCATGTTATCCCAACATGTCAAAAATCACTTCTTAATGTAATTTAACTGGATATAAATGGAATAATCCTCTATTATCTGCTTTCTGATCAATTTTCTGACCCATCTCTGAAACAAAACAAACTTCTGGCTTTCCCTAAGCAGTGGATGTAGATGATTTAAGATTGAAGCCAGGGCAGCGAGGTGGCGCAGTGGATAGAGCACCAGCTTTGAATTCAGGAGTTCAAATCTGGTCTCAGACACTTAACACTTCCTAGCTGTGTGACCCTGGGCAAGTCACTTAACCCCAGACTCAAAAAAAAAAAAAAAAAAAATATTGAAGCCAAATTAATCCTAAACTACACAGGCCTCAATTGAGGGATGAGTGTCTTTTAGGGACTATTAGAAATAGAAAAGGATACTAAATCAATGCTAGTTATCTGTGACCTTTGCAAGAAGCTATTCCTCACTCTCTGATTTAACAGTATTCTAATCTTCCACCATTTCTGAACTACACTCTCCTTTGCCTTCAAAACTTTGTTAAAATCTCATCTGATCCACAATTCCTTTTTCAACTACTTCATATTTCAGTAATCTGCCAAATTATCTTTTCTCTGCACATATTAACTAAACTCTTCATGTAATAACTAAATACATGTATGTCTATCCAAATACATTTTAAAATATGTATTTGCATTTATATTCAAATATATACATATTCTATACATATTAGACTGTCAATATTTTTAAACTTTGTAACTGACTACTATGTAGTGATAGCAGCAGTGAGAAGCAATCAAATACCCAAGAATGATATGGGCCTGACCAACCACTAGTGCTGAAATCACCAGGGCAGATAGGTATCTCAGAGAACACCAGACCTGGGAACAGGAACAGGTGTCAGTTGTAGCCCATTACCCAATTCCAGGTCAGAGTTCCTCTGTAGAGAAGAGGGTTAAGGCTATAAGTAAAAAATTCCCCAGCTGAGTACAGAGCAAGGAACAAATTCCAAAAACTTAGCTCTGTGGTTCTGAGTCTAAGAAGAGAGGAGGGACTTAATTAAGTTTCAACCTTTAGCCCTGCAGTCTGCAATGGAATAACCAAGGCAAAAAAAAAAAAAAAAAAAAACCAAAACCAAAACATGAAAAAACAATCTAACATCAAAGAGAATTTGAACAGTTGCCCTCTGAACTCCCAAAACCTCCTAATGGGTAAAAAGTAACTAAATTCAATAGCAGTGTAGGAAACTCAAGGAAATTGTAACCCAAGGAAATTGCACATGAGCAAAAAGGTTTGTGGCACTTCTTTTTGTGGTGGCAAAGAACTGGAAAATAAGTAGATGCCCATCAATTGATGTAGTGTCTGGACTTGTTCACTATAGGATTTTGGTACCAGCCCCTGATTATAGGCTGATTATAGGTGAAGAGTGAAGAGGAGAAACTCATGGATGGTCAAACATGAAGTTCATTTATTTTAAGTTCTCCTGCTATTGTTGTGTAGCAAGTTTTCTTGCTACATTAGTATTTCTGCTTCAAGTACAACACAGGTTATCACACACCCCCAGGGGGATGGAGAGCCAAACCAGACATCATTAGCAGGTTCCCTGACTGGGCTGGACGATCTTATACCTCACTCAGAGTTCCCCCACTATCTGTGGCCCTCTACAAATTGGGAAATGGCTGAATAAGGTATGGTATATATGAAAGTAATGGATAGTATTGTTCTATAAAAAAATGATGAGCAAGCTAATTTTAGGAAAGTCTGAAAATATTTACACAAACTGATGCTGAGAGAACAAGTAGAATCAGGAATACATTGTACAATGAACAAGTTTGTGTGATAATCAACTATGATAGGGTATGTATGTCTTTCTTTTTCTCTTGATACCAACAATCCCACATTTATAGTAGTCACTAAATAAATGTTTAGCAAGTGTGATCAATTTTGTGTAGGGAGAGGTACAAAGATTGTCAAAATTCAGTTAAGTATTATGATATTAAAATATTAAGTATTTAGGAAATGAGTATTATTTCTTGGTTTATGTAAAATAGTCCCCAGAAAGCAGACAGAAATATTTGCTGCCATGCTAGAATGTCAAATTGACGGATTATAATTCTCTTTATGTTAACTACAAACTTGAATGAATGAATGAATGAAAAAAGAATTTAATAAGCATTTGCTATGTGCAAAATACTAGGGATACAATTGAAAATGCAAGACAGTTCAAGCTCTCAAGGAGCTACATTCTAATTCAGATTATAATCAACTTGTAAAAATTATTTATAAAGAGATACAATTTTGAGGTAATGTGAAATGACTATAGGTAAAACTAACATTTAGTATCAAACCTACATCTTATCTTTGTAACACAACCAATACTGAGTCTATGTATGAAGCATTACTAAATTGTGATACAAAAAAAAAAAAAAATTATTCACAAGAGACAAGCTGAAACAAGTTGCTGACTTGTAAAAGTTAGCAAGGTCACCAATTTCCTTTCTGCTCAGAGGGCCAAAATGATTAAAACTAATAAAAATGGAGCTCTCACAATTTCAAAAAAAAAAAAAAATAACGCACCTGATCTGCTAACCAAGCTTTTAATGAACAGCAAATTATGCATACACAACAAATTCTTCTAAAGTAAAATACATACTAATCATTCAAAAACCAAACAGGTACTGGATTTTCTGCTTCTTCAATCTATTCCTGCAACACAACATACTATAGGGAGGTTAAAAATGAGAATATCCCTAATCAAGCTTGAAAAGTCTGGTTGCAAGTAATATACAAATAAACACAGCTGGCAACTGTTGTGATGAAATGATCCTATGAAAGAACTGTCTTTAGAAGTCTCTTCTTCAGTTATGTACAACCTTGTGTTGAGCTGAAACTGTTGCAGGTGCATCCTGACACACATTTCCCAGAAGATATATTTCAATGTAGTAAGCAACCACAGTACTAACAAAGTGACCCATTTTACTACCTATTTTCTCTTTATCACCTTCCCCCCATTAGTCAACAGGTTTGCCCCTCCATACAAAACCCAAGAAAACACTTTCAAAAAAAAAAAATCTATTTGTATATTGTAAAATTTCAATTTTAAAAGTACAAATACTATAACAGAGATACATGATATTAAGGGGGCATAAAGAGTAT
The DNA here is from genome assembly GCF_048593235.1 of Sminthopsis crassicaudata. Lineage (NCBI taxonomy): Eukaryota > Metazoa > Chordata > Mammalia > Dasyuromorphia > Dasyuridae > Sminthopsis > Sminthopsis crassicaudata. The sequence goes on along the minus strand of NC_133617.1, from coordinate 551,554,550 downwards.
GATAACAGATACCAAAAAATCAAGTCAAATATTTAAGTTTATTTTAAATAATTTTTTACCTTCAACAAATATTTAAAGATGCTTTAGGGTAGAGTTAATTATTTTTTGTTGTTAAGACAACAAACTGCTTCACAAAAATCTGAAATGTTACCTTCTCAATTTCTTAGCTAGATATAATATTATGGAGGACTTTAGAAGATATTAATATTAGAGACATAGAAAAAATGAAAGCACCTCACAATAAAAGAATTTGCTTCTAGAATACATGGTATTAAAAAAAAGCAACTGTCCAACTTTAGGTTAGAGGTGTGCATATTTTTCTATGTGTGAAGAATACATGTATGTGTATGTGTACACATATGTACCTAAAGTAATGGTTCTTAACCTAGTGTCTGGAGTCTAATTTGGATGGAAAACTATATTTATTTTCACTAACTTCAAACTGAAATTTATTTCCTTAAATATTATTCTAAGGAGTCCAAATGTTCTAACTGAAAACCAAAGAGGATGACACAAAAATGTTAAAGAATCCTTGCCCTAAGAGAACTCAAAACAATTTCAGAAACATGTGAACCTAGTCAGTTAGAAAGCTTTTAACTTTTTGTTCTTCTTGCTTCAGATTATTTTCATGACAATATATGAAAATAGGCCAGGGGAAAAAGCCAAAGATAAAGATAAAAGAGAACTAATTCTTTTTGCTCTGATTTAAAACCAAACAAGTGGTTTAAAAGGGGGGGAGGGGAGAGAATCTTTTTAATAAAATCAATATCATTATTGAAATTGCAGTTTGTTGATTCTCTCTTATAGAAAGTGCTTATTAAATATGTAGGGGTCCATTACCACCTTTTTCATTTAGAAATGTGGTTAAACTCGAATCAAATTCTCTACTGAGGTACAACAATGCCTTCTTTTAATAAAGAAGATGCATTCTATGATCATGTCTTATTGGGTAGAAAGAAGGAATCCATTCGATATTTCCACACACCACTTAAGAATGAATAAGATATGGGGCAGCTAGATGACAGAGTGCATAGAGTACTTGCCCTGAAGTCAGGAGGACTAGAATTCAAATCCAGCCTCAGACATTTAACATATTTCTACCTGTATGACCCTGGGCAAGCCACTTAACTCTGATTGCTGTAGAGGAAAGAAATAATTAAGATAGAAATTACTATGAAAGATGAAAAGGGAAGTAAAGAAAACCATGAAAGTAAAATCGATAACAATGAAAATAACAAGTTTTTAAAATAACTGAAAGTGAATGCTGTGATATTATAATGACCACGGTGGACCTCAAAGGCTGCTTAGCAAACAGAATAGTGATGGATTTGAAATCAGGAAGATCAAAATTCGAATTCAACCTTAGACACAATGTAAACCTGACTACATCACTATACTGCTTCAGTTTCTTAGTTGCTACAGTGGGGATAATAATAGCACCAACTTACAGGATTACTGGAAAATAAAATGAGATATTTGTAAAGCATTTTTGAAACCTTAATGAAAACATCACATGAATTCTGTTATTATTATTGTTATTGTTACTAGGAGAAAGATGAATAGGGACCTTCTCCTGTGCTTACTTTCAGAGGTGGGATACTATGAATACGAAATACTACAAATGTCAGATTCTAGATGTGTTGTTTTTCTTTTTTTTGCTGAAATGCTTTCCCATTCCATCCCCTTTAAAATTTTCAAGGGAGGAAGAAAAGAATACATAAGGAAATTTAGGTGAAATCAAAATAAAAAACATCAATAAAAATTTACTGGAGAAAAAAAAAGTGGCCCTGGGCAATGATAGATTAATGAGTTAACTAATAGCACACAACTATTATGTGCAAAATTTGGAAGAACTTGAAATGATATCTTCTTATTGGCTTCAAGACAGGTTCTCCACCCACTATACAATTCTACCTCAAAAAAAAAACCAAAAAAAAACAGAAGAGTAAAATTGCTAGCTGAAAATAAAATTTACAGAGAGCTTATATATTTATCTATATCAAATGTTCATTAAAACATAAATAATCAAAAATTGGATTGGATATAAGCAGGACGGTAGTTGTAATTAAAAGGACAGGATCACAAGTGTTCAGGTAAAGACACTTCACAGTCAGCTATCTTTTCCTTTCACACACGCTACCAGACACCCCAACTCTACTTCTAGTTTTTCCATACTTGATATGTTCCTTATCTTTGCGGCTGTACAAGTTGCCCACCATATCTAAAGGGACTTTTTTTTTTTTGCCCCTCATCTCTACCTCTAAGGATTTTTATTTTGCTTCAATGTTCAGTTCAGATGCTATTTACTCCACGAAAACTTTTTTGATTATCAGTTGTTAATGTTCTATCCCTACTCAAATTTATCTCCTAAGCTCTTTTAAGGGGAGAGACCTTTATTTATTGTTTGTGTATCTCATCAAATTAGCACAGGACTTGGTATTCAATAAATGATTCTTGAATAGAACTGCAATCAAACTTAAAAATCATCACTACTCAATGGATTATCACATAAATGTGGGTCTACACTACCATCAAGGTAGTATGTTTTCTTATTCTGTGTTATTCCTCTAGATATTTCTCAGAAGATAAATTTAAGGTGTCAGAGGATTCTCCCTCGATTGTCCTACAATTTATGTGTATAAGTGGAGCACTCTCGCTGTCCATCTGTTAAACCCTCCTCTTAAAAGCCATCCTGCTCTTCCACTCATAGATTTTCGTCATGACACCCTTTACACCAGAGGTATCAAGCATACTGGGCCTGTAATATTCGCATGCATAATCTTAATCAGATTAAAATGAAATTGGAAAATATGTAACAAAATAAATAAAAATACAATAGAATATAATATTGATATAAGATTTTTCCAAATAGAAGCTTCTATATGATGTTCTAAAAACAGGTTTAGTGGCATCTGTTTCTGAGTTTATCATTACTTTATATCATCTCTGCTGCTTATGTCATCTAGACAATTATGTTACAAATTACTTTCACTATTTATGTATCTCTTGATTACTCTTTATATTCTTTGAAGAATGTGGTGTTCTAAGGTATATAACTACTGCCAAAACATTTCTATTGAAAGTAACAGCTAAAAACTAAAATTTCGATTTCTCTGAAACACATAATAATAATAAAATGATAAGGATTAAGATTTGATTTTCAAAATAAAATTTATTTCAAGAAAAAAAATCTTCAAAAAGGCAAAGGAGAAGAAATGCAAAAAACAAATAAACTGGCTTTTTGTTTTAAAGCTTGAAAAAAAATCATTATGTTCTTTAGGTAGCAACTTCCCAAACAAAAATTTTAACTCAATTGTGAGAATTTTTCATAACAAGTCTTCTAAATTTGCTTTAAAATATTTCAGAATTTTAAAAAATTTATAATCAGAAATTACTGCCTACTTAGATTAGATTACAAAGTATTAGCAGTTAGAATTAATTTCCATTTTTGCAATAATATGACCCCAAAGTACCATAAACATAAAATACTAAACAAAAACATGCAATTTGGAGATCATTTCATCCAAACCACAAATTTTTTAGATTAGGAAACTAAGGCCCAGAAATGTTAAGTAGTTTATTCAAACTAGAATAACAGAATTGAAATTAGAATCCAGTTATCCTAACTCCTACTTTATTGTCTTAGCACAACAATATGCTTTCTCACATATATAATAGAGGGAAGAGGGATTTTTGTTTTTTTGTCATTTGTTGAATAACACAGCATATTACTTTTTCCCCCTACCCTATATACTTTTATGACTGCCCACTATTTCCCTAATCCTTGCCTTTCCTGTTTCTCCACCACAAGTACACAGTGGGGAAAGATATTATCTACTATTTTTCTACCCTCTAGCAGAAGAGTGATTTTCATTTGTTGCAAACAATTTTTAAAACTTATGACACAATCAACTGCAATATAATTTTAACCAATCTAAAAATCTGAAGGAGTTATGATTGACTAAAGTTCCTTCTATTTTTTTTTCTAATTTTCATCAATGAATATACTAGAAGTTTACTTTGTTAGGATATGTAGATATACTGTCTGAGGCTCATCATATTTAAGTTCAGAGAAGCTTGGTATCAGCTTGGTAGCCTAATAATAAATTCTGGGGCCTTAGCAACTCAGTTCTTCAGTCCATTTTCTGAGTTACAAAGAGAGCTTAATTCTATGTCAATGAAATAGGCCCCACACCAATTAAATTATAGGTCCTTGAAGTACACAAAGTAAAATGTAAAATCAGAGAGAGGAACATGGAAGATTTTTAGAACTATCATCTTTTACCATGATCACAGGAAATTGGTAAAACACATTTTACATGTGCTCTGACAAAATAAGAATAATGGCAATTTTTAGCACTTATAGCAAAACAAAACAAACAAACAAAAAAATCCACTCTGCATGTTAACATCCTTGTGCAAAGGATTTAAAGTTTGTGTGTGTGTGTGTGTGTGTTTGTGTGTGTGTGTGTGTGTGTGCATGTATATAACTATGGTATGATAAATAATAATTTCTTTTTAAAAAAAAAAATTGTTTTCCCCCATGCTTGTATAAAAACCTACATGATTTATTTGGAGAGATAGGCACCAACTGATCATCTTCAGTTTAAATACACATATGAAAAAAACTCATAACCAGTATGTTCACTCATTTGCCAAAGAAAAACCTCAGGCTTTTAGAAAATGGTAAGGTTATAACATTTCTGCAATAAAAGTTTGAATCACAAAGCATCAGAAGGAAACATAGATATTACATATTGTTTTTTTTTATTGGTTATACTATTTGTAATAAAAATGTCATCAAATCCAAAAACTTATCACTAGGCATTTTCATCAATGGTCTGACAAAATGAGAGCAGATTTACTCTTTATAATAAACATTTAAACATTAAAAACAAAGACAAAAACATCCGGTGCTAATACAAGATGAAATAATGCAAAGATGAAATTATAAGAATATAAGGACGAAATAAGACAGGTAAGATATATAGATAGATAGATAGATAGATAGATAGATAGATATGTAGAGAAATAACAGTAATACAAGGCAGAAAGTGTGCATGTAAGGGTGAAAAAAGACATGATTTTTGATAAAAAGTTCACTTTCAACTGGAAAAATAAAGATTTAAGAAAGTTTCATCTCAGCTGGGCTTTAAAGAATGATTTAAACTTAGAGATTTTAACAAGACTGCTATGGTGAATTCAAGCATTAAGAACAGCTGGGACAAAAGGTAAAAAAGCACTGAAAGCAGAGTAGGCAGAATGAGAAATAGAAACAATTAGTGATCCAATTTAGCTCAAATGATATAAAGATAAAGAATAGGTGTAAATTAGCATATATGACACAAGATTGAAAATGTAGTAGGAAACTGTGGAAATGCCTTTGTGTACACATTGTGTGTGTGTGTGTGTGTGTGTTTGTAGGGCAGTGATTTAACATAGTCAAGTAAATTTTTAAAGGTAATAGGAGCTGTATAATGGAAGGATCTAAGTGTCAAAGATTTTTTTTAGGTTTTTGTTTTGTTTTGCTTTTGGTCTAAGCTAATGATTTCATAAGAATAGAGAACTTCAGAACAGAAGATTTCCTTTAGGAATGTGGAATGCAGATCATCAACTGTTCAGAAACTGAAAGCCTTAAGAGCATGCATAGCCTGGGGCGCTTAGAGGTAAAGTGACTAGCCCAGGGTAACAAAACATAAAAACCAGGCTTTCCAAAAACTGGTTCCCTCCATAAGACCCCAAGCTTTCATCAAAGTATCAAAATATGAAATATAAATTTTATTTAGTAGGCAAGGAGGATCCACAGGGCTAAGAAAATGAACAGACAATAAAGGGTGACCAAAAAAGATTCAAGAAATTCATTAGAGAGGTCCTATTTGACTAGAAATGAAAAGTTGGATTAAAGAGACAAAATTAGGCAGGAAAAGTTAAAACTATAAAATAATCTAGGTAAACTGATGATGAAAACTTGAAACAAGGTGGTTTCAGATGATAAAAGCTATTTCACTGTTACAAGTGGCAGAATTTGGCAAATGGATGCAGTTGGGGGAAGAATTAAAGGATCAAATATGAGTCTGAAGTTTCAAGCCTAAGTGAAAGTAAAGATGGTGGAATTATCTACAGAAAAGTTATGAGACCAGATTTATAGGTGGGGAATAGGGAAAAGGAGAGAAAGAAGAATTAATGACTAAGTAATTAAGATATTGGAATTTCAGGTGCCAGTGAAAATGTCCAGGTACATGGAAACATGTTACTGAAGTTCTAGAAAAGTGCTAGGGATGAATATAGATTTGGAAGTTAGCTACATTGAAATGATTAATGAAAGCATAGGAAGGGATGAAATTACCAAAGGAGTCTACAACTGAGTTAAAACTTATTACAAAACTAATTTTCTCTTTATTACATTAGCAAATTTTGAAACATAAAAATAAATTATGTGAAACTTTTATAGAATTTTATTCTTTGATTCTCCATGTAACAGAATGGGACAAAATTCAAAATATAACATAATTCTTCTGCAGCTACTCAAATATGGCAAAGTGACAAAATTACTTAAATAGCTCAAAGAAACCAAAAGTCCGAAAACTTCTATAAGGAAGCAATTGTTGAGTTCATCCTTTGCAAAGAAATTTGGCGAAACACTATTTTCTATAGGCTTCTCATAAAAAAAATTTTAAAATGCTTACCTTGATTCTCCACTACTGTTTCTAACACTTTCTTCATCACTGTGTCCATTCATTGTAAATATTCAGAAGTTTAAAATAAAATATAAATCCTCCCGGTTTACAAGCTAGATTGTTTACTTGAGACGGCTCTTTGCTTCTTTCCAAATGGTCACAAGTTATTTCGGATCCTTTTCAAATTACCTAGAACAAATCAATCATTTATTTTTTAATTAAGACTTAAAATTCCTATAGAAATCACACAAATTAGGCACATAAAATCTATCTTGGATTTGCCTAGATATATGATGAGATTGTTTTAAAAAGATATTAGAAAGTGCTTTAAAAAGGGCTGAAATGTTTCATATTGCACAGTAGTTCATCAGTATACCGATATTCACTGACAAAATGCAATATTGATATATAATATCCCTGTGGATTGATGAATTTTTAGCAGCAATATGAATTCAATTCACAAAAATTAGTCCAATTGTAAAGATTGATAAAGTATAAAAAAGTTTTACATAATAAAACATTTCATGACTAAAGTAAAATCCAAAAGCTTGGCTGTGGAATGAACAGAGAGCAGTCCTTAAAGCATTAAGATCTGGGTTCAAGATGATAACCAATTTATAGTGGGTGGAGAAAACTGTACTTCCAAACTTTATAAATTCAGTTCACCTATGAAATCTCAGGGCCAGACCAAAAAACATAAAAATAAAGGCAACTATTCCAAACACTAAAAGAAATAAATTTCCAAAAGGGAATAGTAGAATTGTAGTGTTTACTGAAAAGGGGGTGGGTGAGAATCAATCCAATAAAAAGTTATTAATAGAGAGGGAATATACTTTAAATTCTTATTTTGCCCAATTTAGAAAGGGATTCCAAGACACTAATTTTGAATCTCCAGTATGAGGGTTAAAACACCACAGTAGCTCCACCTCCTCAGACAAGATCCCAGCACAAAACATAAGAGTCACCTACAAGCCATCAATGAATAAACAAAGGAGATCTCTAGCAGGGAACCGAAAGGAAGCAGCAGAGGCGGAGACAGAAGATCCTTCCTCAGCCAAAAAGTAACAAGACAGCCTGCTGAGAGTAGAACTGTTGTAAGCTCAGCACAGAGTAAATCCACTTCAAAGATTATTTTTCACAAAAACGGAATGAAAAATATTATCTAATGGAAACCGAATCCTACAGAAAGATAGAGACTAATTCCATAAGGTCCTGGGTCTTTCTATGCAAGAGCTGTTTGTTCTTTATGGATCACTAGTCTCACCAGCATTTCTTCCTGATGTGAAAAAGGGTGTCCCAGAGTCTTAATGAAGTTTAAAAGCTGAAAATTTAACTAAGACTTTTGGGTCAATCTGTATTAATTCTACTTCTACCCTAAATCTTATATGCTAAATCCTCTTCTAAACTCCACATAGCTTTATAACTTTTCTTCGTTCGTCCCTTCTACTCAGCATAGCTCATAGCTCTCTACTATGCCATCTTCTTCAACCTCATTATTTCTCACATCCTCTCCCTTTTCTCAGAATTAAGTCCTATACTTAAAGAGTCCTTCTGTCAAGGACCTCCCCCTACAGAAGCTCCTATACCCATCACTGTCTTCTGCCTTTCACTAGCTTCATCCAAGATTCTCCCCTAAGATCTCCCATAACTGCTTTACTCTTGAATTTTACAAAACGGGTTCCTGGACCCCCACCCCTCCCACTCACCTACAGCTCTTCCTCATCCAGTGTTCCATCAACCCTCCTCATCCCTTAGCGGAGTTTTCCTCCCTCCTCCCCCAGCCTAATAACACTCTGGAACTGTTGCCCTGCACCTCCCTAGATCCGCTTCTTTCCCGCCTCAAACTTCCCCGAGGTGCCCCTTTTTCCTGCATCACTTCCAGCCTAGTCCTTAAGAGCCTACTCCCGCACTTGGGGCCCCGCCCGCCTACCCCCCCCCCCCCCGCAGCTCCCCACGTGCTGGATGCTGCGGGGCTGGCAGCTAGAAAGTGCTGGCTCCTCTCTCCACTTTCCTCCTCGTTCTTTCAGAGGTACCGCACCGGGGAGGCCTAAGCGATGGCGACTCCGCAAGAGAAGGGAAACATTCCCCGCTCTCCCTCTCTGGCGATCCCCTCTCCGCACGCACACGCACACATATACACACACACACACACACACACACACATACACACGCACACGCGCGCACACACATACACACACTTCCCTATCCCACGCGCCGCCTCCCGATAACCCCCTCTCCAGCCCCGGCTCGATCTCTTCCGCTGGGCCGCACAGCCCCGGGCCTCTGCTGGCCGACCAGCCCGCTTTCCCTCCCCCATCCCGCCCGCCCAAGGGCCGCTGGGCCGCTGCACTCGGCCATCACGGAAAAGCCGCCTCCGGCCGGGCAGGGCCTCCCTCCCCCCCTCCCCCAGTCGCGGTCCCCGCCGCCCCCAAGCCTCGCCGCGACTGGTTCCCCTCCTTTACCTGTGGAAAGAGTGTCCCCGGCCGGCGGAGGGACTCTGCTGATCTCCTCCCGGAGCCCGGGCCGCGCTGCGGCCGCTGTGGAGAGACTCAGGTCCCGGTCGTCCGGGTAGTGTCTGTGTGTATGTGCGCGCGCGTGCGCGCGTGTCTGGTGTGTGAGCGTATGTGTGTGAGCGTGAGTATGTGTGTGTATGTGTGTGCGCGCGTGTGTACGGAAAGGGAGGGAAAAGGGGGAGGAGGGCGAGGAGGGGAGGGGAAACGCTGGCCCGTGGCACGAACTGGCGATTCTCAGTTGTGGCTACAACAATCAATTCATTATTGAAACACAAACAGAGAGAGAGAAGAGGAGAGAGAAGTAACGAGCCGTCCGCGAGCGCGCGCGCTCCCGCTCCCGCCGCTTATCGCCTCCCGGCAGCCGCCATGACGCCAAGCGAAACCACCTCCTCCTCCTCCTCTTACTCCTCCTCCACCTCCTCCTCCTGCTCCTCCTGTTGCTCCTCCTCCGGCTCCGCCTCGGTCACCGCGTCGCCTCCACTCGCGCGACGTCGAGTCCAATCCGCCCCCTCCCCTCTCCGGGTAGTGAGCGGACTCGCGCACGTCGGGACCCCGGAGTTTGCGCGCGGTGGGGAGGGGGGCGGGGTCGGTGGCGATTCTCCGTGCGTCTAGATTGGGGCCGCTGAGAATAGCGACCTCTTCTGCCCCCGCCGCTTCCGCGGCCTCGGTCTCGGTCTCGACGGGGATTCTAAGAGACGGAAGCTCGTGCGGCGCCTGTGACCTGGACGCGGAAGCTGCGCGGCCACGTCTGTGCGGCCGCCGTCCGCTGAAGGGCCAGAGGGGAGCTCCGAGGAGCTGCGCCGGCGCCCCGGGCTTGTGCTTCCTACGCTCTCCGAGAAGTCGCGAGCGCTGGTACTCTGAGGGGCCGGGTTGGCTGCCTAGTATTGGTGGCCCGGAAACCTCGTTGTTGGGCAGCTCGCCGCCCTTCCCCCATCCACAACTTGGGCAACAGCCTGTTTGGAAGACCTGGTTTGGGGTTTGCTCTTGTTTCATGTGGGCTTGGTTTAGGGATCTGGTGGGGGGCGGTGAGGGTTTAGAGGTGGGGCGTCTTTTTTTTTGTTTGTTTTTTGGTTTTTTTTTTTTGTTTTTTTTTTGCTTGGGGGTGGAGCCTGGCTCTTCTTGGGGTTCCCTTTTCGCACTGCGTAGTTACTGCTTAGCCACAATAACTTAAAGGGACTTTATAACCGCTGCTCTAAGTGTCTGAGCTGGAGTCTCTTTCCTTTGATTGCAACATCAATCCTTGGTTTCACCTTCAATCCCCCAGTAAAACTAACTTCTCTCCCTTTGCTTTTCCAACTAGCTCCTTACTGCTTTTCAGAAGCTTAGTTTTTTGTTTGGATGTGATTATTGTTGAAAGGCGTTTTGTTGGGGTGGTGGGTGGTGGCGGTGCCTTTCTTTGTATTCCTTGCCCTTAATCACATCAATCAATAAGCGTAATATCGAAAAAGTGCATAATAGGCACTTAATAAATTCACATTGACTTTCCCTAAAGTCATTAGTTAAGATTTATAATTGTCAACCTCCTATCATTGGTCAGGAACCGCACCAATTTTATTGCTACGTAATTTTCTTTTATGCTGATCCATTGCATTAACTTTATAAATATTGTTACGTTTGGTAAAGGTGGAATGAATGAGATAAACGATTAGATAAATCCTCCCACAAATGGGTTAGCAACTGTCTAATTTTACATTATGTGCCCTTTTACTTGATTCTTTTCCCAAGATCTACATATTTCAAATACTTTATTATCATGTTAGCTGAATCGTGGTTTCCTTCTACAAGTTAAAAGATTTCTGGAAAAAGTTTTATTTTCATCTAGCAGATCAAAGCAATTTCATAATATATGGTGTAAGTGAATTTCATCAAGGTATTTGTCATAGTCTCTCATGACCCAATGTATTTAAATAAATTCATATTTGGTTGTTTGACCAGATCCAAATAATGATTATTAATGTTTCCATAGTCTTCTCAAGCCTTGATAATTTTCTTTACATTTAAGACTCAATCAGTAAACATTTTTAAAATTAAAAAATCCTCTTTCAGAGAATTCACATCCTAATAAGTGAGTTAGCAGATAAATAACTGTCCATAAAAAGATTATATGAAAGGTACATCTTAGAAGGCATTCTGAGCAGGAGTGATTGGGAAATGCCCCCTCTCAAAAGTTGAAGTTTGAGGTGCATATTGAAAGGAAGTCAGCCTAGCTAACACCAGTAATCGTGGACCACTAATTCAAAGCCAGAAAAGTGTCTGCTAGGAAATCAGTGAATGCAAACATTTATTAAGAGCTTACTGTTTGCAGACATTGCTGAGTACTGGGGCTACAGAAAATGGAAAGAGGAAGTCTCTTCAAGGAATTTACCATCTAATGGGCAAAATAGCATGCAAGCAACTAAGTACAATCAAGTTGGCCAGTATAGCTTGATCCATACAGTGCATGGAGGGGAATAAAGTATAAGCACACTAGGAAGATAAGCCAAGGGCTTTAAATGTCTGAAATATATCTTATCTCAGTCTCTTAGAATCCCTAGCTGATTTCCATGCTCCTACACATAACTCCCTCCCACCCCCAATTTAACTTGACTCATACATGTTTTAGTTTTAGGAAACAAGCTTCTTGAGGGAAAAATATATGTAAATTATAAGAATTTACACAGGATTCATTTTGCCTTTGTTTTCCCAGCACCTAGCATATTTTTTAAAAACTTGTGTTTAATAAATGTTTATTAATTGAATGAGTGTCTCTAGTAAAGTGCTGTCTAGGACCCCTCTTTTGCCTGTTAAGTGTGATATTTTTTATCAGTGATTTGGATAAAGGCAAAGATGACGTGCTGTTGCTGACAACATAAAACTAGGAGGGATAGTTAATAATTTGGGTGACAGAACTGAGATCCCAAAAAGTCTTCACAAATTTCTATGAGAGATCCAATCTATTAAATAAAATTTGATATTTAAAAAAAATTAAGTCCTCTGTTTTGATTCAGAAAGTCGATTGACTCAGGATGAGGAGGGAGATGGGTAAGAGTTCATGTGAAAAAGATGTGAGGTTTTTCTGAATAACTTAAATTATACCTACATTATTCAAGTAATATAACATAAAGTGTTTAATATCTAATGTGTTTCTATAAATACAGTTTAAGGAATAAAAAGTAATTAATATACTGTATTTTTGCCTTTCTTAGGCCATATCTGGACTACAAGGTCCATTCTCAGTGCCACATTTTCTGAAGGACTTTTATAAGCTGGTAGGCATCAAGAATGGGTGAAGGGGCTTGAAACCATTCCTTACAAGGAACAGCTGAATAGCATGAAAATATTTAGCCTGGAAAAAAGAAGAATTAAGGGGAATATGTTCTCCTAAGTCCCTGAGAGTAGATGTAGAAAAGGATTTAATATTAGAAGTTGTCAGAAGGCAATTTTTGGTTTAATTTTAGGGAGGAAAAAATTTCCAGCAATTTAGACCAAGATAGTGGAAGAAGAAAAGAAACATTGGATGGAAAGAGACATATGAATTCAAAATCTCCCTGCTACTAATTTGTTGTATGACCTTGGACTCACCATTTTCTCCCTTAGCCCCAACTATGAAAAGGGAGTATATCTAGTCATTTTAAAAGAGAAGTTGTAAAAATTAGTGAGATCATAAGTTTTAGGTTATGTTCCTTCAAGTGACTAGTTAATTAAAAAAAAAAAAAAACAATGCACTATGGTTTCACCATGCAAGGACCCTTTTTTCTTTACTGATCTCTAATTTACATTACTAGAAATTTAAGTAATATAGGACAATAGCTATCACAACAAAAATATTCTTAGTAAAGATACTTAAATTGCAAAAACAATTTTTAACACATTAATGGAAATATTGGCCGTAAAATGTAACTATATGATGCCAAATTCAGATTATAAATGACTGAAAATGAGCATTTGGATAGCCTTTAGGTACATTTTTTTAAAAAAGAAAAATTAAGCTTTTTACATTCTGTAGGATGTGATAATTCAGGCAATTGTAAGTTGAGTTAAATAGATTCCCTGTTGTATTTTGTAAAGGTAAGATCTTTCCCAAGTTATGTTTTGTCCAATAAACTCCCCATTTAAGATTGCCATTGCCATCAGTACTTTAATCACTTAGACTTGCAAAAAGGCATTGTTTCTCAACTAGCATTTTACTGTGTGCATTTATTGTGACCCAAGGCACTATAAGAAATGCTAGGGATTCTAGAAAAACTAAAGCTGTCCTTTACCTTAGAAATATACATTCTAAATGGGGAAAATCAAATGTAAATAATTAGGTACACCCAAGATGTATGGGAAGATTCAAGGTAAGTAGAAAATTAGAACAATAATGTTTTAGTCTTTTTTTAACAGCCAAAACATTAATGCAAAAGTGTTTTCATTCTTAATTATCTAGACAATTATTTTAATTCTGTACTTCACTTTCCCTAAGTAATCCAGCTTGTTTTTGTATTCCTTGATTAGTTTTAATTAAAATCAAGCATACATCAATGGCTGAAATCTAGTGGGATTGGTTTTCTTATATTTGAATCCACATAAATTTGTCAGTTTTATTTTTGGGGAATGTTGTCCTTTCTTAAGATAAATCTGATAACAAATTATTTGATGAAAATAGATAATATTTTTCCTTGGAAATTTTGATGCGAAGAAATATTTTTTCTATTTATGGAAAAATACTGATTTCTAAAAGAATACCTATCCACAGGAAACAACATGGGGAAATAAATACTTAAGTCCCCTGTTAACCATCCTCAAGGTTCATTACAAGGAACATTAAAATGGATGAACTTATGTTTTGTACTGCCCTTAATTGAGGTAACATTCAAAAGAAGTTCACATTGCATCAAATTAGGTCCTATATAAACTTCCAGTAATAAACACAATAAATTCATACCATTAGGTTAGAAGAACATAACTTAATGCCTTTCTGGATCAAATTAACTTTACTATTAGAAATCTCAAATAAAAAACACTTAAGTGAGACATAAAATTATTTCAAAATTAAATAGAAAAAGTCCTAACAATCACTTTTATAGATTTTTAATATTTTTAGAAGGGGCTTATTTGTAGCTATAGTACATGATTTTATTATTAGCTAGGAGGTGCTAAAACATTAACTTTATAAATCTGCTATGCCAATTTAAAATTTTGTTAATAAGCCATTCTGAGATAAAGATATTAGTCTTTTGATGAGTACCTGATGGCTGGAATACAGATTTAGGATCTCTTTCTATACCTTATACTGCCATTTGTCATCCATTTCCACCGTAAATCTTCTATAGAAACGTACTAACATTTTAGAACCATCCTTTTTCCCCTCCCCCCTTCCATTTTTACTATCTCAACTGTAAAACTAATATGTGGATTATCTGTTGCCTTTCCTTCTTATTGTATAGCCAGGTCATCCTCCTTTTTATAATGTCTTCCAATAATGCCTTTGAAGTGGGAAAAGCTCTGTTGTCTCCTTTATAAATGTAGAGAAAAGTGTAACAATTACAAACCATTAATTCCTTATTTTAAATTAGTTAATTTGAGCCTTTTAAACTTAGCAAGTTGTTTAGTCACTTTGCTTTTGAATGATATAACTTTCTCTTAATTTCATAAAAAGAGTGTAAAAATGTGTAGAGCTAATACAGCTCTTAGGGGAGAAGACCATACCTCAGTATTCTTGAGGATCAGGAATGGGAGTCAGCTGATTAATCATAAGGAGGTGAGAGAAGGAATCTGCTAAAGTGGGAAGTTAATAGAGCTTAAGAGAAACACTTCTCAATTTTTGCCTAAAATCACATCTGCTTATTGTCTGTAACAGGTTCCTCAGTGCTAAGTTTGAAGAAGTAAGAAATAAAACAGTATTTAAGATGACTTGCAACGAATTTCATATTAAAATTAGTTACTAGGTGTAGGGATGCGGTTCCCACAAAACAAGAGAAGGGAATTGTAAGAGCCCTTTCAATGGGCGGACACAGTGCAATGTGAGATTTGAGTCCCCCAGGAAGTAATCTCTGTGGATATTAGGACTGCCTTGTAGGTGGGATCTTGGCCACATTAAGATAGCTTTGTAATGGGTGACTCTTGCTGATTGGCTGTGTGTGTGACCTCAGAGGCCCTTTATAAGCCCACTGCAGGCAGCAGTTGCTCTCTTTAACCTGGCTCCCTCACCTGGGTGGCCAAGCCGAGATGGATAGCTGAAAGATGTAAGGATTTTGGTGAACACATGGGTCTTCTGACCAGGTGTTCACTTGGGAACCAACAAGTCAGGGCATTATGTGAGTAGGTATAATAAAGGTTTTTAAAATTACACGTGGCTGTTCTTGAGTGCACTACCAGTTATTAAACTATAGATTCAAGAAATCATGGCCAGAGACCTTTGAAGGCCGCAGAGGAGGCGAGCCGGGTAGAGTTGACACTGCAAAGGTCAGTGGTCAAAGGTACTCTGTTGGGCCTAGGACAGACTAGTAATTGTAACTGCCAGGAGTGCATGCTACAACTAGGAAACCATGGGCATGCCAAGGAACAGTGGTTTGTAAACTGCTAGACACATTGTAAATACTCTAAGGGTTGGCAGTATGAATAGTCCAATTTAAGAGGGAAAACTAATGCATTTTTCATTTCCTATCTCCCAAGATTAAAGACATAAACATTAATATGACTTTATAGGTCATTGGATAGGAAGTAACAGTCTTTGTAGGAGAAAGAAAGGGGACAAGAGAACAAATGCTGAATTTAGTGAATGAGTTGTTAAAGTTTACATTTAGAAAAGCCTTCATTCTTAGATCAACCCTGGTTTGGGGAAACAAAAAGAACATTCTGTACAGAAGCTTCTCTCCCCCACCCCTTAGTTTAAGTTCTTTTCAGTTATCCTATGGTTTTAAAAAATTGGACATATAACATGTACAATTTTTTTTTTTTTTTTAATTACCTCATATGGCTAACTCTGCACTGGAAGTCTTAGATCATGGATTAATGCCTTGGTATAGTTCTAGGGATGTTCATCTGTTGCCCGTCATTATTGCTATATGAGTAATCTAAGCCTTTCTTATATATTTTGTAAATAATATCTTTTAGAGGTAAAATACAACATGGTGTGACTAGAACAACTTTGAAGTAAGGAAGATGAGTTCAGATCAACCCTTGAAAACTACAGAAATTGCTAATGAAGAGGGGAAAACAAGGAAGTTGTCATAATAGATTGACACAGAAAACAACAGAGTTTGGTTTGTTTTGTTTTTTTGTTTTTTAATTTTTTTTTTGTAAAAATTACAAAAGGTGTAATCAAAGATTGATAACCAGAACACAAAAATGTGACAATCTAAGAGAATACTGATAGGAGGGCTAATACTTAGAATGAGCGGAAGCTAGTGAGAATAGCTAAAGACAACCTCAAAAAATTTTTTAGTTATGTTGGAAACCAGTTGATGGATGAAGGTAAGGAACCACAGCATGACCAAAAGAAGACAGAGCTGCTCAATTCCTCTTATTTTCTCTGAGGGAAAATGACTCTGGAACAATGGTGAAAAAAACAATTGCTAATAATAAAAGAGTATTTAGTACATATAAGAGGATAAAGCATTTAGCTACATTTGAATTAAAATAATCTATCCCGGAAGGACTGGATACTACATTAGTTTTTTCCATGTATAAAGTACGGGGGCTGTATTCAAAACTCTTAACTCAATCCTAGGTATAATTGGGGAAACACTATCAACAGCATTTAAAAGATGGAGAACAAGAGAGGAACTAGGATTAGAAAGGGACAATTTTTTTTTTAAGAGAATAGATAAAGATTTTAATAGAGTAGAATAAAGAGAATAGATTCTGTACAGTATGATTCAAAGAATTGTTTCTTGGCCAATATCTAGAACATTCAGGTAAAGAGATTTCTAGAAAGTATATCACTAAAAGCCAGCATGGTTGATTCAAAGATAAGTAATGTTATGTTAACATTTTCTTTTTGACAGGATAACACCAAACTGTTAGGTTGGGGGTATGCTTTAAATCTGTTTTGCCAAGATTTTAGGCAAATTTTTGATAAAAGTATCTCATTTCATTCTTTTGGAAAAGATGAAGTACATACAATTAGGTGGTTTCAGTAGTAATTGAGTGACCACACTCATAGCATTAATTGTTCTATTCATGATGAAAATAAGTCTCCAGTGAAATTCTACAAAGATCAATGTTTGATTCTTTGCCATTTAACATTTTCCTCAGTAACTTGGATAAAGATATAAATGGCTTGCTTATCAAATTTGCAATGGATTGTTGACACATTAGATAAGATGCAAAACAATCTTCATAGATGATTAGGCTGAATTTGATAAGATGAAATTGGGTAAAACATAAACCATTACAGTTACATTTAGAAAATGTACTTCATGGATACTATATAGGGGAGGCATCAGTAGTTTAAACAAGATCTAGGAGTTTTAGTGGACTGTGAGCTTGATGTGTTGGTCAAGATTGTAACCATGGATTGCTGTTGGAGAAATAGTTTCCAGGAGTAAAGAGATGAGAATCTTTTGATATTTGTTTAGTCTGATGAAATCTGGAGGATTGTTTTCAATTCTGAATGCCATAGATTAAAAAGGAGATTGCTAAATTATAGAAGATCCTGAGGAAGACAACCAGAATGAAGAAAGGGTTGAAATTCATGCCATTGAGAATTGTTTGGAAGCTCTGAAGATGTTTGTCCTGGAGAAAAGATTCAACGAAGACATGGTAGTTGTCTTAAATATTTGAAGCATATTATGAGGAAGAAATTTAACGTATTTTACCTAAGAAGTACTTTATGGAGCAACAAATTGAGCAGAGGCAAATTAAGTGCCCATCAGGAAAAGTTTCCTAACAAATCTATCCAAAAGTCTGGATTGAGTTCCCAGAAGAGAATTTTCAGGGGTTTTCAATAAGAGACTGGATGACCATCTATCAAACCAAGTAGAGATTTGTGGGGGTGAGGGAGGTTGGGAGCCTACATTGTCACTCGGAGTTCTTCTAACTGAAGTTCTGTAATTGGCTATGCAACTAAGTCACATTTGCAAACCCAAAGTCTGTGGCAAAAGAGGTTTTATTTAGACTAGGAAGAAAGCTTTCTTAGTGGGCAAGGTCCTGTCAGCACTATTGCAAAGATGGGTTTGCACTGAAAAGAAAATATCTTCATCAGGATGCAAAATCCTGTTAGACTTATGCAATTATGTCTGGGCATATAGCTCTAGATATTTTGGGGCTGCTTTAATCTTTGGCCCCCGAGTGAGCTGGGGGCCAACACCAGATGAATCTGAGAGATTGATTTTCAATTCAATTCAAAATTAAGATTACTTATCTGGGTGCCCTTATGGGTGTGCCTCTTCTAGAGGAAGGTTTGAGACCCCAATCACCCTTCTTCCACAGATTACAGCAAAACCATGATTCATTTCATATTTCTTGCGTTTTAAAAAGAATAAAACACATTTTTAAAATCATCCTGTTTGTATTTTATAACTTCCTTGTCTGTGAAATTATGAAAGTGTTTCATTGGCCTTATTTTTTTTTTAAATAAGTGTTATTGGGGCAGCTACGTGGCGCAGTAGATAGAGCACCAGCCCTGAATTCAGGAGGACCCGAGTTCAAATCTGGTCTCAGACACTTGACACTTCCTGGCTGTGTGACTCTGGGCAAGTCACTTAACCCCAGCCTCAGGAAAAAAAATAAATAAAAATAAATGCTATTTCTGACTGCTACTCACTTTTGCCCCCTTCCTCAATTAAAAACATAAAGAGAAAATTTGTAGCAAGCATAGTGAAAAAAATAGCCACACAGTGTCTGAGTCCAAAAATATACAATTCTGTTTATATTGAGTTCATGATCTCTCAGGAAGTGGGTGATATGTTCACATATCCTCAAAATATCACTATATATATATATATATTGTTCTGGTTTTCCTCACTCATATTGTCTAGCATTCTCTGCATCATCTTTGATTTCTTACGGTACAATATTTCATTGCATCCACAAGCCACAGTTTGTTCAACCATTTGCCCCAACTGATGAGCATTATGTTAGTATTGCTTTTCTTTTTCTTTTAATCCTCTCTTCCAGATCCCACCTATTCTTTTCCTCGATTGCTTTCTATCCTTTTTTGTTGAGTTTAATATATTTCTATAGAAAACCAAGTGATTTGAAATGTGTATTCTCAATCCATTGTCCAGGTAAAAGTAGTTCACCCAATGCCTATTCCCCAGAGCTCTTCTTCCATGAAAGCAGCTCAGCAAGCATTTATTAAAAATCTGTGTCAATTGTGTGCTAAGTTCTAAGGGTGTAGAGAAAGACTAAAAGAAACTACCTTTGAGCTCAAAATCTAATGGAGAAGTTAACATGCAAACAACTATGTATAGACTGCACACATATCCACATATAAATAGGACAATTATGTGTATACATGTGTCATATATATTCTATATATGTTATAGTTATGTTCTGTAATATATATTACAAAATAATAAATTGGAGCTAATCAGTGAGAGAAGGCATTAACACTTAGGAGAATGGAAAAGAATTTTTGTAAAAAGAGGTTTTAGTTGAGACTTGAAAGAAGCTGAGGTGGAGATGAGAATTCCAGAAATGTAGAAGAGTAAAGTATGATTAGAAATGGTCCAGGTGATGAAGAATTTAAAAAGCCAAATAGGATTTTATATTTGATCCTAGACATAATAGGGAACCACTAGAGTTGGTTGGTGGACGTGGGGAGTGAGGGTAGGCAAAAAGATGGGATAGCTTCACCAAAACTGCCCTTTGGAAAGATCACTTTGATAACTGGATTGTGAACTTTGGTAAGGGAGAGAGCCTGAAGCAAAGAGACTATCCAGAAAGCTATTGTTATAGTAGGATGGTGTGATAGCACTGTTACAGAAGTACATACACAAAAGAGATGTTTTGAGTATAGAGTTGACTGTGCTAAGTAACAGATTGGATAAGTGGTGAGAGAAGATTTGAGGATGTCATATTGGTTGTGAGCATGTCAAGAAGGCTGTGCCTTCCACAACAACTGGGAAGTGAAGGGGAGAGTTTTGTTTTGTTCTGTTTTTTTATAATTCTTCTCATGGGCTTTCCCCAACAATTATGAGACTCTCTGGCCCTTTGTTTTTCTTGTTAGCTCCTTCAAAACTCTTTGAAGATACTGTTCTGAAGGAACATTTTTCTTTTCCTCCATTAGGATATCGGTAATACAATCATACAAACTTCCCAATTGCTCAAATAGGTTTACCTTTATAGATTTCTTTTGACTTAAATATGCATTTCAAAGTCTTAGATAATTCTACTCTTTTTATCACAAATATTTCCATTTTTTTTATTCCATTAAAAGTCTTTCTCTGCACTTCCCCATCTCAATTTTTTAATCCTTTGACTTTATATTAATCTTTCATGAAGGTATTAATTTATGTTTGTTTTATTCTAGTTCATAGGAAATATGTTTCTTGAATAAGGCATACTACTGTTCTATCTATTCTTTTCCCTAAAATTTGTATTTCCTTGTTTTTTAACCGCTTGCTTCATTTCATCTAATCATTCTTGTAATAATATTTGTAGAAAATCATTTTTTTTTTCTTCCACATTCTAAACTAACTTCTATTTCCCTTAATCCTATCTTTAAAAGGTTTAGAGTTCTGGCACCTTCAAAGTCATTTATCACATAACAAAATACAAAGTAGCCATTACACGTTCCATAGCAGTGACAATTGTCTAGCTTTCATGGCTAACTACTTTTTCTATTCCTCTGGAGACATCATGAAATGGCTTGGCCATTGGCCAAAAAAGTCTATTAATTCTCCTAAACTTGTGGATAGCTTAGCTTAGTTATCTGTACCTCGAGCTTCCTGTAAATTCTTTTATATATAGGGGCATCAGAAAGTGGAATATTTTGCCCAAAGGAGAGTGCTTGGTTTAATCCCCATAACATCTGAATAGAGGTCTGCCTCAGGCTGATAGATTTTACTTCCTGTTCGGTGGATATCAACATATTATGTCCTCACTTGAACCATAATTTGAGTCCCTACTACATCAGCCATTGTCTAGTTCTAATAGTCCTTCAATGACTACTAAATAGGCCCTTCTTGTTAAAGAGTATTTAGATGAATTTCCATTCCTTTTGTCCCCCCAATTCATCAAGAGATTATTTTGATATATTGCAATGTAGATAAATTATTCTTTACCAACATTTCTTAGCATAACTCTTATCTCCTTGCTAAAATTCTTGACAGCCATAACACAGCCGTTTTTTTTCTATCAGAACTTTTCTAAATTGAGGCTAATGCAAATGATAAGCTTCACTCAACACACATTATACATGGAGTCTTTATGTGTTTTCCATCTTTAGAAACTCTAAAGCGCTTTGAAAGGATATGACTCTCAACCCAATACAAGATAAGAAATTAATTCTTTGGCATCCTTCTTGGTAGTATTGTATATATGTGTTGCAAATGCCACATATTGATTATCCTGAGTCTTCTACTCGAGCCTCTAGATCTTTATATTTTCATAATATGTTTAAATGGTTAGGTTGTGGGTTTCCCTAAGAGTAGCAAGTAGTTCTAGGTTTCTTGATTCTTTCCAAAGTGATGATATCCTTAAGTAGTTTAATCTCATTTATGATCAGAGTGGAAGTTGGCAGTGAAGTCATATAAAGTTTCAAAGACTCTCATATTAGTGCCTGCATTAACTTATTTTTTCCTTATTGGTATGCATAATTTATGACAACCACTAGTATGTTGCATATGTTTTTCCTATGCTTATATGTAAAAACTCCAAAGACTTGCTAACATACTCTTTAGGTGAGTGGTCAGTAACACCTTATTTGAACATACAGAACTCAAACCTATCTGCTGCTATCTGTGCCAATAGCACAGTGTTGTTTCCTCACCCCAGCATCCAGTATCATGTTGTAGGTATTTTCATGGCAGTGAAAATGTTTTGAAAGAACAAAATTTGCAACTGGTAAATTATGTCATAGCTCTTCTTGCCATTTTCTCAATAGAAATGAACCTATTGAGGAATAAAGTTTGATTCCCATATATATTATATGGTTTTTCCTCCTATTAGTCATCTAAGAGGAAAAAAAAAAGCAAGGAAGATTGATTCAACTTAATGAAGTTCATGTTTACACACACTCTCTATGGAGCTCTATGAACTTGGGCTACTTGCTGTACTTTTATATGAGAAAATTCCAATTATCTTTGTATCACAGATAGCCTTCATCCTATAAAGATTATTGTAATTTTGAATCTATATGTTTTATGAAACAGGATATTTGTAAGCACATTTGTCTTCCCAGAGTAAAAATGAATAATGAATAAATAATTGACTAGTGCTAATATCCAGGACTGACAGTATCTAAGTTGACACTTATCTAAATATGTTAGTTGGTTATTGTTTGTGCATAATTCAAATCAAGATAGTCAATTTATATTTATTGACTAACAATGTACTTAAAGTGTTTGGCAAAACTTAAAGTGTTATATGAATTAAGCTACTTTATTATCATTATTTTTATAAACACTTATTAACAAGAGCTAATTAATCCAGGAGTTTTAATTAGTGTATGGAATAACAAGTTTCACTGTCTACAAGTCCTCCATTGGGATTGGAATAACAATACTCCCAAATTTTACAGATTATTTTCACTGTAACTAAAGGACTTACTAGGATTTACATCAGTAAGTACTTGAACATGTGTGGAATAATTGAGCAAGTGTTTAAAGGCTATTCACATTTCTTATTCTAGCTTATTTCAGATAGCTATCTGAAATATGGTGAATTGGGCCAAACCACATTGACCTTTCTTGGCTTACTTTTGGGTCTTCTCAACCATATTCTTAAGAATTCATTGAGCAGCTTATTGATGAAATTATAGGTACATATTTTTAATAATGAGCAAGCATATCCCAAAAATGCTTTTAATTAAAAAAAATTTTTTGGCATATGATTAGGTGGCAATTACTTTTATATTCTTAGAAGTCATGCTCAGTCTCAACAGAGACATTGGTGTAACCCAAATACTTGATGGAGCCTCTATAACACTGACTTTGGAATCTAAGTGCTACAAACATTGAGAATAATTAATTTCAATTCTGCATGAAATAAAAAAAAAAAAAATTGAGAAGCAATCCTACCCTAATGCCCCTATGACATAAATATGGTCTTAATACCTAAGCTCTGGAGAGTCAGAACAGAAAAAAAAAAAAAAAAAATGACCAAGATAAATTTAGCCAGGAAGATAGGATTGGTTCAATATTAAGAAAACTATAAGCATGATTGACCAATATGGCCAGATATTATAAAAATCACAGGATTATTTCAATAGATTTTGAAAAAGTTTTTGATAAAAATACAGCACTCATTTCTATTAAAAACTACTAGAAAGTACAGGAATAAATGGTACTTCCTTCAACTTAAAAGTATCTATCTTAAACCAAAAGCAAACATTAGCTGGAAAATGGTATTAAGCCTGAACTTTTCCAGTAAGATTAGGGGTGAAACAAGGATATCCCTTGTCACCATTTTCTATTCAGTATTGCACTGGAATTGCTAAATATATCATTTAAGATGAGAGGAAAAAAAATATCACTTTGTAGATGGTATTATGATTTATTTAAAGAATCTCAGATAATCAATTAAAAATAGTTGAAACAATGAACTTTAAACTGGGAATTTAATGGCTGACCACCACTCCTCCCTCCATCCCCCCATCCCCCATGCTTGGAACATTATCTCTCCTCATTACTACCTCTTGGTTTCCCGGGATTCTTTACAATCTCAGATAACTCCCACCTTCTGCAATAAGTCTTCCCTGGTTCTCTATGGCTTTAGTGCCTTCTCTCTGAAGTTAACTCCAATTTATCTTATTTGTACATAATTGATTACTTATTGTTTCTCCCAGTAGGTTATGAATATCTTGAGAGCAGACTACTTCCCCTTCTTTTTTTGTCTCCTCAATGCCTAGCACATAACAGGCTCTTAAGTACTTGTTGACTAAATTTGACTTGGTTGCAGGGTGTATTACAACTGTGAGCCATTATGCCCATCAGGACACAATGCCTTTCACACAAATCTAAATGAAGAATAAGCCAAAAGGATTGACAACTATTATTGAACATGGGATATTATGTGAAGTGACAGATAAGAAAACTAGCAATTTGTTTCAATGCACTATCCTTTTAGACTGATGTTGAGTTACTAGTTAAATATGCATTTGGTAAGTTTGGTAAGTGTTATGAATAATTCCTGCCACTGGTACCCAGCTAGATTCAAATTCAATGTTGGGATGATCCAATTAACAAAAATTTAGGGTTTTTTGTTTGTTTTTAAGAAAAAAATGAAAAATATCAGTAAGAATACAGTAGTGTTTAACTTCACATTTGGTGAAACACTCTCCAAACTCATCTGGTAAGCAGAGAAGAGTATAATGATTCTGATGGTCTCAGACATGAGAAAGTCTGAGAAGTCTGAATTCCATGTGGGTGAGAATTGTTTCCAAGAAATTATATCAGAGGACTCAGGGACCAATCAATTTCCAAGTATAGCTTTGTCACTTTTTAGGGAAAACTAATCTTTGATGGCTGGGAAATTGAAGTACAAGGAACAGTTTTCAAAATATTTACAATTGACAAAAATGCTAAATTTCAGACAGAGTTTAGTGCAAATAAAAAGATAAAATTTTTTATATCCAAGTTCAAAGGCCTCCTAAAATCTATTTGTGGATTTTTTGGCTGTCAATGGACTCTAGGCTAAGAATCCTTGCTTTATAGGATTTTTTCCATTATCAGATACTTTTAGGCCACTAGACAACACTTCTGACTAGTATTTTTAAAAAGCCAAGTCAATAAAAATAATATCAATGACTAAAACAACAGTAGCAACCATATTTCCCTCTGGCCTAACACAGATATTTCCTTTGTAACACAAATGTTCATATTTCCTGAATATATTACATGTAGTGTGATGAAAGTAGGAATAACTACCCTCTGGAATAATGACATGATCTAATCATAGAAAGCCTATTTCATAGGCAGATTATTCATATTTCCAGATTGCAAATAGCTTCAATTTCTTAGCCATCTTTTGTGTCAGCTATCCCTTGTATTTAGGTCAATTCATAGTTACTTCTAGGACTCATTCTTGATCAAGTATGGGAAGGAAGGCTAGAGAGTTCAATTATAAGAAATGATAAGGTGTATTTTAGTAGAAGATATAAACGCCTATGATAAGGGTCTCATATCTGAGATATGTAGACATTTACCAGAAATATATGAGAAAACACTATTTTTAAATTGCAAACTGTTAATGATAATATGAAAGGTTGTTCCAGATCACTAATAATAAAATGCAAATCAAACCTGCCTTGAAGTTCAACCTTACAACCTTGAAATTGACAAGGTAATGAGAATATTCAATGTTGATAGAATTTTGAAAAGACAGGGACACTAATACATTGTTGATAGATCTGTAAATTAATCTAGCCATTCTGGAAAGTAATTTAGAAGTAGACAAATAAATTGCTGTTTTTGGGAGAGGAAGCATAGGAGGGACTAAGTTGGAAATGTAGGTGATATAAAAACAAGATATAAATTTTTTTTAAGGGGTAAGAAACAAAATGTGGCCTGGCATTTGGAATCCTTTCCTGTTTAGATCCAAAGATCAATTTAGGCTACTTCCAACATGGAGCCGTCCCAGATTTCCTCCACCCCCAAAATATTACTGCCCTTTTGCCACTCAAACTGCCTTGTGTGTTCATGTTTGATATAACTATAAATGAATATAAATATATGAATATTTATATGAATATAAATTATTGAGGGCAAATACTATTTCATTTCTGCATTGTTTCCTAAGTGGTATGAGTAAATAATGAGGCAGGATGGATTAAATAAGGAAAATTGAAAAGTTCCTTTATTGATCCTAAACTTTTCCTAAAATGAAGTCCCCTCTTTTTGATTCCATTATTTTTAATACCACTATTGTACAGGGCTGTGAGTTATGGAAAATGACAGTCTGTGAAGAATTTTTTTTAAAAGTATTACTAAGAAAGTAATAAGAAAAATGATGGTTGTGTATAGGCTGTAAGAGTAAATAAGCTATGGAGAGCCAGAATAAAATATGTCACGTCCCCCCCCCCCAAAAAAAAAGATATGAACATAAACGAAGATGAATTAATTAAGTGGTTAGAGAAGAAGTAAGCCTGTTTTCCTCTGGGATCTTAGGGAAAGATGTTGTCTTGTTAAGGACCTTTTCATAAGGAGCAGTTAATGATTAAATGGGAAGAAAAAGATTTTGTGTAAAGGAAAAGATGTATATTGATTGTTAAATGATGTGAGATATTGTGGCTATTAGAAATGGATACATTGGATACTAGAAAAATAACTTGCTTTAACACACACTGTTAATATATGAGTATAAAGAAATAGTTTTTAGACAGGATTTGAATAGTTTGAGAGACAACATGATTTGTGATATAAATGTGAGAACTTTTGACAACTCTTTGTCAACAATGTGGAGATATGAAAACTTGGATCTCCTTTTTCACACAATATCTCATTTGTGCCCACAGCTTAATGTTATAAAGAGGCAGGAAAGCATTTTTTTATTTATTAAAACTTATAAAAATGTAAATTTAAAGATTAAATTTTAAAAATTAAATTTAAATTTAGTTTCCACTGTGCCAAAGACATTGATATTTTTGCTGGAAACTTCAGAGCATATGATAAATCAACTAATTAGTATGCAATTTTTTTAACTAAATACTAAATTATGACCAAACTAAAAAAAAAAATCATATACAATCTAAGTTCCAAAGCCCACTGATATAAGATGCTTTCCTCATTAGTAGTGATCCTGCAGCTGGATGAAGGGCAGGGTGGAGTTGGCAAGAGCAGGAAAGTAGAGAATTCATTAGTCTCTTTAGGCCTCTTCAAGTCTCTTCAGGCTATGCATTTGCTTTGAACCATTTTGGCTTTCAATTTCAAGAAAGATGGATGATATTAATCCTACCTCAGGTTACTGAAGATAAAATAAGGCTCTGGGAAGAAGCCAATATGAAAAAAAATTAGGAGTCTTTGTCATGTACCTATCCCTAGCTTTCTACACTAGAGACAGGTAATTTCCCTTTGGTGAGACCTGAAATTCTCTCTGTCTCTATTTCTGTCTTTCTCTTTCCCTCTCTCCCTCCTTCCCCCTCTTGTTTGAGCTGAGTTATCTCATTCCCAATGGGAAAGAACTTTGTATGACGTTATCTCTTCTCCTTTGTAAACTTTTTCTGATTCTGTTTTACTTTTGACATACAAATGGTGTGTGTGTGTGTGTGTGTGTGTGTGTGTGTGTGTGTGTGTGTGTGTGTTGGGAAGGGGTGGATGTTTTGCTTTTTGTTTTTGCTAGTTATTATGTGTGTGATTATTGTGCAATTCGTATAAAGGAGGGGAAAAAGTCTAGCCTTGGATAAAAATGATAGGTTCCTCTTCTCATCAGTGAGTGACAACCAGAAGTTTAGCTTGACCATGTAGACTAAAGCAATTAACACCTCTCTGAGAAAAGCACAGTGGCCAAACTTCTGACCTGAATTTCCTATTTCTGCTCCTGGCAGGAATTAAAGTCTTCCTTGAAGAAGGGGAATGGAGGGAGAAGAGACTAGAAATGTCTATTTTGCACACAGTGACACCCTCTGTACTACATGTAAGAGAAAACTTTCGCTTCACATATAAATTTTGGAGGCTGAAGCATGGCTTAAAAGGAATTCTCAACTTGATAGGAATCATTTGAGGAGTTGTGATCTTTTAAGGAAAAGATGAGTGAGTGAGAATGAGGAAGCTGTCATTTAAGTTAAAAGAATTTAAAGAAGAGATGAAGAAGATGGAATAAGCATAGTAGGAAGGCTGGAAGCCACTATGTGACAGAAGCAGTCAGCTAATAATGGAGCCTTTAATTAAGTAACTGCTGATTGTTGGGAGAGAAGAATTACTTTACTGGCAAGATAGCTGTTGCTCTTCATCTAAATATATAAATTTGGAAAGAGGTAAAACTTCTTGTAAAGATTTGTTGTTCTCTGCTGCTACCTCTGGCTTGAAGAAGAAAAGCTAAGGTCTGGCTTTATAGCTGCTTTGATATCCTGGTGAGCATCAGCCTGAACTATATTGTTGTCACTTGTGTTCTGACAGACAACCAACATTTGGATAAGTGAATAAATGACAGTTGTAGTCTGCAGAACTCAAAGACAGGCAGTTTGATGAGTTTGGTGTTCACTGTTTAAAGAGAACTGTTATTCACATGAAGACCAATTCATCCATTAAAGCCTATAGTACAGAGTTGTGAATTACCCTAAGCTTATGAAGGTTTCTCCTTCATGGACTTCCCTGCTAGGTAGCTACAAATATGTGTTCTATGTGTTCACTCTTTATCATAGATATTGATTGCTTTGGAGGGAGAGTATGATTTATGTATGTGTGTATGTATGCATTCACACATATAAATATATATATGTATACGCATATATACATGTATGTACATACACATATTATCTATTCATCTACTTATCTCTATCTCATGCAGTGAATAGAACATTGGGCCTGGAGTTAGAAAAATAGGAAATAATTAAGAGAGGAAAGGCAATAGAATTAAGAGGCACTAAGAAAAGCTTCCTGTAGAACACTGAATTTTAGTTGGGACTTGAATCTAGAGAAGTCAACAGTAAGAGATGAGAAGGGAGAATATTATAAGCACTGGGGAAATAGAGAAAATGACCCAAACAAAGACAAAGTTTCTTTGTGGAATAGCAAGAGGACTAATAAATGGATAAAAGTACATATTTGGGAGTAAGGTATAAGAAGACTGGAAAAGTAGGAGAGGAAGATTGTGTTATGAAGGGCTTTGAACATCAAACAGAAGAATTTATGTTTTTCCTAGAGGCAACAGGGAGCCACTGGATTGTTATTGCATGGGTAGGGTGGAGTTGTAACATGATCAAACCTGCTTTTTTTAATGGCTGGCTAGAAGATGGATTGGAATGGGAAAGAGACTTGAGGCAGGCAGACCCACCAAGAGATTAGTCAGTAATGCAGGCATAAAGTGATGAGGGCCTACACCAGAGTGGAGCAGTATTAGAGGAAAGAAAAAGGCACATTGGACAAGCCTTACAAAGATGAGATGGTAGGCTTAGACAATAAACTGGTTAAAGGGGATGAGAGATAGTGCAGGATTATAGATAACACTTAGGTTACAAGCCTGAGGGACTGGGAAGATGATGTTGCCTTCATTAATATGGAAGATAGGAGATTTAGGGAGAAAAATAACAAGTTCAGTTTTGGACATTTGGAGTTTAAGATTTCTATTGGAATCCATTGCTATTAAATCAAAGGTTGGTTAAGATCTTTAAAAAATTATTGAGTTAACAAATTTTACTCTTAAAGATTAATTTTGCTTTAAGGAGTAAATAAAAAATATCCTTAGAGAGAGACATTAAGTATATATGTTCATTTGATGGTTTACAGCATTTGGTCAATATTGGTTTTAGGGATTATAAGTAAGGTATCATATATTTACTATTTTATGTGGGATTCTAGAATGTAATTATTTTCTTAACTTCTGGTGATATATTTGAAAGACAAAGGGAAGGAAAAGATATTAAGTAAATTTTTAAAGTCCTGATAAACTTTGTTAATTGCACACACACACACACACACACACACACACACACACACACACACACACACACACATATACATTTATGAACCTCTTACCCATTCTAAATACTTTTTGATGAGGGGGGTAGTAATTTAGAACTTATTTTGGTTTTATGGAAGTTTGGGGATTTATTAATACAACTTAAATATATTTTACACAACCTTAGTTTTGATAAATTCTAATTTTAAAGATTTATTTTTGCTTTAAGGTTGAAGAAGAGAAAAATATCTATCATTTTAGAGGTTTCCAACTAATTTACTTCATGAAAGATTAGTGATTATACATTTTGAACATCAGAATAAATTTTAAGCTGTTTTTAAGAAAGGGAAATACTTTTAGGAAAGAATGTTTAAAACAACTTTGTAAAGACTTTTTGTGTGGTTTTTAAATTTTGTTATTAAATTTTATTTCTAAGCTAATTTATTACAATAATTTGATATTGATAACTATTATGTTCAATTCTACTGTAATTAGTGAGACTTTATTGTTTAAGGAGAAAGAATTTTTAGGACCTTGAGTATTCTTTCTGAGTTCCATTCTTAAGTTTCTTATGCCCTTGGACTATCTTTAAATGAGCACTTTAAGGAAAATATCAGCAGTCAGAAATTAATGGAAGCAACATCTGAGATCTAAGATTAATGAATATCTGTCTCTGGCAGTAAGGGACCTTGGGAAATATTAGACATCCCCATACCAAAAAAATCTGTCTACCTGCTTCCATATGCTAGGCTACTTAAAGTATGTAGATTTCGAAGATCAGTTTTGATGCTTTTTATAACCATGCCCATTTCTAAATCTCACAGAAAATTTCTAGTAACAGGGGAATCAAAAAGTGAAAGTTTGCCATTCTAATACTGAATCTACTAGTTATTAGACCAATACAAAAGCATCTAAATTCATGTAATAACCTTCAAGTGAGAAATGCCTTGTTTTGATCTGAATTTGTTGTCATTCTATGGTCTAAGCAAGACTTAAATGTGTTTGAATTTGTCATATGTGTGAAATTAAGTTCCTGAAGTAATTCTTTTTCAGAATGCTTTAAGAATAATTAGAAAAATGTAAACAAGTTGTGAAACAAAGATATAAATCTATTTAGTGGTGAATTTAAAGTTAGGAACCAAAAGAGGTTCTTGTTTTAAAGAATAGGATTTCAGTAGTCTGTGACATTAGTGAAGAGTAGTAATAAAGAAGCTATCTTGTATCACCTTAATGGGAAGTCTAATTTTATTTATGTTTCTTATTTAATCTGGGATTATAAAATGTATAGAAATCCACACAAACTCCTAGAGATTCATCTTAAAGATATTCTGATTGTTTAAAGGGATCCTGAGAGTAGGAGTCTGTTTATGTCCATTTGAACATGGTTAATAATTGAACATGTTTTACTACAGATTGTTATATATAATTTGTTTTCTGTATGTAACTTGGGATTATTATCCTTATACATCTCTTGTAATTTATTATTAAGCACCTTAAAACAAAATTATTTGTGTAATAGTAAACTTAAGGATGACAAAAAATTTTATTTACCATTAGTCCTAGTTTTTTCCCTATGCCAGTGGAATAAAAGATCCAAATGATTCCTCCTCCACAAATGATTACTTTTATTCCACCCTATTCTTTGTTTTCAAGATAATCATTCAAATATGTAATTCCAGTGGTTTTTGTGAATTCCTGGAGGAATCTCTTCCCAGATTCTTCAAATTGAAATGTTCACACTGGACAATTTTAAATATTCTTTTATATGAAATTCAAAGGCAAAGATGTATCTAGAAATAATTTGGCCAATAGAGATATTCTTCAGAACTAGTGACCTAGTTATCTGATAATAATTATCTGACAATATTTTATCTTTTTTTGTCAGATGTTGAAGAGAAACTTTGTCATCTATTCAAGGAGAGAAATATTATAAATTGATAATGAATCATCAGCCTAGGTCTACAACAGTGATGGCATTTTAGACATATGCCTACCCTTCATTTCTCTGTCAAGTCAAGAATGGTGTCCTTTTTCAATGTTACCTGTATACTTATCTTTATTTTGGAATAGTATTATATTGTAAATATTCTACATTGTTGTATGTAAGATGATTTTACTAAAAAAGAAAGCCTTGCTTGACAAGATTAAAAGGGAAGCAATAAACTGGAAAAACATTTTTACATCCAAAGGGTATGATAAAAACCTCTTTTCTAAATATATAGAGAATTTACTTAAATTTATAATAGTTCAAACCATTCTTTAATTGATAAATCGTCAAAGGATATAAACAATTTTCAGATGAAGAAACCGAAAGTATATGTAGTCACATTAAAAGGTGCCCCAAATCACTATTGATCAGAGAAATGCAAATTAAGACAACTCTGAGATAACCACTACACACCTGTCAGATTGGTTAAGATGACAGGAAAAGATAATGCTGAATGTTGGAGGGGATGTGGGAAAACTGAGACACTGATACATTGTTGGTGGACCTGTGAATAGATCCAGCCATTCTGGAGGGCATTTTAGAACTATGCTCAAAAAATTATCAAACTGTGCATACCCTTTAATCCAACAGTGTTTCTACTGGGCATATATCCTAAAGAGATCTTAAAGGAGGGAAAGGTACCCACATGTGCAAAAATGTTTGTGGCAGCCCTCTTTGTAGTGGCAAGAAATTGGAAACTGAGTGGATGCCCTTCAATTGGAGAATGGTTGGGTAAATTGTGGCATATGAATGTTATGGAATATTATTGTTCTATAAGAAACGACTAGCAGGATGATTTCAGAGAGGCCAGAAGAGACTTACATGAACTGATGTTAAGTGAAGTGAATAGAATCAGGAGATGATTGTACACAGCAACAGCAACATTATATGATGATCAATTCTGATGGACATGGCCCTCTTCAACAATGAGATAATTCAAACCAATTCCACGTGTTCAGTGATGAAGAGAGCCATCTATCCCAGAGAGAGAACCGTGGGAACAGTATGGAACACACTCTCTGTTGTTATTTGCTTGCATTTTTGTTAAGGGACAGGTCAATTTTTTGAGAACCTTCATAGCTGTGGATCATAGCATCTGAAAGAACTGCAAGGCAGCCTTTGCTGACACAGGTGTTGCAGACTGGGAATGAGATAAATTGGAGGCAGAGAAAAGAGGTCAGACAATGCAACGGCCTCTTAGTCAGAAAGATCAGAGAACAGCAACTGCCTCTCAATCTCCTTGTATCATCCTCTCACACAAGGAGATCCATTCTGCAGGTCTGGGTTGCATCTCCAGCAGCCACTGTCAGGTGGCTCCTGTGTATTCCAATGGCTCCCATGTACTCCCACACATTTTGTTTTCTTTCTCAATTTTTCTTTTTCTTCCTTCTTGAATCTGATTCTTCTTGTGCAGCAAGATAATTTATAACTATGTGTACATATATTGAATTTAACATATATTTTAACATATTTAACATGTATTGGAGTACCTGCCAGCTAAGAGAAGGACAGGGGGAAGGAGGGGAAAATTTGAAACAAAAGATTTTGCAAGGGTCAATTTTGGAAAAATTATCCATGCATATGTTTTGTAAATAAAAAGCTTTAATTTAAAAAGAAAAGAAAAGGAAAAAAGCCTGCTTCCTAGCTGTGTTACCCTGGGCAACTCACTTAAACCCAGTTGTCCCAGGAAAGAAGAAAGAAAGGAAGGAATGAAGAGAGGGAGGGAGGGAAGGATGACTTTAAGCGTGGCTCAAAGCAATTGGTCCTAACTTTTACTTAGAACTGATATCAAACTAATACTGCATTTTCCTTTATGTCCCTATTCTCCTTTTGTGACAAATTTCTATAATCATCTTAGATGATCATATTAACACAATATTAAATCTTTATTTTATAGGCTAATATTGGATCACACCCAGGTTACTATAGTAAGATGTAGATGTAAGATATGAGTTATTCAGCCTAGAATTTCAATCCTTTCTGTATTCTAAATAACTAATTAATTATTTAGCTTTGACATCTTTTATTAGTTATATATTTCTGTGTAAGTTAAAATCCTTTAATTTTTCACAAAAGCATGAGGCAAACAATGCAAAGATTTATGAGACTGGGATATGGTTCTGTTATTCAGTGAATATCATAACTGTTTCAGTTCTATATTAAGAAAAGAAATATCTACACAATTAGTTATCTTAAAAGAAAAATGGCTTGTGGTTTATCTTATAAATGCCTTAAAGAGAAATTAACTTTTGTTTGGGATTATACATTTGAATGTGTTTAGAATTTGGAAATTTTTTATTATAAATAATCTTCATATATGCTCTTTTAAAATTGGTTACTCAATATATTTATATATCCCATCCCAGAATTTTTTGTTACAACAGAAATCTGGCAGCTTTTAAATGAATTAATTTCTGTGTCATAGTCCATCTTCTTATAAAAAGTTTTTTTGTTATTAATTATTTAGTAGAATCTTGTCTTCCTACTTGGGAAGAATAAATAATGACAAGTATAAAAATTGGGTTCTAATTTTCCATTTGTATCTGAGTTTCATCTAGTGTATGTACCTACATATCAGTATGACAGTTGACCAACCTAAAATTGTAAATTCCCTAGTCTAAATGGTTCCAGATTTGCTTATCTAGTAATACATAAAGTTTGTTAATTTTCATTACATGGCTTGGTTATTGGTAAGGCAAATATTAAATCATATTAAGATTAATTTTGCCAGTAATTTTTAGCAAAAAAGAGAATTTCTGCAAGTTATTTGAGCCAGAGAAAAATTGTTCTGAGACCTCACCCAAGTAGATGGTGTCCTGAGAATCAAACAGCTATATGAGACGACACTTCTTAGCTTTAAGAAAATAATTTTATTTTGCTATTTACATTTCCACTTTGTGCCTTTTATCTGTATGGTTTACTTATTACAGGGAATTGCTTTCTTTGATCTTGTCAAAATGTTATCAAAGGGGATTGCTCTCTTTGATTTTGTCAAAGTGCTCCATCCATCGGATTTCCCTTTATCCCTTCTCATTTTCTTCCTTCCCATGGTTAGAAATTCTTGATGAAGTGTCAGTAATTCACTGAAGAGACCCCGTATCTCAATAAAATCAAATGGAGAAATGAGACCAATGATTATTAATAACCATCTCTACTATAGATTTAACACTAGAAGAATATGCCTTAAGGAAATAAAAACTTTTTTTTTGTTAAACCAATCCTCCAATTTTGTTCTTGAATGACTGGCATGGGGAAGAACTGCATGATGTTGAAGGAAATAAAGCTGGCAGATGTTTATGAATGAAGCATTCTACCCAATGCCTTTTTCGCTATTGTCATGAAGTTCTTGTAGGATGACATTGGATACTTGAATCAAGAGACAATTTGATCTCTACTAGTCCTAAATGACAGCATTATCTTATAGAAAGCATGCAATTTATGTTCTTTGTGTTCAAATTGGGTACTATCAAATCATACCATTTACCTGGCAATGGATTGTTTTATGTGAGGAGCAGAGTGAAGGTCAGTTTCACTGGATGATATCATGTGTGTGTATGATGGTGGGGGGGGGGAGTGTTGTCCAATAAGGCAGAAAGGCAGGTTAAGGCTAATTTGTACAACAACTTAATAATAATGGAGAGATACTAGATTTGATTGAGTAGGGGAATCACATAGTCAAATCTGTAGGTAAGGAGAATTACTTTTAAAGCATTATGCAAGCCCTCTTTGTAGCGGCCAGAAACTGGAAACTGAGTGGATGCCCATCAATTGGAGAATGGCTGAATAAATTGTGGTATATGAATATTATGGAATATTATTGTTCTGTAAGAAATGACCAACAGGATGATTTCAGAAAGGCTGGAGAGACTTACATGATCTGATGCTGAGTGAAATGAGCAGGACCAGAAGATCATTATATACTTCAACAACAATACTATCAATTCTGATGGACGAGGCCCTCTTCAACAATGAGGTGAAACAAATCAGTTCCAATAGAGCAGTAATGAATTGAATCAGCTACACCCAGTGAAAGAACTCTGGGAGTTGACTGAACCACTACATAGAATTCCTAATCCCTATATTTTTGTCTGCCTACATTTTTTACTTATTCACTGGCTAATTATACACTGTTTCAAAGTCCGATTCTTTTTGTAGAGCAAAATAACTGTTTGGACATGTATACATATATTTAACTTATACTTTCACATATTTAACATGTATTGCTTAACCTGCCATCTGAGGGAAAGGGTGGGAGGCAGGAGGGGAAAAGTTGAAACAAAAGGTTTTGCAATTGTTAATGCTGGAAAATTACCTATGCATAAATTTTTTGTAAAAAATAAATAAAAAAATAAAATTAAATAAAAAGTCAGTTCCAAAAAAAAAAAAAAAAAAACATTATGCAAGATGGACTGGAATGGTGATTCATTGAGGAAGGAAGAACATTATAAGGAGGTTGTTCCAATAATCGAAGTGGATAGATAAGGTTCTAAATTAGAGAGTAGCTGTATAAGTATGAAAATAATAGTAATGATTATAGTAATCATAATATCATTAACATATCACTTTAAGGTTTACAAAACTGCTGAGTTGTCTCAGATGTCTGAGCTCAAACTTTCCTTTTAGCTATAGAGCATAATGGTGGAAGGGCAGTAGGGGAATACCAACCTTTAAAGGCCAATGAAACTATATTCAAAGTAAAGATAGGTCATATCAAGGTGGTATTTCAAACTTTACTTCTGATTGTGGAATGTTATGGAAATAGTCTCTTGTTTCAAAGTATAGAGAGAAGAGGCCTCAAGGCATCATGATGATTGTAAAATCTTATCTACAAAGGAAAAGGGTGATGGTTGAATAACTCATCCATGCTAGGATCTATTTTCTTTCCTAAAATTTATAAGAGTATCATAAGCTTTGGGAACAGTGTTGACTACAACCAAACAATGAACTATATACAGCATAAACTTCAGGATCAAAGTTGATGGTAATAGTTTGCCTGCATCAGTTGCTCTGCAACTCTACAGCAGAAGAGATATGAGTTAATACTTCTTAAATGTACATTGGGCTATATATGTACCCTACATATATGCCTCTCCACTTGTGGACACTGGATTTCTACTCTTTCTACTAATGTGTGTTTGTATGCCTCAGGTTAACTGAAAAGATGTTATATTACTGTTTTTCTTATGGTGCCATAATGATGAATAATTATCTTGAGCTAGTTGTATTATTTGGCTATCTACTGTAAAAGTAAATGCATGAGTGGAGGCTTGTGAAACATACTTCTAGGAACAGTATATCTTGAATCTGAAAAAAATCACCCAACATATGAATGTGATTTGGGGATGGGTTTGGGCCAAAAGAAGTTTCTATACAGCTACAGCTATATGGCTATCTCTGTCATTTCTATTTATCACAAATTTGTGCCAATAGGACTGAAAATTCAAAGGAAATAGATGATTATACCTATTATTATTATTATTGGCAAATATTTTATAGACATACATATACACATACACAAATATATATGTGTATGTATGTTTATATTCATGTATGTGTAAAGCACACATACATACTATGCTTTTGCTTTACTCCTCCACAACCACTCATATTTGCAGATTGGATTCCTTGGTATATGTTTACCTCAGGTTCAAAGTATTCTGTATGTCTATTCTCCTAGAACTACCTCATGAAGATTATTTAAATGGTATTTTGTCATATGATTGCTTGCAACAATTTCTGATGATCCTTTTTATTTCTTCTCATTGTGCTAACATATTATTTGTTTTTGTTAATTTGACTTTCCTATTTTCTTGAAATAAAAAACATAGCTGATGATTAATTAGTCTTAACTCAAAAAGTTCAATAGTTTTTGTGTATTGTTTTCCTTTTAAGTTTCTTTTTTTTCTCTAATTTTCATGGTTTTTTGAGGGGTGTTCTTGTCTCAAAGTTCATTTGTATACTTTCCAGTTTTTTTTTAATTGCATGATAAATCAGTAATCCTCTTTTTTTCCCCAATTGTGTCAACGAGTTTTGAGTGATCTAAATTTCCTTTCAAGACAATTTTAGCTGTTTCATAAAAGTTAACCTCTGAGTTACTAGAGTCTAGAAAAACATAAGCTAATAGAGAGTGAATAATTTCCTTTTTGTCTTTTTAAAAGCAGCATCTAAAATGGTCAAAGGATATGAACAGACAATTCTCAGATGATGAAACTGAAACTATATCCACTCATATGAAAGAGTGTTCCAAATCACTACTGATTAGAGAAATGCAAATTAAGACAACTCTGAGATACCACTACACACCTGTCAGATTGGCTAAGATGACAGGAACAATTAATGATGAATGTTGGAGGGGATGTGGGAAAACTGGGACACTGATACATTGTTGGTGGAGTTGTGAAAGAATCCAGCCATTCTGGAGAGCAATTTGGAACTATGCCCAAAAAGTTATCAAACTGTGCATACCCTTTGACCCAGCCGTACTAATACTGGGCTTATATCCCAAAGAAATACTAAAGAAGGGAAAGGGACCTGTATGTGCCAAAATGTTTGTGGCAGCTCTTTTTGTTGTAGCTAGAAACTGGAAGTTGAATGGATGTCCATCAATTGGAGAATGGTTGGGTAAATTATGGTATATGAAGGTTATGGAATACTATTGTTCTGTAAGAAATGACCAGCAGGAGGAATACAGAGAGGCTTGGAGAGACTTACATCAACTGATGCTGAGTGAAATGAATAGAACCAGAAGATCACTGTACACTTCAACAACAATACTGTATGAAGATATATTATGATGGAAGTGGATATCTTCAACATAAAGAAGATCCAACTCACTTCCAGTTGATCAATGATGGACAGAAATAACTACACCCAGAGATGGAACACTGGGAAGTGAATGTAAATTGTTAGCACTACTGTCTATCTACCCAGGTTACTTACACCTTTGGAATCTAATGCTTATTGTGCAACAAGAAAATGGTATTTACACACATATATTGTATCTAGGTTTTACTGTAACACATGTAAAATGTATGGGATTGCCTGTCATCGGGGGGAGGGAATAGAGGGAGGGAGGGATAATTTGAAAAAATGAATACAAGGGATAATATTATAAAAAAATTACTCATGCATATATTCTGTGAAAAAAATTCCAAATAATAAAAAAATAAAATAAAATAAAAATAAAAATAAACTATTATTATAAATAAAAAGCAGCATCTATTATAGTGCTTTATATAGTAGCCAAATCATAAAAGTTTGTTGAGTTGAATTATCATTGCCTTAACAGTTATTTTCTATTTGTACTTTAAAAAGAACCCTATTCAGGATGCTCCCTTTTGCTTAGATTTCCTTTAATTAATAACAATTTTTGTTGTTTTAGGGCCTATAAAGGATGTGTTTAATAGTTATGACTTTTTATAATTATTACTTCTTTATGTTCTAGCAAATATTTATTATAGAATAAGATTTATTTACTAAAATATTAAATCTGAGTGTGCATATTAGAGATAGAATATTAGTCCAAGTCTAAGAGTAGTCTTAATTGTATGACCATGGAGAGATCACTTAACCTCTCTGAACCTCAGATGAGGTTGATAATACTTAAACTTATTACTTTAAAGGGTTACCACAGAGAAAACACTTTGCAAACTTTAATATCAATTGTGATTATTGCATTATGAAATTAAAGTCTCAGATCTTTATTTTAAATAAAAGTTGTAGAAAATTTGTTTCAAAATAATTTCTTTTTGAAGCATCCTATTTCTATGTTTATTTAGTTTAACTAATTTAAAATCAACTAAATTGAAAGTTGCCCTGTACTAAATAATAGATGTCCTAAATTTTTTCATTGAAAGAGCTTTAATGCTTGAGAAGAATACACTTTTTAAAAATTCCAACAAAGTTCTAGAATGCTCTTTGGCTCTTAGGAGATCATCTATCTCTATAAGATAGGATTTCCCTGAGGGTAAGTTTCTCTTTTTTGTAATGTAGTGAATGCCATTCATAACAGTATTTTCAGGCTTAAATTAAAGGCTCTTAATTATTGAGATGTATATTTAGGCTTGCCCAGAAATATCCTGCTATAATATTAAATTCAGTATAAGACAGATTTATTTTGTACCTGATCTAAATTCTTGTCATCATTCTCTCCTATGTTATAATATAGTTTTGAGCTGTAAAATATTCTTGAGGTCACCTGGTCTAGTACTTTGACTTTATAAATGAGGAAAATAAAGGGAAGGTAATTAAGTCACTTGTCCAAGGTCACCTAATTAATTAAAACATATCTGAGAATCAGTTGTTAGTAGGATGGGAGTGATCAAAACTTTGCCCTGAACGCTTAATTTAGAAGCTAACTCAAACCATTTCTGTTCTTTAGCAATGTAGAAACAACAGCATTTAGTACCTGGTTAGCAAGATAAAATATTTAAAATAAGGAACTGCCAGATGACCCTTTGTCAGCTATATTCCAGGATGACTTAGCAAACATGACTCTTGGTGTCCCATGGTTTAAATGTTAAGGCTGTTTTCATTTTCCCTAATTTCAGTTTGTGCTGCTCCAGGTACAAAAATTTCTAGTTATGGTTCTGTTAGGAATAGACTCAGGTCTTCTGACTTCTAGTTTACTATTTTTTATTACTATTTCAGTCTGCCTGTAATGTAAGATGATACTAATATTAAATTTAAAGGGACCTTCCCTATAAAGTGGTTCTAGAGATGGACAGCACAGTAATAAAAAAAATTTTTAATTAAAGCTTTTTATTTACAAAACATTTACACAGATAATTTTTCAACATTGACCTTTGCAAAAACTTCTGTTCCAAATTATCCCCTCCTTCCCCCATCCCCTCCCCTAGATGGCAGATAATCTAATTATATATGTTAAATATGTTAAAATATGTTATATCCAATATATGTGTACATATTTATACAGTTGTCTTGCTGCACAAGAAAAATTGTATCAAAAAAACAAAACAAAACAAAATAAAATAAAACTGGGAAAGAAAAGAAAACGCAAGCAAACTACAGAAAGAGTAAGAATGCTATGTTGTGGTCCACACTCAATTCCCATGGTCCTCTCTCTGGGTGTTGATGGCTCTCTTCATCACTGAATAATTGGGATTGATTTGAATCATCTCATTGTTGAGGAGAGCCACGTCATGGTAATAAGATTTCAGCAAACTTCAGGTGCTCTATTAGAAAATATTGATTTATTATTTTCATCATTTACACTTCTATCTCCACCTTTTTCCAGAGAAATATACCTTGTAATAGAGTATTTAAGAAGAAGAACTAAGAAAAAATGTTCAGCAAAACCATCAAAAAAGTCTAATGCCATATGTAATATTACACACCCACAGAATTCTCTCTCTGCAGAGAAATGGGAAGAGCTCTCTGTCTTTTTGTTTCTCTTTGTCTCTGGCTTTCTCTGTGTCTCAATATGTATGTGTATGTGTGTGTGAGAGAGAGAGGAGATGATCATTAGCTCTGATTCTTTTATTTTCTGTTTGCTTCACTTTATATAATTCTTTCTATGCTTTCTGTATTCAGCATATGTATAAGTAATGGGGAAGGAGGGAGGATTCCACATGGGAAAGAAGCCGGGAACATGCATCTGAAATGATGCACTGATATATAATGAAAGTGTCTTGGGGAGATTTGGAGGACATGCTAACATTTTGTGATTGATTCTGCTAATCATATAATAAAGAGGAGACTTTTTGATTGGCTGCATAGCCAGAACTGAATGTGTTCAAAAAGTTACTAGTTACCAAGAACAGTGTTGATATGAGTTCTTTCTTCACTTGCTGGCTTTGGAAGAGGAGGACTGAAAGCCTTTGGGTAAGGAACAGACCTGTAGTCTTTTTTTGTTCAGAGCCAGTATATAGTTGAGAGTGCATATCCCTACTATTACTTATGTTGCTGCCCTTCCTTCCTCCTTTCTTTCCTTCCTTCCTTTCTTCTGAAATTGGGGTTAGATAACTTGCCCAGGGTCACATAGCTAAGAAGTATTAAGTATCTGAAGCCAAATTTGAACTCAGATCCTCTAAACTTCAAGGCTGATGCTCTATCCACTGTGCCTGCCAGCCACCTCTCATTTTTTCTAAATGGAAGAGTTCTAGGACCAGGATCCCTGCTAGGTTTAGCAACCAGCTAATCCAGCACTGATGCTCCAAAGAATAACCTTAGGACATAGCTCAAGAGTCTGAGACACAGACTCATCTATCAATTTTGTCACATTTGGACATGAATTTGAAGGGGTGAATGCTATGCTGAAACTAAATTAAGTGAAAGTGCTCTTTCCTCAGAGACTGAGGGGAGAATGTGCTTCTCTGGTGTTGGTTGGAATGTTTGTGTAGCTATCTCTTCCACATCAGGAAGGGGGGAAAGGATGGGGAGGTAGGGACAAAGAATTCCTGCCATCTGGAAAATCAGTATAAAATTTTTTACTCTCCCTTTGTACCAAAGAAGTCTATTTTTTTCCTTTTTCTTTTATGGGGCATTTACAGAATCTTATTGTAAAATTTAGGTTAAGTATTTAGTCATAAACTATATTACATAATACTATACATATATTTTATGCATTTCTGAACTTGCAAATTTTTTCTGTGCCATCTGCTGACTTTTGCAGGTGGCTTTTGCAAAACTTCCCAAAAATCCCATTTAATTTCTTATGCCAACCCATAATATAGTGAAACCACAATGGGGAAAATCACGATGTGGAAAAGATAACTACGTTTTATACTTGCTATAATTTTGAAATAAATATCCTTCTATAAAAGCTAATTGATATAAGTGGGTTAAATGAAACTATGAAGAAAGGCACTAACCACTTCTGGTGAAGTGTGGGAATCCTACTGGAATGGGAACTTAGAGAGTGATATTTCTCATCCCCTCAGTGGTACCCCCAAAACCCAAAGGAAAAATGTAATTGGCCTCTTGGGAGACAGTTTGTACAGAAATAATTGCTATTTATGGGGAACCAGAGCTATTGCTACATATAGTTTCTAAATTCACAGTAATGCTATAAGGTATAACTTGATTTTTTCCTAAGAATATTTTTCTCCATCCTTCCCCCTCCTCACCAAAATCAATGGTTGGCTGTGTTTATGGCTTTTAAAAGAGATATAACAGAAGATAGTCTAAGAATTGTGTTATTCTTAACATCTGGCTCTCATCATCACTATAAAAATCATAAAATATTTGAATAGGAAAGTATGTTTTAAAATTTTCTCTTTTCATTGATGCCTTCAGTTAACAATAGTGTTGTGTTAGTCAATAAAAGATTGAGATTTTATGTTGTTAGTTTAGTAGCAAAATACTTTCAGAATGTGAAGTGATTTTGAAGACACAGTTTATTCACTTTATCTTACCCATAAGAAAGTGACCTATAAAGAAATGAAGAGTTTATTAATATAACAGGCAATAAGCATCACAGTTCCTATAATTCCTTTGACTCAAAGCCCAACACTCTTTTTTACACTTTACCACAGTGCCTTCCATTCAAATTATTCTGAGTTGATCTTTTCTGTTTTCATCGAACATATGAAAAAGTTTCACTTAAAAAGAAATGTTATGATGTTACAAATTATGAAGTATGTTTTGCTTTCTTTAGGAAATGTAAGATGATCTTACATCAATGTCTAATTGGTCTTAAATACTTGGTGTCCTTGATTGTATGAAATAAGAAGCAAATTTAAAAGTTTATGACACTGAGGATGAATTAGAAGTTTGTTATGGGCCAGAACTCTGAAACAAGGATTCTTACAAGGTGTTAAGTCAGTGGAATTGATAATACAATGGTTATCTAGTTTAGCATGATGATTAATAGTTCTCTAAATTCAGTATGACTGATTTAATCTTACAACAAATAATGGTTTTCTAGAGATATAATGATTGGTTTATACTCAGTGTAGAGCATATAAGTTAGGACTCAGAGCCAGAGACAGACTCAGAAGGGCCAAACACAGAGTCAGAAGGGACCCAGAGACACATTCATTTCATCATCCACCTTTGTGGTGGCTGGAGGCTGAAGCATAGGCCCTCAGACTCAGAGAGATTCATTACATCTTCATTAGCCTCATGGCCTATCCTCCTGCACTTCCCCCACTGAGACCAAGGCTAGTCCGAAAGGCTCTCAAGAAAGCTAGCTGGGCTTCAAGCAAGGAGGCAATAAAGAATTTGGATTTTAACACCTGGCTATTCTCGTGGTGATTACTCAACTGAAAGGCTGCTCCAAAGACCTCCAGAAAACCAACCAAGAACATTGCAGAAGTTATAATTAATTATTCTTGTAGAACTACAAGGTATGCTTTATGTCCATTATGAGTTTGAAGGAAAAGTTATATTTTCACATTTTGTAAAAAATTTGCAATTTATAAAGAGATGAATTATAAAATTGTATTTAAAGCATATATTCCCTTAACTGGAATAATACACATAAGCATTATTTTCTCTTAATATCAGTATAAACAGAAAATGGTGTCTTCCTTTATTAACAGATATATAATTTATATGACTAGAATTTTTATGAAATGAAAAATTTATTTTATGATTGCATTTCAATTAAATAGAATTTTATCTTATTTTGATTGGGATCT
Source organism: Sminthopsis crassicaudata (assembly GCF_048593235.1). NCBI lineage: Eukaryota > Metazoa > Chordata > Mammalia > Dasyuromorphia > Dasyuridae > Sminthopsis > Sminthopsis crassicaudata. Next base: position 551,510,086 of record NC_133617.1, on the reverse strand, counting down.
TAATTTGCTTCTGTGATTAAAATGTAATATTATTGAAATAAGTCAATCTTTCTAAAATTATATTATAAAGCAGCGGTTACCAAAATCATTTGGTATTGGCTAAGAAATAGACTAGTTGATCAATGGAATAGGTTAGGCTCAAAGGACAAAATAGTCAATAACTTTAATAATCTAGTGTTTGACAAACCCAAAGATCCCAGCTTTTGGGATAAGAATTCACTGTTTCACAAAAACTGCTAGGAAAATTGGAAATTAGTATGGCAGAAACTAGGCATTGACCCACACAACACCATACACCAAGATAAAGTCAAAATGGATTCATGACCTAGGCATAAAGAATAAGATTATAAATAAATTAGAAGAACATAGGACAGTTTACTTCTCAGACCTGTGGAGGAGCAAGGAATTTATGACCAAAGAAGAACTAGAGATCATTATTGATCACAAAATAGAAAAATTTGATCATATCAAATTGAAAAGGTTTTGAACAAACAAAACTAATGCAGGCAAGATTAGAAGGGAAGCAATAAACTGGGAAAACCTTTTTACAGTCAAAGGTTCTGATAAAGGTCTCATTTCCAAAATATATAGAGAATTGACTCTAATTTAGAAGAAATCAAGCCATTCTCCAATTGATAAATGGTCAAAGGATATGAACAGACAATTCTCAGATGAAGAAATTAAAACTATTTCTAGCCTTATGAAAAGATGCTCTGAGTCATTATTAATTAGAGAAATGCAAATTAAGACAACTCTAAGATACCACTACACACCTGTCAGATTGGCTAGAATGACAGGGAAAGATAATGCAGAATGTTGAGTGGATGTGGGAAAACTGGGACATTGATACATTGTTGGTGGAATTTTGAATACATTCAGCCATTCTGGAGAGCAATTTGGAACTATACTCAAAAAATGCATACCCTTTGATCCAGCAGTGTTACTAGTGGACTTATATCCCAAAGAAATCTTAAAGAAGAGAAAGGGGCCTGTATGTGCAAGAATGTTTGTGGCAGCCCTCTTTGTAGTGGCCAGAAACTGGAAACTGAGTGGATGCCCATCAATTGGAGAATGGCTGAATAAATTGTGGTATATGAATATTATGGAATATTATTGTTCTGTAAGAAATGACCAACAGGATGATTTCAGAAAGGTCTAGAGAGACTTACATGAACTGATGCTGAGTGAAAAGAGCAAGACCAGGAGATCATTATATACTTCAACAACAATACTACATGATGATCAATTCTGCCGTGGCTGTCTTCAACAATGAGATGAACCAAATCAGTTCCAATAGAGCAGTAATGAATTGAACCAGCTACACCCAGTGAAAGAACTCTGGGAGATGAAGTGAACCACTACATAGAATTCCCAATCCTTCTGTTTTTGTTTGCCTGAATTGTTGATTTCTTTCACAGGTTAATTGTACACTATTTTAAAGTCCGATTCTTCTTGTGCAGCAAAATAACTGTATGGACAATGTATACATATATTGTATTTAACATATACTTTAATATATTTAACATGTATTGGTCTATCTGCCATCTGGGGGAGGGGGTGGGAGGAAGGAGAGGAAAAATTGGAACAAAAGGTTTTGCAATTGTCAATGCTGAAAAATTACCCATGCATATATCTTGTAAATAAAAAGCTGTAATAAAAATAAAATAAATATAACAGAACTTAATAAAAAAGAAATAAGGCAATCTTTGATAAACCAAAATAGAAGAAAGAAGGATCTAAAATTTATTATTACATAGCAGTAGTTTTAAAAACAATTTTTCATTTTGACTTCTGCACTTTCTGGTCCATTATTTGCTTAGATGTATCCAAATATTTGAAGATAGGCAAAGAGAAGAAAAAGAAATTGGGTCTGACTTTCAAGGTGTTAACATGGGAGAAGGGTCTAAAAAGTTGTAAAGATATAAAAAAGGAATAAAAATAAAGATGTAAGAAAAGGATAAATATAATGTTCTTGATTCGGTTTTCTGGGAGTCTCTGGAGCAGCCTTTGTTTCAGTTCAGTAATCACCACAAGAGTAGCCAAGGGTTAAAGTCCAAATCCTTTATTATCTCTTTCAAAGTCTTGTCTCTTTTCCTGGGACCTGGTTAGCTTTCTAAAAGGCCTTCCCAAGTCTTGGTTTCAGTGGAGAAGCTAAGGAGGAGAGCCTGCCACCATGCAGCTGTGAGGTGGGATGAATGAATTTGAGTCCAAGGACTTGTGCTTCAGCCTCCAGTCCACTTGTTTTCCCTAGCTTTGAATGGGAGTTCTCTCAGTCCCCCAGGAGAGCCACCAGGAGCCTGACTGAAGGTGGAAACGAAATCTCTCTCCTTGGCTCTGAGAGCTTGGCTTATATGCTCTAAACTGAGTATAAATCAATAGGAAACTATTATTTGTTGTTAGATTAAATCAATCATACTGAACTTAGAGAACTATTAAGCACCATGCTAAACTAGATAACCATTGTCTCATCAATTCCGCTTAGTACCTCTTAAGAATCCTTGTTTCAAGTTCAAAGTTCTGGCCCATAACAGATAAAAACTACCAGTAAGAATGGAGAGCATTTAGAATTTTGCAGTGACTTTCATTGATTGTCGAATGGTTATAATTTCCATTCCCTACTTTCAAAACTTCAAATTACTTCTTATTCCCTCTTATCCTAAGTTTCTGACAAGTATATCTTTTTTCCCTCTCAGTTTTAAATGATCTACCTTTCACTTAAGCTACATTATTTTATATTTATCCTCTTCCCCTCATTCAACCAATATGTTTACAAAAATTCTGGTCACTCATTGACTTTACTTTATTTTAAAACCCAGATTTACTGGGTTGACCAAACTAGGATAGCCAAGCTTCATAGTTTCTAACTCAAAATTGAAAGTAATCCAGACAATAAGGAAGATATCAAAAGTCAAGAAAAGTCAGGGAGCTCTGAATTCTCAGCCTCATGTTCTGCCTAATGTAATTCCCCCAAGTAGATGTTTAGTGAATTTTTTGAATGTGTGTGATGGAGAGTCCTACTTTCTACTTTGGATACCTGAGTTATTCTATAATTGTTTTATATCTGTTTTTTCTGTGGCAATAAGGTGCCTTTTGAATGTCCTCTGCGCCAAAAGTGAGTGTGCAAAAGACTCCAATAACAGTCTCAAATTCTTTCTTCTTTTGGGTAAGTTCAAGTGAACTACTATGGTCCTATAGATAAGAAAAGGTCTTTTAGCCCTTTGCTTATCCAAAAACACCATGAGCACATGGCCTTCTAAGTAAGCCTGTGTATGGAATAAAGCAGCTTCTTATTTGTGTTTTCTTTCCTTTAGTACAGGTCTTGTGATATCTCAAAAAATCAGAAGTCCAGTTTGCCAACAATCTTTGGATTAACAGATTGACTAATCTGGGTGAAGTGCCTGAGGAGTGACTCCAAACCAGCAGTGATTCCACTATGTGGAATTCATCCATCAAAAGACTATATCATATTTGGATGTGAATTTAATGGGACAAATATTTTGTAGCAGATATTTTAGTTTAAATCCATTGATTATCTTTAAGAATAAAGCTATTATAAAGTTTAGGAGTGTTTTGATGGAACTTCTATTTTTGCTATATCTTCTCAATGCCTTATAGAATGTCATTTCAGTAGACATTACTTTAGTAAAATAACTATAATTATTATTAATTGATTAAGTTTATGGTAGAAAAGTAACGAAGTTATAGATTATATTGAAGCGATACTTGGTGACTGATATTAAGAGGGAGAACACAGAGGAATGAGGTTCAAGCTTAAAGAATTAGAAATGATGTACTATACATTGTTTTTATTTCTTCATTGGAAAACTGTTCATATCCTTTGACTATCAATTGGGGAATGATTTATTTTTATATATTTGGCAAAATTCATTATTTATTTTAGATATGCAACCTTATATAATAAATCTATAAAATTTCCCTCCAATTTTCTGCTTCTCATCTGATCTTGGCGACATTTGTTTTATTTGCACAAAAAAACTTTTAAATTCAAGGTAATCTAAATTATCCATTTTACATCTAATTTTCCTCTCTCTCTTGTTTATTCCTAAGTCATATATATATAATAAGTAATGTATTCTGTTCAGAAAAGTCTAGGAAGACTCCGCTAATGCTGAGTGAAGTTAGCAGAACTAGGAGAATATTGTACACAGTGAAAGCAAGATTATGTGATGATCAACTGTGATAGATTTAGCTCTTTTCAGCAATTCATTGATCCAAGATAATTTCAATAGAGTTGTGATAGAAAATTCCATCCACATCCAGAGAAAGAGAACTATGGATACTGGATGCTAATTGAAGCATGCTATTTTCACCTATTTTGTTTGTTTTTTCTTTTTTGTTTTTCACTTTTGTTCTCTCCTCCCCCCCTCCACAACATGACTGATAGGGCAATATATTAAAAATATATATATATATATATATATATATATATATATATATATATATATATATATATATATATATATTTATATAATTTATATTATCTGTATTAGACTGTACTATTTTGGGGAGGGAGAAAAGATTTGGAACTCAAAATTTTACAAAAATGAATGTTGAATCAGAGAAATGCAAATTAAGACAACTCTGAGATACCACTACACACCTGTCAGATTGGCTAAGATGACAGGAACAAATAATGATGAATGTTGGAGGGGATGTGGGAAAACTGGGACACTAATACATTGCTGGTGGAGTTGTGAAAGAATCCAGCCATTCTGGAGAGCAATTTGGAACTATGCCCAAAAAGTTATCAAAACTGTGCATACCCTTTGATCCAGCAGTACTACTACTGGGCTTATATCCCAAAGAAATACTAAAGAGCGGAAAGAGACCTGTATGTGCCAAAATGTTTGTGGCAGCTCTTTTTGTTGTAGCTAGAAACTGGAAGATGAATGGATGTCCATCAGCTGGAGAATGGTTGCGTAAATTATGGTATATGAAGGTTATGGAATATTATTGCTCTGTAAGAAATGACCAGCAGGAGGAATACAGAGAGGCTTGGAGAGACTTACATCAACTGATGCTGAGTGAAATGAGCAGAACCAGAAGATCACTGTACACTGCAACAACAATACTGTATGAGGATGTATTCTGATGGAAGTGGAAATCTTCAACATAAAGAAGAGCCAACTCGCTCCCAGTTGATCAATGATGGACAGAAGTAGCTACACCCAGAGAAGAAACACTGGGAAGTGAATGTAAATTGTTAGCACTAATATCTGTCTGCCCAGGTTACATGTACCTTCAGAATCTAATGCTTATTGTGCAACAAGAAAATGGTATTTACACACATGTATTGTATCTAGGTTATATTGTAACACATGTAAAATGTATGGGATTGCCTGTCATCGGGGGGAGGGAGTAGAGGGGGGGGATAATTTGGAAAAATGAATACAAGGGATAATATTATAAAAATATATATAATAAAAAAAAGAATGTTGAAAACTATCTTTACATGTAATTGGAAAAATAAAATACTATTGAAAAAAAATTTAAAGTAATATGTTCTGTGTTCTAATTTTTTTTTTTTGTTGGTAAAATATGTCTTTACATCTAGGTCATATATCCATTTTGACCTTATCTTGGTAAGGAGTATGAGATGTTGGTATATGCCCAGTTTCTGCCAAACTGCTTTTTAATTTTCCCAATAATTTTTTTACCAAAAAATGATTTATTATCCCCAAATCTTATCTTTATATTTGTCAAATTTAAGGTTATTATTTGTATTTGATATTATAAATTGTATGTCTACTCTGTTTCATTTATCTACCTTTCTATTTCTTGGCCAGTACTAGATAATTTTGATAATTACTGACTAATATGGTTTTAAAATCTGGTACTGAATTTTGTTATTAATTTTTTTAATCAGTAAAGACATTTTTTGAAAATTTAATTGGGATGGTATTGAATATATAAATTAATTTGGGTAAAATTGTCATTTTTCATATTTTTTAATTTATGCCTATCTAGCATTAAAAAACAACAATAATTTCCTACTATGATAAATAATAATCAAGCAAAACAAAACACCACATGGCATGTCCAAAAATGTGTATCTCATCTTGCATATTGAGTCTACCATCTCTCCTCAAGAGAGAGCATGCTTTATTTTGAGCTGGAAATGCATTGATTATAGTTCTTTAATCTTCTAAAGTTGTTTTAGCTCAGAATGTTGTATTTCCTATATAAATTATTATGGTTCTGTTCATTTAACTCTTTATCACTTAAGAAAACTCTTTCCTTATTTCTTTGAATCCATCCATTTAGTCGGTTCCTGTGGTTCAATAATATAATTATATCCATAAGTATGAGCAGCTCTAGGTGGTGCAATACATAGAACACTGGATTTAGAGTCATAAAGACCTCAGTTCAAATCTGACCTTGTCACATACTAGCAGTGTGTGAACTTGGGCAAGTCACTGAATCTCTGTTTGCCTCAGTTTCCTCAATGGCAAAATGAGGATAATAATAGCACCTACCTCCCAGAATTGTGAGAATCAAATGAGATAATTTTTAAAAAGTATTTAGTATAATTTCTGATGCATAATAGGTGCTACACAGATACTATCATCATCATCATCATCATCATTGATTACCATAATATATTGGTTACTTCCCATCTGATGAACACCCTTATTGTTGTTCATTTCTTCATTATAACAAAAAGTACTACTTTGGAATAAGTGGACTCTTTTTGTCTCTGATATCTTTGGGAGATATAAACTACATAGCAATTACTTGGTTTGTTAGTGTTCTTTATTCTTGAAGAGGACTAAAATGACATCTCTATGTTGAGGTCAAGGTACAATGTGTTCAACGATGGCTGATCAGATCAATATAGTCTCAGAAGGTTCTACCCTAGTTGGGCACAAATAGTCCATATGAACAGCTGGTGTTAAGATATCTAGAAATTTGTACATATCCTGCTTCCTATGACCTACTGCAATTTTGGTCATGGAGTATGGCACCTTCTTTGATGTGGACACACCATGCAGAACTGTCCTATGTCCCATAATTCCAAAGTTCTAACAGTATCTCAGAGTCAAAGAATATGCACAATTAAGTAAATTTAGTTGTATAATTCCAACCTAGTTTCTACAAATACTGGATTATTTCACAGCTCCAGGGCATTAACATGTATCTATTCTCTGAGTCCTCTAACAAAAACTGTCATTTTCCTTTTTTAGTTCATTGTTGTCAATTTTATGGGTATGGAGTAGAGCCTTGGAGTTGTTTTAATGTAAATTCTTATTAGTGATTTGGAGGAGTTTCCACAGTTGTTACTAACTTGTTTTTCTTCCATTGAGAACTGCCTATTCATATCCTTTCACATCTATTGTTCTTGTTCTTGTACATACATATCTTGCATATCTGACCTAAAGTGAGATTTTCTAAAAATGACAAAATGATAACCTGAGACTTCTTTTTCATTACTATTGGTGATACCTTATTTCTGATTAAATTAAAACCAATTAAAACCAAGAAAAAAAATTGAGGGAAAAAATGTCTTGTAACAGATAAGTATAGTCAAGCAAAATGAATTCACAAATTAGTTTTGTCAAAAAAATGTATGATTCTTTCTATACTTAGTATCTTATTATTTCTCAGATTGGAAGTGAATGGTATGCTCATTAGCTTAAAAACTATTAGTTTACTTCATATATGAGGAAGATCAGATCTTGGAAGGTGAAATAATTTGTCATAGACCATCCAGTAACTAAAGCCCAGAATTACTGAAAAAAATGCCCATTGGTTGAATGATAAAACAATATTATCAAACACATAAATGCAGTCATAAACACAGACCCACACACACATACACTTGATTTCCTCTATTCTAATTTGTTTAAAATCTATATCTATGTAATTAAAAACCCCATTGGTATAAAAATATTTTTTTCATTTACTTAAAGTGGGAACTTTTACCTAAGTGCTTTCCAAGGTATTAATTGTTAAATCCTTTCCACTCAACCAACATTTTTATTTGGTCTTTAATAGAAAACTGATTTGGAAAGAAAATCTAAACAGTTATTTTCTTCTTTTGTGTAAAGACTTTATAAAGTAGAAAGCAAGGGTGAGGAAGCTAAAAAAAGGAACACAAATGAGCAGCTTTAGTGACTCTTACTCTTTTCTAAAGATATGTCACAAAGTCAATAGACACTTATATGTGTTCGTATAAGAAATGTTTCCTATAGTTGTTATCTTTTTTCTTTTCACTGCTTTGATGTGTAGCCTTTTGTGTGACCAATCTCATTCTGAGTTTTAGTTGTTCAACTAGTCAATCTAGTTTGACAGGATGATGTGAAGAATTTGGAAATGCTTTGTAAGCATTCGCTAGCTAATTTTGGACTTGGAGTCAATTGTCTTGCCAAATTCTTATTTAGTTAACTAAAGAAAACACTAACTCTGTATCTACAAAAGTAAAATGGAGTGGAGACCTGAGGCAATTACTCAAGCAGTGTTTGAATTAGATGTTGTCTTGGGTGAATTCTGACACTATATTTTATGGTCACATGTCTATATTATTCTGAAACTCCTCTGTTGGTATTGAAAGACTTTTGTATTCTAGTTCTGACCTACCTTTCCAGTTATATTATTCATAACTACTCTTTACATACTCTTTGTGGTATTATTTACAATTGTAATACACTTTCTTTCATCTTAACCTGTTGAAAATCTATTCATTCTTGAAGGCTTAGTTCAAATGATACTTTCTCAGTAAATTATTCCTTACTATTCTGTTCAGACATGGCCTTTCCCTCTTCCAAACCTACAGAATTTTGCTCATAACAACAGAATATCTCACCAAATCTTTCAATAAAGTTATTTGTGAATAAGCAAGAAGAATGATGGACCTGGAACTTGATTTGAATTACCATTAATATGCCTATGACCTTTAGTGCAACCTTTGAATGGAGTTGCAAGCTTGATGACTTGGCATGGGAATGGCCAGGAAGTGACATGAAGAGATAACGTCAGGTCAAAATATGCTGAAAAGACACCTATAAGAGTCTCAGGACTGTCATCAACTTCTGGCAGGAGAACTCTGAATGGCTAATATTATGGCATAGGGCCTATCTCTAGTCATCCTGGTCTATATCTTTCCACTGGACCTAGATGGCTCCTGAGGAGAAAGTGAGACTGGTGACCTTGTATAGTCCTTCCAAACTTAAGTCCAATTCACTTGCATGCCATCATTTCCTAGATGTCATGATCCTCTTTGAGAATAAAGAACAAACAACAATTCTTCCATAGTCCAAAGTCTTTTCAATAATTATAATTTCTACCTTTAATAATATTTATCAGTATTGTAGGTATTTACATTCAGATTCCTTTATAATAAGTAATTTGAATCTCTTTTTCATATGACTTCTGATATCCTACATTCCTTAATTTGAAATCTGCCAGTTTATATTCATTGACAACTTATTTATTTATTAGACAATTCCACTCATTTTTCTATATTTGTGTAAATTCTCCATCCATGTAGATATCATACTGTATCAGAGAAATTTGTTCCAAAGAAATTTTGATCCTCCAAATTTGTCATTTCCTTTCCAATTCTAATAGCATTAATTTTTTTCAGGCACTATTTTCTCAGAATTATATCATGGCTATATAGTAATCCTCTCTTTTTTGCCCTTGCTTATAGCTTATGTATAGCTTTTTAAAATCTAAGTTGGATGGTGAGTTTCCTGTGAAACTCAGTCTCTTTCAGCAACTTGTTCCAATTTATTGAAATTACTTTCATTTGTGTCTAGAATTTCATTCTTTATAGTTTCCTATCTCAATTGGGAAGATTTTTTCTGTATGATTTTAATCCATTGTTGTTGTTATTCAGTCATTTTTAGTTGTCTAACTTTTCATGAATCCACTTGGGGGTTTGCCATTTCCTTCTCAACTCATTTTAGAGATGACACTGAGAGAAACAGAATTAAGTGACTTGTCTAGCTTCACACTGCTAGGAAGTGTCTAAGGCCAGATTTGAACTCAAGATGATGAGTCTTGACTCCAAGGCTGGCACTCCACTGTATCACCTAGCTGCCTAGAGAGAGGCTCCTGAATATATTTATGAAATGAATATCCCTTGATCTTGCCTAGGTTGTAATGTGCAAGTGCTTTTCTACATTAGGTCTATCAATATATTTATTGTGGCTCTTTGATTATGGGTTCTGTTATCTTTGAGAAATTTGCATTTTCCCAGCAGACATCAGTATGGCTGGCTTGCTTTAAATACATCCAAACAGGACCAATGTTCATTCCTTTTCCATTACTTCAACTTATCCTGGCATTAGTATTTTATCTCTTTAAAAGGACCAAAACCTATTTTCAAGTCTAGGATCACATTAATATTAATCACAAGAAACAAAGACAAACACCTAATTTTCACTTTTTTTCAATGAGGAAAAAAGTTATAGCAATGAAAAGAAAGTGAACAATTGAGGGGGGGGTGGACAGCTTGGATGGAAAGGGGCTAGTAGCTCAAGTTGCCAGCTATAAAGGTGGAATCAACTTTTCATTTTTCTGGACAAAAGAGACAGAACTCAGATGAGCTGGGACCTGCTCCCTTACCAGTATTAGAAAGAAAAAAGGATAAAGAACAGGGTATTTTCTTAGTACATGCATTTCTCAGAAATCTATCGATACCTCTCAATTTATACTGAAATGATAACTTAATAAACATGTTAAAGATAAGAGACAGGGAATTTTAGGTATCAATAATGGATGCATCACTCAATTCTGTCCACTGCTCTTCCTCTCTTATGACTCAAGTGGGAAATATTTCAACTTTGTCTTCCTAGAAGTCTCCAAAACCTTAGAGAGATTGGGTGTTGTAATGTTAGTAATAGTTGATGTCATCATGTGGTGTAGAGTGAAGTTGTAATTGTATTGATAAAAAAAAAAAGAAGAAGAAGAAAGAATAAAAACAAGAAGGAAGAAGAAGAAGAAAAGAGAACTGTGACAATGAAACCCTTAAAATATACAGAAGAATGCAGTTGGAAAACAACTAAATAACATAATGGAGATATATGTTTTGACATGTAATCTTTTTTTGTGCTATTTGTTTATGGAAATATTTGTTTATTTTTGTCAAGTAAATGTAAAAGAATGTAAAAGAACTGTAAAAGAAAATATTTTTCTCTTTTACACTCAATACATGAAGCATAAAGACCACTCATTTAATACAATGGAACTTTGTTCTTTCTTTTTTATGTATACATATTTTCCTCTACTAGACAACAATATTTTTAAGAAAAAAGGGTACAGCTTATATTTTTGTATAATATTCCAAGCACTTAACATATTGTTCTGCACATTTCAATTAATCAATAAAACATGTTGGTAATATACCTAGTAAAATCTAGTAGGTGAAATTACTTTATGTGGAAAATGTAGAGTCATTACTTCTTGAAACTGTCCCCATGATTACATTTCAAATGACCACAGAATCTAGCCATTATCCCTACTGGGCTCACTCTTTTTACACCATCCTTTAGAATTCAATTAAATCTAATAAATACTGAATGCTCACTATATGCTATTCACTTCATTAGGAATTGGAGATATAAAGATAAAAATAAGCTTGCAAATTTCTTGGGAGAAAGAGCACCTACTCTGGAATCAAAGAACCTGACTTCAAATCCTGCTTCTGATGTTTACTAGTTTATTTGCTCTTGGGCAAATTTAGACTCCCTGGGACTGAGTTTCATCATCTGCAAAATAAGGAAGTAAGACTGAATGGCCTCTGAGGTCCCTTTCAGCTCTATATGTATCACCCTGAGATTCTTGAGAAATAAATAATAATAATAATAATTTTAAAACTTACTCATCATAGATAAGTAAAGACAAAGTATACACAGAAAACAACAACAATCGAGTAGTCTCCTGGGATCCATAACAGTAATTTTCATACGAAAGTTGTGATCAGTTACTGAACCCCAAGTTGAATTATACATGAGAGCTCAATGTGTCTAATGGATGATTTCAGATCTCACATAACTTATTCAGGGAACAAACTAATTCTTTAGTAATTCTCTCAGGGTAATTCTTCTGACCTCAGAATATAAGTTAAAAACCATCCTGAGGCAATAAAGCATGTTCTGTGAAAGTGAGAAATTCTACTCAGAAACTGCACTTAAGCAGAGACAGCATATAATAGTAGAAAAAGGCACTGATTAAAACAAAAGACTTAGCTCTAAGGCTTACCTTAACTGCTTTCTGTCTTTGCCTTAGGAGGTTATTAAATCTCTTCAATTTCTTCATTTGCAAAATGTTTTGGATTAGATTATCTCTAGGATCCCTTTCTCTTAGAAAATTTTGTGATTTTTTGAGATTTTATCATGTGTCTGTCTGACTGTGATGACTCATCCCATATAGGCTATAATGAGCTTTATTGCTGGGAATTATATCATAGGTCGTTGGTAAATTATTTCTTTACTAAAGTGAAAACATGTATCAGGAAATATCCTTTCTCACTTACAAGGTATTCTCTTATTACAAAACTCTTCCAAATATAAATCTTTATTAACTGAGTAAATTCAGTTTTTTTTTTTTTGCAATTAATCTTAATTCATAATATATTCCACTAAAAACAAGCTCATATCATTTCAAGCACAAGCTAATTACACTCACAAAGTCTTACTCCTAAATGCAAGTTAATACTTGTGAGTACAAGGAATATTGCCAAGTTTTTATAGAGGCTTGACTGTAAACAGATCTCCTTTAAAGGGAGTTGTAAACAATTAGATAGATTTTCCTGCTATACATACAACTGGTGATGTCAAATGTACTTTCAACTTCCTACTAAATTTTAAAATGAAGCTAGTTTAAGTAGGGATTGGTGATATGGTTTTGCTTTGCTTTGCTTTGTTTTTGTTTGTTTGTTTTACAGAAAATAGCTTCAAGTTGTTGATGTATTTACTCTTTTAATTTAGATTATTTACTCAGAATGACACAAAATATTTGGGGACATGGGCAATTGTGCAAATAATCATTCTTTTATTTGCAGAGAGATTCTGTGTAATGGGTACTATAGTCCCAGATCCCCTGTATATATATATATATATATATATATATATATATATATATATATATATATATATAAATGACAGGGGGTATCATTGCATTAAATATATCACATATTCATTAGAAATTAAACTTATGGGAGGAAACCTAATGATTTCCACTAGAAGAGGATTCTATTATATCCATATTCATAAAATTTAAGGGTGGTCTATCTTTTAAAAATAATGGAGAATAGAAGGAGCTACCTCATGCAACTATGTCTGGAACAGGGATTCTTAGCTAAAAAGTAGAAGTGATCACGCCATACAAAATAATTGATTTCAATTGTATAAAGTTGAAAAGATGGAAAAAAATGCAAAAGTTTTTCATGAACAAAATTATTGAAGTTAGAATGAAACAAGAACTAGTTAATAAATAAAAGTTTGATATATTCAAGATATATAGGGAATTTAAGCAAGTATAACTAGGTTTTGAGCATCCCCAGCTCACCTAAAATGGAGGCACATATGCAGGGAATTACTCCCGGCAGAAGACATTTTTCATTGAGAATAGCCCCTTTCCATAGCTGCATAGCTGGAACTGGCTGGACCTTTACATCTACCTGACTGAGATAGTCAATCCTCTCTTTGCAGTTTTGTCTATGGATAAAGGTCATGTTCACCATGTGGAAACCTGGAGAGGCTAATATGAACTGATCCAGGGCAAAGTAAACAGAACCAGGAGAACAAAGTACAAAATGACCATGATAGCCCTCAATCATTACCTCAGAGGGCTTGATGATGAAGTATGTTTCTTGCATTTAGGAGGTGAACAATAGTTGTAAAATGAGACATACATTTTTCATCCATTTAATTTGTTGATTGGTTTTGTTTTGCTGCACTAATTTGTTATGAAGGATGGGTTCCTTGGGAAAGGCCAAAATCATAAGGATTGATTTCCTTTGATTAGTGATGTAGAAAAAAGAAAAAACTTCAATAAAACATTTTAAAGGATTAAATAATTGTAAAATTGTAGCAATAACTATAGCAATGCAACTCATTTAAAAACATTTTAAGTAAGACAAAATGTCTTCCTCAGAAACATTATGATTCATATTAAGTTATGAGGAAACAAAGGTTGAAAGAAATTAATGACTTCACCAGTTATCAGGTTAGTGACCTAGAACTTGAACCAATTTTTTTCTGGTTCCCAATCCTGTGATCTTTCTATTACATTTCTGTGGTACTTCCTCTTAGCTCAAAATTGTATTAAAATAGGTATTCTCAGTGGTGTACTCAGTAGTAAGTCAAAATCCACAATAGAAAGGGAAACCTGTCCCATAAATATCTGACTTCTAGAGTTCCCAAATTTCTGCAAATAAAACTATTACTGGGGGCAGCTAGGTGGCGCAGTGGATAGAGCACCAGCCCTGAATTCAGGAGGACCCGAGTTCAAACTGGTCTCAGACACTTAACACTTCCTAGCTGTGTGACCTCGGGCAAGTCACTTAACCCCAGCCTATTAAAAAAAAAATAATAATAAAATAAAAAAATAAAACTATTACTTGTATGGGAGTATATTAAAAGTCTTTTTCAATTCAACTAAAAATATTAAAAATTATTCCCCCTCCCCCTGGCCTAATACTTTCCCCCAAAACTTTTCCCTTTAGGAAATTATAAAAGGAGTTAAGGACAAAGGCTTAGACAGAATAAGAAATTATGATACTGATCATTGGGAGAAAAACCAGTCTTTTAGCTAAGTGGATAAGAAAAGAATTGAGGAGTTCTAGTTAAATATTGTGACTAATTCTTTTTGGAATGCTAATACTTTAACTGTATTTTACCTTTTCCTTGTTCAAGATTCATATAAATGTACCTCTAAATGGTTTTAGAAGAGAGCTGTTCAAGCACAAGGGACTAAGGTGAGGACTGTGTCAGTCTGGACATTATTCTCTAAACCAGAAATGCTTGGATTTAGAATCATGATAAATTAATTTAAAATTTTTTTCTCAGACTTATACTCAGAACATAGATTATAATATAATTTTTTTTTTTTGTCACTTATTATATTATATGTACACTCTAGACCAAGGATTGAGTTAGGAGAACTGGGAATTGTTTGTCACAATAGTCTATTGACTAGTCTTCTTTCGATCTTACCTGTTGATTTAATTTGCTTCAAAGGAAACCATTCAGGAACAAGACAGGAGCAATATGAAGAGAAGAATATCCCATATTATTCATATACCACAATTTATTGAAGGGATAATTAGAAGGTAAGGAACACTTGTTCTGTCTTATTCCCACCCCTCACTTTAGATACATGGTCAGACTCAAGCCCAAAGTGAATTCGCTGAGATTTTTACAGAGACTACTGTCTCTGTGGCATTTCTTTTCTTTTTTTTTCTTTTTTTTTTCCATTTCTTTTTCTTTATCTCTATTGTGTGTTTTTTTTAATTATAGTTTTTATTTACCAGATATATGCATGGGTAATTTTACAGCCTTGACAATTGCCAAACCTTTTGTTTTGATTTTTCCCCTCCTTCCCCCCACCCCCTCCCCCAGAGGGCAGGTTGAGCAAAACATGTTAAATATGTTAAAGTATAAGTTAAATACAATATATGTATACATGTCCAAACAGTTGTTTTGCTGTACAAAAAGAATCGGATTTTGAAATAGTGTACAATTAGCCTGTGAAGGAAATCAAAAATGCAGGCAGACAAAAATAGGGGTATTGGGAATTCTATGTTCATAGTCATCTCCCAGAGTTCTTTCCCTGGGTGTAGCTGGTTCAGTTCATTACTGCTCTATTGGAACTGATTTGGTTCATCTCATTATTGAAGAGGGCCATGTCCATCAGAATTGATCACCATATAGTTATTGTTGTTGAAGTATATAATGATCTCTTGGTCCTGCTCATTTCACTCAGCATCAGTTCATGTAAGTCACTCCAGACCTTTCTGAAATCATCCTGTTGGTCATTTCTTATAGAACAAGAATATCCCATATTATTCATATACCACAATTTATTCAGCCATTCTCCAATTGATGGGCATCTACTCAGTTTCTAGTTTCTGGCCACTACAAAGAGGGCTGCCACAAGCATTCTTGCACATACAGGCCCCTTTCTCTTCTTTAAGATCTCTCTGGGATATAAGCCCAGCAGTAACACTGCTGGGTCAAGGGGCATGCACAGTTTGATAACTTTTTGAGCATAGTTCCAAATTGCTCTCCAGAATGGCTGGATGTATTCACAATTTTGATAGAAAATTACTCCAAAAGCACATTTGGAGACTGAAGAAGCAGTTGGTGAAAAGAGTACAGGATTTGAAGTCAGAAGACATGGCATGAAACTCATACATTTGACTTTATATAAGCTATTTCACCTTTATGAACTTTAGATTTTTGTTTTATAAAATGCACTGTTTTTCCTTATAGAATTATTGAATAAAAATGCTTTTCAAACTTTTGAGTTTGTAAGTTTGAGTTACTGGCTTTTTACTAAGATTGGTGAAATGAGTCTCTGCAGTCATCATCAAAACTGTCTATGAGATTCTTCCCCACTGGGATACTACATAACCCCAAGCTTTCTCAACTATAATAAATCATTGGGCCTGATTTTTCCTTTCTGAGACTTTTATACTGACTCACTCTTATCCCCATAAGAAAGCAGCAAGAATCCAACTAATTTACAAAGAATTCAACTAATTTACAAATTAACAGAATGGGGCAGGGGTGCTATTGCCAGAAACTTGTCTTGTTCAATATCAAAACCTTGGGATCATGAGGGATAGCACATTTTTATTTTTTTAAGTCTCTGTTGGGAGGTTATGAGTGGATAAAACTTTTCCCTTTCCTTCATCTAGGGATTTAGGATTGTAACCAAGTTAGCTGAATGATCTTATTTTTTACAGTTAAATACACATTCACCATATTCTTCCATCTCATTAGAATTCAGGGCATCTACTGATAATACTATCTCTTGGTCCTCTAAGCCTTTTCTGGGAAGGAGTTGTTTGAACAATTCTAAAATGAAGATCTGGCAGTTGAGAACCACTTGAACCATTTTCCCTTAGGGGATGGAATAAGAAAGGACCAAAGTAGGTCAATTAGGATTTTGTCAAAAAGTATTTTTTCTTATTGGGTAAGTTTTTCTCAAGGTTGAGTCAAAAAAATTGCTGGACCCTAGATCCCTTCCCCTTCTAGGGCAACAAAAATTTATCATGAGCATTGGTTTAGGAAGAGAGATTATATGGCAGGATTATTAGAAAATCCACATGATGGTTATGGGTACTCCCTCAGGCTTCCTTTGAGGTGAATTGGGAGCCCTGATCAGAGGTAATTTTGCAAAGAGAATAGAACAGTAATAAGAAAAAATGTGTTCTATGAGAGTGTGGGTAGTAGCTTTTGCAATGGCAGCTTTGTCTAACACTGTAATGCCAATCCTGAATAGGTATTAAATGCAGTAAAGGCAAACTCCATGCCCTAAATTTAGGAAAAGGATCAATATAATCAATTTTCTGTAAGACTGAGGTCAAGATACACATGAGATTATGATATACCGCTCTTTTAGAGTTGTATGCTCTAATTAGCATAAGGAGCACTTCTGGGCAGAAGCAGGTGCTTTGTTGGAAGTTAAGAGGTTCATATACTCTAAAACCCATGACAATATGGCATCATGCAATATATTCAGATTGGTGATAGACCCATTTCCTAATCTCTGTCTATATCATAAAGGTGTCAATGTGATCATAAATTCAGCAGAAAATATATAAAGTCTCTGATGTACACTAACATGCCCTCAAAACTCAATGCAATGGGAGGACAAGATTTATTAATTGGTCCTGATCCTTAAAGGGAGAACTTTTGACTGTCTAGTTCTGTTTACTCCAGATCAAATACCTCTTGACCAGACCAATGACCACCACTCAGGAATCAGTATAGAAGCTTTTATCTGCTCTGTTACTCAAGCATACCTCATAAAATAGCAATGTAGCTCAACAGCACACTGGAAGGATTTGCCAGGACCTCTCAGAACATTGCCTGTTATACGACTAATGATTAATCAGGTCTAGTTGCATATGACCCTCTTCTAGAAGGTAGAACTGTCAGTGATTCAGGCAAGATGGAATTCCTCAGGAGCCATCCCCACACAGGCAGAAAGGCCCATTGTCTTAGTAGAGAAGTCAAGGCATTGGGAATGGGATTTCCAGTAGAATCACATGTTCATGAGGGTGTTAACACCTGAGAGAACTGGGTGAGCATGATATTGAATTTTAAAAATTAAACATTTATTTTAAAAATCCTGATCTTAAATACCATTACTGCTACAAATAAGCATTTTCATATATACAGCAGAATCCCAAAAGATCATTCTATCTGAAACCATGGTTCTTCATTAAATATTGTTTCTTTTAAAGAACATATAATAAATTCTAAATGTTATGTTCAGAAGACTGCTAGTTGTCTGTGCTTTCTTACAAATAGCCCTCTGGTAGCTACACCCAGAGAAGAAACACTGGGAAGTGAATGTAAATTGTTAGCACTAATATCTGTCTGCCCAGGTTGCATGTACCTTCGGATTCTAATGTTTATTGTGCAACAAGAAAATTATATTCACACACATGTATTGTACCTAGACTATATTGTAACACATGTAAAATGTATGGGATTGCCTGTCATCGGGGGGAGGGAATAGAGGGAGGGGGGGTAATTTGGAAAAATGAATACAAAAATAAAAAAAATAAATAAAAAAAACAAAAAAAAAAAAAACAAAACAAAAAAAAACAAATAGCCCTCTGGTCTCTTCTGTGCAATTTAAAAATGTATCAATGATCTTTTTGAAATATCTATTGCTAACCCTCCTCTCCTCCCTACTCCACTACAATTGAAAAATAAAGCATTATGATATATAAGTTAAGCAAAATAAATATAGAAAGTAGCCATGTAAAAAATGTGTGCTTCTACATTTGTGTCCATCACTTCTATGTCAAGAGATGGGTAACATGCTTCATTATAGATCCTCTTGAGACCTGAGTAGTCCTTGATTTGATTTGTGTTATTAAGTTTTTCAAAGTGGTTTGTTTTTATAACACTGTTATTGTAGAATTTTAGCAGTGAGTATTCTAGCTCTTTTCTCAATTCTAAGGCTTTCTTTCTACCCTGAAGCTTTCTCAAGAGAGCCTTCTTCTCTTGCTCCCTCCAGACACAAAGGATTGAAACCTACACTAGTTTCCCAGAATGTTTTTTGTTGTTCTGGAAGGCTGCCGGGTTGTTTTCTTACACCTGTGGTGGCTTCTTTGGACATCCCCTTTCTCATTGTCTATGGTCTACTGACTGTGTGTGTGTGTGTGTGTGTGTGTGTGTGTGTGTGTGTGTGTGTGTATGCGCGTGCACAGTTATCACATGGAAGAAATGTAAATTTGGGGTTTTTCCTCCAGTAGGTAAGTAATAGCTAGGGCATATCTTACAAACTCAAGAAGCCATCTTGGTGAGAAGTCTCAAACCATTTCTATGTAACACTGGAGGCATTTTGTGCCTTATCTATTTTACTAGAGATACTCTTGCATTGCTCAACTCATAAAATATAACTTAGATGAAAGGTGTTGGATGGTTCGCTTGAGGTTCTCAAGGCTGTTATCTGTTCTTGAACAGTCTCTAGTTTATCAATGTTCTTCTTAAATTATAATGCCCAGATCTTAATACAATACCCTAGATAAATACTCTACCTTCATTAGATTAGGTACCTTAAGATTATTACTTCCCTATTCCTGAAAGCTACATCTCTCATAGAATAGCCCAAGATTAATTCGCTTTTTGGACCGTCATATCAAACTGTTGACTAATATAAACCTTGTAAAGCACTAAAGCCTCCAGATCTTTGTGAATCTGACTGTGCCCACCCCATCTTATGCTTGTAAATTTGATCTTTTTTTAACCTAAGTCGAAAATTTTATATTTGTCCCAATTGAATTTATTCTTATTAGATTCAGCTTAATGCTTTAGTATGTCAGGATGCTTTTGAATCCTGATAGTCATCTACTGACTTAATTATTACTTTGGGCTTTGGGTCATATACAAATTTAATAAGCATATGTGAGATGGCTCAGGCAACTCCAAGAGATTCTATTTGATATTAGCACAATAACTAGTTGCTGTAAGGGCTTGTATAAATACTAACTCCTAAGAAGTTATAATTCCAGTCATATAGTACATTCATCATGTCCAATCAATGAGAATCAGAGTGGTTTTTGGCCTAAGACATGGTCCTTATAAAAAGAAATCTAGCCACTAAATCCCAAAATATCTTAGGAGGGTTTAGAGATCCAAAAGGGGAAAAAAAAAAAAAAAAAAAAGCTCTTAAGAGCATCTATCTATGATAGCTACCACATGGAGAGATTTTGCTCATGTCCTCCTAAGAAAAAAAATCTCTTTTTCCTCTGGTTCCTGCTCCTGAATGAAAGAATCCTGCTTCTGGATGAAAACTAAGATACCTATAAAGACCCACCAGAGGTACTATTTTTATCATAGTAATCTGGATGCTTATGTCTGCTTGCACTTTATTTGACAATCACTCTCTTTCTGAGCAACCTTGATCAAACATATAATTTTTGGCTACTTACTGCTCCTATGATGGGATAATCTTGGAAGAAACCCAGCTTTAGCCTTAAATGGGTCTCATTCCAGAAGTTCTGGAATGTTTAGCTCTAGACTATAGGCATAGATTTCTCAACTAGTGAAATTTGAGTGAAAAAATCAGGACAGGTCATTAGCAATATTTTAAGCATATGAATACCCTGCATAGCCAACAATTTATTGCTGGCCTTCCTAGCAAAATCTCAGTAAATATTTTTTTGTAAAAATTAATTTTCTCCCTCTCCCCTTCTTTTCTTCCTTCCTTCTTTTCTTCCTTCTTTTCTTCCTTCTTTTCTTCCTTCCTTCCTTCCTTCCTCCCTCTCTCCCTCCCTCCCTGCCTCCCTCTCTGCCTCCCTCCCTGCCTCCCTTCCTTCCTTCCTTCCTTCCTTCCTTCCTTCCTTCCTTCCTTCCTTCCTTCCTTCCTTCCTTCCTTCCTTCCACCCTCCCTCCCTCCCTCCCTCCCTCCCTCCCTCCCTCCCTCCCTCCCTTCCTTCCTTCCTTCCTTCCTTCCTTCCTTCCTTCCTTCCTTCCTTCCTTCCTTCCTTCCTTCCTTCCTTCCTTCCTTCCTTCCTTCCTTCCTTCCTTCCTTCCTTTCATTGTACCTGGAATATTGCTAATGACTTGTCCTAATTTTTTGCTCCTATTTCACTAGCTGAGAAATTCATGCCCTTCTGGTGATTTGGGAAGGACATAGTTAAATTCTGACACCATTCAGGCTGGGTCTAATTGCTGCCTATGCAGGGTGTTGTTCATAGAGTATAATGTACAGTACACACAGAATTATTTTACTGTTACACATGTTTATTTGAGCTGATGGTACATTAACTAGACATACTTAACAAAGAATACAATCAAACTTTATTGACTATTCAATGATGCAAACATTTAATCCCTCTAGGAATAAATCACCAACTGGATTCCCAAAGTTGAGGTAAGTAAGAGGTAAGTAAGTATCATACCCATGCTCATGACGTCCCCTCTTTGCTCAGCCAAAGGTTGTGTGCCTCTCTTCACGTGACATTCTGGAAAATCTCCATCAATCAACCATGTTTTCAAGAACAGCTAGGGTGCTTGGATTTCCAAGTGTGGGGAATGAAAGAATCTGTCTAGTCATGACTCAGAAGCAGGCTAATTACTGGGGCCTCTGATAGTGTTTTATGGTTCTGGCTAAGGCTGTTTATAAATTACTTTTAAGTTCTGATTAGTGATTGATTACTTAAGCTTATAATGAAAGGAAACTACTGGTAAGAGCTTTAGTTTCCTAATGTCATTACTGTAGAATTGAATGAACCACATTGGCTCTATCTTGTGACTCAATTCTGGCTCAGTTCCTTTTCTATTCAATTATGAGCCTAGTCCAATTTCTTTCTTGTGAGAAAACTTTATTCAATTATGAGAATTGTGAGAAAGCCTACTGCTTTTTTTGAACCTATCTCTAAATAGCTGGGAAGTTGCACCACTCTACCTATTGCTTAGAGATTCTTAACTGAGGACCTCAGTTATGTTGACCTGAAACCTAGTCTGATCTGAAGAATGTTGCATTGATTTTTCTCACAATTATTTGTCTCAAGAAATCCATATCTAGTATCTGAAAACTGGCATTCTATTGGTCATTCAGTTATGTTTTCATATTCCTTTGATTGAATACAAACACTTGGAGAGATTGATGAAACACCTCTTTCTGATTTTAGGAAATTACTTCTGTTCACTCTCTCTCCAACTTGGAAAGCCCCTAATTTTTCCAAAAATTAGAAATCAGATTACCTAATTTTATATCCAGATTAATTGTTTTCCTTTAATTGAATTGGTTTCATTTGGTTA
This sequence comes from Sminthopsis crassicaudata, assembly GCF_048593235.1. NCBI lineage: Eukaryota > Metazoa > Chordata > Mammalia > Dasyuromorphia > Dasyuridae > Sminthopsis > Sminthopsis crassicaudata. Next base: position 551,487,608 of record NC_133617.1, on the reverse strand, counting down.
ATTGTTTTAATACATTAAAAAATCTGTCTTATTCTATATTTACGGACTTTGGGCTGACAGGGGAGTCAATGTACCCATTTAGAATGCCTGTTTTGCTAATAAATTATATAGTTAAAATTGTTTTTTTCAGTTATTCTACCACAATACCAGGTGTTTTTTTTTTAATCAATTGTTTAACAGACAGGGTATACATATGCCATTATTGTTTACCAATTACTCAAGTGTTTATCTTATTTCAGATTAAAAAAAAAACAACAACCCAGATTACTTAGTTATAAAATGGATATTTGAAACCAAATGAAATTGTTCATCCTAAATTAGCATACTTATTTCCACTACTTTGGGCATGGGAAGATCTGAAATGGGATTATACAGGACATAGATTCAGTCCATCAATATGTTATTTTGGGGAGGTTCACTTTTTCCCTTAATGAAGATTTTCCAGTTGTCATGTTCACTTACTCTCATTCAGATGTTTGGTAAAAGTCTATAAAGATTTTTTTTCCTTCAAAAATATCTTAGAATTGTGTTTTAAAAATAAACTTACTACAATAAAATAAAAACAAAAATATCTTCGAATAATGAGAATATAATATCACCTGAGTTCCACTGTCCAGGACAGCAGTGCATTCCAGTCTCAATTTTTATAGTCATCTCTTATTTTGGTCCTATGGGACTAGATGATATTCCAATTAGATGAGTTTATACTGTTTTGAAGTCCAGAATGACTGCTCCCTTCCCTCCCATCAACCTTAAAATTCCATTAATTTTCTCAAAAGAAGGGGAAGTCAAAAGCAATTTAATATACAATATAAATAAGGAAAGATATAAACAACTTATTTCTGCATATAAAAAGATATATTAAGGAACATAAAAGAAATGAACAAAATAGGGATGATATTCTGGGAGGTCAATATAAAAATTTCATCAGGACATAAAGCATTTTGAGGAAATTAAAATTAGGCATTTTAATTTCACTTTGTATGACACTGTTCAAACTTCTATATCATTGCAAAGGCCAGATTTTATACAATTTTATTTTTAGTTATTGTTCTCTATGATGAAGAGGTGTATATCACTTCTCTGTTCTTCCCTAGAACCACATTATTTCTTTTCTTGCTGGTTACTGGAACCTGGAACCTATGGATCAGTCAATTTTCAAATTTGGAATGGTCCATCTCAGTATATTTTTTTTCAAATAAGCTCAGAAAAAAGCAAAAAAAAAAAAAAAAAAGGTGGGGGAGGGCAACAGCAGTCAGGGATCAAGTTGTGTTAAGCCTGCCTATTTGAATTCCTGAATCTCTGGAAAACAGACATCATTGTTTTGTTAACAATGAAGAGAGGCTCTATACTTCTTTGCCTCTCACAGGGAGTTAACATTATGACACCTAGAGAGTTGAAACCAAGAGGATAGCCCAAAAGAAAATGAGCTTAGGGGAGTCAGTAGCTCAAATTTTTTTTTTTTTTTATATCCATTGAGTGCTCAGTTCTGAATCACTCTTGGCTGAAATCAGGTTTGAAAACTTCCGTGTAGTGAATTAAAAGCAGGCAGGTTATATCTTGCATAAATGCTTATTGAATTGCTCTGTACAACAACTCACATTATACATATATTGGTAGTGCATGTTCAAATTGTTTTATTTTTTTAATTGATAACTCAGCATCAAAAAAAATTTGGAGAACTTACAAGGGTATAAATAAATACTTTAAGTTACCTCTTCTAGGGATATTGGTATTTCAGTAGAACCATAGCTTTAAGATAATTCCTAGAATTTCAAGCATCAAATAATCTTTAATTGATCTCTTTGCTTCCAGGATCTCCCCTCTCCCATTCAGCTTTCAAACAATTGCCAAATTTATAATACTAAATTAAAGATCTGACCATTTTAACTCCTTACTATTTTTAAAAATAATTTCCTGTTCCCTGTATTAAATAGTATTAAATACTCAGTCAGCCCTTCAAAAATCAGCCTCCTCTCTCTAGTGTATTACTTCCCCTCAAACAACTCTCCATTTAAATCAAAGTAGTACTATTCTTACATGACATACTATCTCTTGTCTTTTTGCAAAGTATTCCCCACCCCCACTTCCATCCTCCATCAAGCCTATACATTCTACCTTGTAGAATCCTTACCTTTTTGCAAAACACAGTTTTAGTGTTATTTCTTTCAAGAGTCCTTTCCTGAGGTTCCCAGTCATTATCACTCTTTCCCTCTTAACATTACTTTGCTACTCGTGTGTACATTGTACCTACAAGTTGAAAGTAAGTCAGCTTGCCAGTAGGGACTTTCATTTTCATGTAACACTTGTGGAGACATGGCAATTTTTACTCTCTGCACTAGCTCACTTCCCCTTAACTTCTGTCAGATTGACTGAAGTGGGATTTCCAGAAAAAGGTCATTACTATACAACTCCAACTAAAACTCTCTCAGGGTCCTAGAAATAACTTAGTTGTGAGAAGAATACAATCTTACCACTCACCACTGTATCTTCTGATTCTTCCCCTAAGTATTGCTTCCCATTTACATATAATCAGGCACCATGAACAATATTATATCTTAAACATAAAACAATGTCATAGCTTCTCAATGTAAAGAGACAAGACTAATAATCTCTACCAATAAATCTGGGTCATGCTCTCCCCCAAATGTCCACAAATCAGGGAAGTATACAAGTGAGAAAACCTATGGTCTTGGAGTAATTTACAAATCTGAACTGCAAGAAGTAGAAGAAACTACTTCTCTGTGAGCTGCTCTCTTTTTGGTCTTTACTTGCCTTGTTGGTTATTCACCCCTTTTTACACGAAGACTGATGGAATAAGCTCTTTTAACTCACCACCATCCTCAACCAGAGCTGAGAAAATATGCTCTTGTAGCAGCAAGAAGTTCCCTCAAGTGATAAAATTTCCCAGCTTCTTAGGTTAATTCTTTCATCCTGCAGACATACGAAAGCAGTTATTCATTAGCTAGGATCCTAAGCTAATTGTTCCATGTATGTTCTCAAAGAAAAATAAAAACAAATTTTAAAAAAACAACAACAAACACAAAGCCTATCTTTTCCTTTGTGTTTTTCTTATTAAAACCTGAGAAGGAAGTAAAGAACAATCAGGTATCTCTAAGAAGCTTGCACATTTTCAAATTGTAGATAATACTGGAGGATAATCCAACAGTAAGATTTCTTTTACAATGAACTGCTAGCTCTCCCTCAACCAATCAGCAAATACCCTGCCCAGTTGTAGCCTTCCTTTCAGCTGCCTCACAGGTTGATTTCTTAACTCTTTCACAGATGACTTTTCCACTTCTCCATTTCTCAAATCAGGGGTTCCTGATAGTCAGTGAATGCTTTTCCTCATGGAGTAAAACTCATGGAATCTTTTTTTTTTTTTTTTTTTTTTTTTTCTGTTAGTTATGAAACTAACCATTCTTATTTAATCTTCCCACAGATTCCAAGTAAGTGATGTAGCATTTTGAAAATTATAACTTTTCAAAGACTAAAAAGAAAAAGTCATCTGTCAATGAAGGATCACAATGCCTCACAAGCTCAGGCAACTTCCTAAAGTCAAACAGATCCTCCTCAGTCCATTCATCTGAGGGCCACTTTTCTAGCTCATTCTTTTAATAGTCTATGTATCCCTTCACATTTTCCTAGAGAAACTGTTATTCCTTGACATGTAAATTCTTATCAGCAGCCAATTAGCATTTATTAAATGCTGGGGATACAAAGACACGGAAAAAAAGTTGCTCTCAAGGAGCTTGAGGGTTAACGGGGAGATAAAAAGCAATCAATCATGTACAAACAAGATATATACAGTCTTTTAAAAAAAATAAACCAAAGTTATTTTTCTACTTTTTTTTATCAACCAAACTGCTCTTATATGAAGGGACATATAGTACTTTATATTTGTTTTATATTTCTAGTGACTGGCAAAGTCACTATAAATAGTAACATTTATAAATAGCAGACCTTCAATAAAATTATGTTGAAATGAACCAGGGATGAATGAAGGCATTTTGAGGGCATATCTTGGATAAGACAAATGCTTACTTTTGGCAAGTTTGAAAATAGTGCCATACTGTTTGCTACTGTCCTCCAAACATTTCAGGAAAATTTTGTGGTCCACCAATAGTGTCTCACAAATAAACAATATTATTTGTGATTGATGAAAGGGGGCAGCTGTTAAGATGCCGGTTCTGGATATCCTTCAACTTGCACTAAGCCTTATATTCTAGCTTCATTGGTATTCCTGGGTTTGTTTGTTTGTTTAGTTTTTGTTTGCTTAAATCCTAGATGTAAGATTTATTTAATCTCTAGTTGTACCTCTACTTATTTGATCTTATTTCTTTTCCAGAATTCTATATCAAAAGAAGCTTTTTCAGAGTCTTAACTTTAGTAAGCAATATAATTGGAATAGTTTAAAAAAAAAAAAGTAAAATGTAATTAATAGACCTCCACTCTTTAAAGATAGGATTTTATTCCTTAACTGTTTTAAGCTGAAAGAAACAGTTCATGAGCTTAATGCAAAATGTCTGATTTCCACAATAAACAGGTAGAGAAGGATGATTTAATGTCTCGGAACTGAAATTTTTCTTCTTTTTTTTTTTTTTCTTTTGGTTGAGGCAATTGGAGTTAAGTGACTTGCCCAGGGTTACACAGCTAGGAAGTGTACTCCAATTGTCTGGGACTAGATTTGAACTCGGGTCCTTCTGACTTCAGGGCTAGTGTTCTATTCACTACACCAACTAGTTGAACTGAAATTCTTTACCTTGGTTCAGATAGCTGCAGAAAATTACTCATTGCTTGTCATACTTTGGTGTCCAGTGCCATATCTGGGTCTGTCTCATCTCTACTCATCACTGGAGGATAGCAGGGGATACTTGAGACTCTTTTTCCATCTCTTAGGAAAAGATTGTGTTTATAATAGCAAACATTTCCTCTTTCTTATTTTGAACCTTCAAAGTTCACACACAATGACCCCTGATCCTTGAGAAATCACTTTCAGAAATCAAGTACTCTTTACTCCAAATCATTTTAGGAGTAGCTGATAAGGGAAAAAAACTGTATGTTTCCAGGTCAGGCCTTTTATATCGACAAAAACACAGAGATTATTCTTTTAAAAAAGAAAAGGAGCATTAAACAAGGCTTCTTTTCTGAGCTTATAGTAGCAAAAGGTCTTCAAAGCTCAGGATGATTCCATGAATTCATTGCACTGTAGTCAAAGATGTCAGAAGGGTCAGCTCTGAAGATCTTTAAAGAGCTATTATTAAATGTTCAGTGTGAACATTTATATCTTGGAAATCAGCAAACACTACAAATCAGGGCTTAATTTATTGTTTTGTCAATTGTCTAGATTTAAGAAATTGATAGAAAAAAAGTTAACAATGTACATTAAACTTAAAAATTTATTTTGTATAAAATTCCTTCTACTCCTGATTTCTCTCCCTGCCCCCCAAAGAACTGGTTGTTAAACACTTGCTAGCATACTCCTGAATGAGCAAATTTGGTGTCCAAAGTTACAGAGTGATGATATGGGCTATCAAAGTTCTTTGCACTCCCATGAGTCTATAAAGTATATCCTGTTCCTCCAAGTATATTGACATACTTTTCAATCATTAGCTTATATGAACCTTTGTAGCATTTTTAAAAATTAAATGCAATTATACTACTAGTTTCTTCATTTATAAAGTGATAAAGTTGGATTTGATAAACTCTAAGTTCCCTAAAATATTCTATACTCTTAACATTAAATTAGTGACACATAAGAAGATGAAGAAGTTATATCTAAATTTATTCAGTGAATGATGACAAAGTAATGAGAATAAACTGTTTCCTGTCTCAAGAACCAACATCCAGCACTGAATCAAGGACCAAAATAGTTACTGTTTTATTCAAAAGTAGAAGCTAGAATCATTTTCAGAGAAAGAGAGAGCAAAACAGGAAGAGAAACTCTATTAATGCCTATTTGTAGCAGCAGTTAAGCATATCGGCTACAAACTTTCATTTTCTTATTGAGAGTAAGTTATCAACCACAGAAACAATTTTCACTCAGACTCTAATTTGGGCTTTCTTACTGTTTCTGATGTTAACCAAATCTTTACCCTCTGTTATAGAAATAGAACTTAGTGACTGTATGAAGGGTTGGGTACTTTTTTTCCCCTATAGTCTACTCTATACTGTCATTATCAAAGTTAAAGAAATTTTAGCATGTCACTTCATTCATTCATTTTTTCATTCACTTACTCATTCTCATTCATCCATTCAGCAAGCTTTTATTCAAAGTCTTCTATGGCACTATACTAGGTACTAAATCAAAAAAAAAAAAAAGACTAAGTATTTGATCTAAGGAAGCTTACTGGCTTACTGATATACATGTGCCAATTTATATATGTGTATATATATATATATATGTATATATGTATATATGTATATATGATATATATGTAGTTACATATATATGATATATATGTAGTTACATATATCACCATAAAATATATATATATGTAGTTACATATAATATCACCATAAAAATATATATATATGTAGTTACATATAAAATCACCATAAAATATATATAAGGAAGTATACAATAAATTCATTGTTAGGAGGCACTAGCAGCCAAGTATGAGATGGCAGTTAGGCTAGAAGGAAGAGAAATAGAATCTAAGAGCAGAGGAAAAGAGAAAACTTCTTATAGGCTTGAGGCCTCTAGGCCTCAAGCCACAGAATCTTTAGGCATAGAAGCAATGGATGGAATGATATGTTCCAAGAATAGCAAACATCACTTTGGCTAAAGGGCAGTGATGGGTTATGAACCTAGAAAAGCAGTATAGGCACTAACTGTGGAGGGCTTAAATACCAAACAGCAAAATTTGTATTTTATCCAAGAGGCAATAAAGAACTACTGAGCATATATCTAAAATCATCAGTAAACATTATTTGTAATGGGAATAAACTAGACACCTTTCCAGTTCGGGGGAGCCTGAAGAGGGAAAAACGAAAGTGACAACAAATGACAGTTTTAATTATTGTTATTTTTTTAAATCTTTGGTGCTTGCTCAGAAAGTCTGGAGTGCAGTGGGAACAAAAAAGAGATAATATTCAGTCCTTATCCTTCTCTAGTCTTACTTAAGACAGATGTGACTGACATACACTTCTTAGGCATGTTCTTTTATTTAATTAAAGCTGGGATTCTTAATCTGAGTCTTGTGAATTTTAAAAGTTTGTGTTTGTGTGAATTCCTGAATATTTTATTTTATTCATTCAAAAACATTGAAGAAAGGTTCATATACCTCATGTTAAAGACTGCATTTCATGTTCTAATTTTATTTGTCATAAATACTCATGGAAGACTTCATCCTTTGTATTTCCTTCTGTCCCTTTGTTTGAGATGTGAGGGATGCTGGGGGTTATTTCTGGGAGTCACACAAGAGAGAGTGATCTTTCCCAGCACAGAAATGGGATCCCAACTCTAAGCCCATGTTTAGAATCTTTCTCTAATAGGAGGCATTATAGGTTTCACAACTACTTCGAAGAGAAGAATTACTTCAAAATTGGACCTTTTAAATTTACCTTATTATACTATGATGCTAACATAATCACTCCTAGTAGTATATTTGGGGGGAAAAAAGAAAATAATGATTTAAATTCCTTGAAGGTGAAGACTGTTTCATTTTAGTGGCATCTAGGTGGTATGATACATGGTGAGCTGGACTTGGAATTAGGAAGGTCTGAGTTCAAATCCTGTCTCAAGACATTTATTTAACTTCCTGATTTTGAGTAAGTCACTTAAGCTCTCTCAACCTCAGTTTTTTCACCTATAAAATTGGGATAATAACAGCACCAATCTCACCAAGATTGTTGAGGACATCAAATTAGATAACATATGTAAAGTTCTTTGCAAATCTTAATGTGATATAAACATGCTAAGTATATTATTATATAATTATATATGTTATTATATGATAGCTATACTATTATTATTTTATCTTTGCATCTCTTGCATGTAAATGCTTAACAAAAATTTTTTATTTGTTAAATTTTAATCTCTCTTTTTCAATAGAATAAAAACTTGCCTGTACCTGCTTTTTGTTGTTGTTGTTATTTTGGGGGGTTTTTTGGGGGGTCTGTGATGGTAGAAGAGGTCACAGCATCATACATGATTTTAAAGAATATTTAGTACAATCTCCCACTTTTATAAAATAGGAAACTGTGGTCCAGTGCAATGAAATTATTTAGCTAAAATCACGGAATTAGAATTTCAGAACTTCAAGCTATCTCAGTGGTATCCTGCTCCAACTTATAAACAAAAGATATTCCAGTATAACATGTCAGAAAAATTGTCATCCTGTCTGTGCTTAATGGCTTTTAATGGGAGAAATTAACTACATTTTGAGGCAGTCCATTTAACTTTGCGATATACAGTTATTCCTTCTACATTGTTGGGGTTAAGGATATGTAGCTCCCATTATCTGGAAAATCTGTATAAAATTTTTTGGATCTCCCTTTGTACTGGAGAAAAAAAAATCTGATTTTTTTTTTTTTTTCGTTTATGGGATATTTATTGTATGTTGTAAAATTTGGATTCATGTTATCCAGTACTCTGCATATATTTTATGCATTTCTGACTTGTTAAACTTTTTCATTTGCTGGCTTTTGTATGTTATCTGTGGCTTTTGCAAAACACCCCAAAAATTCCCACTTAATTTCTTATGTCAGCCCATGATATAACAAAAACAAGATGGAAAAAGTTACAGTGTGGAAGGGGTAACTGTATATTGACCGGGGTTGAGCATAGTGAAACCATCATATCTTTACTCCTCTAATTTATGTTTTTCTTAATTCAGCCTAAAATCTCACTAGCTTTTTTTTTTTTTTTAAACATTAATTCAAATTGAATTTATAGCTTACCACTTTGAATCCAATCAATTCCTCTTGAATTTCTTAATCCTCTAGACTGCATCACTGCAGGGAATGGTCATATCAATTAAATCACAGATAAATTTAACAGTCCACTTTGTAAATTAACTTTACATAGATACCCCTTGGACTAGCATTCTAAGGCACTTTCAATACAAATTATTTACTAAAGTTTATATAACTTTCAGGTACAAAGCTGTAATCATGAACTTTTGTCTTGGGAGCAATATCACAAATATTGCTTATGATAAACTTGAGAAGAGTGAAGCAAGGCAGAATTTGCTGCCATCTGCTAACTCTTCATTACTGTTCTTATTAAACAGGTGTTATGCTTTTCTGTTTCTATGCTATTGTAGTCAGCAGGGTACAGTGGAAAAAGTCCTGAATTTAGTCAGGAGGACATGAGTTCAAATTCAGCACTCATCACTTATTATTTTGTGATTTTATTTGATTAATGAAATAACACTAGTTATTTCTTTCTTTCTTTAAGGACTTGCCATAAACCCAAATCACTCTAGTTCTCCAGGATTACCTAACAATAGGTTCCTAGCCAAGCAGAACTTGATCTTTGTTTTGGTCCTGATTGCCTCAGAATGAATGTAATGTAATGTAATGTAGCCTTTGTTTCTGTTTTGGCCAGAAACCCTGAAGGTATTCCCCTCCCAGATTTATTTATTTATTTATTTGTTTGTTTGTTTGTTTGTTTGTTTGTTTGTTTATTTATTTATTTATTTATTTATTTATTTATTTATTTATTTATTTATTTATTTATTTATTTATTTATTTATTTGTTTATTTATTTATTTATTTATTTATTTATTTTTGTGACTAGTAAATAAGACCATACTTTGCCTTAATTCTTTCTTGCCTGACCTTAATGAATGCCTGGTTGCCTCAATCAGAGACCTGTTAAAGACCTCAGTTTAGATCTCCCACAGTCTGGGGAGATTTATATTGTACCACTGGATCCAGATGACTCCTGAAGAGAGAATGAGGATGGTGACTTTGCACAGTCTCCCTCATTTAATCCAAATCACTTGTACATCATAGCATCACCTCTCTGATGTCAAGGTCACTTTCAAGAACTAAAGACAAACAACAAATTCTTGGTGGAAGATAAACAAGTATGAAAGGTAATGAAATTATATTAGAATGAGGTCTTTGCAAGAATTAAAAGAGGAATTGAGTGTTTTTTCAAATATTTCACAATTTAATTGAGCAAGACCTGTCTATTAATAGAAATAGTAGAAATTTGTTTAGGTTACTTCTGTTATTGTGACATTATTTTTTAAGAGGTCAAACTTTTATTAGTTCAATGCACAACTTTAGAAGCAAAACATGTTAATAGTTCTATGTAAATTTACTCATTTTTAAAAAATGTTTAATTTGTAGAATAAAACAAACCTAAAACAAGCATTTCTATAACATAAAATTACATACAAACATACAAAAAAAGATTGTACATGAAACTGCAAATCTACTACGCACAACTCATTGCTTTTTTCAAATATACAACAAAATTATCATATAAATTTCTTTTCCCCCTCCTTTTTTCCCCCCTTCTTTCATCCTCCCACCTTACAGTTAACAGGGAATGTAAGCAACGGAGTATTGGTAGATCAAAGGATGTAGGTAGTTTAATAACTCAATTTTAGATTACTCTTCAGAATGGTTGAATCATTTTACAATTCAACCACCAAAGAATTAGTGTTTCAATTTTCATCTCTTCTTTTACAGGTTTACTCTGCAGGAAAAAAAATACTTTTTAGCTCTTCAAGAATCTGAGATTTCTTCTATGGAAGGACAACTCTATAAAATCAACAAAGATTTTTGATTAAGAAAACACTTTGAAGACATCTATCTCATTCATTTTTCAGATGAAGAAAATGAGATGCAAGCATATAGTTTAAATTATTTTTGAAAGATAATTTAGGTAATTAGTGGCCAGAAATGAAATTCCAGCCCAGGTTTAATAACTCCAAAGGCAACATACCTAACTGCCATTGTTTTTGAAAGGTTTAAAAATTGTTCAAAAAAGATCTTTATTTACTACTATTAAACATTTTTCTCTTTTTCAGTCATTTAGTTGTCTCTGATTCTTTGTGACCCCATGGACTCTTATCCATAGGGTTTTCTTGGCAAAGACACTTAAGTGATTTGCAATTTCCTTTTCCAGTGTGTCCCTATTTTACAAACCAGAAATTGTAGTGTGCTTTCTAGAGCCCCCAAGTTGGGGTGACAAAATGTACCATTGCTTTCTAGAGCCCCCACACTGGGGTGGATTAAAATATAGTGTCCAGACTAGCTCTCTGGAAGATCTTGGGAACAGCCTGAGCTCTTGGTCTTAGTGGAGGAGTGAGGAAGGCAGGAGACTCATGAGGATGATCAAAGATGGAGTCCAGAGTCTCCAGTCTGAGCTGGAGCTCGAGCACCTACTCTCCAGTCCCTGGTCCTCTCAACCCTTAAATACCTTAGCATAATTACATCACTTACAGCACACTGAACATGTACCAACTATAAAACTATTACATCATCAAATCCAAGGTCTGAAAAGGTGTACTTGAATCTGAGACAACAGAGCACTTAAGGTTAATTGCCTATTTGATATGAGATAATAGCTTTATATACATATATTTAGATGAGATGGTGATGTGATGGCTGACGTCACCATTGATGCTTGCTGAATGTGTGGTAGTGAGGAGAGAGGTCAGAGTCACTTTGCCCCAGGATGAAGAGGGGAGACACTTCAGGGTCCAGACTCCAGAATCCAGGATTCATCTTTGGGAAGCCAAGTGGCAGCTTGCCTGCCACCTTCACTTCTCCCCCTAAAGACCAAAGACTTTGATTGCTCCTGACTCTGACTGATCCTGAGGCCCTCCAGAGAGCTAGTGGGGACATTATAAACTAGAGAACCATTATCTCATCAATCACACTGAGTAAACACCCTGCTATCAGTATCCTTGCTTCAAGTATACTTTTCCCAGAGTTCCCAAATATCTGGGGTCCTCTACAAGAAACTGTGATTCTTTTATGAAGATAAATTAGGCCATCTTCTTCAATTCTTACCTAGCTTTTAACTACTAAATGGGTATAACCTTAGACAAACTGAGACTGGGAAAGATCTTAAAAAGGCTAATGTTTCCCACTAAGTCACTGGTTCCCAATGACTCTGGAGGAGATAGTGAGGCTGATAATTTTGCACAGTTCTGCCAAACTTAAATTCAATTCACTTGCAAGTTCAAGACACCCTCCTCCTGATGTCATTGATCATCTTCAAGAATGAAAAAAAACCAACAACAATCTGAGGAACTAAGGCAAATAGAGCTAAGTGACTTGCCCTGGATCACAGAGCTAACAAGTGCCTGACATCAAATTCAAACTCAGCTATTCTTGACTCTACACCCAGGTGTACTACCTGGCGGCCTATGTTGAATATTTTAGGTATTTGTAAACCAATTTTTATTTGCTTCAAAGAATACATTGAGGCTAGTTATAATGAATTTTGTGGTAAGTCAATGTTTAGTTTTTCTCAACCTCCTCCTTTTTAACTTCCCTGAAGCACTGGACACTGGTGACCTTCCTCTTCTCTTGGATACTCTTCCCTCTGTGGATTTTTGTGACACTGCTCTCGAGGAGTTCTTTTCCTCATCTCTATGGCCACTCATCCTTAGTCTCTTTCTGGAGCATCATTCATAGTCTCTCTGAGCTCACAACTATGAGTGTATCTTCAGATCTCTATCTTGGGCTTTCTTCTCTACTTTTTAAATATTCTATCAGTGATCTCATCACTTCCCATATACATTCACATTTTACTGAATGGCCCCCTTTAAAAACTATTAATTCATAGTTACTTAATGCACTCTTCAACTGCTATAATTGAGAATAGAGATTAGTCCTCATTGTTTTCAGAATATTAGCATGCTAAATGTCATCTCTCTGCATATGACTTTCACATTTATATATTCCGTTTTAGTTTCTCTTCCTGGGATCCATTACCATAACATCAATTTAATGGAATTTTTGTAACAGAATACTATAGACATCTAAAATCTAAAATATTAAAAAAAAAAAAAAAAAAAAAAAAAAGGGTTCTGTGGATAGAGTACTGGTCCTGGAATCAGGAAGATTCATCCTCCTGAGTTCCACTCTGGCCTCAGATACTTCTCAGCTCTGTGTCCCTGGGCAAATCACTTAACCCTATTTACCTTAGTTCTCTCATCTATAAAATAGCTAGAGAAAGAAATGGCAAGGTATCTTTGCCAAGAAAACCCCAAATAGGGTCACAAAGAGTTGGATACAACTGAAAAAGGACTGAACAACATCACCAAAAGATTTTATCTTTCCTCTAAACCCACCCTAATTCCTAACAAGGAATATTTCTACTGAGGGTACCACCCATTCTTCCACTCACTTAGGTTCACAACTTCTAAGTCACCTTCACCTTTATCCTTGTTCATTTCCAGCCACCAAATATCAATTATCAAGTCTTTTTGGTTCCCTTTCACAAAGTCTGTCAAATACATCATTTTTCTTTAGCTTACATATTCTTCCTTTCATCAGCTTTTCTTTTTTACTTTTTTTCTTCCTTCCTTCCTTCCTTCCTTCCTTCCTTTCTTCCTTCCTTCCTTCCTTCCTTCCTTCCTTCCTTCCTTCCTTCCTTCCTTCCTTCCTTCCTTCCTTCCTTCCTTCCTTCCTTCCTTCCTTCCTTCCTTCCTTCCTTCCTTCCTTCCTTCCTTCCTTCTTTTCTTCCTTCCTTTCTTCCTCTTTCTTTATTTTTCTTTTTTCCTTTCTATTTTTTGTTGCTTAGAATATTTCAACAGTCTCCTAATTGGTATCCTTGCTTTGTGCTTCCATCTACTTTTTCACATAGCTGTCAAAATGAAAATTTTAAAGCACAAATCTATCTCTACCTGCTCAGAAAATTTCAGTGGCTTCCTTTCACCTCTAGGATCAAATGTAAACTTCTCTGTTAGGAGTTTAGAATCTTTTACAATATGAGTCAACTTAGGGGCATAGTGGTAAATCTTTAAAAATCAATTTTCTGGGCTAAAAATGTACATATGACACTAGTATTATTAACATTTTCTCCATCAATTTCTTTAGTTTAGTCAATCAACAAAACAGTAAAAGAAAATTTAACAGTCAGCTCTGGATGATTGAGCTGAACGATCTGACTCCAATATGTACTGGCTCCAGCCTATTTTCTCAGGCTCATTGTACATTGCTTCTCTTCCCTTGCTCTACTTTACAGATATACTGGTCTATTTGATGTTCTTAGCATAAAATATTCTATCTTTTTGCTCCAAGGTGTTGCATAGGTTGTCCCCTATGCTTGGAATGCATTATTCTTTTCCTCTGTCTTCTACATTCCCTAATAATTTCAAAGTTTACTTCAAATATCACTTCCTAAAAGAGGTCTATTCTGTTTCCTTTAGTTGTTAGTACCTCTCCTCCTCCTATGTGAAATGTTGTGATTACTTTATATATAGATGATTCTTACTTACCTGGAGTCATGTTGTTCCTCACAAATAGAATGCGAACTCTTTGAGGGAAGGGGTTATTTATTTTTGTCTATCCTTTCCCCAACACCTAGCATATGCACATAGTAGGGATTTAATAGATTCTTGTTGAATAAATGAATAAATCTACAATTAGAGAGTAAATCATTAACAGAGTTTGACAAAATCTACTTCTTTTGCTATGTTTGTACCTACTTAATACACATCTTTTGCAGAAGCAAATAGTAAATGAACTCCAAATGAAATAGAAAAGTATTCTTGACTGTCTCAAACATATTAGGTACAAAAACACTGATGCATTCAATACATTTTCGCTGACAGAAATGAGTACATCATTTGTACTTTTAATATATCATTATTAGAAATTTATCTAATATTTTTTGTAATTATACTTTTCCTAATGATATTTGATATTCGCATATATTCACATGCATTTCTTTGGATGATTCTCTTTAATTTACTATTAGTTAAAATTTAGTTAATGGATTCTTCTACTGCCTTAATTGGAAATAAAGATTAATTCTCAATGCTTTCAGAATATTAGATAAGAGGACATTAATCATGTGTTAAATGCTTGATATGAGTCTTTTGAAATACATACCAATCACTATTATGTCTCACTAGCCTAGAAAGGGAGAGAGTTTTTTCTCAATTATGTTTATGGTAAAGTTAATGATAAATAATGGAAAGACATACAGGAAGTTGAGAAGGAAAAATAATTTTCTATTTTTAAAATATAAATGCAGCTTTAAATTACCAGATCCACTACAGTCTATTAATAAACTTGATTTCATATAATATCAAAATTTATATTTACTTATCTATGTTCATATCATTTCCTCTCAACACAGTATAAACTTCTCGAGGGCAGAGACTGTTTTGTTTTTGTTTGATGCAGGTTGGCACAGTGGATAGAAGACTGGCCTTAGAATTAAGAAGATATTGGTAGAAATCCCACCTCTAAAATAGATTGACTAGCATTTAATCTCTCTTTTAATCTTAAGTATTGTAGGGCTAGGAGATTCTCTTATACCATGAGTTGGAAAACAATTGACTATTTACATTAATAAAGAGTTTCTTACCAGGAATTCTTCAAATCACAAATTAGTCTGTAATAATTACTGTTTTTGAATCAAAATGAATAAAATTAATGATTTAACTAGATATTTTAATTTTATCCTTGACAGTATCTTCATCATACATTTGTGAGATGGCATATTCCTGCCCTACACATTTTTTTTTTTTTTAAAGGAACTGAGGAATTAAGTTATCTTTTCAGGGTAAAAGAATAATGAATAGAAGTCAGGATGAAAAATTTAAAGTTTTAGTCATTATTGTGGAAAACTAGTCTCAATCGAGGCAAATGTCAGTCAGTTAATGAAATAAATTTTGAACTTAATAATCAGTTAAATTCTTCCATTGACATCTCACTGAATGCATAAAGGTGACCAAATTACCTGAATTATCTTTCAGTAGTGATCAATTTTAAAAGGTCCCATGAAACTAGGAAGAGTTTTTTTTTTTCACAGTCTCTGTCATCTAAGGATTAGTCTAGCTAAATTTGGATATTATGATAAGACTGGCTACCTCCTCATCATCATCATCATTAACAGAAATCATAGCAACTCATGAAAGAAGTATTTCTGGAATGATGGTAGAGAGATAGTTTTTCATGAAAATTATCTTTTTCTACAACTATCTCAAAAATAGTAACAAATGCACAAAATGAAGTGTTATATCATAATATAATATTTAGTTAATTTAAAACCTAGGAGGTATACAGTTCTCTAAAGTTTACATGATTCCTTCTTCTTTAGTTTTATGGAGTTTATTTCTGAGAAAAAAAAATTATGTTTGGTTATAATTGCTCTGATCATTCAGCAAGGAAAATTCCTAACATTTAGGTAGATGTGCTTTTTGCCTAACCTTATAGGTTTCCTAGTTGAACTCCAAGGATGTCTCCATTGTCCATCTCTATAAAGGCAAAGGAAATAGGTTATCTTGTGATAATCACAGGGGAGTCTTTTTTTAAGTCATAGCTGGCAAGATTTTTGCCAGAGTTCTCCTTAATGGACTGGTCCTTAACCTGGAAGGTGCCCATCTACCTGAGAGCCAATGTGGATTAAGAAAGGGCTGAGGAATGATATGGTGTTTGCTGTCCAATAATTCTAGGAAAAATGCCAGGAGCCTAACAGAGGTCTGTATGCAATGTTTGTTGATCTGACCAAGGCTTTTGATACTTTCAGTCATGAGGGCCTGTGGAAAATTATGGCAAAATTTGGTTGCCTGGAGAAATTCATCAGCATTGTACTCTCCATGCTTGCATGGGTTTTGGACAATAAACAATGCTCTTGTGTTTTTCCAGAACCCAATGGAGAGCTGTATTCTTGTTCCTATTCTTTTTAGCATTATGCTTTGAGCATTGTGGTCAGATACCTTTCATGAGAACAAAAACAACATCAAGGTCAGCTACCATACTGATGATAAATTATTTTACTTGAAAAGGCTACAAGCCAAGATTAACATGAAGACAGAGTTGGGGCCTGACTTTTTATTCACGGATTATTGTGCATTCAGTGTGTATGCTGAGTATGAATCCCTTCTCTGATGCTTGTGTTTATTTTAGTCTGACAAATAACATCAAGAAAACAGAAGCTCTCTCCCAGCCAGAAATACATTATTCAAACAAGGAACTACTGATTACATACATGGAGAAATTTTGAACACTATGGATAAGTTCGCTTACCTTGCCAGTGTAATTTTCAGGGAAAGTCTACATAGATGAGGAGGTTGATACATGCATTGTCAGGGCTAGCTTAATGTTTGGAAGACTCCAAAGGAATCTGAGAGTAAAGAGGTATTAACCTGCCTATGAAACTGAAGGTCTCCAGAGCCACTGTGTAGACCTCATTGTTGTATACCTGTGAAACTTGGCCATTACACCAGTACCATGCCAGGAAACTCAGTTGCTTCTATCTGAGTGTCTTAGGAAGATTCTAAAGATCACCTGGCAAGATAAGGTAGTGGGACAATGAGGTCCTTTCGTGAGCTGAACTGTGAAACATTCAAACTCCATGTTGCATTGCAGAGAGCACCACTCTGATGGACCAACCAAGTTGTTCGGATGTCAAACTTAAGTTTGATTTAAAAGACTATTTTATGAAAAACTCATACAAGGCAAACACTCACAGGGAAGTCAGAAGAATCAATAAAAGGATACTCACAAGGTCTCTATGAAGAACTTTGGAATCAATTGTTAGACATGGGAGACACTGGCATAGAACTACCTAGCATGGTATGCCTGTGTTAAAAGTTCTGCGCTTTATATACAAATCAGACTTGTAGTTGTCTAAAAGAAATGTGAAATCAACAAATTTAGAGCCAACTCCATCCCAAATTCTCATATAGACTATTTGTGCCTGATCTGTGATAAAAGCATTGTCCGTGGTAACAGTAAGGTTGTGTGATGATCAGTTATTACAGACTTAACTCTTCTCAACAATACAGTGATCAATGGCAATGCCAAAAATCTTTGGTTGGAAAATGCTATGCGCATCCAGAGAAACAACTATGGAAACCGAATGTGGATCAAAGCAAACCATTTTCACCTTTGTTGCTGTTGTTATTGTTTTCTTGTGTTTTTTCCCTTTTGTTCTGATTTTTCTTTCCCAATATAACACATAGAAATGTGTTAAAATTGATTGTACTTGTATAACCTATACATACATGTATATATGTACATATAGATACCCATATATGCCTGTGTGTGTACGTATATATATAAAACGACTTTGAAAGCAGCCTTGGAAGAGGGGAGGTAAGAGAGAGGGAGTAACAAATTGGAACTAAAAATGAATGTTGAAAATCATCTATACTTGTAATTGGAAAAATAATATATTATAAAATTAAAAATTAAAAAAAAAACTGAGAGTTGGGAGGGCTTAGTAAAAGACACATTCCACTCACCTAATAAAGATAAATTTTTATATAGGTGGGATGATCAATGGAGCCCCTTTTTACCACCATCCTCAGTTTTACAAATGCTAAGTTTAGAAAATCTTCTAGAATATGTTTAGAAAATTAATAATCCCAAGTATCATATAGCTCTTTAGTGACTTAGGAAGATTCTGCATCATTCTTTTAAAATATTTTCCCCAATGTTTATACTAAAAAATATCAGAAAAGTCTTTGTGGCAGAATTCATAATTAAATCTGGTTAATTTTTTTTTCTCTTTGTAGAAGATTTAAAACCTTGCTGTGATAGGAAAAAAAAAATCCCTTTAGTTCTTATTTCAAGTTAACTTTTTCTTTTCCTGTTCTGTGAAGAAATAAAACTCACAGAATCTTTAACAGCTTAGGTTTTTCTTTCAAGGCAGCCAATTTCAGTCTTGCTGAAATGATCATTATATTCATTTTTAAATAACATTGCTTTGCAATGTTAGCCAGATTAATTAGGTATACTTAACAATTTAATCACAATTAGTAAATTATACTATATGTACATGGATACTAAAGCAAAACAAATAAGCCACAGAAGGGAGAGTGAATCCCTACATGTGCCAAGTATAAACTCTCAAGTTTATCCTTATCTACTTTCACAGTAAGCCAGGTTCTCAAAGATTGGATCACTGGGTGTGACAGCACTCTATATCAAGAAGAAGGTGATTAGCAGTTTCAAAGGCTGCAGAGAGGTCAAAAAGAATGAAGACTGAAAAGCAACTAGAGAATCTGACAATTTAGAGATGATTGGTAATTTTGGAGGGAGCAGTTATAGTTGAGAAAGAAAATTGAGGCATCGATTGTAGATACCATTCTTAAGTTTATCCAAAAAAAGAAGGGAAAAAATAACTAGGAAGGATGGATGAATCAAGTGAGGATTTTTTGGGGAAAAAGGGTATAAAAGGATTTTCTTTCTGCAGTGAGTGCTCAGTTGATATAATATATATTAACAAAAATTTGTGCTTCATCCAGTTGGCAATTCTGTAATTTTCTCTAACTTCATCAGCAGCTTGTAAATAGAAGTAAAGACAGTTGGTAGGGGAATAATTCAAGGCTTTGAATTGGCAATATAAGATCAATGCTAGAGTAAGGGGTCAAAGGATTAAAAAAAAAATGTGGAGTGAAATTGGTTGATCAAAGATTCAGGATGGAGAAGTATACGTAGTGCAAAGATATTGACCTGGGAAAAAAACTAAGGGGTGAAGCTATTTTAGGTCACAGTGAGGACAAAAAATAAAATCCTAAGTTCTAAAACAGAGGAGGTAGAATGAAAACAGATTATGATCAGAAAAAGGAATTGGGCAGCTAAATGGCACATTAGAGTGCTGGGCTGGACTCAGGGAGACTGAGTTCAAATCTAGTCTCAGCTGCTTACTAGCTGTGTGATCCTAGGCAAGTTGTTTAATCCTGTTTGTCTCAGTTTCCAAATCTGTAAAATGCTCTGAAGAAGGAAATAGCAAACTACTCCAGTATCTCTCTCTCTCTTCTTTTACTTTATTTATTGAACTAAATTCAAAATAAGAAAAAAAAAATAGAAAAAAGAGACAGAAAAGGAAAATTTAAAAAATATATATTTTCATATGCTCAGAAGAAAATCAGGGAGGATTCAAAATATATAACGATAAATTTCTACTTCAAGAAAGCATATATAATAATAGAAGAACTTATATTCATGAGTGTTCTTTTCTGTCCTTGCAAGTTATTCTTTTGTTCTCTGCTGTGTAATTTTTATTTTATTTTTTTCCCTTTTTCTTTCCCTCCACCTCCCCCAAGCAGGCTACAGTTTAGTATATATATATATACTAAACTACAAATATATTATAAATATAATATATATTATATTTATATATATAAATATATATACTAAACTATAAATATATTATATATATATATAATATGACTGACATATAATGTAAACTTCTCTCTTGATTGAATTTTTTAAAGTTTGACTTTGTCTAAGATCAATGATTACTAGTCCTGTTTTTTCTAATAAATTCTACTCCTGATTCTTGTTTTAGTGTTTGTATATATCTCTTATTTCTGATCCCTCGTAGCTCTTTTACTTTAATTCTGCTTCTTAACTGGCCTTGTTATTATTTAACCTTCTACTATCCATGGATCCCTCCCTTATCTCCTCCCCTCACTCTTTCCTTTCCTTTATATCCCATTCCCATTTATCTACACACAATATTCCACTTCTATTAATCTAAACACCCTTCTGTACTGCACCTTCTCCTATGCCATCCTTCCCCCCTTATCCATTTCCCATTAATCTATACACTTTGTCCCACTATCATTACTTGATATACCCTTCCATACCCCACCTTGTCCTTTATTTCTTGTCCATTAATTTATATACCTTGTCCCATTGCCATGAATCTACACATCCTTCTATAGTACCTTATCCTCCCTTATTTCTTTATAGATTTGGGAGGGTACTATACCCTTCTTGGTGAAGTGGTATTATTCCTCATTTAACCCATTACCCATGTGAGTAGATTTTCAGAACTACAAACTCTCCTCTCTCCTCTAATGTCTCTGTTTCAGTTTTCCTCTGCACGTAATTTGTATAACATAATTACTATTTTTACCTTTCCCTAGACAGTATTGCTTTTAGAATCAGATCATACTCAACTCTACTCCAATCTTTCTTTTGAGTTACCCAATCACTAATATCAATATTAAATATGTGGTATACATTTCCAAGCACCACACATAAATGATTTGTCCATGTTGAGTTGCTTGAAATTAATCTTTGATAATGACTATTATATGTTAAATTTTCTATTCAGTTTGGATTTGGTTGAGACAAAGTCCTGAATATCTGCAAGTTCATTGACTGTCCATTTAAAAAATTTAATATTATGGATAATTTTGCTGAATATAATATTTTTGGCTTCAGGCCTAGATCTTCTGATAACTGGTATATATTATTCCAGGACCTGGGGTCTTTTATTGTGGCTGCTGATAATTCTTGTGCAAGTTTAATTGTACCTCCACCATAATTAAAAGTTTTGTTGTTGTTTCTTGCAACATTTTTTTTTTTTTTTGATCTAGGGATTTCAAATTTCGGCAATAATATCCTATGTGTTTTACACAAAGAATCTCTTCTAAGCTGATGATCAGTGGATTTTTTTTTCCTGTTTCTACTTTCCCCTCCTGTTCTATCACTCCAGGACAATTTTCATTGGTTATTTTTTGCATTATTGTGTCAAGGTTCTTTTTTTGTTCATAGCTTCCAAGTAATCCAATTATTCTTATATTTTTTCTTCTTGATCTGTTCTGCAGATCTCTTGTTTTTCTTATGAGAGATTTCACATTCTGTTCTTTTTTCATTTTTTATATTTTGTTTTGCTGTGTTTTTGTTTGTTTGTTTGTTTGTTTTATAGCTTCACTAGCTTCCTCTTGCCAGATTGATTCTAATTTTCAATTTTCAAAGATTTATTTTTTTTCTTTAAGGCTCTATCTCAGGGGCAGCTAATTGGTGTAGTGGATAGTGTGGTGACCAAGTTAGAACTCTGAGTATGTTAGAATCAGCCAGAATCAGAATAAGCAAAAGTCTTTATTCTAGGTCTTTAGAAATAGAAATAAAGAGAGCGGATGTGTAGGATCTCTGCGACCTCACCACCTAGTCTATCTCTCCGAAGTGACCCTGGCTAGTCTCTCTCCACCTCCTAATCCCTCCCACAATTCTCTGTATACACCAAACGACGGGGCCAGCGCAGGATAGTGGGAAGGGCCATTTCCTAAGCATATTCTTATAGAGTATTGTCCAATAGGTAATTAGCCCCAAGTGCTCAATTGTCTTACTCCACTGCATTGACTTTCAGCCTTTTACAGGATAGAACACCAGCCCTGAAGTCAGGGGGACCTGAGTTCAAATTTGACCTCAGTCACTTAATATTCTGGCTGTGTGATCCTGTTTAGCCCCAATTGCTTCGGGGTGGGGTGGGGGAGACTATCTCCTTTTCTAGTTGCTTAACTTTTTTTTTTTTTTTTTCATAGTCTTCTTATTTTTCTTGAATGGTTTTAATTTTTAAAATTTTTTTCCTCAATCTCTCTCACTAGATTTTTATAGTCTTTTCTGAGTCTTATAAATTCTTACTGTGCAGGTGGCCATTTAACATTACTTTTTGGAGTAGAAGAGGCTTTTTTTTTTTTTTTAAAGCTTTTTATTTTCAAAACATATGCATGGATAATTTTTCAACATTGACCCTTGCATAGCCTTGTGTTTCAGATTTTCTCCTCTTTCCCCCCATCCCCTCCCCTAGATGGCAAGCAATCCAATATATGTTATATGTGTTAAAATATATGTTAAAACCAACATATGTAAACATATTTCTACAATTCTCTTGTTGCACAAGAAAAATCAGATCAGAAAAGAAAGTAAATGAGTAAGAAAATAAAATGCAAGAGAACAACAACAATAGAAAGAGTGAGAATGTTATGTTGTGATCCACACTCAGTTCCCACAGTCCTCTCTCTAGGTGTAGATGGCTCTCTTCATCAAAAGATCTTTGGAACTGGCATCAATCATCTCATTGTTGGAAAAAGACATGTTCATCAGAATTGATCGTCATATAAAAATGATGTTGCCATAGACAATAATCTCCTGATTTTGCTCATTTCATTTAGCCATCAGTTCATGTAAGTCTCTACAGGCCTCTGTGAAGTTATCCTGATGATAATTGCTTACAGAACAATAATATTCCATAACATTCATATACCACAATTTATTCAGCCATTCTCCAACTGATCTGCATTCACTCAGTTTCCAGTTTCTTGCCACTATAAAAAAGGGCTGCTACAAACATTTTGCACATACAGGTCCCTTTCCCTCCTTTTCCTCTCTTTGGGATATAAGCCCGGTAGAAACACTGCTGGGCCAAAGGGTATGCACAGTTTGATAACTTTTTGAGCATAGTTTCAAATTGCTCTCCAGAATGGCTGGATCCGTTCATAACTCTACCAACAATGTTTCAGTGTCCCAGTTTTCCCCAATCCCTTCCAACATTTTTCATTAACTTTTCCTGTCATCTTAGCTAATGTGAGAGGTGTGTAGTAGTACCTCAGAATTGTCTTAATTTGCATTTCTGTGATCAATAGTGATTTGGAACACCTTTTCATATTATTAGAAATGGTTTAAATTTCTTTATCTGAAAATTGTTCATATCCTTTGACCATTTATCAATTAGAGAATGGCTTGAAATCTTATAAATTTGAGTCAATTCTCTATGTATTTTAGAAGAGGCCTTTAACAGAACCCTTAAATGTAAAAAGGATTTTTGGTCTTGTCTGCATTAGTGTTGTTTGTACAAAACCTTTTTAACTTAATATAATCAAAATTATCTATTTGGTGTTCAATTATGAGTTACAGTTCTTCTTTGGACACAAATTCCTTCCTTCACAGATCTGAGAGGTAAACTCTCCTATGTTCTTCTAATTTGTTTATAATATCACTAGAAGAAGCGTTTTGTTTTTAATTTTTTATTTCACTGTCCTCTGAAAGATGAACCCTGATCTTCCCTATTCCCATCAGTTTCTGTTATTGGATTCTTCCATTCATTTTTTTTTTTTTTTTTTTTAAAGTATCAGAGTAAACACCTCTAGTCCTTGCTTAGGGGTGATGGTACTTCTGGTTGTACTTCAAATCTCCCTTCTGACCTGGCACCCCAACCCAAAAGTTCCACCCTCCTGCAAGTGTCCACAGCCAGCAGCATCCCTGTCCCACTGCATCTGTACTCAGCGGGTGTGCTGGTTCTTTCTTTCCCAGGGCAGTGACTCAGCAGCATAGCTGGGCTTGGCAATCTTGATCAGTAGAGGTTCCCTCAGTTTTCTGGGACAAAGATGCAGAAGGTGAAAGTTCCTGTGGTTGGGGCAGAGGCTCCAGCCAAACCCAGCTAGCCCCAGGGCTCCCCACTTGCTGTTTCTGTGGAGCTAGCCGGCAGATGTTTGCACTTCATGCTGGTTAATCCCTATCTGAGGTCTTTCTTTCAGGCTTTTCTGGTTATCCCAGGAGGATCCTATTGTGCCCCAAGTCTTCTTTGTTTTTCATCAGTCTATGTTAACCCTGAGGTGCAAATTTATTCTGTTTGTGGAAGAAATCTAGAGAGCTTAAAATTTTCTGACCTACTCCACCATCTTCCAAGAATACTCCCTCTACTCCAGTAACTTTACCAAGAAAATTGTAAAGGGGGTCACACAACTGAAGTCAGACAAATTGAAAAAGTTAGGCAATTGAAAAACAACTAAACAAAAACAAGGGAATTTTAGAATTCATTAACAAGGAAGTAATTCATTTGTGGGTGACAGCAAAATCAAGGATATAACCATCTTTGAAATGTAGTGGAGGAATAGGTCAGGAATCTATCAAAGTCTTCTAGAAAGTAAAAGTTGGGGAGGAGAGAAAGACTGAGCAAAACAGAGTTAATTGAGGAAAGAATGGCATTGTTCTAGAGATCTGTACATAATAGCTACTAGAATTATGATAGAGCAGTAGATATGGTTTAAGGGCACCTCAAAATAGGAGAAGTTAATGGGTCATGGTGGTAGAAGATGAATTTGAAAGTAGCATTGGGGAGCAAGGAGTATTACAATTCTCCCTTTTTGATCCTTGAGTCAGGAGAAGGGGTGAAAGTGCAAACAGTGCTGGAAGGCATGACCCTGTGGATTATTTCATCAGAAAGGAACTAGGTCTTAGTGAGAGTCAGAAAGGGATAACTCACCAGGTCAGGTTACTAAAAATCCTTTAATCTTACTTTTGGGGTAC
The DNA here is from genome assembly GCF_048593235.1 of Sminthopsis crassicaudata. Lineage (NCBI taxonomy): Eukaryota > Metazoa > Chordata > Mammalia > Dasyuromorphia > Dasyuridae > Sminthopsis > Sminthopsis crassicaudata. Next base: position 551,462,408 of record NC_133617.1, on the reverse strand, counting down.
AAAATGTGAGAACTGGATAAGGGTTTAGTTTCTACATAGCTTAGGAAACTTAATTTAGAGAAATACAACTGAAAACTAAAGGTTACAAAACTTATGGAGGAAAGCCATAAATTAGAATAAAAAACACTTTATAGATGTAATCAAGTGTGGAGCCTCAAATTCAAGTGGGAGGAAGATGTAATTAGGGATCCACACTCCCATATTGGAAGATACAGTGATGTAATTGTTGGTGGAGACTCACATAGGAGAATCATGCTCTCTAGATAGGTTGTATCCAGTACCCACCTACTAAGGAATCAGGGGAGAGACTTTTTTTGGGGGAAGGGGAGTGACAGAAAATAAAAAGAATTTCTATTGATTCCAAGTATTCCTATTCTATAGGACACCTGCTGCTGCTTTTGCATAATAAAATGGACTTTTAACTTCACCCCTCCCAAGTCCAATAGAGTTGTTTATCATATCAAGGAACTCCCTTTCCGTGTCTAGTAGTCTTTTTGCTGAGTTCCCTATAGAGTTATGAATGCATTTTGTCCTTGGCTTTCCAAGACGCAGATGTTACTACCAGCTGATCTAAAAATGTCATTTGAGACATTGATGAGAAGATGGATAGTTCAACATTCTCTTACTCTTTAAAGGCAAGGTCTCCCAAGTGATTCCTCCTTACTGGTATAATGGAAAGTCACACTTCTCCACTTTCTAGGAAAGTTTTTAGTTATAGCTAATTTGTTGTTTTTATACAGGGATCCAGTGGGTGTAATGAAACCCAAAGCTAGTTGAACAAATCTTGTTTTCTGGTATCATTTCACTTCATCAAATGGTTTTTGAAGATTTTTTGAATACAGTCTAAAGCACTTTGATTGAGTGATGTGTGTTCTCACCTACTTAATATATCATCTAAAATGGTGTACAATACTTTTGGCCTTTCTTTTGCAGAAGTATAAGAGCAATGCTCAAAAAAGGAGAGAGAAATTCACACAAGGTAAAGAAAAATTGCATTGTAAAAAACAGCGAAAGAGTGTACCTTTTGCTCCCCATCTCAACTTCAGACCTCACACTATGGTTCCACATAGCAGAGATTGCACTAAATGCAAGAAATATCAAAATAAATTTGGAAGTTAACAGCCTGTAGGGAAAATAATTATCAGGGCCTTTGTTAGCCACATTCAATAGAGGGTCCCCTCTCCATCAATGCATTTAAAATGATTTTTCCTTCAACTGAGAGAAATTCAAAAGTTAACATAAATAGGGGTAACAAATATCTAAGAGACTAAGGAAATGAGAAAGGGAAGGAAAATTCTTAATATGATCAATCAATTAACATTTATTAAGTGCCTACTATGTGCCAGGCACTGTGCTAAAAGAACTGGGGACTTATAAAGAGGCAAAAGACAGTTACTGCTGAGAGAATAAAATGATCTAAGTGAATTGTAGCATACAATTGTTAAACAAGAGAATAATTAAAAATAGAATTAATTGAGAACAAGGCCTTGGAGACAAGTAGGAAAGTCCAATAAGATCAGAATTAAGAACTATAAAAAACAGCTCAGAATAAAGTCTGGGAAACAAGCTAAGCAGTGTTCTCTAACAAAAATTTAAAAATATAAAGAGGGAAAAATTTTAAAAATTTGATGACACAAGAAGAAACATTAAGAGGGAAAGTCAAGAGATGACAAACTTAGAAGAAGATGTGACAATCTCCTCTAACCCTACACTCACAATCTGCAGTTACTTCACAATGACTGTTCTTATAGAAAGGAATTTCAACATAAATATTGGTTTTCTCTCAAACATTCTGTCACCAAACTTCCTGAAACTCTTGAATTTCCATTACTTATTCCTTTACAACAATGTACCATATAGGAATGATCAAATAACCATCATCCATAAATATTTCACTTCCATGACCAAGAATCTTGAAATTATTCTCTTTTATTCCATCTCTCCTGTGCCTCAGTTCTTCTAAATTCTTCATTTTCACTATGATTTTTAGGTCTTTGTTTTCCCCCATTACTCTCCCAAGTCATCAACTTTCCTCTGGTTTCACTTTCTATCCTATCCTATCTTTTCTTTCTTTTCTTTTCTTTTTTTTTCTTTTTCTTTTTTTTTTAATTAATTTTATAATTATAACTTTTTTTTGACAGTACATATGCATAGGTAATTTTTTACATTATCCCTTGTACTCCCTTCTGTTCTGAATTTTTCTCCTCCTTCCCTCCACCCCCTCCCCTACTATCCTATCTTTTCAATCTTAACTTTATAGTTAGACAGTTCAATCTCACACTGTCTTCTACTCTTGAGCCTTATTTCCTTGTCATAAGGGAAACTCATTCTTTGCCAAAGTCCAAATCTGAACTACACTTTGGTTCCAACTCTCATGATGTTGAAAATTTTGGGAAAAGACACAAAAGTAATTGAGTATGCTACTAATTTATGTTATCTAATCTACTTGGCCCATCACTGTAGCCAGGCAATCTTTTCTTCTTAATAATTGACTATTTATCTTAATCTTCATTGAAGTTGTTACAGATCTTTTCTTCTCAAGATTTCCACATCACCTATAATACCCCCTCTCAGATGAGTACCTTACCTCACATTTAAAATGAAGCCATGTACCCACAAGCTCCTTTTCATTCCTGCATTATATTTCAAAATCCCTGAATATAATCTCCATTTTCTCCTCTTTTACTATAAGCTCTGATGAAGTTGTCATGCCTCTCCTAAAAAAAGAATTCTATTTTAATTTTTGATCCCATTACCACCTGATTATGGTAGATTATCCTCAAAATTCTTAAACACACTTAGGCTTCCCCATCCTTAAAAAAAATAACCATTTGATTCTATGATTTCTTCACACCACAATCTTACATCTCTCTTTTCTTTCTTGGTCAGACTTAAAAAATGTTTGTCTGCACTTTCTCTTCTCTTACTCCTCAATCCCTTGTAATCTGGCATTTGGCTCATTAATTAACTGAAACTTCTTTATCCAAAGTTATCAATCAGCCCTTAATTGCCAAATTTGATGGCATTTTCTCAATTTAATTCCTTCTTGAATTCTTTGAAGCATTTGATATTGTTGATGACCCTCTTCTTGATACAATCTCTTTTCTGAGTTTTTATGATCCTTTTCCATTTTGTGTCTCTTCCAGTACATCTAGACACCACTTCTCAGTAGTGATCAGAGAAAGGAGTTTACTTCCTTCCTTCCTTCTTTCTTTCTTTCTTTCTTTCTTTCTTTCTTTCTTTCTTTCTTTCTTTCTTTCTTTCTTTCTTTCTTTCTTTCTTTCTTTCTTTCTTTCTTTCTCTTTCTTTCTTTCTTTCTTTCTTTCTTTCTTTCTTTCTTTCTTTCTTTCTTTCTTTCTTTCTTTCTTTCTTTCTTTCTTTCTCTCTCTCTCTCTCTCTTTCTTTCTTTCTTTCTTTCTCTCTCTCTCTTTCTTTCTTTCTTTCTCTCTCTCTTTCTCTCTCTCTCTTTCTCTCTCTCTTTCTCTCTCTCTCTTTCTCTCTCTCTCTTTCTCTCTCTCTTTCTCTCTTTCTCTCTCTCTTTCTCTCTCTCTTTCTCTCTCTCTTTCTCTCTCTCTTTCTCTCTCTCTTTCTCTCTCTCTTTCTCTTCTTTCTTTCTCTCTTTCTTTCTCTCTTTCTCTCTTTCTTTCTCTCTTTCTTTCTCTCTTTCTTTCTTTCTTTCTTTCTTTCTTTCTTTCTTTCTTTCTTTCTTTCTTTCTTTCTTTCTTTCTTTCTTTCTTTCTTTCTTTCTTTCTTTCTTTCTTTCTTCTTCTTTCTTTCTTCCTTTCTTTCTTCCTTCCTTCCTTTCTTCCTTCCTTCCTTCCTTCCTTCCTTCCTTCCTTCCTTCCTTCCTTCCTTCCTTCCTTCTTCCTTCCTTCCTGAATAATTAAAAATAGAATTAATTGAGAACAAGGCCTTGGAGACAAGTAGGAAAGTCCAATAAGATCAGAATTAAGAACTATAAAAAACAACTCAGAATAAAGTCTGGGAAACAAGCTAAGCAGTGTTCTCTAACAAAAATTTAAAAATACAAAGTGGGAAAAATTTTTAAAAATGGAGAAAAAAGAAAGAAAAAGTGGAAAGATGTGGTTGCTTAAGATGACATTGACAAACTACAAATTCATTTATATAATCTTATAGCAGAGGCTAGAACATTGAAATAGAAACAGTAGAATATAAACCAGTTTTTAAAAACTTCATAAGAAGTTCAAATAAATAATTTTGAGAATATTTCAGAATGTGGTTGGAAAGAAAAAAAAAAAACAAATAAGATTAAGGAAAATTTGCATGTCTTTCCAACATAAAAGTATTGTCATAGTTGAACTTTTAAAGAAACAGGTGACAAAGGCCTGAACTAAGGTAAAGTTATTTGAATCAGAAAGAAGAGAATTGAAGATAAAGGATGCAAAAATATAACAGATGAAATTTGACTATTAAAGGGGAAGAACAATATGTCAAGCCATAATTCCATAGGATCCATAATGTGATCCTAAGTAACTGAAAGGATAAAAGAAGTGTGGGTTTTGAGGAAAACATGTGAATTCTATTTGGATAGCTAAATTTATTTTTTTTTGGTCTCGTTTTATCTTCTTATGCATTCTTGGTGCTCAGTTCCACATTTTGAATATAGTAGTAGGTACTTAATCAATCAGTGTTTGTTGTTGAATCTGTTGATGAAATCAGATATGTTAAAATAGTTATAAACTTTCTCTACTCCCACATAAGGGTCCTCAGAAAAGCTACTTTTAGCCTAAGCTACTTTGTGCATTAGCACCTATTCAACATTATATCTTGAAAGCTTCCATCAATGTACTTACTTTTTACTTTTCAGACAGGAGACATTAATTTCAAGAAAAAAAAAAAACATTTAATCAAAAATACAGCAAAATTCATGAAAAGATTTCTCCTCATTCCACACTTGGAGTATGTTCTACAAATCACTATCCCATCAACTAGAAGTGGAATAAACAAGTGCATGTATACGTCTGCACACACACAAACAGCATTTATGACAAAAAGACATGCATACACATAATATATATGAGCCAAAGAAGACCAGATGTGACCTTTAAAAGTTCAAGAGAAATAGTTTCTGGGTAATAAATCATTTTATCAATAATGCTAGCATACTATCAATGAAATAGGTCACTGACAATACCAAAAGCCTTTCATGAAACCAACTCAACGCGTATATGTCTTGAAGAGTGTTCCTGAGAGTGGCAATCTACTCTGATTGGTTAATAAATAATGAGAAAGAATGAATAGTTCAATGAAATGTGGATCTATTTTAAAGAGGGACTGGGACAAAATAATTTGGATTTTGTCATTTACTTCCAAATCATCCCCAGCCTCTGGAAAATCCAGACAACGGATACATATACCACCCCACCTGTACTCCCTCACCCTGCTCCCCTCCTCCCCGCCCCCAGTCAGAAAAAACAACAACAAAAACCCAACAATGGACTGGAGTTTTATCTTTGATTAAATTCTATGTAAAGTTGGGTGGGGTAGCAATACCTAAATCAAGGAGAATGTTATCTGTTACCACATCAGTCCTGTCCTTTTGAAGGCTGAGCTTTGAAATGAGGACTCTGGGGAAAAAAAGATGAAGAACTGTGGGTCTCCCCAAATCATCGGTTATTAATAACTATTTTTTCACTATCTCTGCTATTCCCTGCTACTATTTTCTTCAAGGCATCTACTGATTCCTCTTCTACTATCTGCTAAGTTTCTATTGTTATGAAGCTTCTCATTGGCAAGGGCAGGATAAGACTCCTTTAATTCATAGTAAAAATTATCAATCACCAGAGATAGATTAGGAAGCCCCAATAGGCCCCAAGTTAAGGTTACATTTATTCTCTTACATCCTTTTGGTGCACATTTGAATTTCATGATTATAGATATCCACCTCAGTTAAGGGTAGGAAATTCCTAGTAATTCTGTTAACATGCCTGATTGTAAATTGGTATTAAAACAACAATAGCAGCAGCAGCAATAAAAACAACTCATTTTGGGGACTTTGTCCACCTTCCCCCAAATCCATAGAAGCTCTGTGGATGCTGGCATGACAAAAATAATTCAATCCTTTGGTGTTTAAATGAATTTAGAGCAAAAACAATAAACAAGTGAAATATTTGATCAGCGTTCCTTCCTTCATTATGCAATATGCTAACAACATCTTTTGGTTATTTTTGCCCAACACAGTAATCTTTTTGTATATTTACAGGTATGACATTTTATACAAAAATATTTGTAGGAACATTAAAAAAAAAAAACAACTAATGCATACTAATAGAGGATAATGGCTTATTATGTTATGCCTCCATAAAAGATTTATATTTTAACAGAGACCTCTAGGGTTGTTATGCTATCATTGAAAAAGTAATTTTAATGTTAAAAACCCTCTTTTCCCTGTATCAAAAACCACCACCTAAAAATTGCCCTTCTTCATCAATTAACAATCATTTCTGTTATTATAAGTATATATCTGTGGCTTAGAAGTTCATTGTTGACTTTTAGTCTAATAGTTTCCAAAATTATCTTACCAGTAATTCTCCTTTTTTAAAAGGTTAAAAAAAAAAGTAAATTAGAATATGATAAATATGATTAGAATATGATAAAATTGATGGATACATACATCAATCTTTGTCTCCCCTTTTTATTTCATCTTAAATTTTTTTTATTTCCAAATTCTTTCCTTTTTTCCAAGTCCTCTCCTACCCATTGAGAAGAAAAACAATATGATACCCACTATACATATGAAGTCATGGAAAATATATTTCCATATTAACCATATTGTAAAAAGAAAAAAAAAAGCAAGAAAAAATGAGGAAAAAAAATCAATCTGCTATTTAGAATTCAAGTTCTCTTTTCTGGAAATGGATAGCATTTTTCATCATGAGTCACTTGGAATTGTCATGAATCATCGCAATCATCAGAATAGCTAAGTCTTAAGTCTTTCAAAGTTGTCATTGCTACGATATTGCTGTTATTGTGTACAATATCCTCCTGGTTCTGCTCACTTTATTTTGCATTAAATTCATATGTCTCCCTGGGTTTTTCTAAACCTGCATCATTTGTTACCAAGCATATACCACAACTTGTTCAGCCATCCCCCAATTGATGGGCATCCCCTTAACTTCCAATTCTTTACTATCACAAAAAAAGCTGCTATAAATATTTTTCGTACATATGGGTTCCCCCAACCTTTTAAAAAATCTCTTTGGAGCAAAGGGTATATACATTTTATAATTCTTTTGGCATAGTTCCAAATTGTTCTCCAGAATGGTAGATTAGTTTTGGCTCCAGGAATATTACGTTAGTGTATCTATTGTCATTTTTCTAATGGATGTGAGATGGTACCTCGGAGTCATTTTAAATTATATTTCTTTAATCAATAGTGATTTACAACATTTTTCATGTGCCTATTGATAGATTTAATTTTTTCTTCTAAAAATTGCCAGTTAAAAAAAAAAAAAACTGCTTCAGCACACACACACAGACACACACACACACACACACACACACACACACACACAAATTTGTCTATTCAGTTTCCTAATATTTGAAAAATGAGATGTTTATCAGAGAAACTTAATATAATCCCCTCCCCTCTTCAAACCCTCCAATTTCTTGCTTTTCTTCTAATTTTGGTTTGATTGATTTTGTTTGTGTAAGAGCTTTTTAATTTCATGTAATCAAAATTATCCATTTTATCTTTAGTAATCCTAAGCAATAACTTTTTCTTTTATCCATAGATATGACAGGTAATCCCCCCCCATCCTTCCCTGATTTGCTGATATCACTCTTTTATCCAAATAATGTACCCATTTTAATCTTATCATGGTATTCAATGTGAGATGTTGGTCTATACCTAGTTTTACCAGACTGCTTTCCAGTTTTCCCAGCAGTTTTGGTCTCAGGATGTTCCTTAGTTCTGGATTTATCAAAGACTAAATTTTCCAACTACCCTATCCATCCTCAAAATCTATTTTGCTTCTGACTACTCTTTCCCTTAACCTGTCCTTCCCTTATCATTTTCCCTAGCCTTCTTTTGCTTAGCCTCTTCTCCTCCTCCTTCCCTGTTGTATAAGATGAATTTCTATACACAGCAGGTGAGATTCAAGCATTGCCTCCTGCCCATTTCCCCCTCCACTGTAAATACATTTCATTACACATTTCTTTTAGGAGAGAAAATTTTCTCCATCCTTTCTCTCTTTTCACTCTTTTCCCAATACATCCCTCTTTCTCATTCTTCCATTCTTTTTTTGGGGTCATCCAAATAATAATTGATTGACACCCATGGCCTTTGACTATGTAAACTATAGTTGTCCTAATAATGACAAAGTTCTTTTTTTTTTTAATTTAATAGTTTTTATTTACCACATATATGCATGGGTAATTTTACAACATTGACAATTGCCAAACCTTTTGTTCTAATTTTTCCCCTCCTTCCCCCCTTCATTTCCCCTCCCCAAGATGGCAGGTTGACCAATACATGCTAAATATGTTAAAGTATAAATTAAATACAATACATGCATACATATCCATATAGTTGTTTTGCTGTACAAAAGGAATCGGACTTTGAAATAGTGTACAATTAGCCTGTGAAGGAAATCCAAAATGCAGGCGGACAAAAATAGAGGGATTGGGAATTCTGTGTAGTGGTTCATAGTCATCTCCCAGAATTCTTTTGCTGGGTGTAGCTGGTTCAGTTCATTACTGCTCTGTTGGAACTGATTTAGTTCATCTCATTGTTGAAAATGGCCATGTCCATCAGAATTGATCATCATATAGTATTGCTGTTGAAGTATATAATGATCTCCTGATGACAAAGTTCTTAGAAGGGTCATGTATCATCCAAATAGGAATGTAAATAGTTTAATTCTATTAAGTCTCTTATGATTTCTCTTTCATATTTCTCTTTTTATGTTCTCCTGTTCTCCCTCTGTTCTGGAAATGCTACTAGGACCCCTGCTTCTTTGTGACCGTAAACAATTCTCTCTGTCCTGGAACAGTGACTTGGAAATGGATAATGGGCAATAAAATTTGGCAAGCAGCAGCCAGTCCTATGCCCAATGCCCACACAGGGATTCCCTGTAATATTTTTTCTGACCATGTATCTAATTCCTTTATAGTTTCTGGATGGTGAGAACTCCCAGAACTGTTGTTATTATTGCTGCTATTGTCCTACTTGCTGGGCCCACGATTAGTATGGCTGCTATGCTGCTGAGTTTCAGCCTTCACCCCAATATTATTAACCTCTCCTTCCAATCTCCTAAGTAGTCTTGGACTGGAAAAGTGGGTTATGCGATCACATAACTGATCTGATGCATTATTTTGAAGTTGTTTGGAGAGGAACACTGGAAAAATTCAGCTAGAATGACCTTTCTAGTCTGCCATTTTGGCTATGTCTCTATCAAGTGTCTTTTAAAAAAGTTTTATTGATCCCTCCCCCTTTTTTTTAAGTTACTTATAGACTCTCTTATCTCACCCATGAACTCTTTTTTACAAATAAACAAATAACACACAAATAAAACTAGTTAAGACACAAAACAAAAAGTTGCCTTCTGATATTACCTCTCTGTTGCTTAGAGGAAAAATTCAATCCTCATAGCCTCATCTGTTTTCTAGAACCAAGATTTCATCAAAACTACCTAAAATAGAATGTTTATTTCTATTTGCAGATACATCCTCCTACAGTATTACAAAATTGCAAAAAAAAAAAAAAAAAAAAAAAAAAAAAAAGTGCCAAATCTTTTTTTTTTTTTGGGTCAGGTTTGTATTGTACCTCTTCAACTTATCTTTCATAGTCTCTGAACAGATAAATTTTCACTTGTTATAAGTTTATTTTCTAGATTTTGGCTCCCTCTTGTGGAGAAATGTTTTAATGTTTGCTTGCAACCCAAATTGTAGAATGTTGTGATGAATGTTATGTTAACCTGAAGAGTTTGATCATTATTTCCTTTAATCTGTACCCAGTTGCTTTGATTTTTTTTTTTTTTTTTTTATATAATGGTGCTCTGTTACAATATATTAGTTTCAGTTCATATTGATTTTGCTGTTTTTACCGATCTGAACACAATACATTCGACATAAATTGTTTTTTTGGCACATGAAATAAACTATTCTTAGCCCAATTTACAATGTTATTAAAATGGCAATGTTTTTTGTTCCTAATTATGATATCAAAATGAGAAAACATTTTTTACTGGAAAGCAATCTTCTCTTATGGTAATAATAATAATAATAACAATTTTTATAATATTTTAAGATTTATAAAACAAATATTTCACAATACACAAATAGCAAAGTACTATTGACAACATGAATCTTATAGTTCCACTTAATAGTGGAGTATAAAGGTAAGGAATGTGAAGGTTAAAAGGCTTAAATATTAGAATTGAGATTTGAGCTTCTACCTCTCGAAATATCTTCTCCAAGGGTTATGAAGCTCAATTTTCAGCAAGACTGTTCCTGATCAACTTCCTATTGTTCAAAGTAGAATAGACTTTTAATGAGATCAAGTGTGATCTAATGAATAAAATATTGTCAAGCCTAGGGACTTAAACCCTAGTTATTGTGTGACCTTAGACCTTAGACAAATCACTTCACCTAATTCTTACCTGCCAAATGGAAATAATAATAACACCTTCCTTAGCTTTTATGAAAATCATTTCAAACACTTTATGTACTTTATAAATGTAAGATTTTAATATTTTATCACAAACCCTTATCTTTATCATATACAATGGGAATAAACAATAGGTTCCCTCGATGTGCTGCAGCTAGAGCAGATCAGAAGGCCTGCTATTTATCTTTCCCCATTACATATTTACATAATGCTTTAAATATGTAAACGACTTTACTTACTGAACATGATTTGATCTTCAACACTTTTTTTTAAAAGAACTTATTATGAATATTGTTCTATTCATTTTACACACGAAGAAGCTAAAAGTCATAAAGTTTAAATAATTTGTCTCTGGTTAAACAGCTATTCATTATGCATCAGAGGCAGAATTCTACCCTATAAGCTGTTAAGTACATTGCCTCTCCTTTAAATTCTTTTTTCATGCCAAATATGAATTTAGTCATGCTTCTTTCACCAATCCATTCAGCTTAGGTAATGAAATCAAATATACCTTGAGGGGCAGATGTTAACTTCAATTCCATTTCTTTTCTTAAATGCATAGAGCATGAAGTGTATGATGGGAGAATTCATGCCTAATATATTTTGTTTCTTTATTGCAGCATTCTTAGCTTTTTAATGTGATAAACTCCTTTGGAAATCTGTTAAAACCATATGAGAACACATATTAAAAATAATATTTTAAGTAAATAAGATAAAATACAAAATAGTGTAAAGGAAATAAATTATACTGAAATATATACATATATTTATAACTACATATGCACACACTTTTTTTTTGCAGTAAAGTATCTCTTTATTTTTATTTTTTTAAAATTTTATTTATTTATAATTTTTTTGACAGCATATATTCATGAGTAATTTTTTTTTTTATAACATTATCCCTTGTATTCATTTTTCCAAATTATCCCCTCCCTCCCTCTACTCCCTTCCCTAGATGACAGGCAATCCCATACATTTTACATGTGTTACAATATAACCTAGATACAATATATGTGTGTAAATCCAATTTTCTTGTTGCACGTTAAGTATTAGATTCCGAAGGTATAAGTAACCTGGGTAGATAGACAGTAGTGCTAACAATTTACATTCACTTCCCAGTGTTCCTTCTCTGGGTGTAGTTGTTTCTGTCCATCATTGATCAACTGGAAGTGAGTTGGGTCTTCTTTATGTTGAAGATATCCACTTCCATCAGAATACATCTTCATACAACATTGAAGGCACACACATATCTTTTAACTGATTTATGGACCTGAAGTAAAAACCCTTGCTCTATAGGAAGTATGAAACTTCTCATGTAGAATACAAACTCTTGTTGGACCAACACTAAGTATTAATAATTCATTTGATGGAACTTTAGAGATTATTTATTATAGTCTGACTACTTTTACATGTGGTCAAATTGAGGCTCCTCAAAATAAAATAACTTAGAGTCTCCAGTATTAAGTGGCAGAACTATAAATTTATTCTAAATTGTTAGGGGACTTGAAGAAGACCAAAATAAGTTACTAGGTTAGAGCTGAGCTACAGTGTGTCCCATAGAAGCTCATAATGCTCTGTCACAAGTCAGATACAAATATTCGCTATCAACATTTGGGGTGGATTCTCTCACTTTGTGCATCTTCTGAACTCATTCAATGCTTCTTTGCTCGTAGAGCCCAGCACCTTCTTCCATAGGAAAGTGAGCATTACAATCCTTAAAAGGCTGCTCAGATATGCCATGTCATATAACAATTCTAAAGTTCTTAAGAGAAACCTTGAGAGTGTCCTTGTATTGCTTTTTTCTGACCACTTTGTGAACACTTGCCATTTTACCATTTCTATCCTCAAAGTCCTGGGGCAATAGGTGAGGGAGGATGTTGATTGCAATTGTTCTTTGAAAAATATGGTAATACTAATAAGTCAGTAGACAATATTGTTAAGTGGGGAAAGGGAAATTAGAAAAACAATGTGATTCCCACAGGAAGCCACACAACTGTACAATTTCACCTGAACCTTTAGCGTAGTAAGTCTTTCCTAATTGATTCCCTATCTCACTCTCACAAAAACTTTTCTAAAATGTTTCTCCTCAAGCCTTTCACACTTCCTCTCCTTGCCACATTCTTGGCTGAGGACCTTGACATTTATTATTGAGAAAATAGAGAGTATTAGATATTTAATCCTTCTTTTTCTGTTCTCTTCATCTCAAAATCTCTTGATTTAACCCCACCCCCACCTCCCACCCAGTCTTCTCTTTTCCCTAATTCTCTTATAATGAGGTAACTCTTTTCTGGAAAGACTAACTCCTTTACAAATACCCTTTATCCCATCCCTTTGCATCTTTAACAAATTACAATCTCAATTGTGGTCCCTTGCTAATTTTTAACCTCTGTTCCTTCTTTATGCGATCTAATTGTCTCCATTTTTCTGTAATTATGTTTTATTTTGTGATTAAACAAAAGTTCAATAATAATATTGTACAATTTAAAAAGTATTATTTTATGAATGGTTTTCATGATAAATAGCTATAAAGACAGGCATATATATAGCGAGTATTTTTATTGGCAAAATTGTTACTCTTTTTTTTTTTTTCAAGCCCTCATTGAAATTAGTATTTTGTCTTTATAATAGCTACATTAGAAAAACATGTTTCACATAAAAAAGTATAATGGATGCTATAGAAGATTGAAACTCTCGTTAGCTAACACAGGTTTAATTATTATATTTATCCAGATAACTAATACATCAATATACCTATTCTCTCTGGAATTTCAGATATGCACTTCTAAATTACTTTTGGACATTTCAAAATGGATTCCTGAGAGGCATTTCAAACACATATTCAAAACAGAATTTAATACCTTTTCCCCAAACCCCAAAAAGTCTTTTGAATTGTTTCTGTTGAGGGCACTACCATTCTTCTAGTTTCATAGGTCTGTAACCTCAGGGTTATCTTTGACCATGCTTTCTCCCTTATGTCATACATTTAATCTCCATAATTAAATCTTGTACTACCTCTATAACATATCTTTCATCAGTCTCCTTCTCTCTGCTTGGTTGACTGACAGCTTTTATCATCTTTTGCTTAGATTATTGCAATTCTAATTTTTCTTCTGCAATTTCACTCCTTTCTTCACTTTAATCCATCCTGTAATGGCTGTTGAAGTAATTCTAAAAAGGAACAGGCCATTTCTCTACTCAATAAACTCCAATGGCTACAAATGTCCTGTTTCACTTTTAAAGACCTTCCCAATTTGTGCTCTACCAAAATTCCTAACCTTGCTAGCCACTCCTCTCCTTACTATCTCAGGGGCCTAATTAGACTGGCCTTCTTGACATTCCTTACAAATGGCATTCCATCTCCTGACTCTGTGACTTGCACTAGTGGTTAAACACATTAGTTATGACCTTTATTTTTGCCTCTTAGAATCCTACATTTCCTTCAAAACCAAGCTCAAATATCACTTCTGCATGAAGTCTTTTTTTAACCTCTAACTTTCTAGTTTCCATCCTAACAGTTTGTCTTGTATTTATTTCACATAGCAGAGGTTTGCTTATATAATTAAGGGTGGTTTCCCCTTGATATTATGTAAGCTTTTTGAAATAAAGGAGTATTTCAATTTATTTTTACCCTTAGACCCCCTAGGACAATACCTATTACATACTAGGAACTTAATAAATGCATGGTGTTTGATTACTAACCAATGAATTCTTTTCTTTATTTGAAATCAAAACATAAGATTTTTAGATTCAAATACTTGTTTCAAAGAACTATCACAAGACTATTAGTTATTTTTGTTCAAATGTACCAAATATAAAATTGTTAATGGAAAATGGACTTTTTATTCATTCATATTTAGATATAACCAGACCTTTAAAATACAATTAGACTTACATCTATAGAATGGTCAAGTGATAAGCATAATCTTTGCTTTCTTCCTAATTCATTTTTTAGGTTAGATATTTTAAAATATGACAACACATGTCATATTTATATGACATATATGACATTTATAGGACAAACATAAATTTATTGTTTAATTGTTGTTGTTTTTCAGTTGTTTCAGTCATATCCAACTCTCCATCACCCCATTCTGATTTTTGTCTTAGTTTTTTGGCAAAGATGCTCTAGTGGCTTGCCATTTCCTTCTCTAACTGAGGCAAACAGATTTAATTGAGTTGCCTAGAGTCATAGCTATTAAATAGCTGAGGCTGAATTTGAAATCATGAAGATGACTCTTCCAGACTATAAGCTTGACACTTTATCCACCATATTATCTAGCTGCTTCATTGTTTATAGCTTTCATATTTTCACAAATACAAAATCACCTTGCTTTTTCTGAATCAGAATATGAATTTGACAACCTTTCATTGATTTATTTAGAGATTATTCCATTTTTGAAAAATACATATATCAAACAGGCACATTTCGGTACAAATTTTTTGCATGAAAGAAACATTCATTTTCATTGTTATTACTAAAAATATGAAAATTTATTCTTTTTGTTTTTAAAGATTTCAAAGTTCTCTAACTCAAGAAAATTAGTATTGTCTGTACAATGGATAATGTTGTAAAAAAATTACCTATGAATATGTACTGTCAAAGAAAATGTTATAATTATAAAAATTAATTTAAAAAAAAGACATTGGAAAAGAAAAAAAAATTTGTATTGTCTGCAACAACAGAGAAGAGTTCTCTTCCCATATCAACACACAATTTTGCAAAAAGGCTTTTATTTCAAAGGTCTATTTTTTTTATAAAGTTGATGACTGTTATAACAATTTGAAAAGCCACCTGTAGTTCTACACTTTTATTTTTAGATATAAGTGATTGATTGTTTATCAAACAATATGTACAATTCTCAAGGGCCAAATTTTTATCTACTGCTGGTGTTTCATACTAATATTAAGTCCTGTCTGAGCAAAATGAATACAATTTTCTTAACTTATATAATTTTGTTTAACAACTATGTCAATTTCACTGAAAATTTCTCTTGCTTTGGCATTAATAGGTTTAAAAAAACAAATAATCTATAATAACAATTTCAACAATATATTATACATACGAATCAAATAAACAATTTTAATTATATTGATTTTTCATCCTCCTGTAATGAAAAATAGATTCCAGTTTCTCAGCTTATTGATGACAAAGGGCTCCAGTTGTAGAGACAGTTCTCTTTATCATAATATTGTCTGCAGGTAGAACCATGTAAAACTATTTCGCAAATGACTCACCATGCAACAGTTTTGCTACATTAATAGCTGCAAATATATGAATGCTTCTCCCAAGAGGCAGCTAAGTGGCTTCTAGAGGCAGGAAAGAATGCTGACTCTGCAGTAGGAAGATCAAATCTAGTTTCAGACACTTATTTGCCATGTGATTCTGGCCAAGTCATTTAACCTTTGTCTATCTGTTTCCTCAACTGTAAAATGGGGATATAATAGCACAACATTTACCTCACTGGATTGTGGTGACGATCAAATGGAACAATATTTTAAAGTGCTGAGCACATTATCTGTACATGGTAGGAGGTTTATGCAGTTATTCTCTTTCTTCCTGTTTTATTAGATTTTTCACACAAAGAACTCCAGATGTAAAGACAGTTCTCTTTACCATAATATTATCTGCAAATGGAACTATTTAAAGCTACTTTTCAAATGATTCACCATGCAATATTTATACCATGTTAATAGTTGCACACACACACACACATACATATATACATGCTGGATCTGAAATAGGAAGATCATGTCATGTCCTCTATGAGCAAACATAACTCCATTGATTGGCAGTGAACAATTTTCACAGTTTAGACTGGATATACTTTTCTAGGCTTATTTTACATTAGACCGCCTTGTATGCCCTATGATCCAGTAAGACTTATCTTCTTTCACATTCTCCATATGTAATACTCCATATCTCATTTCTATGTTTTTGTCCTGTCTCTCCTGCCTCGAATGTGCTCCCTCCTCAACTATGCCTCTTATACTCCCCTTATTCCCTTCAAGAATTTGCTCAAATGCTATTTTCTATATGCAACCTTTCTCAATTCCCTGAAATGAGAATTCCCTTTCCCCTAAAACACATTTTATCTATTTTTGTATCTACATATATATTTTGGCTCAGCTGATAGAGTGCAAGATTTTTTTTATTGTTTCACTTTGCTTCTATCCCTCATGTTTAGTCAAGAGTCTGTTATATAGTAGGCACTTAAATAACTGTTAATTAATTTACTGGTTAGGAGTCTTAAGGAACTTTATATAATGCAAGAAATTTTTTTGATATCTGAATTTTTTTTAAGTCTCACACATTTTCTTACTTTGCTAATGTATTCTATATATTGTGTTCTAGATGCTTTCTCTATTATTTGTTTTATACTCTCTGTAAATAAAATATAATTACAAAGAAAACTCTAGGTTTTCCTCTGTATCACTGACAGTACTCATCACACCAATGACAAATGTATTGAATCATTTTTTCTGGATGTGAAATTTTTACTTGGAATTTCTTTGTTTATATTACCTAAACTGTTTACTTTTGTCTTTGCTTGTATGAATTTCAATTGCTCCAGGGAATTTTCTTTTCAAAGTCATTATATTTTTAACTGTTTATCATGAAAGGATTTTTTTTCACTTTTAAAAATGAATCTTGACATAATATCTTCTAATATCTTGACATAAGGAAGAAATTATTTCTGCCCAAGATCACCTATCATCAAAAGCTAATCAAAAAACATGAATTAAGTGCCTATTATGTGCCAGACATTGTGCCAAGTACTGTGCATACTAAGACACAAATGAAATATTTCTTTTCCTCAAGGAATTTATATTCTGTTAATGGAAATGATAATAATAACTAGCATTTATATAGCACTTTAAGATTTGCAAAGCACTTTAAAATATTTAATCTCATTTTATTCTCTCAATATCAGGAAGTATTGTAGTAAGAAAATTTCAATATATTATATAATAAGGATTATCATAATCTTATTTTGCTAAAGCAGATTGAGATTAAGTTATTTACTCAAGGTCACACAACTGTTGCTTAAGGACACTTATAATGGTCTTTGCTGATTCCTGTTCTAATACTTTATCCACGCCATTACTTAGCTGCACTCATATTCATATACACATAGAGAGAGTCCCTAATGACTGATGGACCAGGAAAGGCCCTATATAAGAATAATATTTGAATGTAACTTTGAAGAAAGTACAGCATTCTCTATAGGATAAGTGAGAAGACACTAAAATTTAGACCTAGGGGTCAACCAATGCATGGAAATGAGACATATAATGCTGTTTGTAAGGGCTGTAAGTACTCCAGTTTGTTGAGAATGTAGAGTATGTTATGTGAAGGAAAATAATGTACAAAAAACTGGAAAGGTAGTTTGAAAAGGTTTTAAATATTAAGCAGAGACATATGTGTTTATCCTAAAGGAAAAAATGGAGAACAAAGGGAAAGAAATAAGCATTTACAGAGTGCTTATTATGTGCCAGGCATTGTGCTAAATGCTGGGAAATAGGTGTTATTATTATCCTCATTTTTATAGTTGATGAAACTGAGACAAATAGAGGTTCAGTGGCTTGCTCAAGGTTACACAGGTAGTAAGTGTCTAAGATTACATTTGATTTTAGAACTTCCTAACTTCAGGTCCAATGTTTTTCACCAGCAGTTAAAGAAGCTAGAGGTTTTTGAAGGGTAAAGTACCATAGTCAGACTTGTGTTTTAAGAATATCTCTTCGTGGAGACTGAATGTAAATCAATACATGCTATGTTCATTTTTCTTCTTCTTCTTTTTTTTTTGTGGTTTTTCTCTTTTGTTCTGATTTATCTCTCCTAATATGATTCATAAATAAATATGTATAAAAATTAATGTACATGCATAACCAGAAAAAAATTAAAAAGGGAAAAAAAGAATATTTCTTTGGCATCTGGATGAAGTCTACAATCACCAAAACTATGAATATTTCATTTCACAAATAACAAAAATAGGATTGCATGTGAAATTGTGAACTTGTATTATGCTATTTAAAAGTATATATTTAATTGAATACTAAAAAAATGCAGTTTTTGATATCTACTTCTAAACTTCTTTTGTTTTTCTTTTGGATATTTTAATGTTGTACTGATGCTCTCTCCCCCCCCCCCCCACCTCTTTGTACTTTTATTATTTGTACTTTTTATTATTCTTCAAAAAAAACAACAACACCAAACCATCTCTTGGAACAAATAAGTATGATCAAGCAAAACAAATCAACACATTGATATTGGTTCCATCTGAAAATGTGTATAAGATCTCAGGGTCTTTGTTGACATCAGTGCTTTACCATTTAGCACCTGGTAGCTTTCTTGGTTCTGCAACTGTTTCTTGGTATAGTCAGTCATTTTTATGGTGGGGGTGAGGTAAGGCAGGTTAGGTACTGAATCTTTCTCTTGTCCCTCATTCCTAACATCTTGCTTCCTTTTAATTCTCTTGGTTTCTGACTTTGAGCCTTTTGTTCAAGCTTAGGTGGTTGAGAAGCACATTCCCTGAGCTTTCCAGGGAGCAGCTAAAATTGGCCATTCCATTCTCCTTCCCTGATCCTACAATTCTAGAAAAGGTGGTAAATTGAGATGGGGATAGAGTAGGGGGATTATATTTAAATGAAATGTAAATTTGCCTCTGAAACTTCAACCTAGTGCTCCCAGTTTTGCTTTTAAATAAAACAATCTTTCTCTCATATGACAGACATTTTTCATGTTTAACCTCATGTCTTCTCTTCTCTAGGCTAAATATCCTTAATTCTGTCTCCACTGATTTTCCTATGTTATTTATTTATGACCCTTCATTATGTTGTTTTTCCATCCTCTATACTCTCTAACTTAGTGTCCTTCTTAAAATGCAAGACCAAGAAGAAAATATAGTAAGTGAGATATGGTATGATCAGGGCAGTGTAACATATTTTATTCTCAGGTACTGTTTCTCTCAAAACGTTTTATTATTGCATTCATTTTCTTGGCTGCCACATTACAGCTGACATACTGAGCTCACAGTTTATTTATTCCTCCAAATCTAACCCATCTTGTTTCTTTGAATCCAGATGTACCTCTTTATAGTGAAGTTCTGGATTTGAGCATGACTCTTTCTGTCTCTCTTTCTTTTCTTCTTTTCCCTCCTTCCTTTCTCTCCCTTTCCAATCTACCTACCATTACAGTGGCAGAGCTGAGATTCCTGGAAATGGACTACCAATTTACAGCTAAGATTCAATTATCTTCAGATTCTGAGGTATACCTCTTGTGGAGGAAGATGCACTCCTGTTAATCTATTAATCACCACTAATTGCTTAGCCCCAATAAAATGCCTCTCCTACTGAGTTATCTACTTTTAATAACTCAAATCAGTGTCTTCTAGTGCCTTTTTTTTTGGGAGGTAACACTCAGAAGACCCAACTTTCTGCCACTTATGAAATCAATAGTATTTATTTAATTGTCTCCAAATAGTAATTTGACTTACCATTTTAACCTGCCAAACTCTAAAACAATTCTATGCAAATGATCTGAGGGACTGCAATGCTCATATGAGAAACAGTTTGCTATTCAGTCTTCAAAATAATCTCTGTGTCTCCTCATATTTGGTCAGAAAAGCTATTTCTTCACATGTGTATTTTATTTGTTCTTCATAAACAGTTTTTTTTCTTTCAGTAATCAAACTGTTTATGTATAAGAGAGGAGGTACATAATTTCCATATCTTTTCTTGCACAAGAGTTTTTTGATCTTTCAAAGAAATGAAATCCTTGCATATGAAAGATGTGATAATTTATAATAGAGTTTTTATTGTTGTTATATACCTAAAATATTATAGGATCACAGATCTAATCCCCAAAGCCACTTGAGCAGTCATTTATTCCAACCCCTTCAATTTACAGAAGAGAAAATGAGATCTAGAAGTATGAACTGACTTGCCCATCTAGTCCACAATCTGAACTCAGGTTCTGTGCTCTTTCTGCTGTAACAAGAAGAAAATGTGAAGTATCTCATATCAAAAACAACGGATCAGAAAACAGATTGAAGAGAAAAATATTTAAGAATCATTGAACAACCTGAAGACTAAAATGAAAAAAGAAGTCTAAACATTATCTTTTAAGAAATTAATTGCCAATAATAAAGATCAGTGGTTCCTTATGGATTAAAAACTCTCCTTGCAATCAGAGTAACATTTTATATAGTTTGGTGGTTATAAAAAGTCTGGTGACATAGACTAAATTATCTATGACTGACCTATATTAGAAGTAAGGATGAGTTTACATTTGGCATAATCCCTGCCAGAGGGAATCTGCAAAATCTAAACCTATGGGGAAAACACAGAATTGAGAAACACCCTCTGGAAATTACCAAACCAAATATCTCTCCCTCAGTTCTTCAAACTATATCCCTCCATTCCCCTCCCCTCCAACCCTTTACTAGACAGAGTCAGTGCTAGGAAAAGCATTTCCTGACTATATTCAATCATCCTCCATCCATTTACTTTATTTCCTTCAAAAGGCAGGGCCAATCTCACTTGTGTATATGATCTCTTGCATAACCTTTTCCAAATTTTTCTACCAAGGCCTATACAGTTGGGTATAAAAATATAATTCATTCAATAAGGAAACAGGAGGAAAATGGGAGAAGGGAGAAGAGAATAAAGAAGAGAATAGATAAAGAGAGGGAAAAGTTTCTTTTGTTAGTCACAAGGGATTAGAAACTGAAGTGGAACCCACCAATGGGGAAATGACTGGACAAGTGTTGTATAAATGTGATGGCACAATGTAAGAAATGATGAAAGAAAAGATTTCACAGAAACCTAGCAAGACTTGTATGAATTGATGTAGAGTAATATGAACAAGACCAGGAGAATTTTGGTTTATACAGTGACAACAATATTATAAAAAAGACAAACAATTTTGAAAGATTTATGAACTCTGTTCAATGTAGTAAGCAATCATGATTCCAGAGAAGTCATGATAGAACATGCTACCCATCTTTTGATTTTTGGACATGATTAAAATAAGAATTTGTTTTGCTTGATTATACATGTTTATATTTGGGATCTTATGTTTTTCTTTCTCTGTCAATGGCGGTGAAGTGGGAAGGAGAGATTTTTGATGGCAAAAAAAATCCTCCAAATCACAAACATTCAGACTATTCTGTGGTTCCACTTATTTGAACAGTTTGAATTCCAAATTGTGTTTATTTAATCTTAATCACTTCAAGCTTTCCACAAGCATATTTTGAAGCTCTTTATTAAATGATTTGCAAATATCTAGGTCAACTCTGTTATTTCTTAAATCAGCAGCCAGTAACATTCTCAAAATGAAAATTAAATTAGTCTGGCATAACATGGTCTTGATGAACTCATTCTGACTATGATTACCATTTCTTTGGTAAGATGTTCATTAACACTTCCTTTGATAATGTTTTAGAATTTTGCCAGAAATAAAAATAAAAATTGATTGGCCTCTGGTTCCAGTTCTGTTCTCCAAAATATTTCATTGATTGACTTCTCTACCTTAAAAAAGAATTACTTATTTCTTGACTGGTTTAATCACTGGCATTTATTGTTCCTAGGGTATGCTGTATGGATTAGGATGAAGTAAGGGTAAAGGGGAGATGAAGTAGGGAAGGTAGACATAATCAAAACATGAAACATAGTGTAGTGGAAAAAGCACCACAGAGAAGAGACTGTAATTCCTTCTAGGATATTTTCTCAAAGAATTAAGGAGCATCAGGTACACTTTTATCATGCAACCAAATATGTGCTTTTATTAGACACTTTGTTATTCCCTTTTTATTAAGAGGAGGCAAGCTATGTACTTTTGTGGGTAATGGAAATATGCATTACCCTGAAAATTAGCTCCTGGTCCTTTTCTTTCTACGGGATAGACTAAAAGGACATTTGCAGTAGCTAATTCTTTTAAGAGTAGACAATTGTGGTTGTAAAACAAAACAAAACAAAAAAACCCTATAATACACAATTGAAAAGTAAGCAGACTTCCCATTTCCACAGTTGAATGACCTTAAAGAATAACAGAATTATGCAATTATTGCTGAAGTGGCACCCATCATTTATCCAGATAGATCTCACCCAGAAGGCTGTTCTACCTAGGGACTGAAAGGGTGTGGTATTCTTATATGGAACCAGTTTTGTGGAACAGGAACAGGAGTTCTCTGACTCCTCAGTGAGATATTTAAAACTTCTTCTATGCTCTTTATATATATATATATATATAAAGAAAACAAATCTAATTTCTTCCTAAAAAAAATTGGTATCAAATTGTCTGTTCAATTTTGAACAAAAACTAAATTACAATGATCTTTTCAAACCAGGGTTTAGATAAAGAGTACAAAACTGTAACCCCAGGTTATGCTCTTTGTTAGATATCACTATCTTTAATCAGTGTGCTAAACAGAAGATTTGCTAAAGGCAAAGAATTCAATTGTGGAAGTCTGTAGAATAGCACAGGACACCATCAAGGAAAAAAGTGAACATATTAACCTTCATGAGTTTAAAAATCATTAGGTTAATGATCATTAATAAATGATTAAGGAATTTGTGTTCTTGATAGTATGATTAATATATGAATTATTTCATGATTTATTCCCTTAATTTAAAAATGAAATGAATAGAAAATAAAACCTTTAAATTACACTTAGAAAACAATCCTAAAAATCAATACAATCTGGATTAAAATCCTTACTCTTATGCATAATGCTTGTGCTACCTTGTTATAGTAACAACTTCTCAATGCACCAAATAATTCTTAATCTAAGATACACTGCATTAGAAGAAAGATTTTCTTCAGTGGGACTTCCTTAGAAGTGAAATCATAAGTCTAAACCTATACTTCACACACCCACAAGAACAAATATTTTATAGACAAAGACGCTGTTGTTATTTAGTTGCGCCTAACTTTTTATGACCCCATTTAGCGTTTTTTTAGCAAAGATTCTAGATTGGTTTTCCATCTCCTTTTCCAATTGATTTTACAGATGAGAAAACTGAAGCAAACAAATAAGTTTAAATGACTTGCCAAGGACAAATAAGCTAGTAAATATTTCAAGCCAGATTTGAAAATGAGTTTTCCTGACTTCAGTTCCTCTGCTCTATCCACTGCACCATCTAGTGGCTTGACATTTGACTTAGTTTTAATTTTTGAAGACCTGATTAATTAAGGGAGAAAAAAAGTTTGTTGGGGGAGTCTATATTTATGATTTTTCCCAACTACCACAATGCCACATATATGTGAGGCAATCGATAGTGAAATAGACAGAAAAAACAGTTTTCACATATTTAGGAGAAAATATTTTGTTATCTGTCATCTCAAAGCAATTAAAAAAAAATGCTTCCAAAGAGCATCCAATTCTGCCTTCAGGATGTTCACAGAGGTAATTTGAGGTTTAAATTGAGTGGGTTCCCTAATGAAGTATGTGATGGGAGATGATGTTGGAATTTTGGGGAGAGGCTTAAAAGGAAGTCTCCATTCCCATTTAATTCTCAGTAATAAGGAAATGATTAGAGAATCTAGGGAAGCAGAGAAGCAGTCCAGAGTACAGAGACCAGTTTTTCCTCTGAAGAATACATTCCTATGATACTAAAAGATCTTTCAGGTTAACTGCTACAGAGAAAGGGATCAAAAATGACATTGAATAAAATGGAGTCAAAATTGAAAACAATTGAAAATCTCTAAATAAATAAATAACCCCACGAATAAAACACCATCATTAAAGTTATTTGTTTAGATTTTTATTACATGAGAACTATAACAGAAAGATGACTTAGATTAGGATGGTTTTATGGTTCTCACCAACCCCATGATTCTACAGTTAACACTGAATTTGAAGTTAAAATATCTGGGTTTAAAAACCCATCTTTGTAGTACACTGTTTGGATACCTTCTTCAGTAAAACATTTTTCAGAAAACCAGAAAAGTGATTTCTACTTTTATGCAAAATCTCTATAATCCCTAGAGTTGTTCAGTATTGTGTTTTAAATTGTGAGAATGTTTCAGTTACTTTCCTTTTGAATTGTATATATTTCAGAAAATGAATAAACAAGCTCTTTAACTGGTACAAACTGAAGCACAAGGGGTAATGAATGTAAGCAAAAGAGTCATGGGTAGGAGAAATCTGAAAGCTGGATCAGGGCTTTATCCACTAATTCATGCTGCCTCACTCTGTTTTCAAGTATTTAGGCATAAGGAAGATTTTTACCAATTTTCTCTTGTCAGATCTCAAGAATTACACTAGTTTTTCATAACTTACTTTAAACCTTTATTGAAACCCAATTAGTGCCTAAGAAATTTCAATTGTACTTTATGTTTACATTTATAAAAAGCATCTACAGCTTTATGGGATCCTCAAAGCCATAGTATTTTAAACAGTTCTTAACTACTTTCTGAATGATTTATGAAATAATGGGATGAATTAAATATTTGAATATGAATTATTTTTATTTTTTAAAAAGAAAACAATATAATATATAACAACTATACACAATAACTATAAATAACAATAATATTAACATATTTGATAACAATTACTCCTGGAATTTTTAATAAACAGAAATAAACTTTACTTTTCTGCTCTAAATCCCCAGAGTCTAATGGTAGTAAATATACTTACAGTAAACATTACAGATATATTATTGATGTAATTGTGTAATGTTTGCTTTTAACTAGGAGAGCATTAGTGCTCTGTTTTTGTAATATAAAATAAATTGAATTTTATTTTACTTCTTTTTTTTTAGACTGCCATGTCTTTACCCAAATATTTCTCACCACACCTCACCTCTCTGGTTTCCCGACTTCTGTGATTTTAAATTTTCTTATCTATTAGTTGAATAAGAGCATAGATGACATATTTATCAAATTGGGAGATGACACCTGGCTGAAAGGGACATATATTTTTTTTAAGGTGTATTGGAGAAAAACAGAGGATGAAAAAAGATAAGAGATTGTCAACTGAAATGAATATGATGATAACTAATTACAAAAAGGAGGGAGAGCTGCTCAATTTTGTTTTTGTTTTCTATGCTGAGGAAATAATAGAACAAATACAGTTACAGGAGATTTTGCCCAAGATGATTAAGGAGATAGGGGAATACCCAACTTTCTATAATGAATCAGTAGGCCCAGTTATCTCTGAGTACTGAAAGAATAAGTAGATGTGATTACTGAACCATTGTCAGTGATTTTTTTTTTTTTTTTAATTGTGGGGAATGGAAAACATCACAGGATTGGAAAAGGGAAAATATTTTATTTATTTATTTTTGCTGAGGTAATTGGGGTTAAGTGACTTGTCCAGGGTTACACAGCCAGGAGTCTGAGATCAAATTTGAACTCAGGTCCTTTGACTTCAGAACTACACCAACTAGCTGCCCCTCTAATTTTTTTAAAGAAAAAAAAAAAAACAAAGCTTATAAATTATGAGCAAACAAGATTAATTTTGCTTCTTGGTAAAATTTGAGAATATTTATTAAAGGAAGAAACATGGAGAAAAGGAAGCAAATAATCATAAAGCCAGGATTGTTTCATCACGAACAAGTCTAAACAGGAGATAATGTGAATGCTATAGAAATAGTTTACTTAGTTTTTAACAAAGCATTTAATAGTAGTTCTGCTTGGAACTGGAAAAGATATGAAAAAGGGTGGAAAAAATGGAGACATGTAGAGTAGACAATAGTTTAATTAGATAAATTTGGAAATAATTGATTGGCTGGATCCAAAGAGTAGTCATTAATGTTTTGGTGTCTGTTTGGAAGAAAGAATCTGTACTTGAGGTAGGTAGGTGACACAATGGATAGAGCACTGGATCTAGAATTTGGAAGACCTGAGTTCAAACGTGACCTCAGATACTTAATTAACTGTGACACTGGATAAGTTACTTTAACTCTACTTCAGTCTTCATATTTATAAAATGGGATTTAAGACACCTACTTTTCAGGTGTGAGGACCAAAGGCTATATTTACAAAGAACTTTACAAACCTTAAAGTGTGGCTGTTAGTGAGCTAGGGGTTTTTTACATCCTCATCACCCCTAACTTATTATTTACAATATTTCCAGGTAATGTGTTAAAAGCTTTACAAATGTCATCTCAGCCTTGAAAGGTATGAGGAACCCGAGACAGATAGGACTTAAATGACTTGACCAGTGTATGATTTAAATAACCAAGTAAATAGCATTAAGTAGTAAAAATGTTTATTTTCTATATGATCTTTTAATATTTCTTAAACTGGATGATTTTCTGATGTTTTCTAAGTATTTCTTATCTCACTATTCAGCACCCAACTCATCACTTTGGCTTGTGATGAAGTTTTTGTTTGTTTGTTTTAATATTTTAATAGTTTTTATTTACCAGAAATATGCATGGGTAATTTTACAACATTGACAATTGCCAAACCTTTTGTTCTAATTTTTCCCCTCCTTCCCCCCTCCCCCAGATGGCAGGTTGACCAATACATGTTAAATATGTTATATGTGTGATGAAGTTTTAAATTGATTTAGAATCTTATTAGCTGCCTTGCTGAAACTCTTCGGGTCTTGTCCTCCCTTGACTGTGTACTTTGGTAGGTTACCCCCCTGGCATAAAGCCAGGATTGTCACATTTGTTTTAAAGCTGGGACGTTGGCAGCCTCTCACCACCTTGCATTTGGAGATAAAGCCTCTAGCGATTCAGATGTTCGGGAGAATGCTCCATCCTCACTTCGAGGTTAAGAAGTTCTCCTTCCCTCTCTGTAGGGAGAAGGAAGACTCCAGATGTCCTCCAGATGCTCAAAGGACAATATTCCCTAGAAAGAAGCCCTATATAAATCTCAATGCAACTTCTAGCCAGTGGAGAAATCAATGACTGTCTCTTGGAGCGCTATATTATTGACGGATGTCCAGAGATCTCTTTCCCTTTCCCTCAGGGATCATCTAGACCCCTATCTACCTCAGACTCGGCTCTTCTTTCTCTTTACCTGTCCCCAGTTAGGTTTCCCTGTTGCTGCACTGCTGTCTCTGAAACTACTGCTGTCTACCCATCAAGCAAACCAGAGCTGTACTAAGTACCCTGCCTGACACCTCGTTGAACAGACCAGGCAGCCTTATTACCTCTCCGTCCTTTCTGTGGGGAGCTAGACTCCCCGAACTACATACTCCAGTGATCTTTACCCCTCCTCCCTAGCTCACGAACCCCTCCCTCTACTTCAGAACAGAAATCATTCTGTCAGGTAGGCTCCAATACCCCGATGAGCATGACGCATTTAGAATTTGATTGTGAGAGTTTGGCTGAGGCCCCTCATTCCACTAGATCTATAAACTTCAGACTGAGGCTGGAATTGGGGTTTCGGCTGCGCAGAAGACTTTATCTCCACCTGATTGAAATCTGAACCACTCCCCTAAACTACTGGAATCTCAATCCAGAGATTAGGGCTGGGTTGAAAACCTCCAGGCAGTCTAGGAAGACTCCTCAGTTTTAAAGGCACTAGCAAAACATATTCTTTGTCAAATATGGAGCTGACTAGTTGGGAGAGATAGTTGAAAATAAATGACAGGGTTAAAAAAAGATCGTTTTTCCCCCACTTATACGTCTGTAACTTGTAGTCCTAGAGAATTGCCTAACACACTGAAAGATTAAGTGATTTATTTGTTTTCCAACAGCTAGTATATTATCAAAGAAAAAATTTGAATACATGACTTTTTGATTCTAAAATCATTCCTCTAAATCAAAAGCTACAAACTACTGTTTGACGGCAAAATACTGTCCCTACAAATTTTGCATGATTCAAAACTAGGAATGTTTTTTATAAAACATTTAAAAATGTTTTTTAATTATAGCTTTTTATTTTCAAAATATATACATGAATAATTTTCCACATTCACCCTTACAAAACTATGTTCTAATTTTTTCCCTCCCTTCCTCGTCTCACTCCCCCAGTCGGCAAGTGATCCAATATGTGTTAAACATGTGCAATTCCTCTATATGTATTTCCACAAATATCATGATGCACAAGAAAAATCAGATCAAAAAGAAAAAAAAGAGAAAGAAAACAAAATGTAAGCAAACAGCAACAAAAAGAGTGAAAATATTATGTTGTGGTCTATAATCAATTACCACTGTCCTTTCTCTGGGTGCAAATAGCTTTTTTTCCTCACAAAACCGTTGGAACTGGTCTGAATTACTCCATTGTTGAGGAGATCCACGTTCATCAGAATTGATCATTGTATAATCTTGCTGTTGCTGTGTATAATCATGTCCTGGTTCTGTTCATTTCATTCAGCATCAGTTTATGTAAGTTTCTCCAGGCCTGTCTGAAATCATCCTTATGATCATTTCTTATAGAATTATAATATTTCAAATATTCATATATCATAAATTGTTCAGCCATTCTCTATTTGATGGCCATTTCCAATTTCTTGCCATACAAAAAAGGCTATCACAAACATTTTTGCACATGTAGGAACATTTTAAAATGTTAAAAAATCATTCTTAACTAACATACTGTACAAAAACAGTAGCTGTATTTGATCCTTGACAAGAGCTGTAGTTTGAGGACCTCTCTTCTACATCATTACAATTTACCTCTAGCAGAACAACCAGGAATAAACACATGACAATCTCAGTGTTCTTGGTTCTAGTCAAGTCATTCATGGAATATTGTGTTTAGCTTTGAACACCACATTTTAGCAGAAGTGCCTCCAAAGGAAACTAAGGTGAAGAGTCTTGAATTAATTCTATTAAAGGATCTTTTGAAGGAACTAAGGACAGAAGAGAAAATTTTGGGGAGACATAATTATAAGATCATAGATCTAGAGCTAGAAAGCAGCTTAGAGAAAATGAGGAAACTAATGTCCAAAGAAATGAAATTATTTGCCTAGTATCATACAGGGAGTAAAGAGTAGATCTTAGTTTTGAATTCAATTCAGATTCAGTTTTTTTTTTTCTTTTTCTAATTTCTTATTTATTTTTGACATTCTTTTCTTTTTGAATTTTGAGTTTCAAATCTGTGTACTTCCTTTCCATTTCTCCCCCATTCATTGAGAAATCAAGCAATATGATATTAATTATATATGTAAAATTATGCAACTATTTTCATATTAGCTACATATATATTTTTAAAAAGCAAGATAGTGATAAAATTAAACTTCATGGATATCTTCAACATAAAGGAGATCCAACTCACTTCCAGTTGATCAATGATAGACAGAAACAACTACACCCAGAGAAGGAACACTGGGAAGTGAATATAAATTGTTAGCACTACTGTCTATCTAACCAGGTTACTTATACCTTCGGAATCTAATACTTAATTTGCAACAAGAAAATGGTATTTACACACATATATTGTATCTAGGTTATATTGTAACATATGTAAAATGTATGGGATTGCCTGTCATCTAGGGGAGGGAGTAAAAGGAGGGAGGGGATAATTTGGAAAAATGAATACAAGGGATAATATTATAAAGAAAAATTACTCATGCATATATACTGTGAAAAAAATTATAAATAAATAAAATTTAAAAAAAATGAAAAAAAAATTAAACTTCAATTTGCATTCAGAGTTCATCAGTTCTTTCTCTTGAGAGTTTCCTGATTTTGTGAGGTAAGTATTATTATTACCCCAATTTTATAATTGAAGAAATGGCAACTAAGTAAGGTTAAGGTGACTTATTCAAGATCACATACCTAGTAAGTAGAGGCTAGATTTGAACTCAGGTTTTCTTGACTGCCGGCACAGGGCTCTATCCATTGGGGACATCAACTTATATATTTATATTCTCCTATGCAGTTCTTCAGTTTATTTTTTTTCCTTGACAAACTTTTCTATCCTACCTACATTAACACACAAATTTGTTCATCCCCTTGATCTTGCCATCACAAAAGTACCACTTTCATATTCATGAATTTTGAAATTCCCCTATCTTTTTCACAATTTTTTTCATTATAGCTTTTTATTTACAAGATATATGTATGGGTAATTTTACAGCACTGACAATCACCAAGCCTTTTGTTCCAATTTTTCCCCTCCTTTCTCCCATCCCCCTCTGCCAGATGGGAGGTTGACCAATACATATTACATATGGTAAAGTATAAATTAAATACAATATATCACAATTTGTTTTTTTATTCTTTCTTCTTCTGGTTTTGTAATCTAAACTCTGTTTTTTATTCTTGGACTTCTTATCTTTGATCCAGTGATACTGTCTCTGATGTTCAGTGACTAAGATTTTTCATCCCCTGGCTCCAAGCATTTTCTGTCTGTCCCCCATTCTTGAAATGCTCTCCCATTTTGTCTCTGTGTCCTGGCTTTTCTGGATTTCTTTTAGTCCCAACTAAAATCCTTCCTTCTACGGGAAGCCTTTTCTAACCCATCTTAATTCAATAGCCTTTCCTCTCTTAAACGTTTCTTATCTATCCTGTAAATATCTTTATTTATATTTGTTTATGCATTTTCTTCCTCTTTAGACTGTGGGCTCCTCGACTTTGCTTCTTTTGTTTCCCTAACAATTAGCACATTGGCTGGCTTGTTGTAGGTTTGTTGTGACTGAAAGACTACCTATTTGAACCTCCTTTGCTGGATCTTAATTCAGATCATACACACAAACTGTACATGATTGTTTAAGTCCCTCTTTTCTTCTCCCTCTTCATCATTTCACTTGATGGTTTCATCAGCTTCCATGGATTCAATTATCATCTCTATGGTGATTTTTTTTTTTCAAATTTACCTCTCTATCTCTAATCTCTCTCATAATCTCCAGTTTTATATTTCCAATAGTTTATCGAACATCTCAAACTAGATGTCCTACAGACATTTTGAATTCACCAAGTCTAAAACTGAACTTCTTAATTTTTCTATTATTATTGAAGGTGTTACCATTCTTCCAGTTACCAAACAAAGCTCATAACTTGGTGTTATTTTCAACTCCAAATTTTTTTCTAACTCACGTATTCACTTTTTTTTGCCAAGTTTTGTAGATTTTTGCAGGATTCTTATATCTCACTCCTCTCTACTTAGTTCACTATCTAATGATGGTGGCCTCTTTGCTGTTCCTTTTTCAAGACATTCCATCTCCCAATTTAGAGCACGTTCTCTGACTATTCCCAGGTATGAAATATACTCCCTCCTCATTTCTGTCTCCTGGCTTTTAAGCTTTTTTCTACAAGAAGTGTTTTCAGGTCCCCCTTAATGCTAGTACCTCCCACCTACTAATTATTTTCAATTTATCCTGTATATACCTTGTACACGTCATTGATTGCATGTTGTCCCTGCCATTAAACTGTGAACTCTTTGACTTTCTTTTGGCTTTTTCTGTATTCTTTGCACTTAGTATAGTGCCAGGCACATAGAAGCTCTTAATGAGGTATTTGCTGACTTCACTTGAATTGACAAATAAAGATTCATGGAGGTTAAATGCTTTGAAGAGTCAGCAATAAAATTAACATTAAAACATAGATTTCCTGAATTCCAGTCCACAGATGGTACTTTCTTTATGAGTACTTGTCAAAATCTTTTATTCTAGTGTCCCCTTAGGATATCAATGGATGGGTATAATAAGTGGGACTATAAAAAGTTTAACTGGATATTTAATGAATGTAAATTAATTATAACAAGAATATCCAAGGAAGCCAGAAAGGTCAGCAAATATCTGACTTACTAACTAGAGAGAGATGGTTGCTAGAAGCAACATCAGGTTAGAATATAAACTTCTTGTTTAGCATCAGCCTCA
The DNA here is from genome assembly GCF_048593235.1 of Sminthopsis crassicaudata. Lineage (NCBI taxonomy): Eukaryota > Metazoa > Chordata > Mammalia > Dasyuromorphia > Dasyuridae > Sminthopsis > Sminthopsis crassicaudata. The sequence continues at coordinate 551,430,050 of NC_133617.1, read as the reverse complement.
AAGCAAGAAAGATTTGGTGGGAAAGTCCTTCAAAGTCCTGTCTCTGTCACATATTGGCAATATCATTCACGGCAAATCTTTTAATCTCTGTCCTTTAAGAATATAAATCTCAGATAAGGTACTAACTTACATTGTTAGCAGAAATTTCTTCATCTGTGAGCTCCCCATGTTGGTGAAAATCATAAGTTCAAGACCTTTTCCTATCATCTAATTTATTAGACAACTGCTGTAAAAGATAAAATTAATTACAGATGCACAAAGTGAGAGAATCCACCCCAAATGTTCATAGGGAATATTAATTTGAGGAAAACTTGGGATTACATCCATTTTTTTCTTCTTGTCCTATATTCTAAATTCAAGGAAAGTCAAATAAGGCAAATATTTCCATGCACAAAGCTGAACAGAAAAAAAGAATTATATGTGAAGCTACAAATTTACATGCATCATGCTTTTTTATTAGCATAGAATAAACCCCACATATTCTCTTCAAAGCTGGCCTGTTTGTGTTTTTGACTAATTTTCCTTCTGTTCTATGCATTTTAAAACTGTTTTCATACTTATTTTTCTTCTTTTTTTTTTTTTTTCACTTTGTTAATCTTAGTGTTAGCCTCTATATCTTCATATTCCATACCCTTTCCTGGAAATTGGAGGAAAAAAAAAAAAAGGAAGAAAGAAAAAAAAAAAAACCTCATATCAAATGGACAATAGTTAAGAAAAACAGTCCCTCACCTTGACTACATCTAAAAATGTGTCTTATTCTTTTTGTGTGTGTATTTTTTTTTATTATAGCTTTTTATTTACAAGATATATATGCATGGGTAATTTTATAGCACTGACAATTGCCAAGCCTTTTGTTCCAATTTTCCCCTTCTTTCCTCCACCCCCCTCCCCCAGATGGCAGGTTGACCAATACATGTTACATATGTTAAAGTATAAATTAAATATAATATATGTATACATGTCCAAACAGTTGGTTTGCTGTACAAAAAGAATCGGACTTTGAAATAGTGTACAATTAGCCTGTGAAGGAAATCCAAAATGCAGGCACACAAAAATAGAGGAATTGGGAATTCTATGTAGTTGTTCATAGTTATCTCCCAGAGTTCTTTCATTGGATGTAGCTGGTTCAGTTCATTACTGCTCTATTGGAACTGATTTGATTCATCTCATTGTTGAAGAGAGCCTCGTCCATCAGAATTGATCATCATACATTATTGTTGTTGAAGTATAAAATGATCTCCTGGTCCTGCTCTTTTCACTCAGCATCAGATCATGTAAGTCTCTCCAGGCCTTTCTGAAATCATCCTTTTAGTCATTTCTTACAGAACAATAATATTCCATAACATTCATATGCCACAATGTATTCAACCCATCTCCAATTGATGGGCATCCACTCAGTTTCCAGTTTCTGGCCACTACAAAGAGGGCTGCCACAAACATTCTTGCACCTACAGGTCCCTTTCCCTTCTTTAAGATCTCTTTGGGATATAAGCCCAGCAGTAACATTGCTGGATCAAAGGGTATGCACAGTTTGATAACTTTTTGAGCACAGTTCCAAATTGCTCTCAAGAATGGCTGGATGTATTCACAATTCCACCAACAATGGGAAAAAGGAGTAGTAGAAAGATATTGTAATGATAGAAATGGCAAAACTTGCCAAGAGATTTAAAATCTGGAATGATTTTAGTGAGGATGACTCATGTAGTGAGCCTGAGTTAACTTATAGAAGGTAGTAAAAATTTTTTAAAAATAGCTAACATTTATATAATGTTTACTACATACCAGATACTGTCCTAATCATAGATTTACAAATATCTCATTTGATCCTCATAAAAACGCTGAGAGATAATTGCTGTAATTATCAATATGCTACAACTGAAGAAAGTAAACAGAAATTATGACTTGCTGAGATCATACATCTAGTAAATATTTGAGACTAGATTTGAACTCAAGACTTCCTGATTGCAGATGAGTTCAGAAAGAAGGTAGAGTTTGGAGAAAAGACCATGAGTTCTATTTTGGATATTTTGAATGCAAGTTAGGGAAACAGCTGAGAGATTGTGATACTTATGTATGTACTCTCGATTATTATTAATAATAAATTCTCTCTCATTGGCTTAACCAGTCCATGTTTACTTTCTCTTTCTTAATCTGCTTTGGATATCCATAGTCATATTCTAAATTCTAAGTCCTAAATTCATGTTAGACAGCCATATCAGTTTTCTAGGTTTTGAAGCATAGAAATAAGAATAAACAATTAAAGAACTAAAGCTCCCAAATGCTGCTTATTTTGACTACAGCAAGAAGGAATAAAAGGTTCTCTCTTTTTCTGTCCCTCTTTTATTGGATTAAAAAGGAAAATGAAGGTTTTTTTTTGTTTTGTTTTGTTTTTCTCTTTATTCCAGAAATACAGGAAAAAAGGATTTCAGCTTTGGTTTGGACAACTCAGTGGCCTGGTGGTCTGCTGAATCTTCTTGCTCTGATTCACACTTGTGTTCAGTCTATTCACCTGTTCTGTTGTCTTTGGTTTAAAATTCAGAGCAACTCATGTCTGATACTGGCTTCTTCCTTATCACTATCTTGTGCTCCTTCCTATCCTTATCTGTAAATTCCAGAAATCAGGGAAGGGTCCTAAGGAATATACATACTTAGAAGTAAACTTCTCTTCTCAGCCTGCTTTTTCAATATGTGGAAAAGTTCTTTGAAATCCACAGACATAGGATTGGGGGAATTCTGGGTAATATTTGATCACCTGAGGGCAGAGATTTCTGATCAACTAAAGTATGATTCTAGGGTTGGAGATACCTGAATCAAAACATGGGAATATATACACATGCCATATATGTATGAATGAATACATATTATATATACACACAAAGGGTGTACATATATCTATATGTATATACATGTGTAGGTGTATATTTCTAGGACATCTATACCTATACACATTATATATAATACATATATGTATGGATGGATGTAATATGTGTGAACATACATTTCCTTATCTTAATGCAGATGGTCACTCCCCTAGAATCATTACTAAATGTATTTGGTTGGTTGATTGTGTCTGCTCTTAGGTGATCAGACATTACCCAGAATTTCCCAAAGCCCTATGTCTTTTGATCAGAAAGAACTGCCCGACAAACTTGGGCTGTCAAGTGGCACAGTGGATAGAGCACTGGGCTTGGAATCAGGAAAACCTGAGTTCACATTAATTCTCAGATACTTTCCAACCCTGTTTATCTCGCTTTCCTCATCTGCAACATTTTCTGGAGAAAGAAATGGCAAACCAGTATCTTTGCTAAGAAAAATTCCAAATACAGCTCATAAAGAGACAAACAAAAGTGAAACAATTAAATAACAATAAATCCCACATATTCAGTAACTAGGTGGGCAACCTGACAAGTAAGATATACTTCTAAGTATCTACAGTGTTTAGGACTCCTCCCTGATTTCTGGAATGTAAAGATAAGGAAGCCAGGTTTATATATATATATATATATATATATATATGTGGAAATATAGAACAAGCCTATCAAACTGAAACAAATTTATCACTTGGATTAGCTAACCTTAAATTATCTGCACAGGGAAGAGGCTGAGACATAGGAGGTGAGCAGAGTGAGAAAAAAGTTCAGAGATTCAGAGAGAGAGAGAGACAGAAGTGGGAAAGAGATCTATGCTACTTTTGAAAATTTCTCTGACTTAAGACATTTTCTAGTTACAATTTACTGTGTTCAAGAACAAAGACAAAATTCTGTAATCAAAATTAAAAAGTGTACAAAGTTTGGATAATAATTTTGATTATTCAAACAGAACAATGGTAACAACTTTCAGTACCCCTTGAACAATCATTTGCTAAAACCATTCAGTTCCTCTTTTAAATTCTCCCTCTTGGAATTCTCCTTTCAATTCCATTAAAGGTAAGATATTTCTATTAATTGAATTAATTAGAGTCTTTCTTGCTTTTTTAGGTGAATCCTTACCCTGATCAATTTTAGGGAGGAGTCTTTCCTGGCTTGATTTCCTAGGCTGATTATCAATTTTGGAATTGATAGTTATAAAGTAGATAAAGGTTTCTCATTCAGATTAGACCAAAGAGGCCTTAATATTCTGCAGGTATTATTAGCTTTTACATGAAGAAATAAGCAGAGAGATGAGAAGTGACTTTCAATGAGTTACTGGAGAACTTTAACTACTATTACTAGAGCTTAAGCCATCTAAAATAATCATGAGAAGTTTCAGTAGTGGAAGAAAGTGTTTTAAGTTTTCCAGAGTCAAAATCATCTGCATAAAGTCTTCTCCTCAAGTTTAAAGACACTGGAAGAATGAGTGATCAGTTCATTTCATTAAACAATTAGCCATCATTATTATACTATAGTTTACTCACTGCAAATAATTGCAGCTTGTTTATACATATTATGCAAATTGTCAAAAGTGATTTATGTACACATTACTAATACTTTGTGAATTGAGTACTAAGAAGGCAGAAAGAAATATGACTATTTTTCATTTGAGGAATTTGCTTTTATTAGATTGTAATAGACCATAAATATTATATGAATATGAATATTGATATATATCTACCTCAAAGTACATAAAATTGCTTGCTTTTCCTACAGAATCTAATTATTAGGTGGCTATACACACACACATTCATTCACACACACATATGTATGTATGTATATTTTCCTGGAAAATGAGGAACAAAATAATGAAGAAAAATTTTAGTCAGACTATACTTATAGGTAAGCAAAATATGGTATAACTGAAATGAAATAATTTTCTTCCCTTAAATCAGTGATGACCAGATAACAATCTGGCAGGTTGAGATAAGAATTCACAATATTTTTTTGTGGCAAATTTTGCTTATGAAAAATCAGTTAGATATGATTAAAATTATTTATTTTATCTTTTACCATCACCTCTATTCCTCCATATCTTGACCATAGTTACAAATTTTATTCTCTTCCAAATTTTTTATGACATGATCTTTAATATTTAAGTCACAAATCTTTTTAAAGTTATTGTGATATATGGTATGAGATTGTGTATTGCTGAGAATAGTTATGTCATTTATAGTTGAAAATCTTGCAATATTGCTATGACTTTGTACATAATACATTTCACTTTGTTTTAGTTCATGGAAGCCGTTTTTCTGACAGAAATTTGCTCATGATTTCTTATATCACAATAATATGCCCTCAAAATTACATATCACAACTTGTTTAGTTATTCCCGATTGATGGGCATCCCTTAATTTCCAGTTCTTTGCCTCCAGAAAAGAGCTGCTGAAATGTTTTTGTACAAATAGATCCTTTACCTTTTTTTATTTTTTAAATTTTTTTGGGGATATGTAAAGTTCAGGTTAGCTTTCTGGCGGTCCTTGGGTTCAACCTGAGTCCTTGGTCTTAGTGGAGAAGTGATGAAGGCAGAACAGCCATCATGAGGCTGGCCAAAGATAGAATGTCTCATTTCTAGTTCTTCTCAGCCCTTATATATCTCAGTACAATTACATCACTACAGCATACTGAATATGTGTGAACAGAGAATCATTATATCATCTTACTAAGTACTAAGTATATATGTGAACTAGAGAAACATTACCTCATCAATTCCACTGAGTTAACACCTTGTTTCAAGTATACCTCTCCAGATTTCTGGCCCTCTACAAGATTGGCCTATTGGTCAGATGGCTTTTTCATTTTTATAGTAATTCTTATTAAATAATGAATTTTTTCTCCCAAGGTAATTTATGTTTCTAGTTCATTACACGTTGGGTTATTAGTTTATTTATTCTGATTTTTTCTTTGTTCAGTCTACTTGATTCATCAAGAAATCAAGATGGGGGAAAAGAGGAGAAAATCGCTAATGCAGGGGTGATGATATTGTAATAGAACCAGTGTTTTTCTGAAGTGGTTTCCTTCCTCCCCATCCTCCTCCATCCCAACCAACCTGATTGGTCTCAACTTCCTTGACAGCTTCCTTTAGGGATAGGAGGTCATAGTCATGAGGAGTGTTTGTCAGTCTTAGTAGGTGCACAAGAAGGTAGAGTCTAAATGGGGGGAGCTGAACCCAGAGAAGTCATGGGCCATTGTAAAATCATTGCATATTCTTATTGTTTTACATATTGTTACTGTGTTAGGGTAAAGTAAACTTCCTAAATGTTTGATGCTTTGCAGGTACTTCATTTGCCCTAACATTGAACTTGAACTAAGAAGGTGTTGTTACAGCCATGTCTTCAACAGACTCTGATGTAACTAACTCTGAGCCTCGAATCCCCAAGCCCTGATAATAGGGGTGATCTGTTTTCAATGAGAGCTCCATAGCCATTATCTAGGGAAGAAAGTTCTTTGGAGAAGCGAGTTGGCAACTTCTGCATATGCTGTAGCCCTTGGTCCCTACGTAGCCATAAATGTCTGAAGATCCATAAAAGAAGGTTCTTAACACCGAATCCCTGGCACTCTCAAATAGCTTAACATCAGCATTGAATTTTTCATTATCAGAGGAAATGCTATTAAAGAAGATATACTGTTACTTGCTTTGCTCCTGTGCCCTAAAGACCATGAGGTCTTGTCATTTGATTTGTATCTTTAATCTTTTATATATGTTATGAACTACTTAAAAGTAGCAAATATCTCCTCTTTTTTCTTTATATTGTTAGTACCTGGCACCGTGCCTTGCATGTAGTAAGTGCTTAATGAAGACTTGTTATTTATTTATTTAATTGATCAAAAAACTATTACACTGATTTTGATACAAACAGTGTTCCCCTTGAACTTTTTGGGGCAATGGGAAGGAAACTCTGAGGAGCTCTCCTCTGGGAGAGACCCGCCTCAGGGAATGAAGATAAGAGGTTTCGTTTTGTTTTCTTGGTGGGACTGGTTATACTCTCTCTTGACTAGCTGCACCCTCTATTGAGTTGAAAATTAGTCCAGGACCACTCCTACTCAGCTTGAATTTAAGTGGTCTCATTCAATTGGAAATCTAGGCCTGGGGACAGTCATTTCATTCCATTGAAACTTCAGTCTCAGATTTCCTATTAAAGGGCAATTTTAAACTCATTTCTTTGCAGAGGCCCAAAGTAAGACCATGCCTTGTCAAGGAACCTCTCTCCTTGGCATAGCTACCTATCAGGACCGCTGCCCATTGTGAAGACATTCTCTTCTCAGTGTTAACACCTCTGTTTACTTCTCTGCCAGGACCTTGCCACTGAGGAAGTCAGTTTCTAAGTAAAGTTGACTTCTGCAGTGCCAATAAAACTTCCTTTTGCCAGTCAAACTTTCACGTTGAACCTGTGCCGATCAGAAGGGGATTCTCATACTTCATCTCTCTGCACTCCACTAACCACATCAATTTGATGTTAACTTCCATTTCATATTAATTAATTTTCTTTCTCATGTAATTCAGAACAGCATAAACAACAGCAGAATTTATTTGTACCTTAGTCTGTAAAAAGTACTGTGACACAGTACTGCAAAGACTGGGATTTCCACAGACTAGGTTTTAAATGTTACTGTGTGGACAGTATCAAGAATTTCCCTTTGGAAATATATATAGATTTCTACTGAAATGAATCAAACACTATTGTTCCTTATTTAAGAGTCCATCTAATAGTATATACTTTAGATACAGAAAAGCCTTTATTTTAACCCACAAAAAAGAATGCACAGACCTGAAGTCAGGAGGAATTGAGTTTAAATCTGACTGTAATGCCAGAGAAACTGAGCAAGATAGAGATTAGAGAGTATTCAATACAGAATTTATTAAATGGAGAGATTTACTAGGACCAAATGGATCCATGGTTGGTCCCAAGGCTGAACGAGACTATCATCTCCAAGAATCCAGCAGGAATGTCAGATACAAGATTCTTTTTATAGGGTAACGAGAACAATGACATAATTAGGGAGGTACCTGGATGGGAATGACCTAATGAGGGGGAGGAACCTAGGATGAGGATGACATAATGGAGGGAGGGACTGGAGAAGCTCCTGATATTCTAATGATGTCTAAAGGGATAAAGACCTTTATCCCATCAAACATTAAGAGGGAATGACTATAGCCTAAGATCTAAGATCGAAGACCTTTATCCTAACATTAAGAGGGAATGATTATAACCTGAGGCAGAATAACTGAATAGGACAATTGGGGAAACTGGACTTTGCACAACATGACCTTAGACACATAATACTTCCTGGCTGGATAACCCTAGGCAAGTCACTTAATCCCAATCCACTCAAAAAGAAAAAAGAATGTAAACAGTAACATAAAAGTCAGTAATCCTTTAATAATAACAATAAAAAAATATCCTTTTTTCTCTGGTGAGTCTTATATAGTTCTCAAAGTCAGCACTACCCTTTAGTTTTGACTCTTAGAAGGGAAGACATTTTGGACTGATTAGAATTCAATCTCTCAGTCTTGGAAACTACATGGTCTAAAGTGTAGTGGAAAGCACATCTATCTCTTCTTCCCAAGAAGCTCTTGGCTGTACTAAATTCCTTTCTTTTCAATGCTGTTGAAATGTAGATGGGTTACTATCTTATCTCACTTCCATTCAAGGAAATCTGATATATCAAAATCTGAATTTACAAAATAGCTAAATTGAACCGTTGTTATTAACATTACAAAAGATTTCCTGTCTTACAAAAGGACTCTCTATAATTAAGCATTGAGTTCCCCTAGAGCACTTAAGAGATGACTAAATTCGAAGTATGAGTAGCACATAGCTGTGCAAATGTGAAGCTGATTTCTACTGTGCTAAGCAAAGCAAAATTCTAGAAGCAACTAGGGCTGAATTGTGTTTCTTTTATGTTGGGACCAAAATAGTAAATTTGAGTCTGACCATTTGAAATGGTTTCTTTGTAAGAGACCTTGGCAAAGTGAAGGGTGACCAGGATGGTAAAATATACAACCACATTATGTCCAGTATAATTATACAATTGAGGAATTCTATTCTCCAAAAGAGAAGATATAGAGAAAATATGGCAGAAGTCTTAAAATATTTGAAAAATTGTTATGTGGAAAAGATATTAATCTTATTCTAGATAGAAATTTTTTGTTCATGAGAAGGAACAACTTAACAATTAGAACCATGCAACAATAGAATGAGTTATTTTGTAAAATGATGAGTCTCTCATTACAGAAAATACTAAAAGAAGCTAAATAAAAATGTGTCTCTACTATTAAAAAGATTTCACTAATAGGCATATTTTTAAAGGAGTATAAGAATAGCCTCTCACAATATGTATATGTAAATATATATGCATATATATACACATATGTATTTGTATCTATGTATATCAGTATTATCTATTATCTCTCTCTCTCTCTCTCTATATATATATATATATATACACATACATATCTCCATATATATGTATATTAGTAGTTTTTTTTTTAATCAAAGAACTGGTAATAAAATATTCCTCATTGATTTGAGAGCAGTTAAACAAATTATGTCACATGAATAATAATGGGATGACATATTGAATAATGAATATGAAGAATATTTATCTAATAGTAATGGTAATATTATTCTGGCAGGATGAGGGGTAAAATGAGGAGAACTAGTTACCCTTTCTTAGAGGTCTCCTTTGTTGACAGCTTTCTTTTGTTGTTTTGGTCATGATTTTATAGTCATTGATCTTAAAATAGCTCTTTAAGGATGGCACCCCTTAGAGCAGTCCCTTAGTAGATTAAACTTGATAGTCAAACACAATGAGACATTTGTTTAATAATTAATAAAAATGATACTTAACTATAGCAGGAGAAGGCTATTCAACAAGAATTGATATTGAGGACTTCTGGAGCTGATAGAGCTAAGTGATGTTCCTTTGTTCAACTTGTTTATCATGACCCATGAGTCTAGTATTAGAGTGTGTTTGGACCTCCTCTCAGATACTTTTTAGTTGGGGTGACCTGCAAGTGAGGTCAATAGTCTAAACCTTTTGTCCCTTAAACCAACCAAGTCTTAGCAAGGTTTCAATATCTTAAATATTTTTTTTCTATATTATTTTTTCTAGTATTTTCTATATTTTAACAAAACAAAACTATAAAAACAACAACAAAACCCCCAAAAACATAAAATAAAAAACGTGTGTTTCAATCAGTACTCAGAGTTTATAAGTTCTCTCTGGAGGTGGATAGGGTTTTTCATCATGGGTACATTGGAAACATTTTGGACTTTTGAATTGATCAGAGTTAGTAAGTCTCCAAAATTTCTTGACTGTGTTTATCAATGTTCTTTACTGCATTCTATGTGGCCAATAATACGAAGAAAATGTCAGAATATTATAGACCTTTAGTGGGAATACTTTGAAACAAATGGTTGAAAAGTTTGTAATTCTTCAGTGATTGATTATGTTTACAAAATTGCTTTTACCTTGCCTGATGTTTTCCTCATTCTGATCACTTTACTTTATTTCAGTTCATATGAGGCTTCCCAGATTTTTTTTGAAACCATATTGCTTGTCATTATTTATAGCACAATAGCATTTCATCACAAGAGGCTATTGCCAGTCATTGTAAACTATGTCTTACCACTGGACTCATAACTCTGGAGAAGATAGTGAGGCTGATGACTTTATACAGCTCTGCCTCACTTAAATCTAATTCATTTGCAAGTCAAGACATCAATCTTCTGATATTTGTTGTCTTTGGAGGTTGAACAATGTAAGAATTGGATGAGGATTTAGTCCTACAGTTACAAAAGTTAAATCAGAGAAATGAAATCTAAGAAATAAAATCTAAAGAAGGAAGCTATAAGTTAGAATAAGAAACACATTATGAGTTATAATCAGGGATGAGAACTCACACTCACATGAGGGAATTAAGCATTCCAAATAAACTATAACCTTTGTAGTTATGATGCTGTGGGAAATCTGTGAGGAAGTGAACTAGGTCCAAATAAATAAGGTGAACACCAAGGGGAGATGTGATCAACAATGGGGACTCACACTCACATGGGGGAATTAGGCACTCTGGATAAGCTGTAACCACTGTGGTACACAGTCAGTGGGGATTCAGGGAGGGACTTACATTTCAGGGACAGGATAGAAAAAGGCATGTTTTATTGATTTTATGTTTGCCAGTTTCCAGACACCTGCTCTTGCAAGATCATGAATAAAAATCCTTTCCTGGCTTCATCAGTGGGTCTGTAGAGTTCTTGGTAAGATGCTTGTCTCTTACAACAGCAAATAAAAATTCATCACAATTATATAGCACAACTTGTTCAGCCATTTCTCAATTGATGATCATCTTCTCAATTTCCAATTCTTTCTCACCACAAAAAGAGTTGGTATAAATATTTATGACATATAGGTCCCTTTTTTTCCTTTGATATTTTTGGAATATAGACTTTGCAGTGATACCCCTAGCATATAATCCTTTGGACTTATTATCTATAACAGTTGGACCAGTTCACACCCTACCAATCTCACATTAGTGTACCTATTTTTCCACTCCAGCATATATTATTTTCCTTGTTTTTGTCATGTTAGACAACTTTATATGTGTTTTCTGGTGCCTTAGAGTTTGTTTAATTTGCTTCTTTCTTATCCATAATTATGTAGAACATTTCTTATGTGACTATCAAAAGTTTTGATTTCTTCTGAAAAATGCCTGTTCATATGGTTTTACCATTTGCCAATTGGAGAATGACTTTTATTTATACAAATTTGGCTTGGTTCTATATATGTTTGAGAAATAAGGCCCTTTTCAGAGAAATTTGTTGTAAAAATTGTCTCCCAGTTTCATCCTTTTCTTTTCATTTTGGTTACATTGGTTTTATTTGTACAAAAACTTTCAATTTCATTGAATCACTCTTATCCATTACTATCTCTTGTTTGATCATTAACTCTTCTCTTATCCAAAGAGCTGACAAGAAAAATTTTCCATGCTCTCTTAATTTACTTATGGTATCACCCTCTATTAATCATTTTTACCCATTTTAATTTTACTTTGAAATAAATGAAATGAGATGTTGGTTTACACCTAGTTTGTATTAAATTGTTTTCCAGGAAAATTTTTGTCACATGGTGAATTCTTACCCCTAAAGTTGGATTTTGGGGCTTATCAAACTCTAGATTACTATGGCCATTTATTACTGGATAATGTGTAGCTAATTTATTCCAGTGATCTATCATCTATTTCTTAATCAGTAGTAAATTACTTTGATGATTACTGAAATCTGTCACTGCTATGTCATTTTCCTACACATTTTTCCATTGATATCCTTGATATTCTTGATTTTATGTCCTCCAGATGAATTTTGTTATTTTTATATATATCTATAAAATAATTATTTGGCATTTTGATTGGTATGGCACTAAATAAGTAAATTATTTAGATAAAATTGTTATTTTTACTACTAGTATACTCTATCCATAAGTAACTTATATTTCTACAGCTGTTTATTTAGATCTGTCTTTATTTGCATGAAAATCATTTTGTAATTGTATTAATATATTCTGTTTCTGGATTTCTCTTGGAAGATAGACTTCAAAGGGATCAAAAGGTATGCACAGTATGATAACTTTTTGAGCATAGTTCCAACTCACTCTCCAGACTATAGTTATACTTTTAATATCTTTTTCTTGACAATAGTATAGCTAGCATTTCTAATTTGTTGTTGTACAGTCATTTTAGTCTTGTCTGACTGTGATCCTATTTGTGGTTTTCTTGGCAAAGATACTGGAGTGATTTTGCTTTTTTCTTTTCATGCTCATTTTTGCAAACAAGGAATTGAGGCAAACAGGATTAAGTGACTTGGCCAAAGTCATATAGTTAGTAAGTGTCTGAATCAGGATTTGAACTCATGAAATTGAATCTTCCTGACTTCAGGTCAAAAAGCCTGAAATCTGAGCCACCTACCAGCCTGGCATTTCTAATATAATATTGAACAATACTAATGATAATAGATATCCTTACTTTGCTCCTGGGAAGGTTTCTAGATTCTGCCCATTTATCTATCTAACTATCTATCTATCTATCTATCTATCTATCTATCTACTTACTCATTTATTTATTTATTTTCTCATTCATTCATTTATTTATCCATTCATCTATTCACTTCCTTATTTATTTATTTATTTACTCACTCATTAATTAATTTTTTTTATTCATACTTTTTATTTATTCATCTATCTATCTATCTATCTATCTATCTATCTATCTATTTACTTATTTATTGCTGAGGCAATTGGAGTTAAGTGACTTGCCTAAGTCACCTGCCTAAGACATATTAAATGCCTAGAGCTGGTGCTCTTCCCATTGCTCTATTTAGCTGCCCTCAGATTATGCCTATTAAAGATAATTCTTATCCTTGTTGTTTAGATAGATACTATTTATCATTTTAAAAAATAATTCTTTTGGAGGTGCAGTCCAGATGGCTAAATAAAGATAGAGACTCACTAGTGCTCTCCCTCAAGCCCCACTAAATACCTTTAAATAATGACTCTAAACAAACCTTAAAGTGTCAGCACCCACAAAAAGATGGAGTCAAACAATTTTTCCAGCTGAAGACAATTTAGAAGGTCAACAAGTAAAGTCTGTTGCACCAGGATGGAAAAGCAGCACAGTCCCAGCCTCAACAAACCAAGGAGCAAGCTTTAAGTCCTCTGAAATGATGTCAGCAGCAGTGGTTTACAGACCTCTCAGTCTGCAGACCACAAAGACACAGGAAAGATTTGTTTCAATAGGGTGAGAGGATCTTGGGAAACCATCAAACCAGGCGTGGTCCTTGGGAGTCACTGAATTGGAAGCAGCAGCAGTGGCAGTAGCAACAGCAGCAGCCGTAGTAGCATCCAGAGGTCTCAACCCAATTTAGTAAAGGAGTCAAACAGTTAGAAAGAGATTATAGGGGTCTCTTTGCTAGCCTGGAAGCAGGACTTTGTTGCTTTGCTCATACTCAGATCTGAATTGCAGTGTTGTTCCAGGGCAAGGAAGAACACTAGCACTTGAACTTAAAGTTAGAGTGGATTGGGGACCCTCCTCAAGTTCCAAGGTAGAAAAGAGTGCTTGTGGTCACAGACTAGAATATAAGCCAGGAAAGTAATAAAAAAAATTTCTCCTTGTATCATACCACATTGGAAGAATTGAAAATTTGCAGAGATCCTAGAAGGATCTCTGAAAACAGTTGCACAAACCCCCTGAAGCTTGAGATAATGCACCTTCTACCCTGGTAACAGAGCTATGCTCTTACAAAGAGTTAAAAGCTAAGTAATAGCTTGGGAAAATGAGCAAATAACAGAAAAAAATTCTGACCATAGAAAGTTATTATGATGACAAGGAATATCAAAACATGCACTCAGAAAAAGATAATAAAGTCAAAGCCTATATCCAAAGCCTCCAAGAAAAAAAAGAATTGGTTTCAGGCTATGAAAGAGCTCAAAAGAGGTTTTGAAAATCAAGTAACCAAGTTAGAGATAAAAAAAAAAATGGGAAGAGAAGTGAGAGTAATGCAAAAGGAAGTACAAAAAGCTAATTTAAGAGAATGCCTTAAAAAGCAAAATTGGCCAAATAGAAAAGGAGGTACAAAAACTCACTGAGGAAAACAATTCCTTAAAAATTAGATTTGAGCAAATGATTTCTTGAGAAATCAAGAAACAATAAGACAAAACAAAAAAAAAAAAAAGAAAAAGAAAAAATAGAAAACAATGTGAAATATCTCATTAGAAAAACAACTCACTTAAAAAATAATTAAAAAATTATTGGTCTACTTGAAATTCATGATTAAAAAAAAATCTTAGACATCATCTATCAAGAAATCATCAAGAAAAATTGTTCTGTATAGAAATTGAAAAAAATCCACCAATCAACTTCTGAAAGAAATACTGATGAAAACTCCCAGAAATGTTATAGCCAAATTCCAGAATTTCCAGGTCAAGAACAAAATATTGCAAGTATCCATAATGATCAAGTATAATGGAGCCACAGTCGGGATGACACAAGATTTAGCAGCTTCTACTTTAAAGAATCAGAGGGCTTGGAATATCATATTCTGGAGAGCAAAGGAGCTAGGATTACAACCCAGGATCACCTACCCCAAAAAACTGATTTCAGAAAAGCTTGGAAAGTCCTATATGAACAGATATTGGGTGAAGTGAGCAGAACTAGTACAACAATGTACACAATAACAGCAAGATTATATGATGATCAACTATGGTAGATTTACTTCTCCTCAACAATGTAGTGACCAGGACAATTCTAATAGACTTGGGATGGAAAAATGCCATCCACATTCAGAGACAGAATTATAGAGACTGAATGTGGATCAAAACATAGTTTTTTTAAAAGCCTTTTTCTTTTTCTTTCTTGTGTTTTTTCCCCTTTTTGATCTGATGTTTCTTGCGCAACATGACAAATATGTTTAAAATATGTTTAAAAGGCTTGGGAGAGGGAAGAGAAAAAATTTGGAACACAGTCTCACAAAAATGAATGTTGAAACTATCTTTACATTCATTTGCAAAAATAAAATGTCATTGAAAAAAAATCATCATGGCATGGCAATTTGACTGGTCTCTGCTACTCATCAAGATTGAGCATCCATAACTATATGTAGCTGGGACCTTTTATTCCCCTAGACAAGGTAACTGGAATAGGTAAACAGGGGTCAGTTAGGGTACATGGGAGGAAGAAACTGTGTCAAAGAAGTCAGGGGATCTGTATTAGAGAACTGCTGATCCTATAGCAACAAATAGAAAGTGGATCAGTTTTTGGAAGTCTGAGTAAATACAGAACAAGTTGCCATAAGAACATTCAAAGACGCCAGAGTATAAAGAAATACTCATGTATATGCATACATGTTTTTAGATATATGCATGCACACATACATTTTTGATGACACTCTTTGGAAGAATTATTGCATGTAAATAACCATGTTATACTTTATACCCATCATTCATCATTTTATTATATTTTATTATTACATTTGTGTTTAATTATATTTTTTCTATCTTCAAAGACTTTTTAAAAAATCAATAAACATGATATAAAAAGGCTATATAAAGTCAGGGTATGCTTGGAAGAACAGCAATTTATATGTAGTATCAGGACATCCTCTTATACATGATGACTCCAAGAAAAAAACTATCCCTGGTTCAGTATATTTTGTGAGTTTATATCCATTAAACATTATACGATTACCAAACAAGAAAAAAAAAACTAGCCTAGTGTATTTTCTTATATGGTGCAACCAAATAATAATTAGAATCAAAACAAAGATATATAATAAAATAGCATAATAAGAAAAGTAGCAATAAAACATCGCTGCCACAAACCTGGGGAATGCCTTCTTACAAATACACATAAAATCACTGGAAGGGATGTACATTCCTAAGAAGAACAAGTAGAGGGGGATATGTAAGGACTACATGTGTCAAAATGGAGAGTTTATGTGACCTCCAACATTACAGGATTTCCAGAAGATGGCAGAACCATCTCTCACCACTGGGGTAACACAGAACTTTTACCTTTCCAACCCAAATCTCATCTTATTATTGCCCAAGTTCCACCAGGTACAGGATGTCCATTTTCAGATGGATACTATGTGCCATATAACTATCTCTGGAGGAGACATCCCAGAGCCCTATTCCACTTTAATCTTTGAATCTTTAATCTTCTGTCCTATTACTCTAAAAATGGTTCTAAAAATGGTATCACATGCCTTCTTTACCTATAGGAACCCAAGCAATACTTTCTGCCATGAAATACATATAAACACGAGTCTCTATGTATTATTTCTATGAAAACATGGATAATCTCATGTTTCTGTTTGCATTTCCATCTGTTAGCACAATGTTTGACAATTAATCAATCAGTAAGTATTTATTAAGCATCTATTATGTGCCAGATATTGTGCTAAGCTCTGGAGATACAAAAAAGAGGCAAAAGACAATTTCTCCCCTCAAGGAGATTGCAGAGAGATGAAGTATGAGAATCCTCTTCTGATCGGCACAGGTTCAACGTGAAAGAATTCATGATCTCAAAAAGTTTGACTGGCAAAAGGAAGTTTTATTGGCACTGCAGAAGTCAACTTTACTTAGAAACTGACTTCCTCAGTGGCAAGGTCCTGGCAGAGAAGTAAACAGAAGTGTTAACACTAAGAAGAGAATGTCTTCACAATGGGCAGGGGTCCTGATAGGTAGCTATGCCAAGGAGAGAGGTTCCTTGACAAGGCATGGTCTTGCTTTGGGCCTCTGCAAAGAAATGAGGTTAAAATTGCCCTTTAATAGGAAATCTGAGACTGAAGTAAGGTCCCGAGGAGGAATAGTTAAAGAAAATTATAAAGTTTTCTCATCAAAGAGTTTGAAACTTGGATCTTAAATCAGAAGTTTATTGTGGTAAACAATGAATTTCAGAAAATAATTTGTTGAATGATTTTATAAATAAGATTATAAAAATTATAGAAATGACTAACAATTATTTTATTTATGATATAAAGCTATTTGATACAAATCATTCCTCTGTGTCTTGTATTTTTTCTGATTCTTTTGTTTCCTCCTTTCCCCTATCTTTACACCCTGGTTATCTAAAAATACTCAATTTATTACTTCCTTCATTCAGCAAATATTTATCTGATAATCTCTTTTCTGTATAGGGCTGTGCTCTGTGCTATGGGTGTTTGTGAATTTAAATTAGACACAATCAGCTCTCAAAGAATTACAACATATGATTTAAAACTGCACAATCACATAATGAAAAATTAAGTGCTGAATGAGTATCATGGACATTAAGAATTTGCTGATATTTAAGAGATAATACGTTGAAAAGATAGGTTGAAATTACCAGGAAAGAAAAGATTTGTAACTTCCCTATATTCTCTTTATTATGCTAAGCTGTTATTCTCAGGCTACTGTCTTCAATTTCCTCCCTCCACTGTTTTTTGAAGAAGATAGGCAAGTTTTTGCCTTTTTTTTTTTTTTTTCAGAGTCTAACCTCTGCTTTGACTTTCTTCTTGTTCTTCTTCTTGTTCTTCTTGTTCTTGTTCTTGTTCTTCTTGTTCTTCTTCTTGTTCTTGTTCTTCTTCTTCATAATATATTTTCCTCAATTACATGTAAAAATCTCTCCTGCATTCCACTTCCTATTAAGGATATATCTGAAGGGCTAATGATGTTCATGATGAAGAGTGATGTCAACAAAGATAGAAATTATATATATATATATATATATATATATATATATATATATATATATGTATATATATGTATATATGTGTGTATGTGTGTATATTACACACATACACACACACACACACAAACACACACATATATCTGCTGTGGCAGAAAGTTTGTAGGGAAGGGTTGTGGAAGATAAGTTTGGATAGGCAGGTAGATACCAGCATATTAAGGGCCATTTAAAATGGCATTTTATTTTTCTGAATTTGTGTAAAGTTTTCAACATCCATTTTTGTAAAACTTTGTGTTCCAAAATTTTCTGTCTCCCTCCCTTGCCTCTGCCCTTTCCCAGGCAGCAAATAATCTGATATAAATGAAATATGTACAGTTCTTGTGAAGATAACTTTTAACATTAATTTTAAAAATGTTAAGTTCCAAATTCTCTCCTTCCTTCCCCTATTCCTTTCCTGAGACAGTAAGCAATTTGATATGTTATACATGTGCAATCATGCTAAATATATTTCCATATTACTCATGTTGTGAAAGAAGAAACAGAACAAAAAGCCCTCACAAAAATATAAAGATAGTAAAGATAGGATGCTTTGAAAGACATTCAGATTTTATCAGTTCTTCACGAGTCCTTTGAAGTTGTTTTGGATCATTGTATTGCTGAAAATAACCAAGTCATTCACATCTGGCTAATTCTTCACTATATCTAGGGGTGATTTTTTTCTAGTATCCTTCTGCATGTTTTCTTCTCATATTTGAATGCAAGCTTCTTGAGAGTATCTTGCTTTTCTTGAATTCACAGTGCTTAGCACATAGTGTCTGGGAAATATTACTTGCTTAAATTCTCTCTCTGTTTTTGTGTCTCTCTGTATCTTTTATCTGTCTCTGTTTCTATCTCTCTTTCCTTCTCTCCCCAGAAAAATCTCTCCTGCATTCCACCTCCTATTAAGGATATATTTGAAGGGCTAATGATGTTCATGATGAAGAGTGATGTCAACAAAGATAGAAATTATATATATATATGTATATATGTGTGTATGTGTGTATATTACACACACACACACACACACACACACACACACACACACACACACATATATCTGCTGTGGCAGAAAGTTTGTAGGGAAGGGTTGTGGAAGATAAGTTTGGATAGGCAGGTAGATACCAGCATATTAAGGGCCAGGCATGTCTATTTGTGGAATTTGGGATTAATCTATGGGTAATGAAAATTCATTGGAAACCCATATAGTAAGTTATGAAATCTAATACAATGCTGGTTTCAGAAAATAGTTTAGAAGTGGAAACAAGAGATTAAGAGATATGCTGGAAGAAACTAAGAGTGTTCTTCAAAGAGCTACTATCAGGTAGTAAAACTGGAGTCTTCCCCCCCACCCCAAATAGAAGATTATGCTTTCAAATTCCCTTTTCTCGAGCTTATTATATAATAGATTTAAACTTGTCTATTTATGGAAATATTCCTAAAACAATATATTTCTTAGCTAGATTGTTTCCTTATTAATCTATTTTTTATCCCAGGATATTTTAAGGTTTTTTTACTTACTACTTTCAGGCAAATGAGAAATTGGAAACAATCTGAAATCTTTTCTTGTCCCATTGCTACAAGTTAGATGAGAATTGTGAACCCTTTAAGTTGTTAATCTGCCAAATATTTTTTCTAAGACAGATATATTAAAAAATGACCCACATACAAATACATATAGATACATATATAATACATATATGTATATATATATATTCATTTTAAAACTGCAACATAAATGGAGGGAAAAGAAAAGGAAGAAGAGAAAAGGACAGAGGATATGATTCAATAATTTTCCTTATGGAATATGATAAAATTAAAGATTCAGGTCTCTATTCTACTATGTAGAAGTGAAACTGACCTTGCTATACTAGGAAATAATAGGATGGGATAAATCTTTCCCCCTCACCTCAATTGTCATAGTAATACTGCATAATATAAGCAAGATGAAATCAGTGTGAGATGAGAAACAAATGGAGGGGGATGAGAAGTAGAGTAAATATTTTTTTTCCTCAAGATATTGAGGTCATTTTATGATAGCTAAAGCAGAACTATTTCTGAGAGGCATTTGTAATACTCTCATGGAGCTTTTATTGATTTGCTGCAAAAAAGTCATTTATTCTTTCAAATGTGTGCAACTTCTTTTGAAGTCAAAGGTAAAGGGTACACCTGGATCCTAACAGGATAGTTTGGCTGAATTTTCTAAAACATATTTGAATTGGGAAAAATACATATGGTATGTTTAAACTAGGAGATTAATTTCACACAGAAAAATGTATTTATTGTATTGCTTTTTCCTGAAATAAAATTGATTACATATTTGCTTATAATTAGTTTGCTTAATTATCCTACTGTTATCTTTGATCTTCTCTTTGTCATCTAAGGTAGAAGTGATATGATATCCGCTCTACATCCCTCCATTTAAATAAATATACTCTTCCAGATTCTTTCTAAGGTTCAATGTACTCTGTCGGTTGCATATTAACTCTGTAGCCCAACTCATGAGCTCCCACTGACTGGTTACTTTTCTGGTCAAGTTGAAGGCTAATCAATTAAAAACAAAGACATTAGGGATAGGGTAGGGACTGGACTATCAGTGGGTAAGGTACATATATGTAGAAAACATAAAATGAGAGGCACACAGATAAAGAACCGTGTACTGCAATGTGGCTGAAGTTTATGTGAGAGGAGCAACTTAAACGTCTGGTGTTATAAACCTACAGATATTTTCTGGTGATGTTCACACAATTATTTCCTCCAAGTCTTATGCCCTTGTTCCTAGTGACACTAGTCCTGTGGCTGATGATGATCACTGCCAGACAGTTCTTTGCCTGAAATCCTTGCCTAGCTCTTTAGGGAACAGTGGGTATTGTCATGTACTTTTAAGAGCCATACATTTTTTTCCTGCTATCAATTTTTTTTGGAAAAAGGAGAAATACAGCCTGAGCCCAATAAAAAAATCATCCTTTCCCTCTTTTCCCCTGCAACATTTTCTTGTCTTATTATTTAACTTTAGTTTAATCTTTAAAATATTTATCTACCAAGCCAGACAAGCCCCAGGCACCAAGCTCTTTAGAAATAAGAGTATGTAGTATCTTCCCAGATAACCAATGCCCTCAGGCTAATTTTTGAGTGAAACTAAACTTGCTGGTCACTTTTTTTTTTTTTTTTTTTTTTGTATAATAAAGGGGATATATTAAATAGAGATGGTGAAGTGGAAAACTAGAGCAAGAGAGAAAAGATGTGCAGAGTCTAAGGAGAGAAGTACAATTAAAAATTGGATTGTTTGTACTTTTAGCTTTTTCCTATAGGATTGTTAAAAGAAACAACCAAGCCAACAAAATATTCTTAATTTTCAATTAGGATGGGTAATTACCTGTCATATCTGGTCAATAGAAGCAGAGAAAAACTTTTTTCACCCAATTCTGGATTGTACCATACAGAGAAAATAAAATCGAAACGTGGGAACAGAAATGAAAAACAGAAGTTAAAACCTGTTATAGGGTAGACCTTTTCTTGGCTATCGTTTGGATGGTTGTTTCAGCTCACTTCAAAAACTCATTCTCATCTTTTTCCTCACTCTCTTTCTTATACCTCACATATCTAATCAGTTGCTGAATCTTATCCAATATATTTGTATAATATATGTACTCTTTCTTATGCAATTGCCACCCTACACATTATTTGGCTTTTTATGAATGCTTTCTTGTCTATATAATCAAGAAAAATGCCAGTACAAACTTTCATTCCAAGTTTTGGTTTTGGAGTTGGTGGTGATATTGGCAAGGTAATATCCTGCTTTTTGCTATTTACAGGTACTGGGCTGTCATGATTAACTAGCTTGCTGAAAAGATGTAGTGAGTGATTTGTCCAGAAGATGGTGTTCCAACTACACAAAAGTAGCCTATTTCCACTTCCCACTAGCTTCCTCTTTCCTGAGTCCTGGGGCAGATAGCCACAATTTCTATGAATCCACAGATATGATCTCGAATATGCCCCAAATTACTAAAAATGCTCCTTGACTCCTTATACCATGTTAGGATTCTTTCTTCACTTAACATTTTCTCATTTGTAAGACTTGGTTATTTTTTCTTTTATTGTCCACAAAAGCAGTAACATAGCAACACAAAATAAAATTGTAAAGATTTTTAAATAGCAAGCTGTAGTATTTGTTTCACCTACATTTATCTCTACTCTCAGCTGGTAGAGTGGGGAAGGAGAAAACAAAAAGGATTCCATAGGTTTTAGAAATTGCTGAGCTTGTCTTATTAAGTGTTATAAGGCTGCAGGATCATAGCAATGGTCTCAGAAATCTTTTGTTTTTTATTTTTGCTTTTGGTCTCAGCAATCTTGAATATGCTCTGTTCTGTTCTGACTTTGCTCTGTTTATTCCTTTTTACTCTTAGTGCCCAGGGTTCAATATTAATCAATATTAGTTCTTGCTTTATTCTACCAATATTCTCTAGTTGCTATGGAGTGGGATGATACCTTTCTCATTCCAAAGTAATTTGGAGAGATGTGGGAGTCTGTTGATAAATGTTTAATAATGGACTCTCCAAACACATACACACATGCATTCACATATACAAACATATATGTATATATATATAGACACATTCATACTTTTTGGCTTTCTACAATATACTCACACATGCATGACACACTCAAATTGCATTATTGATATTTTTTCCCATCAATCAACAAAACAGCATATCAAGACTAGATTTGTAGAATTTGTTGATTTCTGAGATGTAAATGTTTACACTGAAAATTTAATAATTCTTTCTGTCCAGAGCTGAGTTGCCTCCAGCACTCCCTTAGATGGATATATATATATATATATATATATATATATATATATATATATATATATATATATATATATATATATATATATATTTTTTTTTTTTCTTTCCCAAGCCCATGAAACTCATAGCAAGAAATCTCTTTAAAAGACAAAGAGAACAGAAATTTGAGGTATCTGAAAGATTAAATCCCGTTTCCTACCTTACATGAACCTCATTAATTCTTTATTGTAGACAAAGCTAGGAGATCCTGGGAAAGGCAAAATTGTCTTATCTCATTTTCTTTCACCAGCTTGTATTCCCTTATCTAGAAGGCACTCCTTTCAGTGATGAAGCTCCTCTTCCTTCCTTTTAGGCAAAGATCAAGTATCTTCATAAAAGAATTCTTTGGATACACCAGCTGAAAGCAGTTTCTCCATTTTCAGATTTGTTGTAGCTCATTTTTGGAATCTTTTCTTTACACTTGTTATATACTGTCTTATATAATAGCTATTTATGTATGGCTTGCTTCCTTGCCCACTTCATGTTATAAGTTATGTAAAAATAAAACTCATCATTTTTTATCTTTGTATCTCTAATACTTAGCAAAGTTCCTTGTAATAGTAATTAACAACTTGCAGATAGAGGAGTAGATGATAAAAGTTTTGGCTTTCCAAATTCCCTTCACAAAAAATAAACAAGACATCACCTCAGAGCAACAGACATAGACATGAGGTAAAGACACTAGAAAAGAACCTAGGAAAGACCTGACTTGCTGGGGAAGGTCTGGCTTGAGTGAACACCAGGATAACTCTGTGGGATCATAAAACATCAACCCCCAGGGGCAATTTAGTTGGGAGACCACCTCAGTCTCTGAAACTTTTATTTTGCAGACTGTGTGGGGTCTGAAGACTGAGCAGGAGAAGATCCCTTTTAGTGCCAAGGGATGCCAAACACAGCTGTGCTGGCCAGAAGTATCCTAAGCTGTGGCTGTGGGGAGAAGGAGCTAGCACACACCTGCAAGGGGCAGATAGTGAGGGATGGGGACTCTATAAATTCTGGGTACCTGTAGGAGAGGAGGTCTCTGGTTTTTCTTCGGGGGAAATGAGGACAGCCTTAGTTTGCAGCTGCCTGAGTGATCATAATGAGCAAGATCCGTGTGGACTGGGGCCCCAGCTTTATTTTATGGGTGAAGAAGTAAAGCCAACATTGAGCCTGGGACAGAACTCAGAAAATAACAGACCTAAGAGGTGGGGCATCATTTCCCAAATTTAGGGATTAAAACTTGTTTACATTAATTGCTGCTAAAAAAATAGCTAAAGAAACAAACAACTAATAACTAAAAAATGAGTAAGAAAGAACTCAACTTTATAAAGTTACTTACAACAGGGATACAAAAAATATGGCTTCATATTCAGAGGAAAATAATGGAGCTAAAAAAACCCACTCCTTTTTCAGTGAGAAAAATCCAGTGGTACCCAGTACAAAAAGAATTCTTGGAAGAACTTAAAAGGGACTTTAAAAATTACATAGGAGAGACTGAGGAAAAATTAGAAAAAAATAAGAGGCTCTAATGAAAAGAAAGCCAACCAACTTGAAATAGAGGATCAAAAATTTAAGGAAGAAAATAATTCCTTAAAAAAATTAGCAAGGGGAAACTAATGACATTCTAAGATGTCAAGAGATCATAAAATAAAATGAAAAAAAAATGAAAAACTAGAAAAGACATTGAACATCTCAGAAAAAAAACAGATCTAGAGAACAGATTGAGGAGAAATAATATAAGAATAGTCAGACTACCTTAAAAATATGATTAGAAAAGAATCTTGATATGATTTAACAAGAAATTATCAAGGAAGATTGCCCTGAAGTTCTAGAACAAGAAAGCAAAGCAGAAATAGAAAAAAAAATCCACTAATCACTACCTGAAAAAGATCCCAGGAGAAAAAACTTATAGGAATATCATAGCTAAGTTTCAAAGCTCCCAGGTTAAGGAGAAAATATTGAAAACAACAAAGAAAAAAATAATTTAAATGTTATAGAGTTATAACAAGTATTACACAAGACCTTGAAGGACTATGAGTCTTAGAATACTATATTCCATAGAACAGAAGAACTTACCCTGTAAAATTAAGTATAACTGCATAAAAAATATGGACATTTAGCAAACAGGTCTGTTTTTAATTCATTATTTATTTATTTTTTATTAAAGCTTTTTATTTTATGTTCCTTTGAAATTCTTGACCTTTTGTTCTTCCAGATGAATTTTGTTGTTATTTTTTTCTAGGTCAGTAAAATAGTTTTTAGAAGTCTGATTGGTATACAACTAAATAAATAGATTAGTTTAAATAGTATTGTCATCTTTATTATATTCGCTCAACCTATCCAAGAACACTTGATATTTTTCCAATTGCTTAGATCTGACTTTATTTGTATGGAAAGTGTTTTGTAGTTTTGCTCATATAGTTCCTGACTTTCCCTTGACAGATAGTTTCCTAAATGCTTTATACTATCAACAGTTATTTTAAATGGAATTTTTCTTTGTATTTCTTGCTGTTGGATTTTGTTAGTAATATATAAGAATGCTTTATGTGGATTTATTTTTTATCCTGCACCTTTGCTAAAGTTGTGAATTGCTTCTAATAGTTGATTTTAGTTGATTTATTTGATTCTCTAGGGTTCTCTAAGTATACCATCATATCATCTGCAAAGAATGATAATTTGGTTTCCTCATTACCTACTCTAATTCCTTTAATGTCTTTTTCTTCTCTTATTGACAAAGATAGCATTTCTAATACAATATTGAATAGTAATGGTGATAGTGGGCAACCTTGTTTCACCCCTGATCATTCTAATTTATCCCCATTACATATGATGCTTGCTGATTGTTTTAAATAGATGCTACTGACTGTTTTAAGGAAAAGTCCATTTATCCCTATACTCGCTAGTGTTTTTAATAGAAATGGGTGTTGGATTTTGTCAAATGCTTTTTCTGCATGTATTGAGATAATCATATGTTTTTGTTAATTTGGTTATTGATATAGTCAATTTGCTAATAGTGTTCCTAATATTGAACTAGCCTTGCATTCCTGTTATAAATCCTACTTGGTCATGGTATATTATCTTGAGGATGACTTTTTGTAATCTTTTTGCTAATATTTTATTTAAGATATTTGCATCAATATTCATTATTATGAATTATGTGCATACCCTTTGATCCAGCAGTGCTACTACTGGGCTTATATCCCAAAGAAATACTAAAGAAGGGAAAGGGACCTGTATGTGCCAAAATGTTTGTAGCAGCTCTTTTTGTAGTGGCTAGAAACTGGAAGATGAATGGATGTCCATCAATTGGAGAATGGTTGGGTAAATTATGGTATATGAATGTTATGGAATATTATTGTTCTGTAAGAAATGACCAGCAGGAGGAATACAGAGAGGCTTGGAGAGACTTACATCAACTGATGCTAAGTGAAACGAGCAGAACCAGAAGATCACTGTACACTACAACAATGATACTGTATGAGGATATATTCTGATGGAAGTGGATATCTTCAACATAGAGAAGAACTAATCCAATTCCAATTGATCAATGATGGACAGAATCAGCTACACCCAGAAAAGGAACACTGGGAAATGATTGTAAACTGTTAGCATTTTTGTTTTTCTTCCCAGGTTATTTTTACCTTCTGAATCCATTTCTTTCTTAGCAACAATAACAACAACAACAACAAAATTCGGTTCTGCACACATATATTGTATCTAAGATATACTATAACATATTTAATATGTATGGGAATGCCTGCCATCTAGAGGAGGGGATGGAAGGAAGGAGGGGAAAATTCGGAACAGAAGGGAGTGCAAGGGATGATGTAAAAAATTACCTATGCATATGTATTGTCAAAAAATGTTATAATTATAAAATTAATTTTAAAAAATAAAAAAAATTGATTAGGAAAAATTGGCACAGAAGAAATAGTAGGGGAGGATAGGTAGTGTTGGAACCTTACTCTCAATGGGAATGGGTTAAAAAGGGAAATATGCATATACACACATATTAATAGGGTATAAAAGTCTTCTAAATTCAGAAAAAAAATAGGAGAGCAAGAAAATAAGGTAGAGTGAGACATTAAGGCCGGGACTTTTACAGGTGTGATCAGGTTAAGAATTAGAAGGGCAAGGTTGTGGGTAGATTCAGCAGTATTAGACCTTAACCTATATTTTAAGGGAGAGCATTGTTGAATTATAAAGGATAATTTTTATTTTTTTAAAATTAAAATCTTCTTGGATAAATAAAACCTATGTAGCTAAGAATAGAAAGAATGCAGAAAATTGAGGGGGGAAAAAGACAAAGATAATCTATGTCTAGATAGGATGGGATTGGATTAAAATATTTCTGTGGTATAGGAAATGATGAATTGGTTGACTTAGAAAAACATGGAAAAACTTGGACCTCTGAAGCAAGATGCTGTCTACACCCCCCCAAAAAAATAGATGATAGCTGGGAATAAGAATAGTAAAGGCATAGAGGAATGATAAGCATAGTTTAAAAAGCAAGCATAATAAGTATGGCTTTTCTAAAACATGTTACACAAAATAATAATCAATAAAGAAAATATGAACAAAAAACACAGACCTAAATTGAAACTGAATAATAACATCTTGAATGGAATAGAGAGAAATAAAGAGAAATTCATAGAAATAGGATATCAATGTGCCCCTTACTTATATTACTGATACTTATCCACAACAATAGTATCAGCAGCATCAACAGGTTAGTGACTCCCTTACTTAAGCCTAAAGAAGTAATATGTTATCTGAGTCACAAAACAGGTCATATAATCTGCCTAAGTTGTAAACAGAGTGGCCATCTCAGTTCCTTTAAAAAATTATCAGTTAAAAAAAATTAGAGAAGCTATGGTTTGTAATGCTCCAGATATCTTACTCTATATCTGGACTCTCTTCTCTTTAGTCACATCTCCATATATTCATAGAACTCAAATGATTAACCTATTGTGGTCATATGATTTATTCAACATGTGTGCTTCAAGATGTCTTTCAAACCTCTAATTGTTCTAGTTTCTACTGGTCTTTTGATTCTTTTATTATGGCCAAGGGAATCCTCAAACCATATTTTCCCATAGAATGTGGAAAAGTGAAGTGGTAGGAGATGTGCTTTTGGTCCCCCAATTCTAAGTTACAAACTATTCCAAGAGAAATCAGGGCAAAAGGTTCATTAGCCAGGATTACCATGGTTGCTATCCATCTCTGGATTTGGGATTAATCTAAATTCCCTTCTGCAGTGCAGGAAAGTTGTTTTAGTTACCTGCTTGAACTTCACCACAAAAAATAGGCTGCAGCAACTGGACTTCCCTGTCACTTTATGGCAATCTGGCAGTTCAGTTTCAAAGTTAGATGCTACCACTCTCCTGAATGATGATGATCATCAAGTCTGATTTCAATGACAACTTTCCAATATTGCAATACTCTATGGAGTTTGGGGCATTTTTTTCTAGCTTTCCCCTCCCTTAGGAATGCTTGGAATGCTATCCCTCTTCTACTCTTATTGATCTCCTTGGCTTTCTTTAAGTCCAATCTAAGAGTCCATTTTTTTACACCAGAAGTTTTTCCTAATACCTCTTAATTTTAGTGCTTTACTTCTGTTTCATTTCCTATTTATTTTGTGTCATATGTATTTGTTTTTCTGTTGTCCTCCCCTCTTGAATTGTAAGTTTTTTGAGGGCAGGGACTATTTTTTGGCCTTTTTTATTTTCAACACAGCACAGTATCTGGCACATAGTTGGTAATCAATAAATGTTTATTGATTGGTTGATAGAAAAGAAGATTGGTTGAAAGAAAGAAGAGATAGTCTATATTACATCAAATGGACTGAATGCCCTCTGATTTTATTGTCCAGTTTCCCGCTTTATAGTACACTCAAAACAGTATAAATTTCCTGTATGCCACAAACTCAGTTTCCCTTTATGGAATTTCAAGGACCTCATGTTCCTATGTAGGTGAAATGGCAATTCAGAAATACTTGTCATAGCAACAATAAATGACAATGTTAACTAGAATAACAATGTGATAATGCCAAAACATACATTTTGATTAGGAAACTAAGTCCTTAGAGGAAAATTTGTATTTCTGAAAGCATGTATTAATGAAATAGAATAGAAAGAATTAATACATTTACATTGGAATTAAAAAAACTCACCAGAAAACAAATTAACAACACCAAAATAAGTACAAAAGAAATCTTCAAAATTCAAGATTAAACTAAAAAATAAGAAAATAAGTTATATAATAGAAAAATAAAACCAAGAATTGTTTTTGAAAACTAATAAATCAATAAGCCAATTAACTTTGATGAAAAATAGGAAAAAAATCAAATGACCAAAATAAAGAGAATTAAAGAGAATCATTAGACTCTATTATACACAATTATACATGGGCAAAATTGAAAATTTAAAGGAAATATGAATCTATGATATTCAAATTATTTTTTCTTTATTTTAGATTTTTTTTAATTTATAAAACACTCTCTGCCTTGTTTGAATAGAACACTAAATTTGATGAATAGATGGCATTATCATATTAATTTTGTTAGTACCTCTCAACTAAGATAATGAATAACTTTAAAAAAATTGTCATTTTTGACTTCCTTACCACATATTAACTTGTATTTTATATGTCTTCAGTGTGTCTAGCAAGTTTGATGCCAATGTATTTTATGTATTCTGTAATTATTTTTCTTTTTTATTATTTTCCCCTGGAATTATTTTTTTTTATTATATGGAAATATTGACAGTTTGGGGTGCGTATTTTCTATCCTGCTACTTTAAAAATGCTATTGATTGTCTCATTTGGTATCTTTGCTGATTCTTTGGATTTTTCCACGTAAACCATCATTTCATATGTGAATGGGAATAATTTTTCTTCCTCTTTCCCCAATTTCATACCCCTTCATTTCTTTTTCCTTTTAAATTGCTATTGTTATCAATTATTTATGCTTAACTTTTTTTTTCATACAAGGGTCCAATATTGGATACAGGGAATGGGTAGGGAATATCTGGAAATTTCTGAGTTGTAAAAACCAATAAAACTTTGTAAAAAAAAATATGGTCATCAAAAAAAGCAATGGAGAGGTTTAGGAAACTTGGAAATTGGCTATATCATATTACTATTGAAGAATTTCACAAAAGTAACCAAGTAAATGGTGTCCTCAAAGAGATATATGACTAGAAAAGAGTTAATTTAATCATGTGTCTAGAACTAGGGATAACATATTAGCACCATGGATATTTTAAAGTTAATCTTGCACAGGAGAGCTTGAAGAGTCCCTCCGGACATTGGGTGTTCTCCTTTGTGATAGATTTACAGGATGAGATGAACAAAAGGCATTAAAAAATGAGGGGACATGAATATTATAAATAACTGAACAAAGGATTGATAGAAATTATTTGACATACTAGCAGATTTGAGAGTAGAACTCAGATATCCTGATTTCTGATCCAATGCATTTTTTACTATATCATTTTGCTTCTATATATCTGCAACTCCATAAATTTCGACTTTTCATTCTTTATAACTATTCTGAAGAAAAATATAAGTTCTCCTGTAGACCACTCAGAACATTTATAAATGTCCTAGAGAGTCTGACACTTAATGAATAGATCAAGTTATTATAGCCACTTTCTTTTTTGTTCTAAAGTCTCTGGATATCTATAAATTATCCATGGTCCTAATGATTTTATTTTATTTTTTTCCACGAACTTTGAACAATTTCTTTGACTAGGGTTAGCAAAAGGGGTTTGGTGTTTTCAGTCTTGATTTTTCCTAATATCCTGCTGGTTACTTGTAGGTTGTGGTGCTTCATGCTGAGACTCAGCTAAGGCTTGCAATTTAACCAAGAAAAGTGATAGAGAATTTCATTTTCACTTGCAAGTAATTTGAACTGATTCTTACTGAAGAATAAAATAAAGACAAGAACTTTATAAAAATGTGGGAGGGTGGGTGGAGGTGGGGAACAGAGGTTGATGCTCTATCTATCTATCTGCCCTTCCTAGATGCCTCATTTTTACCTCTTTTTATGAGCTTTTATTATCCTGTGCTCTGCAGGCATCAATCAAGTCTCTTTAAGTGTGGACTATTCCAAATCCTCCCAGTTATAGGTTTCTCTAAATTGAAAACCTGATCTGATTATGAGTTTTAATTATTCAGCATTATATTTAGGGTATGGTGATTGGTCTATCTCCCCAGCTGCAACTGGAAAATTAGTTATTCATTCAGTTTGCAATAAATATTCTCAGGGAACCAACTTCGGTGAAAGAAAGTGACTTCTGACCAGTCTGTCAAAAGGTGTTTATTAGCAGTAGGCATTGGTGTCAGCTACTATTACAGAAAAAGTTCCTGCTCTAAAGTAGCTTATAGTCTACTGACTAAATGCAAACAACTCTGTACAAGCAAAAAATCCACAGAAGAAATTGGAGATAATCAACAGAGGGAAGGAAATGGAATTAAGGGGCATTGGGAGAGACTTTTTGCTGGAGGTGAAGTTTTAGATGAAACTTGCAGGAAACAAAAGCATTCAGAAGGAACAGATGAGTAGGGAGAAAGTTTCAAGCATCGACTACAGCAAGAAAAAAATTCCTAGAGTTGGGAGACAGTACATCATGTTCCAGGAAGAGTTAGGAGGCAAAAGTCACTGGATCAGAATATATGGAGATGTAAGCAGTAAGAATACTGGAAAGGGAAAAAGGGATTAAGTTTTAGAGGATTTTAAAAACCAAATAGAAGATTTTTATATTTGATTTTGGAAGTATATTCCCATATGCTTCCCATATGCATACTCCTATAAGCCACTGGAATTGAATGAATAGGGGAGTGACTAGTATTGAAAGTATCCTGATTCTCACATATATGCTCGCAATAAATCTATTAAGTCTTACTACCATCACCAATTAACAGTGATTTCCTCATTACCTACTCTAATTCCTTGAATCTCTTTCTCTGCTCTTATTGTTGAGGCTAGTGTTTCTAGTACAATATTGAATAGTAATGGTGATAGTGGGCAAGCTTGTTTCACTCCTGATCTTACTGGGAAAGGTTCCAGTTTATTGCCATTACATATGATGTTTACTGACGGTTTTAAATATATGCTCCTTATTATTTTAAGGAATAGTCCATTTATTCCTATACTCTCAAGTGTTTTTAGTAGGAATGGATGTTGGATTTTATCAAATGCTTTTTCTGCATCTTATTGAGATGATCATATGGATTCTTCTTACCATCCCAATTGACATGATTTAGTATTGGAGGGAATTTATAAAATAATCTCTAATACATACATTCTAGATAACAAACCTTAAACTGTGGGATTATGTAACAATGTGGGAGCTGTAAAATTATGATTTATTATTGGTAAATATTTGGTTTGTATACCTATTTTATATAAATATATATCTAGAGTTATATGAAAATTTCTTGGGAAAAAGGGGTTGTGAGTGGAAAAAGTTTAAGAAGCCCTGGTACATGAGTATCCTGATAAATGTTTAGCAATTAGCTCTCCTCCTCTTCTATTCTTCCTTCCTCAAATGTTTGCATTTTAAGTTTAATTTGAATTATTAACACTTTTTTCCCATCACTTTCTTGATTCTAGGTAATCAAGAGAACAATAAATCATTTGTAGTGAGTGTTTACCAATTTCTGGGATTTGAATGCTCACAGAGTTAAATTTAACATTTGGCTCTCACAAGCTGATTTGAGAAACACAAAAGAATTAAGCCCAAGTTTGTATACATGACAAATTATAGAGCTGGGATTTGAAACTAATTCTTTGACTTAAAGTCTAGCATTAATTCTTTTACCCTACATACATCTTTTTTCTTATTTTAACTTTTAAATAATAGCTTTTTATTTTCAAAATACATGCAAAAATAATTTTCAACATTTCATCCTTGAAAACCTTGTGTTTCAAACTTTTTCCCCTCTCATCCCTCTACCCCCTCCCCACATTGCAAGTAATCCAGTGTATGTGAAACGTGAAATTCTTCTATACATATTCCACATTTATCATACTGCACAAGAAAAATCAGATCAAAAAGGAAAAAAATGAGAAAGAAAAAAAGCAAACAGCAACAAAAAGGTGAAAATACTATGTTGTGATCCACATGTAGCCCCCTTAA
Organism: Sminthopsis crassicaudata; assembly: GCF_048593235.1. Taxonomy (NCBI): domain Eukaryota; kingdom Metazoa; phylum Chordata; class Mammalia; order Dasyuromorphia; family Dasyuridae; genus Sminthopsis; species Sminthopsis crassicaudata. The sequence continues at coordinate 551,396,914 of NC_133617.1, read as the reverse complement.
TCTTCTCTCTGTAAGCTGATGGCTCTCTCCATCGCAAGTCAATTGGAATTGATTTGAATCACCTCATTGTTGAAAAGAGCCATGTCCATCACAGCTGATCATCACATAATCTTGTTGCTGCCTGTATACACCTTTTTCTTTTCCCCTTTGAAAGTTACCATTGATATTAAATTTATCTTGATTTTATAGTATTAAACTTGTACGAGATTAACAAAAATAACAAAATATGCTCTCAGGCTGTGTATCTTCCTGTCAATGATTTAATGTTCAAGATTTATTCAGGATGTATCTGAAAAGTTAGGCATTGCAAAATCAGATTTGATTCAGAAACTCTTTTCCTGAATCTGTTACAGGCCATAGATTTGGAAAGGGAGTTCATAGAGACTTGAAAATCTCTGTACTAGTAAACTGTTGTTTTTAATAGACTACAAATAAACAAGGACAATATTTGTGAACCTGGATTCCAAAGTGACTGAGAATCCATGGTAGTTCATGAAGGAGTAGGTTGGTAACAACTCTAAGACATAACTTTATTTACCTTTCCAACACAGTCTGCACCAAGACTTACTGAAGCTACATCAAATTTGATAGATGACTTTTAGTTCTTTTCTATGTCTCATCTCTTCTCAATTTCCTTTGATGGATTTTCATTCTTGTAATGTCCTGTAAATGTGTGTCATCCAAAGCTCTATTCTGGATCTTTTTTCTCTTTGAGGAGTCCTTAAATTTTTTTTCTGTCATTGATTCCCTTTGGCAAAGATAATAAAAATGGAAAATTACAATTTTTTTGAGGAAATGTGGGAAGAAATTTACTAATGCATTTACTAATTCATAGCTCAAATAATAGAGCTGTGAATTAGTCCAAACATTCTGGAATGCAATTTGAATCCTCAAGTCACTCATTTCTTCATTAATTACTCTTTGACCCAGTGATTTTAACTAGTACTCTCATTTGCTGAAGAGATCAAAGAAAGTGGGTAAGGACCCAATCATACAAAAATATTCACAGTGGCCCTTTTTGTTATAGCAAAAAATTAGAAACTTAGGAGGCACCCACTGACCTTGAAATAGCTAAATATAATAATTTTAATATGTATGAATTTTGTGGAATATTACATTCTAAAAAATGATGGCAGGGATTGTTTCAGATGGACAAAAAGGCTTCTTATGAACTGATGAAAACAAGTATGACGATCACAACATAGTAAAAAAAAACAAAAACCAAACAACTTTGAAAGACTTGAGAATAATGATTATTCAATGATCAACCAGGAATCTAGATGATTGATAATGAGAGATGATGAATCAGAAGTACATAATCAAATATATATATATATATTTAAATATAAACAATATATGGTCTTCTTCCTTCCTTCCTTCCTTCCTTCCTTCCTTCCTTCCTTCCTTCCTTCCTTCCTTCCTTCCTTCCTTCCTTCCTTCCTTCCTTCCTTTCTTCCTTTCTTCCTCCTCCTCCTCCTCGTCCTCCTCCTCCTCCTTCTCCTCGTCCTCCTCCTCCTCCTTCTCCTCGTCCTCCTCGTCCTCCTCTTCCTCCTCCTTGTCCTCCTCTTCCTCCTCCTCCTCCTTCTCCTCCTCCTCCTCCTTCTCCTCGTCCTCCTCTTCCTCATCCTCCTCGTCCTCGTCCTCCTCCTCCTCCTCCTCTCCTTCTTCTCCTTCTTTTCTTCTTCTTCTTCTTCTTCTTCTTCTTCTTCTTCTTCTTCTTCTTCTTCTTCTTCTTCTTCTTCTTCTTCTTCTTCTTCTTCTTCTTCTTCTTCTTCTTCTTCTTCTTCTTCTTCTTCTTCTTCTTCTTCTTCTTCTTCTTCTTCTTCTTCTTCTTTGATTATGCTTATTAGTAGCAAGGAAGAGCATTTTTTTCCTTGGGGATAGAATTGAAGGAGAGAGGATAGGTGATGATAATTATACCCCTCCTCCCCAAATACAAGACTATCAATGAAACATCTTTAAAAATACTCAGAAGAGAATAAAAATAAGTTTAGTAGGAAACACAAACTTTTGAAATGGATATTTTGAATTTATTATATACTTTACTATTATATACTTTTCAAAATCTAATAGAGAGTTATATACAACTCTCATATACAAGCCTTTTTTCCTTGTACCTGGAAATGTTTTTGATGTTTGCCAAACTAAGATATAAATTTATGTGCTGAATAAATGTCTGTTGGTTGAAGATGTTGAGGTGATCCGGGATCTCTCTAATAAAATGTAAGCTCTAGTAATATTTTCCAAAGCTGGAAAAGCTTCAAATACAAATCTGTTAAACTCTATTTCTATTATTTAAGAACAAGAGGCTTATCAGCAGAAGATTAGACAGTCCCTCATGCTTTTGTTTTTGGTCATAACAAACTTTGCAATTATTTCTTAAAACATCTTAGTAGACCATTTAATTGTATTTGGATAAAAGAGTAATAAAGTGCAATATACAGTCATGTGTATCACTTAAAAAAGAAAACATCTCAATGTCTCATTTGTAGGTAGTGCCTCACTCTCATTGGTTCTTCCTACAGATGAAAAGAAATAGAAAATTCATATACTTTATATACATATCTTCCATTTTTAATCATCACTCTGAGCATTGGCGTGGACCTGGACTTCTTAACTTGAATGACAATGAAAACCTTGCCTTTGTACCCACTGGTTCTCATCCACATGGCCAGGAACTAGAAAACCATCTATCAAGCACTGCTACTACCCAAGGACTTGCTTGATCTATGAAACTACTGCACTATAGAAGGAACTATTCTCTGCCTCTTTCTAGCTCTGAGATTATTGTAACCACTGTTGTTTTCCCAATATCTCTCTTAGTTTTTCTGAACTTCATTTTCAAAGTCTGTACCCAGTGATATTTCCATATCTTATAGAAACTTTAAGAAATCATTTTCGGGATATATATATCCTTTTCCCCAGAGTCTTCTAGGAAATATAGTTCATTGTAAATAACCCCAAAGTTCCCAGAAATAATTGCATTAAGTAATTTTAAAGAAGTCAAATTCATTAAATTCCGTGTCTTACTTTTTAAAGCAGCCTTTTCAACAATATATACACTTATTTTCCTAGGTAAAGTGATTAGTGTTAAGATATTTGAAAATTTTAAGAATCTATGAATATGTTAAGAGTCTTCCTCCATCAATAAAAATCATAACATTTATTTATTCATTTATTTACTTTTGAAACAGAGGAACAAAAAGTCATGGAATGTTTGACTAAGAAACATTTCTTAGTCAAAAGCTCAGCTAAATATTAATGGTCAGTGAGAATGGGTTGCAGAGCTAGATGATACTGAATTTTTTTTTTTTCTGGGAAAAAATAATCTAGAAGGTAAAAGTATGAGGACCATGGTAAGAGCACTATCTCAACCTCTATATTCATGAAAGAATAATTTATTTTCTTTAAAGGTAGTAAGATCATTCTCCAGACTTGTTGGTATTACTTTTTTATTGTTTAAATAAAAAAAACCCCAGCTATAAGAGGCTCTGATGCTTGGCTGATATAGAACAATTAGTAAGGGAGCTTCACTCAACTGAATTAACTCAAAGTGTACACCTATCATTATTGAGTATTCTGCTTCTGTGGCTCATCTCCTTTTGTTCACCGTTGTATTTTCTCAGTGTCTTATTTAATCCAGTATTGAAACTGAACTAAGAAGGTCTGGGTCTGGGTCAGACCTAGGGTAGCATTGGAGCATCATGACCTTGCTGTAGTGGAGGACGGACAATGAAGAGGAGGGCTGTAGCTGATTGGCTTTTGTGTTTCTGTGGAGATTTTGGTGATACTTCTAGAGAAGGAGAATCTCACTCTGGGATATTAGATCTACTGTGATTTCAACCAGGAGAGATTTATTTGAACATGTTTTATGTCCTTAAGAATTGAAAAATTGAAGATAAAAAGATCTCTTAGATCCTTTTCCTTTGTTACTCCTGAGCCTTCTGTCTTGTGAATTTTATCGTTTTGCAAATTCTACTGGTGTGTTAACTTAGAACTCAGAACTTATCTTCAAAGAATTCAGGAAGAATTGGATTTTAGGGAATCAGAAGTGAATGTTTTCCCCAGTCAAGTGAAGTCAACAAGTATTTATTTTGCATTTGAGATGTCAGTAGCTCCTGGATCACTCAGTAAAAATCCTCTTGCAGCAGGAATCCAAAGCCTGTCATGATTGATAAAAGTCCTTTGGCGTAGCCTGATTGATCTGGTGTATTGATTCCTTTATCAGTTATAGCAGACCAGCAGGGGAAGTGAATGCTTCTCCAGGACAGGAGAGCAGAGTCAGACTCCAGGAGTGGCAGTGTTCCCCATCGGTAACAATACTCTCTTCTAGGATAAAGCAACAGAGCTCAGTTTTTGGGGTGACAGCTATCTTACTCAAATATATGCAACCGTGCATCTTGGAAGAGAAGGCATCCAGTACAGATGTAGGAGCAAAGAACAGCTGTCAGAGAAGCAAGCCCTAGAGGCAGCAGCCAGCAGTGGGCAGTGAACATTGAACTGGGTCCAATTGGTGCTGGCTGGAGCTTCGCTGGCCCAGATGTAGGCCCTAATAGTGGTGGGTAGTGGGTACCAGGCAGAGGTGGGCTCCAATAGTCCTGGACAATGGCTTGATTCCCAGTGTTAGTGGTAGCCTAGTGGCAGGAGAGTTAGCACTGGGAAGCGTAGGAGACAACAGAGCCCAGGAAGTCCATTTCTTGGACCAATTGGCCCTTCCACTTCAGCATAAATACTCACTGATTATTGGATAACTTCTCCTTGAGGGTATCATTGTTAGGAGGGGGTTTTCTTTATGGCAACAAGGGGGACATGGAAATGCCAAAGCAGGCTTCATAGAAGAAGGAAACTGTAATATTGCTATTTCTTAGAATTCTATTATGTCACAGATAAAAGGGACTTTAGACATTATCTAATAGATCAATTCTTCATTTAACAAGTATGGAAATTGAAATTTAGAGACATGTAATTTGTCCAAGAACATACTGATAATAAGTAGAAGGATTTTGAAAGGGATTACTTGTCTTTGGGGCCAAGGAACACAAAGTAAGTGGAAATACAGGGCAACTCTCTTTGATTTTAAAGGTCATTGACTATACAGAAAGTATCATCATCTTTCCTGTAATCCTGTTATTTCTGGTATTCCTCTTCTTTTTACATTGAGAGACCCATCATAAAGTGTAAAGACGTGACATTGCATGGAACTGACTGTTTAGACCTGGGATTTGTTCCTTCCTGGGGCTCTCCCAGTAGTCACTCCTTGAGGGAGTTATTTATTATTTTTCAGTTTACTATTATTATTTTGCTGCATTTCTGTTTTAGTATATCTCTTCCTCTTTTAGTGCTACATATAATAGACTTCTTGGGTGTGAGAGGTCAAAATTAACCAGTGTGGTAAGATCAATGTTTCCCTCTCCCTGATGGCCCCCATAACTTCCTTCCTAAACACAATCCTGACACTTCCTTCAGCCTCAGTTTCCCTAATATAGCTATTGGTCCCAGTTACCCTACAAGCCCCCTATGCAACTAGACTGGCTCCAGCTTTCCTGATGAAGCTTCCTGATCTACGTTCAATAAAAAGCCCTGGCCAGGTAGAGGCTGATGCTCTTAAACTTGGTGGAGGTTTGAGACCATCCGAGTTTTCATATCCAATTATTTACTGATCAGATGGGTTTCCATGTGGAGGTGAGGAGGTGCTATTGTACCCTTGCTATGAATCCTTGCTACGTAAGGCAAAGTAAACCTCTTTTATACTCAGTAGTAATTTATTTCTTCCTAAAATTGGGCCTGAATTAAATGTGGGCTGGCATTAGAGTTGGGCCAACAACACTAAAGTAAATTAAGTGCTAAAAACATTTAGAACCTGAGCACCAAGAAGTAGAGTGTGGTAGCACCAACTCCTGTTTCCATGCAATTTAAGCTACTTTATATTGAGACCATCTTCGAGTTAAAGCAGCATGTTCTGGTGTTCTTGGACTTTCTGGCCCATTAGTGACAGTTAATCAGCAGTCATTGGTGGCTAGGATGATGGGACCCTTCCACATAAGTGTTATCCCTGCTGGATGAGTAACATACAGCTAAGAGCCATAATCCCAGAAGAATGGATTTTTGTAGAGATATTTTCTAACATCTAGGTTTCATGCTGTAATATTACTATCTCTTATAATCCTATTATATTACAGATAAAAGGGACTTTAGACATCATTTAATAGTTCAATTCTTCATTTAACAAGCATGGAAATTGAAACTTAGAGACATCATACAATTTGTCCAAGGACATACTGATAATAAGTAGCAGAGGGCACCTGACTCCTAGTCCCACTGTTACTCAATACCCAATGCACATATAATTTGTAATAAATAATTTCAGATACGTGAATGTATATAGGCAGTAATCACAGCACACCAGGCTTTTAATGTCATAGCTAATATAATTCCCTCTGAAAGAAACTGAAGTATATATTAATGTTCTCGATATGCATAACACATTAGTTCTGAAACAGTGGCTAAAAATAAAAGTCCTTGTTTTCATTACTGTAAGTCAATTTCATTATCTTAACCTGCATTTTTCTCCACAGATTTAAAACTTTTTAATTAAAATGAGTAAATACTATGATGTCCAATTACTAGATTTCTAAAAAGAAGACCTAGCTTAAAATTCTACTTATTATCCATGTGACCCTTGGCAAATGACTTCATTACTCTAGGCTTCAGTTCCTTCCTTCTGTAAGTCAAAAGGTTTAAATGACATTCAAGATCCCTCTTATCATTAAACCTTGTGGACTTTAACTTTGAAGTCTAAAATTTTTACTTTAATATAAAAAATTAAAATCTACATTTTATGTACAGATAGCCTCCATTTCTTCTCATCTCATTTACTTCTCAATTACTAACACTCTGTCTTCTGATTTTAATTCTCATTTGAAACTATTATCTCCAAAATTACCAAGGATCTAACCACCAAATGGAATGGGCCTTTCTATGATCTCCCTTTTCTTGATTTGTCTGAAGTAATCTATACTATTGAACAACCCTTGTCTTGGATATTTTTTCTTTTGGGTTTTGGTGACAACTGTTCTCTTGGTTCTCCTATTATGATTTATTTTTCTTTGTTACAAGGAAAAGTCTGGTTGCTCCTTTTTAGTATCTTTTGCTGAATTATAATCCATGTCTTTTCCCCATAACTCTGTGTGTGTATTATTTATTAGTCTTTGTCTGGAGTTCTCTTTTCTTACCTTTCTATATTCTCTCTTTTGGTAATCTCAACTTCCATGATTTCAATGATTATATTTCTTCTGAGGAATCCTAAATCTATATTCCCAATTCTATTTTTTTTCTCCTGAGATTCAGACTTGGATTATCAACATTACACATTTTCATAATTTATGAAATTATGAAGTACACATTTCTTAAACTCAACATGTTCAAAATGAAGTAGATTATCTTTTCTCCAATACTATTCCCTCTTCACTTCACTTCTAGCTAATCAGATTCACAACCTTGTAGTCATCCTCAATCTCTCTTTCGATCACCATATTGCCAAATATGATCTGTTCTACCCCTATAGTATTTATTATTTCTGTCTTTTTTTCCCCACTCACATGGACATGGAAATAGTTTCTTAATTAAGCTTTTAGTTTCAAGTACATGGAAATAGTTTCCTAATTAAGCTCTTAGTTTCAAGTTTTTCTTTTCTCCAATTGATCTTCCACATATTCCTATATTTTTAAAGCATAGGGCTGGTCATGTTGCTCCCTTTCTCAGAAAAGCTCTTGTGATTTCCTGTTGTTGACTCAAGAAAAAACTTTAAGTATCCATTTGGAATTTAAAGTCAACTCAGAGATGTTCATCAGTTGGGGAATAGCCGAATAAGTTATGGTATGTGAATGTAATGAAATATTATTTTTCTATAAGAAAAAGATGAGCAGGCGGATTTCAGAAAAGCCTGGAAAGACTTACATAAACTTATGCTAAGTGAAGTAAGCAGAACCAAGAGAACATTGTACACGATAACAACAAGATTATGTGATGATCAATTGTGAGGGACTTGGCTCTTTTGAACAATAAAGTTTTTTTGTTTTTTTTGGGGGGGTTCTGTATCACAGGACTTGCATTGTAAAGATAGTTTGGTTCCATTAAAAGTTTCCTAATTTCTTCTTTAGGCTTTTAGTTGGCCAAAGATACCTGAAATATTTGTATGGATGAAGACAAAGGAAGACAAATCTCAATAATGGCATGTTAGCCTCCAATTATTGTCTTATTGGGAAACTAAGCATCAGGATTTGATCTAAGAATCTTCAAATGAGACAAACCTTTGTCATTTAAGGCAATTCCAATAGATCTGTGATAGAGAGAGCCATTTGCAGAAGAGAGAGAGAGAGCCATGGAAACTGAATGTGGTTCAAAATATAATATTTTCACCTTATTTTTGGTTGCTGTTGTTTGCTTTTTTCCCCAATTTTTCCCCTTTTGATCTGATTTTTCTTAAGCAACATGACAAATATGGAAATATATTTAGAAAAAATTGTGCATCTTTAACCTATATGTTTGTTGTATAGAAAAAGGAAGGAAAGGAGAGAAAAATTTGGAACACAAGCTTTTGCAAAGGTGAATATTGAAAACTATCCTTGCACATATTTGGAAAAATAAAATACTATTAAAAAATAGTCCACTCAAGCAAACAAGTATTTATTTAGTGCCTGCTATGTGCCAAGCACTGTGCTAGACCTTTGTAATCTGGATTCAGTTTATTTTGTATACATTGCATATAATTTTTCTTTACATACTCTGTGGTCCAGACAATCTGACCTATTTATTGTTTCTTAAGCACAACAGTCTTTCTTTGTATAAGTTGCCTTTGTATAAATTGTCCACATACCTGGAATGCTCTCATTCCTTATATCTGCCTCTTAGCATCTTTAGCTTTCTTCAGAGCTCAGTTTGAGTAATATCTTCGACATTATTCATTTACAGATCTTCCCAGCTCCTAGGGCTTCCTCCAGAAATTACCTTGAAATAATCTTGCATTTATTTTGTATTTACTTATGTATCTTTTGCTGTTTGCATCAATTGACTGTGAACTTCTTGGAGGCATGAACGAACTGTTTTCGTTTTTGTTTTCTCAGTACTCAGCAAAGTGCCTGTAGTAAGTATTTAATAAATCCTTGTTTTAATTGGCCTTTCCTGAGTTAGTATTAATTTGGAGAAGTTCCACCTCATACCAATCAAAATGATTATAAAAAAGATAACAAATGTTCTCAGGGCTATAGGAAAACAGATATATTAATGTATAATTGGTAGAGCTATGAATTGGTTGAATCATTCTGGAAAGTAATTTGGAATTTTGCCCTAAAAATTATTTAACTCTGCATACCTTCTGACCCTGATGAGATCTGTACTTCAAATAATTTTAAAAAAGGAAGAAAGAAAGATATGATGTGTACAAAGACATCCATAGCAACTTTGTGGTGTCAAAGAACTAGAAACTCATGTGCCTATCAACTGAGTAATGAAATGCAGAACATGTTGTGGTATATTGATAAAGTGCAATGCTATATTGTGTCTCAAGGAATGGCAGAGGGAATGGTATCAGAGAAACTTAGAAAACTTTGTATGTACTAATGCAGAGTGAGAGGACCATAACCAAGAGAATAATTTATATTATAACAGCAACACTGTAAAAATAACTATGATGGACTTGAAATTTCTGAAGAATTCAATGAATAAACCATGATTCCAAAGGGCTGATGATGAGGAATGCTGCCTGCATTCTGATGGGAAGAGAAAAAATACTTGTTAACTAAAAAAAGATCAAAGGAAATGCTTATTGATTGAATTAATCAAGAAATTTATAATTTGATTAATAAGTATTTATTAAGCATCTACTGTTTTCTAGGCCCTCTGCTAGGCATTGAGACAAACAAAAATAAAATTAAACAATTCCTGTTCTCAAATGACTTATATTGTGGTGAGGAAAGAGAGTAGAATAACTTGAATTTTATAAATATATATCGAATAAATATATCCATGAATTAATTAATATTTATTCAGCAGTTACAATGAGCTAGACAATGTAATGGGGCAATCAGGAACATGAGCTTGTTTAATTGTCTAAAGTGCATGTTTCATTTAAATAAATTATATTAAATAAATAGAATTCTAATTTTTTTCTATTCTTTTATCTCTATTGCTAGCTTAAGGAATTCTGTGTGGAAAAATCCTTTCCTAAGGGAATATAAATATACAGACATATAGAACTAGAATATCTAAGGATTCAGTGGATAAAATACCAGGCCTGGTGTCAGGAAACCTGAGCTCAAATTCAGCCTCAGACACTAGCTGTGTGACACTGGACAATTCACTTGAAGGCTATTTCCCTCAATTTTCTCTTCTGTAAAATGGGGAAAATAATAGCAACTACCTCTCAGGGTTGTTGTGAGGATAAGATTAGATAACTGTAAAACACTTAGCACAGAACTTAGTACAAAGTCAGCATTATATAAATGTTAGCTATTATTATTATTATTATGAATATTTTGTTTTATGACAGCTATAAATGGACAAAGTACATTTTGAACTCTTCATTTTTACTGAATGGCTGCCATTATTAGTAAAAATCATATGGGTTTTCAAAGACTAGTATTCATGACAATTAATTATAGATTAAAGTATAATAATGTAAAAAGCAGTAACCAGAAAATTGCATATATTTTCAGGTAAAAAATAAAGGGCAAAAGGAACACTGATCATGATTAAACAGAAATAACATGAAAATATTGTCTTTTTGTTATAGATAATCCTATCACATGAATCAAAAATTAAATTTGTTACCAGTAAAAACACCTTTTAAAAAAGTATTTTTCTCTATCATTGATGACTGTAGAGTTGTACAAAGAATTGTTTTAATAAGAATATATACTTGTTTCATAGGAGTAATCTCTTAAAAACTGTATTTTCTTTCATTAATGTTTTAAAATAAAGGAAAACAGTCTGTTTGAGATTTAGAAATTTCTATAGAGACCAGAAGATGGTGCTCTTCCTTCTGTGTTGCAGGGAATAACTCAGAGTTTATTTTTAATTTTTTCTCTCTTAAGATTAGTATAAAGTTGAGTAAGCAAGTTGATTGATTCTTGCTTATTAATGCTGATTTTTTTCACCAAATAAAAGGCAAGGCATATTTCATGAGTTATCATAAAAATTCCTGACAAAATTATTGAATGTATTATTAAATAAAGATGTGAATAGCTAGAAATGGAAGACATGATCCCATGGAGCCAGCATGACTTCATCAAGCTTAACATCATTTATTTATTTTTAAAAATTTATTAAGCTTGCAAACTAGGTGAATGCTATGGATATAGTTTATTTAAATTTGAATAGAGTATCTGATAAAACTATTCTTGTGGGGGAAAAAATGAAGAGGTATGGATTAGATAAGAGTAACATTTGATGGATTTGAAACTGGGTTAATGGCCTAATCAAAGAATTGTCACTAATAGGTTGATGCCAGGATAGACATAGATCATTAGTACAATGAATTTAAAAAATAATCAGTGCCATGTTGTTGTTGATTCTTAATAATTATAAAAAGCATCATACCAGAGAGAACCACCAGGGATCTAGGTATGATCTATCAAATTTTTAGACAACAAAAAAATGACAAGGACTGATAAAAGAAGATCCTTAAAGATCTTGACAGACTAAAACATTTAATCCCATAGATAAATTATAATATATACGAATATATATTATATATATGTTATATATATAAATAATATATAAAATAAATATAAATAAAATATAAATGATATAATATAATAATATGATATAAAATATAATAATATAATATAAATATAAATAAAATATATATTCTAATGCTTATGTTTAAATGAGATGGAAAAGGCATGATTAGGTAATGCTTGTTTCTCTGGAAAAAAATCGAGGACCTTGGCGACACATAATATAAATATAACAGACACACACACGCACACATATATTTGTCACTTCTAATATTTCGGTATTCTGCAGTAAGTGAAGTCCTGTATTTAAATCCAGACATTTCAATTTAGTCCCACTGGACACTCACAGATGAAATCTAAATCTTTAGGAAAATACTAAATGCACTTTTCCTGATGCAGTTGTTATGTTGTAATGCTGGAGAAACTGAGACAAGATAGAGATTAGAGAGTTTTAAATATTTTATTAATTGGAGAGTTTAATTGACTGGACAGGACTCTTGTCTCAAAGTATCCAGTCATGAATGGGGGAATGACAAACCCTTTTATAGCTTTCAGACAAAGAAAAGAAGAGCGGGAAAAGTTCTTACAGAACCTTTTGGTTCTGTCAGACTGGGGAGAGCAATAAAAGCCAGAGTCAGGATGTTTGAATAAACAGAAGTAAGGATATGAATTGAAGTATCCAGGACTTATCTTTTTAGAGGGACAATGTCAAAATTCTTTGAAGGCAGAGGGAGCTAGGAGCCAGGATGTCTGATCTGCTCCTCATCTCCCACTGACAATTTATAACCTTAGAGCAAATGGTCCTCAGTCTTAATGAACCAGAGGGTGTTTTACAACTTAAGGGAACTGAAGCAGAACAGTTAAGGAAAGTGAGATAGAACAATTCAGGGAAACTCAGTCAAGACAATAAGGGAAAACTAGTGCAGGGAAACTGAGATAGAACAGCTCAAGTAGACTGTGAAATAACAATGTAGACTTTGGTAAGTCTGTTTCTGAACATTTGGGGCCTTGAACTCTCTTTTGGAGTATCTACCTTTATTCTATGACTGTTTCCTATCTACTTTCTGTAGATCAAGAAAACTTTTAGAATGGTTGATAAGCTGTCACTGAGTGTGCCCTAGGAACTTGAACTCTCACTCTTTCCTTCTTGGCTATATTCAAGTGAGAGGGATGAACTGTTGTGAGCTTCCAAATTGGTGAAGGACCTTAGACCTCCTCTCACCTGGAGATTCTACAAAGATGGGATATGTATTTAGGCAAGTCTGTGACTAGGATTTCCTGTTTTGCTTTTGCTTGAATGTCCAAAAGAGAGAGCTATCAGAGGCCCAGGACACCAGAGTTTTCTGGCAGCTAGTGTAGTGTACCCATACTGTCTTGATCTGGTACCTGAGACAGTTCTGCATAAAGGGAGCAGTTCCTCCAGTGGCTATTCTGAATTTAGAAGTAAACTCGGTGGGAAGAAAGCTTTGTAGTAACAATTTTAAGTTTAAACCCACTATCTCCATGGATCCATATAGTAGATGTGCCCTAGATATTGAGGAAAATGTTTTTATATTTCAAGTAAATATTTATTAAAGAAGTGAAATGATATCATTTGGTTAAATTGATAGTGGGATACTGATCATTAGATTACTCAATGTTATAGGAGAGATGCTAGATGTAACTAGCAGACAATATTGACTGAGCATGCTAAATGTGATCTTGAATCAGTAACATTAGGGAAAAGCTAGAACTCCTTGGAGGTACATCCTAGAATCCTGAGGAGGAGATGGATTCAGCTATCTTATGCAGACATGACTTGCCAGTGGGACTGGAGATGGAGATTAGGACTCTCAGACTTTAAAGCTATAACAGAGAAGAAAATCTAGAAGATGACAATCCAGATCTGATATTTTGCCAAATTAAGAAATAGGAACTAGGGATATAATGGCTGTAAAAGAGAAGATTTAGGAAAGACCAAGTTATATGCCAATATTTACAGAGTTCTCATAACATTGAAAATTAAGCAACTCTCTTTGGTCCCTAATGATAGAATATGGAGCAGTGGTCCTCAAACTTTTTAAACAGGGTGAGGTCAGTTCACTGTCCCTCAGACTGTTGGAGAGCCAGACTATAGTAAAAACAAAAACTCACACTCTGTCTCTGCCCCTCAGCCCATTTGCCACAACCCAGACCACATAAACGTCCTCAGGGGGCCGCATCTGGCCCGAGGGCTGTAGTTTGAGAACCCCTGAAGAGCAAAGGGTAAGAATAGCAAAGAGAAAAATTTGGCGTTTATGCAAGGTTAAACTTCCTAAAAATTAGAACTATCTAAGGGAAAAATGAGCTGCCGGAGGAGAGAGTGAGTTGAAAGTCTTCAAGTAAAGTCTGTATAAGTCACTCATGTTATATAAGGACTAAGACAATATTTACCTTGTAAAATAAGTTTGGTAAAGGAGTTTCTCTTTTTATTTTTGATAATGATTTTTATTACAAAGTAATGATGATAAAAGGATCATAAAACTAGAGCAAGAAGGGACCTCAGAGGCCATATACTCCAGCTCCTTTGTTTTATTAAAAAGGAAACTAAGACTCAGGACAGTTAAGTGGATTGCTCAAAGTGTCACAGGTAATAATCAGATTCTGTCTTTGAACTCAGGACTTCAAATGCCAGAGATCAATCTTTCTCTTAAATATTTGATAGAATTCATTTAAAAATTTCACTGGTCTGAGGGGTCAATTTAAAACTTCACTGATTTCTTCTATAGAGGATTTTCAGATAGGGATAGGATTAGATGGCTGCTGAAGCCCCTTACAACACCAAAATTGAGTTTCTATGATTTTCTGGAGTATAATATTGAAAGAAAGGTAACAACTGTGAATATTCTTTAAAGGAAAAATTATGGTTGATGTTTGACTCAGACTTTAGTATCCTTAGTATACTTGTTTATTCAATTCATCAGTCAAACTTACAATTACTTAAGTGCCTAGTATACTCCCAGTGCTTTGAGAAGTACTTGGGTAACAAAGCTATAAATGAAATAGCTCCTTTCTTTTTCCTTTTTTCCTTCATTAATTTATTTGTTCATTCATTCATCCATTTGTTGTTTTATTTATTTGGGCTTAGTGTTGATTTTTATATTCTATATCAGTCATTAATTTTTAATCCTGCTTCTCCATAACTGTTTCACTGAACTTTTCTTTATAGCAAAGGAAAACATTTAACTAAACCAAGAAACACAACCTAATAATTTATTTTCCACCTTTCACATTAATAGCTCTCCAGCCATTTCACTGAAAAGTATGAGATCATGTTTCATAGTCAGTTCATATTAATCAGATTTTAAAATGCTTAATATTTTCATTTATATGATTAAAATTATTGTATCTTGTTTTAATGATTCTGTATTCTTCAGGCTGAAAGTTCACACATCTTCCCATAGTTTTCTGAATATCTTGCTTTTTTCATTTCTTGTTGTATAATCATATTCCATTGTATTAATACAATCCAGCTTATTCTACCATACCACAATTGATTGTACCTCTATTGATTCCAGTTTTTTGCTGTCATAAAAGTGCAATTATAAATATTTTCGGTTTATGTAGTTGTTTTTTTTAAACCTGTTTTTGAACTACTTTATATAAACAATCAGTCCTGGGACTCAGTTATGAAATAGTTTACTAGCTTTTCTTGAATAATATCAAACTAATTTTATAATATATGAACTAATTCTAAGTTCTATCAGCAGTGTAATAGTGTACTTATCTTCTTACATACTTTCAACATCAACTATTTCCAATTTAATCTTGTTTTGTCTTGTACTTTTAAGAAGACAAATTCTTCTTGTTAGCCATGAAGCCAAAAGAGTAGATATATAAAGATAGTGACACCCCCTCCTCAGATTTTCTCTTCCCTTCTGAATGCAAATCATGTCAGGAATGTTTTCAAAATTTTTTTATTTAATATTTTTCCTCAGTTGCTTTTATAACAATTTTTTAACATTTGTTTTTAAAACTTTTTAGTTCCAGATTCTCTAGCTTATCTTTACCCCTAGTTCCCATT
This sequence comes from Sminthopsis crassicaudata, assembly GCF_048593235.1. Lineage (NCBI taxonomy): Eukaryota > Metazoa > Chordata > Mammalia > Dasyuromorphia > Dasyuridae > Sminthopsis > Sminthopsis crassicaudata. Next base: position 551,381,137 of record NC_133617.1, on the reverse strand, counting down.
AAGAAACCACATGTAAAGTTATGGAAAACATTTTCATAAAAGTCATATTGTGAAAGAAAACATAAATCTCCCACCTTAATTTTAAAAAACCATCAAGAAATTTCTTCTTTGTGCATGGATAAGATTTTTCATCATAAGTCGTGCATCAATGTACTGCTGAGAACAGCAAAGCCATTTACAGTTGGTCATCCCAGAACGTTTCTATTACTTTGTATACATTACATTTTACGTTGCTTGAGTTCATGAATGACTTTTCAGGATTTTTTGAGAGCATTTTGCTCATCATTTCCCTCTGAATAATAATATTTCATGATAATTACATATTACAATTTATTCAGTCATTGTCCAATTGATGGACATCCTTTCAATTTCTAAAAATTTTTTTTTTGCCCTAAGAACTGCTACAAATATCTTTGTACATATAGGTCCTTTTCTTTTCTTTTTTTTTTTTTAATCTCTTTTGGTCTTCATGCTTAATAGTGGTATTGTTAAGTCAAAGATATGCATGAATTTATAATCCTTTGGACCAATATATCTTTTGATCATTTATAAATTGGGAAATAGCTCTTTTTTATAATTTGGCTCAGTTCCCTTTATGTTTGAGAAATAAGGCCTTGTCAGAGAAACTTGCTTCAAAATTCATTTTACAATTACTCTTGCTAACTGTATTTCTTCTCCATTTATTTTATTCTTTCTCTCCTTTCATTCTATCTGCCCTCAAAAGTATTTTTGCTACTGACTACTCTCTCCCCTGATATGTCCTCCCTTTTATCACTTTCCTCCCTTTTATCACTTTCCTCCCTTCTTATATCATATTTTCCTCTCATTTTCTACAGGGTAAGATAGATGTCTGTACTCATACTGAATATGTAGTTTATTTCCTTTTTGAGCCATTTCTGATGAAAGTAAGTCTCACTCACTCACCCTCTCCTCTCCTTCTTCCCCTCCACTCTAAAAGCTTTTTCTTGTTTCTTTTTTTAATGGCAGATAATTTATACTATTCCACTTTTCCCTTTCCTTTTTTCCTAGTACATTTCCTCTCTCACCACTTAATCATTTTTTAAAAAGATATTATCTCTTCCTATTTAATTCATACCTGTGCCCTCTGTCTATATACACTCCTTCAAACTGCCATAAAATGAGAAAGTTATGAGTTTATAAATATCCTCCCACGTAGGAATGTAAACAGATAAATCTTAAATCACTTATGACATCATTTTCTTGATTATCTCAAATTTTCTACTCAGTTCTGGTTTCAGCTTGAAAATCCTTTGTTTCACTGAATATTCACCTTTTCCTTTGAAGGATTATATTCAGTTTTGCTGGGCAAGTGATTCTTGGTTATAATCCTAGCTCCATTGCTTTCTAAACTATCCTATTCCAAGTCCTCCAGTTCTTTAATGTGGTAGCTGCTAAATCTTGTGTTATTCTGACTGTGGTTCTATTATATTTGAATTGTTTTTTTCTATGTGCTTGCAATATTTTCTCCCTGACCTGGGAATTCCAGAACTTGGCTATAGTATTCTTGGGAGTTTTCGTTTTAGGATCTCTTTCAGGTGATTGGTGAGTCATTTCAATTTCTATTTTACCCCCTGGTTCTAGAATATCAGGACATTCTTGATAATTTTTTGAAAAATGATGTCCAGGCTCTTTTTTTGATCATGACTTTCAGGTAGATCAATAATTTTAAAATTATCTCTCCTGTATGCAAGTGGAAAAAGTTAAAGAAGCTGTTATTTAGATGACCAAGCCTGCTTAGTCATTATAGGCTTAATATGCTATTATTGAATGAAAATATCATAACTTTTTATGAAATTCAAAGCAAATTAAATTTTATTTTAAAATGGAAGAAGGTTTGGTTTTAATCAAAATATGCAGCACACAATTTAAGATAAGACTTTTAGATTGTTATTCTGAGAGGGGAGGTCTGCTTCATATGTTGCTATAAAAATCAGTTTATAATAGTAACACTTCGTATTTATATTATGCTTAGTTCCAAAGAGTTGGAAGCTTTTTATAAATATCACTCATGTCTATCAACACTCATTTATTGATCTAAATGATGCCATACAGGTAACATTAATTCACAGAATCTTTTTTGAAGGTCATTCCTTTCTTTATGAATATGAAATCAGCTGAGGCACTTCATTTGATCAGGAAGCTAATATATTTGGATTTCAAACATAACTTGGGTTGCTAATGTTAAAATCGTATTCTTAGAAATTCTAGTAAATTATAACCTTAACTTCATGACTTCATGAGAATTCATATTGATGCTAAAATTTGTTACTGCTCACATTATCTTGGAGCTATAATTGGACATGTATTTATAACTGAATATTGATTTGGATACTGTCATTGAGATATGGTCTATGCATTTATTTTTCTCCATAAGATGTGAGTCTATCAGCATAAATATCAGTATATATTCCTAATGAGGAAACTTTCTTTACTAAGACAGATTTATACTTTTTCCACATTTTATGTTCTTATAGAGTTCCCTGGGGCACTGATGTGTTAACTAACTTTGCTCAGGGTCTCAAAGACATTATATGAGAGAAGTTGGACTTGAATCTACACCTTCGTAATGCTGAGATTGTCTCTCTTCTCACTATACTGCACCGCCTCCCTAAGACTTCTGAATTTCAGTGCTGACTCTAACAATCAGGTGATATTTGCTTAAATTAGTAAAGTAATGGTCCTTAGTTCCAGTTAAAGCTAGAGATCATAATAACTTGTGGTCCCCAATGTCCAACAATTTGAAGTAGCTTACTTAATTGACTTAGCTGAATAGCTTAAACTGGCAAGCAGAAATTAGACATTATTTGTTGAGCAGGGAAAGTACCAGAGAATAGTGGAGGGAAGAATTAACTCCAATTGCAGAAGGACCTTTTAATGATTCCCTAGCCAGCACTGAACCTTTGGGAACTAGCTTCCTACATGATTAGTAGGGAAAATTCTAACAGATGGTATAAAGGCCTCGTCTAGCAGATCCAAAGGTGAACAAACTAAAAGAAAATCGGGCCATCCAATCAGATAAACCCATTCTCTTGAGGTGCTGCACAATTGCTTTTCTAGGGTGGTAGATTGTTTTCAGGCCATATGTGTGCTTCCTGTATCTGGCTGACAGTTCCAGCAAGAACTCATTAAGATTTGCTACTGCAGCTGTTAATAATTCTTTCACTGTTGTAAGTTCAGGGAAAAAAAATTTCCTTCTTATTTCCCATTAGGACAGAAGACTAGTAGCTTAACTGGTATCATACTCACATGCACTAATTGCCATGACTGCCATAATTCTGTTACCTTCTGCCCAAAAGTATGGTAATGGGTTTTATAATCTAAAGGGTGAAGTGGCCTTCTCTTCATGGACCATGTTAGGGGATACTAAAAATATGAACATGAACCACATCCTTCTATATATAGCCACAATATGAATTTAGTGGTCCTCATTCAGTCTTTTAGTACATATTCTATGAATGTGATATTTCTTTATTTCATTCTTAATTTTGCTTATGGCTCATGTAATGAGAAGTGTCCCAGTTATAAAATTTGATTGTTGCAATTTGTATAGAACTTAATTTAATATGTTCAAGAAGGTCAACAGATTTTGATAAAAATTAAAAAAATCATATGTCTCTGATACTATATGGTGATCTTTCTCTTTGGTAAAGATATAATCTTGAATATAAATGTAGTGCCTGCTTTGCCTCCAACTCAAATACGTTGGTCTCCCTGAATGTAAAACTAGGTTCAAGGCATTTAATGAGTCAACTCCCACACTCAATCATAGATCTATCCACTAATAATCTCAGAACATGAGTTCTCACTAACATATTTATTTTTCTGGACAATCAGATTACATATTAGTTGAAAGAAAATTGCATTTAATTAAAGAACAGAATAAGTGAGAAGAAAAATTTTATTATATGCAGAAAGATGAATATGGGGAATATGTGTGACAAGGTAATGCATGTATGGGATCCATGTATAGAAAACATCAGGGCACATCTTTGTCTGGATCAGTTTATGTCTGAAGTATGGGAGAACTATTATTATCTTCTGTGATGTTACCAAGTTTGTCGCTCTTCTATTCTCTGTGTCACATTATGTCTCCAAGTCGTGTCTCAACTGCTGATCCTGCTTTCTCTGCTACCATCTGCTGATCTTTGGCTACTATAGAACTTCAGGGAGAAGGAATCTGCAAACTCTTTAATTTTGATCCAGCAGACATCTTAATCTGTAATTCCTATCATATCCATGGTCATTAGTCTGAATTTTTCAAAAACGCTCAGAGAATCCACTTATCAAAACTGAAAAAAGAAAAAAGCCAATTGTATTGATCTAGGCTGAAAGGTTATAATTCCTTTCATTGTCATGAAAACAACTTGCAGTAAAACCCAACCAGCCAGGTAGAGTTGATTAAATCTGCCCAGTTCTTTTATCCTGTTATTCTGCCTTTTTAATGTATTCCCTCAAGCAATATTACAAGTTTAAAGATTATGCAGTCTTGGTTAATGACACTTGGTACTGTGGAACAATTCACAGGCATTCTTCATCAACTGTTATAATAAAGATATAATATAAAATTTATATATAATGTACATGTAGTTACAGACTAATTTGCATGTAGTATATATGATCCATATTAGAATTTTATGTATCAAAACTGATTACATATGGAAACAATATATATAGTATATGTATGACAAAATTGTACATTGTAGATCTAAACATAAGTCTCAATGAATATATAAAATGCTATAGCCCTCGTTAGGGCTACTTACAATAATCAAAGAGTATATGTAGAAATATAATACATGCACATGCCTCATTAGTATATACAGTAATCCTTATTTCTAGGTGGAGACAAGATAAGTCAGTTAAAGGGAGCATTCAAGCTGAACTCTTCCAACATTCCCCTCTAAACAACTTTAAAGTGATGTGTCAACTTGAATTTTGGAGCAGTACAAGCCACAAAAGTTTAGACTGAGCCATTTTCCTAGTCCAAGATAATTTAGGAGATTGGAAGAAGAGGTCTGTGATGTAATTATGGGACCTAATCAGAAGGTCAGCATGGAGGCAATACCAGCTGTGGACCTTGGAGGCTGTAGAAAAAGCAGCAGTTTTAGGAGCTGATAAGAAATTGGTCAGAAATAGACTACAAGGGACCCTGTGTTAGCATTGGGAGCAGGACTGGGTGCTGATTGGCAACTCTATTGCCCATTATTCAGTTGTAATTCCAGGGCAGAAAGAAATATAAGGAAACAGAGGTCCTGATTGGCATTGCAGGGTGAGGAGAAAGAATAGGTCCTAGTTTCTGATCAAAGTTCCAGGGCAGAGAGAGGAGTGCTAACACTTGCAGTCTTCAGGGAATAGGGACTCTTCTTGGTTAAGGATCAGTGTACAGATCAGGGGAGCAGTGACCATGTTTCTCCCCAGATCATACTGACATGGAAATAGTGAAAACTTATAGACTCCTAGAACTACCTGTGGAAATAACAGGGTAAAAAAAGTCAAGCTTGGATGATCTCTCTCTCACGCCACCCCCTTAGGTGAGCAGACCCTAACTCTAAACCAAAGTTCAAAGTAAATAAATAGGCTGGGAAAATGAGCAATCAACAACAACAAAAAGAACTACGGAAACAGATAAACTCAGAAGACAATGCTATGAAAGCATTTATTAAAAAAGACTCAAAGAAAAATGAAGATTGGAAGGTTCCTAATGAGAATTTCTGCAAGTACTCAGGAAAGGACAAAAACATTTTTTAAAAATGAAATAAGAAAGTAGAGGAAAAATTGAGAAAAGAAATTAGAGCAATGAAAGAAAATTATAAAATAGAATTAACATTTTGGCAAAAAAGGCTCAAAAATGCTGAAGAAAATAACCTTAATGTAAAGGGCTGAAACTCTTAAAAGGTATGCTTGAATCAGACAACCAAACACTTAAGGCTAATTACTTATTGGACAATAACTTTATTAGCATATGCTTGGAAAATGGTCCTCACTATTCTGTGCTGGCTCAATCTTTTGGTATATACAGATAATCATAGGAGGGATTAGAAGGTGGAGTTAGACAGCCAGACTTCACTTGGCTGCAGGATGGAAAGAAGAAAAGTATGGAGATTCTGAACTTTTGTCCATCTCCTTCACTTCTCCCCCTGAAGATCAAGGACTTTTGCTTAAACTGACTCCGGCTGTTCTTGAGGCCTCCAGGGAGCTAGTCTGAACTTTACACCTTAAAAAGAATATACCCAAGTTGTAGCACACTTAAAACTATATTATAAAGCGGTGGTCATCAAAACCATGTTAGTGGCTAAGAAATAGAGTAGTTGATTAGTGAAATAAGTTAGGTTTACAAGACACAGTTGTCAATGACTATAGTAATTTAGTGTTTGATAAACCCAAAGACTCCAGCTTCTAGGATAAGGACTGATTATTTGACAAAAATTGCTGGGGAAATTGGAAAACAGTATGGCAAAAATTAGGCATTGGCCAACATCTAATACCCACACCAAGATAAGGTCAAAATGGGGTCATGGTTTATATATAAAGCAAATTAAGAGAACAAGGGATAATCTTCCTCTCAGATCTGTGAAGAAAAAGGAATTTATGGCCAAAGAAGAACCAAAAAACATTATAAAATGCAAAATGGATAAATTTGATTATATTAAATTAAAAGGTTTTTATATAAACAAAACCAATACATATAAGATTAGAAGGGAAACAGAAAACTGGGATTTTTATTTTTTTATTTTTTGCGTGACTTACCCAGGGTCACATAGTTAGGAAGTGTTAAGTGTCTGAGGACACACATCCTCCTGACTTCAGTGCTGGTGCTCTATTCACTGTGCCACCTAGCTGCTCCCCCCCTTTTTTGGGGGAAGGGAAATTTTTACATCCAGTGGTTCTGATAAAGACCTCATTTCTAAACTATATAGAGAAGCATACAAGCTATTCTTCAACTGATAAATGTTCAAAGGACACGAACAGATAATTTTCAGACAAAGAAATTAAAACCATTTCTATTCATACGAAAAATGCTCTAAATCACTATTGATTAGAGAAATGGAAATTAAAACGACTCTGATGTACCACTATACACCTCTCAGATTGATTAAGATGACAGGAAAAGGTAATGATAAATGTTGGAGGGAATGTGGGAAATTAGTGTGGGACACTAATATATTGTTGGTGGAGTTGTGAATTGTTTCAACCATTCTGGAGAGCAATTTGGAATTATGGTCAAAGGGTTGTCAAACTGTGCAGACCCAATGATCTATCAATGTTTTTACTGAGCTTGTGTCCCAAAGAGATTTTAAAGGAGGGAAAGGGACCCACATGTTTGTAGCAGCTATTTTTGTAGCAGCAAGGAACCTAAAACTGAGTGGAGCCCAGCAGTTGGAGAATGGTTGAATAAGTTATGGTATATGAATGTTATGGAATATTTTTGTTCTATAAGAAACAAGCAGCAGGATGATTTCAGAAAGGCCTGGAGAGACTTACATGAACTGATGCGAAGTGAAATGAGTAGAACCAAGAGAACATTGTACACAGCAAGATTATGTGATGATCAATTCTGATGGACGTGGCTCTTTTCAACAATGAGATGATTCAGGCCATTTCCAATGGACTTTGATGGAAAGTGCTGTCCACATCCAGAGAGAGGACTATAAAGACTGAATGTAGGTCAAAGCATAGTATTTTCATCATTTTTGTTGTTGATAATTTGCTTTCCCTTCCCCATTTTCCTCCTTTTTGATTTTATTTTTCTTGTGCAGCATGATAAATTTTGGGGATTTATGTAGAGAAATATTTACCATATATTGGGTTGCTTGCTGTCTAGGGGAAGGGAGTGAAGGGAGAGAAAGAAAGGAAGTTTGGAGCATGGGGTTTTGCAGGGACTATACAATTTGAAAATATGAAGCTATTGTTAAAAAAATAAATAAATTTAAAAGTATGTACAAAAGTCTAGTATATGGAAAAATCATAGATCAATACAATATATAACATTAAATGTTATTACTTGCAATATACACATTAATATGCTTTGATAGTGAGCATTGTCATCCACTGTAATTAATAGTGAAGATAAAACAAATAAAGAAGGTGAAAAATGCTATGATAGTTCAGAGTAGGGAGAAGTGACTTTAGGTTAGAGAGCATGGCCCATGTCTCTGTTCTCCCTTCTTTCTCCTTCCAATCTTCCTGACTTTCTTCATCCTGAAAGGAAGAGAGGGACATGCAATTTTACATACCAAAAAACCTCCCAAACAGAACCCCTCTAAAAAACTAAAGCAAAAACAGCTCAAGCGGATGCTATGAGTGAAGGAGGATGAGGTGCTGCATAATAAGGTGCAGAAGATCTTGGGAAAATTGTAACTTCCGTTTCAATAATCAAAACAAGTAAGTTTTCATGCAAGAAAAATGATTTCAAAAATTGTTCAAATGAAGTAGTGAAAATGACTTTAAAATGGAATGGAAAGGATGGTGGCAAAGTGAAAATAAAAATTGAGAAAGAATTCAAGACAGTATATAGGGTTTTAGTCTTTGACTAAAGATCCAAAAAATGTGTGATCATTTGATGGCAAAACATTTTCTTGAAAGAAGCAAAGGGTGGTACAAAGAGACACAAGAATAATGAAAACAGTGGGACAACTTGCTGCTAAAAGTTTTTTAAAAAGATTTTCAGTATTTTGAATCAAACAAAATTTTATAAAATCCTTGAAGAAAATGAAGAAATAGAATACTTAGGATAAAATAATGTGGAGAAGACAATTTTGTCTTTTGGGGAGAATTTTGGGGAAAATGAATTGAATACAGAAACTGAAACTGGGCAAAGAGGAAGCTTGAACTAAGAGACTGCAGCTTTTGTCATAGGAAGGACTGGATAGATATTAACAGGTGGTATTTGTATTGTGTATAAAGAACTTTTTATATAGATATATTATTTAAATTCAATTCAGCAAACACTTCTGGCATGAATATATCTGAAAAACCCAATTTGTTTGTAGTAGATTGCTTTGGTAAATCAAAGCAAAGCAAGTCTTTGGATGTAAGGGACATTTCTTTTAGGCCTTATTGGAACCTAAAGGATTTATGCCTTTTCACAAGAGATATATCTTCTGGGTAATCAGTATCTGTCACACAGAATCAGTGGTCCTTTTCCCTGGGTCAGTGCTCAGTGGACACTGATACAATTGCTATTTTCTAGCTCTACTCATTCTAAATTTGATGCTAGCCCACAGAAATTCTAATTTCCATGACTTTGAAGGCAGTAAAACTTTTTTAGACATTGCTTGCTTCCCTTTTCTCTGTTTCCATGCTTCTCTCTTTCTTAAAAATTCAATTTTATTTTTTAAATCAGAAAAATTTTTCCTTCTCCCTTCTCTCAACTGGGAATGAAGAAAAAAACCTGTTACAAATATATATGATAAAACAAAATAAATTTCTGCATTGACTATGTTATATATATATATATATACACACACATATATATATATGTATATATATATATATATATATATATATGATAACCAGGTGAGTATGAAGTATAATATTATATATATATATATATTTATCATACATATAGTCTATTCTTTATTCTGCATCTTTTACATCTCTATCAGGAATTGAGTTACATGTTTTATCACTAGTTATCTGGAATTATAGTTAATAGTGCTGATCAGACTTCTTAACTTTTAATTTTTGTCTTTACAATATTGTTGTTATGGTATGAATTGTTCTGGTTCTGTTCACTTCAGTCTGCCTCATTTAATATAAATATTCTCAGGTTTCTTTGAAACCATTGTCTTCATGATTTCTTACAGTACAAAATATTCCATCACATTTATATACTATATGTTGTTTAGCCATTCCCTAGTTAATAGGCGACCTTTCAGATCCCAATTGTTTGCCATTTAAAAAAAATTACAAATATTTTTGAATGTCTTTAGAGTTTATTTTGCTTAACACTAATTTCTCCCTTATTCGATTCATCTTTTATTCAACCTTCTGTCCTTTCTAATCTTTCTCTCTTGTTGAATAAAATATATTTCCAAAATATGTATGTGTGTATTTTCCCCTCATTTGACCAGTTTTAGATAAGAGTGAATTTCAAATATGTCAGCTACTCCCTCCTCTCCTCTTTTTTGGTATAGACTTTTAATTTTATACCTTAATTATATGAGATAATTTCCCCTAACCTTCCCTTGCTTTTCTCTCAAGAGCATCCTCTTCTCCTCCCTTTCCATTCTTTCAAGATTATCAAGACATAAAAGAAATATTTCCCTGGTCTTTTGTTTAATTAGACTCCTTCTGTGATTCATAATGATGATTGGGTTCAGAAGGTACATGTCTCTTCTTATATATTAGAATGTAATTAGTTTATCCTTATTTAGTCCCTTGTAATTAATCATTTGTATTTACCTCTTTATGTTTTTCTTAATTCTTGTGTTTATTCTAGGTAACTCTCTGTGTGTGTGTGTGTTAATTAGGAAAGCTTGTAAGTCATCTATTTCATTAAAGATCTATTCCCTTTTTTCCCACCCATCATATGATTGTATTTAATTTGGTTATAAGTCCATATCATTTGCCTCCTGTATTATCATATTTTAAACTTTCTGCTCTTTTGTAGTGGCAGCTTCTGAATGGTTTGTGATCCTGACTGTGACTTCTCAGTACTTTTGCTCTTTCTTTCTTGTTGCTTACAATATTTTTTCTTTGGCATGGAAGCTCTAGATTTTGACTATACAGCTTTTGGAATTTTTCTTTTTGTTTTTCTTTTGGATGGCTTGGGAATTATTATTATTTTCACTTCAGTCTCTGGTTTAAAGAGGTTTGTACAGTTTTCTTGAAGATTTCTTAAAAACCCTTAAAAACTGTACAATTTAGGTTCTCTTTTGACTTTGAAGTAGTTCAAAGATTCTTAAATTCTTTATATCTTCTGTTTTCCAGGTTAGTTGTTTTTCCTGTGAAATCCCTCAAATTTTCTTCTATTTCTAGCTTGTTGATTTTATTTTAATGTTTCTTCTTTTTTTAGAAATAATTTTCTTCAATTTGCTCTATTCTAATTTTCAGGCAGTTTGTTATTTGAGCAAGATGTTGTAATGTTTATACCAAGCTATTAAGTCTCTTCTAATTCTATATATCACATCTCCTCTTTTCCAATTATTTCCTCTAGCTCTCTCTCTTCATTTTAAATATGTTTAAAAAATGTTTCATTTATTATAGGAATTATGGTTGAACTTTTGCCCAAGCTATATTTTTGTTTTAGGCTTTGCTTGTAAGATGTTTTGCAGTCATTCTTTTCTGATTTTGTATCTTGAGTATCCTTTTACCAAAGTAACATTTTGTGGAAGAATTCTTTGGTTGCTTATCCTTGCAGCCTATTTCCTGACTTTGGATTTTATGTTCAGGATGAGTTTGACAAAATTCTGGACATAATACCTTATAAACCTCTTCGAAGCAGAGGTCAAAGGGAAAATAACATTATGGACATAAGGAAAGAAGTATTGTAGAAATATTAGTGTGAGGATTATATACAGTATTTATTAGAGTAAGGACAGCCTAGAGGTAGGGAGTCCAATTAGGAAGATGTTGTAGTTGTCCAGGTGTTGGCAATTAAACTAGAGTGTAGTTCATGATATTATAGATTTAGAGTTAGTTTGGATCTTAAAGGTTAATTAATAAATTCCTCACATATTATAAATGAGGCAACTGAGATCAATAAACTTGCCCAAAGCCACATAAGTAGCAAATGTTATAACTGGCAATTTAACCCCAAATAAATGCTCTGATGTTAAATTTAGGGCTACTTCCATTGCATCATAGTGACAAATTGAATATAAGGAATGAATTATAAGGAAGAATCAAAGATAATTCCTGGATTTCCAGATGGTGAAATGAGGAAAATAGTAGTGTTGTTAATGACAGGTAGATAATAGGCAACTATCATTTATTAAATTCTTACTATCAGGCACTGCTAAACACTGAGAATAAAAATATAAGCAACAAAAGAAAACCAGCCTGTGCCCTTGAGCAGTTTGCATTCTAGTGGAAGAAGACAACACATACAAAGGAAACCAAAAGGAAGGGGATCTGAGGGTAAGAAGAAAATACCCACACAGGGAGACAGGAAAAAAGTGTGAAGAATCAGTAACATGGCTGGGAAGGGAATGAAGTGCTGTTGTCTGGGACCAATCACACAAAATGGAGATCTTGGAAGGAATTCACCAAAGGGAGAAGGAAACTAAGATAGCATGAAAGGTGGATGAACAGCTCTGAGAAGGGCTGAACATTCTTCCTGAACATCCCAAACACTCCTGCATACATTGTACCCTTGGGAAAGATTGTATACACACAGATGGAAATGTGAGGTGAGAGGAGGGTGATTTTGCTTTATCTGTATAATGAAATCATCTACTTACTTTGAGTAATTTTTAATAAGCATATTAGTAAAAATAAAACCTTAATTAATATCTACCATAGTTAAAATAATGAGAGGAAATCAGTTTCCTAATTGGAGAAGATAATAGGGACTGCTTACATCTAAGGGGAAAGATGAATTAGAAATATCAATGAAAGAGACAAAAGGGACACATCAAGAAGTAGGAGGATTCTAGGGTCATAGGATTTTAGAGTTGGAAGGGAGATTTTCTAGTCCAGTCATATGATTTTATAGATTAGAAAAGTAAGACCCTGAGAGGACTTGTCCAAGGTTACATTGGAAGTTACTAGTAGAGCTGTGATTTTTTGTAGCTATTAGGAAGGTAGAGCAATTGATCTGTGCAAAAGAAAAAGCAGCTGCTGCCAAAAATAATCCTCTTAGGGCAGCTGCCTCTCTTGGACATTGCTTGTAGAATGCCGATAAAAGCTAAGCTGGCCAAGGCTTATGTATATCAATGTTTCTAAACTGTCCCTTCTACCAAATCACAGAATTTACTACTGGGGGAGAGTAAGACAGCCGGTGATACCTCCAGGTGACATAGCAATGCTTTAGGGTGCTAGTGGTATATATATGCACACACACAACATTCATGCATTTACACACACACATACACAACACACACTAATCCACCTACTTTAGAGCTAGGGCAGATATCTTTTGATTTCAATGTTGGATTGCTATAGGATGATTAAGACTCTTTTAATTGGCTGCTGAGCCACAAATTGGGGTACATACCAAAGGTCCAAGTGGACAAATTTATCATCTAGCTAGCTAGCTATCTACCCATCATCCATCCATCTATCTATCTATCTATCTATCTATCTATCTATCTATCTATCTATCCATCCATCATCTATCTATCATCTATTTATCATCTATCTATCTATCTATCTATCTATCTATCTATCTATCTATCCATCATCTATCTATCTATCTATTTATTTTGCTGTTGAGTGAACTTTTGAGTGGGAGGAAGGACTGTGGTCCTCTGTTGGGAGGGACAGTAAATTTCTATGTCCAACCTGGCTTCCACTTGCCCATGAATGCTAGAGCTTCTGTTTATTTTGGAGTTTTCATTCTACTGAAGAGACACAACAGATACATAATTATGTTTTAGGGAATGAAGGAACACTAGCAACTTAGGGGATCAGAAAAAAGTTTCCCATAGCCATTTTGACCCCTGAATCAAATCTTTTTTTTAAAATTTTTTTAAAATCAATTTTATAATTATAACATTTTCTTTGACAGTACATATGCATAGGTAATTTTTTACAACATTATCCCTTGTACTCCCTTCTGTTCCGAATTTTTCCCCTCCTTCCCTCCACCCCCTCCTCTAGATGGCAGGCATTCCCATACATATTAAATATGTTATAGTATATCCTAGGTACAATATATATGTGCAGAACCTAATTTTATTGTTGTTGTTGTTGTTGTTGCACAGGAAGAATTGGATTCAGAAGATAAAAATAACCTGGGAAGAAAAACAAAAAATGCTAACAGTTTACACTCATTTCCCAGTGTTCTTTCTCTGGGTGTAGCTGATTCTGTCCATCAATTAGAACTAGAGTAGATTTTCTCTATGTTGAAGATATCCACTTCCATCAGAATTCATCCTCATACAGTATTGTTATTGAAGTGTATAATGATCTCCTGGTTCTGCTTTTTTCACTCAGCATCAGTTGATGTAAGTCTCTCCAAGCCTCTTTGTATTCCTCCTGCTGGTCATTTCTTACAGAGCAATAATATTCCATAACATTCATATACCATAATTTACCCAACCATTCTCCAATTGATGGGCATCCATTCATTTCCTGAATCAAATCTTGAAAATGCTAACGATTCTGAGATTTTTTGTAGCTATTAGGAAGGTAGAGCAATTGATCTGTGCAAAAGAAAAAGCAGCTGCTGCCAAAAATAATCCTCTTAGGGCAGCTGCCTCTCTTGGACATTGCTTGTAGGATGCCGATAAAAGCTAAGCTGGCCAAGGCTTATGTATATCAATATTTCTAAACTGTCCCTTCTACCAAATCACAAAATTTATCCTATGGATGTGAAACAGCTGGTGCAAAGGCTTATTTTAGGGAGATAGAGTGCCAACCAAAAGGGTTAGGCTGGAATGTTGAGGGTGTAAAGGTGAGTACTGTGAAAGAATCCAGAAAAGTAGGTTGGACCTAGACTTTAAAGACCTTTAAATATTAAGTGGAGGATTTTGCATTTTATCCAAGAGGGAATAGGGAATCTACTAAAGTTGCTTCAGTAGGAGAGTAGGGTGATCGTTTTGGCAGCTGTAAGAGAATAGATTGGTGAGTAGAAACTCCATTTAGAAGCCTATTTCAATAATCAAGGCAAAAGTTGATGATGGTGTGAATGAATTAGTAACTATGAGCAGAGGGGGAAAAAGGGGAATTTATATCAGAGATGTTAGAGAAATAGGATATCTGGAGAATTTTGATTTCCATTTGGGTCACTTACAATCTTGTTCTGGCTTGCAACATTCCATGATTCATAGTCAGACTCCACTTCAAATCAGTATGGTGGGGAATAGGGCCCAACTAAAAAGTACTCCATATACAGAACATAGCACTTAGCTTCTGATCTGAGTCAAAGAAAGTAGAGGTTCTTTGGTAATGATATTGCTCAAAATCTCTTAATGAATATGAGACTTTCTACTGCTCTGTGACTCATCCAGCAATGCCTTTCTTTCAATTCTGACTTACTAAAGGGCCTGGGCCTGCAATCAGGAAGCTGTCATTGCTTACCCTTGTCCAACTTTTTACACCTCCATTGTGGGGTTTTCTTGGCAGTGTTACTGGAGTGGCTTGCCATTTCCTTCTCCAGTTCATTTTAAGATGAGAATCTGAGGCAAACAGGATAAGAAACTTGCCTGGGATTACACAGCTAGTGAGTGTCTGAGGCTAGATTTGAACATGTGATGTCTTTCTGATTCCAAGCCTAGTGCTCTGTCCATTGTACCACCCAGCTATGGAGTCAAGAAAACTTGTGTTCAAATAGGACCTCAGACATTTACTAGCTGTGTGACATTGGATAAGTCATTTAACTACTGCCTATCAGTTTTTTCTTCTGTAAAATGGGGATACTAATAGCATCTAACTCCCACGATTGTTATGAAGATAAAATGAGATAATATTTATAAAATGCTTTGCAAACCATAAAGAACTACGTAAATAAAACATAAATATGAAGATAAAATGAGATATTTGTAAAATGCTTTGCAAACCTAAAGAACTCTATAATTATATCTATAAATATAGATATCATCATCATCATCATCTCAGAACAATACAGATATCTCATTTGACCTTCACAACTTTGTGAAGTAGGGTAAATACTGGGATTTTTTTTTATTTTGTGGTTGAGGAAACTGAGGCAAATAAAAGTTAAGTGACTTGTCCAGGCTCATACAGCTATAATGTTTGAGACTGGATTCAAATTGGGTCTTGCTGATTCCAAATCCTGTGCTCTATTCACTATTAATCTATTGCTGGTCAGATTATCTCTTTGGAGGGAGGCAGGGCCATAGCAATAGTAAAAATTTCCCAACTTCTACAGGAAAGGACCAAACTCCAACATGTTTTAGTCAGTTTTCATCACTTTTAAGAGGTTGTAGGGATGTGATTTTATTTATTTAAAAATTTTTTTTATTACAACTTTTTATTTTCATAATATACACAGGTAATTTTTCAATACTAACTCTTGAAAAACCTTGTGTTCCAGATTTTTCCCTCCTTTCCCTCCACTTCCATCCCCAGATGGCAAGTAATCCATTATATGTTAAACATGTTAAAATATATGTTAAATCCAATATATGTATACTTATTTTTATAATTATCGTGCTGCACAAGAAAAATCAGATCAAAAAGGAAAAAATGAGAATGAGAAAGAAAACAAAATGCAAACAAACAACAAGAAGAATGAAAATGCTATATTAGAACCACACTCGGTTCCCACAGTCTTCTCTCTGGCTCTCTTCATCACAAGATCATTAGAACTGGCCTGAATCATCTCATCATTGAGAAGAGCCACATCCATTGTATACTCTTTTGTTGCCATACACAATGATCTCCTGGTTTTGCTCATTTCACTCAGCATCAGTTCATGTAAGTCTCTCCAGGCCTTTCTGAAATGTTCCTGTGGGTCATTTCTTACAGAACAATAATATTCCATAACATTCATATACTACAACTTATTCAGCCATTCTCCAATTGATGGGCATCCATTCAGTTTCTAGTTTCTTGTAGGGACATGATTTTAGGGGAAGCAAGGTATCAGTTGCCACCTCTATTCCCAGATCTGTGCTTGGGATCTTTGAACACTATATTAAAAAAGGTGCAGGTTACAAATCTTATTCACTCACATGGCTGACCAGACACAAGGCAAAATAATCAAATCAATATTATCATTGCTGCCCAAAAGCATGGGATGATGTACTACCTATGTATCATTTCACAGTCTCTGTAACTTGCTAAGTTTCTTTCCCTAGCTGGCACTTAACAAGATTTGTTCTGTGTTCTGAAGAATTTAAGTACTGTAAGTTTATGGATTGTCTCACTTTTGTATTTGAATTCTCAGACCTAGCATAGTATTTGGCATATGCTAGGGGTTTCATAAACACTTTTTGATTGATTGATTTTTACTACAGAGATAAATTATCCTATCTTCTTGATTGTGTTAATAATACATCCAGTTAATAATTTTTCCAATAATGTATGATTTCTTGATTTCTTAGCAAGAATCTATACAGATAGACATGTGATTCCATTCATCTAAGAGTGCATCAATTTGTTAGTTATTGAGTAAGAATCTTACATTTGGAGAACCTGTTAAATTAAGGTTTTAAAATCATATTATCAATAACTGTGTGATTTTATTTTTAGCACTATTGTTCCCCTCTTCTCTTATTTTTGACTATTTTGCCATTATTGTTGTGGAATAGATAGGACTAAGAATTCTTTTGTATTTTTATTTATTTTTATAGGTTGTCGCCATTGTTTGAAATCAGACATCATTTTATTGGCTAAGTGGAACTTCTGATGGAGAAGTTTTTATCAATATAAAACCTAGTCTTAGAGAGCTGCCTGAAGTTCTTAGGGGTTAAGTTACTTGCTCAAGGTTACACAACCATATGAATCTAAGGTGGAATTTGAACTTAAATCTTCCTGTCTGAGATCAGCTCCTAATCTGCTGTCATGAAGCTTCTTATGGGTGATCATGGCCCCATATTTGATTTAAACATCAAACTTCAACTGATGAATTTCTCCTTTGGAGTTAAGATGATCTTGCTATAGCAGTTACTGTTTACTGTTGAGCTTGTGCTTGAAACACTTAAAGCTTAGCAAAGTCTGACAAATTTTGTGCTCGGTGGCTATTGTCTTAGAACCTAGAGTTACCTCCCTACAGGTGTATCAGACTGGGACTTTTGTGGACAAAGATGAAATTCTCTCATTAATAATTTTTTTTGTCTTTAGAAGTCACTTAGTTTGCTGTTTTTACTCTAAAAAATTAGTCTTTTTTTGTAGTGCCCATACAAACCTTGCATAAGTTTTGGCTAATCTCTTTCTGGTCTTTATAACCTTTCTAACTGTACTTAAAAATGTATGTGTATATATATATATATATATATATATATATATATATATATATATATATATATATATATACATGGAAATTGATATATAGATTAATATCAGTCCATAAACCTAGGTCTTCAGAGGGGCTATGTGACCCTGACCCCATGGTGGGAAAAGGTCCAAACTGTTTGGGACTAATCTTGTGAAATTCCTTGTTGCTGCACTTGGAGCCTGCTATTCTGACCAGATGTTCCCATTCTTCAGCTTCCCCAGCTCTTTAAGAACCTTTTGTTATTATGTAAAACAATTTATGTGTAACAGCTTACAAAACTGTACTTTCCATGAGAGTCTCTCCCTGATGAAATGTATTAAAACTTGCCCCTTCTCTAAAGGGGCTTTTGGTCACTTTGGTACTTTGTCTTGTGTGGTACCCGGAATTACATTTGCTGCTTTGCCTCCATTAAAGATGCTAGTTTTTACTACTCTGGGAGCCCTCTTTATTTCAGGTTGAATACACTCACACACACACATACACACACAGTTTAGACCATCTCTCTCTCTCTATGCAAATACATATATATGTGCCTGCATAATGTGTATGTCTGTATAAATATGCATGTATGAATATGTACACATGTATATACACACACACATATATATATATATAATCAAAGGGTGAATAACAATTTTAATAAAAAATAAAGCTACAACATATTAGAATAGTTTTATGATTCTTTAGGCTTCTCATTAGTAACATTAATAGTATGAGAGTGCAGTTAGTAAACATTTGTATATAGGGAAAATGAAACTTTTTCAGGCTAATTAAAAAAGGAACAAAGTTGAACATAATTTTACAACCCTCTTTTATAATATGTTAACTATGCCACTTTCCCATCCTTCTATCCATGCAACTGAACCTTGTTTTCATTGTACCTGCAGTGTGTCTGAAATGTTAACTCAGTCATCTGCTATTCTCCTGCTTATTTACAAAAGCTGAGTCCACTCTGACAGGCTCAGCTTATGTACCTTATAAAAAGCCTATAAAGCAATGCCTATATAGTTAAAGCAGTTTTTCACTTTATATAAAGGAGTTCAGCTCAAACCTATAATGAATTTTGAAAGCATCTCACTTAAAGTTGGGAAATAAAAAAGATTATAGATAAAAATAAATATGATTTAACTACACACATCCATACTACTTTCCTTTTTCCTCAGTAGGATTGTCATGCCATTTATAGAGTTTTTGAATGGGTCTTTTGCTTTCTGGGCTTGAAATAAGAATAGGGACTGGATCTCTGATTCATCCAGGTGAAGAAGCTTCTTCTACGCATTCATATGGACACCTTCCCTGAAACCATAATCTTTGAGAATTGCTTAGAGACCAAAACGCTAAACGGTTTGCTTGCTCAGGGATCATTTGTTTTATCAGCAGAGTTTCTCTACCCTGTCCTCTCAGGTTGAACACACACACATATATTTCAGATAGTACACACACACACACACACACACACACACACACACACACACACACACATATACATATTTATTATATTATGTCAAAATTTGGTTGCCCAGAGAAGTTTATCAGTATAGTACATTAATTTCATGATGGCTTGTTTGCCTAGGTTCTGAACGATTTACAAGGCTCTGGGAGCTTTCCCAGTCACCGGTGGAGTGAAACGAGGCTGTGTGCTTGCTCCCAAACTTTCAGCATGATGTTTTCAGCCAGCTTGTCAAATGCCTTCAGAGAAGACCAACATGGCATCAGTTACTGCACTGAGGGTAAATTCTTCAATTTGAAAAGGCTACAAGCAAAAACGAAGGAGGAGGGAGTGCTGGTGCAGAGTTTTTGTTTGCAGATGTAGTCAATGCAGCCTCTGAAGTTGAGATGCAACAAAATATGCCTCAGTTCTCTGCTGTTTGTGCTCATTTTGGTCTAACAATCAACACAGGCACTCCATCAGCCAATACCATATCATCCATATGTGGAATAGTTGCAGCAGATGGGGGAAGTTCTGAATGCTGTGGATAGATTCACTTACCTTGGCAGTATAATTTCCAGGGATGTTCACATTGATAATGAGCTTGACATATGCTTTGCCATGAGCCTGAGTTAGCTTAGGGTTTGGGAGGTTCTGAAAGAAAGTGTGAGAGAGGGGAGATATTATAATGACCAATTATCAAATTGGGGTGCCGACCTCACTGTTGTATGTTTGGGAAACCTGCACAGCACACCAGCTCCATGCCAGAAACGAATCGTTTCCATTGGAATTGTCTTGGGAAGGATCTGAAGCTCATGCGGCAGGATCAGGTACGGGACACTGAGGTCCTTTCTTGAATTAAACAGCCAAGCATTCCACTCTACTGCAGAGAGCACAGCTAGAATCAGCTCAGAAGACATGCAAGATATGCAAGACTAGAGAATCCACCTGGGATGTTCATAGGAACTATTTATGTCTGACTTGTGGCAGAGCGAATATTGGTCTGATCATCTACAGTTGGACATACTAACTCGACTCTAAATACTGATGTCATTTTGGTTCTCTTTGAGAACTCAGGACAACAGCTAAGTGTATTCCCACTAATTACGCACACTAATACATGCCAGTGTTTTAAAAACCTCTTTTTAAATTTTTCTGAAAATATTAAGTAACAATATTTTTTTTCCCTAAAAGCTTTTTCTAGACTTGGCCTTCTCCACACTCTCCCCCAATAACAATAAAAAAGCTGGGTAATAAATAGGTTGAGGACAAAAAATCTATCTTAAATGTACAATGTTTGTTGCCACATTGTCATCTCAGGGTTCTAGGATACCTTGAGTAAGTGTTAGGGAATCTCTCTGCTCCAAGACTATTGGTTCAGGTTTTCATTGACCATTTCTTCCATATGTTAAAGGGTCAACTTAGTTAACTTCAAGTTAAATTTAATCATAGCATTGGATTAATGTTTACAAAGTGATATTTAATTCAAATCAAGATAAAGCAAGAACAAAAATTATCTCTACTCCAGCATTCCAGGGGTCATAGTTTCCCCTACAGTACCTTGTTTGTTAATAGAGTAGGTTTGAAACTTTCTATAGAGAATTGGTTTTTACTAAATTCATGTCTAGATATGGCTTGATTTTTGGATAAGCCTGCATTTAAAGAAGCACTAAGCTAGAATCCTAAAGGTCACTTCAAAAAAATACTCCACGCTCTTTAGGATATTGATCTTGCTCTAGGAACAAAATCCAGACCCTGGATGCTGAAGAAGGTTTCACTTTCTTAATACCTGGAGATAATGATATTTTGCTTCCTGAAAACCTCAACTCTAGAATAATAGGATGCTGAAACTTGGAATCTTCAAACTCATGAGGCTCTATTCCCTTGCCCATCTCCAGGTTTCTTTAAGAACAATGAGGCAAACAAAATGTTTGTGGCAGCTGTTTTTGTCGTGGCTAGAAACTGGAAGATGAATGGATGTCCATCAATTGGAGAATGATTGGGTAAATTGTGGTATATGAATATTATGGAATATTATTGTTCTGTAAGAAATGACCAGCTGGAGGAATATAGAGAGGCTTAGAGAGACTTACATCAACTGATGCTGAGTGAAATGAGCAGAACTAGAAGATCATTATACACTTCAACAATGATACTGTACGAGGATGTATTCTGATGGAAGTGGATATCTTCAATATAGAGAAGAGCTAATCCAATTCCAATTGATCAATGATGGACAGAATCAGCCACACCCACAGAAGGAACACTGGGAAATGAGTGTAAACTGTGAGCATTTTTTGTTTTTCTTCCCAGGTTATTTTTACCTTCTGAATCCAATTCTTCCTGTGCAACAAGAGAACTGTTCGGTTCTGCACACATATATTGTATCTAGCATATACCATAACATATTTAACATGTATAAGACTGCCTGCCATCTAGGGGAAGGAATGGAGAGAGGGGAGGGAAAAGTTGGAACAGAAGTGAGTGCCAGGGATAATGTTGCAAAAAAATCACCCATGTCAACAAAAAGTTATAATTAAAAATAATAAAAATAGGAAAAATAAAGAACAATGAGGCAAAGAAAAGGAGACTGAAGTTGACAGATCTTTTTGAATGATTGCAGCTCAACAAAGTGCCTCTTCTTCATGTTATCAGCTATCTAGGAACAATCAAAATATCCATGCATCCTCAAATCTTCCTAAAATATTTCCCTTATATAGCATTATGATCTTCCTGAAAGCTGCTTTTCACTGTCCTTTGGAGAAGTGCCATCTCAGCTGGACACTTGCCAAACTACTATTAAAAACAAAATGGATTATGGGGGAAAGCTCAACAGTCTTCTTGAGATCCTGAAATGATTAGGTTTCCTACCTTTATCTATTCAGAAAGATTGAAATATCAATGGCTGGGAGGAGACCACGAAATCCTTAAGGGCAGTAGTAAAAGAAGAAACCATTGGAATATTAACCTATAACTAAAATCTAATATGTTATATAATCTAATCCTTATTTAACATTTCTTTGTATGTTACTTCAGATCATTTTGGAGTATGGGTATGTCAAAGATCATGTGGGGGACTCTACTGATTTGGGCATCCCTCTATCTTTTTCTTTTTTTTGACTGTCTCTCTTCAAGCTAGAATGCTTATATTTAAAATGTAAAAAATATAAAATAACTTCTGATAGGTGTACTTAAAATGCATAGTATGTTTTTTAAATTTGATACCACACAGGTTTCACTTTATACTTTTTAGGGATCCTTATTTGAAAATTTATATATATTATGTAGGTGATATGTTGCATTTTGGAATCACTTGCCCTCCTTTGGATTGAATAATGCAGCACTCCTGATGCTCTGGAGTTTGCACTTACATGAATTTACACATTGCTCTGGGGATCAGTGGTAAGAACTCTGGATTTGGAGACAGTGAATCTTGATTTGAACCTTACTTCTGCTCTCTCTCTCTGTGTGACCTGCTCTTTCTGGTTTTGGTTTCTTCACCTGTAAAACAGGGGTTTTGGATTCTATAACCTCTAAGTCTGTGATGCTCTGATCATTTTACTGAAAATGAAGGAGAATGGAGATTAAGTTAAGACCATTCTGAAGCCTGTAGAATTTACTTCAAGAGGTACTGACGTGAAAATAACTGAATTAAAGACAATTTCTCCCTTGTTTCAATATGCATATCTCATTTAATTATAATACCAGATATACTGTACAGAGACAGGGGGTGGATAACTTGATTACATTTCATAATTTCCTTGACTTGACAAGTGTTGGCAAAGGCAATACATTAGTCTCTCCCTCTAGGGCATCAGATGTCACAATGATAATGGGATTTCGGACCACATGTCTCCATTTGGTGACAGGCTGCTACATGCTGTACAGCCATTTCTGTTGATTTGAGACTATTACTTGGAAAGGATGAGAAAAGGCTTCAAGGAGGTGAGAAGTGTATGAATTAGATTTTGAGATATATGAGAACATCTAAGAAAATAATTTGAAACAATTCCAATTCTTCCTATCCTTCTGAGATCTGCTTGAGCCTGGTTCTGACAAGTAGCAGATTATAAATTAAGTTTAGATCAATAAAGTATATAGAGAAAGGAAAGGTCTCTTGAGGGAAAGGACAAATGCATTAGACTTACAACTCCCAATTCTGGTTAGGGGTAAGCACTCTAAGATGTCCTAGGGAGAAGCAGACTGAAAGATATGTTCGAGTCAATTTTTAATGACAAAATCAGTGGATTCTGAGGGGGGCAAGACTTTAGGAGAGAAATGTTGGACCTTAGAATACAAACTTCAAAGGGGGAAGAAGGTAGGAGAAACAGGAAGACAGAGACACTGGAATACCATGATGCTAGAAAGCATGACTCTGGAACATGGTAGTTGGGGGGCATCAGTCCAGGGCTGATTTTGGGATAAATTCATTTGATAAAAGCAAGCATTTGTGTAGAACTTTAAGATTTGCAAAGTGCTTTACTAATATTATCTCATTTTAAATTCCTCTAAACTTTAAGAAGTAGGTGCTATTAGTATCCCTAGTTTATAGATGAAAAATGAGACAGAAAGTTTAAATATTTTGCCCAAGGTCATAGTGTGATTTTGGACCCAAGTATTTCTGACTTCAAGTTTAGGGTTATATCAGCTGCTACAAGGATATAAGCTGGTAGTGATGGGGAAGGGTGCAGCAATTTGGCCATCTCTATCTTAATTATTGTTATCTAATTATTATTACTAAGTATGAAGCATAATTGTTTTTACCTGATTAAGGAGAATATAAGTACCATGAGCTATTCTCTCCTCCTCCCCCCGCCCCAAAGAAAATTGCTGCTTTGGCAGAAAAATAGTCACATAGATCTAATTATCTGAATACATGGACTAAGAAAATTGAGAGAAATTCTAGAGCTTTTAAAAAACCTTAATCATTGCAATTAGCTTGCAACATTTTTCAACAGCCATATAAAATTTCTTTGACCCCAAGGTTTGGTGGGAAATGATTTTTTTTTGCAATAAGATAAGAGAGGCAGACATTTTCTATTCATAGTTAGTTGTTATTTAGTCATTTCAGTTGTATCTGATTCTCTGATTTGTTTAGGATTTCCTTGGCAAAGATACTGGAGTGATCTGCCATTTCCTTTTCTAGTTCAATTTAGCATTCTTTTTGTGAATTCAAAGATTGAGAAAGATTTGATTATACTGATTTCAGCATTTTATGTGTTTGTGAAAAGATTTTGTCATCACATATATATGAAAGAACTTAGAGATGTGCCTAAGTAGAAGGTAGTTGATGATCGTTCCCTGTGACCTTTGCTTTTATGTTAGTTTGGTTAATTTGTGTAGAAACTGCAAATGATGAAAAAAACCCAAATATGGAAAAAAAATTCAGGAAAGATTTCGTCCTCTATAAGAAGAACTTCCTCTCTTTTCCAGTACAATGCGTGGATATGTTAAAGTTTCTGCCTTTCTCTTAAGGAAGTTTAATCAGAAAAAGTCCATTAATTTTAAATTAAAGAGATCAAAAGCAGAATAGGGCACTCATTCTACAAAGGAAGAGAAGACATTCTAGCTGAAACCAGAAGCTGGAAGCAGAGATAAGTCTCACAGCCTCATACCCAGTGGCACCATGCCTAGTATAGAGTGCCAGACCATAGAATCAGAGGAGCAAACCTGATCAGCAGCCATACGAGATTAGCCAGGAACACTATCTGGGTATAGACTTGTAGAGCCTGTGAGACTAACAAGAAGCAAGCCTGGTGAAAATTGTGCAATTCAATCATCAAATGATACCAAAGGCCTTTCAACTTCAAAGTATGTGAAACTGGTCCATCCACATGTGCCAGAGTCACGTGTGATTTTTACATGCCTTGGACATATATGTTCTTTACATGTGTGACTCTCCATGTCTTGTCTATATTCCAGCTGTTATTGTGTATAATTGTGGGAAAATACATCCCAAGTCTACAGGAAAAAAACTTTTTTTTTTTTGGCTACTTCTATTATTTTGCTGTTTCATTAAATACCCTTGTAGTTGTATCCTGTCACTGACTAGAAAAGTAAACACATTGGTGGGAGCTCACAAATTATGGTTTTGAGATTATCCTCAGATTAAGTAGAATTTAGGGTTAAATTTCTTTCAGGGATCACTAACTGAGTTGAGGAATATTATGCCAAGGATTTAATTTATGAAATTGTTTATTGAAATTATTATTAATTTATGAAAGTTACCTCTCTGACTAGCTGATATATGCATTGAAAAATGAAATCTATTTTTGAATATTTTTATATTCTCCCTATTGTACATAAAAACAATTTTGAACTTTGATTTTTTAAAACTTGAGTTTCAAATTCTCTTTCTATCTCTCCCCTTATCTTCTTTCCCTGAGATAATCAAATTAACCTAGGTTATGCATATGCAATCATGTAATACATATTTCCATATTAGTCATGTTGTAAAAGAAGACAGGATAAAAAATATCATGAAAAAAGTAAAAAATAGAATGCTTTGATGTGCATTCAGACACTATCAATTTTTTTCTCTCCCTCCTTCCTTCCTTCCTTTTTCTTCCTTCCTTCCTTCCTTTTTCTTCCTTCCTTCCTCTTCCTTCCTTCCTTCCTTCCTTCCTTCCTTCCTTCCTTCCTTCCTTTTTCTTTCTTCCTTCCTTCCTTCCTTTCTTTCTTTCTTTTCTTTCTTTCTTTCTTTCTTTCTTTCTTTCTTTCTTTCTTTCTTTCTTTCTTTCTTTCTTTCTTTCTTTCTTTCTTTCTTTCTTTCTTTCTTTCTTTCTTTCTTTCTTTCTTTCTTCCTTCCTTCCTTCCTTCCTTCCTTCCTTCCTTCCTTCCTTCCTTCCTTCCTTCCTTCCTTCCTTCCTTCCTTCCTTCCTTCCTTCCTTTCTTTCTTTCTTTCTTTCTTTCTTTTCTTTCTTTCTTTCTTTCTTTCTTTCTTTCTTTCTTTCTTTCTTTCTTTCTTTCTTCTTCTTTCTTTCTTTCTTTCTTTCTTTCTTTCTTTCTTTCTTTCTTTCTTTCTTTCTTCTTTCTTTCTTTCTTTCTTTCTTTCTTTCTTTCTTTCTTTCTTTCTTCTCTCCTGTCTAGTCAGAAAGCCAGAGTGATTTGGGTTTAAAACACAGTCCTTAAAAGAAATCTGAACAGTAAGCCCCAAGATATCTTACAAAATTTCAGTAATCAAAATCCCTTTGGTGGAGCACTCCTAAGAAAGAGTTTGATTTCTTATGTGAACAGAGGTAGATGAGAGAGAGAGGGAGAAAAGGAAAGAATGAGAAAGAAGGAGGAAAGTAGGGAAGAAAAGAAGAAGGAGTTCCATTGTCCAATTGGAACTGGCTAGTTGGATCCCAGTGGGGTAGTTACTATTACTCACAAATCATAGTTTATTCTTTGTTTTCAAAGAAGACCAAAACATCAGGAGAATGGTGACAAGACCTGCAAGCAAATTGAATTTAAGTGATGGAGAGTTGTACACTTCATTCTATCCTCCAGAGTCATCAGGGTCCCAGTGACAATAAATAGATCAGATCAAAGGAAATGCACAGTTTTATACAGTCCTTGGGCATTGTTTCAAATTGCTCTCCAGAATGGTTAGATCAGTTCATAACTCTACCAACAATGTATTAGTGTCCCAATTTTTCAATATCCCTGCTAACATTTATCATCTTCTTATTCTGCCATATTAGCCAATCTGACGTGTGAGGTGGTACCTCAAAGTTGCTTTAATTTACAGAAAAAATGGAATCTTTGACATACTTTTCTAGTAAATAGTAGTTGGTTGATAAATTCTTATTGATATGATCAACTTGTAGAAAACCTTGAAATGCATCAATAGGTTGAACATAGAAAAATTTTAACTACTTCCCAGAATGTTAGATGTTAGTGACACCTCTAAAAGGTGCTCAAAAGAGCAGATTTCAGGGCAATGAAACAGAAAGAAGTACATCAATTTATCCAGTGCATAATATGTTTATGTACATGCCTGGCACACACTATGTGCTTAGTAAATACTTGTTGATTGACAGGTTGAAAGAATAAATACTTCCAATAAAGGATTAAGTAAGTTCTATGGATGCAAAACTTATATTGAACTTCTAAGAGAAGCTATGAAAGCTTGGAA